>NC_062545.1:265957942-267240865 GCF_016906955.1 Phacochoerus africanus | reverse complement strand
ACAATCCAAACATTTATATGGAACCACAAAAGACCCAGAATGGCCAAAGAAATCCTGAGAAACAAAAACCAAGCAGGAGGCATAACTCCCCAGACTTCCAGAAATACTACAAAGCCACAGTCATCAAAACATTGTGGTACTGGGATCAAACAGACAGACAGACCAAAGGAACGGAATAGAGAACCGGAAACAAACCCTGACACCTAGGGTCAACTAATCTTTGACAAGGGAGGACAAGAAAATCAAATGGGAAAAGAAAAGTCTATTCAGCAAGCATTGTGGGAAAACCTGACAGCTGCATGCAAAGCAAGAAACTAGAACACACCCTCACACCATTCACAAAATAAACTCCAATGGCCGAAAACTTAAACATAAGACAGGACACCATCAAATCCTAGAAGAAACATAGGCAAAACACTTCTGACATCAACATCATGAATAGTTTCTCAGGTCAGTCTCCCAAAGCAATAGAAATTAGAGCAAAAATAAACCCATGGGACCTCATCAAACTGAAAAGCTTTTGGCACAGCAAGGAAACCCCAAGGTTCCTTGTAGGTAACATTCTTGCTTTTCTCTTGCTGCCTTAGGATCCTCTCTTTATCACTAACTTTTGCCATTTTTATTCTGATGTGTCTTGTGTGGGTCTATTTGGTTCAACGTTGTTTGGGGCCCTCTGTGCTTACTGTATCTTGAACCCAGTATCCTTTAGATTGGGAGTTTCAGTGATAATTTCTTCAAATATATTTTCCATCCCCTTATCTTTTTCTACTCCTTCTGGAATTCCTATTATGCGTAGATTGGCCCGCTTTATATTATCCCATAGGTCTCTCATATTGCTTTCCAGTTTTTTGATTCGGTTCTGTCTGTTGACCGGATTGGGTGATTTCCATTATTCTATCTTCCACATCACTGATTCATTGTTCTGCATTATTCATTCTGGTTTTTACTGCCCTTAGTTCAGTTCGCATCTGCAAATGAATTTTCTAATTTTTCTTGTCTCCTCCTTATATTTTCTAGTTCCTTTCTGAGGGTATCTGCATTACTGTTCATATCTTCTCTTAATTCCTTCCGTATTTTCACTATTTCTCTTTTGAACTCCAGGTCTATCTGACTGCAGAGATCTGTTTCATTGTTGACTGTTTTAGGTGAGGTTCTCCTGTTGGTTTGCCTGGGGGTGGTTTCTCAGCTTCTTCATCTTGCTTGTTGTTTTCTTTCTCCTGAGGGAGTTGTACTCTCCGTTATCGGGCAGTGTTTGCCTTGTCACTGCTGTGGAATATTTCCTGAGGGCTGGCATTGTTGGTCAATCTTTTTTGAGGCAGTGTGGCTTTTCTGGAGTGTTGATGGGGTTAACAGTGTTTCTTTGAAGCAAAGGAGGGCTTCCTGAGGGCAGACAGGACTGGGAGGTCCACACCACGATGGTAGCAGATTTCACTGGTCATGCAGAGCTTGCTCTGGTGTTTTTAGACTGTGGGGTTCTTGCAGGGGGTTGGCGGTGTTGGGCAGCTGTTCCTCAGGAGTGCAGTACCCCCTGGGGGCTGGAGGAGTTATCTGGGTCACTGAGAACCTAAGAGGCTCTTCCTTAGGGCAGCCCAACTCAGAAGGCTGGCCTGAGAATGTAGGCAGATCTTTTCATAGTCTGGCCAAGCTTGTTGCAGCTTTTCTGGGCTGCAGGGGGTCCTGCCTGCAGCTGGCAGTCCTATGCAGCTGATCCACTAGGGCATCCCCTGGGAGCTTAGGTGGGTAGCAGGGCCACTGGAAACCCAAGAGGCTCCTCCCCAAGGCAGCCCGACTCAGAAAAACCGTCCGGGAATTAGGCAGATCTATTCACTGCCTGGCTAGGCTTGTTCTGGCTTTTCTGGGCTGCAGGCCTTTTCTCGGGGACTGGTGGTGTTTGGTGCTACTCTGCGGAAGTGTAGCCCCTCCAAAGGGCAAGCAGCCCTGTGCAGGGACAGCCCCTGCGGTGGTAGGCTTCAGGCAATTGTTGAGGCTAGCCCTCCTGGATGGCAGGCAGCCCCAGGTTCGGTGAGAACATAGTGGGTGGCGGGGTTGGGGGTGGGGATGCACTGGGAAGCACAGCTTTCAGCTAGCTAGCGGGCCTGTAAGCTTGCTGTGGCGTGGGGGTATTCTATGGGGACCCACCCCTTCTTCTCTCCCCTCCCCAGCACAGGGCGCAGACCAGGCTCTTTTCCCAGGTTCCCTCTGATGCGGCTTTCCACTTCTCCGCCCCTAGAGTATTGCTCCCTTCCTCTGCGACAGCTTTGTTTTCTAGTCTCCCAGGCAGTCTCTGCCCCGTCAAATGGTTTCTAGACCTCCCAAGCAGTTTCCGCTCCTGCCCTGCCCCCCCAGCCCAGGGACTAACCTCTGGAGCCTAGGTCTCGGTTCCCAGCCCCCACCCAGGCGTCCCCCGGCCCTTTCCCGGGGACTAACCTCTGGAGCCGAGGACTCAGTGCCCAGCCCCCACCCAGGCGTCTCAATTTTTGGTGACTGTGCCCGTAGTTCAGATGGTCCGTTGGGTTCTTGATCAGCTTTTCCGTACTCCAACTTACTGCTACACTCTTCTCTGTATCTGGAGATTCCTCCAGTTCTTTTGATCTTTCCCCCGTGTAGGTGACTTTCCAGGGTGCGGGATTCCTTTCTCCTCCGCAGTTCCCTTTCTCTCACTCTCCTCTTTTCTCCTCTTTTACGTTCTGCCCCGTAATGTCACGAACTTCTTGCCATTATTGGAGTTTAGGTTCTTCTGCCAGTGATTGTTTGCTGTTCTGTGTGAGTCATTTATTCTGTAGATGTGCTTTTTTTGTGTGTGTTTGTGGGAGAGGGCTGAGCATGTCCCCCTACTCCTCCGCCATCTTGTCCTCTCTCAGGTCACTGATTTCTGAGACACCCCAGTCTGCCAGGATCTCTCAGATCTCAGATCCCATCTCAGATCTCAAGTATCTTCCTACTGAAGAATAACCAGGACTGAGCCAACTTGGAGGAACCAATTTAGATTAGATTGTTTTAGGTACATGAACTGAATTAAGGTTTATTTCTTGGCAAGAAGGTAGACATGCATTTAGACAAGTTTCAGCAGGGAATTTACCCCAGTGATAAGATATGAGCTCAGAAACACACCTTAAGAGTGTGAGATCTCAGATAAGTGAACATAAATTTTAGGTCAGCTTCTTGGTCCTTTATGCTGCCTGTTTTATAAAATTTTATAAACAGTTTTATAATACTGTTTTATAAAATTCCTAAACTTGATACTAGTTTTGGGTGGGGGATACAGATCATCAAAATAATCTATGCAATTTTTGGTGTTTATTTGATGTGGGACAGTGTTTTTAGATATTAATGACTAATGAATTAGAACTCTTTATGTCATCTCTATGCAAGTGTGATTATGGCATGTTCACATTTAGAGGGACAACAAAAGGGCAAGAGAGACTTAGCATCCCAAGTCCTAGAGCGAGAAAGTGGTGGGACCAAAATCATAACACATTGAATCAGGCTTCAGGTTCAAACCTTTACTTAGTCCTTGGTCAGGTGAGCCCTTGAGAGTTGATCTCCTGATGGAAGGACTATGTTGTATTTATTCTATGTCTAAATAGCAGTGTAGTGTGAGAAACATGGTTTATTAAAAAGAACAAAGGAAGCATTTGCACTTGTTTTCATTGAAAGGAAACATGAGTGCTGAGGGTGTGTCACGTGCTTTGCCAACACTAGGTGGTAAAAGAAATGGCAGCAGGTAATCTTTTTTTTTCCATGAGAAGGTGAGAGAGGCTAGTGTGGTAGCCACAATCATGACTTCAGTGTCCCTGACATTTCCCACTCACCTGCTTCCCTAGAAGACAGGAGAGGAGCATGAGGAGGGAGAACCAGAGCAGCGTGTCCTGAGTTCCTCCTCCTGGGGCTTCCCATTCGGCCAGAGCAGCAGGGTATGTTCTTTGCCCTGTTCCTGGGCATGCACCTGACCATGGTCCTGGGGAATCTGCTCACTATCCTGCTCATTCAGGCTGGATCCTCACCTCCACACCCCCATGGTCTTCTTCCTCAGCCACTTGGCATTTACAGACATCTCCTTTACATCTGTCACTGTCTCTAAGATGCTGATGAACATGCAGACTCAGGATCAATCAAACTCATATGCATGGTATATAGCTTGGATGTATTTTCTTATTTTTTACTGTTCTGGACAATATCCTTCTCACATCAATGGCCTATGACAGGTACATGGCCATATGTCACCCTCTCCACTACACCACTATCGTGAGAGAGGGACTGTGTACCTTACTAGTAACTGTATCTTGGATTCTCTCCAGTGCTGATGCCCTGTGTCACACCCTCCTCTAGACCCATTTGCTGACAACACCATTCCCCATTTCTTCTGTGACCCTGGTATGTTTCTCAAGCTCTTCTGCTCAGATGCCTCCCTCAATGAGCTGGTCATTTTCTAGTAGGACTGGCAGTCGTCACCCTCCCACTAACATGCACCTTGGTCTCTTATGGCCACATCGGGGCCACCATCCTCAAGGTTCCATCCACCAAGGGCATCTGCAAAGCCTTGTCCACATGTGGCTCCCACCTCTCTGTGGTTTCTCTGTATTATGGAACAATTATTGGCCTGTCAGTTTTCCTCTCATCCAGCACCTCCAGTGACGAGGACATAATTTCCTCTGTGATGTACACAGTGGTCACCCCATTGCTGAACCCCTTCATTTACAGCCTGAGAAATAGGGACATGAAGGGGGGCCCTAGGGAAACTCTTCCACAAGGCACCAGTCTTGTCTTACTGACATTTGCTCATCTTTATAACAGACACATGTAGTCACATAACCTCATATCCTGCAAGTCTAAGCTTAGACCCAGCCTGAAATGAATACTCAGTAAATATTTGGTAACTTGATTGCTGTTTGTTACAGTTATTCTTTCTTTTCCTAGCAACTCATTAGTATAAATCATGAATTGTCAATTGATATTATGGATTATTGCTTATTTACAATATTGAGCAATTTCATAGCTAAGAGTTCTTAAGTCTTCTTTTATTTACCAGGAATTTATTGTTCTTTTCTTAATATCTTTATTGAGGTTAAATTGATATATAAATTGTGTCATATTTAAAGTATTCAGATTGATATTTTGATGTGTGTACATTGTGAAATAACCATCACAATCAAGTTACTTGCTGTGCTCTTCATCTCCACACACTTAACATTTTAATTTATTTGTGTGTGCAGTGAGAGGACTTATGATCCACTGCATTAGTAATTACTGTGTATACAATACAGTCTGGTTCACTCAAGTCATCATGCTGTGCATTTGACCTCGAGAACTTATTCCTTTTGCAAAACTGGAACTTTGTCCATTATGCTGGTGAAAGGAGTCAGACTCAAAACAGGACAGATACTGCATGATCTAATTTTATGTCAAAACTAAAAAAGTCAAATTGATAGAGCAGAGGATAGGATGGTGGTAGCTAGGGCCTGGGGAGGAGGACATGAGGGTCCTTATGAATTGGTGGAAGCTCCAGGCTGACCCAGCTCCTGTGGCATAGCAAGGCGACAGAACTGGGACTTGGTAAAGTATGGCCTTTCCTTTGCTTCCCATTCAGTGTTCTTTTCATGTTTTGGGTTGTTGGTGGTGATGATGATGGGTCAGGAGAAGAAATTGTAGAGCAGCCTTTATTGCTCCAGGAAATAATCCACAGCTATGAGTTCAGTTCCTCCACTTAGGGACTCAAGGATTCTTCTGGATTTTAGAGACAATGATCACTCTAAGACAGTGTTGTTCCCATCACTCAGCAGGTCCCTCTCAGATTAGTTGTTTCTGGAGTGTCTGATGGCATGAGTGTGTTTGGAAAATACTCCAGCTCCAGCTCATTCCAGACTGGGAATGAGAGGACAAAGGAAGCTCATGTGGTTTGGAGGCTTCTGTTGCCCCCAGTGATTTTGGTGTCTGTCTCATTCAATACCTGCATTCTGAATCTCCATGAAAATCATTTATACTCACCTTTTGATACCAGTTTTATGTTATGAGACAAAGTTATAACCTCTTTTCTTCTACATCCAGTGAAGGACCACATAGTTCTCCTCCTTCATTCTGTACTTAGTTAAAGATGAATATGATTAAAACTGCTTCTGAGGCTCAGCACCACATAGCTGTAAGAGAAGAATATTTGGGAAAACATATCCAAGTTATAGGCTGTACCTGCCAGAGTGTGTGGCCTGGGGCAACTCCCTTCCCTCCTCTGAATACCCATTTTGTCTTCTGTGAAATTGAAAACATTGCAAGACATCTAAAATATGTTTGATTTGAAACAAATGCAATAAGAAATTTGGCTTAACAAGACCACAGACCAAGCACAATGAACATTAGTTTTCCCTCGTCAAAGGTGACACATCAGTATCACCTTGGTCCCATGTATATGTTCATGTTTATAGCTCTGCATCCAACCCTTTATGGGAAGAAGTTTTTTTGTTTCTTTTGCTTAATTAACTAGGAGCGTAATTGCTGGGTCAAGTGTATATTGAATTATATGAGAAACTGACCAACACATTCTCATCAATTTTTGACATTATGTGTTACTGCCCACCATGTATGAGTGAGCGTCCCATTTTCTAATTACATCCTCACTGCCTCTGGTATTGACAGTCATCTGATGTCAGCCATTCTAGGTGGTTTGCTGGGGTATCTCGCTGTGGTTTTCATTTCCATTTATCTAATGGCTAATGATGTTGGATGTCTCTATACAGACTGATCTGCTATCTTCTTTAGTGATACATATTTTCATATCTTTTACCTCTAGTATTAAAAAATAATTGGCTTTCTTCTCTCCTCTCTGTGTTCTGGATTCACATCTTTATCAGAAATATGTTGTGTAAATATTTTCTGCCAGTCTGAAGCTAGTTGTTTTATTCTGTTAAGAATTTCTTTTGAAGATTAGGTGCATCTTATTTTTATAAAGTCTAAATTATTATTTTTTCTTTTCTACTTCATGACTTTTGTGTCCTATTCCATAAATTTTGATAGCCCATATTTTCCAATTTTGTGTCCAATGTTCTCTTCAAAATAGTTTTCTCATTTCAGTTTTTAACAATTTGGCCCATTTCTAGTTATATGTTTTGCATGTGGTGCAACACAATAGTGTTCATTTAAGACATGTTGATATTGAATCATGCTGGCACCATTTATTGAAACAATATCCTTTCCACATTCAAATGCCTTGGTGCATTTGTAAAATATTATTTGACCTTATATATATTGTTCTATTTCAAACTTATTCACTCTATCCAAATTATTTATTGATGTATATTTCTATCCTCATTCAATTATTGCTGTTTCCATTGCTATGGATTAAGAAAGAGTTGCTGAAATTAGGTACTGAAATTGAAATTAGGTCAAGTACGTCTGGTGGTTTGTTTTTCATTTTAAGTTATTTTGTCTATTTTGATTCCCTTTCACTTCTATATAAAATTAAGAATTAACTTCTAAATAAGCTCTGTTATTTTGACACTGATTGCCTTGAGTCTATAGGTTAATTGTGGGGAGAGCCCCCTCTGTAATTTCATTGACTTATCTAATTTATGTGCAAAATATATCTCTTTTATTTATGTTCTCTTTAATTTCACCCATGAATGTTTTGTAGTTTTTAACAATGTGTATTGCACATGCTTTGACAAATTCATCCTTGTGTATTTTTTGGTTTTTCTACTTCTATAATATTATCTATAAATTCTCAATTCACAATGCTACTGCTGGGATAGAGACATACCGTAAATTTTTCAGTTTAATTCATTAGCCTTGTTTCATGCTACCTTGTTAAATTCATGTATTTCAAATAGATTTAGAGGGAGATTTGTTTGTTTATTTTCTTTCACTATATTTCTAACTTTGCTTAGATTAATTTTGCTTGTATGACTCATTGTTTTTTTTTTCTTTTATTGGCCTCAGCAATGTCATATGGAGGTTCCTTGGCTATGAGTCAAATCAGAACTACAGCTGCATGTCTATATCACAGCCACAACAGCAAAGGATCCGAGTTGCATATGCGATCTGCACCAGAGCTTAGGGCAATGTGGGATCCTTACCTGAGTGAGGCCAGGGATCAATCACAAATCCTCATGGGTACTAGGCAGGTTCTTCCCCAGTAAGCCACAATGGAAACTATCTGTATTATTCATTTTCTCTATTATTATCTCTATTATCAGTCTTAGGTAAATATTTTTTTTGAACCTCAGATTTTTTCCTTAGTCACTTCAAATTTTGATATTGTCTGAGTGTGTGTGTGTGTCTGTATGCCCTATGCTTAAGTACAATAATTTTACAAATTTTATTCATAAATATAAATCTCAACATTATGGAACTAGCATTTGGACTGACATTTAAGGTTGTGCTGATGGTCCCACCTCTAGTCTGTTTGGAGTGTGAAGTTGGGAACCAAAGTATTTTTTTGGGTTAAAGTTTATTTATTTATTTATTTATTTTAAATGTGTGTAATGATTTTTATTTTTTTCCATTTTAGCTGGTTTACAATGTTCTGTCAAATTCCCACTGTACAGCATTTTAATCCAATTACACATACACGTATACACACTTTTTCCTCACATTATCAAGCCCCATCATAAGTGACTAGACATGTTCATTGCAGCATTATTCACAATAGCCAAGACATGGAAACAACCCAAATGTCCATCAACAGATGATTGGATTAGGAAGAGGTGGTATAGATACACAATGGAATACTACTCAGCCATAGAAAAGAACAAAATAATGCCATTTGTAGCAACATGGATGGAACCAGAATCAAAATATTTTTCAGGAGTTTAGTATTTGATACATGTGAAGAATTTATGATAGCAACGTTCCTTTATCATAGGTTTCTTTCTTTCCTTAAGCTCTGACTTAGGTGATTCCATGGATGGATGAAGGTAATCAAGCTTTGTTGCCTCTATTCATGGGGTCCAACCTGGATTTCCATTCTTCAGTTAAATTCTCTTTTCAAAGGAACAAGCAACACGTACCACCTCTTCTCTATTACTCAGCCATAAAAAAGCCTGAACTAATGCCTTAAGCAACAACATGGATGGACCTTGAGATTATCATCCTGAGAGAAGTCAGGCAGAAAAAGAAGGAAAATTATCATATCACTTATATGTGGAATCTAATAAAAATGATAAAAACAATTTATAAAACAGAAAGAAACACAGATTTCAAACTAATCTTATGGTTCCCATAGGTGGAACCATTGTGGGGAGGGAAGAATCCAAAAGGTGGGAAGAACACATACATACCACTGTATAAAATAGATGATTAGCTAGAAACCACTGTACAGCACAGGAGAATCTACTCCACAGTTTGTGATAACCTATAGGGGGAAAAAGAATAGATATATGTATATGTGTGACTGATTCACTTTGCTGTACACCTAAAACTAAAACAACATTACAAGCCAACTATACTCCAATAAAAAAAAATAAACAAATTCAGAGAAAGCCAAAGGCAGTCAGGAGCTAAAACAATGGAGCCCATTAGGTGGATACTTTAATAGACATGATGAAAGATAGTATGAAAAAAAGACTTTGTCATTATGCTGTACAGCAGAAATTGACACAACACTGTAAATTAATTGTCTAATAAAAATTAAAAAATAAAATGAGTACTTTGTGGATATTCAAGTAGTCTTCATTATATAACTGACAAAAGATATTTCAAGGCATATTATAATCTTTAATAAAATTTCACAATTGATGTGTTCATTGGCATGTGGGGCTGGGGCTCAGGGCTCTGAGCAGGGACCACAGCATCTCCAGCAGGCCTGCGAGAAGCCTGACTGAAGGCAGTGACTTTGAGGACCGGGAGCACATTGCCAGGCATTGCTACACAAGGTTTTTCACTTTATCCTCAGCACCTATTAATAGACTCTGTAACATGGTAAATGCTCAGGATGTATTCATTGAGAGAATGATTTGTGGAGGTGGAGCAAGATGGCAGAGGTGTAAGAGGTCATGCTCACCTTCTCCCACAAACACATCAAAAAACAAACAACCAAAAACACATCTACATGTAAAATGACTCACATAGAACATCAAGTGAATGCTGGGAGAAGAACTTACATCTCCAAAAGGGGCAAGAAACTCTTGACATAGCTGGGTAGAACAAAAGGAAGAAAAAAACAAGAGAGAGAGAGAGAAAAGGAATCAAGATGGGATTAGCATTCTTGAGAGGGAGCTGTGAAGGAGAAAAAGATCCCACACCCTGGGAAGCCACCTCACTGATAAAGATGAGCCGAGTCAGCCTGACCTCAAAGTCATGAGAAAAGAACAGCAGCTGGACTGAGAATAGCAAAGCAAAGTGAGAGCTGCACAGATGATCTGGACCACTGGCCTGGACACCACAGCCTTAGAGGCTTGGGCAGGGGTTGGGCGCTGAGACTCAGGCTCTGGAGGTCAGTCCCAGGGAGGGGACTGGGGCTGGCTGTGTGGGGACAGCACGAGGGGCTAAGGAGAAGTGTCGCATGGGCAGGGATCAGTATACAGCAGGCTGGGGAGGGGAACACCATGGCAGAGAGAACCTGGGAGAAGGTCCAGGCCCACAGGAGAGGCAAGGCAGCTTGTTGGGGAGGGGAGTTGGGGGGTAGATTCCATAAGAAACTCCCTGCATTGGAGCATGCACATGCCCATGGGCCCTCAGAAGATGGGGTGGCTCTGGCATAGGCTATGTGCAGTGGGAAACCTCTTGCTGATTTAAGGGAGACTGGGTGCTTCTTGTTCAGGCTACCAGTAGCCAGACACCTCTTGTGTGGGCCAAGGACATCAGGGGGGATAAGTGCAACATGGTGCTTCTTGCACAATCTATAAGTGGCAGGGACAGAATATGTCAGTTGTCTCAGAGACCAGATGGAGGTGAGGCTTGCCACCACTGGGTCTTGTGAGTGGGCTCCCAACTGCAACCCCAGTCACCTCAGGGATTGGCAAAAAAGAAAAAACAAAGGCACTGCAACCAAGCACCATATGCTATTGCTCTCACTCCCCTGGGAACACACCCATCCTGCAGCTGCCACTGCCAAATGCTCAACAGCACCCAGATACTTGGTCACTGTCCCTTCTGAAGACCTTACAATTAGGAGCAGCTGGTTTAGCACCTCCTTCGTAGGCTAGGTGGGACTGGGTGCTTCTTGCATGGTCTGCAGGTGGTGGGGGCAAACCAACACAGTTATCTTTGATTCCAGAGGTGGGCATGACCTACCACCTCTGGGGATACCTGAACCACTTCAGAGGGCACCACAGAGAAGGACATTGTCACAGAACACCACCTGTTGTTGCTCTCACTCCCCTGGAATCACATCCACCCTGCCCCTGCCCCTACCAAACACTCTGGGCATTGCCCAGATGCTTGATTACTGTCCCTTCCCAGGAATCTGCAACTAGGAGTAGCTTGTGCAGCACCTCCTGTGGGGGCTAAGCAGGATGAGGTGCCTCTCTCATGGTCTACAGGAGGTGGGGGCAAACTACCACAGTTATCTCTGGCTGCAGAGGTGGGAGTGGCTCTTGACCCCTGATGGTCTGTGAACAGACACCACCTGCAGCCCCATTCACCTCAGAGGCACTACAGAGGATGCCATTGTGACCAAACACCACCTTTTGGTGCTCTTGCACCCCTGGGAACACAACAGCCATGCTGTTTCCACTTCCAAATGTTCTGGGTAGTACCAACATCTCTGTCCCTTCCCAGGGTCCTGCAACTAGGAGCAGCCTGTATAGCACCTCCTATGTGGGCTAAGTGAGATGTATTGCTTCATGCATAGTCTACAGATGGAAAGGAAAAACCACCACGGCTATCACTGACTCTAGAGATGGTCATGCCCCTCTCCCACTAGGGGTCCATGAAAAGGCACCACCTTCACTTCCATTCACCTCAGAGGAAGCATTGCAATGGAACACAAGCCATTGTTGCTCTCACTCCCCTGAGAACTCACACACCCTGCTGCTGCTACTGCCAAATGCTCTAGTCACCTTGTAGATCCTTGTAGAGCTCATTACCACTTCCCAGGGCCCTGCAGCTAGGAGCAGCCTGTGCCATCTTACTCCAGGTCCTTGCTGCTTTTGAGAGCCCAATGACAAGGCATTGACTATTGGCCACACCCATTGCCTCCTTCTCCCTGAAAAGATACTGAGCCTCCTGGGAATAATAGCCTGAGCACACTGAAGAAAGAGACAGCAAATATTCAAACTCCCAGACCAAAAATAAATAGTAACCCCCCCAGAAAATACAAAGTGGTATTCTTGCATAGAAGTAGCCTCACAAGACTACAGTTTGGCTCCCCCAAATTCACAGAAAAAGAAAAACGCAATCAAGATGAAGAAGCTCAGAAATGATTCCCAGTTAAAGCAACAGGAGAATTCACCTAAAGCAGGCAACAATGAAACAAAGCTCTGCAGTCTGATAGACATCAAGTTCAAAAGGGAGATAGTGAACATATTGAAGGAATTAAGAGAGGATATGAACAATGATGCAGATTCCTTTAGAAAGGAACTAGAAAAAAAGGAGGAGCCAAGAAAAACTAGAAAATTCATTTGCAGAGATGCAAACTGAGCTAAAGGAGATAAAGACCAGAATGAATAATACAGAGGAACAAATTAGTAACATGGAAGATAGAACAATGGAAATCACCAAGTCAGGACAGCAGACAGAAAACCAAATGAAAAAACATGAGAGCAATATGAGAGACCTATGGGACATATAAAGTGGGCCAATCTATGCATAATAGGAATTCCAGAGGGAGAAGAAAAAGAAAACAGGATTGAAAATATATTTGAAGAAATTATGGCTGAAAACTGTCCACACCTACAGGATAGGGATATCAAGATGCAGAAAGCACAAAGGGCCCCAAACAGGTTGAATCCAAACAGGCCCACCCCAAGACACATTATAATAAAAATGGCAGAAGGTAAAGAGAGGATTCTAAGGGGAGAAAGAGAAAAGCAAAGCTGATTTCTGTACAGACACACTAAAGGCCAGAAGGGAGTGGCAAGATATATTTAAAATGCTAAAAGGATAAAAAATTGCAACCTAAAATACTCTATCCAGTAAGAATATCATTTAAAATAGAAGGGGAAATAAAGAATTTCTCCAAGAAACCAAAGCTAAAATAGTACAGCAATACTAAACCAATTCTAAAAGAAATACTGAAAGGGTTTCTCTAAATAAAAAAAAAAACAAGGAAGAAAAGAAATATTAGGCTGGAGAAAACCATAACTGGAAAGCAGTCACTTAAATAAGCCACCATACAGATCTAAACATGAGGATGTTGGAAAAAAATAAAGACATCAAAACCATACAATGTGGGGAAGGAAAGTAAGAAAATATAGGTTCTTTTTTATTTTCAGGATGTGTTTGAACATATATGACTCTCAGGCTAAAGCAAGCAGATATAGGAAGGGGTTAACATACTTAAAAAACACGGCAAGCACAAATCAAAACTGATTTTATTAATTGTCTAATAAAAATTAAAAAATAAAATGAGTACTTTGTGGATATTCAAGTAGTCTTCATTATATAACTGACAAAAGATATTTCAAGGCATATTATAATCTTTAATAAAATTTCACAATTGATGTGTTCATTGGCATGTGGGGCTGGGGCTCAGGGCTCTGAGCAGGGACCACAGCATCTCCAGCAGGCCTGCGAGAAGCCTGACTGAAGGCAGTGACTTTGAGGACCGGGAGCACATTGCCAGGCATTGCTACACAAGGTTTTTCACTTTATCCTCAGCACCTATTAATAGACTCTGTAACATGGTAAATGCTCAGGATGTATTCATTGAGAGAATGATTTGTGGATGTGGAGCAAGATGGCAGAGGTGTAAGAGGTCAGGATGTGTTTGAACATATATGACTCTCGGGCTATATTTTCTTACTTTCCTTCCCCACATTGTATGGTTTTGATGTCTTTATTTTTTTCCAACATCCTCATGTTTAGATCTGTATGGTGGCTTATTTAAGTGACTGCTTTCCAGTTATGGTTTTCTCCAGCCTTAATATTTCTTTTCTTCCTTGTTTTTTTTTTTTTTATTTAGAGAAACCCTTTCAGTATTTCTTTTAGAATTGGTTTAGTATTGCTGTACTATTTTAGCTTTGGTTGCTTGGAGAAATTCACAAAAACTGAAAAGAAAAATATTTGAACATAAAATAAATCGGAATTATCCAACCAAAAAAAAAAATAGAAAAGAGAAATATAAAATCAACAAGAAAACAAAGTTTAAAATGGAAATAAATACACAGCTATCCTCAATCACATTAAATATCAATGGATTGAATGCTCTAATCAAAAGACACAGAGTGGCAGATTGGATAAAAAAGCAAAAACCTTCAATCTGCTGTCTACAAGAAACTCACCTTAGGGCAAAGGACACATATAGATTGAATGTGAGGGGATGGGAAAAGATATTTCATGCCAATGGACAAGACAGGAAAGCAGGAGTTGCAATACTCATATCAGACAAGATAGACTTTTAATGAAGGCCCTAAAGAAAGACAAAGAATGACACTATGTAATGCTTAAAAGATCCATTCAAGAAGAGGACATTGCTATGGTCAATATATATGCCTCTAATATAGGACTACCCAGATACCTCCAACAAATACTAATTGATATAAAAGGAGAAATTGATGGGAATGCAATCATAGTAGGAGACTTTTAACACCCCACTCACATCAGTGGACAGATCCTCTAGACATAAAATCAACAAGGCACCAGAGATCCTAAAGGACATGATAGAAAAGTTAGGCTTATTCAACATTTTCAGGACATTACATACAAAAAATCAGAATACAGGTTCGTTTCAAGTGCACATTGAACGTTCTTAAGAATTGATTGCATACTGGGACTCAAAGCTAACCTCAACAAATTTAAGAACATAGAAATTATTTCAAGTATCTTCTCTGCCTACAATGGCATGAAACTGGAAATCAACCACAGGGAAAGAAATGAGAAAAAAAAAACATACTATATGGAGAGAAAACAACATGCTCCTAAAAAACCAATGGGTCAATGAGGAAATCGAGAAAGAAAAAAAATGAAGGCAAAATCACACAAAATCTAGGGGATGCTGCAAAAGCAGTGCTCAGAGGGAAATTTATAGCAATACAGGCCGTCCTCAAAAAAGAAGAAAAATCTCAAATCGACATCTTAACCCACCACCTGAATGAATTAGAAAAAGATCAAAAAACCCCCCTAAAATCAGCAGAAGGAAGGAAATCATAAAGATCAAGGAGGAAATCAATAAAATAGAGTCCAAAAACAATAGAAAAAAATCAATAAAACCAAGAGCTGGTTCTTTGAAAAGGTAAACAAATTGACAAACCTCTGGCTAGACACTACCAAGAAGAGGAGAGAAAAACCCGAATAAACAAATAGGAAATGAAAAGAAAGAAGTCACAATGGATAGTACAGAGATAAAAAAAATGAGAGAATACCATGAACAGTTGTATGCTATCAAATTTGACAACCTAGAACAAATGGACAACCTTCTAGAGACAGCCTGCCAAAACTGAATCAAGAAGAGAGAATTTCATGCCATTGTGCTCAGAGAAGATACTTGAAATAATTTCTATACTCTTAAATTTGTTGAGGTTATCTTTGTGCCACAATATGTGGTCAATTCTTGAGACTGTTCCATGTGCATTTGAGAAGAATGTATATTCTTATTTTTTTTGGATACTTACAATGGAGCATGACAATGGGAGTAAAAATTATGTATACATGTATGTGTAAATGGGTCCCCATGCTATACAGTGGAAAAAAGTGTTGGGGAAATAACAATAAAATTTAAAAAATTAAAAAAAGAATTATACCAGTTCATTCATAAAATGAGCTGAATGTTTTGTAAAGCACACATGGTAATTTATGTCTCAAAAATCTAAGAACATTTTTGAAGTGAAAAAAAGAAGAAATAGATCAACTGATCAGATCTATCACTAGAAATGAAATTGACTGTGTCATAAAAACACTCTTTACAAATAAAAGTCCAGGACCAGATGGCTTCACAGGAGAATTCTACCAAACAAACAAAGAGGAACTTATGCCCATCATTCTTAAACTTTTTTTGAAAGGTTGAAGAAGAAGGAACACTCCCAAAGACATTCTATGATGCCACCATCACCCTAATTCCAAAATCAGACAAGGATACCACCAAAAAAGAAAACTATAGGCTAATATGTTTGATGAATATAGAGGCAAAAATTCTCAACAAAATCTTAGGCAACTGAATCCAACAACATATCAAAAAGATCATACACCATGACCAGGTGGGATTCACCCTAGGTTCACAAGGATGGTTCAAGACATGAAATCAATGTCATACATCACATTAACAAAAGAAAAGTCAAACACCACATGATCATCTCAACAGATGCAGAAAAACCATTTGACAAAGTCCAACATCCATTCATGATCAAAACTCTTACCAATGTGGGTATAGAGGGAATATACCTTAACATAACCAAAGCCATTTATGACAAACCCACAGCAAATATAATACTCAATGAAGAAAAGCTGAAAGCCTTCCCACTAAAATCTGGAACAAGACAAAGATGCCCACTCTCTTCACTGCTATTCAACATAGTACTGGAAGTCCTAGCCACATCAATCAATGTCATACACCTCATTAAAAAAAGAAAAGTAAAAAACTACATGATCATCTCAATAGATGAAGAAGTCAGACAAATCAAAGAAATAAATGGCATCCAAATAGGAAGACAAGAGGTAAAGCTGTCTCTGTATGCAAATGACATGATACTACACATAGAAAACCCTAAGGACTCAGCCCCAAAACTACTTCAACTGATCAACAAATTCAGCAACGTAGCAGGATATAAGATTAACAGTCAGAATCAGTCGCATTTTTGTATACTAAAAATGAAATGTTAGAAAAGGAATATAAAAATACAACACCCCTTAACATTACACCCCCAAAAATCAAATACTTTGGAATACATCTAACCCAGGTGGTAAAAGACTTATATGCTGAAAACTATAAAGCATTCATCAAGGAAATTAAAGATGATATAAAGAAATGGAAAGATTTTCCATGCTCCTGGGTTGGAAAAATTGATATTGTAAAAATGGCCATACTTCCCAAAGAAGTCTACAGATTCCATGCAATCCCTATCAAATTACCCAGGATATTTTTCACAGAACTAGAACAAACAATCCAAACATTTATATGCAACCACAAAAGACCCAGAATTGGCAAAGCAATCCTGATGAACCGAAACCAAGCAGGATGCAAAACTCTCCCAGATTTCATGCAAAATCACAAAGCCACAGTCATCAAGGCAGTGTGGTACTGGTATCAAGACAGACAGACAGACCAATGGAACAGAATATAGATTGAAGAAATAAACGCTGACACCTATGGTCAATTAATCTTTGACAAAGGAGGTAAGAACATAAAATGGGAAAAGACAGTATTGCTGGGAAACCTGGAAACCTGCATGCAAATCAATGGAATTAGAACACACCCTCACACCATGCATGAAAATACTCAACATGGCTGAAAGACTTGAATATAAGACAAGACACCATCAAACTCCTGGAAGAGACCATAGGCAAAATATTCTGTAACATCAACCTTACAAATATTTCCTAGGTCATTCTCCCAATGCAACATAAATAAAAGCAAAAATAAACCAATGGGACCTCATCAAACTGACAAGCTTTTGCACAGCAAAGGAAACAAAAAAGAACAAAAAGACAACTTACAGAATGGGAGAAAATAGTTTCAAATGATGTAATAGACAAGGGCCTAATCTATAGAATATACAAACAACTTATACAACCCAACAGCAAAAAAACTAACAATGCAGATAAAAAATGAGCAAAAGAGCTGACTAGACATTTCTCCAAGGAAGATATAAAGATGGCCAAAAAGCACATTAAAAAATGCTCAACATCACTTATTATTAGAGAAATGCGAAAATCAAAACTCCCATGAGATACCACCTCACCCATTCAGAATGGCCATCATTCATAAGTCCACAAATAGCAAATGCCGGAAGGTGTGTGGAGAAAGGGGAACCTTCTTGCACAGGTGGTGGGAATGTAAGCTGGTACAGCTAGTATGGAGAACAGATTGGAGGTACCTTATGAAAACTATATGTAGAACTAACATATGACCCAGCAATCCCACTCTTGAGCATATATCCAGTCAAAATGTTCCTTGAAAAAGCCACATGTACCCACATATTCATTGCAGCTCTATTTTTTAAGCTTATCCTAGTATTTTTTTTATTACTCAAAGGAATTTATCACATCTGTAGTCGTATAATGATCATAACAATCTGATTTCACAGGATTTCCATCCCACAACCCAAGCACATCCCCCAACCCCCAATCTGTCTCCTCTGGAGACCATAAGATTTTCAATGTCTGTGAAGCCAGCATCTGTTTTGCAAAGTTCAGTCTGTCCTTTTTTCAGATTACACATGTCAGTGAAAGCATTTGATGTTGGTGTCTCGTTGTATGGCTAACTTCATTTAGCATGATAATTTCTATGTCCATCCATGCTGCTAAAAATGCCAGTATTTCATTCCTTTTTAATGGCTGAGTAATATTCCATTGTGTATATGTACCACCTCTTCTTGATCCACTCTTCTGTCGATGGACATTTATGTTGTTTCCATGTCTTGGCTATTGTAAATAGTGCTGCAATGAACATCAGAGTACATGTGTCTTTGAGAGTCATGGTTTTCTCTAGATAGATTGCTAGGAGTGGGATTGCTGGATCAAATGGGAGTTCTATGTTTAGTTTTCTGAGGAATCTCCATCCTGCTTTCCACAGTGGTTGCACCAATTTACAATCCCACCAACAGTGTACTCAGGTTCCTTTTTCTCCCCACCCCCTCTAGCACTTACTGTCTGTAGATTTTTGATGATGGCCATTCTGGCTGGTGTAAGGTGGTACCTCAGAGTGGTTTTGATTTGCATTTCTCTACTAATAAGTGATGTTGAACATCTTTTCATGTGTTTTTTAGAAATCTGTATGTCTTCTTTGGAGAACTGTCTGTTTAGATCTTCGGCCCATTTTTTGATGGGGTTTTTTGTTTTTTTGGTATGGAGCTGCAGAAGGTGACTATAAATTTTGGAGATTAATCCCATGTCAATTGAATCACTTGCAAAGCTTTTCTCCCATTCTGTGGGTTGTCCTTTCGTGTTGTTTAGGGTCTCCTTTGCTGTGCAGAAACTTTTCAGTTTGATTAGATCCCATTTGTTTATTTTTCTTTTTGTTGTCAATAGTCTAAGAGGTGGATCTGAGAAGATGTTGCTGTGGTTTATGTCAGAGTGTGTTTGGCCTATGTTTTCCGCTAAGAGTTTTGTAGTGTCTGATCTTATGTGTAGGTCTTGAATCCATGTTGAGTTTACTTTTGTGTATGGTGTTAGGGAGTGTTCTCATTTCATTCTTTTCCATGTGGCTGTCCAGTTTTCCCAGCACCACTTATTGAACAAGCTGTCTTTTCTCCATTGGATATTCTTGTCTCCTTGGTCATTCATAGATGAGTTGGCTGTAGGTGCATGGGTTTGATTCTGGGTTTTCTATCCTGTTCCACTGATCTATATGTCTGTGTTTGTGCCAGTACCATGCAGTTTTGATGACTTTTGCTTTGTAGTATAGTCTGAAGTCTGGGAGCCTGATTCCTCCAGCTCCATTTTTCTTTTTCAGGATGTCTTTGGCTCTTCTGGATATCTTTTGTGCTTCCAAACAAACTTTAAAATATTTTGTTTGAGTTCTGTGAACAATGTCCTTGGTGATTTGCTAGGGATTGCATTGAATCTGTAGATTGCCTTAGGTAGTATAGTCATTTTGATAATATTAACTCTTCCAATCCACAAGCATGGTATATCTTTCCATCTATTTGTGTCCTCTTTGATTTCTTTCATCAGTGTCTTATAGTTTTCAGAGTACAGGTCTTTTGTCTCTTTAGGTAGGTTTACTCCTAGGTATCTTATTCTTTTGGATGCATTGGTAAACAGGATTGCTTCCCTAGTTTCTCCTTCTGCTTTTTCATTGTTAGTGTATAGAAATGACGTTGATTTCTGTGTATTAATTTTGTATCCTGCGACTTTGCCAAATTCATGGATGAGTTCTACCAGTTTTCTGGTAGAGTCTTTAGGATTCTCTAGGTATAGTATCATGTGATCTGCAAATAGCGATAGTTTTACTTCTTCCTTTCCAATTTGGATTCCTTTTATTTGTTTTACTTCTCTGATTGCTGTGGCTAGGACTTCCAGAACGATGTTGAAGAGTAGTGGTGAGAGCAGACATCCTTGTCTTGTTCCTGATCTCAGTGGGAATTCTTTCAGCTTTTCACCATTGAGAATGATGTTTGCTGTGGGTTTGTCCTATATGGCCTTTATTATGTTGAGGTAGATTCCCTCTATGCCCACTTTCTGAACGGTTTTTTTAAAATCAGAAATGGGTGTTGGATTTTGTCAAAGGCTTTTTGCATCTATTGAGACAATCCTATCATTTTTATTCTTCAGTTTTTTAATGTGGTGTATCACACTGATGGATTTGTGGATATTGAAGAACCCTTGCCTCCCTGGGATAAATCCCACTTGATCATGATGTTTAATCCTTTTGTTGTATTGTTGAATGCGGTTTTCTGTTATTTTGTTGAGGATTTTTGCATCAATGTTCATCCGTGAAATTAGCCTGTAGTTTTCTTTTTTTTTTGTGGAATCATTGTCTGATTTTGGTATCAGGGTGATGGTGGCCTCATAGAATGAGTTTGGGAAAATCCCTTCTGCCATTTTTTGAAATAGTTTCATAAGGTTAGGTGTTAGCTCTTCTCTGAATGTTTGATAGAATTCACCTGTGAACCCATTTGGTCCTGGACTTTAGTGTGTTGGATTTTTTTTCATCACAGTTCAATTTCAGTTCTTGTGATTGGTCCATTCATCTTTTCTATTTCCTCTTGGTTTAGTCTTGGAAGATTGTACTTTTCTAAGAATTTGTCAATTTCGTCTAGGTTTTCTGTTTTATTGGTGTATAGTTGCAAATAGCAGTCTCTTATGATACTTTTTATTTCTGTGATGGTACATTGTTACTTCTCCTTTTTCTTTTCTAATTTTATTGATTTGAGTCCTCTGTTTTTTGCTTGATAAGTCTGGCTAGGGTTTATCAATTTTGTTGATTTTTCAAAAAACCATCTTTCCATTTCATTGATCTTTTCAATGGTTTTCTTTGTTTCTAGTTCATTGATTTCTGCTCTGATCTTTATGATTTCATTCCTTCCACTAACTTTTGCTCTTATATGTTCTTCTCTCTTGAGCTGCTTTAGATGTAAAGTTAGGTTGTTTATTTGAGCTTTTTCTTGTTTCCTGAGATGGGCTTTTATTGCTCTAAACTTTCCTCTTAGAATGGATTTTGCTGCATCCCATAGGTTTTGGAGTGTTGTATCTTTGTTCTCATTTGCTTCTAGGTATTTTTAAATTTCCTGTTTGATTTCTTCAGTCATCCATTGGTTGTTTAGTAGCACGTTGTTTAGTCTCCACGTGTTTGTGTTTTTTGCAGGTAATTTTTTGTTGTTGATTTCCAGTCGTATAGCATTGTGGTTGGAAAAGGTGCTTGGTGTGATTTCACTTTTCTTAAAGTTACCGAGGTTTGATTTGTAGCCCAGGATGTGATCAATCTTAGAGAATGTTCCATGTGCACTTGAGAAGAATGTGTATTCTGTTGCTTTTGGGTGGAATGTCCTATAAATACCTATGAAGTCCATCTGGTTTAATGCTTCATTCAGGGCCTGTGTTTCCTTATTGATTTTCTGTCTGGTTGATCTGTCTATTGCTGTGAGTGGGGTGTTAAAGTCCCCCACTATTCGTGTGTTATTGTTGACTTGTCCTTTTAATGTTGTTAGCAGTTGCCTCGTATATTGTGGTGAACCTATGTTGGATGCGTAGATAATTGAAATTGTTATATCTTCTTCTTGGATTTATCCTTTGATCATTATGTAATGTCCTTGTTTGTCCCTTAAAATATTCTTCATTTTAAAGTCTATTTTGTCTGATATGAGTATTGCTACTCCAGCCTTCTTTTGATCCCCATTTGCATGGAATATTTTCTTCCATTCTCTCACTTTCAATTTGTATGTATCCCTAGAAGTGAAGTGGGTCTCTTGAAGAGAGCGTATATATGGGTCTTTTTTTTGTATCCATTTAGGCAGACTATATCTTTTGGTTGGGTTGCTTAGTCCATTAACATTTAAGGTAATTATTGATATGTATGTTCTTATTGCCATTTTATTAATTGCTTTGGATTTTTTTGTTGCTCTTTTTTCTTCCCTTCTTCCCTTGTTCTTTTCTGCCTAGAGAAGTTCCTTTAGTATTTGTTGTAAGGCTGGTTTAGGGTTGTTGAATTCTCTCGGCTTTTACTTATCTGTGAAGGTTTTGATTTCTTCAAATCTGAATGAGAGTCTTGCTGGGTAGAGTAATCTTGGTTGGTGGGTTTTTCCTTTCATCACATTAAGTATATCATGCCACTCCTGTCTGGCCTGCATAGTTTCTGCTGAAAAATCTGCTGATAACCTTATCGGGGTTCCCTTGTATGTCATTTGTTTCTTTTCTGTAGCTGCTTTCAACATTTTCTCTTTGTCTTTAATTTTGATCAGTTTGATTAATATGTGTTTCAGGGTGTTCCTGCTTGGGTTTATTTTATATGGTACTCATTGTGCTTCCTGGATTTGAGTGAGTGATTCCTTCCCCATGTTAGGGAAGTTTTCAGCTATTACCTCTTGGAATATTTTTTCTGTCTCCTCTCTCTTCTCCTTCTGGCACACGTATAATATGGATGTCTTGTTCATTTAACATTGTCCCAGTGTTCTCTGAGACTCTCTTCATTTGTTTTCAATCTTTTTTCTCTTTTCTGTTCCGCATCCATAATTTCCACTAATCTGTCCTCCACCTCACTCATTTATTCTTCTGCCTCCTGTATTCTGCTGTTAGCTGCTTCTAGTGAATTTTTTATTTCAGTTATTGTATTTTGCATCTCTGTGAACTAGTTTGTTTCCAGTTTGTGGAGCTTCCCACCTAGGAGCTATGGCATTGTTTATATCATGAAATCACCCCCCTACCTCTTGATGTGTCCTCCTCTTTTTCTTCTGGAGTAGGATTTTTTTTTAGGGTTTCCAGTCCATTTGGGTGAAGAGTGCTTTTTCTTTAGTTTTGAATTTTGTTGTTTTTAGGAGAGAAGTTGAGCTCCAGTCCTTCTCTTCTGCTGTCTTAATCTCATCCTCAGGATATCTTTTTTAATGTTTCCTGTCCTTTTTTGTGAAGAATGCTCAGTCTTTAGTTGTGAATTTTGTTTTTTTAGGAGTGAAGTTGAGCTCCAGTCCTTCTATTCTGCCATCTTCCCTAGTATTTCTTAAAGCATGGTCTGTATCATGCACATCACCTGCATCAGACTTAACCATAGGAGAGTGGGTTAAGGATCCAAGGTTGCCACAGCTGTGGTAGAGGAAGCTTGGATTTGATTTCTGGCCCAGGAACTTCCATATGCTACTGTGGTGCAGTGTGTTAATCCAACTGCAGTGGCTCAGATCACTCCAGAGGTACAGGTATGATCCCTGGCATGGCACAGTGGTTTAAAGGATCTAATATTGAGTGGTTTCATGGTAGGTCACCACTTTAGCTCAGATACAGTCACTGGACCAGGAAGTTTTATATTCCACTTGTGTGGCTCTTAGTCCACTCATCTTTGCTCATTGAAAATACACTTGCTCGACCTGCACCAGTTGATGGTGCCTTGCTGCCAGCTGGGGCCTTGCTTGACCTGTGCCAGTCGATGATGCCTTTCTGCCAGCTGGAGCCTGGGGAAGATGGGCAAGCACTAGTCAACATCCTGGACCCCTGCCCAGGGTGCACTGTCCGAAGGGAGAGCATGGCTTGACCCCTCTCTGGCTCACACCTCCGGCTCCAGCTCCTGGGCAGGCAGACAGCCCATTGCAGCTCTATTCACAATAGCCAAGACATGGAAACAACCCAAATGTCCCTTTTTTATGGGACTACTCAACCATAAAAAAGAATGACATAATGCCATTTGCAGCAACATGTTTGGAACTAGAGACTCATAATGAGTGAAGTATGTCAGAAAGAGAAAGACAAATACCATGTGATATCACTTATTTCTGCAATCTAATATATGTCACACATCAACCTTTCCACAGAAAAGAAAATCATGGACTTGGAGAATATGCTTGTGGTTGCCAAAGTGGAAGGGGAGGGAGTGGGATGGATTGGGAGCTTGGGGTTAATAGATGAAAACTATTGTCTTTGGAATGGAATGGATTAGCAATGAGATCCCTGCTGTGTAGCACTGGGAACTATGTCTAGTCACATATGATGGAGCATGATAATGTGAGAAAAAAGAATATATACATGTATGCATAACTGGGTCACCATGCTGTGCAGTGGAAAAAAATTGTGGGGAATTATAAGTAAAGAAATTTAAAAAATAATGTGTTCATTGAACAAATGCTCAGTTAAAAATTAAAAATTATATAGTTCTATATATGGTGGTTTTATGTGTTCAATGTATTCATATGCATAGAAGTAGTAACACAAATACTATTAAAATAGTTCTCATGGGAAAAAAGGTATAAAATATGATAGAAAATTAAATGGACTTATATAAACCTAAAATTTTCTTGATAAATACCATTGTAGAATACAAAAAATGAGAAATGGATGGGCAATGTTCTTTGACTTTGTCTGTTGTTTTCATGTTTGTTTTATTTGGATTTCCATCATTATGCAGAATTGATTTTTTAAAGCAGCAAATCAAATAGGAGTTTGCACTTCAAAGGAAAAAATTCCTCTTCACATCCTAGGCTATGACCTGTCAGGGAAAACATGAATCTGGTAGGAAGGGCCAGTAAGGAGGTCTCCCCACACTTCCTGCTAGGCTCCCACACACAGGGCATCTCCCTGATGATTTCCTAAGGACTGTGTTGCCTCACAGTCTGCCCTCAGAACTCTCTGCCTGAGAATCACCTGGCCCCAGGTCTCATGAATGAGCATCCCTGGATGTGGAGCTGGGATCTGCATCTTTAACAATACCAAACTCTTTTTATGTCTATGTGTTAGTATGTTTAAATTTATTTTTCCCTGTGTTATATTATTCTTACATTTAGGCCTTTACAGCTTTTATGAAATATATATATATATATATTTTTAGTTGTGTTATGGTCATCTATTCTTGGGCACTGCTTTTTAAATTGTTTAATTGATTAAGTAATTAATTAGGGGTACAGTTGGCCTATGATGTGTTAGTTTCAGGTGTAGTGTGAAGTGATTAAGTATCTTATACATTATATATATATATTTTTTTCAGATTGTTTTCCTTTATATGTTATTACAAAATATCGAATACGGTTCTGTGTACTCTACAATGGGTCCTGGTTAGCTATCTATTTTATTTATAGCAGTGTGTATGTATTAACCCCAAACTCATAATTTGTCCATTCACTCTTAGGTAACCACAAGTTTGTTTTCTGTGTCAGTGTGTCTACTTCAGTTTGTGTATATGTTCATTTGTATATTTCTTGTATGTGTGTCTTTAGGGCCGCACCCAAGGCATATGGAAGTTCCCAGATTAGGGGCTGAATTGGAGCTAAAGCTTCTGGCCTATACCACAGCCACAATAATACGGGATCCAAGCCATGTCTGCCACTTATACCACAACTAAGGGCAATGCTGGATCCCCGCCTCACTGAGCAAGGTCAGGGATCAAACCCACATCCTCATGGATACTAGTTGGATTCATTTCCATTGCATCACAATGGAAATTCCCCATAACTTTTTTTTCAGATACCAAATATAAGTGATGTCATATTTTGTATGTTTTTCACTGTCTGGTTTACCTCATTTAGTATGATAATCTGTAGCTTGATCCATGTTGCTACAAATGGCATTATTTCATTCTTTTTATGGCTGAGTAGAATTCTATTGTATACATGTACCACATCTTTATCATTCCTCTGTTGATGGACATTTGGGTTGCTTCCATGTCTTGGCTTCTTGCCTTCCAAAGCTACAAATATTCAGTTAAGATTCTATTGTTTCATTTTAGTGAAGTCCAAAATGTTCATCTTGTCAATGCAGTATCAAGTTAATGAAGTATTTGTGATGGCTTGCTAAGCCTAAATAAACTTTGTGCTTTTGACAATAAGAGATCACTGAGTAGTCAATCTGATTACCAATTTCCCCCATTCCATGAAGACTAAATTGTTCCCACTAAATTGGATGTTTGTGTAGAGAACATTCTACAGCTATTGGATTAATTTTAGTCTTGGAAATGAGTGTTGTCTTTTCTCCAGAGATCTCTCTTCCAATAAGAAAACATGCTAAATGCCTGAATTTAAAATTTCTGCACAGAAGAACATTGACTGTTGATCAATATGTGCCAGGCAATGTTCTATATTCTGAGAATAGAAGTTTAAAAAAAGTATCACCTTATAGAGTTTACCTTCCAGCACTCCTGATCAAGCTCATCATTCTCCTTTTTCTTCCATAGAAGGTTTTAACCTCCTTTTTTTCTGTTTTGGAATGAATGTCTTTATTTTTTTATGTTGTTTCAAAGAAATAATTTTATCTTATATTTTTCTTTTTTAAAAATTTTAACCTAACATACCATAAAATTTATTTATTTTCAAAACAGTCATTGTTTCTTTACTGGGATGAAAGTTCTATGGATAATGGGTTTCTATGTCTGAAAAAAATAAATTCTATGTTTCAATAGGCCAAAACTTCTGTGAATAAAGGAGGCATAAGAAGGTAGAGCAAGGGGTTCCTGTTATGGCTCAATGGTAAAGAACCTGATGAGTGTACATTAGGACTCATTTTTGATTCCTGACCTCTCTTAGCAGGTTAAGGATCCAGTATTGCTGTGAGCTACGGTGTAGGTCACAGACTCAGCTCTGATCCTGCATTGGGGTCGCTGTGGTATAGGCCAGAAGCTACAGATCTTTTTCCACCCCTAGCATGGGGTTTTTCATAGGCTAGGGGTTTGGCCCTAAAAAAAATAACAACAACAAAAAAGGGATTGTGGGAGAGCAACAGTGCTGGTTCATAATTTCACACTGTGTGGTCTAGGTAGAGCTCATTGAGAAGGTAACATCCACAGACACTTGCAAGGAAAGAGAGGTGAGCCATGGGGCTGCCTGGGAAAAGGCATGGGGATCATCACCTGCAAATATTCTGAGGGGAGATGGTGCCTGGTCTGTCCCAGGGATGGGCATTAATGGAGCCTCTGTACCTGGACAGGACTAAGTGGGAGAGGGATGGTGGGTGATAAGTATAGAGACATCAGAGGACCAGATTCATAGGGCACTTAAAGTCATAGTAGGTGTATTGATCAAGATTCTCCTGAGAAGGAGAACAAATAAGGTTGTGTGTGTGTGTGTCTATGAGAGAGAGATTTATGGTGTTCCTGTTATGGCATTATGGGATTGGTGGCATCTCTGCAATGGGTGAAAATTTCCAGTTGCCACAACTGTGGCATAGACTGAAACAGCAGCTCTGATCTGATCCCTGCCCTGGGAACATCCGTATGCTATGGGATGGCCAAAATATTAAGAAAAAAAAAGAGATGGAGATTTATTTTAATGAGTTGGCTAGGAGTTCCTTTTTGGCTCAGTGGAAATGAATCTGACTAGTATCCATGAGGATGTGGGTTCAATCCCTGGACTTGCTCAGTGTTTCTGGGATCTGGTGTTGCTGTGAGCTGTGGTGCAGGTTGAAGATGCAGCTTGGATCCCACATTGCTGTGGCTGAGGTGTAGGCCAGCAGCTGTAGCAAATGTGACTCCTAGCTTGGGAATTTCCATAGGTCATGGATGTAGCCTTAAAAGCAAGCAAGCAAGCAAGTAAACAAGCAAGCAAGCAGGCAAGAAAGAAAGAGAGAAAGAAAGAAAGAAATTGGCTCTTAGAATTGTGGAGGCCAGCAAATGTAAAGTCTGCAGGGTAGGTTGGCAGGCTGGAAACCCAGGGGAAATGTACTCTTTGAGTCTGAAGGCAGGCTGCCAACAGAAGTGTCTCTTCTCTGTGGGAGGTCCTTCTTTTTCCTAAGGTCCTTATCTGATTGATGAGGCCCACCCTCATTATGGAGGACAGTCTGCTTTATTCTGAGTCTGTGCATTACAATGTTAATCTCACCCACAAATATGCCTTCATGGAAATATCTAAAAGTGTATTAGAACAAATATCTGGGTGCTGTAGCCTAGCCAAGCTGACATATAAAACTGACCATTATAGTTGCATTTTTGGTTCTCAGTCTGATTTGGGAACCTGCTGGAAGGGATTCCATAGAGGAGTAACATGGCCATACTTGATTTTGCTATTGTTTCTTTAAAAGCACACAGAGTTCTGGAGGTATAAATGGCATACAGTAAACTTCATATACGTAGAGTATAGCATTTGACTCAGAAAACTGCATATAGAACTACCATATGATCTAGCCATCCCAGTCCTGAGCATATATCCAGATAAAACTACAATTCAAAAAGTTGCAGGTACTATTCACAATAGCCAAGACATGGAAACAACCCAAATGTCCACTGACAGATGATTGGATTAGGAAGATGAGGTATATATACAAAATGGAATACTACTCAGCCATAGAAAAGAATAGCATAATGCCATTTGCAGCAACATGCATGGAACTAGAGACTCTCATACTGAGTGAAATGAGTCAGAAAGACAAAGACAAATATCATATTACTTATAATTGGAATCTCATATACAGCACAAATTAACATTTCCACAGAAAATGTAATCATAGACTTGGAGAATAGAGTTGTGGCTGCCCAGGGTAGAGGAAGGGAGTGGGAGGGATTGGAGACTTGGGGTTAATGGATGCAATCTATTGCTCTTGGAATGGATTTACAATGAGATCCCACTGTGTAGTACTCAGAACTATGTCTAGATACTTATATCACAACACAACAATGGGAGGAAAAATTATGGATACATGTAAGTGTAACTTGGTCCCCATGCTGTACAGCAGAAAAGAAAATAAATAAAAAAAACCAAAAAAAACCTCTAAAAGTTGCATGCACCACTGTGTTCATAACAGCACTGTTCACAATAGCCAAGACTTGGAAATAACCTGGATGTCCATCAAGACGTGAATATTTACAGAAGATGTGGTATATGTAGAGAATAGAATACTATTCAGCCATTGAAAGGAGTGCAGTAATGGCATTTGCAGCAACATGATGCAACTAGGTAGTGAAACATCATATGATATCAGTTACATGTGAAATCTAAAATATGGCACAAATGAACCTATCTACAAAATCGAAGCAGAGTCATAGACATACAGAACAGACCTGTGCTTGCCAAGGGGGAGGAGGGGGGAGTGGGTTGGATGGGGAGTTTGGAGTTATTAGATGCAAACTTTTAGATTTAGAATGGATAAGCAATGAGGTCCTACTGTATAGCACAGGGAACTATATCCAGTGTCTTGGGATAGCCCATGATGGAAGAGGATATAAGAAAGGGGATGTGTATGTACAGGACTGGGTCTCTTTGCTGTCCTGCAGAAATGGGCACAACATTGCCAATCAACTTCAATTTAAAAAAAGGTAAAGAAAATAAAACATATCATTAGATGAGTTTTGACATATGTATATACACATGAAATTACCACCACAGCCATCAAGATAAGGAATTTCTCCGATGTCTACCCTCCTGCCTTCTCTTTTCTCCTCCCATCTGTCCTCAGGGGAAGCACTATTCTGTGTCTATCACATGGATTATTTGTATCTTCTAGAAGCTTATTTCAGTGTAATTGTTCAGTGTGTATTCTTTTTTTTCCTGCCTTCTTTCACTGTGCATAAGTATTTTGAGATTTATTCATGTTGTACTATGTATCAATAGTTCATTCTTTTCAAATCTGCGTAGTATTCCATTTTAAGGATATACCACAGCTGTTGCATCCACTCACATTTAAAATATTGCTAATTTTTTATTATTAAAATTTTTTAAATTTTTATTTTTTAAAGAGTTTCTGTTTATCCTTTTTAACTTTAACCAGAGTTTATTTTTGTTGAAGTATAGTTCATATACAATATAGTGTTAATTTCAAGTGTAAAGAAAAGTGATTTAGTTATACACACACACACACACACACACACACGATTTAGTTATATACCCACACATACTTACTTATTAACAGTAAGTCTTTTGATGAACATCTGGGCTGATTCTAGCTTTTGGATATTAGTAAAGCTGGTATGAACCTTCTTGTATAAATCTATGTAAGTTATATACATTCTTTTACCTTTACAAATACTTACTGGCATGCTAAATATATGTTTAACTTTTTAAAACATTTTCAAACAGCTTTGTATTCCCACAAGCAGCGTATTGGTGTTCCAGTTCCATCACATCTTAAATGGCACTGAGAGCATCATTCTTTTCAATTTTAGCCAGTCTAATAGGGATGTAATTGTGTAAACCAGTTTACAGACTTGGGTCCACTTGATGGAAGGGGTGTCTGTGTCCCTTTGTAAAAGAATCCTCTAGCACTGGGGTATTTTTTTTAACTTATTGAACCCTCTAGTTCCATGCATGATTCTCATAATTCTGCAGCACTTGTTACCATTTACCTGCCATTTATTTTGCCTGAATTTTTTTTGCATCACCTCCCAATTGGATATGTGTAGTAAGAAAGGGATTCCTGATTATATTATTATCTGTTATGTCTCTGGAGAATATATCAGTATTACACTTTTGTGAATCTTAATGATTATTTAAGGGAATGGGTGAATGAATGAACAGGTGAATGAATGAACAGATGAATTCATTCAACAGTTACCAGTCACAATTGCCTGTTGTGAGCCATAGCTGATCTCTAGTGATACAAAGACATTGACAATAAACCATTTAGTAAGCTTTCATTAGGTGCTCATTAAACCATCCTTCAAGCTCACACGGACTATGATTATCATTTCCACTTTCAAGAAACTGTGTCCCAGGACCTTGGATAAATTGCTCAAGTATACTCTCTTAGTAGGAGAAGTACCCAGAATGTTTTTGAGTTTTATATTCAATCCCCTTTCTCCTGAACAAGACATAGACCTACCTTACAAAACCTCCAGGGGAGTGTGGAGACACAAACATTTTAAGAGCCTTTGTGTCCTAATGAGAGCCTGTGTCAGTGTTGGGGACCCTGCAGAAGCCCTTATCCCACCTGTACCATACACCACCCTTGGGAGAAGCTGTATGCATGACAGCCACGGGAAATGGGGGAACTCCTGCTTTTCATCAGAGACTCAACTTGAAGCCCAAGGTACCACTCATATCTGGGAGACTCTCTCCCTGTGAAGCCAGGTTCAGCTCAGCCCCTGTGGACTCTAAATAACCTCCTCCCAAAGGGCCAGGAAGAAGTTGGGCAGTTGCCTTAGTGGATTGCTTCTCTACTTGTTGACTGGGGAAGATTCCCTCTAGGGTCTCTTTAGGATGCAGAAAGACAGATCTTCTTGTGCATCATTTTGAAACTGGAGAACCAACATGAGAGTCTGTACAGGTCCTCAGGCCTCAAAGGTTTCTATTTTCATTGGACCCTGGGTCTTCTGGACAGAAAGTGAGGATTCAGGTAACAGAATGAAGCAGAAGGTATTTGAACTCAGATCACAGGTATAGCTCAGAAGGAGACCAGAAACCTCCCTAGTTGGGCGTGTGTGTCAATGTGTAAGTGTTTGTGTGACCATCAGAGACATTAGGTGTATTTGTGTGTGTGTGGTGTTGTATGAGTCTATATGTGTGTGTGTGTAACTGACAAAGACACTGAATGACACACACTAGGATATAGAGAGGTCACAGAAGCCTGCACATTTCCTCAGTGTGTGCCTGTTCTATGTGCATCTGCTGCTTGTGTGCTGTGTATAAGACCTTGTGCACTGCTTGTTTTTCTAATATGAATGACTTCTTGTGTCAACAAGGCCTCTGGTCTAGGATGCTTGATAGTTCTGTGTGTGTAGCTGTGTGGTACATGGGTATTTTGTTTGTGAGTTTTGCATGGATTTGTGTGAAGCTGACTCACATCCTGACTGTTTATCTAGTTCACAGAATAAGTCAGAAAAACCTATAAATCTCTACTTGGCAAGTTTGTGTCTGTGATAGTGTGTGAGTACTTTTGGGTAACAAACCCATGCCTGACTTCCTTCACACAGAAGAAATAAATATCTGTGTGTTGTGTGTAGGGGGACATTCTCTCATTTTTTATCCTCCACCTGCCTGAGACCAGAAGATACACAGGCAGCTCCTCAGGAAACAGACTTTGCAGAGCTATTGGCATCCATTTTCCTGTGATTTGACTCCCCCAGCAGGGCCCCTGGAAGCCCAATACTTTTGACACCCTGCTTCAATTTTGGTCAGTCCATTTACAAATGAAATGCTCATTTCTGGAATCACATACTTCGACACTCAGATCTTCATCATTCCCCATGTAATAGCTTGGTGGCCTTGGGTTTGGCCATGGTGATTCTCCGCATCCAGTGCTGTTCCATGGGGTCATGCTATTGCTGACAGACCTTGCATGTACGGTGCTGAAGAAGCCAGACACATCATTAGCACTTAGCAAATTGTAGCCTCAAGGAGACCCAAACCCCTGAATCTCCATGTCCTGATTGTGCAGGGGATGGTATTCGGTATGAAGCTAGGAAAATGAGCTCATTTATAATCTCTCTCAACACCCCACTCCTAGGTCACACATCATCTCCTCTTCACTACTGAGCAGTTTCCCAACAACCTCTTTGTACAGGGAGCTGATGGAATCAAAACTTCATGTCTGAATTTTTCCTTTCTGTTCCCTTTGCATCTCCTGGGTGTCATTAGGAGCTCTGGTTCTCCTGCAGGTGATCTGTGAGTTCCTGGGCTAAGTCTGACCCAGCAGCTTTCAGTGAGAAGCCTGTGCTTGTCAGGAGGGTGAAGTGCCTGGTTCTTCCTTGCTTCCTGTGAACTGAGTCAGTTAATAACCCCAAGCAACTCCCTTGTCAGAAGCGAGCATCTATTGACAGAATCTTACATAATGTTAATATAACTTTCCTCTCCCAGGCATGTTTTAACATTAAATTTTCACTTTTAACATTTCACGTTAGCCTCTCTACCCCTCATAAAAAGAAATGGGTGGATTCTCTGTACTGAAAAATGATCAGAAAATCAATGTTTGAGACAAGGTTCCACTATGCAATAACTATATCCCTACTCCTGATGGTAAAATGCAGGGAACAAACACTGTTCTCTGCTTCCCAGGGAGAAATAAAGGATGATGGATTGAATGATATGGAAGGCATATGGCAAACTAAATGTCTGCAGGAATATGAGAGTGGACAGTTATCTGAGCAATAGGACTCCTTCAAATCACAAAACATTTCTTCTTGAGGTCCTGCCTATTTGTCTAATTAAACATAGGGAGGAACATAGAGTCATAGAAGCAAAGATTGCAGTATATATTTAAAAGCATGTGAGAGAAATGTGACTACAGTTCTTACTCACTATGATCATGTTCATTTCCTACTCCTTCTGAGTATGTTGATAGTGCAGTTTTAAAAATTTTTTTGAATTTTTAATTTTTTAGGGCTTCACCTGCAGCATATGGCAGTTCCCAGGCTAGGGTAAATCAGAGCTGCATCTGCTGGCCTACACCACAGCCACAGCAATGCCAGATCCAAACCCTATCTGGAGCCTACACTGCAGCTCATGGCAATTCTGGATCCTTAACTGACTGAGCGAGGCTAGGGTACAAACTGGTATCATCATGGATACTACTTGGGTTCTTAACCTTCTGAGCTGCAATGGGAACTCCCCAAAGTGAAGTTTTAATATGATCCCTCCTCGGACTCTTGAAAAGTTCAGTGAGGCAATCATGCAAAAATGTATTTGTCTGCCATTGTGTTCATTAACTTTCCATTATTATCAGTGTGAAAATCAATATTGGGATATAGTGCTGGTCAATCAGGAAACTGACTTCTAAGAGACACTCCAATCTTTCAGTACCTCTCACCTCTCAGACTACATCTCAGATCTCAGGTGTCTTCCTAACGATGAACATCCAGATCTGAGCCAACTTGGAGGATCAGATGTAGATGGAGATAGATGGAGGTCCATGCCCTGAAGTAAGGTAAGGTTTATTTCTTGGCAAGAAGATAAACATACATTAAGAAAAGTTTGAGCAAGGAACTTATCCCAGTGACAGGGTATGAGCTCAGAAACTCACCTTAAGATTGTGAGAGAGGAGTTCCCATCATGGAGCAGCGGAAAGGAATCTGACCAGGAATCATGAGGTTGTGGGTTCTCAATCTCTGGCCTTGCTCAGTGGGTTAAGGATCTGGCATTGCCATGAGCTGAGGTGTAGGTCACAGATGCAGCTTGGATCTGGTATTGCTGCATCTGTGGCATAGGCTGGCATCTGTAGATCCAATTACACCCCTTGCCTGGGAACCTCTATATGTGTTGGGTGTGGCCCTGAAAATACAAAAGAGAAATAAATAAATAAATAAATAAATAAATAAATAAATAAATAAATAAATAAAAGAATGAGAGAGCTCAGTTGCTCAATTTTAAGGCAGTTTCTTGGTCCTTTATGGTGACCACCTCATAATACTCTTAAATTCCTGAACTTGATGTTGATTTTTGGGGGGATAGAAATCCTCTCATAAAATAATCTATGCAATTTTTGGTGTTTATTTTATGCAGAAAATTGTTCTTGGAGATTAATGCCTCATGAATTAGAATCCTTTTTTTAAATCTATGGAAGTGTGATATTGGCATCCTCATGGTATTATAGAAGGGCAACATGAGGCTAATAGAGATTTAGCATCCAAAGTCCTACATCAAGAATTTGATGTGACCAAAGTTACAACACAGTGAATCTGGCTTCAGGTTCATTTAGTTAGTCCTTGGTCAAGTGTGTCCTTGAGGGATAGTCTCCTGAGGGAGGAGGTCCTGTATGTCGTATTTATTCTTCTATGTCCAGTTATTAGCTTAGTGTCAGGAGCATGGTTGATTAAAAAGAAAAAACGAAGAATTTTCTCTGGTTTTCATTGAAAGGAATCATGTTGAGTGTTGAGGGTATGTCACTTGCTTTGGCAACAACAGGTGATAAAACAAATGCAGGCAGTTATCCCTTTTCTCCATGAGAAGGTGAGAGACCTAATGTGGTGGCCACAATATGAGTTCAATGTCTCTGATATTCTTGCTCCCATCCTTCCCCAGCAGACAGGAGAGGAGCATGAGGAGGGAGAACCAGAGCCACGTGTCTGAGTTCCTCCTCCTGGGACTCCCCATCTGGCCAGAGCAGCAGGGCCTCTTCTTTGCCCTGTTCGTGGGCATGTACCTGACCACAGTGCTGGGGAACCTACTCATCATCCTGCTCATCAGGCTGGACCCTCGCCTCCACACCCCCATGTACTTCTTCCTCAGCCACCTGGCCCTCACGGATGTCTCCTTTTCATCTGTCACAGTTCCAAAGATGCTGATGAACATGCAGACTCAGGATCAATCTATTCCCTATGCAGGGTGTGTAATACAGACATGTTTTTTCATGATTTTTGCTTGCATTGATAACCTTCTTCTTGCAGTGATGGCCTATGACAGATATGTGGCCATTTGTCACCCTCTACACTACACCATCATCATGAGGGAAGAACTGTGTCTATGTCTGTTGGCTGGATCCTGGTTCCTCTCCTGTGCCATTGCCCTGACCCACACCCTACTTCTGGCTCAACTGTCCTTCTGTTCTAAAAACATCATCCCCCATTTCTTCTGTGACTATGCTGCCCTGCTTAAGCTGTCCTGCTCAGACACCTCTCTCAATGAGCTGGTCCTATTCACTACAGGGCCTGCAGTTGTCATTTTCCCCCTGAGTGGCATCCTGTTCTCTTATGGCCGCATTGGTGTCTCCATCCTGAGGGTTCCCTCTACTAAAGGGATCTGCAAAGCCTTGTCCACCTGTGGCTCCCACCTCTCTGTGGTGTCTCTGTTCTATGGGACAATTATAGCAGTGTACTTTTCCTCCTCATCAGGCCAGTCCCATGACAAAGACATCATTGCTTCCGTGATGTACACAGTGGTCACCCCCATGCTGAACCCTTTCATCTACAGCCTGAGGAACAGAGACATGACATTGGCTCTGGGGATTCTTTTCAGAAACAATAACCCTTTAGCCAAGTGAGAATCACCTAACCACATTCTTATTTCACTCACTGCCCTTAGAAAAGCCTTAAAAAGTAGTGTGTTGAGCACTCATGTCTCTAGCACTTTAACCCACTGTCCTTTTTTTTTTTTTTTTGCAAATGACTTTTTTTTTAATTTTCCCACTGTACAGCAAGGGGGTCAGGTTATCCTTACATGTATACATTACAATTACATTTTTCCCCCAGCCTTTCTTCTGTTGCAACATGAGTATCTAGACAAAGTTCTCAATGCTACTCAGCAGGATCTCCCTGTAAATCTATTCTAAGTTGTGTCTGATAAGCCCAAGCTCCTGATCCTTCCCACTCCCTCCCCCTCCCATCAGGCAGCCACAAGTCTCTTCTCCAAGTCCATGATTTTCTTTTCTAAGGAGATGTTCATTTGTGCTGGATATTAGATTCCAGTTATAAGTGATATCATATGGTATTTGTCTTTGACTTTCTGACTGATTTCAGTCAGTATGAGAGTCTCTAGTTCCATCCACGTTGCTGCAAATGGCATTATGTCATTCTTTTTTTATGGCTGAGTAGTATTCCATTGGGTATATATACCACTTCTTCCGAATCCAATCATCTGTTGATGGACATTTGGGCTGTTTCCATGTCCTGGCTGTTGTGAATAGTGCTGCAATGAACATGCAGGTGCATGTGTCTCTTTTAAGTAGAGTTTTGTCTGGATAGATGCCCAAGAGTGGGATTGCAGGGTCATATGGAAGTTCTGTGAATAGATCTCTAAGGTATCTCCAAACTGTTCTCCATAGTGGCTGTACCAGTTTACATTCCCACCAACATGTAGGAGGGTTCCCTTTTCTCGACACCCCCTCCAGCACTTGTTATTTGTGGACTCATGAATGATGGCCATTCTGACTGGTGTGAGGTGGTATCTCATGGTAGTTTTGATCTGCATTTCTCTAATAATCAGGGTTGTTGAGCATTTCTTCATGTGCTTGTTGGCCATTTGTATATCTTCTTTGGAGCACAGTCTATTCAGGTCTTTTGCCCATTTTTCCATTGGTTGATTGGCTTTTTTGCTGTTGAGTTGTATAAATTGCATATATATAGAGAGATGAAGCCCTTGTCCATTGCATCATTTGAAACTATTTTCTCCCATTCTGTAAGTTGTCTTTTTGTTTTCATTTTGGTTTCCTTTGCTGTGCAAAAGCTTGTCAGTTTGATGAGGTGCCATGGGTTTATTTTTTCTCTAATTTCTATTGCTTTGGGAGACTGACCTGAGAAAATATTCATGATGTTGATGTCAGAGAGTGTTTTGCCTATGTTTTCTTCTAGGAGTTGGATGGTGTCTTGTCTTATATTTAAGTCTTTCAGCCATTTTGAGTTTATTTTTGTGCATGGTGTGAGGGTGTGTTCTAGTTTCATTGCTTTGCATGCAGCTGTCCAGGTTTCCCAGCAATGCTTGCTGAATAGACTTTCTTTTTCCCATTTGATGTTCTTGCCTCCCTTGTCAAAGATTAATTGACCCTAGGTGTCAGGGTTTATTTCCGGATTCTCTATTCTGTTCCATTGGTCTGTCTGTCTGTTTCTTTTATAGCCACTGTTTTGATGACTGTGGCTTTGTAGTATTTCTTGAAGTCTGGGAGAGTTATGCCTCCTGCTTGGTTTTTGTTTCTCAGGATTGCTTTGGCGATTCTGGGTCTTTTGTGGTTCCATATAAATGTTTGGATTGTTTGTTGTAGTTCTGTGAAAAATGTCCTGGGTAATTTGATAGGGATTGCATGGAATCTGTAGATTGCTTTGGGTAGTATTAACCCACTGTCCTTTAAATGGTCATTGTTATTAGAGGAGTTCCCATCGTGGTGCAGTGGTTAATGTATCCAACTGGGAACCATGAGGTTGCGGGTTTGGTCCCTGGCATTGCTCAGTGGGTTAAGGATCCAGTGTTGCCTTTAGCTGTGGTGCAGGTTTCAGACGTGGCTTGTCTTGTGGCTCTGGCATAGGTCATCGGCTATAGCTGCGATTGGACCCCTGGCCTGGGAACCTCCATATGCTGTGGGAGCAGCCCTAGAAATGGCAAAAAGACCAAAAAAAAAAAGGTCATTGTTATTGGAAAAATCTCTTTCCCTTAGTTCATATCTCTTGTTCATTATTGTTCCATAAGCTTAAATGTGACATTACCCAAATCATACCTTCAAATTTTGATCTCCAAAGCACCAAACTTCTTTGTGTGTATTTGTAAGTGTGGTTAAATTTTTTTCTTTCAATGAGTTATATTATTATTAAATTTGGATGTTTTACAGGTTTTTAAAGTGTGTGTGTATATATATATTAATTCTTATTATGATCATCTCTTGGACATTGGCTTTTAAATTTTTAATTGATTATTTAATTAATGAGTTAATTTGAAGTATTGTTGACTTATAATGTTATGTTAGTTTCAGGTGTAGAGCAAAGTATTCAGTTTTAAATATATTGTATACCTTATATTTTGTTCTCTTTGATTTCCCTTATATTATATTACAAATATTGAGTATAGTTTCACATTCTATACCATTGGTACTTGATAGGATCTATTTTACATATAGAAGTGTTTACATGTTAACACCAAACTCCAAATTTATACTTCCTCTTTCTCTTTGGGTAACCATAATTTTGTTTCTATGTCTGTGGGTCTACTTCTGTTTGTGTATAAGTTCATTTGTGTCATTTTTTTGATACCACATGTAAGGAATATCATATGACATATGTTTTCCTCTATCTGGAAATCTCCAGCTCCATCCTTGTTGCTACAAATGGCATAATTTCATTTTTTTATGTGGCTGAATAATATTCTATTAAATGTAATTACATCTTCTTTATCATTCATTTTTTGATGGATAGTTTGATTGCTTCCATGTCTTGGCTCCTTGGCTTCCAAAGCTACAAACATTCAGTTAATATTCCAATGTTTACTTTTAGTAGAGTCCAAAATGCTCTCCTTTGCAATGCTGTATTAGGTTAATAAGGTACTTTTGATGATTTGCGATGTTGTGATTCCATCTCTTGCACCTAATTGCATGAATCTTTGCACATTTAAATAATGTATACTTCTGTTTTCTTATGGTCAAAATGTGTATAATAATATTTATTTGGATTATGGGGAAGATTTATTTTGAAAGTGTGTGTAAAACCCTTGGAACAGTGCCTGGAACAATTGACATTGGCTTGGAAGACTGGATTAGACATTTTTGTTAACAGGATTTTAAGTGACTCAAAACAAGTAGGATGCAGTGAACTACACCAAAAGCTGATGACACAGCTTCAATAATTCTCTTCAAATGATTTTCATATTCTTTTTAAGAGGAAATGAATGATTGATACCTCTTGTGTCCCACTCACATTTTCATCTTAGCAAATTATAGAGGTTTGAACATGGCTTGATGTAAAGATATAAACTTGAACACAGAGAGTTCTCAGATCTTGTACTCAATATGGGACAAAGCAGTGGTTTAATAACTATTTATCAAATGAATAAATATCCATTCATTCCTTTGGGAAAGGACGTGGTTAATGTAATGGTTTGATGTATTATTATAGCCAGAATTGGAAAGACTGATTCATTCACTAACAATGAAGAGAAATAAAGAGAAAGGTAGCCAAAAGTAAGACTTTTCATGGTACAAAGGATATGACTATAATCTTATGGCGTGTTCATTGAGGTTTCCCACTTTCACCAATTCCCAGCTGAGGCAAGAGCAGAACGAGGAGAGAGAACCAGAGCAGTGTGTCCAAGTTCCTCCTCCTGGGGCTTCCCATACAGCCAGAGCAGCAGGGAGTGTTCTTTGCTCTGTTCCTGGGCATGTACCTGACCACATTGCTGGGGAACCTACTCCTCATCCTGCTCATCAGTCTGGACCCTCGCCTCCACACCCCATGTACTTTTTCCTCAGCCACTTGGCCCTCACAGATATGTCCCTTTCATTTGTCACAGTCCCAAAGGTGCTGATGAACATGCAGACTGAACAAAAATCCATCCCCTATGCAGGGTGCATGTCCCAGATGTATTTTTTCATCCTTTTTGGTTGTCTTGACAATTTCCTTCTCACAGTAATAGCCTGTGATCGTTGTGTGACCATTTGTCACCCTCTCCACTACAGCACCATCATGAGGCAGGAACTGTGTTTCTCCTTAGTAGTTGGGTCCTGGTTCCTCTGTTGCATCCATGCCCTGTTGCACACACTCTCTTTGCATAACTCTCCTTCTGTGTAGACAATACAATCTCCTACTTCTTCTGTGACCTCACTGCCCTCTTGAAGTTGAGCTGTTCAGACACCTCCCTCAATGATCTGGTCACCTTTTCTGTGGGATAAAGGCTATTCATCCTGCCTTTGTGTAGTATCCTGGACTCATGTATTTGTAGAGAGACCACAGTTCTGAGTGTCTCTCCCACCAAGAGACTCTTTAAATTTTGTTCCACCTGTGGCTCCCATCTCTTTGTGATATCCTTATGCTATGGGACACTTGCTAGTGTTTACTTGCTCTCGTCATCATGGGACTGCAGTGACAAAAACATAATCCCTTCCATTTTCTATGCAGTAGTTACCCCCATGCTGAACCCCTTCATCTATAGCCCCAGGAACAGAGACATAAAACAGGTGTTAATAGATATCTGTCAATAGGGCTAACTTCTTGAAGGCACAATCACTAAATCCTGTTATTGCAAACATGAGCACAGTGAGATCTACCTCCTAAAATTATCATGTGGTTGGCAACTCTGTAACTTCAAATGAATATGCATTCAGCTGTCATATATTGTGTTAACAAGTCAGTAAGGTCCAGTTTGTGATTGGCATTGGTAAACATTCTTGATCTTTATTTTTTTTCTGCTTCTTCATCATCTCTTATAGAATATGTGAAAAATCCTACACAGAAAATGTCACCTAATTATGACTGTGTTTTTTTGCCTTTTTCTCTTTTCAGATATGTTTATTTTTGCTTAGATATTTTTCATACTATGTTCTTGAGAACACACTGATTTAGCATTCTGTTCTGCTCCTTGTGGATTGATTCTTCTCTGTAAGATGTGCTGAAATTGGCTTGTAGTGGCTGCAAGCTGATTATGAACATCTCTTTTCAATTCTACAATCTATGACAACATACAGGTGGATTGAAATCAGCCAGGAGGGACATAATTACATCACAGAAATTGGCCAGTGCTACAAAGTCATGCCCTCCTATCATAAGGAGTCCTTTCTGATTCACTGAACAGCACACCACTGCAGTTAGAGTGATTGGAGTTTTCTCTTTAGCCATGACACCTACCCTCATATCTCATTTACTTCCTCTGATATTAGCTTAGCTATACCAGCTATCTTTTGGTTGGTGTTTACATGGCATATATTTTCCATCACTTAAACTTTTTTGTGTCCTTATAGCTGTAAAGTGTCAGTTGTCAACAGTGTAAGTTGGGTTTTGCTCTTTTATGTAGGTTGATGATCATTGTATTTCTGGAGAATTTGATCTCAACGTCTAATATAATCGGATTGTATCTGAATTTATGTTTTCTGTGTTTCTATATGTTTTCTAACTGAGATATAATTTCATATTTATTTTTACTTCTATTTATATCTTTTTATTAATTAAATATGTTTTTATTTGATAAGTCCTAGATTAACTTATTAATCATACATTATTATTTTATAGATCTTTTCTGTGTTTTATGCAGAGATTCAGACTTGCTTTTCCTTTAAAAAATGTTATTGTGGTATAATATCCTACTCAACATGAAATTTACCATATTAATCATTTAAGGTATAAAATGAGGTGGCATTTAGTACATTCATCACTTCTGTTTTACCCTAAGGTCTCAAAAGGGAACTATGGAGCATCAATGCAGTTGAGTACTTTGAAGCTATGAAAAGTAATGGCAAAGATACCTATGAATAAATATGGAGGGATTTCCCAAGATATAGTATTAAATGGAGAAGAGCAATGCATAAAAGCCCATCTATAGTATACTACCTCCTATGTGAAAAAGAAGGGAAAATAATATATACATATATATTCCCATTTAGCAAGAAGAAATAAGTGAGGAATCTTTGAAACTAATGAGACTGCTTAACTACAGGGGTGAAGTGGGAGTAGGTTAGAAAAGATGGAGAGATGAGTATATTTATTTGTATAGTTTGGATTATATTAAAATTTTTTTCCCACTGTACAGCATGGGGATCAAGTTATTCTTACATGTGCACATTTTCCCCCCACCCTTTGTTCTGTTGCAATATGAGTATCTAGACAAAGTTCTCAATGCTACTCAGCAGGATCTCCTTGTAAATCTATTCCAAGTTGTGTCTGATAACCCCAAGCTCCCGATCCCTCCCACTCCCTCCCCCTCCCATCAGGCAGCCACAAGTCTCTTCTCCAAGTCCATGATTTTCTTTTCTAAGGAGATGTTCATTTGTGCTGGATATTAGATTCCAGTTATAAGTGATATCATATGGTATTTGTCTTTGACTTTCTGACTGATTTCAGTCAGTATGAGAGTCTCTAGTTCCATCCACGTTGCTGCAAATGGCATTATGTCATTCTTTTTTTATGGCTGAGTAGTATTCCATTGGGTATATATACCACTTCTTCCGAATCCAATCATCTGTTGATGGACATTTGGGCTGTTTCCATGTCCTGGCTGTTGTGAATAGTGCTGCAATGAACATGCAGGTGCATGTGTCTCTTTTAAGTAGAGTTTTGTCTGGATAGATGCCCAAGAGTGGGATTGCAGGGTCATATGGAAGTTCTGTGAATAGATCTCTAAGGTATCTCCAAACTGTTCTCCATAGTGGCTGTACCAGTTTACATTCCCACCAACATGTAGGAGGGTTCCCTTTTCTCGACACCCCCTCCAGCACTTGTTATTTGTGGACTCATGAATGATGGCCATTCTGACTGGTGTGAGGTGGTATCTCATGGTAGTTTTGATCTGCATTTCTCTAATAATCAGGGTTGTTGAGCATTTCTTCATGTGCTTGTTGGCCATTTGTATATCTTCTTTGGAGCACAGTCTATTCAGGTCTTTTGCCCATTTTTCCATTGGTTGATTGGCTTTTTTGCTGTTGAGTTGTATAAATTGCATATATATAGAGAGATGAAGCCCTTGTCCATTGCATCATTTGAAACTATTTTCTCCCATTCTGTAAGTTGTCTTTTTGTTTTCATTTTGGTTTCCTTTGCTGTGCAAAAGCTTGTCAGTTTGATGAGGTGCCATGGGTTTATTTTTTCTCTAATTTCTATTGCTTTGGGAGACTGACCTGAGAAAATATTCATGATGTTGATGTCAGAGAGTGTTTTGCCTATGTTTTCTTCTAGGAGTTGGATGGTGTCTTGTCTTATATTTAAGTCTTTCAGCCATTTTGAGTTTATTTTTGTGCATGGTGTGAGGGTGTGTTCTAGTTTCATTGCTTTGCATGCAGCTGTCCAGGTTTCCCAGCAATGCTTGCTGAATAGACTTTCTTTTTCCCATTTGATGTTCTTGCCTCCCTTGTCAAAGATTAATTGACCCTAGGTGTCAGGGTTTATTTCCGGATTCTCTATTCTGTTCCATTGGTCTGTCTGTCTGTTTCTTTTATAGCCACTGTTTTGATGACTGTGGCTTTGTAGTATTTCTTGAAGTCTGGGAGAGTTATGCCTCCTGCTTGGTTTTTGTTTCTCAGGATTGCTTTGGCGATTCTGGGTCTTTTGTGGTTCCATATAAATGTTTGGATTGTTTGTTGTAGTTCTGTGAAAAATGTCCTGGGTAATTTGATAGGGATTGCATGGAATCTGTAGATTGCTTTGGGTAGTATGGCCACTTTTACAATATTGATTTTCCCAATCCAGGAACATGGAATATCTTTCCATTTCTTTACATCTTCTTTGATTTCTTTGATTAAAGTTTTATAGTTCTTGGCATATTGGTCCTTTACCTCCTTGGTCAGGTGTATTCCAAGGTATTTGATTTTGTGAGGTGCAATTTGAAAAGGTATTGCACTTTTGTATTCCTTTTCTAATATTTCATTGCTGGTATACAGACATGCGACTGACTTCTGAATGTTAATCTTATAGCCTGCTACTTTGCTGAATTTGTTGATCAGTTCAAGTAGTTTTGGGGTTGAGTCCTTAGGGTTTTCTCTGTATAGTATCATGTCATCTGCATACAGTGACAGTTTGATCTCTTCTCTTCCTATATGGATGCCTTTTATTCTTTTTGTTTGTCTAATTGCTGTGACAAGTGGCTAGGACTTCCAAAAGGATGTTGAAGAGCAGTGGCAGGAGTGGGCATCCCTGTCTTGTTCCAGACTTGAGTGAGAAGGCTTTCATTTTTTCCCCATTGAGTATTATATTTGCTGTGGGTTTATCATAAATGGCTTTGATCATGTTCAGGAATGTTCCCTCTATACCCACTTTGGCGAGGGTCTTGATCATGAATGGATGTTGGACTTTGTCCAATGATTTTTCTGCATCTATTGAGATGATCATATGATTTTTGACTTTTTTTTGTTAATGTGGTGTATGATGCTGATTGATTTGCGTATGTTGAACCATCCTTGTGAACCTGGGATGAACCCCATCTGGTCATGGTGTATAATTTTTTTGCCATGTTGTTGGATTCGGTTGGCTAAGATTTTGTTGAGAATTTTTGCATCAATATTCATCAAAAATATTGGCCAATCGTTTTCTTTTTTTGGTGTCTTTGTCTGGTTTTGGAATGAGGGTGATGGTGGCCTCATAGAATGTCTTTGGGAGTTTTCCTTCTTCTTCAACCTTTTGAAAGAGTTTAAGGAGGATGGGCACCAATTCCTCTTTATATGTTTGATAGAATTCACCTGGGAAGCCATCTGGTCCTGGACTTTTATTTGTAGGGAGTGTTTTCAATGACTTCTTCAATTTTATTTCTAGTGATCGGTCTGTTCAGCTGGTCTGTTTCTTCTTGATTCAGTTTTGGCAGGCTGTAAGATTCTGGAAACTTGTCCATTTCTTCCAGATTGTCAAATTTGTTGCCGTATAGTTGTTCATAGTATTCTCTTATGGTATTGTGTAGTTCTGCAGAATCCATTGTGATTTCTCCTTTTTCATTTCTAATTTTGTTTACTTGAGTTCTTGGACTATGTTAATTTTTACCTAGTAATAAATAAAATGAAGGAAATTGAAAATAAATCAAAATAGAATAAAACAAAAAATTAGCCTAGCTATATTTTAAGTTAATACCATAATCAGACTAGGGGAAAATGAAGTAACTAAGTTATTATTCAACAGTGAATTTTGTTTATAAACTATTCTCACAATAACTAATAAACTGTAAGCATAATTTTGGAAGCAAATTTTGGGTGCTGAATTTAATTCGTCATTAATAGTGGTTTGGGTTCAAGATTCTGAAATTACGTGTATTCAAAGATTTAGTAAATAAGTAAACTTGTCCTGGAAAAGGGACTGACTCCTCACTGGGGAAAGGTGCAATAATGTACATGGAAAAAGAGAGGCTAGAAAGAACTCTATGTTGTCAAACTAGAATTGAAGATACCAGTTTGAAGCCATGGGTTTTAATGTGTAGAAACAGATTGAAATTATATATCAATATCTGCCTGGTTCCCATCTCCCATTCTTTCTGTCCCACTCCTGACCCATCTCCTATGGGTAACTCTTCTTTAGTTTGCTTGTTTCTAGTTTCTACATCCTGTGTTTCTTTTATATACATTTCCTGTCTATATTCTCTGAGATCACTTAGAACCCTTGTAAGCAACAAACACATGTAATGCCAAATTTGATTTTCAAATATTGGTGTCTTCTAACAGGAACCAAAGTGACTTAGAAAAATGGCTGAGTCTAGGTCTGGGGCAAGGAGATGACAAGACCAAGGAAATTTTTCTGAGCATGAAAATAAAAAGCACTCATTGAATCATTGGGAAACATAAGCCAGCTTGCAGGGGCTCTCAATAGCCAAATGTGGATAATTAGAGCTTCAAAATGAATAACATCAGTAATGGGTTACAACTCAGAGAATAAATAAGAATTCATGAGTCCTTGATGATATAAATAAATCAGTGAAGAAACAAATGCATGTGGAGTAAGGGAAGTTCCATCCTGTAGGAGAATACAGCTAATCAACATAGAGGAAATGATCAAATTAGAAAATCATCATTTGGCCTCCACATTTACAATAGTTTTTTCCAAATAAGAATCATCAATGAACATTAGATATAGTTGGTTAATTGTATTAAGAAAAGCGTTGTGGTTATATAGCCTCAAAATATATACCAGATGATACTTAATTACAAAGGTTAAAATAGTAAGTTACTGTAGAGTAGCTGGTAAACACCACCCTAAGCACTTAATCAATGATAAAAACAGTAGTAATTGGAATTTTTTTTTCTTTTTAGGGCTGTACCTGAGTCATGTGGAAGTCTCCAGGCTAAGGGTAGAATCAGAGCTGAAGCTGATGGCTGACACCACAGCCACAGAGTCACAGGATTGGAGCTGCATCTGCTGTCTATAATGCATCCCATGGCAACACAGGATCCTTAACCCAATGACCTAGGCCAGAATTTGAATCTGCATCCTGATGGATACTAGTCAGGTTTGTAACCTGCTGAACCACAGGGGAACTCTAAAGAACACAAGTTCTTAATGAAGCTGTGCAATTTAAAAAAAAAATCTGGGAGTGTAAGTTTTATGTTTGGTATTAATTAAGTAGCATGGGTAAAGCCTTTAGCATAGGACCCAAAAGTTCATAAAATCTTTCAGTATTATGAATGATAGTTTGTGGACTATTCTAGCACCAAGCCACTATATTAACTTTATTGAAATATAATTTGCATAGCTTGGGCAGCTCAGTCAGTAGAGCATCACACTTTTAATCTGAGGGTCCAGGGTTCAAGTCCATGTCAAGGTGCTGTGTAAAATATAGTTTGCAAACAATATTATGTTAGTTTTAGGTGTATTGCATGGTGATTTGACATTTTCATACATTATGAAATGGTCACCACAATTATTAATCTAGCAACTCTTTGTCCAAAAGCTTTTACAGGATTATTGATCGTATTGTTTATGTTGTATGTTAGATCAAGGTGGTTTCTTTATTCGATAACTGGAGGTTTGTTCCTCTTCATCCACATCATCTATTTCATACCCCCACCCCCAGACACTGTCCCCTGTGGCAACCACCTTTTTCATTTCTGTATTTATGTGTCTGTTTTCATTTGGTTTTGTCGATTTGTTGTTTTGATTTTTAGACTCCAGATATAAGTGAGATACCATGATATTAATTTTTGATTCTCTGCCTTATTTCACAGAGCATAATACCTTCTAGATCCATCCATGTTATTGGAACATGGCTGTGAATGTTGTGGCCCAACGAAGGTGGAAAACATTTTTAGTCCCCAGGGTGGGATGGTACAGACAGTTGTTTTCACTGTTGGGAATTCACTTTCATGCTTTTGTGTGTGGATATCCAATTTCCCAGCACCATTTATTAAAGAGTCTCACCTCTCCCCACTGTGTGTTTTTGGTTCCCTTGTCAAAGATCAGTTGATCATATATGTGCGTGTTTATTTCTGGGCTCCATATTCTGTTCCATTTTTATATGTGTATTTTAATGTCAGTAATATACTGTGTTGATTTCTAAAGGTTTGAATTTGATTTGAAATCAGGAAGTATATGCCTAAAGTATTGCCCATTTTGCTCAAGATGGCTTTGGGTTTGTAGCTCTTTTGTGGTTTCATGTGGATGGAATAAATGATGGTGATGGGATGTGAGCTCCAACACACTACAGGGTCAGTGGTGTGGGCTCTCAAGGGCTGGTCCTACTCTGTTTGTTTCTTTCTGCAGTGGATGGAGTGGGAGATTCCATTGTAGGTTCTTCAAAGTTCAAGGGTATTCATGGTCTCTACTTCTCCACATGAGCAGGTAGAGGGAAGACCAATGTGTCACTGACACTAGAGACATCTTCTGGGACTCCTGTAGTTCAGTCCCTTTAGTCCCTGCACTGGATCCATCTCCAGAGGAATGTGAGAAATTGGGAAATTAACTCAGTTGTGTTCTTCTCTAAGCAGAAGCTCAGGGGTGTGTTCCCTGGGGTCTCAGTCCTGTTAGTAAATTTGGATCCTGCTCATTGTTCTCCTTTTTGTAAACAGGCTTGGATATGCTAAATATTCTTAGGCTATGGATGCATAAGAGGTGAGTCCTCAGGTAGTAGCCTGGACCAGCAGAGAGTGGAGTAATGTGGGGAACCATCACTTGGCCTAGATGAGTGTGTTGATGTGAGGACAAGAAAGAAGAGAGAGAAAATGTGTGTTTATGTTGATCATATAGCTATGTGCTTTTAGTGACTGATACACATACTGACCTATATGGTGCCACCAGCCTCACGTGGCTGTAACATTAGAACTAATTAAAAAGACCTAAATTAAAATTTGGATACCACAGTTGCACTAGCTATATTTCAAGTCTCTAGTGGCCACAGGAGACTGGTGCTACTGTTTTGGACAACACAGCGATAGAGTATTTCCACCTTTTGGAAAGTCCTATTTTTCAGTGCTAATAATAAGCCATGGAGGCTGAAAATCTGCAATACACATGTATGTTCTTGGGTTGTTGTATATAAGTTTCTTCTTTTTATGTTATTTGTGTGTTGGGTTTGACCACACGTGATTCTCTGTGTGTGTAGTGGAGTTTTTGTGTGTGTGAATGTCTATGGTTTGTGAGATGGTGGTGGACTGGATGTGGTCTCTGCATTTTTTTAAACAGCTGGTGAGGTGAAATTGATATACAAAAAAACTGCACATATTTAATGTATATAATTTGAGGGGTTTGGACATGTGCACACACTTGTGAAGCTACCACCACAATCAAGGTCATCAGCTTATCTGTCTCCTCTCAAAATATCCTTGTGTCCTTTTTATGTGGTAAGTAAACTTAATATGAGATCTTCTCTTTTGAAGAATTTTTAGGTGCACAGTATTGTGTTTTTGACTCTAGGCATTATGCTATAAAGCAGGTCTCTAGAATGAATTCATCTTGCATAATTGACAATTTTTTCCATTTAAATATCAACACTACAATTCCCCTTCCCCCTGGCCCTTGGAGATTGCCATTTATTCTGTGCTTCTATGAGTTTCTCCAAGTGAAATTATGCAGTATTTGTCTTTTTAGGGCTGGCTTCTTTCACTTAGCATAATGTCCTCCTAGGTCATACATTTCATTATCAATGACAGAATTACCTTTTGTAAGGAAAAATTATATTGCATTGTATGCACATGCCACATTTATACATTTATCTGTTGATGGACATTCAGTTTGTTTCCATAGCTTATCTTTTGTGCACAGAGCTGCAATGCACAAGGGAGAGTAGATCCATCTCTGAGATCGCTATTCCAGTCCTTTCTGGTCTACACCCAGGAGTGGGATTGCTGGATCATGAGGTAGTTCTATTTTGAATGTCTTGGGAAAGCTCAAAAAAATTTCCCATATTGACAGCCCCATTTTACATCCCTCAAACAGTGTGGAAGTATTCTCATTTGTGTGTTTTTAAAGTTGTCAGTGACAAAATATTTCATTATAATGTAAGTAAGTTGGTATGAATCCATGCAAACCTCACTTCCAACTAGGATGAGTATAGCTTGGAGAGGGAAAAATAGTAGCCCCTGGGGTTTTGTTTTTGTGTCACTCTGTGTCATATTTGTGTCTGTTTGTGTATATAGTATACTCACAATCTACTTTTCTTTTCCTTGGATGGCTTTAGGGCAGAGAGGGCCATGTGAGGGCCTCTGAAATATGTGTGTGCATTTGACCTGGTCATATAGACTCACAGCCTGAATCTTCTTTTGTCTCAGCTCTAGATACAAACAGGCAGTAAACAAATTCCTCTTCATGCTAAGTTGGTGGCACTTTGTCCAGATGGTTTGAAGGCTACTGAATTTCTCACTATGTTTGTCAATTTCCACATTTTCAATCTGGGGAAGAAGGTGGTTTCAATTTTTCAATCTTTTCTAGTTAATCAGATGACTGTGAATTCTGATAGGTCCATGTCCCTACAGCATCTGTAGTATCTCGGCTCTCTGGTCACAGCATCAGACAAATTCTCACATCACTCATTTTTCCTGTATGCTTAGAACTATGCCTTTTAAAGCTGTGGTATGGAAGGGGAGAGAAAGACAATGGCAGATGTGAAGAAAGCTATTTATTGGAAAAATTTTAACAAAGATAAAGAGTGAAGTTCTGGGGACCTACTAACCTTTGAGGGCTGTGGTCTGAGCCTATGTTGTTTCCTGGATGTGTAAGTGAGACTTCAGAGTTAAACACACATTTTCAGAAAGTTACTTGATCTTGCTTAGTGGCCTCATGTATCTTTGTCATCTTTAGTTCCTCATGTTTGCTTATCCATCCTACCCAAATAATGAGCTGATTTATTTTATTTACTTTTTTTGTGTCACTCTCCTTTTGATTGCTATTTTTGTCAATATTCATTGACTCTTGTGATATATTTTTTAAGTTAAAATTTTTATTGTGCTAAAATATGTAACAAAATTTAACATTTCAATAGTTTTTGAAAATATTTCTGTGGCAGTACGTAATTCATGTCTTATACAACCATCACCACCATCCACCTCTGGAATTTTTTATCTTCCCAAATGGAAACCCTATGACCACTGAACAATAACTCCTCATTTTCCTCCCCATACAAGCCCCTGAAAGTCACCATTCTGATTTTGTCTTTATTAATTATACTTCCAGGAATCTCATATGAATGGAATATTACAGTGTTTACACTTTTGTGACTGCATGATTTTTCTTAGGATAATGTCTTCTGGGTTCATTGATGTTGTGGCTGTATCAAAATTTCTGTCCTTTTTAAGGCTGAATCATATTCCACTGTATATATAGACCAGATATGATTTATCCTTTGCTAAAGGACATGGATTGCTTCCATCTTTTGGCTACTGTGAATACTGTTATTTTAAGTATGGGTATAAAAGTACCTCTTTGGTCCCTGCTTTCAGTTATTATTGGTATAAAACCAGAAGTAAATTTCCTTGATCATATGGAAATTCTATTTATGTTGAGCAACTTTCATAATGTTTGTCTTTTCCTTCCTCCCTCCTTCCCTTCCTTCTTTCCGCCAATCCTTCCTTCCTACCTTCCTTCCTTCCTTTATTTCTTCTTTCTCTGTCTTTTTTTATTCCTTCCTTCTTTTTTCTTTCTTTTGTATTTCTTGTAGTCATTCTAATAGTAAAACATAAGTTTATGTGTTGTGCACTTTATTTTGTACATGGTACATTAGTCTTGAAAATATTTCTTTTGGTTGTGTGTGTGTGAGTGTGTGTGTGTGAGAGAGATAGAGACAGACACAAGCACATAAACATTCTGACAGTAGAGCCATGGAAGGAACAGTGTCTTGTTTATTACTCTCTCCCTAATATCTATCATTGTGTGTCCACTCTGTAATAAAGAGAATGACCTGTTCTTTATTTCCACCGAAGGGTTTGATTGAAGTGATATACTTTCTCCACGTGACTGTGTCAGTGTTCAGACAAATCATGTTTTGTTGCTCTCACCAGACTAGATGAGGCATCAGTGTGTGAGTGCAGTGCAGTGAGATCTGTCTGTACACTGACACAGTCACTCTGAAAAAGCATGTGACCATGTAGTAACTGCTATGCTCATTACTTCTAAATTCCAGGAATTTCCAATTTCTCTTCATTGCCAGAATAGAGAAAAGCAGCATGAGGAGGGAGAACCAGAGCCACGTGTCTGAGTTCCTCCTCCTGGGGCTCCCCATCTTGCCAGAGCAGCAGGGCATCTTCTTTGCCCTGTTCTTGGCCATGTACCTGACCACAGTGCTGGGGAACCTGCTCATCATCCTGCTCATCAGGCTGGACCCTCGCCTCCACACCCCCATGTACTTCTTCCTCAGCCACCTGGCCCTCACGGATGTCTCCTTTTCATCTGTCACTGTCCCAAAGATGCTGATGAACATGCAGACTCAGGACCAATCCATCTCCTATACAGAGTGTGTAACACAGACATATTTTTTCATGATTTTTGTTTGCATTGATAACCTTCTTCTTGCAGTGATGGCCTATGACAGGTATGTGGCAATTTGCCACCCTCTATACTATGCCATCATCATGAGGGAGGAGCTGTGTCTGTGTCTGTTGGCTGGATCCTGGCTTCTCTCCTGGGCTAATGCCCTGACTCACACCCTCCTCCTGGCTCAACTGTACTTCTGTTCTGACAGCATCATCCCCCACTTCTTCTGTGACCTTGCTACCCTGCTTAAGCTGGCCTGCTCAGATACCACTCTCAATGAGCTGGTCATACTCACTGCAGGGGCTGCAGTTGTCATTTTCCCATTGAGTGGCATCCTGGTCTCTTATGGCCACATTGGGCTCTCCATCCTGAGGGTCCCCTCGACTAAAGGGATCTGCAAAGCCTGGTCCACCTGTGGCTCCCACCTCTCTGTGGTGTCTCTGTTCTATGGGACAATTATGGCCCTGTACCTTTTCTCCTCATCAGGCCAGTCCCAGGACAAAGACATCATTTCTTCCGTGATGTACACAGTGGTCACCCCCATGCTGAACCCTTTCATCTACAGCCTGAGAAACAGAGACATGACATTGGCTCTGGGGATTCTTTGCAGAAACAATAACCTTTTTGCTAAGTGAGAATCACCTAACCTTGTTCTTATGTTACTCACTAACCTTGCTAGAAAAGCACTCAAAAGTTGTGTGTTGGTCACCCATGCCTCTAGCACTTTCCCAACTGTCCTTTAAATGATTGTTATTGGATCCATCTCTTTCCCTTTAGTCACGTCTCTTATCCATTTATTCCTCTATAACCCTAAATATGACATTACCCTCAATACACATTCAACTGTGCTCTTCAAACCATCAAAGTCATTGTGTTATATAGAAGTGTTTCACTTTTTCTTTTTTAATGTGTTATGTTATTATTACATTTGGCTTTTTAATACTTTTTAAAAGTATATATATATTCATTATTATGGTCATTATTGGCATTGATTTTTCAATTTTTAATTTAATTATTAATTTGAAGTATAGTTGACTTACAATATTGTTATAGTTTCAGGTGTAGAGCAAAGTGATTCAGTTTTAATATATTATATAGTATACATATATATTTTAAGTGTGTTTTCCCTTATATATTATTACAAAATATTGAGTATATCTCCATTTCTATACAATTGGTACATGTTATTTATCTGTTTTATTTTTAGCAGTGTGTATATTTTAACCTTAAGCTTCTAATTTGTTCCTCCCCCCTTCCCCCATTTGGTTCATTTTCTATATCTGTGGATCTATTTCTGTTCTTTGTATAATTTCATTTGTATCATTCTTTTTAGTTACCACATATAAGTAATATCTTATGATATATGTTTTTCTCTATCTATCTGGTTTAATTCGTTTAGTATGACCATGGCTAGCTCCATCCATGTTGTTACACATAGCATATTTCATTCTTTATAAGGCTGAGTACTGTTCTATGAAATATATGTACCACATCTTTATCTTTCATCTGTTGATGGACATTTTGATTGTTTCCATGTCTTGGCTTCTTGCTTCCCAAAGCTACAAACATTCCTTAAGATTCTAATGTGGGCCCCCCAGCCTCCACTGATCTGAGAGGAAGATGATGGCAGCCGTGCCACAGGATTTGGCCCAGCTCCTGAATTTGAGTGGCTCTCAGAAAGATCTGGTGGGCCAGTGTCAGATCCTAGAAAAGCCATTCAGCTATCTTAGAAAGAACAACTAGACACTTTGAAAGCTTTTGTGGAAGCAAGGGTAAATGAGAATGTTAGCCTTGTGATCTCTTGCCAGTTGCTGACTGAGTTCTGCATGCATCTCCCTAATATACCTAATAGCACAGCCAAAGAAATCTATCATTTCACCTTGGAAAGGATCCATCCTAGAGTCATTTCATTTGAGGAGCACATTGCTTCCACAAGACAACATCTTGTATCCATATAGGAAAAAATTGGAGAAATGCAGCCCAAGTGTTGGTGGGAATTCCTTTGGAAACAGGACAAAAACAGTATAATGTAGATTATAAACTGGAGCCTTACCTGAAGATTGCTAGGCTATATCTGGAGGATGATGATCCAATACAAGCAGAGGCTTACATAAATTGGACGTCATTGCTTTGGAATGAATCAACCAGTGAGCAGTTACAGACACATTATATGTTATGCTATGCATGTGTTCTTGATTAAAGAAGAAAATCAATTGAAGCTGCATGAGGCACAATGAGCTCTCTTACAAGACAATGGTGCACAAACATGAAAGACTAGAGGCCTTAAAACATGCTCTGCACTCTACCACTCTGGCATGAGCAGGACAGCAGTGTTCTTGGATGCTAGCTACTCTTTTTAAGGAAGAAAGGTGCCAGCAACTTGCTGCTTATGGGATCTTAGAGAAAATGTACCTAGATAGGATCATTAGAGCAAATAACCTTCAAGAATTTGCTGCCATGATGATGCCTCACCAGAAAGCAACTACACCGGATGGTTCCAGCTTCTCGGACAGAGCTGTCATGGAGCAAAATTTGTGTATGCAAGCAAATTATATAATAATATTGCTTTTGAAGAACTTGGAACCCTTTTAGAGATTCTTGCAGTTAAGGTAGAAAAAATAGCATCACAAATGATAGCAGAAAGATGTATGAATGAATTTATTGATCAGATTGATGGAAACATGAGAAGCCCTGCCAAAGTGGAACAAACAGATCCAGTCACTTTGTTTCCAAGTAAATAAACTTTGGCATAAAATTGGATAGCACCAGAATGGACAACACAAGCCATGGAGTCCCAAATGGCTCAGTGAATCCCTGCAGAACTTCTGCACAACTACCTGTTTCCATGTTGCACAAAATGATTTTGCTATCTCTCCAAAGCATTTGCATTATGACCTTACATATTTCAATCCCTTCCATGCTGGATTCTATTTAAAGAAGTCATATTAGAGCAGGAAGTACAAACATTTAAAAAGATATAGTTCCCATTTATTCAGTGTCTGTGAAGGTAACTTAGATGTTTTGAAAGCATTTTTCTTTAAATGGAGTAAGTGATATATCTGTGGCTAAAAAGTTTGGGATTTGTGATAATTCTGTAGTCATGTAAATCTTAAGTGCTTCGTGCCTCTCCAAATGTGGTTATTCTAATAAATAGAGAAGTGAGACTAAAAATTCTAATGTGCACTTTTAGTAAAGTCCTAAATTCTTATCTTTGCAATGCAGTCTCTAGTTAATAAAGTACTTTTGATGGTTTGCTATATTGTGATTCCTCTGTTGCACTTGTTTGTATCTTTGCACATTTAAATAATGTATACTTTTGTTTTCTAAGGTTTAAAATATGTGAAAGAATATTTATTTGGGTAGTTCTTGTCATGGCTATGTGTTTAAGGAGTTCCTGTCATGGCTCAGTGGTGAATTAATCTGACTAGTGTCCATGACAATGTGGGTTCAATCCTTGGCCTCGCTCAATGGGTCAAGGATCAGGAATTGCCATGAGCTGTGGTGTGCATTACAGACACAGCTCATATCCCACAGATACAGCTCCTATTCAACTCCTAGCCTGGGGACGTCCATATGCCATGGGTGAAGCCCTAAAAAGACAAAAAGACAAAAAAAAGAATTTTTATTTGGGTCACTGGGAAGATTTAATTTGAAAATGCATTTAAAATGTTTGGAACTATTGACATGGCTTGAAAGTCTGAATCAGACATTTTTGATAACAGGAGATTTTAAGTGACTCAAAACATGTAGGGTGCAGCAAACTACACCAAAAGCCCATGACATAGCTTCAATAACTCTTCATGTAAGGAGTTTCATATGATTTTTATGAGGAAAGGAATGACTGATAAGTGTTACCTGGTGCCTTTTTCACACTTTCATCTTAGCAAATTACAGAGGTTTCAACCTGGCTTGATATAAAGTGGCAGCCTTGAGCACAGAGAATTCTCAGTCCTTGTTGACTCCGATGTACTCAATGTGGGACAAAGCAGTTGTTTAATAACTATTTATTGAATGAAGAGTAAAGGTCTGTTGGTTTATTTGGGAAAAGACTTGGTTACTGTGAGGGTTTGATGTATTATTGGAGCCAGAATTGGAAACACTGATTCATTCACCAAGAATTAAGGGGAATAAAGGGAAAGGTAGCCAAAATAAAGACTTTTCAAAAGACAGAGGACATGACTATAATCTTATGGCATATTCATCAACATTTCCTATTTTACCCAATTCCCAGCTGAGGGAAGGACAGCAAGAGGAGGGAGAAACAGAGCAGTGTGTCTAAGTTCATCCTCCTGGCTCTCCCCATCTGGCTAGAGCAGCAGGGAATGTTCTTTGCCCTGTTCCTGGACATGTACCTGACCATAGTGCTGGGGAGCCTGCTCCTCATCCTGCTCATCAGGCTGGACCCTCATCTCCACACCCCCATGTACCCCTTCCTCATCACTTGGCCCTCACAGATGTCTCCCTTTCATCTATCATGGTTCCAAAGATGCGGATGAAGATGCAGACTCAGCAACAATCCATCCCCTATGCAGGGTGCATTTCCCAGATGTATTTTTTTTTCATACTTTTTGGATATCTTGACAATTTCCTTCTCACAGTGATGGATTTTGACAGGTATGTGGCCATTTGTCAGCCTCTCCACTACAGCACTGTCATGAGGCAGGAAATAAGTGTCTCCTTAGAAGCTGGGTCCTGGTTTCTCTGTTACATCCACACCCTGTTGCACACTCTCCTCTTGGTCTATCTGCTCTTCTGTATGGGCAGTACCATCCCCCACTTCTTCTGTGACCTCACTGCCCTCCTGAAGTTGAGCTGCACAGACATTTCCCTTAATGAGCTGGTCATTTTTGCTGTGGGAGGAACTTTTCATCCTGCATTTGTATAGAATCTTGGACTCATATTCATATAGGGACCGCAATTCTGAGTGTCTTTCCCACCAAGAGACTCTAAAGTTTTTTCACCTGTGGCTCCCATCTCTTTGTGGTGTCTTTATACTATGGGACACTTGCTAGTGTTTACTTTTTCTCCTCATCCTGGGACTCCAATGACAAAGACATAATTGCTTCCATCACGTATGCAGTAGTTACCCCCATGTTGAACCCCTTCATATATACCCTCAGGAAGAGAGTCATAAAAGAGGCTTAGAGATATTTGTCAATAGGGCTAACTTTTTTTTGGTTGTCTTTTCTAGGGCCACACCCACAGCATATGGAGGTTCCCAGGCTAGGGGTCTAATCAGAGCTGTAGTTGCTGGCATATGCCACAGCAACAGCAACGTGGGATCAGAGCCAAGTCTGTGACTTACACCGCAGCTCATGGCAATGACAGATCCTTAGCCCACTGAGCAAGGCCATGGATCAAACCCACAACCTCATGATTCCTAGTCAGATTTGTTAATTACTGAACCATGACAGGAATTCCTAGGACTAACTTCTTGAAGTGATAATCTCTAAACCCTCTTATTGGAGTCATGATCACAGTGATATTATTTCCTAAATTTATTGTATTGTTGGCAACTCTGTAATGTCAAATGAATATGCATTAAAATATCATATATTGTGTTAACATGTCAATAAGGTCCAGTTTGTTATTTGCATTGTTAATATTCCTTATCTTTAATTTTTTTCTGCTTCTTTATCATCTCTCATAAAATGTCAAAAACACATAAAAATATGCCATAATGATGATTGTAGTTTTGTCTTTTTCTCCTTTTAGATATGTCAGTTTTTGCTTATATATTTTTTATACTCTGTTATTGAGAACACACCGATTTGGCATCATGTTCTGCTCCTTGTGGACTGATTCTTCTCTGTAAGACGTGCTGAAATTGACTTGCATTGGCTTCAAGCTGATTGTGAACATCTCTTCAACTCCACAGACAGTGACATCATGCTTGTGGATTAAAATCAGCCATGATGACCATAATTACACTGTGGAAATTGGCTAATGCTACAAAGTAATGCTCTCCTATGATAGGGAGCCTTTTTCTATTCATTGAACAGAACACCAGTGCATTTATAGTTGAGGGGAGATTTCTCTTTAGCCATGGCTCCTTCCCTCACCTCTCATTTACTTCCTCTGGTATTAGTTTAGTATCCCAGCTTTCTTTTAGTGAGTATACATGTATTCATTTTCCAACACTTTAAATCTTCTTATGTCCTTATATATGGAAAGTGTTAGTGCTTAGCAGTGTAAAGTTGTGTTTTTTATCTTTTTATGCAGGTTGACCATCATTGTATTTCTGGAGAATTTGATCTATTAACATCCAATATAATCAGAATGTATTTGAATTTCTTTTTTCCATGTTTCTATATGTTTTCTAGTTGAGACATCTGATTTCATATTTATTCTCACTTCCCTTTATCCCTTTGGATCAATAAAATATATATTTTGTTATTCCATATCCCCTCCATTAACCTAGTAATCATACATTATTATTATTTTATTATTCTTTTATGTGCTTTATGAAGAGATTATGACATGCTTTTTCTTAAAAAAATTTTTTGTGGTATAATGTGCTGCCCAACATGAAATTTACCATTTAAACTCTTTGAAGTATACAATTAGGTGGCATTTAGTTCATCATCATCTAAGGCAATAAAAATATATTTGTGTTTATATTTCCATGTTTCTATATGTTTTCTAGTTGAGACATCCAATTTCATATTTATTCTCACTTCTTTTATCACTTTTGATTTAAATACATATTTCATTGTTCCATATCCCCACCATTACCTTATTAATCATAAATTATTATTGTTTAATTATTCTTTCTGTGATTCATGTAGAGATTGACTTGCTTTTTCTTAAATTTTTTTCTTGTGATGTAATGTACTACACATTATGAAATTTACCATTTTAAGCCTTTGAGATATGTAATTATGTGGCATTTAGTCCATCTATCACTGCTATTTTATTCTAGGGCTTCAAAAGGGAACTACAGCACATCAATGAAGTTGAGTACTTCACAGCTATGAAAAAATAATGGCAGAGATACCTATGAATCAATATGGAGGGATTTCCAAGTTATACTATTAAATGTAAAAAAGCAATGCATAACAGGGTATCTATCACATGCTATTTCCTATGTGAAAAAGAAGGGAAAGTAATATATATATGAATCTTCCCACTGAGCTAGAAGAAATACATGAGGAACAAATTTGAAACTAATGAAACTGCTTACCTACAGGGGATGGGGTGGGAGCAGGATAGAAAAGATGGGGATATGAGTGTATTTATTTGTATAGTTTTGACCATGTTATCTTTCACTACTGAAAAATAAGATAGAAAATAAAGCAAAATGAAATAAAACAAAAAATATGCATAGCTATATTTTGAGTTAATATCATAATCAGACTAAAGGGAAAATAAAGTAATTGTTATTATTAAACACTGAATTTTCTCTATACACTACTCACAATAATGAAAAAGTTGTAAGCACATTTTTTTGGTAGCCAACTTTTTTGAGCGGAAGTTAGTTTGTCATTAACAGTGCTTTGAGATCAAGATTCTGAAATTAGATATATTCAAAAGTTTAGTAAACAAATAAATTTGTCCTGGAAAAGAGACTGACTTTTCAATGGGGGAAAGGTGCAATGTACATGGAAAAAGAGAGGCTAGAAAGAACTCTTTGGTGTCAAACTAGAATTGAAGATACCAGCTTGAACTCAGGGGTTTTAATGTGTAGAAACTGATTGAAATTATATATCAGTATCTGGTTCCCATATCCCAATCTTTCTTTCCCACTCCTGACCCATCTCCTAGGGGTAACCATCCCTTTAGTTTGCTTGTTCCAAGTTTCTACATCCTGTGTTTTTTTTTTGCGTATGCTTTCTGCCTGTAAATTCTGAGATCACTTAGAAGCCTTGTAAGCAAAAAACGCACATAATGCCAAATTTGATTTTCTTTTTTTAAGGGCTGCACCCAAGGCTAGGGGTCTAATTGCAGATATAGCTGCTGGCCTACACCACAGCAATGCCATATCTAAGCACCGCCTGTGACATACAATACAGCTTAAGGCAATTCCAAGTCCTTAACCCACTGAGCAAGGCCGGGGATTGAACCCACAACCACAGGATTGGATGAGTTGGATTCATTCCCTCTACACCTCAGTGGGAAACCCCCAAATTTGATGTTTGAGTATCAGTCTCCTCTAACAAGAACAAAAGTGACTTAGAAAAATGGCTGATTCTAGGGCTGGGGCCAGGACATAACAAGATCAGGGAAATTTTGCTGAGCTAGAAAATAAAAAGTGCTCAATGAATCATTGGGACACAGGAGCCAGCTGGAAGGGGTTACCATTGGCCAAAACTGGGATAATTCGAGCTTCAAAATGAGTAACATCAGTAATTTCTTCCAACTCAGAGAATAAATAATAATTCATGAGTCTGTGATGATATAAATAAATCAGTGAAAAAAAAAACACAAATGAATGTGGAGTTAGGGAAGTTCCTATAGGAGAATAGCTGTAGCTAATAGACATAGGGGAAATGATCAAATTAGAAAACCACCATTAGGCCACCACATTTGAAACTGATTTTTAAATATAAGAATCATCCATGTATCTTAGATATAGTGAGTTTAATTGCACTGACAAGTGTTGTGGGGTTATATAGTCTAAGGATGTCTACCAAATGATACTTAGTTAATTACAAAGGTTTAAATGGTGACTTACTGTAGAGGACTTGGCAGAGACCACCTTAACCAATTGATCATAGTAATTGGAATTTTTTTTTTCTTTTTAGGGCCACACCTGTGGCATATGGAAGTTCCCAGGCTAGGGGTAGAATTGGAGCTGTAGCTGCCAGCCTATAACCACAGCAAGAACAAAAATGGATACAAGCCACATCTGTGGCCTGCAATGCAGCTTGTGGCAATGCTTGATCCTTAACCCAGTGAGTGAGGCCAGGGATATTAGTAGGGTTCATAACCTGCTGATCCACAAAGGGAACTCCAAAGAGCACAAATTCTTAATGAAGGTTCTGCAATTTTTGAAAAAATATGGGAATGTAAGGCTGATATTTTGTATTAATTTTCAAACATGGATAAAGCCATTAGCCAAAGAACCAAATGTTCATAAAATTATTTAGCATTAGAAATGATAATTTGAGGACTATTCTAGCACCAAGCCATTTGACTAACTTTATTGAAATACAATTTGTAGGGCCTTGGTAGCTCAGTCAATAGAGAAACAGACATTTAATCTGAGGGTGCAGGTTTCAAGTCCCTGTCTAGGCACCATTTGAAATGTAGTTTGCAAACAATATTACATTAGTTTCAGGTGTATTATGTGATTATGTGACATTTTCATGCATTATGAAATGATCATCACAATCATTAATCTAGTATCTATCTGTCTCCAAAAGTATAATTGATCATATTCTTTGTGCTTTATATTAAATCCCATGTTTTCTTTATTTTATAACTGGAGAGTTCTTCCTCTTCATCCACATCAACTACCTCATCCCTCTCCCCCATACAATGTCCTCTCTGGCAAACACTGATTTTGTCTCTGTATTTATGAATCTGTTTTCTCTTGGTTTTGTTGATTTGTCTTTTTGATTTTCAGTCTACAAAAATAAGTAAGATACCATGATATTTATTGTTGTCTCTCTGCATTATTTCACAGAGCATAATACCTTCTAGACCCAAACATTTTGTTGGAACATGGCTGTGAACTGTGAGATGCCCCTGAATAACTCTTTATGGCCACATTGTTGCCAACAAAGGTGTCAAGCAACTTTAGTTCCTAGGATGGGATGGCACAGACAGTTGTTTTCACTGTTGTGGATTCACTTTCATGCTTTTGTGTGTGGATATCCAATTTCTCAGCACCATTTATTGAAGAGACTGATATTTCCCCAATGTGTGTTTTTGGCTCCCTTAGCAAAGATCTGTTTATCATATATGTGGTTTTCTTTCTGGGCTTCATATTCTGTTCCAAATTTTTATTTGTGTATTTTAATGTCACTAACTTACTGTGTTGATTTCTAAAGGCTTGAAATATAGTTTGCATTCAGGAAATGTGATGCCTGCAGTTTTGTCCATTTTGCCCAAGAAGGCTTTGTCTTTTGTGGGTCTTTTTGGTTTCATATAGATGGAATAAATGATGGTGATGGGATGTGAGCTCCAACACACTTAAGGTTCAGTGGTGTGGGCTCTCAAGGGCTGGTCCTACTCCATTTGGTCCTTTCTGCAGTGGATGGAGTGGCAGATTCCATTGTAGATTCTTCAAAGTTCAAGGGTACTCATGGTCTCTACTTCTCCACATGAGCAGGCAGTGGGAAGACCAATGTGTCCCTGACACTAGAGACATCTTCTGGGACTCCTGTAGTTCAGTCCCTTTGGTCCCTGTACTGGATCCATCTCCAGAGAAAGGCAAGAAATTGGGAAATTAACTCAGTTGTGTTCTTCTCTAAGCAGAAGCTCAGGGGTGTGTTCCCTGGGGTCTCAGTTTTGTTGGTAAATGTGATCTTCCCTGCTCATTGTTCTCCTTCTTATAAACAGGTGGGGAAGTGCTAAATATCCTCAGGCCATTGATATGAGTCCTCTGGTAGTGGCCTGTACCAGCAGAGATCAGAGCAAAGTGGGGAACCATCATGTGGCCTAGATGTGTGTGTGGATGTGAGGACTAGGAAAAAGAGGTAGAGAAAAAGTGTGTTTATGTTGATCACATAACCATGTGTTTTAGTGACTGATTCACACACTGACCTAAATGGTGCCACCAGCCTCAAGTGCCCACAACATTGAAGTTAATTAAAATGACCTAAAATTAAAATTTGGGTACCTCAGTTGCACTAGCTATAATTCAAAGCTCCAGTAGTCACAGGAGACTGGTGCTGCTGTAGTAGACAACACAGCTATAGAGTGTTTTCATCCTTGTGGAAAGTCATATTGTTCAGTGCTAATAATAGTCCATGGAGGCTGGAAATCTGTGATACACATGTGTGTGCTTGGGTCACTGTGTGCATGCTGCTTCATTTTATATTATTTGTGTGTTGTGTTTGACCACATGTGATTCTCAGTGTGTGTAGTGGAGTTTCTGTGTGTATGGTACGTATGGATTGTGAGTTGTGTGGGTGACTGGATGTGGTCTTTGCATATTTTTTTGTAAAACAGCTTGTGAGGTGTAATTGATATAGAAAAAAGTGCATGTATTTAATGTACAATATTTGAGGGGTTTGGACATGTGCACACACTTGTGAAGCTACCACCACAATCAAGGTCATCAGCTTATCTGTCTCCTCCCAAAATGTCCTTGTGTCCTTTTTATGTGGTAAGAAAACTTAACATGAGATCTACTCTTTTAAGGAACTTTTTGGTGCACATTATAGTATTTTTGAGTCTAGGCATTATGCTGTATAGCAGGTCTCTAGAACTAATTCATATTGCATAACTGACACTTTATTTAAATTAAATAACAATACTACTTTTCTTCTCCTCATAGTCCTTGGTGACTATCATATATTCTCTGCTTCTGTGAGTTTCTCAAGGTGAATTTTGTAATATTTGTCCTTGTAAGTCTGGCTTATTTCACTTAGCATAATGTTCTCTTTGTTCATCCTTGTTTTCAGAAATGGCAGGATATACTTTTTAAAGGCAAAATTATAAACCACTTTGTGTTTATCAATTTTTCCATTCATCTGTCAATGGACATGCAATTTGCTTCCATAGCTTATCTTTGTGCACAGAGTTTCAGTGAAGATGGGAGAGTAGATACTTCTCTGATCTCCTGATTCCAGTCCTTTCTTGTCTACACCCAGAAGTGGGATTACTGTATCATGTGGTAGTTGTATTTTGAATGTTTGGAGAATCTCCATACTGTTTTCCATAATGGCCACACCTCTCCACCATAAGTGTAGAAGAGTTCTTGTTTGCATGTTTTTTAAATTGTGTGTGACAAATGATTTCATTTTAAACTTGTAAGTTAGTTGATATGAATTGATACAAACCTCACTTCCAACTATGGTGAGTATAGTTTGAAGAGGGCGAAAAATCAGCACCTGGGGTTTCATTTTTGTGTCACTATGTGTCATGCTGAGTGTCTGTTTCTGTGTATAACACACTCACAATCTACTTATCCTCTCCTTGGATGGCTGTAGAGCAGAGATGGCCTCAGGAGGGCCTTGGAAATATATATAAGCATTTGACCTGGTCAGACAGCCTCACAGCCTGACGACTGTTTCTTTGTCACATCTCTAGATATAAACAGGAATCAAATAAAGTTCTCTTTATACTAAGTTGGTAGAATTTTGTACAGATGCTTTGAAGGCTATTGAACTTCTTGCTATGTTCCTCATTTATGTTTGAAGATTTCCACATCTCCACTCTGGGGAACAAAGTGGGGTCAATTTTGGAACCTTGTCTAGTTGAACAGATGACTGTAAGTTCTGATATAGTTTCTTGGTATTCCAGCAACTGTAATATCTTGGCTCTGTGCTCACCTCATTTGTAAAATTCTCATGTCCATCACTTTGCATGTATGCTCAAAACTAGCCATTTTAAGTCCCTAGGGATGGAAGGTCAGAGAGATACAATGGCAGATATGAAGGAAGGTATTTATTGGAAAATTTATTAAAAATGCAATGAGTCAAGTGCTATCAATCTACTAATCTTCAAGGGGTGTCCATGGTCTGGGCCTGTACTGTTTCCTGGAAGTGAGAGTGAGACCATAGAAGTAAACACACATTTTCAGGAACCTACATAATCTTGCTTGATGGACTCCTATATCTTTTTCATCTTTAGTTCCTAAAGTCTCCTTACCCATTCTAACCAAATAATGAGCTGATTTATATATTTTTGGAGTCAGTTTCCTTTTAATTGATATTTTAGTCAATATTTATTGACTTGTGATAAATTTTCTTCACTAATTTTTTTCTTTTTTAATTATATATATATATTTTTCTACTGTACAGCATGGTGACCCAGTCACACACACATGTATACATTCCTTTTTTCTCACATTATGTGTTCCATCATAAGTGACTAGACAGAGTTCCCAGTGCTACACAGCAGGATCCCATCGCTAATCCATCCCAAAGGCAACATTCTGCATCTATTTACCCCAGGCTCCTAGTTCCTCCCACTCACTCCCCTTCCCCCTTGGAAACCACAAATCTATTCTACAATTCCATGATTTTTTTCTGTGGAAAGGTTCCTTTGTGCTTTATATTATATTCCACATATAAGTGATATCATATGGTATTTTTCTTTCTTTTTCTGACTTATTTCACTCAGGATGAGAGTCTCTAGTTCAAACATATTGCTGCAAATGGCATTATTTTGGATTTTTTTAATGGCTGAGTAGTATTCCATTGTGTATATATACCACATCTTCCTAATCCAATCATCTATCAGTGGATGTTTGTGTTGATTCCATGTCTTGGCTATTGTGAATAGTGCTGCAATGAACGTGCAGGTGCATGTGCCTTTTTAAAGTAGAGTTTTGTCTGGATATATGCCCATGAGTGGGATTGCTGGGTCATATGGTAGTTGTATGTATAGTTTTCTAATGTACCTCCATACTGTTCTCCATAGTGGGTGTACCAGCTTATATTCCCACCAACAGTGCAGGAGGGTTCCCTTTTCTCCACACCCCCTCCAGCACTTGTTACTTGTAGACTTATGAATGATGGCCATGCTGACTAGTGTGAGGTGGTATCCCATGGTAGTTTTGATTTGCATTTCTCTAATAATCAGGGATGTGGAGCATTGTTTCAAGTGTTGTTGACCATCTGTATATCTTCCTTGGAGAAATGTCTCTTCAGGTCCTTTGCCCATTTTTCCATTGGGTTGTTGGCTTTTTTGCTGTTGCATTGTATATGTTGCTTACATATTTTAGAGATTAAGCCCTTGTCAGTTGCATCACTTGAAACTATTTTCTCCTATTCTGTTAAGTTGTCTTTTTGTTTTCTTTTGGATTTCCTTTGCTGTGCCAAAGCTTGTCAGTTTGATGAGGTCCCATTGGTTTATTTTTGCTCTTATTTCTCTTGCCTTGGGAGACTGACCTGAGAAAATATTCATGATGTTGATGTCAGAGAGTGTTTTGCCTCTGTTCTCTTCCAGGAATTTGATGGTGTCTTGTCTTATGTTTAAGTCTTTCAGCTGTTTTGCATGGTGTCAGGGTGTGTTGTTTCATTGCTTTGCATGCAGCTGTCCAGATTTTCCAGCAATACTTGCTGAAAAGGTTGTCTTTTTCCCATTTTGCTAAAATATATGTAACAAAATTTAACATTTCAATAATTTTTGTGTACACATCTGTGTAACTAAGTATTTCACATTGTTGTACAACCATACCATCACCACCATCCACCTCCAGAATTTTTAATCTTCCCAAATGGAAACTTTGTACCCACTTAACAATAACTTCTCATTTTCCTACCCCACCAACCCCTGGGAGTCACCATTCCATTTTTTGTCTCTATTAATTTGGATCTTCTAGAAATCTCATATGAATGGAATCTTACAGTATTTACACTTTTGTGACTGCATGATTTTACTTATCATAATGTCTTCAAGGTTCATTCATGTCGTGGCTTATCAGGATTTCTTTCCTTTTTATGGCTGAAGATATTCCATTGTATATATATAGACCACATATTATTTATCCAATCATTTGGAAAATGACTTGGGTTGTTTTGACATTTTGGCTACGGTGAATAAGTCTGTTTTAATAAGGGCATGCACATACATTTTGGACCCTGCTTTCAGTTATTCTGAGTACATAACCAGGGGTAAAATTCCTTCATCATATGAATTTCCATTGAGTTTTTTGAGGAAATTTCTTAATGTTTGTCTTTTCCTCCCTTCCTACCTTATTTCCTTCCTTCCTTTATTTCTTCCCCTTTCTTTCCTAATTTTTTCTTTCTTTCTTTCTTTCTTTCTTTCTTTCTTTCTTTCTTTCTTTCTTTCTTTCTTTCTTTCTTTCTTTCTTTCTTTCTTTCTTTCTTTCTTTCTTTCTTTCTTGTTTCTAAATATTTTTAATGATAAGTAAGTTTTTGTCTTGAGCACTTTTTTTGTATATGTTGTATTAATCTTCCAAATAATGCTTTAAGTGGTGTGCATCTGTATAATGTGTGTGTGTGTGTATAATGTGTGTGTGTAAAACAGACACAAGCACATAAATAGCTTGACTGAAGAGCCATGGAAGGGACTGTATCTTATTTATCACTGTATCCCTACTGTCTATCATTAAGTCTCCACTCTGAAAAAGAGCATGAGCAGTACCTTATTTCCACTGAAGTGTTTGATTGAAGTCATATACTTTCTCCCCATCACCATATCAGTGTTCAGATAAATCATGTTGTGTTGCTCTCACCAGACTGGATGAGGCTTCAGTGTGTGAGTGCAGTGCAGTGAGACCTGTCTGTACACTGACACAGTCACTCTGAGAAACCACGTGACCACGTGGTAACTGCTACTCTTGGTACTTCTAACTTGCTGGAATTTCTTCTTTCTTTCCATTCCCAGAAGAAAGAAAAGCAGCATGAGGAGGGATAACCAGAGAGGGGTGTCTGAGTTCCTCCTCCTGGGGTTCCCCATCCAGCCAGAGCATCAGGGCATGTTCTTTGCCCTGTTCCTGGGCATGTACCTGACCATGGTGCTGGGGAATCTGCTCATCATCCTGCTTATCAGGCTGGACCCTCACCTCCAAACCCCAATGTACTTCTTCCTCAGCTGCTTGGCTCTCATGGATGTCTCCTTTTTCATCTGTTACTGTCCCTAAGATGCTGATGAACATGCAGACTCAAGATAAATCCATTCCCAATGCAGGGTGTGAAACGCAGACATACTTTTTCATGATTTTGCTTGCTTTGATAAACTTCTTCTTGCAGTGATGGCCTACAACAGGTCTGTGGCTATTTGGCACCTTCTACACTATGCCATCATCATGAGGGAGGAGCTGTGTTTATGTCTGTTGGCTGGATCCTGGCTCCTCTCCTGTGCCAATGCTTTGAACCCACACCCTCCTCCTGGCTCAACTGTCCTTCTGTGCTGACAACATCATCCCCCACTTCTTCTGTGACCTTAGTATCCTGCTAAGGTTTCCTGCTCAGACACCTCTCTCAATGAGCTGGTCATATTCACTGTAGTGTCTGTGGCTCTCCTTTTTCCATTGAGTGGCTTCCTGGTCTCTTATGGGCATATTGGGTTCTCCATCCAGAGTGTCCCCTCTACTAAGGGGCTCAGCAATGCCTTGTCCAACTGTCTCCCACCTCTCTGTGGTGTCTCTATTCGATGAACAATGATGGCAGGGTTCTTTTCCTCCTTATCAGGCCAGTTCCATGACAAGGACATCATTGCTTCCATGATGTACACTGTAGTATCTCCCATGCCGAACCCTTTCATCTACATCCTGAGAAACAAAGACATGAGCTTGGCTCTGGGGATTCTTTTAAGAAACAATAACTCTTTTCACCAAGTGAGAATCACCTAATCATGTTCTTATTTTATCCACTGACATTGTTTGAAAATCCTTAGTAAGTTGGTCACACATTTCCCTAGCATTTTCTTTTTTTTAAAATTAATTATTTTCCCCATTGTACAGCAATGGGATCAAGTTATCCTTACATGTATACATTTCCCCCACCCTTTGTTCTGCTGCAATATGAGTATCTAGACAAAGTTCTCAATGCTATTCAGCAGGATCTCCCTGGAAATCCATTCCAAGTTGTATCTGATAACCCCAAGCTCCCGATCCCTCCCACTCCCTCCCCCTCCCATCAGGCAGCCACAAGTCTCTTCTCCAAGTCCATGATTTTCTTTTCTGAGGAGATGTTCATTTGTGCTGGATATTAGATTCCAGTTATAAGTGATATCACATGGTATTTGTCTTTGTCTTTCTGGCTCATTTCACTCAGGATGAGGTTCTCTAGCTCCATCCATGTTGCTGCAAATGGCATTATGTCATTCTTTTTTATGGCTGAGGAGTATTCCATTGTGTATATACACCACCTCTTCCGAATCCAATCATGTGTCAATGGACATTTGGGTTGTTTCCATGTCCTGGCTATTGTGAATAGTGCTGCAATGAACATGCGGGTGCATGTGTCTCTTTTAAATAGAGTTTTGTCCGGATATATATGCCCAAGGGTGGGATTGCGGGGTCATATGGAAGTACTATGTATAGATTTCTAAGGTATCTCCAAACTGTTCTCCATAGTGGCTGTACCAGTTTACATTCCCACCAACAGGGCAGGAGGGTTCCCTTTTCTCCACAGCCCCCTCCAGCACTTGCTATTTGTGGAGTTATGAATGATGGCCATTCTGACTGGTGTGAGGTGGTATCTCACGGGAGTTTTGATTTGCATATCTCTTATAATCAGCGATGTTGAGCATTTTTTTCATGTGTTTGCTGGCCATCTATATATCTTCCCTGAAAAAATATCTATTAAGGTCTTTTGCCCATTTTTCCATTGGGTTGTTGGCTTTTTTGCTGTGGAGTTGTATAAGTTGCTTGTACACTCTAGAGATTAAGCCCTTGTCCCTTTCTCCCATTCTGAAAGTTGTCTTTTTGTTTTCTTTTGGGTTTCCTTTGCTGTGCAAAAGCTTGTAAGTTTGATGAAGTCCCATGGGTTTATTTTTGCTCTAATTTCTCTTGCTTTGGGAGACTGACCTGAGAAAATATTCACGAGGCTGATGTCAGAGAGTGTTTTGCCTATGTTTTCTTCTAGGACTTTGATGGTGTCCTGTCATATATTTAAGTCTTTCAGCCATTTTGAGTGTATTTTTGTGCATGGTGTGTGGGTGTGTTCTAGTCTCATGGCTTTGCATGCAGCTGTCCAGGTTTCCCAGCAGTGCTTGCTGAATAGCCTTTCTTTGTCCCATTTTATGTTCTTGCCTCCCTTGTCAAAGATTAATTGACTATAGGTGTCAGGGTTTATTTCTGGGTTCTCTCTTCTGTTCCATTGGTCTGTCTGTCTGTTTTGATCCCAGTACCACACTGTTTTGATGACTGTGGCTTTGTAGTATTGCGTGAAATCTGGGAGAGTTATGCCTCCTGCCTGGTTTTTGTTTCTCAGGATTGCTTTGGCGATTCTGGGTCTTTTGTTATTCCATATAAATGTTTGGATTGTTTGTTGTAGTTCTGTGAAAAATGTCATGGGTAATTTGATAGGGATTGCATGGAATCTGTGGATTGCTTTGGGTAGTATGGCCATTTTTACAATATTGATTTTCCCAATCTAGGAACATGGAATATCTTTCCATTTCTTTCCATCTTCTTTGATTTCTTTGATTAAAGTTTTATAGTTCTCGGCACATAGGTCCTTTACCTCCTTGGTCAGGTGTATTCCGAGGTATTTGATTTTGTGAGGTGCAATTTTAAAAGGTATTATATTTTTGTATTCCTTTTCTAATATTTCATTGCTAGTATACAGACATGCAACTGACTTCTGAATGTTAATCTTATAGCCTGCTACTTTGCTGAATTTATGAATCAGTTCAAGTAGTTTTGGGGTTGAGTCCTTAGGGTTTTCTCTGTATAGTATCATGTCATCTGCATACAGTGACATTTTTATCTCTTCTCTTCCTATATGGATGCCTTTGATTTCTTTTTTTTGTCTAATTGCTGTGGCTAGGACTTCCAAAACGATGTTGAAGAGCAGTGGTGAGAGTGGGCATCCCTGTCTTGTTCCAGATTTGAGTGAGAAGGCTTTCATTGTTTCCCCATTGAGGATTATATTTGCTGTGGGTTTATCCTAAATGGCTTTGATTATGTTCAGGAATGTTCCCTCTATAGCCACTTTGGCGAGGGTCTTGATCATGAATGGATGTTGGACTTTGTCCAATGCTTTTTCTGTGTCTTTTGAGATGATCGTATGGTTTTGACTTTTCTTTTGTTAATGTGGTGTATGATGCTGATTGATTTGCGTATGTTGAACCATCCTTGTGAACCTGGGATGTACCCTACCTGGTCATGGTGTATGATCTTTTTGCTATGTTGTTGGATTCAGTTGGCTAAGATTTTGTTGAGAATTTTTGCATCAATATTCATCAAAGGTATTGGGCGATAGTTTTCTTTTTTGGTGGTATCTCTGCCTGGTTTTGGAATGAGGGTGATGGTGGCCTCATAGAATGTCTTTGGGAGTTTTCCTTCTTCTTCAACCTTTTGAAAGAGTTTAAGGAGGATGGGCACCAATTCCTCTTTATATGTTTGATAGAATTCACCTGGGAAGCCATCTGGTCCTGGACTTTTATTTGTAGGGAGTGTTTTCAATGACTTCTTCAATTTTATTTCTAGTGATCGGTCTGTTCAGCTGGTCTGTTTCTTCTTGATTCAGTTTTGGCAGGCTGTAAGATTCTAGAAAACTGTCCATTTCTTCCAGATTGTCAAACTTGTTGGCATATAGTTGTTCATAGTATTCTCTTATGGTTTTTTGTATTTCTGCAGTATCCATTGTGATTTCCCCTTTTTCATTTCTTATTCTGTTTATTTGGGTTCTTTCTCTCCTCTTCTCAGTGAGTCTGGCCAGGGGTTTGTCAATTTTGTGTACTGTTTCAAAGAACCAGTTCTTTGTTTTATTAATATTCCCTATTGTTTTTTGCGTCTCTATTTTATGGATTTCTTCTTTGATCTTTATGATTTCCTCCCTTCTGCTGACTTTAGGACTTTTTTGTTCTTCTTTTTCTAATTCATTTAGGTGGAGGGTTAAGTTGTCCATTTGGGATCTTTCTTCTTTTTTGAGAAAGGCCTGTATGGCTATAAGTTTCCCTCTGAGCACTGCTTTTTCAGCATCCCATAGATTTTGAGAGGTTGTGTCTTCATTATCATTTGTTTCAAGGTCGTTTTTAATTTCCTTCTTGATTTCCTCATTGACCCATTGGTTTTTTAGTAGCATGTTGTTTAGTCTCCATGTAATAGGTTTTTTCTCTTTCCTTATCCCATGGTTGATTTCTAATTTCATGGCATTGTGGTCAGAGAAGATACTTGACATAATTTCTACGATCCTGAAATTATTGAGGTTAGCTTTGTGTCCCAATATGTGGTCGATTCTTGAGAATGTTCCATGTGCACTTGCGAAGAATGTGTATTCCGATATTTTTGGATGTAGTGTCCTGAAGATGTCAATTAATTCTAACTTTTCTATTGTTTCCTTTAGGCTCTCTGTTGCTTTATTGGTTTTCTGTCTAGAGGATCTGTCCATTGATGTGAGGGGGGTGTTAAAGTCTCCTACCATGATTGCATTCCCATCAATTTCTCCCTTCATGTCAGTTAGTATTTTTTGTATGTAGCTGGGTGCTTCTGTATTTGGGGCATATATGTTGATGATAGTAACATCGTCTCCTTGGATGGATCCCTTACTCATTAAATAGTGTCCTTCTTTGTCTTTCTTGATGTCTTTTGTTTTAAAGTCTCTTGTGTCTGATATGAGTGTTGCAACTCCTGCTTTCCTGTCATGTCTATTGGTGTGAAATTTTTTTTCACACTCCTTTGCTTCAATCTATACGTATCTTTTGTCCTAAGGTGAGTTTCCTGTAGGCAGCATATTGAAGGTTTTTGCCTTTTTTTCCACTCAGCCACTCTGTGTCTTGATTGGAGCATTCAGTCCATTGACATTTAAGGTGATAATTGATAGATTATGATTTATTGCCATTTTGAACCTCGTGTTCCAGTTGATTCTATGTTTCTCCATTCTTCGTTTCTTTTTTTGGTTGGATGGTCTCCGATTATTACCTGTTTGAGTGTTTTTTTTTCCATTTTTTGCGAATGCAGTGTTTGGTTTTGGCTTGTGGTTGCCCTGTTTTTTAAGTATGCTAATCCCTTCGTATAATTGTGTGTTTTAGCCTGATGGTCCTGTAGGTTCAAACACTTCATTCCTATATTAAAATTAAGAAGAGAAACAAACAAGTAAACAAAAAAGGGTCTATTTATTTCCTAACATCTTTTGCCCACATTTTATGATTTTGACGACTCTCTTTTTTTTTTTTTCTTTTTAATTTTATTTTGTTTGAAACATGTTTATGTTTAAATCTGTATGCTGGCTTATTTGAGTGACTGCTCTCTGGTTGTGGTTTCGTAAAACTTATTTCCTCCTCTTTTTTTTCCCCTTTTTCCTCCCTTTCTTTCCTTCCTTTCTTTTTGGTTTAGAGAAGCCCTTTCAGTATTTCTTTAAGCCTGGGTTTTGTGTTGCTGTATTCTTTTAGCTTTTCTTTGTTGGAAAAAAAATTATTTCTCCTTCTATTTTAAAGGATATTCTTGCTGGATAGAGTATTCTAGGCTGCATATTTTTCCTTTTAGCACTTTCAATATCTCTTGCCATTCCCTACTGGCCTGTAGTGTTTCTGTAGAGAAATCAGCTGATAATCTTATGGGGGTTCCTTTGTAGGTAACATTCTGTTTTTCTCTTGCTGCCTTGAGGATCCTCTCCTTATCACTAACTTTTGCCATTTTTATTATAATGTGTCTTGGTGTGGGTCTATTTGGGTTCAACTGGTTTGGGGCCCTCTGTGCTTCCTGCATCTTGAACTCAGTATCCTTTAGATTTGGGGAGTTTCCAGTGATAATTTCTTCAATATATTTTTCATTTCTTTATCTTTTTCTATTCCTTCTGGAATTCCTATTATGCATAGACTGGCCCGCTTTATATTATCCCATAGGTCTCTTATATTGCTTTCCTCTTTTTTGATTTGATTTTTCTGTCTGCTGACCTGATTGGGTGATTTCCATTATTCTATCTTCCATATCACTGATTTGTTCTTCTGCATTATTCATTCCGGTTTTTACTGCCTTTAGCTCCATTTGTGTCTCTGCCAATGAATTTTCTAATTTTTCTTGTCTCCTCCTTATATTTTCTCATTCCCTCCTGAGGGTGTCTGCGTTACTGTTCATATCTTCTCTTAATTCCTTCAGCATTTTCACTATTTCCCTTTTGAACTCCAGGTCTGTCAGACTGCAGAGATGTGTTTCATTGTTGACTGCTTTAGGTGAGTTTTCCTGTTGGTTTAACTGAGGGTGGTTTCTCAGCTCTTCATGTTTCTTGTTGTTTTCTTTTTCCTGGTGGAGTTTTACTCCCTGTGGCTGGGCATTTTTTTGCCTTGGGACTGCTATGGAATATTTCCCAAGGTCTGGCATTTTTGGTCAGTCTTTTTTGAGGCAGTGTGGTTTTCTGGAGGGTGGGTGGGTCTGAAAGGGTCTCTCTGAAACAAGGAGGACTTCCTGAGGATGGATAGGTTTGGTAGGTCCACACCATGATGGTAGTAGATTTCACTTGGTCAGGCAGATCTTGCTCTGTTTTTTGGGGGGCTCTGGGGTTCTTGCAGGGGGTTGGCGGTGTTGGGCAGCTTTTCCTCAGGAGTGCCGCACCCCCTCAGGGCTGGAGTGGCTGGCTGGGCTGCAGAGAACCCAAGAGGCTCTTCCCCAGGGTAGTCCAACTTGGAAGGACTGTCTGAGAATGTAGGCAGATTTTTCAAATCCTGGCCATGCTTATTCTAGGTTTTCTGGGCTGTGGGGGCTTTTGCAGGGGACTGGTCATGCTGTGGAGCTGTTCCGTGGGAGTGCAGCACCCCCCAAGGTTTTGAGTGGCCACCTGGGCTGCTGCAAACCCAAGATCAGTCCAACTCAGAAGGACTACCTGAGAATTGGTAGATTTTTTATGGCCCAGCCCAGTTTTTCTAGCTTTTCTCAGCTGTGGGGGATTTTGTGGGGGACTGGCGGTGCTGGGCAGGTGTTCCATGGGACTGCAGCATCCCCCAAGTGCTGGAATGGCTAGCTGGGTTGCTGAGAACCCAGGAGCTCTTCCCCAGGGCAGTCCAACTCAGAAGGACTTCCTGAGAATATAGGCAGATATTTTCACAACCCAGCCAAACTAGTTCTAGATTTCTAGGCTGCAGGCCTTTTCCCAGGGGCTGGCGGTGTTTTTGGTGCCACTCTGTGTTTGTGTAGCCCCTAAAACATCCAGAAGGCCAGAGCAGTGACAGCCCCTGCAATGGTAGGCTTCCAGCAATTTTTGAGGCCAGCCCTCCGGGATGGCAGGCAGCCCCAGGTCTGGCATGTTTGTGAGGGGTAGGGGGAGTGGGGATGCACTGGGAAGCACAGCTTTCTGATAGCTGGAGGGCCAGTGAGATCACTGTGGCATGGGGAGTATTCTATTGGGACCCACCCATTCTTCTCTCCCCTCCCCAACACTGGTGCCTTGTCTCTCCTCCAAATCCAGCTCTTTTTCCAGGTTCCCTCTGATGTGGCTTTCCACTTCCCAGCCCTTAGCATATTGCTCCCTCTCCCACAATGCTTTGTTTTCTAGTCTCCCAGGCGGTCTCTGTCCTGCCAAATATGACAGACTGGTTCCTAGACCCCCAAAGTCTTCCCAATCAAACCTGCCAGACCAGTTCCTAGACCCCCATGCAGTCTCCACACTCCAGCCCATTCTGTTCCTGGGGACTAACCTCAGAGCTGAGGTCTCGGTGCCCAGCCCCACCCAAGCATTTCAATTTTTGGTGACTATTCCAGTAGTTCAGATGATCTGTTTGGTTCTCTCTCTGCTTTTCAGAACTCCAACTTACTGCTACACTCTTCTATGCATCTGGAGAGTCCTCTAATTCGGTTGATCTTTCCTTCAAGTAGGTGACTTTCCAGGGTGTGGGATCCCTTTCTCCTCCACAGTTCCATTTCAGGAGCACCCATCCAGTTTGGATTCACCTTCTCTCACTCTCTTTTCTCTTGTTTTACCAAGTTATGTCACAAGATTCTTGCTGTTATTGGAGTTTAGGTTCTTCTGCCAGTGATTGATTGCTGTTCTGTGTGATTCATTTAACCTGTAGATTTTTTTTTGTGTGTGTGTTTGTGGGAGTGGGTGAGCATGTCCACCTACTCTTCCACCATCTTCTGAATGTCCAATCACTTCTACATATATTATGTACTATGTATTTTTTTCAGAAAATATCTAGTATAATTCTATGTGCTATGTATACATTTGGTCTTTGTTCATTATCTACTTTATATATGGTAGTGTGTAAATGTTAACCCCAAACTCCTAATTTGTCCTTCCCCCCTTTCCCCTTTGGTAATTGTTTTCTATATCTGTGGATCTATTTCCATTATTTAAATAAATTCATTGGTCCAATATATATGATTTTCTTTGTCTGGTGTACCTCATTTAGTATGATAACCTCTAGGCTCCTCCATGTTGCTATAAATGGCACTAGTTTATTCTTTATATGGCTGAATAATATTCTGTTATATTATGTACCACATCTTTATCATTCATCTGTTTATGGACATTGAGTTTACTTCCATATCTTGGCTTCTTGCCTTCCAAAGCTACAAACATTCAGTTAAGTTTCTAGTGGTTGCTTTTAGTAAGGTCCAAAAATCATATCTTCTCAATGCAGTATCACATTAATAAAGTCCTTTTGTTCATTTGCTAAACCTAAATAAACTTTAATTTGATTGTAATTTGACAATAAGGGAGCACTGAGCAGTCAATCCAATTACCCAATTTCCCCATTCCAGGAAGACTAATTTGTCCCCCCCTAAATTGGGTGTTTGTGTTGAGGACAGTCTATAGCTTAGATTAATTTTTGTCTGGGAAATGATTGTTGTCTTTTCCCCAGAGATCTCACTTCTAATATGAAAAAGCTAAATGAACGAATTTGTAATTTATGCACCCCAAAATTTCTCCTGCATGACCACTATGTGCCAGGCAGTTTTCTACATTCTGAGAATACACATTAAAAAAGCTGTATCACCTCATAGCATTTACACTCCAGCACTCCTGATCCAGATCACATGCTGCTTTTTTTCCATAACAGGTTTTAACCTTCTAAAACACCATAAAATTTTCTTATATTTAAAATTCTCATCATTTCTTTACTGAGATGAAAATTCTATGGAAGATGGGTTTCTATGTCTGAAATAAATACATTCTAAATTTTTTTGAAACTAAAATAGTCTATGAAAAAAGGAGCCATAAAAAGGGAGCAGAAGGAGTTCCTGTCTTGGCTCAGCAGTAATAAACCCAACTATTACTCATGAGGACATGGGATTAGAACCTTGGCTTTGCTTAGTGGGTTAAGGATACATCACTGATGCTAACTGCAGTGTAGGTTGCTGATGAAGCTCAGATCCTGAGATGCTGTGGCTGTGGTGTAGTCCAGCTTCTTCAGTTCCAATTTGAGACCTAGCCTGGGAACTTCCATATGCCACAGGTGTGTGAAAAACCTCCAAAAAGTAAAGGAGGAGGTAAGCAAGAGAGTTGGGGTGTAGTTCATAATTTCACACCATGTGGTCTAGGTAGAGCTCATTGGGAAGGTAATATCCAAAGACATTAATGAGGACAGGTAAGTGAGCCAAGGTGATACATGGGCAAAAGCATGGATATCAACACCTAGAAAAACTCTGATGTGAGATGGTACCTGGCCAATTCCAGGAATATTAAGGGGGCCTCTGTAGCTGGATGGGACTAAGTGGGAGATGTATGGTAGTTGATTAGTTCAGAGTTATCAGAGAATCAGAGTTTAGGGCACTTCAGGTCATGGAAGGTGTACCCTGTCAAGATTCCACAGACCAGTAGAACAAACATGGTGTGTGTATGTCTAAGAAAGAGTGATTTATGGAGTTCTTGCTGTCCCACAAGAATTGGTGTTGTCTCTGCAGTGAGTTAAAGGATGCCGTTACAACAGCTGTGGCGGAGGTCACAAATGCATCTCTGATCTGATCCCTGGCCCTGGGAACTTCCATATGCCATGGTGCAGCCATAAAAGAAGAAAAAATATATATAGAGAGAGACTTTAAAGAATTTTGTAATATAATTTTGAGGCTAGCAGTTGTAAAGTCTGAAGGGTAGGTTGGCAGGGTGGAAACACAGGGAAAAGTTGCAGTTTGAATCTGAAGGTAGGCGGGTGACAGTGCCTCTCCTCTGTAGATGGTTCTTTGTCTTAATATCCTTAATGACTGGGTGAGGCCTGCTCTCATTATGAAGACAGTCTGTTTTATTCAGATTTTTCAGGTTACGCTGTTCATCTCATCCACAAAGATACCTTCATGGTAATGTCTAGAATTGCGTTTGATCAAATATCTGGGTGCCATATCCTCCCAAGTTGACATATAAAATTAATCACTATACTTGAGACTGTGGTTCTCAGTCCAAACTGGGAACCTGCTGGAAGGGATTCCATAGAGGAAAAACATGATACTTGTTTTTGTAACAGTTTCTTTAAAAACACCCAGATTTTTGGAGGTATTAATGACATAAAATACACTTCACATACCTAAAGTATACCATTTGACTCAGAAAACTGAGTATACAGCTACCATATGATCCAGCCATCCCACTCCTGGGCATATATCCAGATAAAACTACAATTCAAAAAGATAATGCACCACTATGTTCATAGCATCACTGTTCACAATATCCAAGACTTGGAAATAATCTAGATGTCCATCAAGATATGAATGGATACAGATGATGTGGTACATATAGAGAATGGAATACTACTCATCCATAGAAAAGAATGCAGTAATGTCATTTGCAGCGACATTATGCAACTTGATAGTGTCATACTAAGTGAAGTAAGTCAGAAAGACAAACATCCCATGCTATCACTTACATGTGGAATCTAAAATATGGCACATATTAACCTATCTACAAAATAGAAGAAGACTCATAGACATACAGAATAGACCTGTGGTTTCCAACTGGGGAGGAGGGATGAATGGGATGGATGGGGAGTTTGGGATTATTAGGTGCAAACTTTTACATTTTGAATGGATAAGCAATGAGATCCTGCTGTATAGCATGGGGAAATATATCTAGTCTCTTTGCATAGACCATGATGGAAGAGAACGTAAGAAAGGGAATGTAAATGTATAGGACTGGGTCTCTTTGCTCTACTGCAGAAATGGGTGCAACAATGTAAATCAACTTTAATTTTAAAAAAGGTACAAAAAAATGTATATCACTTGAATAATTTTGACATATGTATACACCCATGAAATTAACACCACAAACCATCAAGATCATGAGTTTACCTGATGTCTACCCTCCTGCCCTCTCTTTGCTCCTCCCAACTGTCCTCAGGAGAACCACCCTTATGTTTCTTTCACATGAATTCATTTGCATCTCCTATAAGCTTATTTCTGTGGAATCATGCATTGTATATTATTTTCTTGCTGCCTTCTTTCACTACATGTAGGCATTTTGATATGTACTTATGTGCTGTGATTCAATAGTTCATTCTTTTTAATGCTGAGTAATATTCAATTGTATGGATATACTATGTATATTGCATCCACTCACACTTAAACATTACTTACATTTTTTATCTTAAAATTTTTAATTTTTAAAAGTTTCTATTTTTTTTTACTGTCATTAAAGTATTTGTTATTGAAGTATAGTTCATTTACAATATAGTGTTAGTTTCAAGTGTACAGCAAAGTGACTCATTCACACACACACATACACACACTTACACACACACACACACATTCTTCTCAGATTATTTTCCCTGTAGGTTGTTACAAAATATTGAATATAGTTTCCTGTGCTATAAGACAATTCACTTACTAACAGTAAGTCTGTTGATGAACTCCTGGGCTGCTTCCAAATTTTGACTATTACATAAAGCCCTTGTGAACATCTTGTATAAATTTATGCATAATTATATACATTCTTTTACCTTGGACAAATTCCTAGCCACTTGCAAAGTATATGTTTAACTTTTTCAAAAATGTTCAAACTGTTTTGTATTCTCATGGGCAGTGTACGAGTATTCTGGTTGCATCATGTCTTCAGTGATGCTGAGAGAAGGAGTCTTTTCAATTTTAGCCAGTCTAATAGGAGTGTAATGGTGCAAACCCATTTATAGACCTGGAGCCACTTGAATGAAGCAGTGTCTGTGTTTCTTTGGAAAAGAATCCTGTCACACTGGGGTATTTTTTTTAACTTCTTGAGTCTTGAGTCTCCCTAGCCCCATGCATGATTCTCATCATTCCACAGCACTTGTCACCATTTACCTGCCATTAATTTTGCCTGAATTTTTTTTCTGCAACACCTACCACTTGTATATGTGTTGTAAGAAAGGGATTTGTAATTTTATTATTACCTGTTATGTCTCTAGAGAATATATCAATATTATATTTGTGAGGCCTTAATGATTACTTAAGTGAATGAGTGAATAAATGAACAGATGAATTCATTCAACAATTACCAAATGCAATTGCTTGTTGGGAGCCATGGATCATCTCTAGTGATACAGAAACACTGACAATAAACCTTAACATTTAATAAGCTTTCATTAGGTGCTCATTTAACCATTCTTCCAACTCACACAAAGACTATAATTATTATTTCCACTTTATAGAAACTGAGTCTCAGTGGCCTTGGATAAATTGCTCAAGTATACTCACTTAGCAGGGGATGAATCCAGAGTCTTTTCCCAAAGTTTTATATTCAATACCCCTTCTCCTGAACAAGGCATAGACCATGCCCTACAAAACCTCCAGGGGAGTGGGGAGACATGCCCATTTTAAAGGGCTTTGTTTTCTAATGAAAGTCTGTGTTGGTGTTGGGGAACCTGCAGAAGCCCTTGCACTGCCTGTGTCATTCACTGCTGTCGGGAGAGGCTGTCCTCATGAGGCAGAGGCCATGGCAAACTCCTTCTGCTTCTCATCTGGAGACTTGACCAGAAGCCCAGAATACCACTGATATCAGGGACACTTTCTCTTGTGAAACCAGGTGCAGCTCAGCCCCTGGGGACCTTAATCATCCTGCTTCCCAAGGAGGCAGAGAAAGTTGGGCAGTTGCCCCAGTGGACTGCCTCTCTAGTTGGGGACTGGGGTGGATTCCCTCCAGAGCCTCTTTAGGATGGAGAAAAGGAGATCTCCTTGTGAATCATTTTGAAGCTAGAGAAACAAAATGAGACTATGTAAGGTCCTCAGACCACTGAGTTTTGCTCTTTTTCTTTGGATCATGGGTATTTTGGACAGAAAGTGAGGATTCAGGTAACAGAATGAAGCAGAAGGTATTGGAACTCAGAGCACAGGTGTAGCTCAGAAGGAGCCCAGAAACCTCCATGGTTATGCATGTGTGTCTGTGTGTAAGTGTGTGCATGACCATCAGACACGTTATGTGTATTTGTGTATGTGTGTTTTGCATTGTTTGAGTTGATGTGTGTATGTGTAATTGAAAGACACACTGAATGCCACACACTAGTATATATCAGAGAAGCCTGGATGTTTCCTCAGTGTGTGCTTATTTTACATGAATATGCTGCTTGTATGCCATGCATAAGACCTTGTACACTGGTTGTATGCCATGTGTAGGACCCTGTACACTGCTTGTGATTCAAATATGAATGACTTCTTGTGTCAACAATAACTCTGTTCTAGGATGCTTGACAGTTATGTGTGTGTAGCTGTGTTGTGCCTGTGTATTTTTTTGAGTTTTTCATAGATTTGTATGAAGCTGACTCACAACCTGACTGTATTTATCTAGTGAGAGTATAAGCCAGAGAAATCTATCAATAAATCTATTAATCTATAAATACATATATAAATCTATAAATAAATCCCTAAATCTATAAATAAATCCACTTGACCAGTATGTGAGGACTTTTGTGTAACAAACCCATACCTTGACTTCTTCACACCAAATATATAAGAATCTCTGTGTGTGTGTCTGTGAGACATTTGTACATATTTACTCTCCACCTGCCTGAGACCAGAATCCACACAGGCAACTCCATAGGAAATGTACTTTTCAGAGCTATTGGCATCCATTTCCTGTGATTGGACACGTCCAGAAGGAACCCTGGGAGCCCAATATTTTGACACTCTGCTTCAATTTTGGTCAATCTGTTTAGAAATGAAATGCTCATTTCTGGAATCGCATGCTTCAACAATCAGACATTTATCATTTGCTCACTTAATAGCTTGGTGGCCTTGGGTTTGGCTGTGGTAATTCTCAGCATCCAGTGCTATTACATGGGATCATGCTAATTGCTGACAGATCTTTTCTGTAAGGTGCTTAAGAAGCTAGGCACTTCATGAGCACATATCCAATTGTAGCCTCATGGAGACATAAACCCCTGACTCTGCATGTCCTGATTGTGAAAGGGATAGTATTTGGTATAAAAACAGGAAAATAAGCTCATCCATAGTCTCTCATTCTCTCTCACTCCCCTAAGTCACCCACTGTCTCCCCCTCACTATTGAGCAATTTCCCAGCCACCTCTTTGCACACTGTGCTGATAGAATCAAAGTTTCATGTCTATATTTTTCCATTATTTTCACATTGTGGTTCCTGCGTATAATTAAGAGCTCTGGTTCTCCTGAAGAAGATCTGTGAGATACTGGGCTAAGTCTCACCCAGCAGCTTTCAGTGAGAAGCCTGTGCTTGGCAGGAGGGCAAAGTGCCTGGTCCCTCCTTGTGCCCTGTGAACTGAGTCAGTTAATAACTCTGATCAACTCACTGGTCTGAAGCAAGCATCTACTGACAAATTCTTACACAATGTTAATGTTGTGTTCCTCTCCCAGGCATATGTTAATATTTACATTTTTGCTTTTAACATTTTACCTTAGCCTTTCTACCCCCATAAAATGAGGTGGGTGTTATCTCTGTAGTGAAACATGATCAGAAAATCAATGTTTGAGACCAGGTTCCACTATGCAATATATATAAAGATTGTTTAAGTGATTTCACTACTCCTGTTGGTAAAATGAAGGGAAAAAATCACTGTTCCCTGCTTCCCAGCCAGAAATAAAGGATATTGGACTGAATGATATTGAAGGCATATGAAAGCCATTGGCAAACTCAAGGGCTTCAGGAATATGAATGTGGACATATATATGTGCAGGAATACTCCTTCAAATCCCCAAATATTTCTTCTTAAGTTCTTGCCTATTCATCTAACTAAGGAGAGGGAGGAACAGCAGGTTCATAGAAGCAAAGATTTCATTATATATTTTAAAGCTTGGGAGAGAAATGTGACTTGAGCTATTACTAACTCTATGATCATGGTCATTTCCTACTCCTTTAAAGTATGTTGATAGTGCAGTTTTATATTTTTTTCAATTTTTACTTTTTTTAGGTCTGCACCTGCAACATATGGCAGTTCCCAGGCTAGGGGTTGAATCAGAGCTGCAGCTGCTGGCCTGCACCACAGCCACAGCAATGCTGTATCAGAGCTCTCTCTTCAGCCTACACTGCAGCTGTTGGCTATGCTGGATCCTTAACTGACTGAGCAAGACCAGAGTTCAAACTGGTATCTTCATGGATACTAGTTGGGTTCTTAACCCACTGAGCTACAATGGGAACTCCCAAAAGGGAAGTTTTAATAGCATCCCTCTGAGGACCCATGAAAACTTCAGTGAGGCAATCATGGAAAAATGTATTTGTCTGCTATTATGTTCATTAACACCAGTTATTATCAGTGTGAAGATCAGTTTTGGAAAATAGTGCTGGTCAATCAGGAAATGGAATTCTAAGAGACACCCCAATCCTTCAGTATCTCACAGCTCTCAGACCCAATCTCAGATCTCAAGTATCACTTGAATGATGAATATCCAGATGTGAGCCAACTTGGAGGATCAGATGTAGATGGAGATAGATGGAGGTCCATGCACCGAAGTAAGTTTTATTTCTTGGCAAGAAAATAAACAGGCATTAAGATAAGTTTGAGCTCAGAAATTACACCACTGAGAGGATATGAGCTCAGAAACTCACCTGAAGAGTGTGAGAGCTCAGATAATTAGCATATATTTTAGTTCAGCTTCTTGGTCCTTTATGGGAACCACCTCATAATACGGTTTTATTAAAATCCTAAACTTGATACTTTCGTGGGTGGTATACAGACACTCTAATAAAAATAATGTATGCAATTTTTGGTTTTTATTTTATGCAGAAAAGTGTTCTTAGATATCAATGCCTAATGAATTAGAATCCTTTCTTTTTAAATCTCTGAGTGTGATATTGGTATCCTCACATTTTAGAGAGATAATATGAGCCAAGAGAGATTTAGCATGCCAAGCCCTAGAGTGAGAAAGTGGTGGGACCAAAATCAAACACAGCAAATCTGGCTTCACGTTCCCAAAATAATTAGTCCTTGGTCAGGTGTGCCCTTGAAGGTTAGTTTCCTGAGGGAGGAGGTCCTGTATATCATATTAATTCTTTTGTGTCCAATTAGTATCTTAGTGTAAGAAACATGGTTAATAAAAAGAAAAAAAAATGAATTGACTGGTTTTCATCCAAAGGAATCATGCTGAGTGTTGATGGTGTGTCACTTGCTTTGGCGACACTAGGTATAAAAGAAATGCAGGCATTTATTCTTTTTCTCCATGAGAAGGTGAGATACCTAGTGTGGTGGCCACAATTATGACTTCAAAGTCTCTGATATTTCCAACTCCCCTCCTTCCCCAGCAGACAGGAGAAGAGCATGAGGTGGGAGAACCAGAGCTGTGTGTCCAAGTTTCTCCTCCTGGGGCTCCCCATCTGGCCAGAGCAGCAGGGCACCTTCTTTGCCCTCTTCCTGGGCATGTACCTAACAACAGTTGTGGGGAATTTTCTCATCATCCTGCTCATCAGGCTGGACCCTCGCCTCCACACCCCCATGTACTTCTTCCTCAGCCACTTAGCCCTCACGGATGTCTCCTTTTCATCTGTCACTGTCCCCAAAATGCTCATGAACATGCAGACTCAGGATCAATATATTCCCTATGCAAGGTGTGTTACACAGATATATTTTTTCATATTTTTTGCTGGTCTTGATATCTTTATTCTTGCAGTGATGGCCTATGACAGATATGTGGCCATTTGTCACCCTCTACACTATGCCATCATCATGAGGGAGGAGTTGTGTCTATGTCTGTTGTCTGTATCCTGGCTCTTATCCTGTGCCTATGCTCTGACCCACACTGTCCTTCTGAAAGCTGTCTTTCTGTGATGACAACATCATCCCCCACTTCTTCTGTGACCTTTCTGCCCTGCTAAAGCTGTCCTGCTCAGACACCTCTCTCAATGAGATGGTCATATTCACTACAGGGGCTGCAGTTGTCATTTTTCCATTGAGTGGCATCCTGGTCTCTTATGGCCGCATTGGGGTCTCCATCCTGAGGGTCCCCTCTACTAAAGGCATCTGCAAAGCCTTGTCCACCTGTGGCTCCCACCTCTCTGTGGTGTCTCTATTCTATGGGACAATGATGGCAGTGTACTTTTCCTCCTCATCAGGCCAGTCCCGTGACAAGGACATCATTGCTTCCGTGATGTACACAGTGGTCACCCCCATGCTGAACCCTTTCATCTACAGCCTGAGAAACACAGATATGACATTGGCTCTGGGGAGTCTTTTCAGAAAAATATTTTTTTTTTGCCAAGTAAGAATCACCTAACAATGTTCATATTTCACTCACTGACCTTGTCTGAAAATCCTTAAAAAGTTGTGTGTTGGTCACTTATGTCTCTAACACTTTCCTAGCTATCCTTTAAATGGTCATTGCTATTGGATTAGTCTCTTTCCCTTCAGTCCTATCTCTTGTCCACTTATTCCTCCACAACCCTAAATATGACATTACCCACAACATACATTGAATTTGTGGTATTCAAAGCATCAAACTCCTTTGTGTTATATATATATATATATATATATATGTATTTAAATTTTTCTTTTGCAGGGTGTTATCACATTTGGCTTTTTTACAGATTTTAAAAGTATATATATATATATATATATATATATATATATATATATATTTGTTCTCTTTATGGTCATCTATTGGGCATTAGTTTTTCAATTTTTAATTTAATTATTAATTTGAAGTATAGTTGACTTATGATACTGTTATAGTTGCAGGTGTAGAGCAATGTGATTCACTTTTAATATATAATTATATTTTTTCAGGGTGTTTTACCTTATATATTATTACAAAATAATGAGTATATTTCCAAGTTATTTACAATTGGTATGTGTTAGTTATGTATTTTATTTATAGCAGTGTGTATATTTTAATGCTAAATCCTAACTTTCACCTCCACCTTTCCCTTTTTGGTAACCATAAGTTTGTTTTCTATGTCTGTGGGTCTATTTCTATTTTGTTTTTATGTTCATTTGTATCATTCATTTTAGATACCACATATAAGTGATATAACATGATATAAATATTTTTCTGTCAGGTTTACTTCATTTAGTAAGATAATATTTAGCTCCATCCGTGTTGCTACACATGGCATATTTCTTTCTTTACATGGCTGAGTACCATTCTGTTAAATATATGTACTACATCTTCTTTATCATTCATACATTAATGGACATTTTGATTGCCCCATGTCTTGGCTTTGTACCTTCCAATGCTACAAACTTTCACTTAAGATTCTAATGTATACTTTTAGTAAAGTCCTAAATGCTTATCTTTTCAATGCAGTATCTACTTAATAAAGTACTTGTGATGGTTTGCTGTGTTGTGATTCTACCTGTTGCACTTAATTTTCTGTCTTTGCACATTTAAATAATATATGCTTTTGTTTTCTTATGGTTAAAATGTGTGAAAGACTATTTATTTGGGTAGTTCCCATCATGGCTCAGTGGTTAAGGAGTTCTATTTGTGGTTCAATGGTTAACAAATCCAACTAGTTTCCATGAAGATGAGGATTCAATCCCTGGCCCTGCTCAGTAGGTTAAGGATCAGGCATTGCTGTGAGTTGTGTTGTGGGTCGCAGATGAGGCTTGGATCCCACGTTGCTGTGGCTGTGGTATAGGCTGGCCGCTCTAGCTCTGATTCATCCTCTAGCCTGGGAAGCTCCATATGCCACTGGTGCAGCCCTAAAAAGACAAAAACACATACACACCAAAAAGAATATTTATTTGGGCCACTGTGAAGATTTAATTTGAGAGTGTGTGTAAAACCCTTGGAACACTCCCTGGAACTATTGACATTGGTTTAGAAGCCTGGATTGGATTTGAAGTGACTCAAAAGAGGTAGGGTGCAGCACACTATACTGAAAGCCCATGACATAGTTTCAACAACTCTCTTCAAATGTAAGGAGTTCTGTATCCATTTTAAGAGGAAAGGAATGATAGGTACCTCTCAACTGGGACCCTTTTCCCATTTTAATCTTAGCAAATTACAGAAGTTTGAACCTGGCCTGATGTAAAGATGTATCAAACACAGAAACTTCTCAATTCCGTTGACTCCTATGTACTCAATAGGGGACAAAGCAGTTGTTCAATAGTTATTTATTGAATGAAGAATGAATGTCCATTGGTTTATTTGGGAAAATACTTTTTTAATATGAGTGTTTAATGTGTTATTGGGATAAGAATTGGAAACACTGATACATTCACTAATAATTAAATGAAATAAAGGGAGAATAGCAAAAATTAAGACTTCATAGGACAGAGGAACTGCCTATAGGCATGTTCATTGACATTTCTCACTTTCCCCAATTCCCAGCTAATTAAGAACAGTATGAGGAGGGAGAACCAGAGCCTTATGTCCAAGTTACTCCTCCTGGGGCTCCCCATCTGGCCAGAGCAGCAGGGCACCTTTGCCCTCTCCCTGGGCATGTACCTGACCATGGTCTTGGGGAACCTGCTCATCATCCTGCTCATCAGGCTGGACCCTCGCCTCCACACCCCCATGTACTTCTTCCTCAGTCACTTGGCCCTCATGGATGTCTCCCTTTCAACTGTCACTGTCCCTAAGATGCTGATCAACAAACAGACTAAGTAACAACCTGTCCCCAAAGAGGGGTACATTTCCCAGGTGTATTTTGTTCATATTTTCATTGTCTGGACAATTTCCTTCTCACAGTGATGGCTTATGAGAGGTATGTGGCCATTTGTTAGCCTCTCCACTATAGCACCATCATGAGGCAGGAACTGTGTGTCTCCTTAGTAGCTGGGTCCTGGTTCCTCTGTTGTATCCACACCTTGTTGCACACCCTCCTCTTGGTCAAATTCTTTCTGTGTGGACAGTACCATCCCCAACTTCTTCTGTGACCTCACTCCCCTCCTGAAGTTGAGCTGTTCAGACACCTCCCTCAATGAGTTGGTCATCTTTACTGTGGAAGGAACCCTTTTCATCCTGCCATTGAGAGTATCTTGGGCTTGTCTATTCTTACAGGGACTGCATTTCTGAGGATCTCTTCCACCAAGATACTCTTTAAAGTTTTTTCCACCTGTGTCACCCACCTCTTTGTGGTGTATTTATACTACAGCACACTTGCTAGTGTTTACTTTTTATCCTCATCATGGGACTTCTGATGACAAAAACACAATCGCTTCCATCATGTATGCAGTAGTCACTCCAATGCTGAACCCCTTCATCTACAGCCTCAGGTACAGAGATATAAAACAGGCCTTAGAGATATTTGTCAGTAGGGCTAACTTCTTAAAGTGACAATCACTAAATCCTCTTATTGCTATCAAGAGCACAGTGAGATATATCTCCTAAAATTAGCATATGGCTGACAACTCTGTAACTTCAAATGAATAAGCATTCAACCATCTGATACAGGGTTACTATGTCAGTAAGGTCCAGTTTTTTCTTGCATTGTTAATATTCCTTTTCTTTAATTTTTTCTGCTTTTTCATCATCTTATATGTGAAAAATCCTATGCAAAATTTATCACATAATTATGATTGTGGTTTTGTCTTTTTCTACTTTTAGATATGTCAGTTTTTGCTTCTATATTTTTTATATTATGTTGTTGAGAACACACTGATTTGGCATCATGTCCTGCTCATTGTGGATTGATTTTTCTCTGTAACATGTGCCAAAATTGGCTTGCATTGGCTTCAAACTGATTGTGAACATTTCTTTTCAACTCCACAATCAATGATACCATGCTGGTGCATTAAAACCAGCCATGATGAGCATAATTACACTATGGAAATTGGCTAATGCTACAAAGTAAAGCTCTCCTATGATGGGAGCCTTTTCTTATTCATTGAACAGCACACCATTGAATTTATAGTTGAAGGTAGATTTCTCCTTAGCCATGGCTCCTACCCTCACAGCTCATTTACTTCCTCCTGATATTAGTTTAGATATACTAGCTTTCTTTTAGTTAGTGTTTACATGTATTTCTTTTCCAAAACTTGAAATTTTTTTATATGTCCTTATGTCTGGAAAGTGTTAGTTCTTAGCAGTGTAAAGTTGTATTTTGGTCTTTTTATGTAGGTTGACCATCATTGTGTAAATGGAGAATTTAATTTATTAACATCCAATATAATCAGAATGTTTATGAATTAATATTTTCAATATTTCTATATGGTTTCTACTTAAGACAGCTAATTTCATATTTATTCTCACTTTGCTTTATCCCTTTAAACTAAATATATATTTTATTATTCCTTATCCCCTCCATTAACTTATTAATCATATATTATTATTATTTTCTTATTTTTTTCTTTGATTTATGTAGAGTCGATGTCTTGCTTTTCCATAAAATTTTTTTGAGCTAAAGTTATTTGTTATTTATTTATTTATTTATTTATTTATTTATTTTTTTATTTTCCCACTGTACAGCAAGGGGATCAAGTTATCCTTACATGTATACATTACAATTACATTTTCCCCCCAGCCTTTCTTCTGTTGCAACATGAGTATCTAGACAAAGTTCTCAATGCTACTCAGCAGGATCTCCTTGTAAATCTATTCTAAGTTGTGTCTCATAAGCCCAAGCTCCCGATCCCTCCCACTCCCTCCCCCTCCCATCAGGCAGCCACAAGTCTCTTCTCCAAGTCCATGATTTTCTTTTCTGAGGAGATGTTCATTTGTGCTGGATATTAGATTCCAGTTATAAGTAATATCACATGGTATTTTTCTTTGTCTTTCTGGCTCATTTCACTCAGGATGAGATTCTCTAGCTCCATCCATGTTGCTGCAAATGGTATTATGTCATTCTTTTTTATGGCTGAGTAGTATTCCATTGGGTATATATACCACCTCTTCCTAATCCAATCCTCTGTCGATGGACATTTGGGTTGTTTCCATGTCCTGGCTATTGTGAATAGTGCTGCAATGAACATGCAGGTGCATGTGTCTTTTTCAAGGAAAGTTTTTTATGGATATATGCCCAAGAGTGGGATTGCGGGGTCATATGGAAGTTCTATGTATAGATTTCTAAGGTATCTCCAGACTGTTCTCCATAGTGGCTGTACCAGCTTCCATTCCCACCAACAGTGCAGGAGGGTTCCCTTTTCTCCACACACCTTCCAGCATTTGTTATTTGTGGACTTATGAATGATGGCCATTCTGACTGGTGTGAGGTGGTATCTCCTGGTAGTTTTGATTTGAATTTCTCTCATAATCAGCGATGTTGAGCATTTTCTCATGTTTGTGTTGGCCATCTGTATATCTTCCTTGGAGAAATGTCTATTCAGGTCTTTTGCCCATTTTTCCATTGATTGATTGGCTTTTTTGCTGTTGGGTTGTATAAGTTGTATATATATTCTAGAGATTGAGCCCTTGTCGGTTGCATCATTTGAAACTATTTTCTCCCATTCTGTAAGTTGTCTTTTTGTTTTCATTTTGGTTTCCTTTGCTGTGCAAAAGCTTTTCAGTTTGATGAGGTCCCATGGGTTTATTTTTTCTCTAATTTCTCTTGCTTTGGGAGACTGACCTGAGAAAATATTCATGAGGCTGATGTCAGAGAGTGTTTTGCCTGTTTTCTTCTAGGACTTTGATGGTGTCTTGTCTTATACTTAAGTCTTTCAGCCATTTTGAGTTTATGTTTGTGCATGGTGTGAGGGTGTGTTCTAGTTTCATTGCTTTGCATGCAGCTGTCCAGGTTTCCCAGCAGTGCTTGCTGAATAGACTTTCTTTTTCTCATTTTATGTTCTTACCACCCTTGTCAAAGATTAATTGACCCTAGGTGTCAGGGTTTATTTCTGGGTTCTCTCTTCTGTTCCATTGGTCTGTCTGTCTGTTTTGATCCCAGTACCACACTGTTTTGATGACTGTGGCTCTGTAGTATTGCGTGAAATCTGGGAGAGTTATGCCTCCTGCTTGGTTTTTGTTTCTCAGGATTGCTTTGGCGATTCTGGGTCCTTTGTGGTTCCATACAAATGTTTGGATTGTTGGTTCTAGTTCTGTGAAAAATGTCCTGGGTAATTTGATCGGGATTGTGTGGAATCTGTAGACTGTTTTGGGTAGTATGGCCATTTTTACAAGGTTGATTTTCCCAATCCAGGAACATGGAATATCTTTCCATTTCTTTACATCTTCTTTGATTTCTTTGATTAGCATTTTATAGTTCTCGGCATATAGGTCCTTTACCTCCTTGGTCAGGTGTATTCCGAGGTATTTGATTTTGTGAGGTGCAATTTGAAAAGGTATCATATTTTTGTATTCCTTTTCTAATATTTCATTGCTGGTATACAGAAATGCAACTGACTTCTGAATGTTAATCTTATAGCCTGCTATTTTGCTGAATTTGTTGATCAGTTCAAGTAGTTTTGGGGTTGAGTCCTTAGGGTTTTCTCTGTATAGTATCATGTCATCTGCATACAGTGACAGTTTTATCTCTTCTCTTCCTATATGGATGCCTTTTATTCTTTTTGTTTGTCTAATTGCTGTGACAAGTGGCTAGGACTTCCAAAACGATGTTGAAGAGCAGTGGTGAGAGTGGGCATCCCTGTCTTGTTCCAGATTTGAGTGAGAAGGCTTTCAGTTTTTCCCCATTGAGGATTATATTTGCTGTGGGTTTATCCTAAATGGCTTTGATTATGTTCAGGAATGTTCCCTCTATAGCCACTTTGGCGAGGGTCTTGATCATGAATGGATGTTGGACTTTGTCCAATGCTTTTTCTGTGTCTATTGAGATGATCGTATGGTTTTGACTTTTCTTTTGTTAATGTGGTGTATGATGCTGATTGATTTGCGTATGTTGAACCATCCTTGTGAACCTGGGATGTACCCTACCTGGTCATGGTGTATGATCTTTTTGCTATGTTGTTGGATTCGGTTGGCTAAGATTTTGTTGAGAATTTTTGCATCAATATTCATCAAAGGTATTGGGCGATAGTTTTCTTTTTTTGGTGGTATCTCTGCCTGGTTTTGGAATGAGGGTGATGGTGGCCTCATAGAATGTCTTTGGGTTTGTTCCTTCTTCTTCAACCTTTTGAAAGAGTTTAAGGAGGATGGGCACCAATTCCTCTTTATATGTTTGATAGAATTCACCTGGGAAGCCATCTGGTCCTGGACTTTTATTTGTAGGGAGTGTTTTCAATGACTTCTTCAATTTTATTTCTAGTGATCGGTCTGTTCAGCTGGTCTGTTTCTTCTTGATTCAGTTTTGGCAGGCTGTAAGATTCTAGAAAATTGTCCATTTCTTCCAGATTGTCAAACTTGTTGGCATATAGTTGTTCATAGTATTCTCTTATGGTTTTTTGTATTTCTGCAGTATCCATTGTGATTTCCCCTTTTTCATTTCTTATTCTGTTTATTTGGGTTCTTTCTCTCCTCTTCTCAGTGAGTCTGGCCAGGGGTTTGTCAATTTTGTGTAGTGTTTCAAAGAACCAGTTCTTTGTTTTATTAATATTCCCTATTGTTTTTTGAGTCTCTATTTTATGGATTTCTTCTTTGATCTTTATGATTTCCTTCCTTCTGCTGACTTTAGGACTTTTTTGTTCTTCTTTTTCTAATTCATTTAGGTGGAGGTTTAAGTTGTCCATTTGGGATCTTTCTTCTTTTTTGAGAAAGGCCTGTATGGCTATAAGTTTCACTCTGAGCACTGCTTTCGCAGCATCCCATAGATTTTGAGAGGTTGTGTCTTCATTATCATTTGTTTCAAGGTCGTTTTTAATTTCCTTCTTGATTTCCTCATTGACCCATTGGTTTTTTAGTAGCATGTTGTTTAGTCTCCATGTAATAGGTTTTTTCTCTTTCCTTATCCCATGGTTGATTTCTAATTTCATGGCATTGTGGTCAGAGAAGATACTTGAGATAATTTCTACGATCCTGAAATTATTGAGGTTAGCTTTGTGTCCCAATATGTGGTCGATTCTTGAGAATGTTCCATGTGCACTTGCGAAGAATGTGTATTCCGATATTTTTGGATGTAGTGTCCTGAAGATGTCAATTAATTCTAACTTTTCTATTGTTTCCTTTAGGCTCTCTGTTGCTTTATTGGTTTTCTGTCTAGAGGATCTGTCCATTGATGTGAAGGGGGTATTAAAGTCTCCTACCATGATTGCATTCCCATAAATTTCTCCCTTCATGTCAGTTAGTATTTTTTTGTATGTATCTGGGTGCTTCTGTATTTGGGGCATATATGTTGATGATAGTAACATCGTCTCCTTGGTTGGATCCCTTACTCATTAAATAGTGTCCTTCTTTGTCTTTCTTTATGTCTTTTGTTTTAAAGTCTCTTGTGTCTGATATGAGCATTGCGACTCCTGCTTTTCTGTCATGTCTATTGGCATGAAATATTTTTCCCCACCCTTTCACTTTCAATCTATATGTGTCCTTTGTCCTAAGGTGAGTTTCTTGTAGGCAGCATATTGAAGGTTTTTGCCTTTTTATCCACTCAGCCACTCTATGTCTTTTGATTGGGGCATTCAGTCCATTGACATTTAAGGTGATAATTGATAGGTGATTATTTATTGCCATTTTGAACCTCATGTTCCAGTTGATTCTTTTGTTCTGCCTTCTTCCTTTGTTTTTTTGGTTGGATGGTCTCCTGTTATTATCTGCTTGAATGTTTTTTTTTTCATTTTTTTGCGAATGCAGTGTTTGGTTTTGGCTTGTGGTTTCCCTTTTTTTAAAGTATGCTCCCCCCTTCGTATAATTGTGTGTTTTAGCCTGATGGTCCTGTAGGTTCAAACAGTTCATTCCTATATTAAAATTCAGAGGAGAAACATACAAACAAACAAACAAAAAGGTTCTATTTATTTCCTAACATCCCTTGCCCATATTTTATGATTTTGATGACTCTTTTCTTTTTTCTTTTAAATTTTATTTTGTTTGAAGCATGCTCATGATTAAATCTTTATGCTGGCTCATTTGAGTGACTGCTCTCTGATTGTGGTTTCCTCAGTCCTAGTTCTTCCTCTTTTTCTTTTTCTCTTTTCTTTTTTCTTCCCTTTCCTTCCTTTCTTTTAGGTTTAGAAAAGCCCTTTCAGTATTTGTTTTAGCCTAGGTTTTGTATTGCTTTATTCTTTTAGTTTTTGTTTGTTGGAAAAATTTTATTTCTCCTTCTATTTTAAAGGATATTCTTGCTGGATAGAGTATTCTAGGTTGCATATTTTTTCCTTTTAGCACTTTAAATATGTCTTGCCATTCCCTCCTGGCCTGTAGTGTTTCTGTAGAGAAATCAACTGATAATCTTATGGTGGTTCCCTTGTAGGTAACATTCTGCTTTTCTCTTGCTGCCTTGAGGATCCTCTCCTTATCAGTAAATTTTGCCATTTTTATTATGATGTGTCTTGGTGTGGGTCTATTTGGGTTCAACTGGTTTGAGGCCCTCTGTGCTTCCTGTATCTTGAACCCAGTATCCTTTAGATTTGGGAAGTTTCCAGCGATACTTTCCTCAAATATATTTTCCATTCCCTTATCTTTTTCTACTCCTTCTGTAATTCCTATTATGCGTAGATTGGCCCCCTTTATATTATCCCATAGGTCTCTTAAATTGCTTTCCTCTTTTGTGATTTGATTTTCTGTCTGCTGACCTGATTGGGTGATTTCCATTATTGTATCTTCCACATCACTGATTCATTGTTCTGCATTATTCATTCTGGTTTTTATTGTCCTTAGTTCAGTTAGTGTCCCTGCCAATGAACTAGTTTTTCTTGTCTTCTCCTTATATTTTCTAGTTCCTTTCTGAGGGTGTCTGCATTACTGTTCATATCTTCTCTTAATTCCTTCAGTATTTTCACTGTTTCCCTTTTGAACTGCAGATCTGTCAGACTGCAGAGATGTGTTTCATTGTTGACTGTTTTAAGTGAGTTCTCCTATTGGTTTGACTGGGGGTGGTTTCTCAGCTTCTTCATCTTACTTGTTGTTTTCTTTTTCCTGAGGGAGTTGCACTCTCCATGGCCAGGCAGTGTTTGCCTTGTCACTTCCGTGGAATATTTCCTGGGGGCTGGCATTGTTGGTCAGTCTTTTTTTGAGGCAGTGTGTTTTTCTGTAGGGTGGGTGGGGCTAACATGGTCTCTCTGAAGCAAAGGAGGACTTCCTGAGGGCAGACATGACTGGGAGGTCCATACCACACTGGTAGCAGATTTCACTCGGTCAGGCAGAGTTTGCTCTGGTGGTTTTGGGCTGTGGGGTTTTGCAGGGGGTTGGCAGTGTTGGGCAGCTGTTACTCAGGAGTGCAGGACCCCCTGAGGGCTGGAGCAGCTATCAGAGTCACTGAGAACCCAAGAGGCTCTTCCATAGTTCAGCCCAACTCAGAAGGACTGTCTGAGAATGTAGGCAGATCTTTTCATGGCCTGGCCAAGATTGTTGTAACTTTTCTGGGCTGCAGGGGGTCCTGCCTGGAGTTGGAAGTCCTTTGCAGCTGTTCCACAAGAGTACAGCTCTCCCTGAAGGCTGGAGCAGCTAGCTGGGCCGCTGCCAACCCAAGAGGCTCCTCCCCAGGGCAGCCCAACTCAGAAAGACTGTCTGAGAATTCGGCAGATCTTTTCATGTCCTGGCCAGGCTTGTTGTAGCTTTTCTGTGCTGCAGGGGGTCCTGCCAGGAGCTGGAAGTCCTGTGCTGTTGTTCTGCAGAAGTGCGGCTCCTCCTGAGATCTGGGGAGGCTAGCTGGTCTGCTGAAACCCCAAGAAGCTCCTCCCCAGGGCAGCCCAACTCAGAAAGACTGTCTAAGAATTAGCCAGGTCTTTTCACAGCCCAGCCAGACTTGTATCTTTTCTGGGGTGCAGGGGGTCCTGCTGGGAGCTGGTAGTCCTGTGCCATTGTTCCGCAGAAGTGCGGCTCCTCCCAAGAGCTGGAGCAGCTAGCCGTGCTGCTGCAAAACCAAGAGGCTCTTCCCCAGGGCAGGCTGACTTGGAAAGAATGTCCAAGAATTAGGCAGACCTTTTCACGGCATGGCCAGGCTTGTTCTAGTTTTTCTGGGCTGCAGGCCTTTTCTTGGGGGCTTGTGGTGTTTGGTGCTGCTCTGTGGGGTTGTAGCCCCTCCAAAGGGCAAGCAGGCCTGTGCAGGGTCAGTCCCTGTGGTGGTAGGCTTCAGGCAATTGTTGAGGCCAGCCCTCCCAGATGGCAGGCAGCTCCAGGTCTGGCCAGTGCAGAGGGGGTGGTAGGGGTGGGGGGAGGGGATGCACTGGGAAGCACAGCTTTCTGCTAGCTAGCGGGCCTGTAAGCTTGCTGTGGCATGGGGAGCATTCTATGGGGACCCACCCCTTCTTCTCTCCCCTCCCTGGCATGGGCACAGACCAGGCTCTTCTCCCAGGCTCCCTCTGATGCAGCTTTCCACTTCCCTGCCCCTAGAGTATTGCTCCCTTCCTCTGCGACAGCTTTGCTTTATAGTCTCCCAGGCAGTCTCTGCCCCGTCAAACTTGACAGACCAGTTTCTAGACATCCCAAGCAGTCTCTGCTCCACCCCGACCCCCAGCCCTTTCCTGGGGACTAACCTCTGGAGCTGAGGTCTCGGTGCCCAGCCCCCACCCAGGCGTCTCAATTTTTGGTGACTGTGCCCGTAGTTCAGATGGTCCGTTCGGTTCTCGATCTGCTTTTCAGAACTCCAACTTACTGCTACACTCTTCTCTGCATCTGGAGATTCCTCCGGTTCATTTGATCTTTCCCCTGAGTAGGTGACTTTCCAGGGTGCGGGATCCCTTTCTCCTCTGCAGTTCCCTTTTGGGAGCACCAGTCCAGCTCTGATTCACCTTCTCTCACTCTCCTCTTTTCTCTTGTTTTACCTAGTAATGTCCCGAACTTCTTGCCATTATTGGAGTTTAGGTTCTTCTGCCAGTGATTGGTTGCTGTTCTGTTGGAGTCATTTATCCTGTAGATGTGTTTTTTTTGTGTGTGTTTGTGGGAGAGGGTGAGCGTGTCCCCCTACTCTTCTGCCATCTTGTCTCCGCCCCCCATTTGTTATTAATAGTGATTTCAGTTCAAGATTCTGAAGTTACATGTATTCACAGATTTAGTAAATATGTAAATTTTTCCTGGAAAAGAGAATAACTCCTGAATGGGAGAAAGGTGCAATATACATGGAAACAGAGAGCCTAGAAAGAACTCTATGTTGTCAAACTAGAATTGAAAATACCAGTTTGAACTCATGGGTTGTAATGTGTATAATCAGATTGAAATTATATATCAATATATGTCTGGTTCCCACCTCCCATTTTTCTGTCCCACTTCTGACCCATCTCCTATGGGTAAACATTCATTGCGTTTGCTTGTTTCTAGTTTCTACATCCTGTGTTTCTTTTATATATGTTTCCTGGCTGTATTCTCTGAGATCACTTAGCAGCCTTGTAAACAACAAACACACACAATGCCATGTTTGATTTTCAAATATCAGTGTCTTCTAACAGGAACCAAAGTGACTTAGAAAAATAGCTGATTCTAGGGCTGGGGCCAGGACACAACAAAGCCAGGGAAATTTTTCTGAGCTTGAAAATGAAAAGTGCTCAATGAATGAAGAGGACACAGAAGCCAGCTGGAAGGGGTTCCCATTGGCCAAATCTGGAATAATTAGAGCTTCAAAATGAATAGCATCAGTAACTGCTTACAACTCATAGAATAAATATGAATTCATAAGTCTGTGATGATATAAATTAATCAATGAAAAAACAAATGAATGTGGAGTAAGGGGAAGATCCTTTTTGTAGGAGAATACAGCTAATCAACATAGAGGAAATGATCAAATTAGAAAATTACCATTTGGCCACCACATTTGCAATAGTTTTTTCCACATACGAATCATCAATGGATATTCTAATATAGAGGGTGAAATTTTATTAAGGAAAGTGTTGTGTTAAACAGTCTCAAAATATATGCAAAATGATAGTTAATTACAAAGGTTAAAATAGTAAGTTACTGTATAGAAGCTTAAGGTGGCAAAAACCACCTTAAACAATTGATCAATAATAAAATAACTAGTAATTGGAAAAAATTTTTTCTTTTTATTGCTGCAACTGTGACATATGGAAATCCCAAGGTTAGGGGTAGACTCAGAGCTGCAGATGCCTGCTGACACCACAGCCACCAGATCATGGGCACAGTGCAGCCTGTGGCAACACTGGATCCTTAACCCAATGAGCGAGGCCAGAGTTCTAACCAGCATCATCATGGATACTAATCAGGTTTTTGTAGCCTGCTGAGCCACAAAGGGAACTCCAAAGAATACAAATTCTTAATGTAACTGAAAATTTTGAAAAAATGTGGAATGTAAGCCTGATGTTTTGTATTAATTAAGAAACATGGTTAAAGTCCTTATCCGAGGACACAAATGTTTGTAAAAATTTTCAGCATTATGAATGATAGTTTGTGGAATATTCTAGCACCAAGCTGCCGTACCAACATCTTTATTGAAATATAATTTGTAGGGCCTGGGTAGCTCAGTCATTAGAGCATCATGCTTTTAATCTGAGGGTCAAAGCTTCAAGTCCATGTCTAGGCACTGTGTGAAATAGAGTTTTCAAACAATATGATGTTAGTTTCAGGTGTATTACATGGTGATTTGACATTTTCACATATTATGAAATGATCAACATAATTATTAAGCTAGTAATACTATGTACCCATAAGCATTTGCATTATTTTTGATCATATTCCTTATGCTGTATGTAGCAACCCAATGTTTCTTTATTTTATAACTGGAAGTTTGTTCTTCTTCATCGACATCACCTGTTTCCTCCCTCTTCCTCAGATACTGTCCCCTCTGTCAACCGCCACTTTCTTCTCTGAATTTATGAGTATGTTTTCATTTTGTTTTTTTTGATTTATTGTTTTGATTTTTAGTCTCCAATTATAAGTGAGATACCATGATATTTAACATTGTCTCTCTGCCTTATTTCATAGAGCATGATACCTTCTAGGTCCACCATGGCTGTGAACTGTGAGTTGCCCCTGAATAGCTCCCTCATGGCCACATTGTTGTCAATGAAGGTGGCAAACATCTTTGTCCCTAGGATGGGATGGCACAGACAGTTTTTTTTCACTGTTGGGTATTCACTTTCATTCCTTTGTGTGTGGATAACTAGTTCCCAGCACCATTTATTGAAGATACTCAGCTTTCCCCATTGTGTGTTTTTGGCTCCCTTGCCAAAGATCAGTTGATCATATATGTGTAGGTTTCTTTCTGGGTTGTATATTCTGTTCCATATTTTAATATGTGTATTTTAAAGGCAGTAATATACCTTGTTGATTTCTAAAGGTTTGAGGTATAGTTTGCAATCAGGAAATGTGATTACTACAGTTTTGTCCATTTTGCTCAAGATGGTTTTATATTTTGTGGGTTTTTTATGGTGTCATATGTATGGAAAAAAATGATGGTGACAGGGGGTAAGTTCCAACATATTTCAGTGTCAGTGGTGTGTGGTCAAGATTTTGTACCACTCTGCTTGGTCCTTTCTGCAGTTGATGGAGTGGCAGATTCCATTGTAGTTTAAGGGTGTTCATGGCCTCTCCTGTTCCTCATGAGCAGGCAGAGGATAGACAAATGTGTCACTGACATTAGAGACACATCCTGGGACTCCTATAGTTCAGTCGCTTTGGTCCATGCACTGGATCCATCTCAAGAGGGACACAAGAAATTGGGGAGTTAAGTCAGTTGTCTTCTTCTCTAACCAGAAGCTAGGGGGTGTGTTCCCTTTGGTCTCAGTCCTGTTGGTAAATGTGGATCTTCCCTGCTCATTGTTCTCATTCTTGTAAACAGGTGAGGGAAGTTCTAAATATTGTCAGGTCATGGAGGCATAAGATATGGGTCCTCAGGTAGTAGCCTGGTCCAGCATAGATCAGAGCAAGGTGGGGAACCATTACTTGGCCTAGATATGTGTGTTCAAGTGAGGACCTGGAAGAAGAGGTAGAGGAAATGTGTTCATGTTGCTCATATAACCATGTGGTTTTAATGACTTATTCACACACTGACCTACCTGGTGCCACCAGCCTCAAGTGGCCATAATATTAAAATTAATTAAAATGACCTGAAATTAAAACTTGGATTCCTCAGTTGCACTAGCTATATTTCAAGTCTCCAGTAGGCATATGAGTCTGGTGCTGCTGTATTGGACAACACAGCAATAGAATATTTCCATCCTTGTGGAAAGTCCTATTGTACAGTGCTAATAATAGACCATGGAGGCTGGAAATCTGCAATACATGTGTGTGTGCTTGGGTTGCTGTGTGCTTGTTGCTTCTTTTTATATTATTTCTTTCTTGGGTTTGATCACATGTGATTCTCAATGTGTGTAGTGGAGTGTCTGTGTGTGAGTGTGTATGGTTTGTGAGTTGTGTGGGTGAATGGATGTGGTCTTGGCTTTTTTTTAAAACAGCCTGTGAGGTGTAATTGATATACACAAAACTGCACATATTTAATGCATATAATTTGAAGAGTTTGGACATGTGCACACATGTGTGAAGCTACCACCCCAATAAAGGTCATAAACATATCTGTCTCCTCTCAAAATGTCCTTAAGTCCTTTTTATGTGGTAAGAAAACTTAACATGAGATATACTCTTTTAAGGAACTTTTTGGTGCACAGTATAGTATTTTTGACTCTAGGCATATGCTATAGAACAGGTCTCAAGAACTAATTGATCATGTATAACTGACACTTTATTTCAATTAAATAACAACACTGCATTTTACCTCCCCATAGCCCTTGGTGACTGCCATTTATTCTCTGCTTCTATGAGTTTCTCAAGGTGGCATTATGCAATATTTGTCCTTGTAGGACTGGCTTATTTCACTTAGCATAATATTCTCTATTTCGTCTATCTTGTCAGAAATGGTAGAATTTCCATTTTTAAGCCTAAATTATAATCTATTGTGTGTATGTGCCACATTTATCCATTCATCTGTTGGTAGAAATGCAGCTTGTTTCCATAGCTTATCTATTGTGCACAGAGCTGCAATGCACATGGCAGCATAGATACATCTCTGAGAACCTGATTCCATTCCTTTCTGGTCTACACCCAGAAGTGGGATTGCTGTATCATGTGGTGTTTCTATTTTGAATGTTTTGGGGAATCTCCATACTGTTTTATGTAATGGCCACACCATTTTACATCTCCACCAAGAGCGTAGAAGTATTTTTGTTTTTGTGTTTCTTTTAACTGTGATTTACAAAAGACTTCATTTTAAAGTTGTGAGTAAGTTGGTATGAATCCATACAAACTTCACTTCTGATTAGGATGAGCATAGGTTGGAGAGCTCGAAGAAGCAGCACCTGGGGTTTTATTTTTGTGTCACTATATTTCATGCTGAGTGTTTGTTTCCATGTATAACACATTCACAATCTCCTTCTCCTCTCCTTGGTTGGCCATAAAGCAGAGAGGGCCATGTGAGGGCCTTGGAAATATATATAAGCATTTGACCTGGTCAGACAACCTCACAGCCTGAGTCTACATTTGTCTCAGCTCTAGACATAAATAGGCAGCAAAGTCCTCTTTATCCTAAGTTGGTGGCACTTTGTCCAGATAGTTTGAAGGCTAGCAAACTTCTCAGAATATTCCTTATTGATGTTTAATGACTTCCAAATTTCCACTCTGGGGAACAGGGTGGGGTCAATTTTGGAACCCTGTCTAGTTAACCAGATGACTGTGAATTCTGATATAGGTCCTTGGTCCTACAGCATCTGCAATATCTCGGCTCTCTGGTCACCTCACTGGGCAAATTCACATGTCCTTCACTTTGCCTGTATGCTCTGAACTGAGCCATTTTAAAGCCCTGGTGATGAAAGGGGAGAAACAGAGAGACAATGGCAGATATTAATAAAACTATTTCTTGGGAAAGTTTTTTAAAATGCAATGAGTCAAGTGCTGTGGACATACTAATCTTCAAGGATCATCCATGGTCTGGGCCTGTACCATATCCTGGATGTGAGAGAGAGACCTCAGAGGTAAACATGCATTTTCAGGAAGCTACTTGATTTTGATTAATGGCCTCCTGTGTCTTTGTCATCTTTAATTCCTGATGTTTGCTTACACATCCTGCTGAAATAATGAGTTGATTTATTTAATTTTTGGGTCACTCTCCTTTTGATTGCTATTTATAGTCAGTATTTATTGACTCATGGTATATTTTCTAAATTAAAAAAATTTATTGTGATAAAATATACGTAACAAAATGTAACATTTCAACATTTTTGTATGCATTTTTGTGTCACTAATTAATTCACATTGTTGTAGAACCACCACCACCACCGTCAATCTCCAGAATTTTTTCTCTTCCCAAATGGAAATTCTGTAACCACTGAACAATGTCTTCTCCTTTTCCTCCCCACACCAGCTCCTGACAGTCACCATTCCATTTTTTGTGTCTATTAATTTGACTCTTCTATGAATCTCATATGAATGGAATCTTACAGTATTTACAATTTTGTGACTGCATGATTTTACTTAGCATAATGTCTTCAAGGTTTGTTCATGTTGTGGCTGTATCAGAATTTCTTTCCTTTTTAAGGCTGAATCATATTCCGCTGTAAGTATAGACCACATTATATTTATCCAATAATTTGCTAAAAGACATGGGTTGTTTCCATCTTTGGGCTACTGTGAATATTGCTGTTTTAAATATGGATGTATAAATACCTCTTTGGTACCTGTTTTCAATTATTCTGGGTATATAAGCAGAAGCAAAATTCCTTAATGATATGGGAATTCTATTGAATTTTTTGAGGAACTTTATTAATGTTTGCTTGTCCTTCCTTCCTCCATCCCTGCCTCCCTTCCTTCCTTCTTACTTTATTTCTTACCTTCCTTCCTTCATTTTTTCCTTTTCCTTTTTCATTCTTTCTTTCTTTCATTCTTTCCTCTTTCATTTGTTTGTAGTTTGTATTTCTTTCTTTTTTTTGTCTTTTTACCTTTTTCTCTAGGGCTGCTCCCATGGCATATGGAGGTTCCCAGGCTAGGGATCCAATCGGAGCTGTAGCTGCCGGCCTACACCACAGCCACAGCAATGTGAGATCCAAGCTGCGTCTGCAACCTCCACCACAGATCACTGCAATGCTGGATCCCTTAACCCACTGAGCAAGGCCAGGGACTGAACCCACAACCTCATGGTTCCCAGTCGGATTTGTTAACCACTGAACCACGATGGGAACTCCTGTTTGTATTTCTTACATTCACTCTAATGGTAAAAATAAGATTTTGTTTTGAGCACATTATTTTGGATATGGTACATTAATCTTGCAAATAATGCTTTAAGTGGTGTGTGTGTGTGTGTGTGTGTGTGTGTGTGTTAGACAGACAAAAGCACATAAGCAATCTGACAGTAGAGCTACAGAAGCGACTGTGTAATATTTTTTATTCCCTCCCTACTGTATATCATGATTTCTCCAATTTGTAAAAAAGAGAATGAGCAGTTCCTTATTTCCACTGAAGAGTTTGACTGAAGTCATACACTTTCTCAATGGGACTGTGTCAGTGTTCAGACACATCAAGTTGTGTTGCTTTCAACAGACTGGTTGAGGCATCAGTGTGTGAGTGCAGTGCAGTGAGAACTGTCTATACAATGTCACATTCACTCTGAGAAACCATGTGACCAAGTGGTAACTGCATTGCTCATTACTTCTAAGTTCCAGGATGTTCTGATTTCTCTTCATTCCCAGAAGATAGAAAGGCAGCATGATGAGGGATAACAAGAGCAGCATGTCTGAGTTCCTCCTCTTGGGGATCCCCATCCAGCCAGAGCAGCAGGGCTTGTTCTTTGCCCTGTTCCTGGGCATTTACTGGACCATGGTGCTGGGTAACCTGCTCATCATCTTGCTCATCAGGCTGGACCCTCGCCTCCACACTCCCATGTACTTCTCCCTCAGCCACCTGGCTTTCTCTGACATCTCCTTTTCATCTGTCATTGTCCCTAAGATGCTGACAAACATGCAGACTCAGGATCAATCCATTCCCTATGCAGAGTGTGTAACACAGACATATTTTTCATATTTTTTGCTTGCATTGATAACCTTCTTCTTGCAGTGATGGCATATGACATGTATGTGGCTATTTGTCACCTTCTATGCTATACCATCATCATGAGGGAAGATCTGTGTCTTTATCTCTTGGTTGGATCCTGGCTTCTCTCTTGTGTCTATGACCTGATCCTCACCCTCCTCTTGGCTCAACTGTCCTTCTGTTCTGACAACTTCATCCTCCACTTTTTCTGTGATCTTGCTGTCCTGCTGAAGCTGTCCTGCTGAAGCTGTCCTGCTCAGACACCTCTCTCAATGAGCTGGTCATATTCACTGTAGGGGCTGCAGTTGTCATTTTTCCACTAAGTGGCATTCTGGTCTCTTATGGCTGCATTGGGCTCTCCATCCTGAGGGTCCCCTATACTAAAGGGATCTGCAAAGGCTTGTCCACCTGTGGCTCCTACCTCTCTGTGGTGTCTCTATTCTATGGAACAATGATGGCAGTGTATTTTCCTCCTCATCAGGCCAGTCCCATGACAAAGACATCATTGCTTCTCTGATGTGCAGAGTCATCACCCAAATGCTGAATCCTTTTATCTACAGTCTGAGAGAGACATGACATTGGTTCTGGAGAGTCTTTTCAGAAATATTAACCTTTTTGCCACATGAGAATCACCTAACCATGTTCCTATTTACTCACTGACCTTGTAAGAAAAGCCTTAAATAGTTATGCATTTATCACCCATGTCTCTAGCAATTTCCTCACTGTCCTTTAAATAGTCATTTTTATTGGATCAGTCTCTTTCCATTTAGTCATATCTCTTGTAAATTTATTTTTAAATAACCCTAAATATGACATTATTCACAGCACACATTCAACTCTGTTCTGCAATGCACCAAACTCCTTTGTGTATATATGTTTTTTTTCATTTTTTAAAACTATTTTTTATTCTTTTCTTTTTTTAGTAATTTTTTTCAAAATACAATTTTTTTCTACTGTTCAGCATTGTGACCCAGTTACACATCCATGTACACATTCTATTTTCACACATGATCATGCTCCATCATAGGTGACTATACATAGTTCCCAGTGATACACAGCAGGGTCTCATTGCTAATCTATTCCAAATGCAATAGTTTGCATCTATTAATCTCAAGCTCCCCAACCACCCCACTCCCTCCCCCTGCCCCGTGGCAACCACAAGTCTATCCTTAACATCCATGATTTTCTTTTCTGTGGAATGGTTCATTGTGTCTTATATTAGATTCCAGATATAAGTGATACCATATGGTAATTTTCTTTCTCTTTCTGACTTACTTCACTCAGGATGAGAGTCTCTAGTTCCATCCATGTTGCTACAAATGGCAATATTTACTTCTTTTTTTATGGCTGAGTAGTATTTCATTGTGTATATATACACATCTTCATAATCCAATCATCTGTCAGTGGACATTTGGGTTGTTTCCATGTCTTGGCTATTGTGAAGAGAGCTGCAATGAATATGTGAGTGCATGTGTCTTTTTTAAGTAGAGTTTTGTCTGGATATATGCCCAAGAGTGGAATTGATGGGTTAGATGGTAGTTCTATGTATAGGTTTCTAAGGTATCTCCATACTGATCTCCATAGTGGCTGTACTAGCTTCCACTCCCACCAACAGTGCTGGAGGGTTCCCTTTTCTCCACACCCCCTCCAGCATTAGTTATTTGTGGACTTATTAATTATGGCCATTTTGGCTGCTGGTAGTTTTGATTTGCATTTCTCTGATAATATGGGATGTTGAGCATTTTTTCATGTGCTTGTTGGTCATCTTACATCTTCCTTGGAAAAATTTCTATTCATGTTTTTTGCCCATTTTTCAATTGGGTTGTTGGCTTTTTTTTGCTGTTGAGTTGTATAAATTGCTTATATATTCTGGAGATTAATCCCTTGTCTGTTGCATAATTTTAAACTATTTTCTCCCATTCTGAAAGTTGTCTTTTTGTTTTCTTTTTGGTTTCCTTTGCTGTGCAAAACTCTTCAGTATGATGAAGTCCCATGGGTTTATTTTTGCTTTTATTTCTGTTGCTTTTTGAGACTGACCTGAGAAAATATTCCTGATGTTGATGTCAGAAAGTGTTTTGCCTATGTTCTTTTCCAGGAATTTGATGGTCTCATTTTATTTTTTTTAATATCTTGTATTATTACTACTTTCTGCTTTTTTACAGTTTTATAAAGTTTATTGTGGTTATCTATTCTTGGGCATTGGTTTTTAAATTATTTAATTGATTAATTAAGTAATTAATTTGAAATATAGTTGACTTACAATTTTGTGTTAGTGTCAAGTGTAGTGCTAAGTGATAGATCTTTTATATATTATGTAGCATATATGTATATCTTCAGGTTGTTTTACCTTATATTTTATCACAGAATATGATTACAGTTCCATGTGCTATACAATTAGTCCTTTTTAGTTATCTATTCTGTATATAGCAGTGTCTATATCTTAATCCCAAACTCATAATTTGTCCATTCCCCCTTCCACTTTAGTAACCATAAATTTGTTTTCTATGTCTGTGTCTATTTCTGTTTTGTGTGTAGGTTCATTTGTATCCTTTTTTAAATGGATTTTTAGGGTTGCACCAGTAGCATATGGAAATTCCCAGGCTAGGAGTCAAAGCAGAGCTATAGCTGCTGGCCTACCCCACAGCCACAGCAATGGGGGATCCATGCATGTCTGTGACCTATACCACAGCTCAGGGAAAAGATAGATCCACAACCCACTTAGTAAGACCAGTGATTGAATCCTCACCCTCATGAATATTATTTGGATTCATTTCCCTTGAGCCACAAGAGGAACTCCCTGTATAATTTTGTTTTTCAAATAGTACATATAAGCAATATCACATGATATATGTTTGTCTCTGTGTGGATTACTTCATTTAGTATGATAATTTCTCCCTCTATCCATGTTGCAAAAATGGCATGATTTCATTATTTTTATGGCCGAGCAATAGTGTATTATATTATGTACCACATCTTCTTTATCATTCATCTGTTAATAGGCATTGGATTGCTTCCATGTCTCAGCTTCTTGTCTTCCAAAAGTACAAACATTCAGTTAATTTTCTAATGTTTTGTTTTAGTAATGTCCAAAATTCTGATCTTCTCAATGCCATATCAAGTTAATATAGTACTTTTGATGTTTGCTAAACCTAAATAAATGTTAATTTGACTGTGCTTTTGACAGTGGGGGAGCACATAGTTGTCAATCCAATTACAAAATTTCCCCATTCCAGGAAGACTAAAATTTTCCCCCTAAATTGCATGATTGTGTTGAGAGCATTCCACAGGTATTGGATTAATTTTAGTCTTGGAAATGAGTGTTGTCTTTTCCCCAGAGAGCTCACATCAATATGAAGAAGTGCTGGCCATCAAGCACATGAAAAAATACACAACATCGCTGATTATAAGAGAAATGCAAATCAAAACTCCCATGAGATACCACCTCACACCAGTCAGAATGGCCATCATTCATGAGTCCACAAATAGCAAGTGCTGGAGAGGGTGTGGAGAAAAGGGAACCCTCCTGCATTGTTGGTGGGAATGTAAACTGGTATGGCCACTATGGAGAACACTTTGGAGATACCTTAGAAATCTATACATAGAACTTCCATATGACCCTGCAATCCCACCCTTGGGCATATATATCTGGACAAAACTCTACTTAAAAGAGACACATGCACCCACAGGTTCATTGCAGCTCTATTCACAATAGCCAGGACATGGAAACAGCCCAAATGTCCATCCACAGATGATTGGATTCGGAAGAGGTGGTATATATACCCAATGGAATACTACTCAGCCAAAAAAAAAGAATGACATAATGCTATTTGTAGCAACATGGATGGAGCTAGAGACTCTCATACTGAGTGAAATGAGTCAGAAAGACAAAGACAAATACCATATGATATCATTTATAGCTGGAATCTAATATCCAGCACAAATGAACATGTCCTCAGAAAAGAAAATCATGGACTTGGAGAATAGACTTGTGGCTGCCGGATGGGAGATGGAGGGAGTGGGAGGGATAGGGAGCTTGGGGCTATCAGATACAACTTAGAATAGATTTCCAGGGAGATCCTGCTGAGTAGCATTGAGAACTATGTCTAGATACTCTTATTGCAACAGAACAAATGGTGGGGGAGAATGTATGCATGTAAGGATAACTTGATCCCATTGCTGTACAGTGGGGAAAAAATAGTGCTAAATACCTGAATTTATAACTTTCTCACAGAAAAACAGCAACTGCATGACTACTAGGTGCCAGGAAATAGTCTATATTCTTAGAATACAAGTTAAAAATATGTATCCCCATATGGTGTTGACATTCCAGCACTCCTGATCCAGCTCATTATGCTCTTTTTTTCCATAGCAATATTTAACCTTCTAACACATCATAAATTTATTTTTAATGTTGTGATCATTTCTTTACTGGGCTGAAAGTTCTATTGATGATGGGTTTCTATGTCTGAAATAAATAATTTCTAAGTTTTTGCTAGGTAAAAATATGAATCATAAAATGCGGAGCAAAGTGTTCCTGTCATGGCTCAGCTGTAACAAACCTGACTAATATCCATGAGGACACAAGTGCCATCCCTGACCTCAATTAATGAGTTAAGGATCCAGTGTTGCTGTGAGACATGGTGTAGGTCTCAGTTGGGGTCAGATTTGGATTTTCTGTGGCTGTGGTGTATGTAGGAAGCTACAGCTCTGAATCCATCCCTAGCCTGGGAATTTCCTTATGCCCCATGTGTGACTCAAAAAATAAAAAAAGTGGGGGCAAGAGTGCTGGGGTGAGCTTCAATATTTCACACTCTGTGGTCTAGGTAGAGCCCATTGTGAAGGTAACATCCAAATATGTTAATGAGGACAAGGAAGTGAGCCATGGTGCTGCCTGGGCAAAAGCATGGAGATCAGCACCTAGAAATACTCTGAGGGGAGATGGTGCCTGGCCTATCCCAGGGGCATTAATTAGGCCTTTGAACCTGTACAGGACTAAGAGGGGGAGGGATTGTGGGTGATGAGTTCAGAGATATCAGAGGACCAGATTTGTAGGACACTTAAGATTCATAGTTGGCATATTAGTCAATATTCACCAGAGAAGTAGAACCAATAGGCTGTGTGTGTGTGTGTGTGTGTGTGTGTGTGTGTGTGTGTGTGTAAGAAGGAGAGATTTATGGAGTTCATGTTATGGCATTATGGGATTGGTTGTGCCTCTTCAGTGAGTTAAAGGATCCTATTGCTGCAGCTGTGGTGTATGTGCAACTGCGGCACTGATCTGAGCCCTGACATGGGAATTTCCATAATACCATGGGAGAGCCAAAAAAGTAGAAAAAATAGACTTATTTTATTTAAAATTTTATCTATTATTAATTAATTTATTTATTTCCACCGTATAGCATGGGGGCAAAGTTACACATACATATATACATAACTTTCCCCCATTGTCGTGTTGTGATATAAGTATCTAGGCATACATAGTTCTCAATGCTACACAGCAGGATCTCCTTGTAAATCCATTCCAAGAGCAATAGTTTGCATCCATTAACCCCAAGCTCCCAATTTCTCCCACTCACTCCCTCTCCCATCCGGCAGCCACAAGTCTATTCTCCAAGTCTATGATTTTTTTTTCTGTGGAGATGTTCATTGGTGCTGGATATTAGATTACAGTTATAAGTGATATCTTATAGTATTTGTCTTTTTCTGACTCATTTCACTCAGGATGAGAGTTTCTAGTTCCATCCATGTTGCTGCAAATAGCATTATGTCATTCTTTTTTTTTTTTTTTGGCTGAGTAGTATTCCATTGGGTATATACACCACATCTTCCTAATCCAATCATGTGTCAATGGACATTTGGGTTGTTTCCATGTCTTGGCTATTGTGAATAGAGCTGCAATGAACATGCGGTTACATGTGGCTTTTTCAAGGAAAGATTTGTCTGGATATATGCCCAAGAGTGGGACTGCTGGGTCACATGGTAGTTCTACATACAGTTTTCATATGGTACCTCCAAACTGTTCTCCATAGTGGCCATACCAGCTTCCATTCCCACCAACAGTGCAGGAGGGTTCCCTTTTCTCGACACACCATCCAGCACTTATTTGTGGACTTATGAATGATGGCCATTCTGACTGGTGTGAGGTGGTATCTCATGGAAGTTTGGATGTGCATTTCTCTTATCATCAGTGATATTGAGCATTGTTTCAAGTGTTGTTGGCCATCTGTATGTCTTCCCTGGGAAAATATCTATTAAGGTCTTTTGCCCATTTTTCCATTGGGTGGTTAGCTTTTTTGCTGTTGGGTTGTATGAGTTGCTTGTATATTCTAGAGATTAAGCCCTTGTCAGTTGCATCATTTGAAACTATTTTCTCCCATTCTGTAAGTTGTCTTTTTGTTTTCTTTTGGGTTTCCTTTGCTGTGCCAAAGCTTTTCAGTTTGATGAGGTCCCATGGGTTTATTTTTTCTCTAATTTCTCTTGCTTTGGGAGACTGACCTGAGAAAATATTCACGAGGCTGATGTCAGAGAGTGTTTTGCCTCTGTTTTCTTCTAGGACTTTGATGGTGTCTTGTCTTATACTTAAGTCTTTCAGCCATTTTGAGTTTATGTTCATGCATGGTGTGAGGGTGCGTTCTCGTTTCATTGCTTTGCATGCAGCTGTCCAGGTTTCCCAGCAGTGCTTGCTGAATAGCCTTTCTTTGTCCCATTTTATGTTCTTGCCTCCCTTGTCAAAGATTAATTGACCATAGGTGTCTGGGTTTATTTCTGAGTTCTCTCTTCTGTTCCATTGGTCTGTCTGTCTGTTTTGATCCCAGTACCACAATGTTTTGATGACTGTGGCCTTATAATGTTGCTTGAAGTCTGGAAGAGTCATGCCTCCTGCCTGGTTTTTGTTTCTCAGGATTGCTTTGGCGATTCTGGGTCTTTTGTGGTTCCATACAAATGTTTGGATTGTTTCTTCTAGTTCTGTGAAAAATGTCCTGGGTAATTTGATAGGGATTGCATGGAATCTGTGGATTGCTTTGGGTAGTATGGCCATCTTTACAATATTGATTTTCCCAATCCAGGAGCATGGAATATCTTTCCATTTCTTTACATCTTCTTTGATTTCTTTGATTAAAGTTTTATAATTCTCGGCATATAGGTCCTTTACCTCCTTGGTCAGGTGTATTCCAAGGTATTTGATTTTGTGAGGTGCAATTTGCAAAGGTATCATATTTTTGTATTCCTTTTCCAATATTTCATTGCTGGTATACAGACATGCAACTGACTTCTGAATGTTAATCTTATAGCCTGCTATTTTGCTGAATTTGTTAATCAGTTCAAGCAGTTTTGGGGTTGAGTCCTTAGGGTTTTCTCTGTATTGTATCATGTCATCTGCATACAGTGACAGTTTTATCTCTTCTCTTCCTATATGGATGCCTTTTATTTCTTTTGTTTGTGTAATTGCTGTGGTGAGGACTTCCAAAACTATATTGAAGAGCAGTGGCGGGAGTGGTCATCCCTGTCTTGTTCCAGATTGGAGTGAGAAGGCTTTCAGTTTTTCCCCATTGAGGATTATATTTGCTGTGGGTTTCTCATAAATGGCTTTGATTATGTTAAGCTATGTTCCCTCTATACGCACTTTGGCGAGGGTCTTGATGATGAATGGATGTTGGACATTGTGAAATGCTTTTTCTACATCTATTGAGATGATCATATGGTTTTGACTTTCCTTTTGTTAATGTGGTGTATGATGCTGATTGATTTATGTATGCTGAACCATCCTTGTGAACCTGGGATGAACCCTACCTGGTCATGGTGTATGATCTTTTTGGTATGTTGTTGGATTCGGTTGGCTAAGATTTTGTTGAGAATTTTTGCATCTATATTCATCAGTGATATTGGGTGATAGTTTTCTTTTTTGGTGGTATCTTTGTAATTAGTGTGACGGTGGCATCATAGAATGTTTTTGGGAGTTTTCCTTCTTCTTCAACCTTTCAAAAAATTTAAGGAGAATGTGCACCAGATCCTCTTTATATGTTTGATAGAATTCCCCTGTGAAGCCATCTGGTCCTGGACTTTTATTTGTAGGGAGTGATTTTATGACCTCTTCAATTTCATTTCTAGTGATGGGTTTGTTCATTTGGTCTGTTCCTTTTTGATTCAGTTTTGTCAGGCTGTACGATTCTAGAAAATTGTCCATTTCTTCCAGATTGTCAAACTTGTTGGCATATAGTTGTTCATAGTACTCTCTTATGGTTTCTTGTATTTCTGCACTATCCATTGTGATTTCTCCTTTTTCATGTCTAATTTTGTTTATTTGGGTTCTTTTTCTCCTCTTTTTAGTGAGTCTGGCCAGGGGTTTGTCAGTGTTGTTTACCTTTTCAAAGGACCAGCTCTTGGTTTTATTAATTTTCTCTACTGTTTTTTGAGTCTCTATTTTATGGATTTCTTCTTTGATCTTTATGATTTCCTTCCTTCTGCTGACTTTAGGTCTTTTTTGTTCTTTTTCTAATTCATTTAGGTGGAGGTTTAAGTTGTCAATTTGGGATCTTTCTTCTTTTTTTGAGGAAGGCCTGTATTGCTATAAATTTCCCTCTGAGCACTGCTTTAGCAGCATCCCATAGATTTTGAGAGGTTGTGTCTTCATTATCATTTGTTTCAAGGTCGTTTTTAATTTCCTTCTTGATTTCCTCATTGACCCATTGGTTTTTTAGTAGCATGTTGTTTAGTCTCCATGCAGTAGGTTTTTTCTCTTTCCTTATCCCATGGTTGATTTCTAATTTCATGGCATTGTGGTCAGAGAAGATACTTGAGATAATTTCTATGTTCCTAAATTTATTGAGGTTAGCTTTGTGTCCCCATATGTGGTGGATTCTTGAGAATGTTCCATGTGCACTTGCGAAGAATGTGTATTCTGATATTTTTGGATGTAGTGTCCTGAAGATATCAATTAAGTCTAATTTTTCTATTGTTTCCTTTAGGATCTCTGTTGCTTTATTGGTTTTCTGTCTAGAGGATCTGTCCATTGATGTGAAGGGGGTATTAAAGCCTCCTTCTATGATTGAATTCCCATCAATTTCTCCCTTCATGTCAGTTAGTATTTTTTGTATGTAGCTGGGTGCTTCTGTATTTGGGGCATATATGTTGATGATAGTAACATCGTCTCCTTGGTTGGATCCCTTACTCATTAAATAGTGTCCTTCTTTGTCTTTCTTGATGTCTTTTGTTTTAAAGTCTCTTTTGTCTGATTTGAGTATTGAAACTCCTGCTTTCCTGTCATGTCTATTGGTATGATATATTTTTCCCCACCCTTTCACTTTCAATCTGTATGTATCCTTTGTCTTAAGCTGAGTTTCCTGTAGGCAGCATATTGAAGGTTTTTGCCTTTTTATCCACTCAGCCACTCTGTGTCTTTTGATTGGAGCATTCAGTCCATTGACATTTAAGGTGATAGTTGATAGATGATTATTTATTGCCATTTGAACCTCGTTTTCCAGTTGATTCTTTGGTTCTCCTTTCTTCCTTTGCTTTTTTGGTTGGATGGTCTCTGGTTATTTTCTGTTTGAGTGTTTTTTTTTTTCCTTTCATTTTTTGTGAATGCAGTGTTTGGTTTTGTCTTGTGGTTGCCATGTTTTTTTAAGTATCCTAACCCCTTCCTATAATTGTGTGTTTTAGCCTGAGGGTCCTGTAGGTTCAAACACTTCATTGCTATATTAAAATTAAGAAGAGAAACAAACAAGCAAACAAAAAAGGGTCTACTTATTTCCTAACATCCCTTTCCCACATTTTATGATTTTGATTACTCTCTTTGTTTTTCTTTTTAATTTTATTTTGTTTAAAACATTTTCATGATTAAATCTTTATGCTGTCTTATTTGAGTGACTGCTCTCTGGTTGTGGTTTCCTCAAACTTAGTTCCTCCTCTTTTTTTTTTCCTTTTTCCTCCCTTTCTTTCCTTCCTTTCTTTTTGGTTTAGAGAAGCCCTTTCAGTGTTTCTTTTTGCCTGGGTTTTATATTGTTGTATTCTTTTATTTTTTGTTAGTTGGAAAAAAATTTTTATTTCTCCTTCTATTTTAATGATTATTTAAGGGAATGAGTGGATGATGAGCTAATGAATTCATTCAACGGTTCCAGTCAGAATTGCCTGTTGTGAGTCATACCTGATCTCTAGTGATGCAAAAAAAACTGACAATAAACCTTAACATTTAGTAAGCTTTCATTATGTGCTCATGAAAGCATCCTTCAAACTCACACAAAGAGTATGATTATCATTACCATTTTCAAGGAACAGTCTGAGGGCCTTGGATAAATTTCTCAAGTATGCTCTCTTAGTTGGGGAAGAACCCAGATTTTTATTTTTCAGAGTTTTATATTCAATCCCCTTTCTCCTGAACAAGACATAGACCGACCCTACAAAACCTCCAGTGGAGTGAGAGAGACATGAACATTTTAAGGGGCTTTGTGTTCTAATGAAACCCTGTGTCAATGTTTGGAAACCTGCAGAAGACCTTCCACTCACTGTGCCATATACCACCCTTGGGAGAAACTGTACTCATGACAGCCATGGGCAATGGGGGAACTCCTGCTTCTCATCAGAGACTTGACTAGAAGCCCATGGTACCACTCATATCAGGGACCCTCTCTCCTGTGAATCCAGGTGCAGCTCAGCCCCTGAGGAACCTAATGATCCTCCTTCCTGTGAGGCCAGGAGGGAGTTGGGCAGTTGCCCCAGTGGACTGCTTATCTGGTTGTTGACTGGGGTGGATTCCCTCCAGGGTCTCTTTAAGATGGAGAAAAGGAGATCTTCTTCTGCATCTTTTTGAAGCTGGAGAACTAACAGGAGAGTTTATACAGATCCTCAGGCAACTTAGGTTTGCTCTTTATCTTTGGACCCTGGGTCTTCTGGACAGAAAGTGAGGATTCAGGTAACAGAATGAAGCAGGAGGTATTTGAACTCAGAGCACAGGTATAGCTCAGAAGGAGACCAGAAACCTCCCTAGTTGGGCATCTGTGTCTATGTGTAAGTGTGTGTGTGACCGTCAGAGAGATTAGGTGTATTTGTGTGTGCCTTGTGTTGTATGAGTCTATGTGTGTGTGTGTGTGTGTGTGTGTGTGTAACTGACAAAGACACTGAATGACACACACTAGGATATACAGAGATCACAGAAGCCTGGACATTTCCCCAGCCTGTGCTTATTCTGCTTGCATCTGCTGCATGTGTGCTCTGTGTAAGACCTTGTGCACTGCTTGTGATTCAAATATGAATCACTTCTTGTATTGACAATGCCTTGGGTCTAGGATGCTTGACAGTTCTGTGTGTGTAGCTGTGTTGTACATGGGTATTTTGTTTGTGAGTTTTGCATAGCTTTGTGTGAAGCTGACTCACACCCTGACTATATTTATCTAGTGAGAGTATATGCCAGAGATATCTATAAATCTCCATTTGGCAAGTGTGTGTCTGTGACAGTGCATGAATAATTTTGGGTAACAAACCCATACCTTGACTTCCTTCACAGAGAAGAAATAAATATCTGTGTGTTATTGGGGGGGAATTATTTCATTTTTTTTATCCTCCACCTGCCTGAGACCAGAAGATACACAGGCAGCTCCACAGGAAATGGACTTTGCAGAGCTATTGGCATCCATTTTCCTGTGACTTGACTCCCCCAGCAGGGCCCCTGGAAGCCCAATACTTTTGACACCCTGCTTCAATTTTGGTCAGTCCATTTACAAATGAAATGCTCATTTCTGGAATCACATACTTCGACACTCAGATCTTCATCATTCCCCATGTAATAGCTTGGTGGCCTTGGGTTTGGCCATGGTGATTCTCCGCATCCAGTGCTGTTCCATGGGGTCATGCTAATTGCTGACAGATATTGCATGTACGGTGCTGAAGAAGCCAGGCACATCATTAGCACTTAGCAAATTGGGTCAAGGAGACCCAAACCCCTGAATCTCCATGTCCTGATTATGCAGGGGACAGTATTTGGTATGAAGCTAGGAAAATTAGCCCATCCATAATCTCTCTCAACACCCCACTTCTAGGTCACACATCATCTATTCACTCCTGAGCAGTTTCCCAGCAACCTCTTTGTACAGGGTGCTAATGGAATCAAAACTTCATGTCTGAATTTTTCCTTTCTGTTCCCATTGCATCTCCTGGGTGTCATTAGGAGCTCTGGTTCTCCTGCAGGAGATCTGTGATATCCTGGCTAAGTCAGACCTATCAGCTTTAAGTGAGAAGTCTGTTCTTGTCAGGAGGGTGAAATTCCTGGTTCTTCCTTGTTTCCTGTGAACTGAGTCAGTTATTAACCACTAGCAGCTCCCTGGTCAGAAGCAAATATCTCCTGACAGAATCTTTCATAATGTTAATATAGTTTCCTCTCCCAGACATGTTTTAACATTTAACTTTTCACTTTTAACATTTCACATTAGCCTCTATACCCCTCATAAAAAGAAATGGGCAGATTCTTTGTACTGAAAAATCATCAGGAAATCAAAGTTTGAGACCAGGTTCCACTATGCAATAATTATGTGAGATTATTTAAGCAATTTCACTACTCATGGTAAAATGCAGGGAAAAAACACTGTTCTCTGCTTCCCAGAGAGAAATAAAGATGTTGGATTGAATGATATTGAAGGCATATGAAAGCCATTGGGAAAGTAAACATCTGCAGGAATATAAGAGTGGACAGTTATCTGAGTAGTAAGACTCCTTCAAATCATGAAACATTTCTTCTTGAGGTTCTGCCTGTTTGTCCAATTAAACAGCAGGAGGAACAGTAGAGTCATAGAAGCAAAGATTGAAGTATATATTTAAAAGCATGGGAGAGAAACGTGACTACAGCTGTTACCAACTGTAAGATCATGCTCATTTCCTACTCCTTCTGAGTATGTTGATAGCGCAGTTTTTAAAGTTGTTTTAATTTTTAATTTTTAAGGGCTGCACTTGTAGCATATGGCAGTTCCCAGGCTAGGGGTCAAATCAGAGCTGCAGCTGCTGGCCTACACCACAGCCACAGCAACACTGGCTCTGAGCCCTATCTGCAACATACACCATAGCTCATGGCAATGCTGGATCTTTAACTGACTGAGCGAGGCCAATGTACAAACTGGTATTGTCATGGATGCTAGTTGGATTCTTAACCTGCTGAGCTGCAATGGGAACTACCAAAAGTGAAGTTTTAATATGATCCCTCCTCGGACTCTTGAAAAGTTCAGTGAGGCAATCATGCAAAAATGTATTTGTCTGCCATTGTGTTCATTAACTTTCCATTATTATCAATGCGAAGATCAATATTGGGATATAGTGCTGGTCAATCAGGAAACTGACTTCTAAGAGACACCCCAATCCCTAGTATCTCTTAGCTCTCAGACCGCATCTCAGATCTCAGGTGTCTTCCTAATGATGAATATCCAGATCTGAGTCAACTTGGAGGATTAGATGCAGATGGAAATGGATGGAGGTCCACACACTGAAGTAAGGCTCCTTTCTTGGCAAGAAGATAAACATGCATTAAGACAAGTTTGAGCATAGAACTTACACCAGTGACAGGGTATGAGCTCAGAAACTCACCTTAAGAATGTGAGAGAGGAGTTCCCACTGTGGCACAGTGGAAATAAATCTGACCAGGAACAAGGAGGTTGCGGGTTTGATCCTTGGCCTCGTTCAGTGGGTTTAGGATCTGGCATTGCCATGAGCTGTGGTGTAGGTCACAGGTGTGGCTCAGATCTAGCATTGCTATGGTTGTGGCATAGGCTGGCAGCTGTAGATCCAATTAGACCACTAGCCTAGGAACATTCATATGCTGCAGGTGCAGCCCTGAAAAGACAGAAGCCAAAGAAAAAAAAAGTGCAAGCTCAGATAAGTTAACATAAATTTTAGGTCAGATTCTTGGTCCTTTATGGTTACCACCTCATAATACTGTTTGTTAAATTCCTGAACTTGATACTGACTTTGGGGGGATACAGATCCTCTCAAAAATCATCTGTGCAAATTTTGGTGTTTATTTTATGCAGGAAAGTGTTCTTGGATATTAATACCTCATGAATTAGAATCCTTATTTAAAAATCTATGAAAGTGTGATATTGGCATCCTCACATTGTCATAGAGGGGCCACATGAGCCTAACAGAGATTTAGCATGCCATGTCCTACAGCATGAAATTGGAGTGACCAAAATCATAACACAGAGAATCTGGCTTCAGGTTCATTTAGTTAGTCCATGGTCTGGTGTGCCCTTGAGTGTTAGACTCCTGATGGAAGAGGTCATGTATGTTGTATTTATTCTATCCAAGTAGTATCTTGGTGTCAGAAACATGATTGATTGACAAGATAAAAGGAAGAACTTGCTCTGGTTTTCATTGAAAGGAATCATTTTGAGTGTTGAAGGTGAATCACTGGCTTTGGCAACAGTAGGTAATAAAAGAAAGGCAGACAGTTTTTCTCCATGAGAAGGTGAGAGAACAAGTGTGGTGGCCACAACCATGAATTCAATGTCTCTGATATTCCGAATCACTTCCTCCCCCAGAAGACAGGAGAGGAACATGATGATGGAGAACCAGAGCCATGTGTCCGAGTTCCTCCTCCTGGGGCTCCCCATCCATCCAGAGCAGCAGGGCATGTTCTTTGCCCTTTTCCTGGGCATGTACCTGACCACAGTGCTGGGGAACCTGCTCATCATCCTGCTCATCAGGATGGACCCTCGCCTCCACACCCCCATGTACTTCTTCCTCAGCCACCTGGCCCTCACAGATGTCTCCTTTTCATCTGTCACTGTCCCTAAGATGCTGATGAACATGCAGACTCAGGATCAATCTATTCCCTATACAGAGTGTGTAACACAGACATATTTTTTTATGATTTTTGTTTGCATTGATAACCTCCTTCTCGCAGTGATGGCCTATGACAGGTATGTGGCTATTTGTCACCCTCTACATTATGGCATCATCATGAGGGAGGAGCTGTGTCTGTGTCTGTTGGCTGGATCCTGGCTTCTCTCCTGGGCTAATGCCCTGACTCACACCCTCCTCCTGGCTCAACTGTCCTTCTGTGATGACAACATCATCCCACACTTCTTCTGTGACCTTGATGCCCTGCTTAAGCTATCCTGCTCAGACACCTCTCTCAATGAGATGGTCATATTCACTACAGGGGCTGCAGTTGTCATTCTTCCATTGAGTGGCATCTTGGTCTCTTATGGCCGCATTGGAGTTTTCATTCTGAGGGTCCCATCTACTAAAGGGATCTGCAAAGCCTTGTCCACCTGTGGCTCCCACCTCTCTGTGGTGTCTCTATTCTATGGGACAATGATGGCTGTGTACTTTTCCTCCTCATCAGGCCAGTCCCATGAAAAAGATATCATTGCTTCTGTGATGTACACAGTGGTCACCCCCATGCTGAACCCTTTCATCTACAGCCTGAGAAACAGAGACATGACATTGGCTCTGGGGATTCTTTTCAGAAAAATAAATAACTTTTTTCACAAAGTGAGAATCACCTAACAACATTCTTATTTCAATCACTGCCCCTGTTAGAAAAGCCTTATAGATTTGTTTGTTGGGTACCCATATCTCAAGCGCTTTTCTCACTGTCCTTTAAATGGTCACAGTTATTGGATTAGTCTCTTTCCCTTCAGTCATATCTCTTGTCTATTATTATTCCATAACCATAGATGTGACATTACTCAAATCATAGGTTCAACTTTTGGTCTTCAATGAACCAAACTCCTTTGTGTGTATTTGTAAGTGTGGTTAAATTTTGTTTCTTTCTATGAATTATATTCTTATTAAATTTTTTTTTACAGATTTTAAAATTTTATATATAAATATATTTTAATTCTTATTGTGGTCATCTCGGGCATTGGTTTAAAAATTTTTAACTGATTAATTAGTTAATTTGAATTATAGTTGTCTTATAATGATGCATTAGTTTCTGGTGTAGAGCAAAATGATTCAGTTTTAAATATATACTTATATATTATTCAGATTGTTTTCCTTTATATTATATTAAAAAATATTTAGTGTAGTTCTACATTCTATAAAATTTGTACTTGTTAGTATCTATTTTATATATAGCATTGTTTATATGTCCTCCCCTTTCTTTTTTGGTAACCATAATTTTGTTTCTATGTCTGTGGGTCCATTTCTTTTTGTGTATAAGTTCAGTTGTGTCTTTTTTTTTTGGATACCACATGTAAGCAATATCATATGATATATGCTTTTATATATGTGATTAACTTCATTTTGTATGATAATTTCTAGTTTGATCCTTGTTGCTACAAATGGCATTATTTCATTCTTTATATGGCTGAAGAATATTCTATTAAATATAAGTACTGCATCTTCTTTAACATTCATCTGTTGATGGATATTTTGATTGTTTCCATGTCTTGGCTTCTTGCCTTCCAAAGCTACTAACATTCAGTCAAGATTCCAATGTTTACTTTTAGTAGAATCCAAAATGCTTATCTTTGCAATGCAGTACCAGGTTAATAAGGTACTTTGATGGTTTGCTATGTTGTGATTCCACCTCTTGCACCTATTTTGTGTATCTTGGCACATTTAAATAATGTATACTTATGTTTTCTAATGGTCAAATGTGATAATAATAATATTTATTTGGGTTACTGGGAAGATTTATTTTGAAGGTATGTGTAAAAACCTTGGAGCAGTGCCTGGAACTATTGTCTATGGCTTGGAAGCCTGGATCAGACATTTTTAATAATGGGATTTTAAGGGACTCAAAACAAGTAGGAGGCAGTGAACTATACCTAAAGCCCATGGCATAGCTTCAGTAATTCTCTTCAAATGATTTTCATATACTTTTTAAGAGGAAATGAATGATTGATACCTCTTACCTTGTGCCCTGTTCTCATTTTCATCTTAGAAAATTATAGAGGTTTTTAACCTGGCTTAATGTAAAGATATAAACTTGAACATAGAGACTTCTCAGGTCTTGTACTCAATATGGGACAAAGCTGTTGTTCAATAACTATTTATCAAATGAAGAATAAATATCCATTGGTTTCTTTGGGAAAAGACTTGGTTAATGTGAGGGTTTGATATATTATTGGAGTCAGAATTGGAAAGACTGATTCATTCACTAAGAAGTAAGAGAAATAAAGGGAATGGTAGCTAAAATTAAGATTTTCATGGTACAAAGACCATAACTATAATCTTATGGCATGTTCATTGACATTTCCCACCTTTGCAAATTCCCAACTGAGGCAGGAATAGCATGAGGATGGAGAAACAGAGCAGTGTGTCAAAGTTCCTCCTCCTGGGGCTCCCCATCCAGTCAGAGCAGCAGGGCATGTTCTTTTTCTTGTTCCTGGTCATGTACCTGACCATGGTGCTGGGGAACCTGCTCTTCATCCTGCTCATCAGGCTGGATCCTCACATCCACACACCCACGTACTTCTTACTCAGACACTTGGCCTACATGGACATCACTATTTCATCTGTCACTGTCCCTAGGATGCTGATGAACATGCAGACTCAGGATCAATCCATTCCCTATGCAGGGTGTGTAACACAGACATATTTTTTCATATTTTTTTACTTGCATTGATAAACTTCTTGCAGTGATGACCTATGACAGGTATTTGGGTATTTGTCACTTTCTGTGCTACACCATTATCATGAGGGAGTAGCTGTGTCTATGTCTGTTGGATGGATCTTGGCTCTTCTCCTGTGCCAGTGCCCTGACCCACAACCTCCTCCTGGCTCAACTGTCCTTCTGTGATGACAACATCATTCCCCATTTCTTCTGTGACCTTTCTGCCATGCTGAAGCTGTCCTGCTCAGACACCTCTCTCAGTGAGCTGGGCATATTCACTGCAGGGGCTGCAGTTGTCATTTTTCCATTGAGTGACATCCTGGTCTCTTATGGCTACATTGGGGTCTCCATCCTGAGGGTCCCCTCTACTAAAGGGATCTGCAAAGCCTTGTCCACCTGCAGCTCCCACTTCTCTGTGGTGTCTCTGATCTATGGGACAATGATGGCAGTGTACTTTTCCTCCTCATCAGGCCAGTCCCATGACAAAGACATGATTGCTTCTGTGATGTACACAGTGGTCACCCCCATGCTGAATCCTTTCATCTACAGCCTGAGGAAGAGACATGTCATTTGTTCTGTGGATACTTTTCAGAAACAATAACCTTTTTGCCAAGTGAGAATCATCTAACGGTGTTATTTCACTTGCTGACCTTGTTAGAAAAGCCTTAAAAATTTTATGTTCAGCACCCTTATCTCTAGCACTTTTCTAATTGCCTTTCAAATGGCCATTGTTATTGGAGAAATCTCTTTCCCTTTAATCATGTTGTAGGACTTGCATACAGAAAGACAGGTATCCAAGATCTTTTTGCCAGAAAGCAGCATTTATTCATGCCAGCACTGGCTCATTGGATTCCTATCCAGAGGCTGAGCCCCAAATGCAGTGGGGGCGCTGTCTTGTATACTTTCCATTATTTTTTTCTTTTACACATTGGTCCCTTTGTCCCCCTTATAAGGTAACATACATTCTGTAAATTCTGGTTGGATGGTCTATGCTACAAAGTTGCACATGGATATGGATGATGTCATACGGCCACAAAGTTGCACATCTGTGCACAGATGCTGATTGTGCACATTGCCATGCCTTTGGTCTGGGAGGGCCCCTACCATCTTCATCTTTTGTCCATTTATTTTTCCATAACCTGAAATATGACATTACACACAACACACATTCAACATGTGGTTTGCAATGCACCAAACTCCTTTGTGTATATGTGCAAGTATGTTTAAATTTTCAATACAGTGTATTATTATATTTGGCATTTTTACTGCTTTTTGAGCTATATATATATATTTTAAGTGTTATCATGGTTATCTATTCTTGGGCACTGGTTTTTAAGTTGCTTAATTGCTTAATTATATAATTATTTTGAAGTATAGTTGGCTTACAATTTTTTGTTAGTTTCAAGTGTAATGCAAATTGATTAGCTCTTTTATGTATTATGTAGTATGTATGTATATTTTAAGGTTGTTTTCCCTTGTATGTTATCACAAAATATTGAGTACAGTTCCATGTGCTATACAATTGGTCCTTGTTAGTTATCTATTTTGTATACAGTAATGTGTATATGTTAATCCCAAACAAATAATTTGTCTGTCTACCCTTAACAACGTGGTAACCATAAGTTTGTTTCATATGTCTCTGTGTCTATTTCTGTTTTGTGTATAAGTTCATTTGTATCTTTTTTTGGTGCATTTTTGTGTTGCACAGCAGCATAGGGAAATTCCCAGGCAAGGGGTCAAAGTGGAGCTATAGCTGCTGGCCTACACTACAGAAACAGCAATGTGGGATCCAGACCATGCCTGTGACCTATACCACAGCTCAGGGCAATGCTGGATCAACAACTCACTGAGCAAGGCCAGTTTGAAGCAATATCCTCATGGGTACGAGTCAGACTCATTTCCCTTGAGCCACAACAGGAATTCCCTGTATCATTTTTTTCAGATACCACATATAAGCTATATCACATGATATATGTTTGTCTCTGTCTGGTTTGCTTCATTTTGTATGATAAACTTTACCTCCATTCTTGTTGCTACAAATGGCATTATTTCATTCTTTTTATGGCTGAGCAATATTCTGTTATATAGATGTACCATATCTTCTTTATCACTCATCTGTTGATGGGCATTTGGGTTACTTCCAAGTCTTGGCTTCTTGCTTTCTAAAGCTAAAAACATACAGTTAAGTTTCTAACATTTTGTTTTAGTAAAGTCCACAATGCTTATCATCTCAAAGCTGTATCAAGTTAATATAGAGCTTTTGATGATTTGCTAAAACTAAATAAACTTTAATTTGATTGTGCTTTTGACAGTAGGGGAGCACTGAGTAGTCAATCCAATTACCAAATTTCCACATTCCTGGAAGACTAATTTTTTTCCCCTAAATTGGATGTTTGTGTTGTGAACAGCCCACAGCTATTAGATTAATTTTAGTCTTGGAAATGAGTGCTGTCTTTTCCCCAGAGAGCTCACTTCTAATATGTAAAGGCACTAAATGCCTGAATTTTAAAAATTTGCACCCAAAAATATCTCCTGCATGGCTACAATGTGCCAGGCAATGTTCTACATTTTGAGTATACAAGTTAAAAAAATGTATCCCCTTGTGCAGTTTACATTCCAGCACTCCTGATCCAGCTCACGATGCTCCTTTTTTTCCATAGCAAGATTTAACCTTCTAACTCATGATAAACTTAACTTATTTTTAAAATTGTCATCATTTCTTTACTGGGCTGAAAGTTCTATGGTAGATGGGTTTGTATGCCTGAAATAAATAAATTCTAAGTTTTTGGTAGGTAGAAACACCTGTGAATAATGGAGGCATAAAAGGGAGAGCAAGGATTTCCCGTCATGGCTCAGAGGTAACAAACCTAATATCAAAGAGGACACAGGTTCAATCTCTGACTTTGATTAGTGGATTAAGGATCCAGCATTTCTGTGAGCTGCATTGTAGGTCTCAGTTGGGGCTTTGTTTCAGCTTTGCTGTGGCTGCGTGTATGCTGGAAGGTACAGCTCCTAATCCACCTCTAGCCCAGGAATTTCCATATGCCCAATGTGTAGCCCTAAAAATCAAAAAGGCGGGGCGGGGGGAGAGTGTTGGTGTGAGATTCGTAATTTAAAACCATGTGATCTACATAGAGCCCATTGGGAAGGTAACATCCAAAGACTTTAGTGAGGACAGGGAAGTGAGCCATGGGGCTGCCTGTATAAAATCATGGAGATCAGCACCTACAAATACTCTGAGGGGAGATGGTCCCAGGGACAGTAATTGGTCCTCTGTTCCTGGACCAGACTAAGTAAGGGAGGGATGGCAGGTGATTATTTCAGAGATATCAGAGGCCCAGATTTTTAGGGCACTTAAGGTCATGGTAGGTGTGTTAGTCAAGATTCTCCAGAGAAGTAGAATCAATAGAATGTGTGTGTGCATATGTGTGTGTGTGTGTGTGTAAGAGAAAGAAGTTAATGAAGTTCCTGTTGAGGAATTATGGGATTGGCGGTGTCTCTGCAGTGGGTTAAAGTATCCTGTTGGCGCAGCTGTGGCGTGGGAGGCTACTGTGGGTCTGATGTGATTCCTGGCCTGGGAAATTCCATATACAACAGGGTGTCCCAAAGAGATTTATTTTTATTTTTATTTTATTTTATTTGTTTGGTCTTTTTGCCATTTCTTGGGCCGCTCCTGTGGCATTATGGAGGTTCCCAGGCTAGGGGTCAAATCAGAGCTGTAGCCACCGGCCTACACCAGAGCCACAGCAATGCAGGATCCAAGCTGTGTCTGCAACCTACACCAGAGCTCACAGCAATGCCGGATCCTTAACCCACTGAGCAAGGCCAGGGAGCAAACCTGCAACCTCATGGTTCCTAGTCAGATTCATTAACCACTGAGCCACAATGGGAACTCCAGCAAAGAGATTTATTTTAAAGAATTGGCTAACAAAATAGTGGAAGCTAGCAAAGGTAAAGTCTGCAGGGTAGGTTGGCAGGCTGGAAACCAAGGGAAAATTTGCACTTTGAGTCTGAAGGCAGGCTGCTGACAGAAGTGCCTCTTCTCTGTGGGAGCTCATTCTTTTTCTTAAGGTCCTTAACTGACTGGATAATGAGCACCCTCATTATGGAGGACAGTCTGCTTTATTCAGAGCCAGCAGATTACAATGTTAATCTCATCCATAAATATACCGGCATAGAAATATCTAGATGTGTGTTTGACCAAATATCTGGGTACTGTATCTAGCCAAGTTGACATATAAAATTAAGCATTGTAGTTGAGTTTTTGGTTCTCAGTCTCATTTGGGAACCAGCTAGAAGGGATTCCGTAGAGGAATAACATGGCCATACTTGATTTTGTTATTATTTCTTTAAAAACACCCAGAGTTTTGGAGGTATAAATGACATACAATACAATTCATATACCTAAAATATACCATTTGACTCAGAAAAATGAGTATACAACTACCATATGATCTAGCCATCCCACTCCTGGGCACATATCCAGATAAAAGTACAATTCAGAAAGAAACATGCACCCCTATGCTCTTAGAAGTACTATTCACAATAGCCAAGACTTGGAAATAACCTAGATGTCCATCAAGAGATGAATGGAGGGAGGAGACAAGATGGAAGAAGAGTAGGGGGACATGCCCGCCCTCTCCCACAAACACACACACACACACACACAAACACATCTACAGGACAAATGACTTGCATAGAACAGTAACCAATCGCTGGCAGAAGAACGTAAACTCCAATAACGGCAAGAAGTTCGGGACATTACTAGGTAAAACAAGAGAAAAGAGAGTGAGAGAAGGTGAATCCGAGATGGACGGGGCCTCCCAAAAGGGAACTGCAGAGGAAAAAGGGATCCCGCACCCTGGAAAGTCACCTACTTGGGGGGAAGATCAAATGAACTGGAGGAATCTCCAGATGCAGAGAAGAGTGTAGCAGTAAGTTGGAGTACTGAAAAGCTGATCAAGAACCGAACGGACCATCTGAACTACGGGCACAGTCACCAAAAATTGAGACGCCTGAGTGGGGGCTGGGCACCGAGTCCTCTGCTCAGGAGGTTAGTCCCTGGGAAAGGACTGGGGGGTCAGGGTGGAGCGGAGACTGCTTGGGAGGTCTAGAAAGTGGTCTGTCAAGTTTGACGGGGCAGAGACTGCCTGGGAGACTAGAAAGCAAAGCTGTCGCTGAGGAAAGGAGCAATACTCTCGGGGCAGGGAAGTGGAAAGCTGCATCAGAGGGAACCTGGGAGAAGAGCCTGGTCTCTGCCTGTGCCGGGGAGGGGAGAGAAGAAGGGGTGGGTCCCCATAGAATGCTCCCCATGCCACAGCAAGCTTACAGGCCCGCTAGCTAGCTGAAAGCTGTGCTTCCCAGTACATCCCCTCCCCCCACCCTCACCACCCCCTATGCACTCGCTGGACTTGCAGCTGTCTGCCATCTGGGAGGGCTGGCCTCAACAATTGCCTGAAGCCTACCACCGCAGGGGCTGTCCCTGGACAGGCCTGCTTGCCCTTTGGAGGGGCTACACCCCCACAGAGCAGCACCAAACACCACCAGCCCCGGAGTAAAGGCCTGCAGCCCAGAAAAGCTAGAACAAGCCTAGCCAGGACATGAAAAGGTCTGCCTAATTCTCGGACAGTCTTTCTGAGTCGGGCTGCCCTGGGGAGGAGCCTCTTGGGTTGGCAGCGCCCCAGCTAGCTACCCAAGCCCTCAGAGGGTGCCGAGCACTTGCGGATCAGCAGCAAAGGACTGCCAGCTCCTGGCAGGACCTCCTGCAGCCCAGAAAAGCTGCAACAAGCCTGGCTGGATGGAAAAAGATCTCAGATGGTCTTTCTGAGTCAGGCTGTCCTGGGGAAGAGCCTCTTGGGTTGACAGCAGCCCAGATAGATGCCCAAGCCCTCAGGGGTTCCCCACTCCCACGGAACATCTGCAAAGGACTGCCAGCTCTCTGCAGGATCCACCACAGCCCAGAAAAGCTACAACAAGCTTGGCCAGACTGTGAAAAGATCTGCCTATATTCTCAGGCTGTCCTCCTGAGTTGGGCTGCCCTAGGGAAGAGCCTCTTGGGTTCTCAGTGACTCCGATAGCTGCTCCAGCCCTCAGGGGGTGCTGCACTCCTGAGGAACAGCTGCCCAACACCGCCAACCTCCTGCAAGAACCCCACAGCCAAAAAACACCAGAGCAAGCTCTGCCTGACTAAGTGAAATCTTCTACCATCGTGGTGTGGATCTCCCAGTCCTGTCTGCCCTTAGGAAGTCCTTCTTTGCTTCAGAGAGACCCTGTTAGCCCCTTCAACACTACAGAAAAGCCACACTGCCTCAAAAAAGACTGACCAACAACGCCAGCCCTCAGGAAATATTCCACGGCAGTGACAAGGCAAACACTGCCCGATAACGGAGAGTACAACTCCCTCAGGAGAAAGAAAACAACAATCAAGATGAAGAAGCAGAGAAACCACCCCCAGTCAAACCAACAGGAGAACTCACCTAAAACAGTCAACAATGAAACAGAACTCAGGGCAGTAAAAACCAGAATGAATAATGCAGAAGAATGAATTAGTGATGTGGAAGATAGAATAATGGAAATCACCCAATCAAGTCAACAGACAGAAAACCAAATCAAAAAACATGAAAGCAATATAAGAGACCTATGGGATAATATAAAGCGGGCCAATCTACGCATAATAGGAATTCCAGAAGGAGTAGAAAAAGATAAGGGGATGGAAAATATATTTGAAGAAATTATCACTGGAAACTTCCCAAATCTAAAGGATACTGGGTTCAAGATACAAGATGCACAGAGGACCCCAAACAAATTGAACACACATAGACCCACACCAAGACACATCAGAATAAAAATGGCAAAAGTTAGTGATAAAGAGAGGATCCTAAAGGCAGCAAGAGAAAAACAGAATGTTACCTACAAGGGAACTCCCATAAGGTTATCAGCTGATTTCTCTACAGAAACACTACAGGCCAGGAGGGAATGGCAAGAGATATTGAAAGTGCTAAAAGGAAAAAATATGCAACCTAGAACACTCTATCCAGCAAGAATATCCTTTAAAATAGAAGGGGAAATAAAAATTTCTTCCAACTAACAAAAGATAAAAGAATACAGCAACACAAAACCCAGGTTAAAAGGAAATATTGAAAGGGCTTCTCTAAACCAAAAAGAAAGGAAGGAAAGGGAAGAAAAAAGAAAAGAAAAAAAGAAGAAGAGGAAGAAGTAGGACTGAGGAAACTGCAATCAGAGCGCAGACACTCAAATAAGCCAGCCTAAAGATTTAATCATGAAGATGCTTCAAACAAAATAAAATTAAAAAGGAAAAATAAAAAAGGGTCATCAAAATCATAAAATATGGGCAAGGGATGTTAGGAAATAAATAGACCCTTTTTGTTTGTGTGTTTGTATGTTTCTCTTCTTAAATGTAATATAGTAATGAAGTGTTTGAACCTACAGGAACCTCAGGCTAAAACACACAATTATAGGAAGGGGTTAGCATACTTAAAAAACAGGGCAACCACAAGCCAAAACCAAATATTGCATTCGCAAAAAATGAAGAAAAAAAAAATACACTCAAGCAGATAATAACAGGAGACCATCCAACCAAAAAAAAAAAAAAGTAAGAATGGAGAACCATAGAATCAAGTGGAACACGAGGTTCAAATGGCAATAAAGAATCATCTATCAATTATCACCTTAAATATCAATGGACTGAATGCCCCAATCAAAAGACACAGAGTGGCTGAGTGGATAAAAAGGCAAAAACCTTCAATCTGCTGCCTACAGGAAACTCACCTTAGGACAAAGGATACATATAGATTGAAAGTGAAAGGGTGAGGAAAAATATTTCACGCCAATAGACATGACAGAAAAGCAGGAGTTGCAACACTCAAATCAGACAAAAGAGACTTTAAAACAGAAGACATAAAGAAAGACAAAGAAGGACACTACTTAATGATTAAGGGATCCATCCAAGGTGAGGATGTTACTATCGTCAACATATATGCCCCAAATACAGGAGCACCCAGATATATACAACAAATACTAACAGATATAAAGGGAGATATTGATGAGAATACAATCATAGTAGGAGACATAATACCCCCCTCACATCAATGGACAGATCCTCTAGACAGAAAACCAATAAAGCAACAGAGATCCTAAAGGAAACAATAGAAAAGTTAGACTTCATTGATATCTTCAGGACCCTACATCCAAAAAAATCAGAAGACACATTCTTCTCAAATGCTCATGGGACATTCTCAAGAATCGACCACATCTTGGGACACAAAGCTAACCTCAATAAATTTAGGAGCATAGAAATTATCCCAAGTATCTTCTCTGACCACAATGCCATGAAATTAGAAATCAACCATGGGAAAAGGAAAGAGAAAAAACCTACTACATGGAGACTAAACAACATGCTCCTAAAAACACAATGGGTCAATGAGGAAATCAAGAAGGAAATTAAAAACTACCTTGAAACAAATGATAATGAAGACACAACCGCTCAAAATCTATGGGATGCTGTGAAAGCAGTGCTCAGAGGGAAATATATAGCAATACAGGCCTTTCTCAAAAAGAAGAAAGATCCCAAATTGAAAACTTAACCCTTCACCTAAATGAATTAGAAAAAGAAGAACAAAAAAGACTTAAAGTGAGCAGAAGGAAGGAAATCATAAAGATCAAAGAAGAAATCCATAAAATAGAGACTCAAAAAACAGTAGAGAAAATTAATAAAACCAAGAGCTGGTTCTTTGAAAAGGTAAACAAAATTGACAAACCCCTGGCCAGACTACTAAAAAGAGGAGAGAAAGAACCCAAATAAACAAAATAAGAAATGAAAAAGGGAAAATCACAATGGATAGTGCAGAAATACAAAAAACCATAAGAGAATACTATGAACAACTATATGCCAACAAGTTTGACAATCTGGAAGAAATGGACAATTTTCTAGAATCGTACAGCCTGACAAAACTGAATCAAAAAGGAACAGACCAAATGAACAAACCCATCACTAGAAATGAAATTGAAGAGGTCATAAAATCACTCCCTACAAATAAAAGTCCAGGACCAGATGGCTTCACAGGGGAATTCTATCAAACATGTAAAGAGGAATTGGTGCCCATCCTCCTTAAACTCTTTCAAAAGGTTGAAGAAGAAGGAATACTCCCAAAGACATTCTATGATGCCACCGTCACCCTCATTCCAAAACCAGACAGAGATACCTCCAAAAAAGAAAACTATCGGCCAATATCATTGATGAATATAGATGCAAAAATTCTCAACAAAATCTTAGCCAACCGAATCCAACAACATACCAAAAAAATCATACACCATGACCAGGTAGGGTTCATCCCAGGTTCACAAGGATGGTTCAAGACATGAAATCAATCAACATCATACACCACATTATCAAAAAAAAGTCAAAAATCATATGATCATCTCAATAGATGCAGAAAAAGCATTGGACAAAGTCCACCATCCATTCATGATCAAGACTCTTTCCAAACTGGGTATAGAGGGAACATTCCTGAATATAATCAAAGCTATTTATGATAAACCCACAGCAAATATAATCCTCAATGGGGAAAAACTGAAAGCCTTCTCACTCCAATCTGGAACAAGACAGGGATGCCCACTCTCACCACTGCTCTTCAACATAGTTTTGGAAGTCCTAGCCACAGCAATTAGACAAACAAAAAGAATAAAAGGCATCCATATAGGAAGAGAAGAGATCAAACTGTCACTGTATGCAGATGACATGATACTATACATAGAAAACCCTAAGGACTCAACCCCAAAAACTACTTGAACTGATCAACAAATTCAGCAAAGTAGCAGGCTATAAGATTAACATTCAGAAGTCAATTGCATGTCTGTATACCGGCAATGAAATATTAGAAAAGGAATACAAAAATATAATACCTTTTCAAATTGCACCACACAAAATCAAATACCTCGGAATACACCTGACCAAGGAGGTAAAGGACCTATATGCCGAGAACTATAAAACTTTAATCAAAGAAATCAAAGAAGATGTAAAGAAATGGAAAGATATTCCATGTTCCTGGATTGGGAAAATCAATATTGTAAAAATGGCCATACTACCGAAAGCAATCTACAGATTCCATGCAATCCCTATCAAATTACCCAGGACATTTTTCACAGAACTAGAACCAACAATCCAAACATTTGTATGGAACCACAAAAGACCCAGAATCGCCAAAGCAATCCTGAGAAACAAAAACCAGGCAGGAGGCATGACTCTCCCAGACTTCAAGAAATACTACAAAGCCACAGTCATCAAAACATTGTGGTACTGGGATCAAAACAGACAGACAGACCAATGGAACAGAAGAGAGAACCCAGAAATAAACCCAGACACCCATGGTCAATTAATCTTTGACAAGGGAGGCAAGAACATCAAATGGGACAAAGAAAGGCTATTCAGCAAGCATTGCTGGGAAACCTGGACAGCTGCATGCAAAGCAAAGAAACTAGAACACACCCTCACACCATGCACAAAAATAAACTCCAAATGGCTGAAAGACTTAAATATACAACAGGACACCATCAAAGTCCTAGAAGAAAACAGAGGCAAAACACTCTCTGACATCAGCCTCGTGAATATTTTCTCAGGTCAGTCTCCCAAAGCAAGAGAAATTAGAGCAAAAATAAACCCATGGGACCTCATCAAACTGACAAGCTCATCAAACTGACAAAGCAAGAGAAATTAGAGCAAAAATAAACCCATGGGACCTCATCAAACTGACAAACTCACAGCAAAGGAAACCCAAAAGAAAACAAAAAGACAACTGACAGAATGGGAGAAAATAGTTTCAAGTGATGCAACCGACAAGGGCTCAATCTCTAGAATATATAAACAACTTATACAACCCAACAGCAAAAAAGCCAATCAATCAATGGAAAAATGGGCAAAAGACCTGAATATACTGTCCTCCAAGGAAGATGTACAGATGGCCAGCAAACTCATGACAAAATGCTCAACATCGCTGATTGTAAGAGAAATGCAAATCAAAACTACCATGAGATATCACCTCACACCAGTCAGAATGGCCATCATTAATATATCCACAAATAACAAGTGCTGGAGGTGGTGTGGAGAAAAGGGAACCCTCCTGCACTGTTGGTGGGAATGTAAGCTGGTACAGCCACTATGGAGAACGGTTTGGAGATACCTTAGAAATCTATACATAGAACTTCCATATGACCCTGCAATCCCACTCTTGGGCACCTATCCGGACAAAACTCTCCTTAAAAGAGACACGTGCACCCGCATGTTCATTGCAGCACTACTCGCAATAGCCAGGACATGGAAACAACCCAAATGTCCATCGACAGAGGATTGGATTTGGAAGAGGTGGTATATATACACAATGGAATACTCCTCAGCCATAAAAAAGAATGACATAATGCCATTTGCAGCAACATGGATGGAGCTAGAGAATCTCATCCTGAGTGAAATGAGCCAGAAAGACAAAGACAAATACCATGTGATATCACTTATAACTGGAATCTAATATCCAGCACAAATGAACATCTCCTCAGAAAAGAAAATCATGGACTTGGAGAAGAGACTTGTGGCTGCCTGATGGGAGGGGGAGGGAGTGGGAGGGATCGGGAGCTTGGGCTTATCAGACACAGCTTAGAATAGATTTACAAGGAGATCCTGCTGAATAGCATTGAGAACTTTGTCTAGATACTCATGTTGCAACAGAAGAAAGGGTGGGGGAAAAATGTAATTGTAATGTATACATGTAAGTATAACTCGATCCCCTTGCTGTACAGTGGGAAAATAAAAAAAAGAGATGAATGGATACAGAAGATGTACATATAGAGAATGGAATACTACTCAGCCATAGAAAAGAGTTCAGTAATGCCATTTGCAGCAACATGATGCAACTAGGTAGCCTCATACGAAGTGAAGTAAGTCAGAATTACAAACATCATGTGATTTCTCTTTCATGTGGAATCTAAAATATGGCAGAAATGAACCTATCTACACCACAATAGCAGACTTTTAGATAGAAGAGACTTATCGTTGCCAAGGGGGAGGAGGGGGGATTGGAATGGATTGGGAGTTTGGGATAAGTAGATACATACTATTGCTTTTAAAGTGGATAAGCAATGAATTCCTACTATACAGCACAGTGATCTATATCCAGTCTCTTGGGATAGACCATGATGGAAGCCAATATAAGAAAGTTTATTACACACACACACACACACACACACACACACACACACACAGTTATTTTGCTATACTGCAGACATTGGTGCAATATTGTAAATCAATTGTACTTTAATTTTAAAAAGGTAAAATAAATAATAACACTTGGCCAGTTTTGACATACATACACACCCATGAAATCATCTCCACAGCCATCAAGATCATGAATTTCCCTTATGTCTACCCTCCTGCCCTCTCTTTGCTCTTCCCATCTGTCCTCAGGGGAACTAATATTCTTTTTCTGTCACATGGATTACTTTGGATGTCCTAGAAGCTTATTTCAATGGAATCATACACTGTGTATTATTTTCTTTTTGTCTACTTTCACTGAGTAGACATTTTGAGATGCATTCATGTTCCACTGTGTACCAGTAGTTCATCCTTTTTATTGCTTTGTAGTATTCCATTGTATGGATATACCAGGGCTGTTGTATCCACATATATTTTAAAAATTTTAAATTATTCTATTATTGTAAAATTTTTAATTATTTTTAATTTTTAATGTTTCTGTTTATCTTTTTAAAACTTTCATTAGACTTTAATCAAAGTGTAGTTCATTTACAACATTCTGTTAGTTTCAAAAGTACAACAAAGTGATACAGTTATACAAACACAAATACATGCATATATTCTTTTCAGGTTATATTCCCTGATAGGCTATTCCAAAATATTGAGTATAGTTTCCTGTGCTACATAGCAAGTCCATTCATTACTAACAGTAAGAACGCTGATGAACATTTGGGGCGTTTCCAGCTTCTGGCTAATAAATAAAGCTCTTATGAACATTATTTTATAAACCTATGTATAACTATGTACATTTTTTACCTTGGACAAATACCTACTCACTTGCTAAGGGCATGTTTAACTTTTTAAAAAATGTTCAAACTGTTTTGTATTCCCATGAGCAGTGTATGAGTGTTCCAGTACAATCATATCTTCAGAGACACTGAGAGCAGCATTCTTTTCAATGTGAGCAAGTCCAATGGGGGTGTAGCAGTGAAACCAATTTACAGACCTGGATGCACTTGACTGAAGGGGTGTCTGTGTTTCTTTGGAAAAGAATCCTGTAGCACTGAAATATTTTTTTAACTTCTTGAGTCTCCCTAGCTCCATGCATGATTTTCATCATTCTGTAGCACTTGTCACAATTTACCTGATATTAATTTTACCTGAATTTTTTTCTGTGCCACCTCCAGTTTGGATGTGTGTTCAAAGAGACTGACTTCTGTTTATGTTATTATCTGTTATGTCTCTAGAGAATATATCAGTATTACATTTGTGGGAACCTTAATGATCATTTAAGGGAATGAGTGAATGAATAAACAGATGAATTAATTCAACAGTTAACAATCACATTTGCCTGTTCTGAGCCATAGCTGATCTCTAGTGATGCAAAGACATTGACAATAAACATTAACATTTAGTAAGCCTTTCATTAGTTGCTCATTTAACCATCCTTCAATGTTACAGAAAGACTATGAGTATTATTTCCACTTTGAAGTAACTGAGTCTTGGTGGTCTTTGATAAATTGCTCAAGAAAGCTTTCTTAGTAGGGGAAGAACCCAGAGTCTTTTTTCCCAGAGTTTTATGTTCAACTCCCCTTCCCCTGAACAAGGCATAGATCATACCCTACAAAATCTTGCAGGGGAGTGGGGAGATGTGCACATTTTAAGGGGCTTTGTGTTCTAATGAAAGCCTGTGTTGGTGTTGGGGAACCTGCAGAAGCACTTCCACTGCCTGTGGCATACACCACCCTTGGGAGGGGCTGAGCTCATGATGCAGAGGCCACAGGCAATGGGGGAACTCATGCTTCTCATCAAAGCCTTGACCAGAAGCCCAAAGTACCACTCATATCAGGGACACTCTTTTCTGTGAAACAAGATGCAGCTCAGCCCCTGTGGAACCAAATAATCCTCCTTCCTGGGGGGCCTGGTTGGAGTTGGACAGTTGCCCCAGTATATTGCTTCTCAAGTCAGGGACTGGGGGCAGTTCCCTCCAGGGTCTCTTTAGGATGGAAAAAAGCAGATCTCCTTGTACATCTTTTTGAAGCTGGGGAAATGACATGAGAGTCTGTAATGTCCTCAGGCCACTGAGGTTTGATCTTTAATTTGGACCCTGGGTCTTCTGGACAGAAAGTGAATATTCAGGTAACAGAAAGTAGAAGAAGGTATTTAAACTCAGAGTACAGGTATAGCTCAGAAGGAGCCCAGAAACCTCCACAGTCATGCATGTGTGCCTATGTGTAAGTGTGTGACCATCAGAGAAGAAGTATTTGTGTATGTGTTGTGTTGAGTCTCTATGTGTATGTGTAACTGACAGAGTGACACACACTAGTATATACAGAGCTCAGAGAAGCCCAGGCATTTCCTCAATTTGTGCTTACACTATATGCATTGGCTGCTTGTGTGCCCTGTGTAAGACCTTGTGCACTAATTGTGATTCAAATATGAATGATTTCTTGTATTGACAATGCCTTGGGTCTAGGATGCTTGACAGTTCTGTGTGTGTAGCTGTGTTGTACATGTGTACTTTGCTTGTGAGTTTTGCATAGCTTTGTGTGAAGCTGATGCACACCCTGACTATATTTACCTAGTGAGAGTGTAAGCCAGAGAAATCTATAAATCTCAACTTGGCAAGTATGTGTCTGTGATAGTATGTGAGTTCTTTTGTGTAACAAGCCCACACCTTCACAGAGAAGATATGAACATCTGTGTGTGTGTGTATGTGTGTGTGTGTGCACGCGTGAGAGAGAGAGAGAGAGAGAGAGAGAGAGAGAGAGAGAGAGAGAGAGAGAGAGAGAGAGAGAGAGAGATTTTCTCTCATTTTTTACCCTCCACCTGCCTGAGACCAGAAACTACACAGGCAGCCCATAGAAAACCAACTTTGGAGACCTATTGGCATCCATTTTTCTGTGATTTGACTCCTCCAGCAGGGCCCCTGGAAGCCAAGGGTTTTTGACACTCTGCTTAAATTTTGGTCAATCCATTTAGAAACTCAATGCTCATTTCTTGGATCATGTATTTTGACACAAAGATCTGTATGTTTTCCCCACTTAATAGCTTAATGGCCTTGGGTTTGGCTGTGGTGATTCTCAGCATCCAGTGCTGTTACATGGAATCATGCTAATTGCTGACACATCTTGTCTATAAGGTGTTAAGAAGCTAGGCATATCATAAGCCCTTAACAAATTATAGCCTCATGGAGACCAAAACCCCTGACACTCCATGTCCTGATTGTGCAGCAGACAGTATTTGGTATGAAGACAGAAAAACCAGCCCATCCACAGTCTCTCTCTGCCAACACCACAACCCTAGGTCACACACTGTCTCCTCTTCACTATTGAGCAATTTCCCAGCCACCTCTGCACACAGTGCTGATGTAATCAAAGTCCCTATCTGTATTGTTCCCTTCAGTTCCCATTGCAGCTCCTGAGTGTTATTAGGAGCTCTGGTCCTGCAGGAGATCTGTGAGATTCCTGGCTTAAGTCTGACCTAACAGCTTTCAGTGAGAAGCCCATACTTGGCAGGAGGGTCAGGTACTTGGTCCCTCCTTGTGCCCCATGAACTGAATCACAAATAACCGTGGGGCAAGCCCCTGGTTTGGAGCAAACATATGCTGACAGATCCTTACACATTGTTAATGTCATTTTCTGCTCCCAAGCATATTTTTACATTTACTTTTTCACTTTTAATGTTTGACTTTAGCCTCTCTACTCATAAAAAGATATGGGTGGATTCTCTGTAATGAAAAATGATCAGAAAATAAATATCTGAGACCATGTTTCACTATATCATAATTTTGTGATATTGTTTAAGGGATTTCACTACTCCTGATGGTAAAATCGGAAAAAACACTGTTCCCTGCTTCCCAGCCAGAAGTAAACAATGATGCATTGAATGATCTTGAAGCCACATGAAAGCCATTGGCAATCTAAAGGCCTGCAGGATTATGAATGTGGACAGTTATCTGAGCAGGAGCACTCCTTCAAATCCCAAAATATTTCTTCTTAAGGTCTTGCCTATTTGTCTAATACAAGAGAGGGAGGAGCAGTAGGGTTATAGAAGGAAAGATTCCAGTTTATATTTAAAAGCTTGGGAGGGAAATGTGACTATAACTGTTACTAATTCTCTGATCATGCTCATTTCCTAATCCTTCTGAGTGTGTTGATAGTGCAGTTTCATATTTTCAATTTTTCATTTTTTAGGGCTGCTCCTGCAACATATGTCAGTTCCCAGGCTAGGGGTTGGTTCAGAGCTGCAGCTGCTGGCCTACACCACAGCCACAGCAATGCCAGATTTGAGCTCTGTCTGTAATCTACAACAGAGCTCATGGGCACACTGGATACTTAACCTACTGATTGAGGCCAAGGTTTGAACCAGTGTCCTCATGGATACTAGTTGGGTTCTTAACTTGCTGAGCTATAAAACGAATTCCCAAGGGTGACATTTTAATAGCACGTCCCTCCTAGGACTATTGAAAAGTTCAGTGAGGCAATCATAGAAAAATGTATTTGTCTGCCATTGTGTTCATTAACTGTCAGATATTATCAGTGTGAAAAGCACTATAGGGAAATAGTGCTGGTCAATCAGGAAACTGACTTCTAAGAGACACCCTAATCCTTCAGTATCTCTCAGCTTTCAGACCCCATCTCAGATCTCAAGTATCTTCCTACTGATGAATACCCAGATCTGAGCCAACTTGGAGGATCAGATGTAGATGGATATAGATGGAGGTCCATAGACGGAAGTAAGGTTTCTTTCTTGGAAAGAAGATGAACATGCATTAAGACAAGTTTGAGCATGGAACTTACCCAAGGATATGCTTTGGGCTCAGAAACTCACCAGAAAAGTGTGAGAGCTCAGATAAGATAACATAAATTTTAGGTCACATTTTTGGTGCTTTATGGTGACCACCTCATAATACTGTTTTATTCAATTCCTGAACTTGGTACATTTGGAGGTATACAGATACCTTCATAAAAATAATGTATGCAATTTTTGGTGTTTATTTTATGAAGGAAAGTGTTCTTAGATATGAATGCCTAAAGAATTAGAATCCTTTTGTTAACTCTATGAAGGTGTGATATTGGCATCTTCACATTATAGAGTCAGAAACTGAGGCCAATAGAGATTCAGCATCCCAAGTCCTACAGCGAGAAAGTGGTGGAACCAAAATCATAACACAGGGAATCTGGCTTCAGGTTCCCAACTTAGTCCTAGGTCATGTGTTTCCTTGAGGGATAGTCTCCTGAGGGAAGAGGTCCTATATGTTTATTTATTCTTTTATGTGCAATTAGTAGTTTGGTGTCAGAAACATGGTTGATTAAAAACAAAAAAATGAACTTGTTTTTCATTGAAAGGAATCATGTTGAGTGTTGAGGGTGTGTCACTTGCTTAGGCAACAGTAGGTGATAAAAGAAATGCAGACATTTATTATTTTCCTCCATAAGAAGGTGAGAGATCTAGTGTGGTGGCCACAATCATGACTTCAATGTCTCTGACATTTCCCACCCTCCTCCTTCCCCAGCAGACAGGAGAGGAGCATGAGGAGGGAGAACCAGAGCAGTGTGTCCATGTTCCTCCTCCTGGGGCTCCCCATCTGGCCAGAGCAGCAGGGCATGTTCTTTGCCCTGTTACTCGGCATGTACCTGACCACAGTGCTGGGGAACCTACTCATACTCCTGCTCATCAGGCTGGACCGTCACCTCCACACTCCCATGTACTTCCTCAGTCACTCAGCCCTCACAGATGTCTCCCTTTCATCTATCATGATTCCAAAGATGCTGATGAACATACATACTTGAAAAAAAATCCATTCCCTATGCAGGGTGCATTTCCCAGATGTATTTTTTTCCACACTTTTTGTTGTCTGGACAATTCGCTTCTCAGAGTGATGGCTTATGACAGGTATGTGGCATTTGTCAGCCTTTCCACTATAGCGACATCATGTGGCAGGAACTGTGTGTCTCCTTAGAAGCTGGGTCCTGGCTCCTCTGTTGTATCCATGCCCTGTTGCACACCCTCCTCTTGGTCCAACTGTCCTTCTGTGTGGACAATACCATCCCCCACTTCTGTGACCTCACTGCCCTCCTAAAGTTGATCTGTTCATACATGTCCTCAATTTGCTGGTCATTTTTCCTGTGGGAGGAACCCTTTTCATCCTGCCTTTGAATAGTATCTTGGGCTTGAATATTCCTACAGGGACAGCAGTTCTGAGGTCTCTTCTACCAAGAGACTCCTTAAAGTTTGTTCCACCTGTGGTTCCCATCTCTTTGTGGTGTCTTTATACTATGGGACACTTGCTAGTGTTTACTTGTCCTCCTCATCATGGGGATCCAATGACAAAGACATAATCACTTCTGTCATGTATGCAGTAGTTACTCCTATGCTGAACCCCTTCATCTACAGCCTCAGGAACAGAGACAGGAAACAATCCTTAGAGATATTTGTCAATAGGGCCAACTTCTTGTGGTGACAATCTCTAAATCCTCTTATTGCAGTCATGACTAGAGTGACATTATCTCCTAAAATTTCCATATGGTAGGCAACTCTGTAACATCAAATGAATAGGCATTCAGCCATCATATACAGTGTTAATACATCAATAAATTCCAGTTTGTTATTTGCATTGTTACTATTCCTTATCTTTAATTTTTTCTTCCTTTTCCTCATCTCTCATAAAATAAGTGAAAAATCCTATATAAAACATGTCACATAATTACAATTGTGGTTTTTGTCTTTTTCTCCTTTTAGAAATGTCAGTTTTTGCTTATATATTTTTTACACTATGTTATTGAGAACAAACCAATTTAGCATCATGTACTGCTCCTTGTGGGCTGATTCTTCTCCGTAAGGTGTGCCAAAATTGGCTTGCATTGGCTTCAAGCTGACTGTGAACATCTCTTTGCACACTACATACTCAATGACACCATGCTGGTGGATTGAAATTAGCCACAATGGGCATAATTACACTATGAAAATTGGCAAATGGTACAAAGTAATGCTCTTCTATGATAGGGAGCCATTTTTTATTCATTGGACAGAACACCATTGCATTTGTAGTTGAGGGGCGATTTGTCTTTCACCATGGCTCCTACCCTCACATCTCATTTACGTTCTCTGATATTAGTTTAGATATGCCAGCTTTCTTTTAGTTAGCATTTAGATGTATTTCTTTTCCAACACTTTAAACTTTCTTATGTCCTTATATATGGAAATTGTTAGTTCTTAGCAGTATAAAGATGGGTTTTGGTCTTTTTTGCCTTTTTGTCTTTTCTAGGGCCACAACTGTGGCATATAGAGGTTCCCAGGCTATGGGTCCAATCAGAAATGTGGCCGCCAGCCTATGCCACAGCCACAGCAATGTGGGATCCAAGCCACATCTGTGACTTATACCACAGTTCATGGCAAAGCAGGGTCCTTAACCCACTGAGTGAGGCCAGGGATCAAACCTACAACCTCGTGGTTCCTAGTCAGATTCATTAACCTCTGAGCCACAGTGGGAACTCTGGTTTTGGTCTTTTTATGTAGGTTCACCATCATTGTATTTCTGGAGAATTTGATCTATTAACATCCAATATAATCAGAATGTTTGCGAATTTGTGTTTTCCATGTCTCTGTATGTTTTATTTTTATTTTTTAATTACTCAAATGAATTTATCACATCTTAGTTGTATAGTGATCATCACAATCCAATTTCACAGGATTTCCATCCCACAAACCAAGCATATCCCCCCACCACCCAAAATGTCTCCTCCAGAGACCATAAGTTTTTCAATGTCTTAAAACATTGAGACATTGTGAGTCAGCAACTGTTCTGCAAAGAAGTTCAGTCTGTCCTTTCTTCAGATTCCACATGTCAGTGAAAGCATTTGATGTTGGTGTCTCATTGTATGGTTGACTTCACTCAGCATGATAATTTCTAGGTCCATCAATGTTACTAAAAATGCTGGTATTTTGTTCCTTTTAATGGCTGAGTAATATTCCATTGTGTATATGGAATATTACATATTTTTTTTTGCCATTTCTTGGGCTTCTTCCATGGCATATGGAGGTTCCCAGGCTAGGGGTCAAAATGGAGCTGTAGCTGCCAGCCTATGCCAGAGCCACAGCAACACGGGATCCGAGCTGCCTCTGCAACCTACACTGCAGCTCATGGCAACACTGGGTCCTTAACCCACTGAGCAAGGCCAGGGATCGAACCCACAACCTCATGGTTCCTAGTCAGATTTGTTAACCACTGCGCCACGATGGGAACTCCAGCACCACATCTTATTGATCCACTCCTCTGTCGATGGACATTTAGGTTGTTTCCATGGCTTAGCTATTGAAAATAGTGCTGCAATGAACATTGGAGTACATGTGTCTTTGCGAGTCATGGTTTTCTCTGGATAGATGCCCAGGAGTTGGATTGCTGGATCAAATGATAGTTCTATGTTTAGTTTTCTGAGGAATCTCCATCCTGCTTTCCACAGTGGTTGGACAAATTTGCAATCCCACCAATAGTGTACTAGGGTTCCTTTTTCTCCACACCCTCTCCAGCACTTATTGTTTGTAGACTTTTGGATGATGGCTAATCTGGCTGGTGTAAGTTGGTACCTCATAGAGGTTTTAATTTGCATTTCTCTACTAATGAGTGATGCTTGACATCTTTTCATGTGTTTTTTTTGGCCGTGTGTAATATAATTGTTGAATCTATTTGAAAATTTTAAAGTTTCCTTAAAATGGTCCATATGGTATGCACAACATCACAGCTGGTGCAAAACTGCCTGTACTTAGTTCGAAACACAAACACAGTGCATATGAACAGTATTCTTCGAAAAATAATCCAAAATGTTCCCACTGCATCATAAGGCAAACTTAAACTAGACTGTTGACAATATTCAGAGATTAACAAAACAAGCCAAATATTAAAGTATTTAAATATTTACTTTGACTTTTTTAAATAAGAGTAAGAGAACTTGCTGCCAAATTAACTCAGGATTCCTTATTTCAAATTACAGGAAATGTATTTTGCTCTACATATTCTAAACAATTGCAAAACTAGGTTTAAGATGTCTAACTCCCATTTTCTAGGCAGGCCCTAGTTTTTCTGATGCAACCTGGCAGCTTTGAACTTTGCAACCCTCTTTGTAGTTCCTTCTGATACTTCTGACAGAACTTCTTTTCATTCTGGGATGTTGGGTAGCACAGGATGAGCCATGGCTGGGTGTGGTGTTAAGGAGGGCAACAAAAATTCTTTTTCTATTGCTGTTCCAGAAAAAGCCTCAAGTGTTCCTGATAAGGGCGACAGTTTCTTCTGATGGTTTTCTTGCTGTTCCTCTTCCAAATGCTCTCACTAGTGTCACTACAAGTGGCCTCTTCACAGCTAATGCTCCTCAAGACTCCCCGTCTGTCATCGAAGTCAGCCGCACTGCTTTCACTGGTGTCACTGCAAACACTGTTCTCTCTACTGCGAGACTTCAGGATTGACTTACGAGGAACATATTCTCCATTCACGATATCAACAAAGACTCTGTAAATGTCAGCAGGAGTCCGGATCATAGGCAGCTCTTGGGCAGAATGACCACTGCCAGAGCTGGTTCTTTCGTCTGTGTTTGGCTTCTTCTTTCTTTTCACTGAATTTTAAAGTGGTAATTTTCTAGTATTTATTCGGACCCTCTTAGGTTCGACCGTATGAGAAAAATATATTGGTGGTATAGAATTATCTCCAACCTCTAAAGTGTCGTGGTCATTTTCATCATCACCATCGTTATTATCATCGTCATCATCATCTTCATCTTCATGACTGTGATAAAAATTTGAACCATTCATTGAACAGTTCAGTTGACTGTTCACTTGGCCATTGAACACTTCTGAATTTGCAACATTCATGTAACAACTGCTGGGAGTGAGAGAGTCTGTTACTTGATGCTTCACATTCACATTTATGTTCTGATCTTTCTTCTCTTCAGAGGACATATCTTCTTCATTTGCAATCACACTATCAGGCTTACTATCAATATCAATTTCACCCAGCACTTCTTCCTGTTTCTCTAGTTCTTCAACTCAAGCCCACAGTTCCTTATCAGCAAGCAAATCCTTGGATTTTAGATCATTCACAAATTCTGCTTCAAAAATATCTGAAGTTTTTGGTTTGGAGGAGGTTTATGAGCAATTCGGTGTTTTGCTTTAAATTCAAAGTCAGTTTTAATTTCTTATGTCAACAGTATCACCCGCAGCATCATTCATTTTCTGCAAATCTTCTGTAAATCCTACTCTGGATTCAAAATTTTTCATCATCTATTGTTTTTTAAAAATCACCTATTGTTTTTCTTACGTTTTCTTTCCAGTTTTCATCTAAGCCTACAGCCTGCTTTGCTGAACATTTTGCAAACCAATTGTCCCCAAGTAAAACAGTGACTTCATTAGTATGAACAAGTTTTCCTGGCATAAAGGCAAAGGGGCCAAACAGTACCATGATATCATAAGATAACTTATCAGACAAGATACTGAGTCTTTCTTGAAGGGCATTATAGTCATCATCTACCTTCTTCCAATGCTGGATTTTCTCTTGGCAGTTACTGACCACCTTTTCTTGCTCCTCGTGGAATCCTGCCATCTCCTGGCGAGCAGCGGAGCCGCGCGCGGCAGAGGCCAAGGCTGAGATGTGGAGCTCGGGGTCAGGAGAGGCCTCCATGGCGGGCGGCTGGGCCTCAGCAGGGCGAACGCTTCCTAAACAAATGTTTATGGAGCGGGCGTGGCAGGCGGCGGCTCAGCGCCCGGGTGCTCGCCCTCATGCACTGCGCACCCCGCGCTGAGGAGGCCGCGCCGGCCTTCTCCGCTACCGAGGCTGCCGAGCTGCCAGCCGCCGCATCTCACACGCGCACGCCGCCGGCCACCGCCACCACCGCGGGCTCGGAGCAGCAGGCCGGCCATTGAAGGGGAGAAGCGCCGATCCGGTGCCTTGGCTGAGCCAGGCATCCTGTGGCTGTCGCTCCTCCTCCCCGCCTCCCTAATTTTATTTTATTTTTATTTTTTTATTTTTTTATAATTTTTTTTTCCTCACTGTACAGCAAGGGGGTCAGGTTATCCTTACATGTATACATTACAATTACATTTTCCCCCCAGCCTTTCTTTTGTTGCAACATGAGTATCTAGACAAAGTTCTCAATGCTATTCAGCAGGATCTCCCTGTAAATCTATTCTAAATTGTGTCTGATAAGCCCAAGCTCCCGATCCCTCCCACTCCCTCCCCCTCCCATCAGGCAGCCACAAGTCTCTTCTCCAAGTCCATGATTTTCTTTTCTGAGGAGATGTTCATTTGTGCTGGATATTAGATTCCAGTTATAAGTGATATCACATGGTATTTGTCTTTGTCTTTCTGGCTCATTTCACTCAGGATGAGATTCTCTAGTTCCATCCATGTTGCTGCAAATGGCATGATGTCATTCTTTTTTATGGCTGAGTACTATTCCATTGGGTATATATACCACCTCTTCCGAATCCAATCCTCTGTCGATGGACATTTGGGTTGTTTCCATGTCCTGGCTATTGTGAATAGTGCTGCAATGAACATGCGGGTGCACGTGTCTCTTTTAAGTAGAGTTTTGTCCGGATAGATGCCCAAGAGTGGGATTGCAGGGTCATATGGAAGTTCTATGGATAGATTTCTAAGGTATCTCCAAACTGTTCTCCATAGTGGCTGTACCAGTTTACATTCCCACCAACAGTGTAGGAGGGTTCCCTTTTCTCCACACCCCCTCCAGCACTTGCTATTTGTGGAGTTATTAATGATGGCCATTCTGACTGGTGTGAGGTGGTATCTCATGGTAGTTTTGATTTGCATTTCTCTTATAATCAGCAATGTTGAGCATTTTTTCATGTGTTTGTTGGCCATCTGTATATCTTCTTTGGAGAAATGTCTATTCAGGTCTTTTGCCCTTTTATCCATTGATTGATTGGCTTTTTTGCTGTTGGGTTGTATAAGTTGTTTATATATTCTAGAGATTAAGCCCTTGTCAGTTGCATCATTTGAAACTGTTTTCTCCCATTCTGTAAGTTGTCTTTTTGTTTTCTTTTGGATTTCCTTTGCTGTGCCAAAGCTTTTCAGTTTGATGAGGTCCCATGGGTTTATTTTTGCTCTAATTTCTCTTGCTTTGGGAGACTGACCTGAGAAAATATTCATGATGTTGATGTCAGAGAGTGTTTTGCCTATGTTTTCTTCTAGGAGTGTGATGGTGTCCTGTTGTATATTTAAGTCTTTCAGCCATTTTGAGTTTATTTTTGTGCATGGTGTGAGGGTGTGTTCTAGTTTCATTGCTTTGCATGCAGCTGTCCAGGTTTCCCAGCAATGCTTGCTGAATAGCCTTTCTTTGTCCCATTTTATGTTCTTGCCTCCCTTGTCAAAGATTAATTGACCATAGGTGTCAGTTAGACTTAATTGATATCTTCAGGACACTACATCCAAAAAAATCAGAATGCACATTCTTCTCAAATGCTCATGGAACATTCTCAAGAATTGACCACATATTGGGACACAAAGCTAATCTCAATAAATTAGGAGCATAGAAATTATCTCAAGTATCTTCTCTGACCACAATGCCATGAAATTAGAATCCAACCATGGGGAGTTCCCATCGTGGCACAGTGGTTAACGAATCCGACTAGGAACCATGAGGTTGCGGGTTCGGTCCCTGCCCTTGCTCAGTGGGTTAATGATCCGGCGTTGCTGCAAGCTGTGGTATAGGTTGCAGATGTGGCTCAGATGCCGAGTTGCTGTGGCTCTGGCGTAGGCCGGTGGCTACAGCTCCAATTCAACCCCTAGCCTGGGAACCTCCATATGCCAAGGGAGCAGCCCAAGAAATGGCAAAAAGAGAAAAAAAGAAAAAGAAACCAACCATGGAAAAGGAAAGAGAAAAAACCTACTACATGGAGACTAAACAACATGCTACTAAAAAACCAATGGGTCAGTGAGGAAATCAAGAAGGAAATTAAAAACTACCTTGAAACAAATGATAATGAAGACACAACCTCTCAAAATCTATGGGATGCTGCGAAAGCAGTGCTCAGAGGGAAATTTATAGCAATACAGGCCTTTCTCAAAAAAGAAGAAATATCCCAAATGGACAACTTAAACCTCCACCTAAATGAATTAGAAAAAGAAGAACAAAAGAGTCCTAAAGTCAGCAGAAGGAAGGAAATTATAAAGATCAAAGAAGAAATCCATAAAAGAGAGACTCAAGAAACAATAGAGAAAATTAATAAAACCAAGAGCTGGTTCTTTGAAAAGGTAAACAAAATTGACAAACCCCTGGCCAGACTCACTCAAAAGAGGAGAGAAAGAACCCAAAGAACCAAAATAAGAAATGAAAAAGGAGAAATCACAATGGATACAGCAGAAATACAAAAACCATAAGAGAATACTATGAACAACTATATGCCAACAAGTTTGACAATCTGGAATAAATGGACAATTTTCTAGAATCGTACAGCCTGCCAAAACTGAATCAAGTAGAAACAGACCAACTGAACAGACCTATCACTAGAAATGAAATTGAAGAGGTCATAAAATCACTCCCTACAAATAAAAGTCCAGGACCTGATGGCTTCCCAGGTGAATTTTATCAAACATATAAAGAGGAATTGGTGCCCATCCTCCTTAAACTCTTTCAAAAGGTTGAAGAAGAAGGAATACTCCCAAAGACATTCTATGATGCCACCATCACCCTCATTCCAAAACCAGACAGAGATACCACCACTAAAAAAGAAAACTATCGGCCAATATCATTGATGAATATAGATGCAAAAATTCTCAACAAAATCTTAGCCAACCGAATCCAACAACATACCAAAAAAATTATACACCATGACCAGGTAGGGTTCATCCCAGGTTCACAAGGATGGTTCAACATATACAAATCAATCAGCATCATACACCACATTAACAAAAAAAAAAATCAAAAATCATATGATCATCTCAATTGACACAGAAAAAGCATTGGACAAAGTCCAACATCCATTCATGATCAAGACCCTTGCCAAACTGGGTATAGAGGGACCATTCCTGAATATAATCAAAGCCATTTATGATAAACCCACAGCAAACATAATACTCAATGGGGAAAAACTGAAAGCCTTCTCACTCCAATCTGGAACAAGACAGGGATGCCCACTCTCACCACTGCTCTTCAACATAGTTTTGGAAGTCCTAGCCACAGCAATTAGACAAAAAAAAGAAATCAAAGGCATCCATATAGGAAGAGAAGAGATAAAAATGTCACTGTATGCAGATGACATGATACTATACATAGAAAACCCTAAGGACTCAACCCCAAAACTACTTGAACTGATTCATAAATTCAGCAAAGTAGCAGGCTATAAGATTAACATTCAGAAGTCAGTTGCATTTCTGTATACCAGCAATGAAATATTAGAAAAGGAATACAAAAATATAATACCTTTTCAAATTGCACCTCACAAAATCAAATACCTCGGAATACACCTGACCAAGGAGATAAAGGACCTATATGCCGAGAACTATAAAACTTTAATCAAAGAAATCAAAGAAGATGGAAAGAAATGGAATGATATTCCATGTTCCTGGATTGGGAAAATCCATATTGTAAAAATGGCCATACTACCCAAAGCAATCTACAGATTCCATGAAATCCCTATCAAATTACCCAGGACATTTTTCACAGAACTAGAACAAACAATCCAAACATTTCTACGGAACCACAAAAGACCCAGAATCGCCAAAGCAATCCTGAGAAACAAAAACCAAGCAGGAGGCATCACTCTCCCAGACTTCAAGAAATACTACAAAGCCACAGTCATCAAAACAGTGTGGTACTGGTATCAAAACAGACAGACAGACCAATGGAACAGAATAGAGAACCCGGAAATAAACCCTGACACCCATGGTCAATTAATCTTTGACAAGGGAGGCAAGAACATAAAATGGGAAAAAGAAAGTGTATTCAGCAAGCATTGCTGGGAAACCTGGACAGCTGCATGCAAAGCAATGAAACTAGAACACACCCTCACACCATGCACAAACATAAACTCAAAATGGCTGAAAGACTTAAATGTACGACAGGACACCATCAAACTCCTAGAAGAAAACATAGGCAAAACACTCTCTGACATCAACCTCATGAATATTTTCTCAGGTCAGTCTCCCAAAGCAAGAGAAATTAGAGCAAAAATAAACCCATGGGACCTCATCAAACTGAAAAGCTTTGGCACAGCAAAGGAAATCCAAAAGAAAACAAAAAGACAACTAACAGAATGGGAGAAAATAGTTTCAAATGATTCAATGGACAAGGGCCTAATCTCTAGAATATATAAACAACTTATACAACCCAACAGCAAAAAAGCCAATCAATCAATGGATAAAAGGGCAAAAGACCTGAATAGACATTTCTCCAAAGAAGATATACAGATGGCCAACAAACACATGAAAAAATGCTCAACATCCCTGGTTATAAGAGAAATGCAAATCAAAACTCCCATGAGATATCACCTCACACCAGTCAGAATGGCCATCATTAATAACTCCACAAATAGCAAGTGCTGGAGGGGGTGTGGAGAAAAGGGAACCCTCCTACACTGTTGGTGGGAATGTAAACTGGTACAGCCACTATGGAGAACAGTTTGGAGATACCTCAGAAATCTATACATAGAACTTCCATATGACCCCACAATCCCACTCTTGGGCATCTATCCGGACAAAACTCTACTTAAAAGAGACACATGCACCCGCATGTTCACTGCAGCACTATTCACAATAGCCAGAACATGGAAACAACCCAAATGTCCATCGACAGAGGATTGGATTCGGAAGAGGTGGTATATATACCCAATGGAATACTACTCAGCCATAAAAAAGAATGACATCATGCCATTTGCAGCAACATGGATGGAACTAGAGAATCTCATCCTGAGTGAAATGAGCCAGAAAGACAAAGACAAATACCATAGGATATCACTTATAACTGAAATCTAATATCCAGCACAAATGAACATCTCCTTAGGAAAGAAAATCATGGACTTGGAGAAGAGACTTGTGGCTGCCTGATCGGAGGGGGAGGGAGTGGGAGGGATCGGGAGCTTGGGCTTATCAGACACAACTTAGAATAGATTTACAGGGAGATCCTGCTGAATAGCATTGAGAACTTTGTCTAGATACTCATGTTGCAACAGAAGAAAGGCTGGGGGAAAAATGTAATTGTAATGTATACATGTAAGGATAACCTGACCCCCTTGCTGTACAGTGGGAAAATAAGAAAATATATATATATATTAAAAAAAATAAATAAAGTAAGACATTTGGGAGAAGGCAATAAAAAAAAACAATATTTCTGACACTAAGCTACTAATTGAATATAGAAGAATAAATATGACATACAGGACCTCTTCCCTCAGGAGACTAATCCTCGAGGGCACACCTGACCATGGACTAACTAAATGAATCTGAAGCTAGATTCCCCGTGTTATGATTTTGGTCCCACCACTTTCTTGATGTAGACTTGGGGTGCTAAATCTCCTTGGCTCATGTTGTCCCTTTGTAACTTGAGGATGCCAATTACACAACTTCATAGAGTTAACAAAAATGATTCTATCTATTAGGTTGTTAATATCTAAGAATACTTTTCTGCATAAAATAAACACCATAAATTCCATGCATAATTTTTTGCGTGTATTCATATACCACCCACAAACTATCAAGTTCAGGAATTTAATAATACAGTATTATCAGGTGGTCAGCCTAAAGTACAAAGAAGTTGACCTAAAATTTATGTTAACTTATCTGACTCTCACACTCCTCAGGTGAGTTTCTGAGCTCATAACCTATAACTGTGCTAAGTTCCCTGTTTGAACTTGTCTTAATGCATATTTATCTTCTTGCCAAGAAATAAGCCTTACTTTATCTCATGCACCTCCATCTATCTCCATCTATATCTTATTCTCCAGGGTGGCTGAAATCTGGATATTCTTCTTTAGGAAGACACCTGATATCTGAGATGGGGTCTGAGAGATACTGAAGGATTGGAGTGTCTCTTAGAATTCAGTGACCTGATTGACCAGCACTATTTCCCAATATTGATCTGTACACTGATAATAATGGAAGCTTAATGAACACAATGACAGGCAAATACATTTTTCCATGATAGCCTCATAGAACTTTTCAAGAGTCCTAGGAGTTATGCTATTAAAACTTCACTTTTGGAAGTTCCCATTACAGCTCAGTGGGTTAAGAACCAGGCTCACATCCATGAGGATACTGGTTCAAAACTTGGCCTCAGTGGGCTAAGGTTACAGTGATGCCTTCAGCTGCAGTGTAGGTTTCAGACAGGGCTTGGATCTGGCATTGCTGTGGCTGTGGTGTAGGCCAGCAGCTGCAGCTCTGATTTGACCCCTAGCCTGGGAACTGCCATATGCTGCAGGTGCAGCCCTAAAGAAATGAAATAATTGAAAAAACACAAAACTGCACTATCAACATACTTAGAAGGAGTAGGAAATGACCATGATCATACAGTTAGTAATAGCTCTAACCATATTTCTCTCCAATGCTTTTAAATATATACTGGAAACTTTCCTTCTATGACTCTACTGTTCCTCCCAATCTTTAGTTAGACAAATAGGCAGGATCTTAAGAAGAAATATTTGGGATTTAAAGGAGTCCTCCTGCTCAGAAAACTGTCCATACTCATATTCCTGCAGACTCTGAGTTTGCCAATGATTTTCATATTCTTTCAAATTCATTCAGTCCAATATCTTTTATTTCTGGCTGGAAAGTATAAAACAGTGTTTTTTCCCCTGTATTTTACCAAGAGGAGTAGTGAAATCACTTAAGGCATCTCACATAGTTATTGCATAGTGGAAGCTAATCTAAAACATTGATTTTCTGATCATTTTTCACTACAAATAACCCACTCATTTCTTTTTATGGGCAATATAGAGCCTAAGGTTAAAAGTGAAAAGGTAAATGTTAAAATATGCCTGGCAGAGGAAACTGACATTAACACTGTGTAGGAATCTGTCAGTAGACAAAACTTTAGGCATCACACTTCGTGATTACAAACTATACTTCAAAACTTTAGAAATCAATACAGTATGTTACTGACATAAAAACAGATATACAAAAAATTGGAATAGAATACAGAACCCAGAAAGAATCTCACACATATATGATCAACTGATCTTTGACAATAGAGCTAAAAACACACAATGGAGAAAGATGAGTCTCTTCAATAAATGGTACTGGGAAGCTGGATATCCACACACAAAAGAATGAAAGTGAATTCCCAACAGTGAAAAAAATGGTCTGTGCCATCCTGTCTTGGGGACTTAAAGTGTTTGCCACCTCCATTGGCAACAATGTGGCCATAAGGGAGCTATTCACGTGCATCTCAGAGTTCACAGCCAGGTTCCAACGACATGGATGAATCTAGCATCTATTATGCTTTGTGAAATAAAGGAGAGAGGCAAAGGTGTATATCATGGTATCTCACTTATATCTGGAGTCTAAAAATCAAAACAAAACTAAATAAAAACAGACTCATACACATATAGAGAAGAAACCGGTGGTTGCAAGAGGGGACAGTGTCTGGGGGAGAGGGATGAAATAGGTGATGTGGATGAAAAGAAACAAACCTCCAGTTATAAAATAAAGAATCCATGATGATTTAATATACAGCATAAAGAATATTATCAATAATACTGTAAAAGCATGTAGGGACAGATAGTTATATTTAAAATTGAGGTGATCTTTTTTATCAATGAAAATGACAAATCATCACATAATACACCTGAAATTAACATAATATTGTTTGCAAACAATATTTCTGACAGCACATGGATGGGAACTTGAACATGGACCCACAATTTAAAACTCCGATGCTCTATGGACTGAGCTACCCAGGTCCCACAAATTATATTTCAATAAAGAAGTTGGTAAAGATGCTTGGTGTTGGAATTGTCCTCAAACAGTCATCATAATGCTGAATATTTTTATGAACTTTTGGGTCCTAGGCTAAGGGCTTTACCCATGTTTCCTAATACCAAACATCAGCCTTACATTCCCAGATTTTTTCAAAACCTGCAGAAGCTTCATTAGGAATTTGTGTTCTTCGGAGATCCATTTGTGGCTCAGCAGATTATGAACCCTGACCAGTATCCCTGGCCTTGCTCATTGGGTTAACATTCTAGCATTGCCACAGGTTCCAGCATTGTAGCCCACAGATGAGGCTAGGATCCCTTGCTGTTGTTGCTTTGGTGTAGGCTGGTAATTACACTTCCCTTTCTACCTCTAGCCTGGGAACTTCCTCATGCCACAGGTGCGGCCCTAAAAAGAAAAAAAAATTCCAATTGCTAGTGATTTTACCCTTTATCAATTACTTAAGGTGGTGTTTGCCAGCTTCTCTACACTAACTTACTATTTTAACCTTTGTAATAAACTAAGTATCATTTGGTAGCTATTTTGAGACTATATAACCAGTACACTATTCTTAATACAATTTCACCCACTATATCTAACCTCCATTGTTGACTCCTATATTGAGTGTACTATAGTAAAGGTGGTGGCCACATGATGATTTCCTAATTTGATCATTTCCTCTGTTTATTAGCTGCATTCTCTATAGGAAGGAACTCCCCCTATAGATTCCCCCACATAGGAACTCCCACATAGATTTTCTTTAATTGACTTATTTATAACATTATGGACTCATGAATTCTTATTTATTCTCCAAGTTGTAACCCATTACTGATAATATTCATTTTGAAGCTCTAATTATTCAAGATTTGGCCAATGGGAGCCCTATCAAGCTGGCTCCTATGTCCCCATGATTCACTATGCACTTTTCATTTTCAAGCCCAGCAAAATTTCCCTGGCCTTGTTGTGTTGGTCCCAGCCCTAGAACAAGCCATTTTTCTGGGTAATTTTGGTTTTCCTTAGAGGAGACTGATATTCATACAAATTTGGCATTATGTGTGTTTGTTCGTTATGAGAATTCTAAGTGATCTCAGAGACTACAGCCAGGAAACATACATAAAAAACACAGGATGTAGAAACTAGAAGCAAGCAAACTAAAGAAATGTTTACCCTTAGCAGATGGGTCAGGAGTAGGAAAGAAAGAATGAGAGATGGGAACCAGACAGATGTTGATATATAATTTCAATCTGTTAATACATATTACAACACATGAGTTCAAGCCTGTAGCTTCAATTCTAGTTTGAACCATAGAGTTCTTTCTAGCCTCCATTTTTCCATGTACATAGCACCTTCCCTCCATTCAGGGGTCATTTTCTTTTCCAGGACAAGTTTACTTATTTACTAAATCTTTGAATATATTTAATTTCAGAATCTTGAACTGAAACCACTGTTAATAACAAAATAACTTTGGCTCAAAAAGTTTGCTTACCAAAAAATGTGCTTACAGTTTTTTAGTTGTTGTGAGAGTAGTGTATATAGAAAATTCAGTGTTCAATAGTAACTTAATTACTTTATTTTCCCATTAGTCTGATTATGTTACTAATTGAAATATAGCTACCCTCATTTTCTGTTTTAGTCTACATTTTTAATTTTCCACCACCTTCTTTTTATTTTTTAGTAGGTAAAAGATAATGTAGTCAAAACTATACAAATAAATGGACTCATCTTCCCATCTTTTCTATTGTATCCCCACCCCATGCCCTATAGGTAAGCAGTCTCATTAGTTTCAAATTGATTCCTCATGTGTTACTTCTTCTTAATGGGAAGATACAGGTATATGTTATTTTCCTTTCTTTCTAACATAGAAAGTAGCATGCTATATATGCTCTTTTATACACTGCTTTTTTCCATTTAATAATATAACTTGTAAATCCCTCCATATTGATTCATAGCTATCTTTGCCAATATTTTTTTCAGAGCTGTGAAGTACTCAACTGCATTGATGTTCCATAGTTTTGAAGCCCTAGAAGAAAATAGCAGTGATGAATGTACTAAATGCCACCTAACTGTATACTCCAAAAGGTTAAAATGGCAAATTTCATGTTGTGTAGTACATTATATCACAATAAATATTTTTAAGAAAAAGCAAGTCATAATCTCTACGTAAATCACAGAGAATAATAATAAAATAATAATAATAAATGATAATTTTATGGAGAGGATATGGAATGACAAATTATAAACAGAAGCAAGAATAAATACAAAATCAGTTGTCTCAATTAGAAAATATATAGAAACATGGAAAACATAAATTCAAATTCATTCTGAAACTTTCCACAGAAAAGAAAATCATGGACATGGAGAATAGACTTTTGATTCCCCAGGGGAAGGAGGAGGGAGTGGGAGGAATTGGGAGCTTGGTGTTAAGGGATGTAAACTATTGCTTTTGGAATGAATTAACAATGAAATTCTGCTGTGTAGCACTGAGAACAATGTCGAGATACTTACAACACAGCACAATGGGAGAAAAAAAATATGTATACATGTATGTGTAACTGGATTCCCATGCTGAACAGTGGGGAAAAGAAGTGTGGTGGGGGAAATAACAATAAAAAATAAATTTAAAAAAGGAAAAAAACAAATATATTCTGATTATATGAGATGTTAATAGATCAAATTCTTCAGAAATACAATGATCGTCAACTTACATAAAAAGAGCAAAACCCAAGTTTACATGGCAAAGAACTAACACTTTCCAGATATATGGACATAAGAAAGTTTAAAGTGTTGTGGAAAAGAAATACATGTAAACACTACCTAAAAGAAAGTTTGTATATCTAAACACATATCAGAGGAAGTAAATGAGATGTGAGGGTAGGAGCCATGGCTAAAGAGAAATCTCCCCTCAACTATAAATGCAATGGTGTTCTGTTCAATGAATAAGAAAAGGCTCCCTGTCATAGGGAGAGAATGACTTTGTAGCATTTGCCAATTTCCATGTTTTTAAGCCCATCATGGCTGACTTCAGTTCACCAGCAAGGTGTCATTGACTTTGGAGTTAAAAAGAGATGTTCACAATCAACTTGAAGCCAATGCAAGTCAATTTTAACACATCTTACAGAGAAGAATCAGTCCACAAGCAGCAGAACATGATGCTAAATTGGTGTGTTCTCAATAACCTAGTATAAAAAATATATGAGCAAAAATGGATGTATCTAAAAGGAGAAATGACAAAACCACAATCATAATTATATGACATATTTTGTATAGGATTTTTCATATAGCATTAAGAGATGATGAAGAAGAGAAAAAATTAAAAGATCAGGAATATTTAACAATGCAAGTAACAGACTGGAATTTGTTGACGTATTATCACTATATATTATGGCTGAATGCATTTCATTTAAATTTACAGAGTTGTCAAGCTTGTGATAATTTTAGGGGATAATCTCACTGTGATAATGACTACAACATGAGGGCTTGAAAATTGTCAAGGCTCCAATAATACATCAGTCACTCACATGAAGCAGTCTTTTCCCAAGGAAACACATGGACATTTATTCTTCATTGAAAAAATAGCTATTGAACAACTGCTTTGTCCCAAATTGAGTACAAAGGTGTCAATAAGAACTGAGAAATCTCTGTGTTCAAGTTCATATCTTTACATCAAGCCAGGTTCAAACCTCTGTAATTTTCTAAGATGAAAATGGGAAAAGGGCGCAAAGTATGAGGCACCTCTTAAAAAGAATATGAAACTCTTTACATTTGAAGATAATTACTGAACCTATGCCATGGGCTTTCAGTGTGGTTTGCTGTACCCTACCTGTTTTGAGTCACTTAGAATCCCCTGTTATAAAAAATGTCCAATCCAGGCTTCCAAGCCAATGTTGATAATTTCAGGCACTGTCCCAAGGGTTTTAAACACACTTTCTTTTTCTTTTCTTTCTTTTTTTTTTTTTTTGTCTTTTGTCCTTTTAGAGCTGCACTCACAGCATATGGAGGTTCCCAGGCTAGGGGTCTAATTGGAGCTGATGCTGTAGACTTATGCCTGAGCCACAGAAATGCCAGATCTGAGCTGCATCTTGGACCTACACCACACCTCATGGCAAAGCTGGATCCTTAACCCACTGAGTGAGGCCAGGGATCAAACCTGCAACCTCATGGTTCCTAGTCAGATTCATTTCCACTGTACCATGATGGGAACTCCTATACACACTCTCAAATTAAATCTTTCCAGTAGCTCAAACACATATTCATGTGCACATTTTAACCATAAGAAAACAAAACTAAACAGTATTTAAATGTGCAAAGATACACACAATTAAGTGCAACAGGTGGAATCACAACATAGCAAACCATCAAATATACTTTTACTAATTTGATACTGCATTGAAAATATAAGCATTTGGAGTTTCCTAAAAGTAAACAATACAATCATAACTGAATGTTTGTAGATATGGAAGCCAAGAAGCCAAGACATGGAAGCAACATTAATATCCTTCAACAGATAAATTATAAAGAAGTGGTACATGTATTTAAGATAATAGGCACTCAGCCAAATAAAGAATGAAATAATGCCATTTGTGGCCACATGGATGGAGACAAAGATTATCATAGTAAATGAAGTAAACCAGAAAGAAAAAAAAATACATCATATGATATTGCTTAAATGTGGTATCTAAAAAAATGATCCAAATGAACTTATACACAAAACAGAAATAGACCCACAGACATAGAAAACAAGCTGTTACCAACAGGGGAAAGCAGGGAGGTACAACTCAGGAGCTTGGGGTTTACATATGCACACTTCTATATAAAAAAATAGGTAAGTAACAAGTACCAATTGTATAGAATATGGAACTATACTTGATATTTTGTAATAACATATAAGGGAAAAAACTGAAAAATATATATAGTATATAACATTTAAAACTGAAATCACATTGCTGCACAACTAAAACTAACACAATACTGTTTGGCAAGTATACTTCAAATTAATTAATTAATTAATTACTTGAAAACTAAGGCCCAACAGATAATCATAAGAAGACTTAAATATATATATATACTTTAAAAAGCTGTAAAAAAGCCAAAAGTTATAATAATATAACATTGAAAAAACAAAATTTAAACACACATAAATACACAAAGGAGTTTGATGATTTGAAGATGAAAAATTGAATGTGCATAGTGGGAAATGACATATATCTGGTTATGAAGGAATAAAGGGATAAGCAATATGACCTAAGTGAAAGAGATTGATCCAATAACAGTGAAAATTTTAAGGACAGTGAGGAAAACTGCTAGAGACATGGGTGATCAACTCACAGTTTTTAAGGAAAGGGCAGTGAGTGAAATAAGAATGTGATTAGGTGATTCTCACTTGGCAAAAATGTGAATATTTCTGAAAAGAATCCCCAGAGCCAATGTCATGTCCCTGTTTCTCAGGCTGTAGATGAAAGGGTTCAGCATGGGGGTGACCACTGTGTACATCATGGAAACAATGATGTCCTTATCATGGGACTGGCCTGATGAGGAGGAAAACTACACAGCCATCATTGTCCCATAGAATAGAGACACCACAGAGAGGTGGGAGCCACAGGTGGACAAGGCTTTGCAGATCCCTTTAGTCGAGGGGATCCTCAGGATGGAGACCCCAATACGGCCATAAGAGACCAGGATGCCACTCAGGGGGAAAATGACAACAGCAGACCCTGCAGTGAATATGACCAGCTCACTGAGAGAGGTATCTGAGCAGGACAGCTTCAGCAGGGCAGCAAGATCACAGAAGAAGTGTGGGATGATGTTGTCATCACAGAAGGACATTTGAGCCAGGAGGAGGGAGTGGGTCAGGGCATAGGCACAGGAGAATAGCCAGGAAACAGCCAATAGACACAGACACAACTCCTCCCTCATGATGATTGTGTAGTGTAGAGGGTGACAAATGGCCACATACCTGTCATAGGCCATCACTGCAAGAAGAAGGTTATCGATGCAAGCAAAAAATATGAAAAAATATGTCTGTGTTACACACTCTGTATAGGGAATGGATTGATCCTGAGTCTGCATGTTCATCAGCATCTTAGGAACAGTGACAGATGAAAAGGAGACATCTGTGAGGGCCAGGTAGCTGAGGAAGAAGTACATGGGGGTGTGGAGGCGAGGGTCCAGTCTGATGAGCAGGATGATTAGCAGGTTTCCCAGCACCATGGTCAGGTACATGCCCAGGAACAGGGCAAAGAACATGCCCTGCTGCTCTGGCCTGATGGGGAGCCCCAGGAGGAGGAACTCGGAGATGCTGCTCTGGTTCTCCTCCTCATGCTCCTCTCTTGGTCTGCTGGGGAAGAAGGTGAGTGGAAAATGTCAGAGATATTGAATTCAGGATTTTTGCCACCACACTAGGTATCTCAGCTTCTCATGGAGAAAAAGGATAAGTGCATTTCTTTTATCACATAGTGTTGCCATAGCAAGTGACACACTCTCAACACTCACCATGATTCCTTTTGATAAAAACCAGGAAATTCATTTTTTTTCTTTATAATTAACCATGTTTCTGACACTAAGCTTCTAATTGGATACAGAAGGATAAATATGACATACAGGACCTCATCTCATGAGAGTATCCCTCAAGAATACACCTGACCAAGGACTAACTAAGGTGGGAAACTGAAGCCATATTTCCTGTTATGATTGTGGCCCCACCACACTCTTGCTTTAGGACTCGGGATGCTAAATCACTCTTGGCCTCATGTTGTCCCTGGATAATGTGAAGATGCAAATATCACAATTTCAGAGAGGTAAAAAAAAGGATTCTAATTCATTAGGCATTAATATCTAAGAACATTTTCCTGCATAAAATAAATACCAAAATTGCATACATTATTTTTATGAGAGAATCTGTATAGCCACCCCAAAAGTATCAAGTTCAGGAATTTAATAAAAAAGTATTATGAGGTGATTATCATAAAGCGCCAAGAAGCTGACCTAAAATTTATGTTAACTTATCTGACCTCTCACAATCTTCAGGTGAGTTTCTGAGCTCATATCATATCACTGGGGTAAATTCCATACTCGAACTTGTCTTATGCATGTTTATCTTCTTGCCAAGAAATAAACCTTACTTCAGTGCATGGACCTCTATCTATCTCTGTTTACATCTGATCCTCCAAGTTGGCACAGATCTGGATATTCATCATTAGGAAGACACCTGATATCTATGATGGGGTCTGAGAACTGAGAGATCCTGAAGGATTTGGGGTGTCTCTTAGAAGTCAGTTTCCTGATTGACCAGCACTATTTCCAAATATTGAATTTCACACTGAAAATAACTGACATAATGAACGCAATGGTAGACAAATACATTTTTCCATCATTGCCTCATTGAACTTTTCAAGAGTCCTAGGAGGGAGATGCTATTAAAATTCACTATTGGGAGTTCTCATTGTAGCTCAGTGGGTTAAGAACCCAACTTGTATCCATGATAATACCAGTTTGAACCCTGGCCTCACTCAGTGGGCTAAGAATACAGCTTTGCCATGAAATCTGGTATAGGTTGCAGAGGGAGCTAAGATCTGGCGTGGTTGTGGCTGTGGTGTAGGTCAGCAGCTGCAGCTCTGATTCAAGCCCTAGCCTGGGAACTGCCATATGCTACAGGTGCAGACTTAAAAAAATTTAAAAATTTAAAAAATATAAAACTGCACTATCAACATACTTGGAGTAGGAAATGACCATGATAATAGAGTTATTAACAGCTCTAGTCACATTTCTCTTCCAAGCTTTTAAAATTATACTGGAAACTTTGATCCTATGACTCTACTCTTCCTCCCTTTCTTTAGTTAGACAAATAGACAAGACCTTAAGAAGAAGTATTTTGGGATTTGAAGGAGTCCTTCTCCTGAGATAACTGTCCACATTCATAATCCTGCAGCCCTTTAGTTTGCCAATGGTTTTCATGTGGCTTCAAGATCATTCAAACCATCACTGTTTAATTCTGTCTGGGGTGGCAGCGAACAGTGATTTTTCCTTGCATTTTACCAAGAGTAGTGAAATCACTTAACCATTCTCACATAGATATTGCATAGAGGAACCTGGTCTCAAATATTTTTTCCCATCATTTTTCACTACAGACATTCCACCCAATTCTTTTTATTGGGGGGGGGGTAGAGAGGCAAAGGTGAAATGTTAAAAGTGAAAAGGTAAATGTTAAAATATGCCTTGGAGAGGAAATTGACCTTAACCCTGTATAAGAAACTGTCAGCGGGTGCTTGTTCCCGACCAAGGAGTTGCTTGGGGTTATTAACTGACTCAGTTCATGGGTCACAAGGAGGGAACATACACTTAACCCTCCTGCCTAAGCACAGGCTTCTCACTGAAAACTGCTGGGTCAGACTTAGCCAAGGAACTCACAAATCTCCTGCAAGAGAACCAGAGCTCCATATGACAGCTTGGATCGGCAATGTGAACAGGAGGGAACAATACAGATGTGGTAACTTGATTCCATCACCACGGTGTACAAAGGGGTGGCTAAGGAATTTCTCAGTAGTGAAGAGGAGACAGTGTGTGACCTAGGAGTGGTTCATTGAGACAGATCTTATGGATGGGCTTGCTTTTCCTGTCTTCATACCAAAAAAAGTGTCCCCTGCTCAATTATGACATGTAGAGTCAGGGGTTGGGTCTCCAAGAGGCTAAAATTTGCTAAGGGCTTATGATATGCATAGCTTCTTAAGCACCTTATGGACAAGATCTGTCAGAAAATAGCATGATCCCATGTCAGAGCACTGGATGCTGAGAATCACCATAGCCAAACCCAAGGCAACTAAGCTATTAGTTAGGGAAATGATAAAGATGTGAGTGTCTAAGAATGTGATTCCAGATGTGAGTCTTTCATTTATAAATGGATTGAACAAAATTGAAGCAGAGCATCAAAAATATTGGGCTTCCAGAGGCCCTGCAGAAGGAGTCAAATCATAGAAAAATGGATGCTAATAGATCTGAAAATCAAATTAAGTTTCCTATGGAGTTGCCTCTTTAGCCTTTGGTCTCAGGCAGGTGGAGAGTAAAAAATGTGAGAATACTCACACACACACACACAGATATTTATCTCTTCTGTGTGAAGAAAGTCAAGCTGTTGGTTTGCTACACAAAAGAACTCATACTATTACACACACTTGCCAAATGGATATTTATAGATTCCTTTGGATTATAATCTTACTAGGTAAATATAGTCAGTGTGTCAGTCAGCTTTACACAAATCTCTGCAAACTCACAAGCAAAATACATGTGTACAAGACAGCCACACACAGAACTGTCAAGCATCCTAAACCAGAGGCACTGTATTCACAAAAAGTCCTTCATATTGGAATCACAAGCAGTGCACAAGGTCTTACACATGGCACACAAGCAGCAGATGCATGTAGAATAAGCACACACTGAGGAAATATCCAGATTTCTCTGACCTCTGTATATCCTAATGTGGGTCATTCAGTGTGCTTGGCAGTTACACATACACACAGAGACTCCTATAACACAACACACATACAAATACACATAACATGCACAGCTGGGGAAGTTTCTGGGCTCCTTCTGAGCTATACATGTGCTCTGAGTTCAAATACCTTCTCCTACATTCTGTTACCTGAATCCTCACTTTCTGTCCAGAAGACTCAGGATCCAAAGAAAAAGAGCAAACTTTGGTGGCCTGAGGACCATACAGTCTCTCATGTTGGTTCTCCAGCTTCAAAACAATGCACAAGGAGATTTCCTTCTCTCCATGATAAAGAGACCCCAGAGGGAATCCACCCCAATCCTGATTAGAGAAGCAGTCCACTGGGGCAACTGCCCAAGTACCTCCTGGCCCCTTGGAAAGGAGGATGATTAGGGTCCACAGGGGCTGAGCTGCACCTTTTATGGGAGAAATTGTCCCTGATATCAGTGGTGTCTTGGGTTTCTTGTCAAGTCTCTGAGGAAAAGCAGGAGTTCCCCTATTGCCCGTGGCCTCTGTATCATGAGCACAGATTCTCCCAACAGCAGTGAATGGCACAGTCAGTTGAAGTGCTTCTGCCCCCAACACCAACACAGGCTTACATTAGAACACAAAGGCCCTTTAAATGTGAACATCTCCCTCTTCCCTGGAAGGTTTTAGGCCATAGTCTTTCTTTGCCTTGTTCAGGAGAAGAGGGATTGAATATAAAACTCCGGATAAATGTACTCTGGGTTCCTCCCCTGCTAAGAGGTCACCTTGAGAAACTTTTCCAAGGCCTATACAACTTTCTATAAAGTGGAAATAATAATCATAGTCTGTGTGAGTTGGAAGAATGGTTACATGAGCACATAATGCAAGCTTAGTAAATATTAAGTTTTATAGTCAATGTCTTTGTATCACTAGAGATCAGCTATGGCTCCCAACAGGAAATTGTGTTTGGTAACTGTTGAATGAATTCATTTGTTCCTTCATTTCCTCATTCCCTTAAATACTCATTAAGGTTCTCACAAATGTAATACTGATATATTCTCTAGAGACATAACAGGTAATAATATAATCAGGAATCCCTACCTTACAACACACATCCAAGTGAGAGGTGATATAAAAAAAATTAAGGCAAAATGTGTGGCAGGTAAATGGTGACAAGTGCTGAAGAATGATGAGAATCATGCATGGAGCTAGGGAGACTCGAGAAGTTAAAAAATACCACAGTGTTACAGGATTCTTTTCCAAAGAAACACAGACACCACTCAATCAAGTGGCTTCAGGTCTGTATACTGGTTTACACCATTACACACTTTTTAGACTGGCTAAAATTGAAAAGAATGCTGTTCTCAGTGTCTTTGAAGATGTGAGGGAACTGGAACACCAATAAACTGCTCATGGGAATACAAAACACTTTGAACATTTTTTAAAAAGTTAAAAATATACTTAGAACATGACCAGGTTAAAGAACGTATATAGTTATATGTAGATTTGGACAAGAATGTTCACAAGAACTTTATTTAATAGCCAAAAGCTGGAATACCCCAGATGTTCATCAACAGACTTACCGTTAGTAAGTAAATTGACATACAATATAGGATAGTAAACTATACTCAATATTTTGTAACAACATATCAGGGAAAAATATCTTAGTATATTTATAACTTGAATCACAGTGTACACTTGAAACTAACATTATATTGTAAATTAACTATATTTCAATAAAAATAAATTCTAAAGAAAGATAAATAGAAATTTTAAAAAATTAAAAATATTAAGTAGAAAAAAAATTTTAAATTTAAATGTAAGTGGATGCAATATCTATTTTATATCATTAAAATGGAATAGTACTCACCATTTAAAAGAATGAACTATTGATAAATAGTACAACATGAACAAGTCTCAAAATACGCACAGTGAAAGAAGACAGCAAGAAAAAATATACACTGTATGATTCCACTGAAATAAGGTTCTAGGATATGCAAACTAATCCATGTGACAGAAACAGAATAGTGGTTTGCCCGAGGACAGATGGGAGGATCAAAGAGAGGGCAGGAGAGTAGACATCAGGGAAATTCATGATCTTGATGGCCGGGGTGGTAACTTCGTGGGTACATACATATGTCAAAATTATTCAAATGATATCATTTATTTTTTTACCTCTTTTAAAATTAAACTTGATTTACAATGTTGTGCCCATTTCTGCAGTACAGCAAAGAGCCCCAGTCCTATACATATACATTCCCTTTCTTATGTCCTCTTCCATCATGGTCTAACCCAAGAGGCTGGATATAGTCAAGGCGCTATACAGTAGGACATCATTGCTTATCCATTCTAAATGTAAAAGTTTGCATATAATAACCCCAAACTCCCATCCATCCCACTCCCCCCTCCTCCCCCTTGGCAACCAGAGGTCTATTCTGTGTGTCTATGAGTCTGCTTCTATTTTGTGAATAGGTTAATTTGTGCCATATTATAGATTCCACATGTAAGTGATATCACATGATGTTTGTCTTTATGACTTTCTTCACTTAGTATAAGACTATGTGCTTGCATCAGGTTGCTGCGAATGGCATTACTGCATTCTTCTCTATGGCTGAGTAGTATTCCATTCTCTATTTACACCACATCTTCTGTATCCACTCATCTCTTAATGTGCATCTAGGTTATTTGCAAGCCTTTGCTATTGTGAACTGTGCTGCTATGAAGATAATGGTGCATGTATCTTTTAGTATTGTAGTTTTATCTGGTTATGTGCCCAGGACAGGGATGGCTGGATCACATTGTAGTCCTATATTCAGTTTTCTGAGTCGAATTTTATACTTTAGGTATAGGAAGTTTATTGTATGTCATTTATACCTCCAAAAATCTGGGTGATTTTAAAGAAACAATAACAAACTCAAGTATGGTCATGTCATTCCTCTGTGAAATCCCTTCCAGCAGGTTCCCATATCAGACTGAGAACCAAAGACTCAACCATAATGATTAATTTTGTGTGCCAACTTGGCTAGGAAATATCTTGGCTAGCAGATATTTGATCCAACATAACTCTAGATGTTTCCATGAAGGTATCTTTATGGATGAGATTAACATTGTAATCCAAAGACTCTGAATAAAGCTAAGACTGTCCTCCATGCTGAGGGTGGGCTTCATCTAATCAGTTAAGGACCTTAAGAAAAAGAACTACCTCCCACAGAGAGGGAGACTTCTATCACCTGCCTGCCTTCATATTCAAACTGCAATTTTTCCCTGGGTTTCTGGCCTGCCAACCTACCTTGCAGACTTTATGTTTGCTGCCTCCACAATAATAATAGCCAACTTCCTTCCTTCCTTCCTTCCTTCCTTCCTTCCTTCCTTCCTTCCTTCCTTCCTTCCTTCCTTCCTTCCTTTATTTCTTCCTTTCTCTCTCTCTCCCTTCTTCCCTCTCTCTCTCTCTCCTTCTCTCCTCCCTCCCTTCTTTCACTCCTTTCTTTTTTTTTCTTATGCTTTTTAAGGCCACACCCATAACCTGTGGAAATTCCCAAGCTAGGGGCCACATTTAGCTGCACTACAGGGCCTGGGTTATGACTTTGTCCTATACCACCGGTCACAGCAATACCAGATCCCTGACACACTGAGCAAGGCCAGGGATTGAACCTACATCCTCATGAATACAAGTCAGATTCATTTCCACTAATCAAACACAAACTCCAAGCCAATTATTTAAAATAAATTTCTCTCTCTCTTTTTTCTTCTTCTTTTTTTTTTTGGCCATTCCATGGCATTCAGAAGTTCCCAGGCCAGGGATCAGATCATATCCTTAGTTGCAAACTATGCCACAGCTGCAGAAACTGGATCCATTAACCCTTGGCAGAGATGCCACCAATCCCATAATGCCACAAAAGGAACTCCATAAATCTCTCTCTCTCTTATACACACACACACACACTCTATTTGTAATCCTTCTCCAGAAAATCTTGCCTAATACACCTGCCATGACCTTAAGCGCCCTAACAATCTGGTCCTCTGATATGTCTGAACTAATCACCCACCACCCTTCCTGACTTAATCCTGTTCAGGAACAGGAGCTCCACTAATGTCCCTGTGATAGGCCAGGCACCATCTCCCCTCTAGGGGCTGATCTCCATGGTTTTGCACAGGCAGCCCATGGCTCAATTCCCTGTCCTCACTAATGTGTTTGGATGCTACCTTCCCAATGAGCTCTACATAGATCACACGGTGTGAAATTATGGACCCCACTACAGCATTCTTGCTCCCCCACTATTATTTTGATTTTACTTTTTCAGGGCTACACACATGGCACATAGAAATTCCCAGGTTAGGGATAGAATATGAGCTGTAGCTTCCTGCCTATACCACAGCCACAGCAAGGTGGGATCTGAGCCTCATCTGAGACCTATATCATAGCTCACAGCAATGCTGAATCCTTAACCCACTAAGTAAGGTCAGGGATCAAATCCTTGTCCTCATGGAAATTAGTCAGCTATGTTACAGCTGAGCCATGACAGGACTTCCTTGCTCTTCCCTTTTGATGCCTCCTTTATTCATAAAAGTTTTACCTACTGAAAACTTATAACTTATTTCAGACATAGAAATGCATCTTCCCTAGAACATTCACCCCAGTAAGGAAACAATGACAATTAAAAATGAATAAATTTTACAGTGTTCTAGAAGGTTAAAGCCTTCTATGGAAAAAAGGAACATGATGAGCTGGATCAGGAGTGCTGGAATGTAAACTCTACAAGGGGATACATTATGATTTAACTCAGAATTTAGATTCTCAGAATGTAGAACATTGCCTGGCACATGGTAGACAAGCAGTAGATGTATTTGTGTGTAGAAATTATAAATTCAAGGAATTTGGTACTTTTTCATATAGGAAGTGAGATCTCTTCCAACAGGAATGAGACCCCAGAGACCAAACCCTGGTGTGAGAGAAGAAGCTTCTGGTTAAAGAAGATGTCTCTGTTAATTGCCCAATTACTCCCCTTCCTCTTGAGATGCATCCAGTGCAATGACCAAAGAGGCTGAACAACAGGAGTCCCATAAGATGTCTCTAATGTCAGTGACGTAACAGTCTTCCCTCTGCCTGCCTATGAGGGGAAGGAGAGGCCATGAACACCCTTGAACGTTGAAGAAACTACAATGGAATCTGCCACTCCATCCACTGCAGAAAGGACCAAACAGAGTAGGATCAGCACTTGAGAGCCCACACCACTGACTCTGAAGTGTGTTGGAGCACACATCCCATTACCATAATTTATTCTATCAATGTGTAACCACAAAAGACCTACAAAAGCCAAAGCCATCTTGAGCAAAATGGTAAGAACTGTAGGCATTGCACTGCCTGATTTCAAACTATACTTTACAATTAGAAATCAACACAGTATGTTACTGATATAAAAAACAGACATATAAAAATGCAACAGGATTTGCTGTTTATTCTTTAGTCAGTCTGTTTCTATAAATGCTGTTTTACTAGAACAAATACATATTTATTCATTTATAAAATAAAAGAACAGAATGTGGAGCCCAGAAATAGACCCACACGTGTATGTTCAATTGATTTTTTTATACTGATCATCACAATCCAATTTTATTATTTTATTTTATTTTACTTATTTTTTAATTTTTTTAAATTAATTTTTTTTTCCCACTGTGCAGCAAGGGGATCAAGTTATCCTTACATGTAAACATTTTTCCCCCACCCTTTGTTCTGTTGCAATATGAGTATCTAGACATAGTTCTCAATGCTATTCAGCAGCATCTCCTTGTAAATCCATTCTAAGATGTATCTGATAAGCCCAAGCTCCCGATCCCTCCCACTCCTTCTGTCTCCCATCCAGAAGCCACAAGTCTATTTTCCAAGTCCAGGATTTTCTTTTCTGAGGATATGTTCATTTGTGCTGGATATTAGATTCCAGGTATAAGTGATATCACATGGTATTTGTCTTTGTCTTTCTGACTCATTTCACTCAGTGTGAGATTCTCTAGATCCATCCACGTTGCTGCAAATGGCATTATGTCATTATTTTAATGGCTGAGTACTATTCCATTGGGTATATATACCACCTCTTCCGAATCCAATCCTCTGTCGATGGACATTTGGGTTGTTTCCATGTCCTGGCTATTGTGAATAGTGCTGCAATGAACATGCGGGTGCACGTGTCTCTTTTAAGTAGAGTTTTGTCCGGATAGATGCCCAAGAGTGGGATTGCAGGGTCATATGGAAGTTCTATGGATAGATTTCTAAGGTATCTCCAAACTGTTCTCCATAGTGGCTGTACCAGTTTACATTCCCAACAACAGGGCAGGAGGGTTCCCTTTTCTCCACAGCCCCCTCCAGCACTTGCTATTTGTGGAGTTATTAATGATGGCCATTCTGACTGGTGTGAGGTGGTATCTCATGGTAGTTTTGATTTGCATTTCTCTTATAATCAGCAATGTTGAGCATTTTTTCATGTGTTTGTTGGCCATCTGTATATCTTCTTTGGAGAAATGTCTATTCAGGTCTTTTGCCCTTTTATCCATTGATTGATTGGCTTTTTTGCTGTTGGGTTGTATAAGTTGTTTATATATTCTAGAGATTAAGCCCTTGTCAGTTGCATCATTTGAAACTGTTTTCTCCCATTCTGTAAGTTGTCTTTTTGTTTTCTTTTGGATTTCCTTTGCTGTGCCAAAGCTTTTCAGTTTGATGAGGTCCCATGGGTTTATTTTTGCTCTAATTTCTCTTGCTTTGGGAGACTGACCTGAGAAAATATTCATGATGTTGATGTCAGAGAGTGTTTTGCCTATGTTTTCTTCTAGGAGTGTGATGGTGTCCTGTTGTATATTTAAGTCTTTCAGCCATTTTGAGTTTATTTTTGTGCATGGTGTGAGGGTGTGTTCTAGTTTCATTGCTTTGCATGCAGCTGTCCAGGTTTCCCAGCAATGCTTGCTGAATAGCCTTTCTTTGTCCCATTTTATGTTCTTGCCTCCCTTGTCAAAGATTAATTGACCATAGGTGTCAGTTAGACTTAATTGATATCTTCAGGACACTACATCCAAAAAAATCAGAATGCACATTCTTCTCAAATGCTCATGGAACATTCTCAAGAATTGACCACATATTGGGACACAAAGCTAATCTCAATAATTAGGAGCATAGAAATTATCTCAAGTATCTTCTCTGACCACAATGCCATGAAATTAGAATCCAACCATGGGGAGTTCCCATCGTGGCACAGTGGTTAACGAATCCGACTAGGAACCATGAGGTTGCGGGTTCGGTCCCTGCCCTTGCTCAGTGGGTTAATGATCCGGCGTTGCTGCAAGCTGTGGTATAGGTTGCAGATGTGGCTCAGATGCCGAGTTGCTGTGGCTCTGGCGTAGGCCGGTGGCTACAGCTCCAATTCAACCCCTAGCCTGGGAACCTCCATATGCCAAGGGAGCAGCCCAAGAAATGGCAAAAAGAGAAAAAAAGAAAAAGAAACCAACCATGGAAAAGGAAAGAGAAAAAACCTACTACATGGAGACTAAACAACATGCTACTAAAAAACCAATGGGTCAGTGAGGAAATCAAGAAGGAAATTAAAAACTACCTTGAAACAAATGATAATGAAGACACAACCTCTCAAAATCTATGGGATGCTGCGAAAGCAGTGCTCAGAGGGAAATTTATAGCAATACAGGCCTTTCTCAAAAAAGAAGAAATATCCCAAATGGACAACTTAAACCTCCACCTAAATGAATTAGAAAAAGAAGAACAAAAGAGTCCTAAAGTCAGCAGAAGGAAGGAAATTATAAAGATCAAAGAAGAAATCCATAAAAGAGAGACTCAAGAAACAATAGAGAAAATTAATAAAACCAAGAGCTGGTTCTTTGAAAAGGTAAACAAAATTGACAAACCCCTGGCCAGACTCACTCAAAAGAGGAGAGAAAGAACCCAAAGAACCAAAATAAGAAATGAAAAAGGAGAAATCACAATGGATACAGCAGAAATACAAAAAACCATAAGAGAATACTATGAACAACTATATGCCAACAAGTTTGACAATCTGGAATAAATGGACAATTTTCTAGAATCGTACAGCCTGCCAAAACTGAATCAAGTAGAAACAGACCAACTGAACAGACCTATCACTAGAAATGAAATTGAAGAGGTCATAAAATCACTCCCTACAAATAAAAGTCCAGGACCTGATGGCTTCCCAGGTGAATTTTATCAAACATATAAAGAGGAATTGGTGCCCATCCTCCTTAAACTCTTTCAAAAGGTTGAAGAAGAAGGAATACTCCCAAAGACATTCTATGATGCCACCATCACCCTCATTCCAAAACCAGACAGAGATACCACCACTAAAAAAGAAAACTATCGGCCAATATCATTGATGAATATAGATGCAAAAATTCTCAACAAAATCTTAGCCAACCGAATCCAACAACATACCAAAAAAATTATACACCATGACCAGGTAGGGTTCATCCCAGGTTCACAAGGATGGTTCAACATATGCAAATCAATCAGCATCATACACCACATTAACAAAAAAAAAAAATCAAAAATCATATGATCATCTCAATTGACACAGAAAAAGCATTGGACAAAGTCCAACATCCATTCCTTTTAAAAACTCTCACCAAAGTGGGTATAGAGGGAGCATTCCTGAATATAATCAAAGCCATTTATGATAAACCCACAGCAAACATAATACTCAATGGGGAAAAACTGAAAGCCTTCTCACTCCAATCTGGAACAAGACAGGGATGCCCACTCTCACCACTGCTCTTCAACATAGTTTTGGAAGTCCTAGCCACAGCAATTAGACAAACAAAAAGAATAAAAGGCATCCATATAGGAAGAGAAGAGATAAAACTGTCACTGTATGCAGATGACATGATACTCTACATAGAAAACCCTAAGGACTCAACCCCAAAACTACTTGAACTGATTCATAAATTCAGCAAAGTAGCAGGCTATAAGATTAACATTCAGAAGTCAGTTGCATTTCTGTATACCAGCAATGAAATATTAGAAAAGGAATACAAAAATATAATACCTTTTCAAATTGCACCTCACAAAATCAAATACCTCGGAATACACCTGACCAAGGAGGTAAAGGACCTATGTGCCGAGAACTATAAAACTTTAATCAAAGAAATCAAAGAAGATGTAAAGAAATGGAAAGATATTCCATGTTCCTGGATTGGGAAAATCAATATTGTAAAAATGGCCATACTACCCAAAGCAATCCACAGATTCCATGCAATCCCTATCAAATTACCCAGGACATTTTTCACAGAACTACAACAAACAATCCAAACATTTATATGGAATAACAAAAGACCCAGAATCGCCAAAGCAATCCTGAGAAACAAAAACCAGGCAGGAGGCATGACTCTCCCAGACTTCAAGAAATACTACAAAGCCACAGTCATCAAAACAATGTGGTACTGGTATCAAAACAGACAGACCAATGGAACAGAAGAGAGAATCTGGAAATAAACCCTAATTTTATTTTTAAAAATTATTTCCCCAATACAATTTGTATTCTACTGTACATTATGAAATATCACCACAATTATTAATCTAGAGAAAATATATACCCATAAGTTTTTACAGAATTAAAGATCATATTCCTTATGGAGTATATTAAATCTCATGGTTTCTTTATTTTATAATTGGAGGTTTGTTCCTCTTCATCCACATCACGTATTTCATCCCTTTCTCACAGACACTGTCCCCTCTGGCAACCACCAGTCTCTTCTCTGTATTTATGAATCTCTTTTCATTTTATTTTCTTGATTTTCTGTTTTGATTTTTAGACTCCAGATGTAAGTAAGTTACCGTGATATTTACCGTTGTTTCTCTGCCTTATTTCACAGAGCATAATACCTTCTAGTTCCACCCATGTTGATGGAACATAACTGTGGATTGTGAAATGCACTTGAATAGCTCTCTTATAGCAATGTGGTTGCCAACAAAGGTGGCAAATATTTTTAGCCGCCAGGACTAAAAATGGCACAGACAGTTGTTTTCACTCTAGGGGATTCACTTTCATGCTTTTGTGTGGGGATACATTCAGTTTCCCAGTACCATTTATTGAAGAGACTCACCTTTGCCCATTCTGTGTTTTGGGGTCCCTTGTCAAAGATCTGTTGATCATATATGGGTGTGATTATTTCTGGGCTCCATATTCTCTTCCTTTTTTTATATGTGTATTTTAATGTCAGTAAATTACTGTGTTGATTTCTAAAAGTTAGCAGTATAGTTTGCAATCAGGAAGTGTGATGCCTAAAGTTTTGTCCATTTTGCCCAACGTGGCTTTGGCTTTTTCAGTCTTTTGTGGTTTCATATGGATGGAATAAATGATGGTGTTGGGATGTGAGCTCCAGCACCACTCAGCTCCAGGGTGAGTGGTGTGGGATCTCAAGGGCTGGTCCTACTGTTTGGTCCTTTCTCCAGTGGATGGAGAGGCAGATTCCATTGTAGCTTCTTCAAAGTTCAAGGGTGTTGATGTCCTCTCCTGCTCCTCATGAGCAGGCTGAGGGAAGACCAATGTGTCACTAACATTAGAGACATAGTCTGGGACACCTATGGTTTAGTCCCTTTGGTCCCTGAACTGGATCCATTTCAAGAGGGACACAAAAATTGGGCAATTAACTCAGTTGGCTGCTTCTCTAACCAGAAGCTTTGGGGTGTGTTTCCTGGGGTCTCAGTCCTGTGGGTAAATGTGAATTGCCCTTATTTTTATCCTTTTTGTAAACAGGCAAGGAAGTGCTAAATATCCTCAGACCACGAAGGCATAAGAGATGAGTCCTCAGGCAGTAGCCTGGACCAGCACAGACTGCAGCAAGGTGGGGGAACTATCCCTTGGCCTAGATGCGTGCCTTGATGTGAGGACTAGGAAGAAGAGGTAGAGAAAATGTCTATTTACATTGTTTGTTTAACCGTGTGTTTTTAGTGACTGACTCACACACTGACCTACATGGCACCACTAGGCTCACATGGCCATAACATTAAAATTAACTAAGATAACCTGAAATTATAATATGGCATCCTCAGTTGCACTAGCTCTATTTCAGGTCTCCAGTAGTTACAGGAGACTGGTGCTGCTGTATTGGACAACACAGCTATAGAGTATTTCCATCCTTGTGGAAAGTCCTGTTGTACAGTGCTAATAATAGAACATAGAGGCTGGAAATCTGCAATACATGTGTGTGTGGTGAGGTTTCTGTGTGCATGTTGCTTCTTTTTTATCTTATTTATGTTTTGGGTTTGAGGATACGTGATTCTCAGTGTGCGTACTGGAGTTTCGGTGTATTTGAGTGTGTATGGTTTGTGAGTTGTGTGGGCGACTGGATATGTTTTTTGCATTTTTAAAAAACAACCTGTGAGGTGTAATTAATAAACAAAAATCTGCATTTGTTTATTTATTTATTTATTTATGTCTTTTTGCTATTTCTTGGGCTGCTCCCGCGGCATATGGAGGTTCCCAGGCTAGGGGTTGAATTGGAGCTGTAGCCGCCAGCCTATGCCAGAGCCACAGCAACACGGGATCTGAGCCATGTCTGCAATCTACACCACAGCTCATGGCAACACTGGATCGTTAACCCACTGAGCAAGGCCAGGGACCGAACCCGCAACCTCATGGTTCCTAGTCAGATTCGTTAACCACTGCGCCACGACGGGAACTCCTGCACATATTTATTGTACAAAATTTTGAGAAATTTGGGCATGTGCACACACTTGTGAAGCTACTACCACAGTCAAGGTCATCAACATGTCAGTCTTTTCTCAAAGTTTCTTGTGTTCTTTTGATGTGGTAAGAAAACTTAACATGAGATCTACTCTTTTAAGGAATTTTTAGATATGAAATATAGTATTTTTGACTCTAGGCATTATGCTGTATAGCAGGTCTCTAGAGGTAATTCATCTTGCACTACTGACACTTCATTTCAATAAATAACACATATCTAGAATCTAATATATGGCACAAATCAACCTTTCCACAGGAAAGAAAATCATGGAGTTGGAGAATAGATTTGTGGTTGCCAATGGGGAGTGGGACAGAGTGGGATGGATTGGGAGCTTGGGGTTAATAGATGCAGACTATTGATTTTGGAATGGACTAGCAATGAGATCTTTCTGTGTAGCACTGGGAACTATGTCTAGTCACTTATGATGGAGCATGATAACGTGAGAAAAAAGAATGTATACATGTATGTGTAACTGGGTCACTATGCTGTACAGTAGAAAAAAAATGCATTGGGGAAATAAAAAACAACAGTCCATTTCCCCTTCCCCCTAGTCCTTGGTGATTGACATTTATTCTCTGCTTCTGTGAGTTTTTCAAAGTGAAGTTATGCAATATTTGTCCTTGTAGGACTGGCTTATTTCACTTAGCATGATATCCTCCTGTTTTGTCCTTGTTGTTGGAGATGGCAGGATTTCCATTTTTAAGCCAAAATTATAATCCATTGCATGTATATGCCACATTTATCCATTCATCTGTCAGTGGACATGAGGCTTGTTTCCATAGCTTATCTTTTGTGCACAGAGCTCCAATGCACATGTCAGAGTAGATACATCTGTGAGATCCTGATTCCAGTGCATTCTTGTCTACACCAAGAAGTGGGATTCCTGGATCATGTGGTAGTTCTATTTTGAATGCTTTTGGGAATCTCCGTACTGTTTTCCATAATGGACACACCACTTACATCCCCACCAACAGTGTAGGTGGGTTCTTGTTTGTGTGTTTTTTAAGTTGTGTGTGACAAATTATTTCATTTTAAAGTTGCAAATTAGTTAGAGGAATCCATGTAAACCTCACTTCCCACTAGGATGAGTATAGGTTTGGAGAGGGCCAAAAAGCAGCACCTGTGGTTTTGTTTTTGTGTCGCTATGCTTCATGCCGAGTGTCTGTTTCTGTGTATAACACACTCACAACCTATTTCTCCCCCCCTTGGATGGCTGCAGAGCAGAGAGGGCCATGTGAGGGCTTAAAAATATATGTGTGCTTTTGACTTGGTCCTATAGCCTCACAACCTGACTGTTCCTTTGTCTCCATTCTAGATAAACAGGCAGCAAACAAAGTCCACTTTATGCTAAGTTGGTGGCATTTTGTCAAGATGGTTTGAAGACTACTGAACTTTTCTCAGTATTCCTCATTGATGTTTAATGATTTCCACTTTTCCATTCTGGGGAACAGGGTGGGGTCAATTTTGGAACTTTGCATAGTTAATCAGGTGGCTCTGAATTCTGACATAGGTCCTTGGTCCTACAGCATCTGTAATACCTTGGCTCTCTGGTCACCTCATTGGGCAAATTCCCATGTCCCTCACTTTGCCTGTATGCTCAGAATTGAGCTATTTTAAATCCCTGGTGATGGAAGCGGGGAGAGAGACAGTGGCAGATATGAAGGAAGTTATTTATTGGAAAAACTTTAAAACATGTTATGAGCCAATATCTGTGGCCCTACTGATTTTCAAGGGGCATGGTCTGGGCCTGTACTCTTTCCTAGATGTGAGAGCGATACCTCAGAATTAAACATAATATTTGTATTTTACATCCTCCCTCCCTCCCTTCCTTCCTACCTTATATCCTTCCTTCCTTTATTTATTCCTCTTTCTCTTTCTTTCTTTTGCATTTCTTATAGTTGTTATAATGATAAAAATAAGTTTATGTGTTGACCACTGTATGTATGTATGTATGTATATATTTATTTATTTTTGGTCTTTTGTCTTTTTAGGGCTGCACTAGTAGCATATGTATGTCCCCAGGCTAGGCCTCTAATCAGAGCTACAGCTGCCAGCCTGTGCCAGAGCCACAGCAACACAGTGATTGGAGCTACATCGGTGACCTACACCACAGCTCACGGCAATGCCGGATCCTTAACTCACTGAGTGAGGCCAGGGATGGAACCCTCAACCTCATGGTTCCTAGTTGGATTCTTTCAGCTGTTCCACAATGGGAAATCCTTGAGCACTTTATATTGTACATGGTATATTAATCTTCCAAATAATGCTTTAAATGGTGTGCATGTGTGTATTGTGTGTGTCTCTGTCTGTAATAGACACAAGCACATAATTCATCTGACAGTAGAGCCATGGTAGTGATTGTGTCTTGCTTATTTCACTCTACCTATTATCTATCATATTGTCTCCACTTTAAAAAAAGAGAATGAGCTGTTTCCTATTTCCACTGAAGTGTTTGATTGAAGTCATATACTTTTGCCACGTGACTGTGTCATTGTTCAGAAAAGTCATGTTGTGTTCCTCTCACCAGACTGGATGAGGCATCAGTGTGTGAGTGCAGTGCAGTGAGACCTGTATAGACACTGACACAGTCACTTTGAGAATCCATATGGCTAAGGGGCGACAGTTACGCTCAGTACTTCTAAGTTCCAGGAATTTCTGCTCTCTCTCCATTCTCAGAAGAGAGAAAAGCAGCAATGAGGAGGGAGAACCAGAGCAGCATGTCTGAGTTCCTCCTCCTGGGGCTCCCCATCTGGTAAGAGCAGCAGGGTGTGTTCCTTACCCTCTTCCTGGGCATGTACCTGACCACAGTGCTGGGGAACCTGCTCATCATCCTGCTCATCAGGCTGGACCCTCACCTCCACACCCCCATGTACTTCTTCCTTAGTCACATGGACCTCATGGACATCTCCTTTTCACCTGTCACTGTCCCTAAGATGCTGATGAACATGCAGACTCAGGATCTGTCCATTCCCAATGCAGGGTGTGTAACACAGACATATTTTTTACTTGCATTGATAATCTTCTTCTTGCTGTGATGGCTTATGACAGGTATTTCACTATTTGTCCCCCTCTTTGCTGTGACATCATCATGAGGGAGGAGCTGTGTCTGTGTCTATTGTCTGGATCCTGGCTCCCCTCCTATGCCTATGCCCCGACCCACATCCTCCTTCTGGCTCAACTGTCCTTCTGTGCTGATACCATCATCCCCCATTTCTTCTGTAACCTTGCTGCCCTGCTTAAGCTGTCCTGCTCAGACACCTCCCTCAATGAGCTTGTCATATTCATTCCAGGAGCTGTGTTTTTCTTTGTTTCATTGAGTGGCGTCCTGGTCTCTTATGGCTCCATTGGGATCTCCATCCAGAGGGTCCCCTCTACTAAAGGGATCTTCAAAGCCTTGTCCACCTGTGGCTCCCACCTCTCTGTGGTGTCTCTATTCTATGGGACAATTATGGCACTGTACTTTTCCTCCTCATCAGGCCAGTCCCATGACAAGGACATCATTGCTTCTGTGATGTACACAGTGGTCACCCCCATGCTGAACCCTTTCATCTACAGCCTGAGAAACACAGATATGACTTTGGCTCTGGGGATTCTTTTCAGAAACAGTAACCTTTAGCTAAGTGAGTATCACCTAACCAGGTCCTTATTTCTTTCACTGCCATTCTTGGAAAAGCCTTAAAAATTTGTGTGTTGAGCTCCCATGTCTCTAGCACTTTTCCTTACTGTCTTTAAAATGGTCATTTTTCTTGGATCGATCTCTTACCCTTAGGTCATATCTCTTGTCCATTTATTCTTCCATGACCTATATGAATTTATCCACAATGCACATTCTGCTTGTTGTCTTCAAAGCATCAAACTCCTGTGTGCGTATATGTGATTTTGTTTAAATTTTTTCAATGTGTTATATTATTATTACATTTGGCTTTTTTTTACAGCTTTTTAAAGTGTATACATATTTAAGTTTTCTTATGGTCATCTATTGGGCATTGGATTTTAAATTTTTAATTAATTATTTATTTGAAGTATAGGCCTCTTATAATGTGTTAGTTTCAGGTGTAGAGCAAAGTATTTCAGTCAATTTTTGCTTATACATTTTTTATACTAGCTTATTGAGAACACACCAATTTAGCATCATGTTATGCTCCTTTTGGACTGATTCTTCTCTGTAAGATGTGCTAAATTTGGCTTGTTGTGGCTTCAAGCTGACTGTGAACATCTTTTTGCCACTCCATACTGCTCCTATAACCAAGTGTTTTTACTGACTGATTCCCACACTGACTTACATGGTGCCACCACAACCTTATCTAGCCATAATATTAAAATAAACTAAAATGAAATAAAATTAAAATTTGTGTTCCTCAGTTGCCCTAGCTATATTTCAAGTCTCCAGTAGCTACAGGAGGCTGGAGCTGCTTTAATGGACAACACATCTATAGAGTATTTCCATCCTTGTGGAAAGCCCTATTGTACTAATAATAGACCATTGAGGATGCAAATCTGCAATATTTGTGTGTGTGCATGGTTTTCTGTGAGCATGTTACTTCTTTTTATGTTACGTGTATGTTGGGCCTGATCACATGTGATTCTTCTTGTGTGTAGCGGAGTTTCTGTGTGTGTGATTGTGTATGGTTTGTGAGTGGCATGGGCAACTGGATGTGGTCTTTGCATATTTTTTAAAAACAGCTTGTTAGGTGTATTTGTTATACACAAAACTGCCCATATTTAATGTATATAATTGAGGAGTTTGATCATGTGAACACATGTGAGAAGCAACCGCCACAATCAAGGTCATCAACATATCTGTCTCCTCTCAGAAGGTCCTTGTGTCCTTTTTTGTGGTGAGAAAACTTAACATGAGATCTACTCTTTTAGGGAAATTTTAGGTGCACAGTATAGTATTTTTGACTCTAGGCAATATGCTGTATAGCAGGTCTCTAGAAATAATTCACCTTGCATAACTGACAGTTTATTTCAATTAAATAACAACATTCCATTTCCCCTTCCCACTAGCCCTTGGTGACTTCCACTTATTCTCTGCTTATGCGAGTTTATCAATATGAAATTGTGCAATATTTGTCCTTGTAGGACTTGCTTGTTTCACTTAACAGAAGATCCACCTGGTTCTTCCTTGTTGTCACAAATGCCAGGATTTCCTTTTGGTTTTAAGGAAGAATTATAATCCATTGTGCGTATATGCAACATTTTTCCATTCATCTATTGGTAGACATTCAGTTTGTTTCCACAGCTTATCTACTGTGCACAGAGCTGCAATGCACATGGGAGAGTAGGCACATCCCTGAGATCCTGATTCCGATCCTTTCTGGTCTACACCCAGAAGCAGGATTGCTGGATCATGTGCTAGTTCTATTTTGAATGTCTTGGGGAATTCCATACTCTTTTCCATAATGGCCACACCATTTTACATCCCCGCCAACAATTTAGAGGTGTTCTTGTCTGAGTGTTTTTTAATTCGTGTATGACAAAAGATTTCATTTTAAAGTTGTAAGTAAGTTGGTATGAATGTGTACCAACCCCAACACTTCCGACTGGGATGAGTTTGGGTTAGAGAGAGTCAAAGAGCAGCACCTGGGTTTTGTTTTTTTGTCACTATGTGTCATGCTGAGTGTCTGTTTCTGTGTATAACACACTCAAAATCTACTTCTCTCCTTGGATCACTGTAGAGCAGAGAGTAGCATGTGAGGGCCTTGGAAATATGTGTATGTATTTGACCTGGTCAGACAGCCTCACAGCCTGAGTCTTCCTTTGTCTCAGCTTTAGACATAAACAGGCAGAAAATGAAGTCCTCTTTATGCTAAGTTGGTGACACTGTCCAGATGGTTTGAAAATTACCGAACTTTTCGCAATGTTCCTCATTGATGTTTAATGATTTCCACATTTCCACACCGTGGAACAGGGTGGGGTCAATATTGGAACCTTGTCTGGTTAATTAGATGGCTCTGAATTCTGATATAGGATCCAGGTCCTACATCATTTGTAATATCTTTGCTCTCTGATCACCTCCTCTGGCAAATTCTCATGTCCCTCACTTTACATGTATGCTCAGAAGCGAGCCAGTTGATGGAAGGGGAGAGAGAGAGACAATGGCAGATATGATAGAAGCTATTTATTGGCAAATTTACTAAAAATGCAATGAGTCGTGTGCTGTGGATCTACTAATCTTTAAGGGCCATACATGGTCGGGACCTGTACTGTTTTCTGGATGTGAGAGGGAGTCCTCAGAAGTAAACACAGATTTTTGGGGGGCTACTTGATCTTTCTTGATGGCCTCCTATATCTTTGTCATCTTTAGTTCCTGATGTCTGCTTACTCATCCTGCTCAAATAATGAGCTGATTTATTTATTTTTGGGGCCACTCTACTTTTGGTTCTTATTTTTAATCAATGATTTATTAACTCTTGTGACATTTTTAAAATTAAAAATTTTTTATTGTGATAAAATATATGTAACCAAATTTAATATTTCAATAGTTTTTGTGTACATTTCTGTGGCACTAAATAATTCATGGTATTGTACAACCATCACCTCCATCAACCTACAGACCTTATTTTTTTTAAGGATTGAATCCATGGCCTTTGGAAGTTCCTAGGCTAGTGGTTGATTCAGAGCTACCACTGCTGGCCTAAGCCACAGCCATAGCAATGCAGGATCCCAGCCATGTCTGCTACCTACACTGTAGCTCACCAGAATGCTGGATCCTTAACCCACTGAGCAGGGCCAGGGATTGAACCCACATCCTTGAAGACAGTAGCTGAGTTTGTTATCACTGAGCCACAACTGGGAGTTCCAGAAATTTTTAATCTTCCCAAGTGGAATCTCTGTACTCATTGAACAATAGATATCCATTTTCCTTCCCCAACAGCCCCTGGCAGTCACCATTCCATTTTTTGTCTCTATTAATTTGACTATTAATCCATCTTATGTAAATGGATTCTTATGGCATTTACCATAATACCATATGACTGCATGATTTTATTTAGCATAAGGTCTTACAGGTTCATTCATCTTGCGGCTGTGTCAGGATTTATTTCCATTTTAAGGTTGATAATATTCCATTGTATGTATAGACTACATTTTACTTATGCATTCATTTGTTAAAGGACATGGGCTGTTTCCATCTTTTGGCTATTGTTAATAATTCTGTTTTGAACATGGCTGTATAAATAAATCTTTGGCCCCTCCTTTCAATTCTTTGGTTATATAACCAGAAGTAAAATTTCTGAATCATGTGGTAATTCTGTGTTTAATTTTTTGAGATACTGTCATAATATTTGACCATTTCTTCCTTCCTTCCTCCCTCCCTTCCATCCTTTTTCTTTCTTTCTTTTCTTTTCCTTTCTTTTTTTCTTCTTCCTTCCTTGTAGTCACCCTAATTATAAGAAGTGAGTTATGTGTTGATAACTTTATTTGGCACATGGTACACTAATTTTCCCAACAATGCTTTAAGTGGTGTGTGTGTTTGTGTCCATGCATGATGGTTGTGTAAGATAGAGAGAAGCTCATAAGCAGCCTGACAGTAAAGCCATGGAAGGGACTGTGTCTTATTTATTACTCTCTCCCTACTCTCTATCATAGTGTCTCCACTATGTAAAATAAAGAATGAGCTGTTTGTTAATTCCGCAGAAGTGTTTGATTGAAGTCATATACTTTCTCAACATGACTGTCAGTGTTGAGACAAATTAAGTTGTGTTGCTCTCACCAGATCGGATGAGTTATCAGTGTGTGAGTGCAGGGCAATGAGATCAATCTGTGCACTGACACAGTCACTCTGAGAAACCATGTGACCATGTGGTAACTGCTAACCTCATTACTTCTAAGTTCCTGGAATTTTCCATTTCCCTTCATTCCCCAAAGAGAGAAAAGCAGCATAAGGAGGGAGAACCAGAGCCACATGTCCAAATTCTTCCTCCTGGGGCTCCCCATCCAGCCAGAGTGGCAGGGTGTGTTCTTTGTCCTGTTCCTGGGCATGTACCTGACCACAGTGCTGGGCAACCTGCTCATCATCCTGCTCATTAAGCTGGACCCTCGCCTCCACACCCCCATGTACTTCTTCCTCAGCCACTTGGCCTTCACAGACCTCTCCTTTTCATCTGCCACTGTCCCTAAGACGCTGATGAACATGCAGACCCAGAACTTATCCATCTGTTACCCCGGGTGCACCTCCCAGGTGTATTTCTATATGCTTTTCGGTTGTGCTGATGATCTCCTCCTTACAGTGATGTACATGGCTGTCAGTCACCTTCTCCACCTCACTACCGTCATGAGAGAGGCACTTTGTGCGCAGCTGTTTTCTGGCTCTTGGATTCTCTCCTGTGGAAATGCCCTTCTTCACACCCTCCCGCTGGCCCAGGTGTCCTTCTGTGCTGATATCACCATCCTCCATTTTTTCTGTAGCCTCCCCAAACTACTCCAGCTGTCCTGCTCAGACACCTCTCTCAATGAGATGGTCATATAAACTCTAGGGCCTGCAGTTGTCTTTTTCCCATTGAGTAGAATCCTCGTCTCTTATGGCTGCATTGGGTTCTCCATCCTGAGGGTCCCCTCTACTAAAGGGATCTGCAAAGCCTTGTCCACCTGTGGCTCCCACCTCTCTGTGGTGTCTCTATTCTATGGGACAATGATGGCTGTGTACTTTTCCTCCTCATCAGGCCAGTCCCATGACAAGGACATCATTGCTTCTGTGATGTATACAGTGGTCACCCCCATGCTGAACCCTTTCATCTACAGCCTGAGAAACAGAGACATGACATTGGCTCTGGGGATTCTTTTCAGAAATATTCACATTTTTGCCAAGTGAGAATCACCTAATCACATTCTTATTTCACTCACTGCCCTTTCCTTAAAAACTGTGAGTTGATCACCCATGTCTCTAGCAGTTTTCCTCACTGTCCTTAAAATTTTCACTGTTATTGGATCAATCTCTTTCACTTAGGTCATATTGCTTATCCCTTTATTCCTTCATAACCAGATATATGTCATTTCCCACTATGCACATTCAATTTTTCATCTTCAAATCATCAAACTCCTTTGTGTATTTATGTGTGTTTAAATTTTGTTTTTTCAATGTTATATTATTATAACTTTTGGCTTTTTTTTACAGCTTTTTAAAGTATATATATATATATTTAAGTCTTCTTATGATTATCTGTTGGGCCTTAGTTTTCAAGTAATTAATTAATTAATTAATTTGAAGTATACTTGCCAAACAATATTGTGTTAGTTTTAGTTGTGCAGCAATGTGATTTCAGTTTTAAATGTTATATACTATATATATTTTTCAGTTTTTTCCCTTATATGTTATTACAAAATATCAAGTATAGTTCCATATTCTATACAATTGGTACTTGTTACTTACCTATTTTTTTGTATAGAAGTGTGCATATGTAAACCCCAAGCTCCTGAGTTGTACCTCCCTGCTTTCCCCTGTTGGTAACAGTAAGCTTGTTTTCTATGTCTGTGGGTCTATTTCTGTTTTGTGTATAAGTTCATTTGGATCATTTTTTTAGATACCACATTTAAGCAATATCATATGATGTATTTTTTTTCTTTCTGGTTTACTTCATTTACTATGATAATCTTTGTCTCCATCCATGTGGCCACAAATGGCATTATTTCATTCTTTATTTGGCTGAGTGCCTATTATCTTAAATACATGTACCACTTCTTTATAATTTATCTGTTGAAGGATATTAATGTTGCTTCCATGTCTTGGCTTCTTGGCTTCCATATCTACAAACATTCAGTTATGATTGTATTGTTTACTTTTAGGAAACTCCAAATGCTTATATTTTCAATGCAGTATCAAATTAGTAAAAGTATATTTGATGGTTTGCTATGTTGTGATTCCACCTGTTGCACTTAATTGTGTGTATCTTTGCACATTTAAATACTGTTTAGTTTTGTTTTCTTATGGTTAAAATGTGCACATGAATATGTGTTTGAGCTACTGGAAAGATTTAATTTGAGAGTGTGTATAGGAGTTCCCATCATGGTACAGTGGAAATGAATCTGACTAGGAACCATGAGGTTGCAGGTTTGATCCCTGGCCTCACTCAGTGGGTTAAGGATCCAGCTTTGCCATGAGGTGTGGTGTAGGTCCAAGATGCAGCTCAGATCTGGCATTTCTGTGGCTCAGGCATAAGTCTACAGCATCAGCTCCAATTAGACCCCTAGCCTGGGAACCTCCATATGCTGTGAGTGCAGCTCTAAAAGGACAAAAGACAAAAAAAAAAAAAAAGAAAGAAAAGAAAAAGAAAGTGTGTTTAAAACCCTTGGGACAGTGCCTGAAATTATCAACATTGGCTTGGAAGCCTGGATTGGGCATTTTTTATAACAGGGGATTCTAAGTGACTCAAAACAGGTAGGGTACAGCAAACCACACTGAAAGCCCATGGCATAGGTTCAGTAATTATCTTCAAATGTAAAGAGTTTCATATTCTTTTTAAGAGGTGCCTCATACTTTGCGCCCTTTTCCCATTTTCATCTTAGAAAATTACAGAGGTTTGAACCTGGCTTGATGTAAAGATATGAACTTGAACACAGAGATTTCTCAGTTCTTATTGACACCTTTGTACTCAATATGGGACAAAGCAGTTGTTCAATAGCTATTTTTTCAATGAAGAATAAATGTCCATGTGTTTCCTTGGGAAAAGACTGCTTCATGTGAGTGACTGATGTATTATTGGAGCCTTGACAATTTTCAAGCCCTCATGTTGTAGTCATTATCACAGTGAGATTATCACCTAAAATTATCACAAGCTTGACAACTCTGTAAATTTAAATGAAATGCATTCAGCCATAATATATAGTGATAATATGTCAACAAATTCCAGTCTGTTACTTGCATTGTTAATATTCCTGATCTTTTAATTTTTTTCTCTTCTTCATCATCTCTTAATGCTATATGAAAAATCCTATACAAAATATGTCATATAATTATGATTGTGGTTTTGTCTTTTTCTCCTTTTAGATACATCCATTTTTTCATATATTTTTTATACTAGGTTATTGAGAACACACCAATTTAGCATCATGTTCTGCTGCTTGTGGACTGATTCTTCTCTGTAAGATGTCTTAAAGTTGGCTTGCATTGGCTTCAAGTTGATTGTGAACATCTCTTTTCAACTCCAAAGTCAATGACACCTTGCTGGTGAACTGAAGTCAGCCATGATGGGCTTAAAAACATATGGAAATTGGCAAATGCTACAAAGTCATTCTCTCCCTATGACAGGGAGCCTTTTCTTATTCATTGAACAGAACACCATTGCATTTATAGTTGAGGGGAGATTTCTCTTTAGCCATGGCTCCTACCCTCACATCTCATTTACTTCCTCTGATATGTGTTTAGATATACAAACTTTCTTTTAGGTAGTGTTTACATGTATTTCTTTTCCACAACACTTTAAACTTTCTTATGTCCATATATCTGGAAAGTGTTAGTTCTTTGCCATGTAAACTTGGGTTTTGCTCTTTTTATGTAAGTTGACGATCATTGTATTTCTGAAGAATTTGATCTATTAACATCTCATATAATCAGAATATATTTGTTTTTTTCCTTTTTTAAATTTATTTTTTATTGTTATTTCCCCCACCACACTTCTTTTCCCCACTGTTCAGCATGGGAATCCAGTTACACATACATGTATACATAATTTTTTTCTCCCATTGTGCTGTGTTGTAAGTATCTCGACATTATTCTCAGTGCTACACAGCAGAATTTCATTGTTAATTCATTCCAAAAGCAATAGTTTATATCCCTTAACACCAAGCTCCCAATTCCTCCCACTCCCTCCTCCTTCCCCTGGGGAATCAAAAGTCTATTCTCCATGTCCATGATTTTCTTTTCTGTGGAAAGTTTCAGAATGAATTTGAATTTATGTTTTCCATGTTTCTATATATTTTCTAATTGAGACAACTGATTTTGTATTTATTCTTGCTTCTGTTTATAATTTGTCATTCCATATCCTCTCCATAAAATTATCATTTATTATTATTATTTTATTATTATTCTCTGTGATTTACGTAGAGATTATGACTTGCTTTTTCTTAAAAATATTTATTGTGATATAATGTACTACACAACATGAAATTTGCCATTTTAACCTTTTGGAGTATACAGTTAGGTGGCATTTAGTACATTCATCACTGCTATTTTCTTCTAGGGCTTCAAAACTATGGAACATCAATGCAGTTGAGTACTTCACAGCTCTGAAAAAAATATTGGCAAAGATAGCTATGAATCAATATGGAGGGATTTCCAAGTTATATTATTAAATGGAAAAAAGCAGTGTATAAAAGAGCATATATAGCATGCTACTTTCTATGTTAGAAAGAAAGGAAAATAACATATACCTGTATCTTCCCATTAAGAAGAAGTAACACATGAGGAATCAATTTGAAACTAATGAGACTGCTTACCTATAGGGCATGGGGTGGGGATACAATAGAAAAGATGGGAAGATGAGTCCATTTATTTGTATAGTTTTGACTACATTATCTTTTACCTACTAAAAAATAAAAAGAAGGTGGTGGAAAATTAAAAATGTAGACTAAAACAGAAAATGAGGGTAGCTATATTTCAATTAGTAACATAATCAGACTAATGGGAAAATAAAGTAATTAAGTTACTATTGAACACTGAATTTTCTATATACACTACTCTCACAACTAAAAAACTGTAAGCATATTTTTTGGTAAGCAAATTTTTTGAGCCAAAGTTATTTTGTTATTAACAGTGGTTTCAGTTCAAGATTCTGAAATTACATATATTCAAAGATTTAGTAAATAAGTAAACTTGTCCTGGAAAAGAAAATGACCCCTGAATGGAGGGAAGGTGCTATGTACATGGAAAAATGGAGGCTAGAAAGAACTCTATGGTTCAAACTAGAATTGAAGCTACAGGCTTGAACTCATGTGTTGTAATATGTATTAACAGATTGAAATTATATATCAACATCTGTCTGGTTCCCATCTCTCATTCTTTCTTTCCTACTCCTGACCCATCTGCTAAGGGTAAACATTTCTTTAGTTTGCTTGCTTCTAGTTTCTACATCCTGTGTTCTTTATGTATGTTTCCTGGCTGTAGTCTCTGAGATCACTTAGAATTCTCATAATGAACAAACACACATAATGCCAAATTTGTATGAATATCAGTCTCCTCTAAGGAAAACCAAAATTACCCAGAAAAATGGCTTGTTATAGGGCTGGGACCAACACAACAAGGCCAGGGAAATTTTGCTGGGCTTGAAAATGAAAAGTGCCTAGTGAATCATGGGGACATAGGAGCCAGCTTGATAGGGCTCCCATTGGCCAAATCTTGCATAATCAGAGCTTCAAAATGAATATTATCAGTAATGGGTTACAACTTGGAGAATAAATAAGAATTCATGAGTCCATAATATTATAAATAAGTCAATTAAAAAAATCTATGTGGAGTAAGGGGGAGTTCCTTCCTATAGAGAATGCAGCTAATAAACAGAGGAAATGATCAAATTAGGAAATCATCATGTGGCCACCACCTTTACTATAGTACACTCAATATAGGAGTCAACAATGGAGGTTAGATATAGTGGGTGAAATTGTATTAAGAATAGTGTACTGGTTATATAGTCTCAAAATAGCTACCAAATGATACTTAGTTTATTACAAAGGTTAAAATAGTAAGTTAGTGTAGAGAAGCTGGCAAACACCACCTTAAGCAATTGATAAAGGGTAAAATCACTAGTAATTGGAATTTTTTTTTCTTTTTAGGGCCGCACCTGTGGCATGAGGAAGTTCCCAGGCTAGAGGTAGAAAGGGAAGTGTAACTACCAGCCTACACCAAAGCAACAACAGCAAGGGATCCTAGCCTCATCTGTGGGCTACAATGCTGGAACCTGTGGCAATGCTAGAATGTTAACCCAATGAGCAAGGCCAGGGATACTGGTCAGGGTTCATAATCTGCTGAGCCACAAATGGATCTCCGAAGAACACAAATTCCTAATGAAGCTTCTGCAGGTTTTGAAAAAATCTGGGAATGTAAGGCTGATGTTTGGTATTAGGAAACATGGGTAAAGCCCTTAGCCTAGGACCCAAAAGTTCATAAAAATATTCAGCATTATGATGACTGTTTGAGGACAATTCCAACACCAAGCATCTTTACCAACTTCTTTATTGAAATATAATTTGTGGGACCTGGGTAGCTCAGTCCATAGAGCATCAGAGTTTTAAATTGGGGGTCCATGTTCAAGTTCCCATCCATGTGCTGTCAGAAATATTGTTTGCAAACAATATTATGTTAATTTCAGGCATATTATGTGATGATTTCTCATTTTCATTGATAAAAAAGATCACCTCAATTTTAAATATAACTATCTGTCCCTACATGCTTTTACAGTATTATTGATAATATTCTTTATACTGTGTATTAAATCATCATGGATTCTTTATTTTATAACTGGAGGTTTGATTGTTTTCATCCACATCACCTATTCATCCCTCTCCCCCAGACACTGTCCCCTCTTGCAACCACCGGTTTCTTCTCTATATGTGTATGAGTCTGTTTTTATTTAGTTTTGTTTTGATTTTTAGACTCCAGATATAAGTGAGATACCATGATATACACCTTTGCCTCTCTGCTTTATTTCACAAAGCATAATAGATGCTAGATTCATCCATGTCGTTGGAACCTGGCTGTGAACTCTGAGATGCATGTGAATAGCTCCCTTATGGCCACATTGTTGCCAATGGAGGTGGCAAACACTTTAAGTCCCCAAGACAGGATGGCATAGACCATTGTTTTCACTGTTGGGGATTCACTTTCATTCTTTTGTGTGTGGATATCCAGCTTCCCAGCATCATTTATTGAAGAGACTCACCTTTCCTCATTGTGTTTTTAGCTCCATTGTCAAAGATCAGTTGATCATATATGTGTGAGATTCTTTCTGGGTTCTGTATTCTATTCCAATTTTTTGTATATCTGTTTTTATGTCAGTAACATACTGTATTGATTTCTAAAGTTTTGAAGTATAGTTTGTAATCATGAAGTGTGATGCCTAAAGTTTTGTCTACTGACAGATTCCTACACAGTGTTAATGTCAGTTTCCTCTGCCAGGCATATTTTAACATTTACCTTTTCACTTTTAACCTTAGGCTCTATATTGCCCATAAAAAGAAATGAGTGGGTTATTTGTAGTGAAAAATGATCAGAAAATCAATGTTTTAGATTAGCTTCCACTATGCAATAACTATGTGAGATGCCTTAAGTGATTTCACTACTCCTCTTGGTAAAATACAGGGGAAAAAACACTGTTTTATACTTTCCAGCCAGAAATAAAAGATATTGGACTGAATGAATTTGAAAGAATATGAAAATCATTGGCAAACTCAGAGTCTGCAGGAATATGAGTATGGACAGTTTTCTGAGCAGGAGGACTCCTTTAAATCCCAAATATTTCTTCTTAAGATCCTGCCTATTTGTCTAACTAAAGATTGGGAGGAACAGTAGAGTCATAGAAGGAAAGTTTCCAGTATATATTTAAAATCATTGGAGAGAAATATGATTAGAGCTATTACTAACTGTATGATCATGGTCATTTCCTACTCCTTCTAAGTATGTTGATAGTGCAGTTTTGTGTTTTTTCAATTATTTCATTTCTTTAGGGCTGTACCTGCAGCATATGGCAGTTCCCAGGCTAGGGGTCAAATCAGAGCTGCAGCTGCTGGCCTACACCACAGCCACAGCAATGCCAGATCCAAGCCCTGTCTGAAACCTACACTGTAGCTGAAGGCATCACTGTAACCTTAGCCCACTGAGGCCAAGTTTTGAGCCAGTATCCTCATGGATGTGAGCCTGGTTCTTAACCCTTGAGCTGCAATGGGAACTTCCAAAAGTGAAGTTTTAATAGCATAACTCCTAGGACTCTTGAAAAGTTCTATGAGGCTATCATGGAAAAATGTATTTGCCTGTCATTGTGTTCATTAAGCTTCCATTATTATCAGTGTACAGATCAATATTGGGAAATAGTGCTGGTCAATCAGGTCACTGAATTCTAAGAGACACTCCAATCCTTCAGTATCTCTCAGACCCCATCTCAGATCTCAGGTGTCTTCCTAAAGAAGAATATCCAGATTTCAGCCACCCTGGAGAATAAGATATAGATGGAGATAGATGGAGGTGCATGAGATAAAGTAAGGCTTATTTCTTGGCAAGAAGATAAATATGCATTAAGACAAGTTCAAACAGGGAACTTAGCACAGTTATAGGTTATGAGCTCAGAAACTCACCTGAGGAGTGTGAGAGTCAGATAAGTTAACATAAATTTTAGGTCAACTTCTTTGTACTTTAGGCTGACCACCTGATAATACTGTATTATTAAATTCCTGAACTTGATAGTTTGTGGGTGGTATATGAATACACGCAAAAAATTATGCATGGAATTTATGGTGTTTATTTTATGCAGAAAAGTATTCTTAGATATTAAAAACCTAATAGATAGAATCCTTTTTGTTAACTCTATGAAGTTGTGTAATTGGCATCCTCAAGTTACAAAGGGACAACATGAGCCAAGGAGATTTAGCACCCCAAGTCTACATCAAGAAAGTGGTGGGACCAAAATCATAACACGGGGAATCTAGCTTCAGATTCATTTAGTTAGTACATGGTCAGGTGTGCCCTCGAGGATTAGTCTCCTGAGGGAAGAGGTCCTGTATGTCATATTTATTCTTCTATATCCAATTAGTAGCTTAGTGTCAGAAATATTGTTTTTTTTATTGCCTTCTCCCAAATGTCTTACTTTATTTATTTTTTTAATATATATATATTTTTTCTTATTTTCCCACTGTACAGCAAGGAGGTCAGGTTATCCTTACATGTATACATTACAATTACATTTTTCCCCCAGCCTTTCTTCTGTTGCAACATGAGTATCTAGACAAAGTTCTCAATGCTATTCAGCAGGATCTCCTTGTCAATCTATTCTAAGTTGTGTCTGATAAGCCCAAGCTCCCGATCCCTCCCACTCCCTCCCCCTCCCATCAGGCAGCCACAAGTCTCTTCTCCAAGTCCATGATTTTCTTTCCTAAGGAGATGTTCATTTGTGCTGGATATTAGATTTCAGTTATAAGTGATATCCTATGGTATTTGTCTTTGTCTTTCTGGCTCATTTCACTCAGTATGAGATTCTCTAGTTCCATCCATGTTGCTGCAAATGGCATGATGTCATTCTTTTTTATGGCTGAGTAGTATTCCATTGTGTATATATACCACCTCTTCCGAATCGAATCCTCTGTCGATGGACATTTGGGTTGTTTGCATGTTCTGGCTATTGTGAATAGTGCTGCAAGGAACATGCGGGTGCATGTGTCTCTTTTAAGTAGAGTTTTGTCCGGATAGATGCCCAAGGGTGGGATTGCGGGGTCATATGGAAGTTCTATGTATAGATTTCTAAGGTATCTCCAAACTGTTCTCCAGAGTGGCTGTACCAGTTTACATTCCCAACAACAGGGCAGGAGGGTTCCCTTTTCTCCACAGCCCCCTCCAGCACTTGCTATTTGTGGAGTTATTAATGATGGCCATTCTGACTGGTGTGAGGTGATATCTCATGGTAGTTTTGATTTGCATTTCTCTTATAATCAGCGATGTTGAGCATTTTTTCATGTGTTTGTTGGCCATCTGTATATCTTCTTTGGAGAAATGTCTATTCAGGTCTTTTGCCCATTTTTCCATTGATTGATTGGCTTTTTTGCTGCTGGGTTGTATAAGTTGTTTATATATTCTAGAGATTAAGCCCTTGTCAGTTGCATCATTTGAAACTATTTTCTCCCATTCTGTTAGTTGTCTTTTTGTTTTCTTTTGGGTTTCCTTTGCTGTGCAAAAGCTTTTCAGTTAGATGAGGTCCCATGGGTTTATTTTTTCTCTAATTTCTCTTGCTTTGGGAGACTGACCTGAGAAAATATTCATGATGTTGATGTCAGAGAGTGTTTTGCCTATGTTCTCTTCCAGGAGTTTGATGGTGTCCTGTCGTACATTTAAGTCTTTCAGCCATTTTGAGTTTATTTGTGTGCATGGTGTGCGGGTGTGTTCTAGTTTCATTGCTTTGCATGCAGCTGTCCAGGTTTCCCAGCAATGCTTGCTGAATAGCCTTTCTTTGTCCCATTTTATGTTCTTGCCTCCCTTGTCAAAGATTAATTGACCATGGGTGTCAGGGTTTATTTCCGGGTTCTCTCTTCTGTTCCATTTATCTGTCTGTCTGTTTTGATCCCAGTACCACACTGTTTTGATGACTGTGGCTTTGTAGTATTTCCTGAAGTCTGGGAGAGTCATGCCTCCTGCTTGGTTTTTGTTTCTCAGGATTGCTTTGGCGATTCTGGGTCTTTTGTGGTTCCATATAAATGTTTGGATTGTTTGTTGTAGTTCTGTGAAAAATGTCCTGGGTAATTTGATAGGGATTGCATGGAACCTGTAGATTGCTTTCGGTAGTATGGCCATTTTTACAATATTGATTTTCCCAATCCAGGAACATGGAATACCTTTCCATTTCTTTCCATCTTCTTTGATTTCTTTGATTAAAGTTTTATAATTCTCGGCATATAGGTCCTTTACCTCCTTGGTCAGGTGTATTCCGAGGTATTTGATTTTGTGAGGTGCCATTTTAAAAGGTATCATATTTTTGTATTCCTTTTCTAATATGTAATTGCTGGTATACAGACATGTGACTGCCTTCTGAATGTTCATCTTATATCGTGCTACTTTGCTGAATTTATGAATCAGTTCAAGTACTTTTGGGGTTGAGTCCTTAGGGTTTTCTATGTATAGTATCATGTTGTCTGCATACAGTGACAGTTTGATCTCTTCTCTTCCTATATGGATGCCTTTTATTTCTTTGGTTTGTCTAATTGCTGTGGCTAGGACTTCCAAAACTATGTTGGAGAGCAGTGGTGAGAGTGGGCATCCCTGTCTTGTTCCAGATTTGAGTGAGAAGGCTTTCAGTTTTTCCCCATTGAGGATTATATTTGCTGTGGGTTTATCATAAATGGCTTTGATTATATTCAGGAATGTTCCCTCTATACCCACTTTGGCGAGGGTCTTGATCATGAATGGATGTTGGACTTTCTCAAATGCTTTTTCTGCGTGTATTGAGATGATCATATGATTTTTGACTTTTTTTTGTTAATGTGGTGTATGATGCTGATTGATTTGCGTATGTTGAACCATCCTTGTGAACCTGGGATGAACCCAACCTGGTCATGGTGTATAATTTTTTTGGTATGTTGTTGGATTCGGTTGGCTAAGATTTTGTTGAGAATTTTTGCATCTATATTCATCAATGATATTGGGCGATAGTTTTCTTTTTTGGTGGTATCTCTGTCTGGTTTTGGAATGAGGGTGATGGTGGCCTCATAGAATGTCTTTGGGAGTATTCCTTCTTCTTCAACCTTTTGAAAGAGTTTAAGGAGGATGGGCACCAATTCCTCTTTATATGTTTGATAGAATTCCCCTGTGAAGCCATCTGGTCCTGGACTTTTATTTGTAGGGAGTGATTTTATGACCTCTTCAATTTCATTTCTAGTGATCGGTCTGTTCAGTTGGTCTGTTTCTTCTTGATTCAGTTTTGGCAGGCTGTAAGATTCTAGAAAATTGTCCATTTCTTCCAGATTGTCAAACTTGTTGCCATATAGTTGTTCATAGTATTCTCTTATGGTTTTTTGTATTTCTGCTGTATCCGTTGTGATTTCTCCTTTTTCATTTATAATTTTGGTTATTTGGGTTCTTTCTCTCCTCTTTTTAGTGAGTCTGGCCAGGGGTTTGCCAATTTTGTTGACCTTTTCAAAGAACCAGCTCTTGGTTTTATTAATTTTCTCTATTGTTTTTTGAGTCTCTATTTTATTGATTTCTTCTTTGATCTTTATAATTTCCTCCCTTCTGCTGACTTTAGGACTTTTTTGTTCTTCTTTTTCTAATTCACGTAGGTGGAGGGTTAAGTTGTCAATTTGGGATCTCTCTTCTTTTTTGAGAAAGGCGTGCATTGCTATAAATTTCCCTCTGAGCACTGCTTTCGCAGCATCTCATAGGTTTTGAGAGGTTGTGTCTTCATTATCATTTGTTTCAAGGTAGTTTTTAATTTCCTTCTTGATTTCCTCATTGACCCATTGGTTTTTTAGTAGCATGTTGTTTAGTCTCCATGCAGTAGGTTTTTTCTCTTTCCTTTTCCCATGGTTGATTTCTAATTTCATGGCATTGTGGTCAGAGAAGATACTTGAGATAATTTCTATGCTCCTAAATTTATTGAGATTAGCTTTGTGTCCCCATATGTGGTCGATTCTTGAGAATGTTCCATGAGCATTTGAGAAGAATGTGTCTTCTGCTTTTTTTGGATGTAGTGTCCTGAAGATATCAATGAAGTCTAACTTTTCTATTGTTTCCTTTAGGATCTCTGTTGCTTTATTGGTTTTCTGTCTAGAGGATCTGTCCATTGATGTGAGGGGGGTATTAAGGTCTCCTACTATGATTGTATTCTCATCAATATCTCCCTTTATGTCTGTTAATATTTGTTGTATGTATCTGGGTGCTCCTGTATTGGGGGCATATATGTTGACGATAGTAACATCCTCACCTTGGATGGATCCCTTAATCATTAAGTAGTGTCCTTCTTTGTCTTTCTTTATGTCTTTTGTTTTAAAGTCTATTTTGTCTGATTTGAGTGTTGCGACTCCTGCTTTTCTGTCATGTCTATTGGTGTGAAATATTTTTCCCCATCCTTTCACCTTCAATCTATATGTATCCTTTGTCCTAAGGTGAGTTTCCTGTAGGCAGCATATTGAAGGTTTTTGCGTTTGTATCCACTCAGCCACTCTGTGTCTTTTGATTGGGGCGTTCAGTCCATTAACATTTAAGGTGATAATTGATGGATGATTATTTATTGCCATTTGAACATCATGTTCCAGTTGATTCTATGGTTCTCCATTCTTCCAATCTTTTTTTTTTTTCTTTTGGTTGGATGGTCTCCTGTTATTACCTGCTTGAGTGTATTTTTTTTTTCATTTTTTGCAAATGCAATATTTGGTTTTGGCTTGTGGTTGCCCTGTTTTTTAAGTATGCTAACCCCTTCCCATAATTGTGTGTTTTAGCCTGATGGTTCCATAAGTTCAAACACGTCATTACTATATTAAAATTAAGAAGAGAAACATACAAACAAGCAAAAAGGGTTATCTACTTCCTAACATCCCTTGCCCACATTTTATGGTTTTGATGACTCTTTTTTATTGTTTTCTTTTTAATTTTATTTTGTTTGAGGCCTGTTCATGATTAAATCTGTATGATGGCTTATTTGAGTGACTGCTCTCTGATTGCGGTTTCCTCAGTCCTAGTTCTTCCTCTTCTTTTTGTTTTTTTTTCCTTTTCTTTTTTCTTCCCGTTCCTTCCTTTCTTTTTGGTTTAGAGAATCCCTTTCAATATTTCCTTTAACCTTGGTTTTGTGTTGCAGTATTCTTTAAGTTTTTGTTTGTTGGAAAACATTTTTATTTCCCCTTCTATTTTAAATGATATTCTTGCTGGATAGAGTATTCTAGGCTGCATATTTTTTCCTTTTAGCACTTTCAATATCTCTTGCCATTCCCTCTTGGCCTGTAGTTTTTCTGTAGAGAAGTCAGCTGATAATCTTATGGGGGTTCCCTTGTAGGTAACATTCTGCTCTTCTCTGGCTGCCTTGAGGATCCTCTCTTTATCACTAACTTTTGCCATTTTTATTATGATGTGTCTTGGTGTGGGTGTATTTGGGTTCAGTTTGTTTGGGGCCCTCTGTGCTTCTTGTATCTTGAACCCAGCATCCTTTAGATTTGGGAAGTTTCCAGTGATAATTTCTTCAAATATACTTTCCATCCCCTTATCTTTTTCTACTCCTTCTGGAATTCCTATTATGCATAGATTGGCTCGCTTTATATTATCCCATAGGTCTCTTATATTGCTTTCCAGTTTTTTGATTCGGTTTTCTGTCTGTTGACTGGATTGAGTGATTTCCATTATTCTATCTTCCATATCACTGATTCGTTCTTCTGCATTATTCATTCTGGTTTTTACTGCCCTTAGTTCAGTTTGTGTCCCTGCCAATGAATGTTCTAGTTTTTCTTGGCTCCTCCTTATATTTTCTAGTTCCTTTCTGAGGGTATCTGCATTACTGTTCATATCTTCTTTTAATTCCTTCAGTATCTTCACTATTTCTCTTTTGAACTCCAGGTTTGTCAGACTGCAGAGATGTGTTTCATTGTTGACTGCTTTAGGTGAGTTCTCCTGTTGGTTTGACTGAGGGTGGTTTCTCTGCTTCTTCACCTTGCTTGTTGTTTTCTTTCTCCTAAGGGAGTTGTACTCTCCATTATCGGGCAGTGTTTGCCTTGTCACTGCCGTGGAATGTTTCCTGAGGGCTGGCGTTGTTGGTCAATCTTTTTTGAGGCAGTGTGGCTTTTCTGGAATGTTGATGGGGCTAACAGTGTTTCTTTGAAGCAAAGGAGGACTTCCTGAGGGCCGACAGGACTGGGAGGTCCACACCACGATGGCAGCAGATTTCACTCAGTCAGGCAGAGCTTGCTCTGGTGTTTTTAGTCCGTGGGGTTCTTTCAGGGGGTTGGCGGTGTTGGGCAGCTGTTCCTCAGGAGTGCAGCACCCCCTGGGGGCTGAAGCAGCTATCTGGGTCACTGAGAACCTAAGAGGCTCTTCCCTAGGGCAGCCCAACTCAGAAGGACAGCCTGCGAATGTAGGTGGATCTTTTCACAGTCTGGCCAAGCTTGTTGCAGCTTTTCTGGGCTGCAGGGGCTCTTCCAGGGGGCTGGTGGTTCCGAGCAGCTATTCTGAGGGAGTGGGGCACCCCCTGGGGGCTTGGGCGGGTGGCAGGGCCACTGGAAAACCAAGAGGCTCCTGCCCAGGGCAGCCCGACTCAGAAAAACCATCCGGGAATTAGGCAGATCTATTCACTGCCTGGCTAGGCTTGTTCTAGCTTTTCTGGGCTGCAGCCCTTTTCTCGGGGGCTGGTGGTGTTTGGTGCTGCTCTGTGGGGGTGTAGCCCCTCCAAAGGGCAAGCAGACCTGTGCAGGGACAGCCCCTGTGGTGGTAGGCTTCAGGCAATTGTTGAGGCCAGCCCTCCTGGATGGCAGGCAGCCCCAGGTCCGGTGAGAGCATAGGGGGTGGCGGGGGTGGGGGAGGGGATGCACTGGGAAGCACAGCTTTCAGCTAGTTAGCGGGCCTGTAAGCTTGCTGTGGCGTGGGGGGTATTCTATGGGGACCCACCCCTTCTTCTCTCCCCTCCCCAGCATGGGCGCAGACCGGGCTCTTTTCCCAGGTTCCCTCTGATGCGGCTTTCCACTTCCCCACCCCTAGAGTATTGCTCCCTTCCTCTGCGACAGCTTTGTTTTCTAGTCTCCCAGGCAGTCTCTGCCCAGTCAAATGGTTTCTAGACCTCCCAAGCAGTTTCCGCTCCGCCCCGCCCCCCAAGCCTGGGGACTATCCTCTGGAGCTTGGTCTCAGTGCCCAGCCCCCACCCAGGCGTCTCAATTTTTGGTGACTGTGCCCATAGTTCAGATGGTCCCTTCGGTTCTTGATCGGCTTTTCCATTCTCCAACTTACTGCTACACTCTTCTCTGCATCTGGAGATTCCTCCGGTTCATTTGATCTTTCCCCCGTGTAGGTGACTTTCCAGGGTGCAGGATCCCTTTCTCCTCCGCAGTTCCCTTTAGGGAGCGCCCGTCCCGCTTGGATTCACCTTCTCTCACTCTCCTCTTTTCTCCCGTTCTGCCCCGTAATGTCACGAACTTCTTGCCGTTATTGGAGTTTAGGTTCTTCTGCCAGTGATTTGTTGCTGTTCTGTGCGAGTCATTTATTCTGTAGATGTGCTTTTTTTTGTTGTGTTTGTGGGAGAGTGCGAGCGTGTCCCCCTACTCCTCCACCATCTTGTCCCAAATCAGAAATATTGTTGATAAAAGAAAAAAAATTGCTGGTTTTCCTTGAAAGGAATCATGGCAAATGTTGAGAGTTTGTTACTTGCTTTGGCAACACTAGGTGATAAAATAAAAGTGGGCATTCATTCTTTTCCTCCATGAGAAGGTGAGGGAACTAGGATGGTGGCCACAATTGGAACTTGATATTTCCCACTCACCTCCTTCCCCAGCAGACCAAGAGAGGAGCAAGAGGAGAGAGAACCAGAGCAGCACTGTCTGAATTCCTCCTCCTGGGGCTCCCCATCCAGCCAGAGCAGCAGGGTGTGTTCTTTGCCCTGTTCCTGGGCATGTACCTGACCACAGTGCTGGGGAACGTGCTCATCATCCCACTCATCAGGCGGGACCCTCGCCTCCACACCCCCATGTACTTCTTCCTCAGCCACTTGGCCCTCATGCATGTCTCCTTTTCATCAGTCACTGTCTCTAAGATGTTGATGAACATGCAGACTCTTGATCAATCCATTCCCTATGCAGGGTGTGTAACACAGACATATTTTTTCTTATTTTTTTGTTGGTATTGATAACCTTATTCTTGCATTGATGGCCTATGACAGGTATGTGGGTATTTGTCACCCTCTACACTATGCAATCATGAGGGAAGAGCTGTGTATTTGTCTGATGTCTGGATTCTGGCTACTCTCCTATGCCTATGCTGTGACCCATTAGTTCATTCTTATAGGGTTGAGTACTATTCTATTCAATATGTGTACCACATCTTCTTTATCATTTATCTGTTGAAAGACATTAAGTTTGCTTCCATGTCTTGGCTTCTTGCCTTCCAAAGCTACAACATTCAGTTAAGATTCTATTGTTTACTTTTAGTAAAGTCCCAAATGCTTATCTTTGCAATGCAGTATCAGGTGAATAAAGTACATTTGATGGTTTTCTGTGCTGTGATTCCACCTGTTGCAGTTACTTGTGTGTATCTTTGCACATTTATATAATGTATACTTCTGTTTTGTTATGGTTAAAAAGTGTGAAAAAATATTTATTTGGGAGGTTCCCATCATGGCTCAGTGGTTAAGGAGTTATATTTGTGGCTCATTGGTTAATGAATCTGAGTAGTTTCCATGAAGACACAGGTTCAATCCCTGGCCACGCTCAATATTTTAAGGATCCAGCATTGCTGTGAGCTCTGGTGTGGATCGCACATTTGGCTTGGATCCCACATTGCTGTGGCTGTGGTGTAGGCTGGCAGCTACAGCTCTGACTCAATCCCTAGCCTGGGAAGCTCCATATTCCACTGGTGCAGCCCTAAAAATACAAAAAAAAAGAATATTTAATTGAACCACTGTGAAGATTTAATTTGAAAGTATGTGGAAAACCCTTGGAACAGTACCTGGAAGTATTACCATTTGTTTGCAAACCTGGATTGGACATTTTCAAAATAGGGGATTTTAAGTAACTCAAAACCTGTAGGGTGCAATGAACTATTTTGAAAGACCATGACATAGTTTCAGTAAATCTCTTCAAATGTAAGGACTTTCATATCCTTTTTAAGAGGAAAGGAATGATTGATGCCTCTTACCTGGTGCCCTTTCCCCATTTTCAACTGAGCAAATTACAGAGGTTTGAGCCTGGCATGATGAAAAGATGCAAACTTGAACTCAGAGACTTCTCAGTCAACAACGGAGAAGTCTGTTGACTCCCATGTACTCAATATGGGAAAAAGCAGTTGTTCCTTAATTTTTTATTGAATAAAGAATGAATGTCCATTGGTTTCTGTGGGAAAAGACTTCATTAATGTGAGGGTTTGATGTGTTGTTGGAGCCAGAATTGGAAAGACTGATTCATTCACCAACAATTAAGAGAAATAAAGGGAAAGTAGCAAAAATTAAGACTTTTCATAGGACAGAGGACATAACTATAATCTTATGGCATGTTTATTGACATTTCCCACTTTGCCAATTCCCATCTGAGGCAAGAAAAGCATGAGGAGGGAGAACCAGAGCAGTGTGTCTCAGTTCCTCCTCCTGGGGCTTCCTCATCTGGCCAGAGCAGCAGGACATAATCTTTGCCCTCTTCCTGGGCTCATACCTGACAACCTGCTCATCATCCTGCTTGTCAGGCTGGACCCTTGCCTCCACAACCCCATGTACTCCTTCCTCATCACTTGGTCCTCACAGATGTCTCCACTTCAATTGTCACTCTTCCAGAGATGCTGGTGAACATGCAGACTCAGCAACAATCAATCCCCTATGCAGGGTGCATTTCCCAGATATATTTTTTTTACGTTTTGTTTTCTTGACAATTTCCTTCTCACAGTGATGGCTTATGACAGGTATGTGGCCATATGTCAGCCTCTCCACTACAGCACCATACTGAGGCAGGAACTGTGTGTCTCCTTAGTATCTTGGGTCCTGGTTCCTCTGTTGTATCTATGCCCTGTTACATACCCTCCTCTTGGTCCAATTGTCCTTCTCTGTGGACAATACCATCCCCCACCCCTGAAACCTCATTGCCCTCCTGAAGTTGAGCTGTTCAGACACCTCCCTCAATGAGCTGGTCATCTTTCCTGTGGGAGGAAGCCTTTTAATCCTGCCTTGGTTTAGTATCTTGGGCTCCTATATTCACATAGGGCCCACACTTTTGAGTGTCTCTTCCACCAAGAGACTCTTTAAAGTTTGTTCCACCTGTGGCTTCCATCACTTTGCAGTGTCTTTATACTACAGGACACTTGCTAATGTTTCCTTTTTCTCCTCATCTTGGGACTCCAGTGACAAAGATGTTACTACTTCTGTTGTATATGCAGTAGTCACTCCCATGCTGAACCCCTTCATCTACAGCCTCAGAAACAGAGACATAAAGGAGTCCTTAGAGATATTTGTCAATATGCCTATCTTCTTGAAGTGCCAATCTCTAAATCCTCACATTGTAGTCATGAGCACAGTGAGATCATCTCCTAAACTATCATATTGTTATCATCTCTGTAACTTCAAGTGAATATGCATTCAACAATCACATATTTGTTAATATGTCAATAAGGTCCAGCTTTTTCTTTCATTGCCAATGTTCCTTATCTTTATTTTTTTCTGCTTCTTCATCATATTATAATATATTGCCAAGACCAGCTCAGCAGGATGGGGCTGAAGAATGGGTCTTGTGAAACTTAAGGAAAAAATTAACATAAAACAAGACACACTGCTTTTATTGTGTTTTTTAGGATTATGTCACACGAGAAGGGGGTTGTAGGTGCAGGATATAGGTTTTTTTTAAAGTTATTTTAAAGGTCACATAGCCAGTTGCTGATTAAGCTTTTATTCTGAACTTTAGGCATTTAACAATCACTAGAATTTGAGGAAGCTTGGTGTCAGCTATCTATGCATAGCATCTAGAGAATCACCATTGTGCTTCTGCAGCCAGTGTGCCTATCTGCAGCAACTGGCAGTGCCTAGGTTTGCACCTTGGTTCTTCTTTGCTAATGCATATCCAGCTAACAATCCCTCATAAACCCCTTGGGGCTATGGGGCTCCTCTTTTATTCTTAAGAGCACGTATCATGTTGTGCAAAGGGCATGCCAGTTGGCACAGGTCCCACTTGCCTAGACCAATGCATTAAGTCCTCATTCAGGTGACCCAATGAATAAATTATGCCTCTAGGCCTTTGTTCTTAAGCTTAAGTCATGCACCATCACTGTGACTGTTTTTCAAGCAGGAAGATGGGGTAAAGTAAGGCAGGACAAGATGGAGTTTTCAGCAAAGAGGCTAAGAAAATATTGTAGAAACTTGTCTCATGACAATATATGAAAAAAATCCTATGCAAAATATGTCACATAATTATGATTGTGGTTTTTTCTTTTTCTCCTTTTAGATACATCTGTTTTTGCCTATATATTTTTTATACTATGGTATTGAGAACATACCAATTTAGCATCATGTTCTGTTCCTTGTGGACTGATTCTTCTTTGTAAGATGTGCTGAGATTGGCTTGCATTGGCTTCAAGCTGATTGTGAACATATCTTTTCAACTCCAAAGTCAATGACACCATCCTGGTAGATTGAAATCAGCCACAATGGGCATAAATACACTATGGAAATTGGATAATGTTGCAAAGTAATGCTCTTCTATGATAGGGACCTAGATCCTCATGGATGCCTGTCAGGTTTGTTAACTGCTGAGACACAATGGGAACTCCAGGGTTTTGGTCTTTTTATGTATGTTGACCATAATTGTATTTCTGGAGAATTTGATCTATTAACATCCAATATAATCACAATGTATTTGAATTTCTGTTTTCAAGGTTTCTATGTTTTCTACTTGAGATATCTGATTTCATATTTATTCTCACTTCCATTTATCCTTTTTGATCAATAAAATGTATATTTTGTTATTCCATATCCCCTCCATTAACTCATTAATCATTCATTATTATTTTGTTATTTTTTCTGTCCTCTAGTTTTTCCTTAAATTTGTTTTTTATTATGGCATAATGTCCTACTTACCATTTTAACCATTTGGGGTATACAAGTAGCTGGCATTTAGTACATTCATCACTTCTATTTTATTCTAGGGCTTCAAAAGAAAACCATAGAGCACCAATGCAGTTGAGTACTTCATAGCTATGAAAAAACAATGGCAATGATACCTATAAATTAATATGTAAGGTTTTCCATGATATATTACTGAATGGAAAAAAGCATTGCACAAAGAGCATCTATAGCATGCTACTTCCTATGGGGAAAAAAGGGGAAATAATATATACATGTATCATCCCATTGAGCAAGATAAAATACTTGAGGAATCAATTTGAGACTAATGAAACTGATTACATACAGGGGTTGGGGTGGGAATAGGATAGAAAAATGGGGAGATGAGTATATTTATTTGTACAGTTTTGACTGCATTATCTTTTACCTACTAAAAATAAAAGTAAGGTGATTGGAAATAAGGCAAAATAAAATAAAACAAATAATGAGCCTAACTATATTTTGATTTAATACCATAATCAGACTAAAGGGGAAAATAAAGTAATTTAGTCATTATTAAACACTGAATTTTGTCTATAAACTCCTTTCACAATAACTAAAAAAACTGTAAGCACATTACACACTGACCTACATGGTTCCACCAGCCTCAAGTGGCCTTAACATTAAAATTAATTAAAATGACTTTAAATTATCATGTGGGTTTTTCACTTTCCCTATTATATTTCAAGTCTCCAGTAGCCACAGGAGACTGGGTCGTCTCTATTGGATAACAATGCTATAGAGTATTTTCATACTTGTGGAAAGCCCTACTGTACAGTGCTGATAACTAGACCATGAAGTTTGGAAATCTGCAGTTCGTGTGTGTGTGTGGTGGGTTTGCTGTTGCATCTTCCTTCTTTTTATGTTATTTGTGTTTTGGTTGGAGCAGATGTGATTCTTAGTGTGTGTAGAGAAGTTTCTGTGTGTGTGAGTGTGTATGCTTTGTGAGTTGTGTGGGTGACTGGATGTGGTCTTTGCTTTTTTAAAAACAGCTTTTGAGGTTTAATTGATATATGCAAAACTGAACATATTTAATATATGTAATTTGAGGAGTTTGGACATGTGCACACACTTGTGAAGCTACCACCACAGTCAAGGTCATCAACATAGCTGTCTCCTCTCAAAATGTCCTTTTGATGTGGTAAGAAATCTTAACATGAGATCTACTCTTTTAAGGAACTTTTAGGTGCAAAGTATGGTATTCTTGACTCTAGGCATTATGATGTATAGAACATCTCTAGAACTAATTCATCTTGCATAACCAAAATTTTATTTCAATTAAATAACAACACTGCAGTTCTCCTTCCCCCTAGTCCTTGGTGACTGCCATTTATTCTCTGTTTCTATGAGTTTCTCAAAGTGAAATTATACAATATTTCTTCTTGTAGGACTGGATTAATTCACTTAGCTTAGTATTCGCAATTTCATCCATCTTGTCAGAAATGGCAGGATTTCCAATTTTTAAGCAAAAATTATAATCCATTGTGTGTATATGCCACCTTTATACATTCATCTGTCAATGGATATGAGGCTTGTTTCCATAGCTTATCTACTGTGCACAGAGCTGCAATGCACATGGGAGAGTAGATACATCTCTGAGATCTTGATTCCAGTCCTTTCTGATTCCAGTCCAACACCCAGAAGTGGGATTGTTGGATGATGTTGTAGTTCTAGTTCGAATGTCTTGGGGAATCTCCATACTGTTTTCTGTAATGGCCACACCATTTTACATCTCCACCAACAGTGTAGCATGGTTATTGTTTGCATATTTTTTAAATTGTCATTGACAAAAGATTTCATTTTGAAGTTGTAAGTAAGTTGGTATAAATCCATGCAATCCTTGCTTCTCACTAGGTTGAGTATAGGTTGGACAGCGCCAAAAAGCAGGACCTGGGATTTTGTTTTTATGTCACTATGCTTCATGCTGAGTGTCTGTTTCTGTGTATAACACACTCAGATTCTCCTCCTCTCCTTGAATGGCTGTAGAGCAGAGAGGGCCATGGGCAGGTCCTTCAAAATATGTGTATGCATTTGACCTGGTCAGACATCTTCACAGCCTTAGTCTTCCTTTGTCTCAGCTCTAGACATAAACAGGCAGCAATCGACCTCCTCTTTACGCTAAGTTGGTGGCACTTTGTCCAGATGGTTTGAACAGTGTTCCTCACTGATGTTTACTGATTTCCACATTTCCGCTGTGGGGAACAGCGTGGGATCAATTTAGGGATCTTGTCTAGTAAATCAGATGTCTGTGAATTCTGATATAGGTCCTCGATCCTACAGCATCTGTAATATTTCAGCTCCCTGGTCACCTCACCGGGCAAATTCACATGTCCCTCACTTTGCCTGTATGCTCAGAACTGTGCCATTTTAAAGCCGTGGCGATGGAAGGGGAGAGAGAGAAAATGGCAGATATGAAGGAAGTTTTTCTTGAAAAAAATTTTAAAAATGGAATGAGTCAAGTGCTGTGGACCTACTAATTAATCTCCGAGGGCCATTGTCTGGGCCTGTACTGTTTTCTGGATGTGAAAGTGAGACCTCAGAAGTAAACACATATTTTCAGGAAGCTACTTGAGTTTGCTTGATGGCCTCGTGTATCTTTGTTGTCTTTAATTCCTGATGTCTGCTTACACATCCTGCCTAAATAATGAGCTGATTTATTTAATTTTGGGGTCATTCTTCTTTTGATTGCTATTTTTAGACAGTATTTATTGACTCTTCTGATATATTTTCTAAATTAAAATTTTTTTATTTTGTTAAAATATATGTAACAAAATGTAACATTTCAATGATTTTTGTGTAAATTTCTGTGGCACTAATTCATGTTGTTGTACAACCACCACCACCATCAACCTCCAGAAATTTTTATCTTTCCAAATGTAAACACTGTACCCACTGAACAGATGCCATTCAATTTTTTGTCTCTATTAATTTGACTCATCTAGGAATCTTATATGAATGGACTCTTACAGTATTTACATTTTTGTGATTGCAAGATTTAACTTAGCATGTCTTCAAGGTTCATTCATATTGTGGCTGTATCAGAATTTCTTTCCTTTTTAAGGCTGAAGAGTCTTCCACTGTATGTATAGACCACATTTTATTTAACCAAGCATTTAGCTATAAGATATGCATTGTTTCCATCTTTTGGCTTCTGCGTATAATACTGTTTAACATGAGTGTATAAATATTTCTTTGGCCCCTGTTTCCAATTACTCTGAGTATATAAGCAGAGGTAAAATTGCTTAATCATGTGGAAATTCTATTGAATTTTTGAGGAACATTCATAATTTTTGTCTTTTCCTTCCTTCCTCCCTCCCTTGCTTCCTTCATTCCTACCTTATTTTCTACATTCCTTCCATCACTTCTTACTTTCTCTTTTTTTCTTTCATTATTTCTTCTTTCTTTCTTTTGTATTGCTTACAGTCATTCTAAAAACAATAAATTTGTGTGTTGAGCACATTATTTTTTACATGGTACATTAACCTTCCAAATAATGCTTTAAGTAGTATATGTGTGTGTGAGTGTGTGTGTGTGTGTGTGTGCATGTAATAGAGACACAAGCACATATGGAATCTCACAGCAGAGCCATGGAAGTGACTATGTCCTATTTATTACCCCATCCCTACTGTCTATCATGATATCTCCAATTTGTGAAAAAGAGAATGAGCAGTTCCTTATTTTCACTAAAGGGTTTGATTGAAGTCATATACTTTCTCCACATGACTGTGTCAGTGTTCAGAAAAATCATGTTTTGTTGCTCTCACCAGACTGGATGAGGCATCAGTGTGTGAGTGCAGTGCAATGTGATCTGTCTGCACATGACAGAGTCACTCTGAGAAACCATGTGACCATGTGGTAACTGCAATGCTGAATAATTCTAAGTTCCAGGAATTTCTGATTTCTCTTCATTCCCAGAGGAGAGGAAAGCAGCATGAGGAGGGAGAATCAGAGCCATGTGTCTGAGTTTCTCCTCCTGGGGCTCCCCATCCAGCCAGAGCAGCATGGGGTATTCTTTGCTCTGTTCCTGGGCATGTACCTTACCACAGTGCTGGGGAACCTGCTCATCATCCTGCTCATCAGGCTGGACCCTCGCCTCCACACCCCCATGTACTTCTTCCTCAGCCACCTGGCCCTCAAGGATGTCTCCTTTTCCTCTGTCACTGTACCTAAGATGCTGATGAACATGCAGACTCAGGATCAATCCATCTCCTATGCAGGGTGTGTAACACAGACCTATTTTTTCATATTTTTTGCTTGCATTGATAACCTTCTTCTTGCAGTGATGGCATATGACATGTATGTGGCTATTTGTCACCCTCTACACTACACAGTCATCATGAGGGAAGAACTGTGTCTATGTCTGTTGGCTGGATCCTGGCTCCTCTCCTGTGCTGATGCCCTGACCCACACCCTCCTCATGGCTCAACTGTCCTTCTGTTCTGAAAACATCATCCCCCACTTCTTCTGTGACCCTGCTGCCCTGCTTAAGCTCTCCTGTTCAGACACATCTCTCAATGATCTGGTAGCATTCACTTCAGTGTCTGTGGTTCTCCTTATTCTACTGTGTGGCATCCTGGTCTCTTATGGCCACTTTGGGCTCTCCATCCTGAGGGTCCCCTCTACTAAAGGGATCTTCAAAGCCTTGTCCACCTGTGGCTCCCACCTCTCTGTGGTGTCTCTATTCTATGGGACAATTATGGCAGTGTACTTTTCCTCCTCATCAGGCCAGTCCCATGACAAGGACATCATTGCTTCTGTGATGTACACTGTGGTCACCCCCATGCTGAACCCTTTCATCTACAGCCTGAGAAACAGGGACATGACATTGGCTCTGGGGAGTCATTTCAGAAACAATAACCTTTTTGCCAAGTAAGAATCACCTAACCATGTTCTTATTTCATTCCCTGCCCTAGTTAGAAATGCCTACAATTGCTATGTGTTGGTCACCCATGTCTCTAGCACCTTCCTCACTGTCCCTTAAGTGGTCATTGTTATTGGGTCAATCTCTTCCCTTTACTCATACCTCTTGCCATTATTTCTCTATAATCCTAAATATGACATTACCCACAGTGCATGTTCAACTCGTGGTCTTCAAAACACTAAACACCTTTTTGTATATGTGTATGTTTAGAGTTATTTTTCAATGTGTTATATTATTATAACATTTGGCTTTTTAAAGCTTTATTGTAATATATATATATATATTTTGTTTTATTATTTACATCTATCCTTAGGCATTGCCTTTTCAGTTGTTTAATTGATTTTTAATTAATTAGAAGTATAGGTACCTTATAATGTTGTTTTAGTTTAATGTGTAGAGTGAAATAAATAATTTTCAATAAATTACATAGTTTTTAGCATGTATATATGTATATATATATTTATATACTTACATTCAGATTTTTTTCCCATATATATTGTCACAAAATATTGAGTACTGTTCCATGTGCTATACAATTCACCCTTGTTAATTATCTATTTTGTATACAGTAGTATGTATATGGTAATACCTAACTCTTAATTTGTTCATTCCCCTTTTCCCCTTAGATAACCATAAGTTTGTTTTCTGTGTCTGTTTATCTACTTCATTTTTGTGCATAAGTCATTTGTATCTTTCTTTTCTTGGCACTTTAGGACAGCACCCAAGGCATATGGAAGTTCCCAGGCTAGGGTTTGAATTGGAGCCACAGCTGCTGGCCTAAACCACAGCTACAGCAATGCAGGATCTGAGCCACTTCTGCAAACTATACCACAGCAAAGGGCAATGCTTGATCCCTGACCCACTGAAAAAGGTCAGGGATCAAACCCACATCTTCATGAATACTAGTTGGATTATTTCCATTGTGTCACAATGAAAACTCCCCATATCACTTTTTTAGATACCACATATAAATGATATCATATGATGTATGTTTTCACTGTCTGTTTTACTTCATTAAGTATGATAATCTGTAGCTCAATTCATGTTACTACAAATGGCATTATTTCATTCTTTTTATGGCTGAGTAGTATTCTATTATATAGAGCTACTACATCTTCCTTTTTAATTTATTTGTTGGTGGACATTTGGGTTGCTTCCATGTCTTAGTTTCTTGCCTTCCAAAGCTACAAACATTCAGTTAAGATTCTAATGTTTCATCTTAATAAAGTCCAAAATACTTATCTTGTCAATATAGTGTCAAATTAATGAAGTACTTTTGATGGTTTTCTAAACCTAAATAAACTTTAATTTCATTGTACTTTTGACAATAGGGGAGCACAGAGTAGGCAATCCAATTACCAAATTTCCACATTCCAGGAAGACTAAGTTTTTCTCTCTAAATTGGATGTTTGTGTTGTGAACACTCTACAGCTATTGGAGTAATTTTAGTCTGGGAAATGAGTGTTATCTTTTCTCCAGAGATTTCACTTCCAATATGAAAAAGCACTAAATGCCTGAATTTATAATTTTTGCACACAAAAACATCTACTGCTTGACTACTATGTGCCAGGCATTGTTCTATATTCTGGGAATACCAGTTTAAAAAAATGTATCCCCTTGTAGCATTTATATTACAGCACCCCTGATTGAGCTTATCATTCTCATTTTTTCATAGAAGATTTTAACCTTCTAACACACCATAAAATTTATTTTTTTAATAGTGTTATTGTTTCTTTACTGGCCTGAAAGTTCTATAGAAGATGACTTTCTATGTCTGAAATAAATTCCAAGTCTCTAGTAGTAAAAACTTCTATGAATAAATGAGGGAGGAAAAGGGAGGAGAAGAGTTCCCATCATGGCTCACTGGTTAATGAATATGACTAGGAACCATGAGGCTGTGGGTTCAATCCTTGGCCTCACTCAGTTTGTTAAGGATCTGGCATTGCCATGAGATGTGATGTAGTTCACAGATGCAGCTCAGATCCTATGTTGCTGTGGCTCTGGTATAGGCCGGCAGCCTACAGCTCTAATTAGACCCCTAGCCTGGTAACCTACATATGCCATGGTTTAGGCCCTAGAAAAGGCAAAAAGACAAAAAAAAGTGAGGAGCAAGGGGTGCCTGTCATGGCTCAGCTGTAATAAACATGACAAATATCCATGAGAACACAGATTTAATCCCTGGCCTTGCTTATTAGTTTAAGGATCCAGTGTTGCCATGAGCTGTGGTATAGGTCTCAGATGAGGCTCAGAACCCACCTTGCTGTGGCTGTGCTATAGGCAGGAAGCTACAGCTCATAATCCACCCCTAGCCTGGGAATTTCTATATGCTGTCTGTGTAATCCTAAAAAGTAAAATCAAAATAATGGTGGTGGAGCAAGAGGACTGGGATGGGGTTCATAACTTCACACTGTAGTCTAGGTCTAACTCACTGGGAAGGTAGCATCCAAAGATATTAGTGAGGACAGGGAAGTGAGCCATTGGGCTGCCTGGGCAAAAGTATGAAGATCAGCACCTAGAAATACTCTGAGGGGAGATGGTGCCTGGCCTATCCCAGGGACATTAATTGGGGCTCTGTAACTGGACAGGATTAAGTCAGGAGGCATAGTGGGTGATTAATTAAGAGATATCAGAGGACCAGATTCATAGGTCATAGTAGGTGTATTAGACAAGATTTTCCAGAGAACAAATAGGGCGTGTGTGTGTGTGTGTGTGTGTGTGTGTGTGTGTAAGAGAGAGAGAGATTTATGGAGTTCCTATTATGGCATTATGGGATTAGTGGTGTCTCTGCAGTGGGTTAAAGGATCCAGTTGCTGCAGCTATGGTGTAGGTTGCAGCTAAGGATCTGATTTGATCCCTGGCCTGGGAACTTTGCTATGTCATGGGATGGCCAAAAAAGAAGAAAAAGAAAGAGAGAAAAAGAAAGACATTTTAAAGAATTTGCTTGGAGTTCCTGTTTGGCTCAGTGGAAATAAATTAGACTTGTATCCATGTGGATGTGGGTTCAAACCCCGGCCTTTCTCAGTGTTTCAGGAATCTGGTGTTGCTGTGAGCTGCAGTGTAGGACAAAGTTGTGGCTCAGATCCCACATTGCTGTGGCTGAGGTTTAGGCCAGCAGCTGCAGCTAAATGTGCCCCATAACTGGGAAATTTCCATGAGTCATGAGTGTGGCCTTAAAAAGTAAAAGAAAAAAAAAAGGAGGGAGAGAGGAAGGAAGAGACACAAAGAGAGAAAGAAAAAGAAAGAAAGAAACAAAGAAAGAACAAAATAAAGAAATTGTCTATTATAATTGTGGAGGCTAGCAAGTGTAAAGTCTACAGGGTATGTTGGCAGGCAAGAATCCCACAGAAAAGTTGCAGTTTGTGTCTGAAGGCAGGCTGCTGACAGCAGTGTCTCTTCTCTGTGTGAGGTGGTTTTTTTTTTTCTCAAGATCCTTAACTTATTGGGTCAGGCCCATCCTCATTATGGAGGACAGTGTGCTTTATTCAGAGTCTGTGGATTACAATGTCAATCTCATCCACAAAAATACCTCCATGCAAATGTCTAGAATTGTATTTGACCAAATATCTCGGTACTGTGGCCTATCCAAGTTGACATATAAAATTAACTATTATAGTGGAGTTTTTGGTTCTCAGTATGATTTGGGAACCTGCTGTAAGGGATTCTATGGAGGAACAACATGGCCTTACTTGTTTTTGTTATTGTGTTTTTAAAATCACCTAGATTTATGGAGGTATAAATACAAAAAACTTAATATACCTGAAGTATTCCAGTTGACTCAGAAAACTGAATATGATCCAGCCATCCCACTCCTGAATGTATATCCAGATAAAACTACAATTCAAAAAGATACATGCAACCCCTATGTTCATAGCAGCACTGTTCAGAATAGCCAAGACTTGGAAATCACCTACCTGGCCATCAAGACATGAATGGATACAGAGGAGGTGGTGTCTATAGAGAATGGAATACTACTCAGCCATTTGAAGCAACATGATGCAACAATATAGTCTCATTCTAAGGGAAGTAAGTCAGAAAGACAAACATCATATGGTATCACTTACATGTGGAATCTAAAATATGATGCAAATAAACCTATCTACACAACAGAAGCAGACTCATAGTCATACAGAACAGACCTGTGTTTGCAAAGGGGGAGGAGGGGGAAATGGGATGGGTGGGGTGTTTTGGGTTATTAGATGTAAACTTTTGCTTTTGGAATGGATATGCAATGAGGTCCTACTGTATAGCATAGGGAACTATATCCAGTCTCTTGGGATAGCCCATGATGGAGGAGGATATATGAAAGGGAATGTATATGTATAGGATTTGGTCTCTGCTATACTACAGAAATGGGCACAACATTGTAAATCAACTTTAATTTAAAAGAAAGTAAAGAAAATAAAGTAAGTCATTTGACTAGTTTTGACCTATGTGCACACCCTTGAAATTATCACCACAAGTCATCAAGATCACGAACTTCCCTGATGTCTCCTCTCCTGCCCTCTCTTTGCTTCTCCCATCTGTTCTCAGGGGAACCAGTAATCTGTTTCTGTCTCAAGGATTAGTTTGCATCTCCTAGAAGCTTATTTCAGTGGAATAATAGAGTCTATTCTTTACTTGCTGCCTTCTTCCACTGTGCATAAGTATTTTGAGATTTATTCATGTTGTATTTTGTATCAATAGTTCATTCTTTTCAATGCAGAGTATTATTCCAGCTTAAGGATATACTACAGCTGTTTTAACCACTCACATCTAATTTTTAAATTTTTTTATTAATTTAATTTTTAAACTTTCTGCTTATCTTTTTTTTACTTTCATAAGACTTTACTTGTTATTAAAGTATATTTCATTTACAAAGTAGTGTTATTTTCAAGAGTACAGCAAAGTGATTTTTATACACACATAGGTATGTATATTCTTCTTGTATCTATTGCCCTGATCAACTATTATAAAATATTGAGTATAGTTTCCTGTGATGTACTATATTATAAGTCAATTCACTTACAAAGAGCAAATTCATTGATGAACATCTAGGCTGTTTCCAGCTTTTGGTTATTAAATAAAGCTGATATGAACCTTCTAGTATAAATCTATATAAAACTATATATATTCTTTTTCTTGTACAAATACCTGGTCATGCGCTAAATAACGGTTAACTTTTTTTTTTAAATGTTCAAACTGTTTGTATTCCCCTGAGCAGTGTATGAGTGTTCCAGTTCCATCATATCTTCAGTGACACTGAGAGCAGAAATCTCTCCAATTTTAACCAGTCTAATAGGTGTGTAATGGTGTAAACCAGTTTACAGACCTGGAGCCACTTGATTGAATGGGTATCTGTGTTCATTTGGAAATGAATCTTGTAGCACTTGTGTATTTTTTTTAACTTCATGAGTCTCCCTTGCTCCATGCGTGATTCTCATCATTTCACAGCACTTATTACCATTTATGTGCCATTCATTTTGCCTGAATTTTTCTCTGCATCACTTTCCAATTGGATGTGTGTTGTAAGAAAGTGATTCCTGATTATATTAGTATATGTTATGTCTCTAGAGAATATATCAGTACTACATTTGTGGGAACCATAAAGATTATTTAAGGGAATGAGGGAATGAATGAGCTGATGAATTCATTCAACAGTTACCAATTACAATTGTCTGTTGTGAGCCATAGCTGATCTCTAGTGATACAAAGACACTGACAATAAATGTTAACATTTATTTTAAGCTTTCATTAGGTGCTAATTTAACCATTCTTTAACTCACACAAAGGCTATGATTATTTTTTCAGCTGTATAGAAAATGAGTCTAAGTGGTCTTGGATAAATTGTTCAAGTATGCCCTCTTAGAATTGTAAGAACCCAGAGACTTTATTTCCAGAGTATGAAGTCAATCCCCTTCTCCTGAACAAGTCATAGATCTTACCCTACAAAACCTTCCAGGAGAGCAGGAAGATGTGCACATTTTAAGAAATATTGTTTTCTAATGGAAGACTGTGTCATTGTTGGGGAACCTGCAGAAGCCCTTCCACTCCCTGTGCCACACACTGCTGTTGGGAGAAGCAGTGCTTATGACAGAGAGGCCATGGCCAGTGTGGGAACTCCCTGTTCTTGGGGACTTGACCAGAAGCCAAAGTTACCAATGATATCAGGGACACATTTTCCTGTGAAACCAGGTGCAGCTCAGCCCCTGTGGACCCTAATTATCCTCCTTCCCAAAATGCCAGGATGAAGTTGGGAAGTTGCCCCAGTGGACTGCTTATCTAGTCAGGGCCTGGGAGTGATTCCCTCTGGGATCTCTTTAGGATGGAGAAAAGTAAATTTCCTTGCATATCATTTTGAAAGTGGAGAAACTATGAGACAGTCTGTACAGGGCCCCAGGCCACCATGGTTTTCTCTTTTTCTTTTGATCCTGGGTCTTCTGGACAGAAAGTGAGGATTCAGGTAACGGAATGAAGCAGAAGGTATTTGAACTCAGAGCAAAGGAATAGCTCAAAACGAACCCAGGTAACTCCCTAGTCAGGCATGTGTGTTGGTCTCTAAATGTGTGCGTGACCATCAGAGACATTAGGTGTATTTGTGTGTGTGTTGTGTCGTGCAAGTCTATGTCTGTATGTGTAACTGACAAACACAATGAATGCCGCACACTAGGATATACAGAGGTCAGAGAAGCCTGGAAAGTTCCTCAGTGTGTGCTTATTTTACATGCATCTGCTGCTTGTGTGCCATGTGTAACACCTTGTGCATTGCTTGTGATTCCAATATGAATGACTTCTTGTGACAAAAACAGCTCTGATCTAGGATTCTTGAGAGTTTTGTGTGTATACTTGTGCCGTGTGTGTGTATTTTCTATGTGAGATTTGGATAGATTTGTGTGAAGCTGACTCACACCCTGACTCTATTTATCTAGTGAGAGTATAAGCCAGAGAAATCTATAAATCTCCATTTGGCAGCTGTGTGTCTGTCACAGTGTGTGAGGACTTTTGTGTAACAAACCCATACCTTGCCTTTCTTCACATCAAAGATATAAATATCTCTGTGTGTGTGTTTGTGAGACATACTCACATTTTTTTACTCTCCACCTGCCTGAGGCCAGAAACTACACAGGCAGCTCCACAGGAAACTGACTTTGCAGAGTGATTGGCATCCAATTTTCTGTGACTGGACTCCTCCAGCAGGAATCTTGGGAGCCCAATATTTTGACACTCCTTTGGTCAATCCATTTAAAAATGGCATCCTCATTTATGGAATCATGTACTTTGACATTCTTATCTTTATCATTTCCCCACTTAATAGCTTGGTGGCCGTGGGTTTGGCCATGTGATTCTCAGCATCCAGTGCTCTTACATGGGATTGTGGTATTTGCTGAGAAATCTTGTCTGTAAGCTGCTTAGGAAGCTAGGCACATCACAAGTGCTTAGCAAATTGTTTCCTTGTGGAGACCCAAATCCCTGACTCTCTATGTCCTGATTGTGCAGGGACAGTATTTGTTAAGAAAAGCAGAAAATCAGCCCCATTCAATAGACTTTCTCACAATGCCCCAGCCTTAGGTTACATTTTGTCTCCTCTTCAGTACTGAGAAAGTCCCAGACACCTCTTTGCAAGTGGTGCTAATGGAATCAGAGTAGCACATCTGTTTTGATCCCTTCTGTTCCCATTGCAGCTCCTGGGTGTTATTAAGAGCTCTGGTTCTCCTGCAGGAGATCTGTGAAATCCTGGACTAAGTCTGACACATCAGCTTTCAGTGAGAAGCCTGTGCTTGGCAGGAGAGTCAAGTGCCTGCTGCCTCCTTGAGCCCTATGAACTGAGTCAGGTAATAACCCTGAGCAGCTCCCTGGTCTGGAGCAAGCATCTGCTGAAAGATTCTTACAAAGGGTTAATGTCATGTTACTCTCCCAGGCATATTTTAACATTCACCTTTTCACATTTAACATTTCACTTTAGCTCCTCTACTCCCCATAAAAAGAAATGGTGGATTTTCTGTAGTGAAAAATGACCAGAAAACCAATGTTTGAGACCTGGTTCCACTATGCAATAAATATGTGAGCTTGTTTAAGCAATTTCACTACTCCTGTTGGTAAAATGCAGGGGAAAAATACTGTTCTTTGCTTCCCTGACAGAAATAAAGTTTGATGGATTGAATGATACAGAAGGCATATGACAGCCATTGACAAACTGAAGGGCTGCAGGTATATTAGTGTGGACAGTAATCTGAGCAGGAGCACTCCTTAAAATCCCAAAATATTTCTTCTTAAGGTCCTGACTATTTCTCTAACTAAAGAGATGGTGGAACAGTAGGTTCATAGGATCAAGGATTCCAGTATATATTGAAAAGCATTGGAGAGAAATGTGACTACAGCTGCTACTAACTCTCTGATCATGCTCATTTCCTACTCCTACTGTGTACATTGATAGTACAGTTTTGTATTTTTTTAATTTTAATTTTTTAAGAGCTGAACCTGCAGCGTATGGCAGTTCCTAGGGTAGGGGTTGAATCAGAGCTGCAGCTGCTGACCTACACCACTGCCACAGCAATGACAGATCTGAGACCTGTCTGCAACATACACTGCAGCTCCATGGGATTCTTAAAACCATGAGTGAGGACAGAATTCAAACTGGCATCCTCATGGACACTGGTCATGTTCTTAACCCACAGAGCTACAGTGAGGACTCCCAAAAGTGAAGTTTTAATAGCACCTCTCTCCTAGGACTATTGAAAAATTCAGTGAGGCAATCATGGAAAAATGTATTTGTCTGTTATTGCATTCATTAACTTTCCATTATTATTAGTGTGAAGAACAGTATTGGGAAATAGTGCTTGTCAATCAGGTAACTGAATATTTTTTCATACTTTTTACTTTTTATTTTATTTTTTGTCATTTTGCCTTTTCTAGGGCTACTCCCATGGCATATAGAGGCTCCCAGGCTAGGGGTCTAATTGGAGCTGTAGCCACCAGCCTATGTGACAGCCACAGCAACATGGGGTCTGAGCTCTGTCTGTGACCTACACCACAGTTCATGGCAATGCCAGATCCTTAACCCCTGAGCAAGGCCAGGAATTGAACCTGCAACTTCATGGTTCTCAGTCAGATTCGTTAACCACTGAGCCATGACAGGAACTCCAGGTAACTGAATTCTAAGAATACACCCCAATCCTTCAGTATCTCTCAATTCTCAGACCCCATCTCAAGTCTCAGATATCTTCCTAATGATGAATATCCAGATCTGAGACAACTTGTAGGATCAGATATAGATGGAGATAGATGAAGTTACATACACTGAATAAAGGTTTATTTCTTGGCAAGTAGATACACATGCATTTAGACAAATTCAAGTGGGGAACTTACCACAGTGATAGGATATGTGCTCAAAAATGCACCTTAAGACTGTGAGTTAACATAAATTTTAGGTCAGCTTCTTGGTCATTTATGCTGACCACCTCATAATACTGTTAAATTCCTGAACATGGGAGTTCTCATCGCGGCTCAGTGGCTAACGAATCCGACTAGGAACCATGAGGTTGCTGGTTTGGTCCCTGGTCTTGCTCAGTGGGTTAAGGATCTGGCATTGCCGTGAGCTGTGGTGTAGGTTGCAGATGCAGCTCAGATCCCATGTTGCTGTGGCTGTCACATAGGCTGGTGGCTACAGCTCCAATTTGACCCCTAGCCTGGGAACCTCCATATGCCATGGGAGTAGCCCTAGAAAAGGCAAAAGACAAAATAAATAAATAAATTCCTGAATTTTACACTGTTTTTTTTTAGGGAGTATGCAGATCCTCTCATAAAAACAATGTATGTAATTTTTGGTGTTTATTTTATGCAGAAAAGTGTTCTTAGATATTATGGGAATCCTTTTTATAATATATCAAGCTGTGATATTGACATCTTCATGTAACAGAAGCACAACATGAGGCTGAGAGAGATTTAGCCTCCCAAGTCCTACAGTGAGAAAGTGGTGGAACCAAAATCATAACACAGCGAATCTGGCTTCAGGTTCATTTGGTTAGTCCTTGGTCAGGTGTGCCCTTGCGGGTTAATCTCCTGAGGGAATAGGTCCTATATGTTGTATCTATTCCTCCATGTCCAATTAGTAGCTTAGTGCCAGAAACATGGTTGATTAAAAAGAAAAAATGAAGAATTTGCTCTCGTTTACATCACAAGGAATCATGTTGAGTGTTGAGGGTGTGTCACATTCTTTTGCAACACTAGGTGATAAAAGAAATGCAGTCAGCTATTCTTTTCCTCCATTATAAGGTGAGAGCCCTGGTGTGGTGGCCACAGTCATGAATTCAATGTCTCTGATATTCCCACTCCCCTCCTTCCCCAGCAGACAGGAGAGGAGCATGAGGAGGGAGAACCAGAGCAGTGTGTCCCAGTTCTTCCTCCTGGGGCTCCCCATCCATCCAGAGCAGCAAGGCATGTTTTTTGTCCTGTTCTTGGCCATGTACCTGACCACAGTGCTGGGGAACCTGCTCATCATCCTGCTCATCAGGCTGGACCCTCGCCTCCACACCCCCATGTACTTCTTCCTCAGCCACCTGGCCCTCACAGATGTCTCCTTTTCATCAGTCACTGTACCTAAGATGCTGATGAACATGCAGACTCAGGATCAATCCATCTCCTCTGCACACTGTGTAACACAGATGTTTTTTTTCATAATTTTTGCTTGCGTTGATAACCTTCTTCTTGCAGTGATGGCCTATGACAGGTATGTGGCCATTTGTCACCCTCTACACTATGCCATCATCATGAGGGAAGAGCTGTCTCTTTGTCTGTTGGCTGGATCCTGGATCCTCTCCTGTGCCTATGCCCTGACCCACACTCTTCTCCTGGCTCAACTGTCCTTCTGTGCAGACAACATCATTCCCCACTTCTTCTGTGACCTTGCTGCCCTGCTTAAGTTGTCCTGCTCAGACACCTCTCTCAATGAGCTGGTCATATTCACTGCAGGGGCTGCAGTTGTCATTTTTCCATTGTGTGGCATCCTGGTCTCTTATGGCCACATTGGGGTCTCCATCCTGAGGGTCCCCTCTACTAAAGGGATCTGCAAAGCCTTGTCCACCTGTGGCTCCCACCTCTCTGTGGTGTCTCTATTTTATGGAACAATGATGGCAGTGTACCTTTTCTCCTCATCAGGCCTGTCCCATGACAAGGACATCATTGCTTCTGTGATGTACACAGTGGTCACCCCCATGCTGAACCCTTTCATCTACAGCCTGAGAAACAGGGACATGACATTGGCTCTGAGGATTCTTTTCAGAAACAGTAATCTTTTTGCCAAGTGAGAATCATCTATCCATGTTCTTATTTCACCTACTGAATTTAGTAGAAAATCCTTGAAAATTTTGCATTAGTCACCCATATCTCTAGCACTTTTCCTCACTGTCTTTCAATGACTGGAAAAATCTCTTTCCCTCTAGTCATATCCCTTGTACATTTATTCTTCCATAATTCTTCATATGACATTACCCATAATACATATTCCACTTCTGTTCTTCAAAGCAGGAAACTCCTTTTTTGTGTATGTGTATATGCGCTTAAATTTTGCTTCTTTTGATGAGTTATGTTACTATTAAATTTGGCTTTTAATTAGCTTTTTAAAAGTATATATTTTAATTGTTACTATGTTCATTTCTTGGACATTGGTTTTTAAATTATTAGTTGATTAATTAATTAATTAGTTAATTTGAAGTACAGTTGACTTGTAATGTTGTGTTAGTTGCAAGGGTAGAGCAAAGTGACTCAGTTTTAAATATATTATATACCTCATATATTTTTTCAGATTGTTTTCCCTTATATTATATTAAAAAATATTGAGTATAGTTCCAAGTTTGTACTATTGGTACTTGTTAGTTATCTGTTTTATATATAGCAGTGTTTATATATTAACCCCAAACTCAGTAGTTGTACCTCCCCCCTTTCTTATTTTGTAACCATAAGTTTGTTTCTATGTCTGTGAGTCTATTTCTTTTTCATGTATAAATTCATTTGTGTCATTTTTTTTAGATAGCACACATAAGCAATATCATATGATATATATTTTTCTCTATCTGGTTTACTTCATTTACTATGATAAACTTTAGCTCCATCCATGTTGCTACAATTGGCTTTATTTCACTCTTTATATTGCTGAGTGATATTTTGTTAAATATAAGTACCGCATCTTCTTTATCATTCATCTGTTGATGGATGTTTTCATTGCTTCCATGCCTTGGCTTCTTGCTTTTCAAAGCTACAAACATTCAGTTAATATTCCAATGTATACTTTTAATAAAGTCCAAAATGCTTATCTTTGAAATGCAATATCAGGTTAATAAGGTACTTTTGATGGTTTGCTATGTAGTGTTTCCACCTGTTGCACTTAATTGTGTGTATCTTTGCACATGTAAATAATGTATACTTTGTTTTGTTATGGTAAAATGGGTATAATACTATTTATTTGGGTCACTGGGAAGATTTGTTTTGAAAGTGCATGTAAAACACTTGGAAAAGTGCCTGGAATTATTGACAATGGCTTGGAAGCCTGCATTGGGTATTTTTTGTAACGGGATTTTAAGTGTTTCAAAAGAGGTAGGATTCCACGAACTATACCAAATGGCCATGACAGGGAGTTCCCATCATGGCACAGTGGAAACAAATACAACTAATAACCATGAGGTTGCATGTTCAATTCCTTCCCTTGCTAAGTGGGTTAAGGATCTGGCATTGCTCTGAGCTGTGCTGTAGGTCACAGATGTAACTTGGATCTGGCATTGCTGTGGCTGTGGTGTAGGCCAGCAGCTGCAACTCCAACTAGACCCCTAGGCTGGGAACCTCCATTTGCTGCAGATGTGGCCCTAAATAGACCAAAAAAAAAGCCCATAACATAGCTTCAGTAAGTCTCTTCAAATGTTCAAATGTAAGGAGGTGCCTCTTACTTTGTTCCCTTTTCCCATTTTCATCTTAGGAAATTACAGAGGTTTGAACCTGTCTTGAAGAAAATATATAAACTTGAACATAGAGACTTCTCTGTTCTTGTTGACTCCTGTGTACTACTCATTATGGAACAGACCAGTTATTCAATATTGTTTATTGAAGGAAGAATGAATGTCCATTGGTTTCTTTGGAGAAAGACTTGGTTAATGTGAGGGTTTGATGTATTATTGGAGCAAGAATTGGAAAGACTGATTCATGAACCAACGATTAAGAAATAAAGAGAAAGGTAGCAAAAGTTAAGACTTTTCATGGTACAAAGGACATGACTATAATATCGTGGCATGTTCATTGACATTTCCCACATTCCCCAAATCCCAGCTGAGGAAAGAACAGCATGAGGAGGGAAAACCAGAGTGGTGTGTCTGAATTCCTCATCCTGGGGCTCCCCATATGGCCAGAGCAGCAGAGCATGTTCTTTGTCCTAATCCTGGGTGTGATTATGGCGAACCTGCTCATAATCCTGCTCATCAGGCTGGACCCTCACCTCCACACCACCATGTACTTCTTCATCAGTCACTTGGCCTTCATAGACATCTTCCTTTTATCTATCATGGTTCATGCAGATTCAGGATCAATCCATCTGAGTCTATCATGAACATGCAGACTCAGGATCAATCCATCCCCTAGGCAGGGTACATTTCCCAGATCTATTTTTTTCTCAGTGTTTGGTGGTCTTGACAATTTCCTTCTCATGGTGATGGCTAATGACAGGGATGTGACCATTTGTCAGCCTCTCCACTACAGCACACATCATGAGGTGTGTCTCCTAGTAGTTCGGTCCTGGTTCCTTTGTTGTATCCATTCACATTTGCAGACCCACCTCTTGGTCCAACTGTCCTTCTGTGCTGAAAGCATCATTACTACTACTTCTGTGACCCTGCCGTCCTCCTGAAGTTGAGCTGCTGAGACACCTCCCTCAATGAGATGGTCATTTATACTGGGGGAGGGATGCTTTTCATCCTGTTTTTGAGTAGTATCTTGGACTTGTATATTCATTAGGGATGGCAGTTCTTAGTGTCTCTTCCACCCAGACACTTCAAAGTTTTTTCAAAGCCATTTATGACAAACCCACAGCAAATGTAATACTCAATGGTGAAAAGCTGACAGCCTTCCCACTAAAATGTGGAAGAAGACAAGGATACCCACTCTCATCACTGTTATTCAACATAGTACTGGAAGTCCTAGACACAGCAATCAAACAAAAGAAATAAAAGGCATCCAAATAGGAAGAGAAGAGGTAAAACTGTCCCTGTATGCAGATGACATAATGTTATATATAGAAAATGCTAAGGACTCAACCCCAAAACTACTTGAATTGATTAACAAATTCAGCAAAGTAGCAGGATATAAGATGAACATTCAGAAATCAGTCACATTTCTGCATACTAAAAATGAAATATTAGGAAAGGAATTCAGAAATACAACACCTTATAAAATTGCACCCCAAAAAATCAAATACCTCAGAATACATCTGACCAAGGAATTAAAGGACTTATATGCCAAGAACTATAAAACTTTAATCAAAGAAATCAAAGATGTAAAGAAATGGAAAGATATTCCATGTTCCTGGATTGGAAACATCAATATTATAAAAATGGTCATACTACCCAAAGCAATCTATACATTCAATGCAATCCCTATCAAATTACCCAGTACATTTTTCACAGAACTAGAACAAACAATCCAAACATTTATATGGAACAACAAAAGACCCAGAATTTCCAAATCAATTCTTAAGAAAAAACCAAGCAGGAGGCATCTCTCTCCTAGACTTAAGGCAATATTACAAAGCCACAATCATCAATACGGTGTGGTACTGATACCAAAATAGACATACAGACCAATGGAACAGAATAGAGAACCCAGAAATAAACCCTGACATCAGTGGTCAATTAATCTTTGACAAAGGAGGCAAGAACATAAAATGGGAAAAACACAGACTTTTCAGCAAGTATTCCTGGAAAACCTGGACAGCTGCATGCAAATCAATGTAATCAGAACACACCCTCACACCATGCACAAAAATAAGATCAAAATGGCTGAAAGACTTAAATATAAGACAAGACACCATCAAACTCCTAGAAGAAAACATAGGCAAAACATTCTCTGACATCAACCTTACAAATGTTTTCTCAGGTCAGTCTCCCAAAGCAACAGAAATAAAAGGGGAAAAAAAACAACAACCCACAACCACCAAAAAAAAACAATGGGACCTAATCAAGCTGGCAAGATTATGTACAGCAAAGGAAACCAAAAAGAACACAAAAAGACCACTTACAGAATGGGAGAAAATAGTTTCAAATGATGCAACTGCAAAGGCTTAATCTCTAAAATATACAAATGTGTTATACTACTCAACAGCAAAAAAAAAAAAAAAAAAAAAAGGAGCCCATAATCCAATGGAAAATGGGCAAAATAGATGAATAGATATTTCTCCAAGGAAGATATACAGATGGCCAACAAGCACTTGAAACAATGCTCAGCATCCCTGATTATTAGAGAAATGCAAATCAAAACTACCATGAGATACAATCTCACACCAGTCAGAATGGTCCTCATTAATAAGTCCACAAATAACAAGTGCTGGAGGGGTTGTGGAGAAAAGGGAACCCTCCTGCACTGTTGGTGGGAATGGAAGCTGGTACAACCACAATGGAGAACAGTATGGAGGTACGTTGGAAATCAATTCATAGAAACACCATATGACCCAGTAACCCCACTCTTGGGCATATATCTGCACAAAACCTGCCTTTGAAAAGACACATGCACCCGCATGTTCTATTCACAATAGCCAAGACATAGAATCAACCCAAATGTCCACTGATAGATAATTGAATTTGAAAGATGTGGAATATATACCAAATGGAATACTACTCAGCCATAAAAAAGAACAAAATAATGCCATTTGCAACAACATGGATGGAACTAGATGCTCTCATCCTGAGTGAAGAAAGACAGAAAGAGAAAGACAAATGCCATATGATATCACTTATACCTGGAATATAATACATGGCACAAAGGAATCTTTCCACAGAAAAGAAAATCATGGACTTGGAGAATAGATTTGTGGCTGCCAGTTGGGAAGGGGAGGGAGTGAGAGGTACTAGGAGCTTGGGGTCAATCTGGGAAGAATGTTGCCTTCAGGATGGATTAGAAATGGGATCCTGCTGTGTGGCAATGGTAACTGTGTCTAGCCGCTTATGATGGAACATGTAATGTGAGAAAAAAATGTATACATGTAAGTGTACCTGGGTCACCTTACTGTACAGTAGAAAAAAATATGTTTAAATAAATGATAAAAAAATCTTTTTAAGACATAAAAAAATAAAAGTGAAATAAATTTTTTTCCATCTATGGCTCCCATCGCTTTGTGGTGTCTTTATACTACAGGACACTTGCTAATGTTTACTTTTTCTCCTCATCATGGGGCTCCAATGACAATGACATAATTGCTTCTGTTGTATATGCAGTAGTTACTCCCATGCTGAACACCTTCATCTACAGCCTCAGGAACAGAGACATAAAACAGGCCTTAGAGATATTCACCAATAAGACTAAATTCCTAAAATGACAACTACTAAATCCTCTCATTGAAGTCATGAGCCCTGTGAGATGTATCTCCTAAAATTATCATATGGTTGGCAATTGTGTAGCTTCAAATGAATATGCATTCAGCCATCATATATAGTGTTAATACATCAGTAATGTCCTGTTTGTTTCTTGCATTGATAATAGTCCTTACCTTTAATTTTTTTTGCCTTTTCCTCATCTCTCATAAAATATGTGTTATTTCCTACACAAAATATGTTACATAATTATGATTGTGGATTAGTCTTTTCTCCTTTTGTATATGTCAATTTCTGCTTATTTATTTTTTATACTATGTTTATTGAGAACACACTGATTTGGCATCATGTCCTGCTCCTTGTGGACTGATTCTTCTCTGTAAGATGTGCTGAAATTGGCTTGCATTGGCTTCAAGCTGATTGTGAACATCTCTTTTCAACTCCCAAATCAATGACACCATGTTTGTGGATTGAATGAGCCACGATGGGCATAATTACACAATGGAAATTGTCAAATGCTACAATGTAATGCTCTCCTAGGGTAGATAGGCATTTCTTATTCATTGAACAGCACACCATTGCATTTATAGTTGAGGGGAGATTTCTCTTTATCCACGGCTTCTACCATCACATCTCATTTACTTCCTCTGATATTAGTTTAGATACACCAGCTTTTTTTGTTAGTGTTTAGATGTATTTATTTTTCATCACTTTCAACTTCCTTATGTCCTTATATCTGGAAAGTGTTAATTCTTAAGAGTGTAAAATTGGATTTTGCTATTTTTATGTAGTTTGACCATCATTGTATTTCTGAAGAATTTGATCTATTAACATCCAATATAATCAGAATACATTTGAATTTATGTTTTCCATGTGCATGTTTTATAATTGAGACAACTGATTTCATTTTTATTCTCACTTCACTTTATATTTTATTATCCCAATCCCTTACATTAACCTATTAATCATACATTAATATTATTTTATTATTCTCTTCAGTGCATTATGTAGAAATTATGACTTATTTTTCTTAAAAATGTTTTATTGTGGTATAATATACTACACAACTTGAAATTTACTATTTTAACCATTTGAGGTATACAATTAGGTGGCATTTAGTACATTCATCACTGCTATTTTTTTCTAGGGCTTCAAAAGGAAACTATGTAACTTCACTGCAGTTGAGTACTTCACAGCTCTGAAAAAATAATGGCAAAGATACCTGTGAATCAATATGACGGTTTTCCCCAATATATATTATTAAATGGAAAAAAGCAATGTGTAAAAGAGCATCTGTAGCATGCTACTTCCTATGAGAAAAAGAAGAGAATATATACATGTATCTTCCCATTGAACAAGAAGAAACACATGAGGAATCAATTTGAAACCAATGAGCCTGCTTACCTGCAGTCAGTGGGGTGGGAATAGGCTAGTAAAGATGGAGAGATGAGTATATTTATTTATATAGTTTTGACTGAATTATCTTTTACCTACTAAAAAATAAAAGCAAGGTGATGGATAATTAAAAATATAGAATAAAACAAAAAATGAGCGAGCTATATTTTGAGTTAATAACATAATCAGATTAAGGGAAAATAAAGAAATAGTCATTATTGAACATCAAATTTTCTTTATACACTACTCTCACAACAACTAAATGTGAGCAAATATTTTGAGCTGAAGTTAATTTGTCACTATAGTGGTTTGGGATCAAGATTTTGAAATTACATGTATTCAAATATTTAATAAATTAGTAAAATTGTCCTGGAAAAGGGACTGAATCCTCACTGGGAAAAAGTGCTATGTACATGGAAAAAGAGAGGCTAGAAAGGACTCTATGGTGTCAACTTAGAATTGAAGATAACAACTTGAACTCAAGGGGTGTAATGTCCATAAACAAGTTGAAATTATATATCAATACCTGTCTGGTCCCCATGTCCCATTCTTTCTGTCCCACTCCTGACTCATCTCTTATGGGTAAACATTCCTTTAGTTTGACTGTTTTTATTTTCTACATCCTATGTTTCATTTATATATGTTTTCTGACTGTATTCTCTGAGCTCACTTAGAATCTTTGTAATGAACAAACACACATATTGCCAAATTTGTTTGAATACCAGTCTCCTCTGAGAGGAACCAAAGTGAGTTAGAAAAATGGCTGGTTCTATGGCTGCTGCCTACATGACAAGGCCAAGGAAATTTTGGGGAGCTTGAAAATAAATATTGCTCAGTGAATCATGGGGACAGAGGAGCCAGCTTGATGTGGCTCCCATTGGCCAAATCTGGAATATTAGAGCTACAAAATCAACAACATTAGCAGTGGGTTCCAACTCAGAGAATAAATAAGAATTCATGAGTCCATGATGATATAAATAAATCAATGAAAAAAAACGAATGTGGAGTAAGGTGAAATTTCTTCCTATGAGTGTACAGTTATTAATCATAGAGGAAAGGATGGAATTAGAAAATCATCATGTGGCCACCACATTTACAATAGAATTTTCGAAATAAGTATCATCAAAGAATGTTTGATATAGTGGGTGAAATTGTACTAAGAAAAGTGTACTGGTTATATAGTATCAAAATATCTACCAAACAATACCTAGTTTATTACAAAGGTTAAAAGAGTAACTTATTCTATGGAACCTGGCAAATGCTAACTTAAACAACTGATAAAGAATAAAATCACTGGTAATAGGAAAAAAAATTTTTTTAGGGCCACACCTATAGCATATAGAAGTTCCCAGGCTAGGGGTAGAATCAGAGCTGTAGCTATCAGCCTATACCATAGCTAGAGCAACAGGGGATCTGAGCTGCATCTATGGCCTACAATGCAGCTTTCTGCAATGCTGGATCCTTAACCCAATGAGCGAGACCAGGGATACTAGTTGGATTCTTAACATGCTGAGCCACAAAGGGAACTCCAAAGAACACAAATTCTTAATGAAGCTTCTGCAATTTTTGAAAAAATCTGGGAATGTACGACTGATGTTTGGTATTAAGAAATATCAGTAAAGCCCTTAGTCTAGGACCCAAATGTTAGTAAAAAAGTCAATGTTATGAACGATAGTTTGAGGATTATTCTAGCACCAAGCATCTTTACTTACTTCTTTATTGAATTATAATTTGTGGGGCCTGAGTAACTCAGTCAATAGAGCACCAGACTTTTAATGTGAGGGCCCAAGTTCAAATCCCTGTCCAGGCCCTGTGGGAAATATTGTTTGCAAACAATATTACACTAGTTTCAGGTGCATTACATGGTGATTTGATATTTTCATACATTGTGAAATGATCACCACCGTCATTAATCTAGTAACTATCCTTCCCTATATGCTTTTCAGTATGTTTGATCATGTTCCTCATGCTGCATATGACATCCCAAGGTTTCTTTATTTTATAACAGGAAGTGTGTTCCTCATCATCCACATCACCTAGTTCATCCCCCTCCCTGAGAAACTGTCCCCTCTGGCAACCACTGGTTTCTTCTCTATATTTATGAGCCTGTTTTCATTTTGTTTTCTTGATTTGTTTTGATTTTTAGGCTCCAGATATAAGTGAGAGAGACCACAGTATTTACCATGGTCTTTCTGCCTTATTTCATGAAGCACAATAGCTGCTAGATCCATTCATGTTGTTGAAACATGGCTGTGAACTGTGAGACGCCACCGAATAGCTCCCTTATGGCCACGTTGTTGCCAATGCAGGTGGGAAACACTTTTAGCCCCCAGGATGGGATGGCACAGACAGCTGTTTTCACTGTTGGGGATTCTCTTTCATGCTTTTGTGGATAACCAGTTTCCCAAAAGCATTTATTGAAGGGAATCCCCTTTTCCCATTGTGTGTTTTTGGCTCCCTTGTCAAAGATCTGTTGATTGTATATGAGTGGGTTTCTTTCTGGGCTATATATTCTCTTCCATTTTTTTAAAATCTCTGTTTTTATATCAGTAGCATACTGTGTTGATTTCTAAAATTTTTTACTAAAGTTTGAAACAGGAAGTGTGATGCCTAAAGTTATGTCCATTTTGCTCAAGATGGCTTTGGTTTTGTGGGTCTTTTGTGGTTTCGTATTGATGTAATAATTGATGGTGATGGGATGTGAGCTCCAACATGCTTCAGGGTCAGTGGTGTGGGAGTCTCAAGATCTGGTACTACTCTGTTCCTTTCTGCAGTGGATGGAGTGGCAGATTCCATTGGAGGTTCTTCAAAGTTCAAGGGTGTTCATGGCCTCTCCTTCTCCTCATGAGCAGGTAGAGGGAAGACCAATGTGTCACTGACACTAGAGACATCTTCTGGGACTCCTGTAGTTCAGTCCCTTTAGTCCCTGCACTGGATCCATCTCCAGAGAAAGGCAAGAAATTGGGCAATTACCTAAGTTGTCTTCTTCTGTAACCATAAGCTTTGTGGTGTGTTTCATGTGGTCTGAGTCCTGTTGGTAAATGTGGGTCCTGCTCATTGTTCTCCTTATGGAAAACAGGCATCCAAGTGCAAACTATCCTTAGGCTATGGAGGCATTAGATATGAGTACTCAGGTAGTAGCCTGAACCAGCAGCGATTGGAGCAAGGTGGGGAACCATCCCTTGGCCGTGTTGTGTGTGTTGATGTGAGGACTAGGAAGAAGAGATAGAGAAAATGTGTGTTTACATTGCTTGTATAACCGTTTGTTTTAGTGACTGATTCACACACTGACTTACATGGTGCTACCAGCCTCAAGTGGCCATAACATTAAAATTAACTAAAACGACCTGAAATTAAAAGTTGGGCTCTTTAGTTGCACTAGTTATATTTCAAGTCTCCAGTAGCCACAGGAGACTGGTGCTGCTGTATTGGACAACCCATCTATAGAGTATTTCCATCCTTGTGGAAAGTCCTATTGTACAGTGCTAATAACAGACCATGGAGGCTGGAAATCTGCAATACACCTGTGTGTGCTTGGGTTGCTGTGTGCATGTTGCTTCTTTTTATGTTATTTGTGTGGTAGGTTTGACCACACCTGATTCTTAGTGTCTGTAGTGGAGTTTCTGTGTGTGCATGTGTATGGTTTATGAATTGTGTGGGTCACTGGATGTGGTCTTTGAATGTTTTTTTAAAAACAACTTGTGAGGTTTAATTGACATACAAAAAACCTGCACTTATTTAATGTACAAAATTTTGAGGAGTTTGGACAGGTGCACACACTTGTGAAGCTACCACCACAATCAAGGTCATTAATATATGTCTTCTCTCATAATATCCTTGTGGCCTTTTGATGTGGTAAGAAAACCTAACATGCAATTTACCCTTTTAAAGAATTTTTTAAGGAGATTGTTCTATACCTTATTATAGTTTTTTTGGTCTTTTGTTCTTTTAGGTCCTTCCCATAGCATTTGGACATTCCCAGTCTAGGGGTCTAATCAGAGGTGTTGCTGCCAGCCTATGCCAGAGCCACAGCAATGCCAGATCTGAGCTGTGTCTGTGATCTACACCACAGCTCATGGCAATGCCGGATCCTTAACCCACTGAGTGAGGCCAGGGATTGAACCTACAACCTCATGGTTCCTAATTGGATTCATTTCTACTGCTTCACGAAGGGAACTCCTCTTTTAAGGAATTTTCAAGTGCACAGATGGTATTATTGACTCTAGGCATTATGCTGTATAGCAGGTCTCCAGAACTAATTGATCTTGCATAACTGACATTCTATTTTAATTTAATAACAACACTGCATTTCCCTTACCCCAGCCCTTGGTGACTGCCATTTATTCTCTGCTTCTATGAGTTTTTCAAATAAAGTTTTGCCATATTTGTCCTTGTAGGACTGGCTTCTTTTCACTTAGCATAATGTCCTCCTGGTTCATCCTTGTTGTCAGAAATGCCAGGAATAACTATTTTAGAGGCAAATATATATTCCATTTTGCATATATGCCACATTTGTCCATTCATCTGTTGATGGAAATGTGGTTATTTCCATAGCTTATCTATTGTGCACGGGGCTGCAATGTACTTGGGAGATTAGATACATCTCTGATTCCACTTCTTTCTGGTCTACACCAGAAATGGGATTACTCTATCATGTGGTAGTTCTATTTTGAATGTCTTGGGGAATCTCCATACTGTTTTCCATATTGGGGGCACAATTTTACCTCTCCACCAACAGTGTAACAGGGTTCTTGTTTGCATTTTTTTTAAGTCATGTGTCACAAAATATTTCATTTGAAAGTTGTAAATTAGTTGTATGAATCTGTAAAAACCTCACTTCTGAATAGAATGAATATATGTTGGAGAGGGCCAAAGAGCAGCACCTGGGGTTTTCCTTTTGTGTCACTCTGTGTCATTCTGAGTGTCTCTTTCTGTGTATTACACACTCACAATCTTCTCTCCTCTCCTTGGTTGCCTGTAGATCAGAGAGGGCCATGAGAGGGCCTTGGAAATGTGTGCATGCATTTGATCTGGTCAGACAGCCTCACAGCCTGAATCATCCTTTGTCTAATCTCTAGACATAAACAGGCAGCAAATGAAGTCCTCTTTATGATAAGTTGGTGGCACTATGTCCAATTGGTTTGAAACCTACTGAGCTGCTCGCAGTGTTCCTCACTGGTGTTTAGTGATTTCCACATTTCCACTCTGGGGAACAGGGTGGGGACAATTTTGGAACCTTGCATAGTTAATCAGATGACTGTGAATTCTGATATAAGTCCTTGGTACTATAGCATCTGTAATATCTTTGCTCTCTGGTCATCTCATTAATCAAATTCCCACATAAGTCACTTTGCATGTATGCTCATAACAGAGCCTTTTAAAGCTCTGGTGATAGAGGGGAGAGAGAGACAATGGCAGATGTGAAGGAAGCTATTTATTGGAAAATTTATAAAAAATGTAATGAGTCAAGTGCTGTGGACCTACTAATCTTCAAGGGGCATTCATGGTTTGGGTCTGTACACTTTCCCGGATGTGAGAGCTAGACCTCTCATATAATTAGAGTTTTAAGATTATGCTGTTAATCTCATCCACAAAGATAACTTCATGGAAACAACTAGAATTGTGTTTGAACAAATATCTGGGTGCTGTAGCCTTAGCAATTTGACATATAAAATAACAATTATAGTTGAGTTTTTGGTTCTCAGTCTGATTTGTGTACCTGCTGGAAGGAATTCCATAGAGGAATAACATAGCCATACTTGATTTTGTTATTGTTTCTTTAAAAACACCCAGAATTTTGGAGGTAAAAATGACATACAATAAAATTCATACAGCTAAAATATATCATTTCACTCAGAAAATTGCATATTAAACTACCTTATGATCTAGCCATCCCACCCTTGGGCATATATCCTGATAAAACTACAATTGAAAAATATATATGCACTGCTGTGTTCATAGCAGCACTTTTCAAAATAGGCAAGACATGGAAATAACCTAAATGACCATCCAAAGATGAATGGATACAGAAGATGTGGTTTGTGTGCGTGTGTGTGTGTGTGTGTATGTGTATGTACTCAGCCCTAAAGAAGAATGAAATATGCCATTTGTAGCAACATGATGCAAGTACATATTCTTATCTATGTGAAGAAATTCATAAAGTCGAAGACAAACACCATATGATACACTTATATGTGAAATCTAAAATAAGGCACAAATGAACCTATCTACAATACAGAGGCTCACTCTTAGACACAGAGAAGAGACTTGTGGTTGCCAAGGAGCTACAGAGATGGGCAGGGAGTTTAGGGTTAGTAGATGCCAAACTCTTATCCATTTGGAATGGATAAGCAATGAGGTCCTACTGTATAGTCTGGGGAACTATATCCACCTCCTGGGATAGACCATGATGGAGGGAAATATAACAAAGTGAATGTATATAAATATATGACTTGGTCACTTTGCTTTACTGCAAAATGGGCACAACATTGTAAATCAACTATATATTAATAAAAAAGGTTAAAAAATTATGTCATTTGACTTGTTTTGATATAGGTATACACTCATGAAACTATCAAAACAGCCATCAAGATCAGGAATTTCCTTGATGTCTACCCTCCTGCCCTCTCTTTGCTTCTCCCAGCTGTCCTCAGGGGCACTGCTGATCTGTTTCTCTCACATGGGGTAGTTAGCATCTCCTAGAAGCTTATTTCAATGGAATCATACAGTGTGCGATCTTTTCTTCTATCTTCTTTCACTCAGCATAAGCATTTTTAGATTCATTCATATTCTACTGTGTATCAATATATCTTTCTATTTATTACTGAGTAGTTTTCCATTGTATGGATGCATCACACCTGTCGTATTCACTCACCTTATATAATTATTAAAATTTTTTATTATTGTAAATTTTTTTGTATTTCTCTCTTTTTAGGGCCACACCAGTAGCATATGGAGGTTCACAGGCTAGGAGTCCAATCAGAGCTGTAGCTGCAAGCCTAGGCCAGGGTCACAGTAATGTTGGATCCAAGCCATGTCTGCAACTTACAACACAGCTCATGGCAATGCTGGATCCTCAACCCACTGAATGAGGCCAGGGATTGAACCTGCATCTTCATAGATGCCAGTAAGTTTTGTTAACCACTGATCCACAACAGGATCTGCATATTGTAAATTTTTAATTATTTATTTTTAATTTTAAAAATGTTTCTATCTTTTATTTTTTTACTTTCATTTTACTTTATTTTTTATTGAAGTATGGTTCATTTACAAAGTTTCTTTAGTTTCAAGCATAAAACAAAGTGGTCCATTTATGCCCCCCATAATTTATATAGTCTTCTGAGATTATTTTCCCTGAAAAGTTATGACAAAATTGTGAGTATAGATCCCTGTGCTCTATAGTAAGTTCATTCGCTTACTAACAGTAAGTCCATTGATGAACATCTGAGCTTTTCCCATTTATGGCTATTAAATAGATCTAATATGAACATTCTTATATGGTCTATGTGTAATTACACACATTATTTTTCCCTATATAAATAATTAGTCATGTGCTAAGGGTATGTTTAACTTTTTAAAAAATGTACAAACTGTTTCGTATTCCCATGAGCAGGGTATGAGTTTACCAGTTCCATCATACCTTGAATTTAAAAAAAAATTACTGAAGTGTAGTTTATTTTTGCTACACAACAAAGTGACTCAGTTATGCATAAACATACATCCATTCTTTTTTCAGATTCTTTTTCCATATAGTTATCTCAGAATACTGGGTAGAGTTCCCTGTGCTGCATATGTTTCCGTCGGTGTGGCACCATTGTTCCAGCAGCATTTTCTTACTTTGAGTCTCCATGTCACATTTTGGTAATTCTCACACTACTTCACACTTTTTCATTATTATTATCTTTGTTATTGGTGATTTGTGATCAGTGAACTCTGATGAACCACCATCATTGCATCCTTGAAGGCTTAGATGATGGTTAGTATTTTTTTTAGCAATGAAGGATTTTATTTATTTATTTATTTATTTATTGTCTTTTTAGTGCTGCATCTGCCCAGCATATGGAAGTTCCCAAGCTAGGGGCCAAATCAGAGCTGTTGTTGCTGGCCTACACCAGAGCCTCAGCAAGGCCAGATCTGAGCCGTATCTGTGACCTACACCACAGCTCATGGCAAGGCCAGATCCTTAACCCACTGATCAAGGCCAGGGATCAAACCCACAACCTCATGGTTCCTAGTTGAATTAGTTTTCTGCTGTGCCATGACAGGAACTACAGCAATGAAGTATTTTAAAGTTAAGGTACATACACTGCTTTTTTTAGGCGTGGTACTCTTGCATACTTAAGAGATTGCAGTATAGCATAAAGGTAACTTTTATATGCACTGGGAAGCCAGAACTTTGGTGTGAGTCACTTTATTGCTATATTGCATTTGTCTGGAACTAAACCCATATCTGCTTGAATTTGTTAAATGAATGAATGATGAACAGGGTAGTAGTATCTAGCCAAGGATTGAAAACCTCATGATTCTTTTTTTACTTTTTGCAGTGCACCTGTTGCATATGGACATTCCCTGGCTGGAGGGTGAATCTGAGATGCAGCTGAGACCTATGCCACAGCCACAGCAATACTAGATCCAAGCTGCATCTGTGACCTACACCACAGCTGTGGCAGTGCTGGATCCTTAACCCAAAGAGTGAGGTCTGGGATCAAACCTCATCCATATGGAGACTATGTTGGATCCTTAAACTGCTGAGCCACAAGGGGAACTCCCAAACCTCATGATTCTATGTGCCTTCTATCCATTTTCTCAAAGAGAAAAAGAGGCAATGAAGTGGGCAGAGTCTCCTGATACAAAAGGTAACTAGCTATGGGTCTTGAGGTTGGCTATCGTCCCTTTGGAGTAAGAGCTGGGATGGGATAGTGCAGCAGTGGCTGGCATCTGGGGGAGACAGCCATGAGGGGAAAGAATAGATTTGAAAGTATTCCAGGACTGGACTCTTCTTCTCTCCAAGCCTCAATTTTCTCATGTGTATAATGAGAAAAAACCTGCAAGGATTCAATGAGATAATGCATGTAGAGCATCTCGCACAAAGCCTAGCACACAGCAGGATTTTAGGGTCACTTAATTGAATGAATTGAGCTAGATGTCTTGCCTTGATCCTGGAAGGAAGCAACTTTATGGCAACCAGAGGTACTGCGCTTTCCAGAAAATATAACATTTCTTCACACTCCTGTGCCTTTTCACTTTTTCCTTTTGTCTAGAACTCATTTCCTCTTTTTTGTTTTTGGCAAAAACTATCTTGGATGTAAAGCCTTCCTTCAAATGACTCAGAGGAAAGTAAACTTCTCTCTTCTTTGTACTGGCTGCACTGGAGCCTATGTCTATCACAGTGTTTCCTTATTCTATTGAACATATTACTTATGTGACTGTCCTGTGGGCTTTGAGTGCTTTGGTTCAATATTCATTCAACAAATGTTTATTGAGTCCTTGTCTCTGCTAAGTATGGCCCTGTGATTCATTTCTGTCTCTCCAGGATCTGGTATGTAATCAGTGCTCATAAATATTAGTTGAATATATGAAACTGAAAAGAATGTGAACATTAATAGCATGCAGACTTGGTTTTAAGTCTGGGTTCCACCACTTTCTGGTGTGTAACTTGGGGCAGGTCGTTTTACCTTCTGCAGACTGTTTTCTCATTGTCAAGTGGGAGATGTGATATCTCTGTTGGAGGCAAGCAACATGCAGCACCTATAACTGAGTAAATGCTCTTTCTCCTTCATTTAAGAGAAATTTCGGTGTTCCTTTGTGGCTCAGCAGGTTAAGAACCTGGTTTTGTCATTGCTGTGGCTCAGGTCACCGCTGTGGCATAGGTTGGATTCCTGGCCTGGGAACTTCCACATGATGTGATTGTGGACAAACAAACAGACTAGTTTAAATGTTTGGGACCTTACTGTGGCTGGTGAGGATGATGAAGAGCATCCTCCAGAGCAGAGTTTGGATAATAAATTTGATTATATTGAGCTCCCATCATGGCTTAGAGGTAACAAACCCAATTAGTATCCATGAGGACTCAGGTTTGATCCCTGGCATCTCTCAGTGGGTTAAGGATCTAGTCTTGCATTGAGCTGTGGGGCAGGTCACAGACAGGGCTTGGATCCTCTGTTGCTATGGCTGTGATGTAGGCTGGCTGCTGTAGCTCTGATTCTACCCCTAACCTGGGAACTTCCATATGCTATGGGTGCAGCCCTAAAATTAGACCAAAATTAAATTATATCACATGTTAGTGAGGTTTTGTTAGTAGAATGTAAACTGAGCAATTTGGAGGACAATTTTGTAGTGAGCTACCCACAACCATGCATACCCTATGCCTTAGACTGCTTGGGCTGCTGTCAGAAAGTATCATAGACTGGGTGGCTTAAATGACAGACATTTTTTTTCTCGCAGTTCTGGAGGTTGGGAAACCCTAGATATGGATGTCAGCATGGTTGGATTCTGGTGAGGGCCCAGTTTCAGACTTGCTGATAGCTGCCTTCTTACTTTATCTCGTATAGTGGAGAGAGACAGAGAGAAGGTTGTCTAGACTCTTCTTCTAAGGGCACTAATTGCATCATGATGACCTCACCCTTCTGATCATATCTGAACCTAATTACCTCCAAATGGCCCCTCTTCCACATACCATTACATTTGGGGTTAGGGCTTCAACATGTGAATTTGGGGGGGTGGGGATACATTCAGTCCATATTAGCTAGTAGCTCCAATTCTTGGTGTTTAGAAAACTCTCCCACATGTACACAACTGGAGACATGCACAATGGTGCCTACAGTCTTGGACTATTTGTAATGGCCAAACATCAGCCAAGCCTAAGTATTTGTCTGTAGGCTCATGGGAGTTAAATGTGGATTTGACATCTGTGTATCAATGTGGAGAAATCTCATAAACATATTTAGATAAAAACCTAATTTGTGGAGAAATATGTAGATTGAAGAAAAAGCACAAAATAATATATGGTTTTCCATGTACATCAAATGTACTGCTGATTTCTCCAACCAGAGATGGGGTCCCCATTTAAAGGGCCTCAGGACATCTCAAAGGATTTCAACTTGCCTCACCTCCATTTTCATAGCTGATCCTTCTTCTCTGTTTTTCCTTTTTTTGGCCCATCTGTGGAATGCAGAAGTTCCCTGTCCAGGAGAACCATGCCACAGTAGTACCTTGAGCCACAGTGCTGACAACACAGAATCCTTAACTGCTAGGCTACCAAAGAACTCCCTTCTTATCTATTAAGACTCAGCTCAGGGGTCATCATCTTTTCCCAGGAGACTTTATCTGAACATCTAACCACCAAACCTCTCATTCTGGAACCCCTCTCACTGGGCTCTATTATAACCCTACTGCATCATTTTATAATTACTTAAGTGATGTTCTCCTTCACCTAACTGAACATTTGGGACCATGCCTAACTCTTTCCTCTGCTCTTTGTGATTAATAAATTTAGAAAAAAGGAGTTTAAGGGTCTTCCTCTCCTCCTTGGTGGGGATCACTGCTAGAGGTCAGGGGGTGTCTGGGGGTTGAAAGCTGTGACCTCCAGCCCTACCCAACTGCACATTCTCCATGAATGAAATCAGCTAGCTGGCTGAAGTTCTGCAACCAGAACCCAGCTGGTAGAAAAGCCCTTGTGTGTTTCCGTCTGTTCACATGGAAGCAAACCCTACTTACCATCACAAAGTCAGGAGCAGGGTTGCTTCGAGCACAGCTCCACTTCATCTGTAAAATGGGGACCATGAAACTTCAAGGCTTTGAAATTGCTTTGAAATTTGGGGGTGCAAGGATCCCAAAACTTTAGTTAAGCAGTTACTATGGAGTGTGTGTGTGCACAAAACATAGAGTGAATTCTCCATGAATTTCTCTCTGTTGCCTTACTGCCCATGAGGAGTAATCCTGACATTCAGGGACATTCATTTTTTTCCTTGAAGGAAAGAATACGGAATTCCAAAGAAGGAAGAAGATAAGATACACAGTTATGAAGGTATGGAGTTGGGGCTTGAACGCAGATCTGGCTCCAAATCCAATTTTCTTTGTCTCTAGGCAGAGACCCTAATTAGATCTCTTAAAAGATTTCTAAATCAGTGTTCCCACTGTCTTGCCTCAGTCCTCTCATCTTCAGATGAAGCAGATTGGGCCAGATCAGGGGTTTCTGGTGTCCTCTGTGGACCTCTGTCACTGGAATTACTGGTGGAGCTTTGTGAAAAACTGTATGGCTCTACACAGTGGTCAGAAATTCTGATTCACTTCATCTAGAGCAGGGCTCAGAAATTTGTACTTGTGAGAAAATATTCCAGGTGATTCTGATATGTAGCTTGATTTGGGACCCCTGAGTGTCAGAGCTTCTCCATCTTTAATGCACCTAGGCAACTTGATAAATGCACATTCTGCCTCAGAAGGACAGGGCTGGGCCTGAGATTCTGCATTTCTAACAAACTCTCAGGAGACACTGATATTGCTGTGTTGGGTACCATGCTTGGAGTATCGAGAGCCTAGGTCGTATTGGACAGCATTTCAGGTTCTGACGTATTTTTTCCCTCTTTCTTTTTAAGTTTGCACCTGTGGCATGTGGAAGTTCCCAGGCTAGGGGTTGAATCAGAGCTGTAGCTGCTGGCCTGCACCACAGCCACAGTAACACCAGATTTGCGCTGCATCTGTGATCTACACTGCAGCTCATGACAATGCTGGATCCTTAACCACTGAGTGAGGCCAGGGATCAAACCCACATCCTCACAAACCCTACAGGTTCTTAACTTACCAAGCCACAATGGGAGCTCCCCTGGCTCTGACATCTTAAGATTCTAGCTTGCTGGAGGGTTCTCAGCTCCTATCTGCTAGCTCCTTTCTCTCTGCTGATGACTTTGCTTTGACTCCTCCTCTCTTCCCAGGCCCCGCTATACTCATGAACACTTCAGTCTAGTGAGGCTGGACTCCTGGTATTTTTCAGGGTGTGGCTTCCCCATTTCCTAAGGAGCCCCTGTTCTTAGCTCATTCCTCCTCAGCACACAGACATTTGATATGTCTCAGGCTGCTGTCACTGTGATGGTGCAGGGTTTGTTGGTTGGTAGGATATACCTAGAAGGTGGAGGTGGGTGAGATGTTCTTCCCACAGAGCAGCTTCAGTCCAGCCATGGGGTGATGATGGCAGGGGGAGGTGGCAGGGACATGCCCCACTCCAGATGTAGGAACTGGAGGATTTGTGTTCTCCTTGTCCCCTGAGGGAAGGGTCTATTTGCCTGCTGACTCCTCCCCAACCCCTGCTATCCTGAACTCCATGGAGGCTCCCTATCCACAGCCTTTAGGGACTCCCTGATGGCTGGTGGCAGGGGAATGCCCGGGATGACACATGCTTTGTAGCCTGGGGAGGTTGGAATAGTTTGTCTGAATGGTCCCCAGGCTCTGTGTGGGGAAGACAGAGGCATCCCCTGGGCTCCTTTTCCCCATCCATTCTCCCTGCCCCATCCCAGACTCCAATCCATCCTTGGGACTCCATATTTTTCTAATGATTTATGACCTTTTTCAAAACAGGAATTCTTCCTGTGGGTCTCCTAACACTGCACATTTTCCTCTTGCTTGGAACACCCAGCCTCTTTTTTTTTCTTTTTTTTTTTTGTCTTTTTAGGACTGTGCCCATGGCATATGTGGCATATGGAAGCTCCCAGGCCAGGGCTCTTATCTGAGCTATAGCTGCCAGCCTATACCATAGCCACAACAATGCCGGATCCTTAACCTACTGAGCAAGGCCAGGGATCAAACCTGAATCCTTAAGGATACTAGTTGGCTTCATGACCTGCTGAGCTACAGTGGGAACTCTGATGTTGTGTTCATTCCTACTGTCCAGAAAAGTGATTCAGTTATACATATATACACATTCTATTTCATATTATTTTCTTTTAGTTTATCACAGGATATTGAACATAGTTCCCTGTGCTATACAATAGGGCCTTGATATTTATCTCTTTTATGTATAATTGTTTGCATCTGCTAATCCCAAACTCCCAATCCTTCTCTCCTCCACCCACTTCCCCTTTGGCAACCAAAAGTCTGTTCTCTATGTCTGTGAGTCTGTTCCTGTTTTGTAGAGGAGTTCACTTATGTCATATTTTAGGTTCCTTATATAAGTGATATCATATGGTATCTATCTTTTGCTTTAAGACTCCTATTGATCCATTTGCTATTACCAGTCCTAATCCAGAATCCAGTCCTAAACCTGGCCTGGGGTACTCGCAATCAATAACATTGGGCATGAGTATTATTTTTATGTAAATCACAGTATAGAGACAACCAACCAAACTGCTGATGGGGGAAGTTCCTTGGTGGTTCATCATGTTAAGCAACTTTCTTTGTCACTGCTGTGGCATATTCCTGGCCTATGGCCCTAAAAAAAAAATAGAGGATGTCCTGGACAACATTATCACTGCCTTGCAAGGAGATGCTTGTGCCATTATCCAGAGTGTTGTGTGTTCTTACCTGATGAGTCTATGAATGTATCATTGTATTAAATCACATGAGGGCACAAGTGACTATCCTGAGTCCCCAGCCTAGGGGACTTAATAAGTGATTCAGATCATGGACTTGTGGCAGAAAAATTTGTTACTTATTTTGGAAATCATTATCCTAAACTGTGTTTTTCTTGCAGGAGCCTACACTGTTTCTGTGATACCTGCCTCAGATGCAGCCAGATAACCACCAAATGAGCTACCTCCAAGACAGTGACACTCCTTGCTGGCCATTCAGGGCACATTGCAGAAGAGGGAGACATGTGAGATCATAGGAGCTGGTCACCAGAGTGTTGGTGTCAGCAAGCCAAATTTCCATCTGTTCACCTGCGTGCAGTAAAGCCTCTCCTGACTCTGGGTGGCAGTGAAGGAAAGGGCAGCATTTGTTGCAGGGCTTCAAGGTGGCTAATGGTCAAAACACTCAGTGACCTTCAGGGAAAGGTTCTTAAAGACAGAGTGAGGGAGAGGGTTGCAGGTGCAGGACCAGCTGGTGGACATTCCTCTGATTGGTTGGTGGTGAGGTAATTAGGAATCAACATCATTAAACTTCGGGTTCCAAACAGTCCATGTGGTTGTGGTTAGCAAGCAGTTAATTTTTCCCACCTGGTATGGGTTTCAGTGTCTGCCAAACAACTCAAAGGATATGGCTCAGAATATTACCTTTAGCCCTTGAGGAAGAACTAAAAGTCCTTGATTTGTTTCATGGCTTGATTGTTTCCCTTTCTTTCTGTATTTTTCTCACTGCTCTGATTAAATTCATTCTTTGGAACTCGGGGAAGGCCTAGGAGGCTAACGTTTGTCTACCAATCAGCAGCAGGCTGAGCACATGGGGTGGAGCAGTGTATAGGGGTGGCATTTCCCAGGAAAACCCCCTGGGGTCCTGTTTAGTTACATCTTGAGAGGTCATGGAGAGGACAGAGAAGAGGTAACTGCTGATTGACCTGCAAGTTGGACTTGGCTGATTGGAGGCACCTTGATCCTGCCTGTTTCCTTGAAATGTTCACTCTGCCCTCGGTTCCCAGGCTGGGAGCCATTTTCAAGGAGGCAGCCTTGAAGGAACAGTGTGTTGCTGAGACTCTCTGGACAACATGTGAGTCTGAACCCACTCAAGGCCTCTGTAAAAGCTTTCAAGATCCTGGCCAGCAGGAGTGGAGAGATGCTTTTGGCTACCAAGACAAGCCTTGTATGTAAGTAAGTTCCCTTGTTTATGAAAACTGTCTCCTACCATTCTGGGGCAGGGGGATGGTGGCTGGCTCTTTTTTCAGGGGCCAGTTTGAGAACAGACAGCTGGGTTTCCTGCCCCCTCCTCCATGGCAACTGAATTACACTTTCTGTGAATGGAGGGGCTTGTTTGTGGGTGTCTTTCCTATCCTCTTTATCTTTCATAAGCATCCCCCCTAATGTATTTTTCTCCTATGTTTTTGCATTTGTTTATTGTGGGCCTGAACTGATACTAGAGTTAACAGAAAAATTTTGACAATTGTGTGCTTTATTAGGTGGTGTCTGCTCTTTAGTTATTATGAATAGTACTGCTATGAACATTCATGTACAGGCTTTTACATGGACATAGGTTTTCTTAGTTATACACCTAGGAATGGAATTGCTGGGTGGTTTGGTAACTCTGATTTTTTTGTGAAACTGCCCATGTTTTCCCAATTGGCTGCATTATATTGTTCTTGCTACCAATATAGAAGGGTTAACCCTCCTCTCATTCCTTGCTAACATTTTGATATTGTCCATTAAAATTAAAAAAAAATTAACCTTCTAGTGGAAGTGAAGTGGTATCTCATTGTGATTTTAATTTGTATTTCCTGATGTTTAATGATGTTGAGTATTGTTCATGGGCTAATTGGACATTTGTATTTTTTTAACTTGGAAAAATGTTTATTTAAATATTTTGCACATTTTAAAATTGGCTTATTAGTTTTTTTGTTGAAGCGTAATAATTCTTCATATATTCTTATACAAATATCTTATCAACTATATGATTTGCATATATTTTCTTCCTTTCAGTGGGTTGTCTATACACTCTCCTGATGGTATCTTTTGAAGTACAAAACTTGGTGATTTTGATGAATTCCTGTTGATCCATTCTTTCTATTACTGGTTGTGCAGACAAGCAGTTTGATGTCATACCTAAGAAACTATTGCCTAATCTAAGGTCACAAAGAGTCTCACTCCCATGCTTTTCTCTTAAGTGTCTTGTAGTTTAAGCTCTTACATTAGGCTCTATCATCCTTTTGAGTTAATTTTTCATATAGTGTGAGGTGAAGGTCCAGCTTCATTTTTTTTGTCTCGCTATTCAGTTGTCTCAGCAGGGTTTGTTGAAACACTATTCTTTCCCCCTTGAATCTACCTGGAAGCCTTTTTGAAAATAAATTGCCCATAAATGTGAAGGTTTATTTGTGGACTCTCAATTGTATTCCCTTGTCTAGCATTATGCTAATATGGCATTATCCTCTTTAATTGAAGTATAGTTTCTGTATGACAATTATATAACTTACAGGTGTACAATATAGTGATTGATAATTTTTAAATGTTATACTCCCTTTATAGTTTATTGATAAAATATTGGCTATATTCCCCATGCTGTACAATATATCCACGTGGCTTACTTTATACTTAATAATGTGTCCCTCAATCTTCTAAATGTATCTCACCCCTCTCCTCTTCCCTCTCCTCACTGGTTGCCACTAATTTGTTCTCTATATCTGTGAGTCTGCTTCTTTTTTGTTGTGATCACTAGTTTGTTGTACTTTTAAGATTCCATATATATGTGATGTCATATATTATTTGTCTTTTCCTGACATTTTTCACTTAGCATAATGCCCTCCAGTGCCATCCATGGTGCTGCAAATGGCACAATTTCATTTTCTTTATGGCTGAGTAGTAGTCCAATGTGTATATATATATATATGTGTATGTGTGTGTGTGTGTGTGTATGTATCCATTCATCTGTTGATGGACACTTAGGTTGCTTCCATATCTTGACAGTTGTAAGTAAGGCTTCTATGAATACTGGGGTGCATGTATCTTTTTGAATTAGTTTTTTGCTTTTGTTTTTTGGGTTTTTTTGGGGGGGAGTTATACACCCAAGAGTGGAATTGTTGGGTCATAGGGTAGTTCTACTTTAGTTTTTGGAGAAAATGCTGTACAGTTTTCCATAATGGCTGCACTAATTTACAGTCCCACTAACAGTGTACTGGGGTTCCCTTTTCTCCATGTACTTGCCAACATTTGTTATTTACATTCTTTTTGATGATGGCCATTCTGACATGTGGGTGGTGGTATCTCATTGCAGTTTTATTTGCATTTCTCTGATGATTAGTGAGGTTGAGCATCATTTCATGTGAGGTACTAAGCATGAATTAGTACTTCATTACTTAGTTTGTAGTAAGTTTTGAAATTGGGAAGTGTGAGTCTATCAACTTTAGCCTTTTTTTTCAAGAATGTATTGGTTATTCTGGTTCTATTGCATTTCCATATGAATTTTAGGTTCAGCTTATCATTTTTTTGCAACAAATATAGCTAAGATTTTTAATGGGGATTGTATTGAATTCAGACCGTTTATTATTTCTACTAGGCTTTTTGGGGGGTTTATTTCTTAAGAGTTAAAAAATATAGAGCATCTGCCATTTGCAAGTAGAGATAATTTTCCTTCTTTACAATCTAGATGTCTTCTATTTCCTTTTCTAACTTAAATGTGCTGGCTGGAAGCTCTAGTACAATATTAAATGAAAATGGCAATAGTTATTGTTGTTCTTGATCTTAGAAGGGCAGGAATAGGAAGACCAACTAAAGGGATAGTGGAACTTGCAAGAAAAAGAGATCCTATCCAATGATTAGAGGGGGCCGGTGTCATTTTTTGAAGATGACATGGCACTTAAACTAGGTATGCTTGTGGTAAAGTGCCACAGAGGAGGAAATAATAGCAGAAAGGCCATGAAGGAAAATGTATATGCTACATGTGAGTGAATGATAGCACCATTGTAGTCAGCATCCTGGTTTTAAATAATTGTGGAACCTGAAATGGAGAAGAAACTTTTTTTTTTTTTGGCCACATCCATGGCATGTGGAAGTTCCAGAGCCAAGGATTGAACCTGTGCCATAATTTTAACCTGTACCACAGCTGTGGCAAAGCCAGGTCCTTAACCCACTGCACCATGAGGGAAGTTCCAGGAAATTCTGGATGGGAGTGAGATGTGTAAGGGCAAGGGCCATTTAAATATTTAATATCATTCCAAAAGTCATGTATTGTTTCAGTAAAAAAAAAAAAACACTGGCATTCCCTAGTTACACCGCAGGTTAAGGATCCAGTGTTGTCACTGCTGTGGCTCAGATCACTACCATGACATGGGTTTGATGCCTGGCCTAGGAACCTCCACATGCTGTGGGTATAGCCAACAAAATAAATAAATAAATAACACCCCTCATACTAAAAGCCACTGAATTATAGACTTTAAAATGAATTTTATGGTGTATGAATTCCATCTTAGTAAGATTCATCTTAAAAATAATAAATATTACTGAATTAAAAAAATTATTACTCACATGAACTCTACACAGAGGAGTTCCAATGAAAACACTGGCAGAGGAGTCACATAGAGGAGTTGTTTTTATAAGTTTCATGTTTGTAAACTGAAAACCCATTTAGGTAAACAAATCAAAAAGAAAACTGAAGGATGAAAGGTGAGTGGGGAAAGTTTGCATTAGGAGTAGGAGAGTGCAAAGTTTTAATCTTTACTATAAAGAGGACTTACACAAGTTTTAAAAGAGTCAAAAAACATGAAGACATGATTAAGAAGAATATGTGAAATGTATTTATGGGGAGTTCCTGTCATGGTGTAGCAGAAATGAATCCGAATAGGAACCCTGTGATTGTGGGTTGGATCCCCAGCCTCATTCAGTTCCAAGGTTAAGGATCTGGTGTTGCTGTGAGCTGTGGTGTGGGTTGCAGACATGGCTGGATCTGATGTTGCTGTGTAGTAGGCTGGCAGCTGTAGCTCTGATTTGACCCCAAGCCTGGGAACCTCCATATGCCACAGGCATGGCTCTAAAAAGCAAAAAATTAAAAAAAATAAACAAAGTGAAAAAAATAAAAAAAACTAAAAAAATGTATTTATGGACTTATGAAAACAGTCAATAAGCAAAAATATTCAAACAAAAGAAAAGTACCATTTTTGGCTTATGATATTTGCAACAACTGAGTTAAAAATTGGAACACAAAGAATTCAGAGAAAGGATTAGTCCCATAAGACCATCATTTGGGATTGTAAATCATTAGCAGTTTTTTTTTCATTAACATTTTAATAAACTATTTTAGAAAAATGTATCATGAGCCTGAAAATTGCTCCACCCAGCAACTCCAAGTCTTCAAATTTATTGCAAGTACATGGGAAAATCTCTGTCTCTCCATGGTTTATTCACAATGATCTTCACTGAATTATTACTTATAATATTAAGGATAATTAGATCTAATTGCCCCAAATGGAAGAAGATTATATTAAAAATTGCAGCTGCTTCTGCTATAATAGTAATTATGAGACTTTATAAAAGCTTATAACAGTGTGAATAACAATAGTGTGGAGAACCTGCATGCTTTAAGATTATGTGGAAAATCATCATCTTAACAATATAAAATAAATGCACAGAGGAAAGGACTATAAGAATTTGTGTAAAAAAATTTGTGTAAAGTATTCTCAGCGGGTTCTTTCAAGCAAGGATTTGAAAGAATTTCTGTATATTTTAGACATTCATGATAATGACATGAATTATTTTTCAGTTGGAAAAAAAAAGTGAACCAGAGTTTAAAAAAATAAAGAACAAACACTGGTCACAGCTAAAAAAAAATCACTTACCAGAGACAAAGATCTAAGTCCAGATATGTGATCTTGGACACATCTCTTCATCTTCATTTCCTTTTCTAGACTATTCTGGCCCTCCCAGGCCACACACAGATTCTGTCTACTTGGTGTGATAGTCTCCATGTTGATTCCAGGCCCATGAGTGAGTTTATTCGGAGGCAGGGTCAGGATTTTTTCCAAAGGTCAGTGAGTTGGCTGAGGTCCTGACATGCCTAGTCTTGCCAGAATTTGTGGCTCTTGGGGAAGAATTTATAGTCCTACACTGTGCTTCAGTTGGGCTTCCATTTAGAAGCCAACTGTTTGCTGGCATTTTTGATGTTCCCAACTATGGGTTGAATCTGCCTGGATACATATACCCACACATCAAGTCACCCAATAGGGACAGCTGGTCACTCCCTCTCTCTAGACTGAAGTTCTGGCCTTGGTCGGTTGGCCCTATTTCAGTCCTGCAAAAGTTTAGGTCTTCATTTGCTCGCATTTTCTTGGAAGGAAAAACATCCTGAATTGAATGAGGTTTTCACTTTAATTAATTAGTGGACACATGGATGGAAGAAGGCGTATTGAAAGTCAGGGTCTCTACTTTGGGGAAGGACTTTTTATGGGGTGGAACATCTTCCATACTCACAAAGCCTGCACAAGGCCTCCTTCATGTCCCTGTTCCTCAGGCTGTAGATAAAGGGGTTTAGCATGGGGGTGACTGTCATGTCTACCACAGAGACCACAATCCCAGTGTCTGCAGAGTAGGAGGCAGAGGGCTGGAGATACACCAGAAACAGGGTCCCATAGAAGTGAGTGTTGAATATAAGGTGGGCACCACAGGTAGAGAAGACTTTGAGCTTTCCCCCAGGAGAGAGGACACTGAGGAAGGTGTGGATGATGTGGGCATAAGAGACCAGGACACAGGTGAGAGGGACCACACCTGAGAGTGCTCCTTCTGCAAACATCATGACCTGAAAGATGTAGGAATCTGAGCAGGCAAGTTTGAGGAGTGGGAAAAGACTGAAGAAGTGCAGGATGGAATGGAAGGAACAGAAGGAGAGGTGAGACCTGAGGAGAGTAGGTGAGCAGGCCAGGAGGTAGGTGCAGAGCTAGGATGTGGTGATGAGCAGTAGGCACTACTGGGGATACACAATCATGGTGTAGTGAAGAGGGAGGAAAATGGCAATGTAGTGGTCATATGCCACCACAGCCAGCAGGAAGTCATCCAGCAGGGCCGATGCCATGAAGAAGTACATCTGCACGAGGCACCCAGTGTAGAAGATGGTGTGGTGCTGTGTCTGGATGTTGACCAGCACCTTGGGGACATTGGTACAGGAGAAGCAGGTGTCAATGAAGGACAAGTTCACCAGGAAGAAGTACATGGGTGTATGGGGGTGAGGGTCAGAGCCAATGGCCAGGATGATGAGCAGGTTCCCCAGCATGGTGACCACATATGTGGCCAGGAAGAACCCACACAGGAGAGGCTGCTGGTTTGGGTGTGGAGCAGGAAGTCAGAGATGCTGGTTCAGTTTCTAATGTCCTAAATTAGAGAAATTGGAGCAGAATCTTCCTTAAATAAAGATAGGTGGTCAATATTACAGAGTCCAAGGACTTTGGTCTACTTTCCTCTATCCCTTGGAAAGGTCACTGAGATACACTAGTACGTGTAACTCCTGATTCACAAAATGTACAAATAGGAGGGCAGTGGACTCTAATAAGGAGGCATCAGGCTAGATTGTAGTTTGATGTCTGGACTCCCATAATGTGGCAAGTTTTCCCCATGGATGTTCTGAATGAGACTGGACTGGAGTTCATCTGGATAAACCTTTCCAAGTTCAGTTCGCTAAAAAAAAAACCTGTAGTAGAAACTCATGTAAACTTTGTATTCTATTGCCTTGCTCACCTGTGGTTGAAGTATATACTGGGATTTATTGTGAAAAATCAGGCACTGTGTGTGAGTGTGTGTGCACCTATCAAAGGAAATGGAGGAAAGGATAGTTTCTTCAAAGAGGAGTCCGCTGGGCCTTAGGGGTCTCTAGTTTTGCTGGGAATGCTCTGGCCCCCCTTGCTTCGAAGATCCTTCCTGTGAATTAGTGTGGCCAGGACAACACTGTAAACTGAAAACCACTTTATCACGAAGGGCACATCATTTTCATTTTAATCATCAACTTCCTCCTCCTCATCTTTTGTTTGAATACCTGAGCTTTGGCCTCTGGAGATGGGGTGGGAATCAGTTGTGTTCCTTATGCTCAGTCTGCCTTTGGTTAATTACTTCCCACTGAATCTCTGATTCTGGTTTTGTACCATGTGCATCTACCTCATAGACTCACTGCTGTCATTCCTGAGATAACATATGTGGAGGACAGGCTGCTAGCAAGGGCAGTGATGTTACTGTCACTGTTAGTCACAGGTGAAGAAATGTGAACGTGGGACACAGGATGTGGTGACAAAGCTCTGGGTGACATGCTTTACTGCTCTGGTCCTCATGTGCCTTTTCAATTGAGGGAACTTTTAGTCCTTTTGTGCTTGCTTTTCTCCTTTGTAAGATTGTAGATAATACCCCTACCTGATAGGATTGTTGAAGAGACCAAAGGCTGGAACTCATGTCAGTGTCTTCATGAATCATGATGTGCAGTTAAGATGTGGAATTCAGGTGATCTGTGTGTTGGAATCAGGGAATAAGGTGATCAGTCATTGGTAGCCATGTTTTTTCAGGAACATTAGGAAAAAATATAAGGTACCTCTGCAGTCTGCAAGGAGATATTGAGAAAGTCACAAACATTTTTAGGTTTAGTTTCTTCATTGGCTCAAACAGAATAATGCTAGTGTTCATTGAATAGAGTGGTTATGAGGAGTAAATTTGATAATGATGACTTAATATTTGGATGAAGACTGACAAATACTAAGTGCTCATTAAATATGATCCATTATTTTTATTTATTATTGAAAATGTATTATTTTGAATAATATTAAAATAGTACATAATTAAAATATTTAATATTATTATTAAACATCTTTTAAAAATGAATATGTTGTGTCATTTTTGTCATCCTGGTCACTGCATCATCATCATCACCAGCGTCATCAGCCCAGCAGCACCACAGTGGGCACTTTTGGACCATACTCAGACTATCCATCACAAAGGATTTATTTTGGCATCTGGAAACCAAGTCAAATATACTGGGTTGAATAACTTAATCATAAGAGCCTCCAACTTTATTAAGTATATCATAGGCATAAATAACTCTAAGAGAATTATTTGCTTGATCAAATTTGAAGAAAAAGAAAGTGAATGAATTTGATAAACTCTAAATGGAAGTAGAGGAGTAAGTTAGTGGTGTTGACATGATGATGTGGCTGAAAATGATTCTGGGAAGCATGCTTTTTCCAGTGGACTGAGAGTGAATTATGCTCTGTAATGACACAGGTGCTAAGTCCTGGTCACAAATTGGGCTCATGGAAGGGTGGTCTGAGACCCGTTCTCCACAAAGCCTTCAGTCTGCACCTTCAGGAATGCGATAAATCTCAGACTAGCTGCTTTTCATGGTGGTCAGAAGATCCAGAAAATAGTACAAAAAAATTGTATTGGGGAAATAACAAAAAAATCTTAAAAAGAGAAACAATTCATTGAAAAAAACAAAGATCTCGAAAACATATGGCAGAAAGGGATGTAGAAAAGAAGGCAAAAATGAAGAGGAAGAGTCTCTATGTGCTGTGTGAGCATGTGTGTGTGTGTTTGAGTGCACCTGCATACACATGGCCTTAGGTAGACTCTGCTTCCTGTCCCCTTCCCTGTGCCTCTATCCTCACCTGGATGTGCTTCCCAGCCTCAGTCTGTGACACTTGTATGAAGGAGCTTGGGTTCCCTGCCCTGTTGTCTCCCCAGGAAGACATGGCTGGAGTCACAGAGTCCTTCCTTGTGTGCAGCAACCACAGAACTGAAGACTCAGATCACTGGTGATGTCCCATGCTCAGGACCCAGGAGGAGCTGATGCCTTTTCACAGGCAGTGTCTCCTGATGCCCATTCCCAGACCTGCTATTTAGAGACCAGATGGGACAATTGTCCAACATGTCAGCTGTCCCTTCTGGATATTGCCCTCCTGTGTCCCAGAAGCATCCATGATAATTCCATTCAGATGGACCTGGCTGGTCTCTGTGGCCACACCCTGGTTTCTCCCCTGGGTGAGGAGCCACTGTGATCCATCCTCCCAGCCTTAACCCTGAACAGGTCCACACTCTGTTAATGGCATCCATGCTGCCTAATTAGTCCTATCCCAATGGGTGAATACATTATGTCCCAGGAAATAAGTAAAAAAAATAGAGACTAGATGAGAGGTGACAATCATTGTTTTAAATGTCATGTAGAAGAGGAAATTACTTATTTAATGATCTCAGAGAACCAAGATATGAATAATATTTAGATTGTGCCTTGGGCCAGGGTGCCTAATAATTTATTTATAAAAGTAAATTAATTTAGGCTTAGTACATTTGTTTTTATTTAAATATATGCTACATATAAAAGAGTGTGTGAAACATGTATTGTCTATTAACTGTTAATAAAATTAATGCCTATTCTCCTATTACTCAGCTTAAATAATGTATGGGTCAATCTTTAATTAATAATTAATTTCACTAAGATAGTTTTAAATTTTTTTAATTTTTAATTTTTTTCTTTTTTGGATTTTTTTTTGGCTTTTTGCCATTTCTTGGGCTGCTCCCATGGCACATGGAGGTTCCCAGGCTAGAGGTTGAATTGGAGCTGTAGCCGCCAGCCTACACCAGAGCCACAGCAATGCAGGATCCGAGCCGTGTCTGTGACCCACACCACAGCTCACGGCCACGCTGGATCCTTAACCCACTGAGCAAGGCCAGGGACCAAACCTGCAACCCCATGGTTCCTAGTCGGATTCGTTAACCACTGTGCCATGATGGGAACTCCTGGATATTATTTTTTAAAAATTTAAATTGTAGTTGATTTACAATGTTCTATCACTTACGTACAGCAAAGTGATCCAGTTATACATATATATACATTATTTTTTTGTAGTATCTTCTGTCATGTTTCATCACAAGTGATTTCATATAGCTCCTTGTGCTATACAGCAGGACCTCATTGCTTATCCATTCCAAATGCGATAGTTTGCATCTGCTAACCCCAAACTCCCAGTCCATCCTCCTCTCTCCCCCTCCCCCTTGGCAAACACAAGTCTGTTCACTTCTCTATGAGTTTTTTTAATGTCCATGAGTTTGTTTCTTTTCTGTAAAAAGTTCATTTTTGCCACATATTATATTCCGCATAAAAGGGATATCATATGGTATTTGTCTTTTGCTTTTCTTACTTATTTCACTTAGTATGGTCTAGTTCCATCCATGTTGCTGGAAATGACACTATTTTGTTCTTTTTATGACTGACTAGTATTCCATTGTGTATATATAACACATCTTCTTAATCCATTCATCTGTTGATGGACATTTAGGTTGTTTCCATGACTTGGCTATTATGAATAGTGCTGAAATGAACAAAGGAGTGTATGTATCTTTTGAATGATAGTTTTATTTGATATATGCCTAGGAGTGGGAATGCTGGGTCATATTGCAGTTCTATATTTAGTTTTCTGAGATACCTCCATGCTGTTTTCCATAGCGGTTTTACCAATTTACATTCCTACTAACAGTGTAGGAGGGTTCCTTTTTCTCTACACCCTCTCCAGGCTTTGTTATTTGTAGATTTATAAATGATAGCCATTCTGACATTGCGAGGTGGTACCTTATTGTAGATTTTATTTGTCTTTCTCTAATAATTAGTGATGTTGAACATTTTTTCCTGTGCCTGTTGGCCTTAGGAATGTCTTCTTTGGAAAAATGTCTATTCAGGGACTCTGCCAATTTTTAAATTTTTTTTTTTTTTGCTGTTGAGTGGTATGGATTTTTTATGTATTTTGGAGATTAAACCCTTTTTAATTGCATCATTTGAAAGTATTTTATCCCATTCCATAAGTTTTTTTTTTTTTTTGGTGTTTTTAATGGTTTCCTTTGCTGTGCAAAATCTTGTCAGTTTGAGTAGTTCCCATTGGTTTATTTTTGTTTTTATTTCTATGGCTTCAGGAGACTGACCTAAGAAAACATTTGTTTGGTTGATGTGACATAATGTTTTGCCTGTGTTCTCTTCTAGGAGTTTTATGGTGTTTTGTTTTTTGTTTAAGTCTTTAATCCATATAGAATTTATTTTTGTGTATAGTGTGTGGGTGTGTTCCAGTTTCATTGATTTACATGTGGCTGTCCAGAAGAGACTGTCTTTTTCCCATTTTATATTCTTGCCTCCTTTGTCAAAGATTAATTGACCATAGGTGTCTAGGTTTATTTCTGGGTTCTCTATTCTGTTCCATTGGTCTGTATGTCTATTTTGGTACCAGTACCACATTGTCTTTAGCCCTATAGCTTTCTTCCTCAGGATTTCTTTGGCAATTCTGGGTCTTTTATGATTCCATGTGAATTTTTTTAATTAAAAATTTTAATTCAATATTTAAAAGTTCCTTTCCATTTACAATTATTACAAAATATTGGCTACAGTCCATGTGCTATATAATACATACTTTAGCCTATCTTACACCCCATAATTTGTATCTCTCATTCCCCACATTCCCCCTTCAAACCCTCCTTGTTAGTAACCACTAGTTTGTTCTCTATATCTGTGTCTGAATCTTTTGTTTTATTCAGTTGTTTATTGTATTTTTTAGATTCCACATATAAGTGATATCATATACAGTGTTTGTCTTCCTCTGTCTGACATATTTGTTTTAGCATAGGGCCCCTCAAATTATTAGAAACCAATCACCTGTGTATCACTTCCCAGATTTAGAAGGAGAACATTATTACCAGCAGGGCTGAATCTCCTTTTGTATATCTTGTAAGTCATTTCTCTTTGTCGCAAGTAAAATCATCCTTACTGTCTCACAAATATAGTATTTTAGCTTTGTCTGTTTTGGCAGGTTATATTAATGCCCTTAGATATTATGTATTCTTTTTCTGGATCTTTTGTTCCAGTCTTACATTTGCAAGGTCTTCTAGGTAGCGGTATGGAGTGGTAATTTGTTCATTTCTATTGCTGAGAGTTGCCCCATTGTAGGATGGTCTCACTCATTACTTATGCAACCTATTCTTCACAGAATAATTTTTGGGGGTTATTAGGAATAATGCTGCCATGATCATTCCTATATATGTTTCTCAGTGCACGCATGCATTTCCTTCACTTTCCTACATATCTAGGAGTGGAATTTCTTGGTTTAAAAAGGTCCCCATCTTTAATTTTAGACCACACTGTGAAATTGACTTCCAAAGAGATTGCACCAAGTTGCACTTCTGCCGTCAATGTGTGCGGGTGTGGTTGTAGCTCATTCTTACCACACTTGGTGGTGCCAGACTTTTTCATTGCAGTCATTTGGTGTGTGTATGCTGGGGGGAGCATCTCCTAGTGGTTTGATTTTGTATTTAAGCAATTTATCATGAAATTGAGTACCTTTTAATTACTTATTAGCATTTTTATTTCCTAATTTTGAAACTGCTTGTCTAAATTTTAATTTTTCTGGAGTTTCCATTGTGGTGCAGCTGAAAGGAATCTGACTAGTGTCCATGAAGGTGTGGGTACTATTCTTGGCTTTGCTTAGTGGGTTAAGGATCCTGTGTTGCCTTGAGCTATGGTGTAGGTCTCAGACACAGCTTGGATCCTGTGTTTCTGTGGCTGTGGTATAGGCTGGCAGCTGTAACTCCAATTTGACCCATATCCTGGGAACTTCCATATGCTGTGGTTGTGGTCCTAAAAAGACAAAAGAAAAAAAAGTCCATTTTTCCCTGAGTTAAGGAAAGTACTTTTTCAGCATTTTCTTCTAAAAACTATAATTTTTCTCTTCAAAATTAGTGCTTTAGTCTACCTGGAATTGACTTTTGTGCATGTTGTGAAGTGATGGTGGGGATGTCTTTTTTTGTTTTAAATTATTTTTGTTTGCATAAAGATACAGTAATTTGTATGGTTCATGTATAGACTCCTCTGAATTGCAATAGTATGAAACTGTCAGCTGTGACTAAAGTGCAGCTTTGTTTCTTTTCTTAGAGAATTTATTTCTTTTATCTTTTTCTTATCCTACTGTGACCTCAAGTACAATGTGGGATCATTGTGGTAAGAGCTGGTGTTTCATCTTGCTCCTCATGGAATGGGAAGGAATTAAATACATAAGCATACATATTATCTGTGCTGTACTTTTGAAAAAAAGAACTCCTTTTATTCAGATGAAGAAAATTTTCTTCTGTGTCTATTTGCTAACAGACCTTTTTAATGAGCATATGTTGAGTTATATCAAAAGTTTTCCTCTTGCATATGTTGAGATGTTATTCTTGCATCATATGATTTTTGTCCTCTGTTTTTTATTGTAGCGAATTACTTTGATTGATTTTTGAATGTTAAATCAACATGCATTCCTGGGAAAACTCAACTTGGTAGAGATAATATTATATTTTCTTCTGAGTTGTTTTTAATTGTCTTATTAATATTTTACTTTGAATCAGCACATTTAAGTCTCAAATGAGATCACCCTGTTCTGTACTCTTTTGCAGTGTTCTTGTAGCTTTAGGTATCAAGGCTGTGCTAATCTATAAATGGGAATTGGTGGGTGCTCCTTTAATTTATATTTCCTGAAAGAGTTTTGTAAGCTAGAAATTATTTCTTTCTTGACTGTTTGTAAAACTAAATTCACTTTTGCAGCCATCTAGCCCTGAAATTTTCTTTGAGGATGATAGGTTTTTGGCTACTATTTCAATTTCCTCAATAGTTACAGGTCTAGTATCTTATTAAAGTTTTTGATGGGTTATATATTTTTAGAAATTTGTCTTATTTAATCAAAATTTAAAATTTATTCCTATGACATTATTCATAATATTCTCTTTATTTTAATATCAGAGGTAATGCTGTTCTGTGTTAGAGAGAATGACATTAATGATATGATTTCATTCTAAATTAATGTGATTAAATTAAAAATAATATAAGAAAATAAAATAATTTTAATAAGAAAATTAATAAGTAAATTAAATAATTATGAGAATTTTTAAGTAACCAAACTAAAAAGTTGATTATTTCTTTGAATTCTGCAAGGCGAGGATTTTTTTCTACAAATACCATGTAATTTACTTTTATTTTCATTTTTATTTTAAATTTTTTTTTACTTCTTAATGTATTCAATTACTTTTAAAGGTGTACAACAATCATCACAACAAAATTTTACAACATTTCCATCCCAAACCCTCAGTGCATCCCCCTACCCACAACCTGTCTAATTTGGAAACCATAAGCTTTTCAACATCTGTGACTGAGTATCTGTTCTGCAAAGGAGTTCATTGTGTCCTTTTTTTAGAATCCACATATAAGTGATAGCATTTGATGTTGGACTGACTGACTTCACTTAGCGTGGTAATTTCTAGGTCCATCGATGCAGCTACAAATGCCGTTGTTTCTTTCCTTTTAATGGATGAGTAACACTCCATTGTGTATATGTATCACATCTTCTTTATCCATTCCTCAATTGATGGATATATAGGTTGTTTCCATGTCTTGGCTAGTGTATGTAGTGCTGCAATGAACTTTGCAGTGTATGTGTCTTTTTGAGTCAGGGTTTTCTCTGGATAGATGTCCAAAAGTGGGATTGCTGGATCCAGTGATAATTCTGTGTTTAGATTTCTGAGGACTCTCCATAGTGTTTTCCACAGTGGTTGCATATACATTCCCACCAACAGTGTCTAGGGTTCCTTTTTCTCCACACCCTCTCCAGCACATATTCTCTGTAGACTTTTTGATAATGGCCATTCTGGCTGGTGTAAGGTGGTACCTCATAGTTGTTTTGATTGGCATTTCTCTAATAATTGGTGATGCTGAACATCTTTTCATGTGTTTTTTTTGGCCATCCATTGTCTTCTTTGGAGAATTGTCTCTTTAGATCTTTTGCTCTCTTTTTTTTTGTATTTTTGGCATTTCTTGGGCCACTCCCATGGCATATGGAGGTTCCCAGGCTAGGGGTTGAATTGGAGCTGTAGCTGCCGACCTACACCAGAGCCACAGCAATGCAGGATCCGAGCAGCATCTGCAAACTACACCACAGATCACATCAATGCCAGATCCTTAACCCACTGAGCAAGGCCAGTTATCAAACCCGCAACATCATGGTTCCTAGTCGGATTCGTTAACCACTGAGCCACGACGGGAATTCCTTTGCTCATTTTTTGATGGGATCATTTGTTTTATTGGTATTGAGCTGCAGGAGGTGTTTATAAATTTTGGAGATTAATCCCTTGTCAGTTGATTTATTTGCAGAGATTTTTCTCCCATTCTGTGGGTTCTCTTTGTTTTGTTTAGGGTTTCCTTTGCTTTGCAGAAACTTTTCAGTATAATTAGGTCCCATTTGTTTATTTCTGTTTTTACTGTTATTACTCTAAGAGGTGTTGCTGTCATTTATGTCAGAGAGTGTTTGGCCTATGTTTTCCTCTAGGAGTTTTATAGTGTCTGGTCTTATATGTAGGTCTTGAATCCATGTTGAGTTTATTTCTGTGTATGGTGTTAGGGAGTGTTCTCATTTCATTCTTTTCCATGTGGCTATCCAGTTTTCCCAGCACCACTTATTGAACAAGCTGTCCTTTCTCCATTGTATATCCTTGCCTCCTTGGTCATAGGTGAGTTGGCTGTAGGTGCGTGGGTTTCATTCTGGGCTTTCTATCCTGTTCCACTGATCTCTTTTTCTGTCTTTGTGCCAGTACCATGCAGTTTTGATGACTGTTGCTTTGTAGTATAGTCTGAAGTCTGGGAGTCTGACTCCTCCAGCTCCATTTTTCTTTTTCAGGATGTCTTTGGCTCTTCTGGGTCTTTTGTGCTTCCAAACAAACTTTAAAATATTTTTTTCAAGTTCTGTGAACAATGTCCTTGGTAATTTGATAGGGATTGCATTGGATCTGTAGATTGCCTTAGGTAGTATAGTCATTTTGATAATATTGACTCTTCCAATCCATGAGCATGGTATATCTTTCCATCTCTTTGTGTCATCTTTGATTTCTTTCATCAGTGGCTTATAGTTTTCAGAGTACAGGTCTTGTGTCTCTTTAGGTTGGTTTACTCCCAGTATTTTATCCTTTTTGATGTGATGGTAAATGGGATTGCGTCCCTAATTTCTCTTTCTGATCTTTCATTGTTAGCATATAGAAATGCTGTTGATTTCTGTGTATTAATTTTCTATTCTGTGACTTTGCCAAATTCATGGATGATCCCTAACAGTTTTCTGGTTGAGTCTTTGGGATTCTCTAGGTATAGTATCATGTCATCTGCAAATAGTGATAGTTTTACTTCTTCCCTTGCAATTTAGATTCCTTTTATTTGTTTTACTTCTCTAATTGCTGTGGCTAGGACTTCCAGAACTATGTTGAATAGTAGTTGCAAGAGCAAACATTCTTGTCTTGTTCCTTATCTCAGCATGAGTTTTTTCAGCTTTTCACCATTGAGAATGATGTTTGCTGTGGGTTTGTCATATATGGCCTTTATTATGTTGAGGTTGATTCCCGTTATGCCCACTTTCTGAAGGGTTTTTATCAGAAATGGGTGTTGGATTGTGTCAAAGTCTTTTTCAGCATGTATTGAGTGGACCCTATGTTTTTTTTTCTTCAGTTTGTTAATGTGGTGTTTCATACTGATTGATTTGTGGATGTTGAAGAACCCTTGCATCCCTGGAGTAAATGCCACTTGATCATGATGTACGATCCTTTTAATGTATTGTTGGATGTGGTTTGCTAGTATTTTGTTGAGGATTTTTGCATCGATGTTCATCACTGAAATTGGCCTGTAGTTTTCTTTTTTTGTGGTATCTTTGTCTGGTTTTGGTATCAGGGTGATGGTCGCCTCACAGAATGAGTTTGGGAGTGTCCCTCTGTGATTTTTTTGGAATAATTTCAGATGAATAGGTGTTAGCTCTTCTCTGAATGTTTGATAGAATTCACCTGTGAAGCCATCTGGTCCTGGACTTTTGTTTGTTGAAAGTTTTTAAATCACAGTTTCAATTTCAGTACTTGTGATTGGTCCATTAATCTTTTGTATTTCTTGTTTGTTTAGTCTTGGAAGATTGTACTTTTCTAAGAATTTGTCCATTTCTTCTAGGTTGTCTGTTTTTTTGGCATATAGTTGCATATAGTAGTTTGTTATGATCCTTTGTATTTATGTGATGTCTGTTGTTACTTCTCCTTTTTCATTTCTAATTTTATTGATTTGAGTCTTCTCTCTTTTTTGCTTGATATGTCTGGCTAAGGGTTATCAATTTTATTGATCTTTTCAAAGAACCAGCTTTTCATTTCATTGATCTTTTCTATGGTTTTCTTCATTTCTATTTCACTGTTTTCTGTTCTGATCTTTATGAATTCTTTCCTTCTACTAACTTTAGGTCTTTTATGTTTTTTTGTATGCTTTAGATGTAAAGTTAGCTTGTTTATTTGAGCTTTTTTTTTTTATCCTGAGGTGGGCTTGTATTACTATAAACTTTCCTCTTAGAACAGTTTTTGCTGCATCCCATAGGTTTTGGAGTGTCATATCCTTGTTGTCATTTGCTTCTAGGCATTTTTTAATTTTCTCTTTGATTTCTTCAGTGATCCATTGGTTTTTTTAGTAGCATGTTGTTTAGTCTCCATGTGTTTGTGTCTTTTGCAGTTTTTTTTCTTGGTGTTGATGTCCAGTCATACAGAGTTGTGGTCAGAAATGATGCTTGATATGATTTCAATTTTTTTTAAGTTACCAAGGTTTGATTTGCACCCCAGGATGTGATCAATCTTAAAGAATGTTCTGAGCACTTGAGAAGAATATGTATTCTGTTTCTTTTGGGTGGAATGTCCCATAAATATCCATTAAGTCCATGTTATCTAATGCTTCATTCAGAGCCTGTGTTTTCTTATTGATTTTCTGTCTGGATGATCTGTCCATTGCTGTAAGTGGGTGTTAACATCCCTAATCTTATTGTGCTTTTTTTGATTTCTCTTTTTAAGGTTGTTAGCGGTTGCCTTATATATTATGGTTATTCTGTCTTGGGTGCATAGATATTTAAAATTGTTATATCTTCTTTTTGGATTAATCCTTTGATCACTATGTAGTATCCTTCCTTGTCTCTTTAAGTATTCTCCATGTTAAGGTCTATTTTGTCTAATATGAGTATTACTACTCCACCTTTCTCTTGATTCCCCTTTGCATTGAATATTTTCTTCCATCCTCTCACTTTCAATTTGTATGTGTCCCTAGAAGTGCAGTTGGTCACTTGAACTTGTTTTTGTGTATATGTATGTGTATATATATATATATATATCTTGTTTTTGTAGGCAGTCAGCCAGTCTATGTCTTTTGGTTGGGTCATTTAGTCCATTAACATTTAAGGTAGCTATTGATATGTATGTTCTTATTGCCATCTCATTGAGTGTTTTGGATTTGTTTTCGTTGCTCTTTTTTCTTCCCTTCTTCTGTTGTCCTCTCCTCTTGTGGTTTGAAGACTTTCTTTAGTGTTGTATTTGAGTTGATTTTTATTTGTTTCTGTATCAATGGTAGATTTTTGGTTTGCAGTTATTCCGTAGTTTTGATGTAAGAGTGTGTGTGTATTTATATATATGTATATTAGGTTGTTTTAAGTTGTTTTAAGTTGTTGGTCTCTTAAATATATATGAGATTGTTTTAAGTTGTTTTAAGTTGTTGGTCTCTTAATTGCAAGTGCATCTCCAGTGTCCTCCTCATGATTTCTGATTTTGGTGGCATAATTGTGTGTGGATGATTTCCTATTTTTACTGTATATTTGCCTTCACTGTTTAGCCTTGTCATTTGTTGTATTTTTGTTTCTGGTTGTGGCCTTTTCTTTTTTGCCTAGAGAAGTATTTGTTGTATAGCTGGTTTAGTGTTGTTGAATTCTCTTGGCTTTTGCTTATCAGTGAAGCTTTTGCATTCTCCTTCAAATCTAAATGAGAGCCTTGCTGGGTAGTGTAATCTTGGTTGGAGGTTTTTTCCTTTCTTCATGTTAAGTATATCATGCCACTCCCTTCTGGCCTGCAGAGTGTCTGCTGAAAAATCTGATGATAGCCTTATCAGGGTTCCCTTGTATGTTATTTGTTTCTTTTCCCTAGCTGCTTTTAAGATTTTCTCTTTGTCTTTAATTGTGGTCAGTTTGATTAATATGTGTCTTGGTGTATTTTTCCTTTGGTTAATTTTATATGGTACTTGTTGTGCTTCCTGGATTTGAGTGAGTGATTCCATTTGCATGTAAGGGTAGTTTTTCAGCTCTTATCTCTTCAAATACTTTTTCTGTCCCTTTATCTCTCTCTTCTCCTTCTGGTATCCCCATATAATATGGATGTTGGTGAATTTAACATTGTCCCAGAGTTCTCTGAGACTGTCTTCATTTGTTTTTCAATCTTTTTTCTCTTTTCTGTTCTGCATCCATAATTACTAATAATCTGTCTTCCACTTCACTTGTTTGTTCTTCTGCTTCCTGTATTCTGTTCTTTCTCCCAGTGCTAGATCCCCACATATGGGATTTTGATGTGGGGCTCATAAATCTCACTCCTGTGTAATAGTTGTTTACCAGTATGTGGAGCTTCTGACCTGGGAGGTATGGGGTTGCTTATATCATGTAATCACCCCTCCTACCTCTTGATAAGGCCTCATCTTTGTCTTCTGGATTAGGATATCTTTTTGAAAGTTTCTGGTCCATTTGGTTGAAGATTGCTCAGTATTTCATTGTAAATCTTCTTGTTTTTAGGAGAGGAGATGAGCTCAAGTTCTTTTATTCTGCCATCTTAATCACACCTCTTGTGTTTCTTTTATATTTGCTTCCTGTCTGTATTCTCTGAGATCACTTAGAAGCCTTGTAAGCGACAAATTCAGGTAATGTTATTACTCAAATGTTATTTTTGAGTATCAGTTTCTTCTAACAGGCGCCAAATTGATAACCAGTTTGTATATGGATAACCAGTTTCCCAGCACCATTTATGAAAGAGACTCACCTTTCCCCATTGTGTGTTTTTGGCTCCCTTTTCAAAGGTCCATCGAGTATATGTGTATGATTATTTCTGGGCTCCATATTCTCTTCTTTTTGTTTAAATGTGTATTTTAATGTCAGTAATTTACTGTGATGATTACTAGAAATTTGAAGTATAGTTTGTAATCAGGAATTGTAATGCCTAAAGATTTGTCCATTTTCCTCAAGATGGCTTTGATTTTGTGGGTCTTTTGTGGTTTCACATGGATGGAATAAATGATGGTGATGTGATGTGAGCTCCAACACACTTCAGGGTCAGTGGTGTGGGAATCTCAACATCTGGTCCTACTTTGTTTGGTCCTTTATGCATTGAATGATATGGCAGATTCCATTGTAGCTTCTTCCAAGTTCAAGGGTGTTCATGGCCTCTCCTTCTCCTCACAAGCAGGCAGAGGGAATACCAATGTGTCACTGATATTAGGGACACCTTCTGGGACTCCTGTAGCTCAGCCCTTTTGGTCCCTGCACTGGATCCATCTCAAGAGGGGCACAAGAAATTTGGCAATTAACTCAGTTTTGTTCTCCCCTCACCATGAGCTTGGGGGTATGTTCCCTGGGGTCTCAGTCCTGTTGGTAAATGTGGATATTCCTGCTTATTGTTCTCCATCTTGTAAACAGTTGGGGAAGTGCTAAATATCCTGAGGCCATGGAGGCATAAGAGATGAGTCCTCATGTAGTAGCCTGGACAAGCAGAGACTGGAGCATGGTGGGGAACCATCCCTTGGCCTAGATGTGTACATACTGTGAGGACTATGAAGAAGAGGTATAGAAAAATTGTGTTTACGTTGCTCCTATAACCATGTGTTTTTAGTGACTGATCCACACACTGACCTACATGGTGCCACCAGCCTCAAGGGGCCATAACATTAAAATTAATTAAAATGACCTGAAGTTAACACGTGGGTTCCTCAGTTGCAATAGCTATATTTCAAGTGTCTGGTAGCCACAGGGGACTGGGGCTTCTGTATTGGGCAACATAGCTATAGAGTGTTTTCATCCTTGTGGATAGTGCTAGTATACAATGCTAATAATAGAACATGGTGGCTGGACATCTGCAATACAGGTGTGTGTGCTTGGGTTACTGTGTACATGTTGCTTCCTTTTATGTTATTTGTGTGTTGGGTTTGATCACAAGTGATTCTCAGTGTGTGTAGTTGTTTCTGTGTGTGTGTGTGTGTGTGTGTGTGTGTGTGTGTGTGTGTATGGTTTGAAAGTTGTGTGGGTGACTGTGTGTGCTTTTTGCAAGTTGTTTTTATACAGCTTGTGAGGTACAATTGATATACAAAAACTGCACATATTTAATGTATATAATTTGAGGAGTTTGGACATGTGCACACACTTGTGGAGCTACCGCCACAGTCAAGGTCATCAACATGTCTGTCTCCTTTCAAAATATCTTTGTATCCTTTTGATGTGGTAAGAAAACTTAACATGGTATCTCCTATTTTAAGGAATTTTAGTTTCACAGTATAGTCTTTTTGACTTTAGGCATTATACTGTATAGCAGGTCTCTAGAACTAATTCATCTTGCAAAACTGACACTTTATTTCAATTAAACAACAACAGTCCATTTCCCCTCCCCCCATTCCTTTGTGACTGCCATTCATTCTTCTCTTCTGTGAGTTTTTCAAAGTGAAATTATGCAATAATTGTCCTTGCAGGACTGGCTTATTTCACTTAGCATAATGTCTTCCTGCTTCATCCTTGTTATCAGAAAAGGCAGGATTTCCACTTTTGAAGCAAAATTTATAATCCATTGTAAGTATATGCCACATCTATCCATTCATCTGTCGATGGACATGCAGCTTGTTTCCATAGCTTATCTATTGTGCCCAGAGTTGCAGTGCATATGGGAGAGTAGACATATCTCTGTGATTCTTATTCCAGTCCTTTATGGTCTACACCTAGAAGTGAGATTGATGGATCATGTTGTAGTTCTATTTTGAATGCCTTGGGGAATCTCCATACTGTTTTCTGTAATGGTCACACCTTTTACCTCCCCACCAACAGTGTAGAATAATTCTTGTTTGTGTGATATTTAAGTCCTGTGTGCAAAAAATTTCACTTTAAAGTCATAAGTAAGTTGTTATGAATCCATACAAACCTCCATACTTCTGAATAGGATGAGTATGTGTTAGAGAGCCCCCAAAAAGCAGCACCTGGGGTTTTGTTTTTGTGTCACTATGTTTCATGCTGAGTGTCTGTTTGTGTGTATAACACACTCACAAACTACTTGCCCTCTCCTTGGATGGCTGTAGCACAGAGAGACCCATATTACAGTCTTGGAAATATATGTATGCATTTGACTTGGTCATATAGCCTCACAGCCTGACTTCCTTTTTCTCAGCTCTAGATAAACAGGCAACAAAGTCCTCTTTATGCTAAGTTGGTGGCACTTTGTCCAGATGGTTTGAAGGTTATTGAATTTCTCCCAATGTTCCTCACTGATGTTTAATTATTTCCACATTTGCACTCCCAGGAACAAGGTGGGGTAAATTTTGGAAACTTGTCTAGCCAACTGTGAATTCTGATATAGGTCCTTTGTCCTACAGCATTTGTAATATCTTGGCTCTCTGGTCACCTCATCAGGCAAATTCTCATGACTCTCCCTTTGCCTGTATGCTCAGAACTGAGCTATTTTATATCCTCAGTGATGGAAGCAGGGAGAGAGACAATGGCAGATATGAAGGAAGTTTTTTTTGGAAAGATTTTTATAAAGAAAGTGATTCAAGATTTGCAGACCTGCTAATCTTCAAGGAGCATGTTCTGGAACTGTGCTGTTTTCTGGATGTGAGAGTAAACCTTCAGAAGTGAACATAATGTTTGTCTTTTACTTCCTCCCTCCCTCCCATCCTTCCTCTCTTCCTTCCTACCTTATTTCCATCCTTCCTTCCTTTATTTCTTTCTCTTTCTTTCATCTTTCTTTCCTTCATTGCTTCCTTCCTTCTTTCTGTCTTTCATTCTCTCTTTCCTTTGTATTTATTATAGTCATTCTAATGATAAAAATAAGTTTATGTGTTCAGCACTTTATTTTGTACAGGGTACATTAATGTTCCCAATAATACTTTAAGTGGTATCTGTATTGTGTGAGTGTGTGTGTGTGTGTGTGTGTATGTGTGTAATACAGACACAAATACATAAGCCATCTGACAGTAGAGCCATGGCAGGGATTGTGTCTTAGTTATTCCTCTCTACCTAGTGTTTATCATGATGTCTCCACTTTAAAAAAAGAGAATGTGCTCTTCCGTATTTCCACTGAAGGTCGTGATCAAAGTCGTATACTTTCTCCATGTGACTGTCAGTGTTCTGACAAGTAATGTTGTGTTCCTCTCACCAGACTGGATGAGGCATGAGTGTGTGAGTGCAGTGCAGTGAGATCTGTCTGCACACTGACATAGTCACTCTGAGAAACCCGCTGACCACATGGTAACTGCAATGCTCTGTATGTCTAGGTTCCTTGCATTTCTGCTTTCTCTTTCATTCCAGAAGATAATATATCAGAATGAGGAGGGAGAACCAGAGCTGCATGTCAGAGTTCCTCCTAGTGGGTCTCCCCATGTGGCCAGAGCAGCAAGGAATATTCTTTGCCCTGTGTCTGGGGGTGAACCTGACCATGGTGCTAATGAACCTGCTCATCATCCTGCTCATCAGGCTGGACCCTCGCCTTCACACCCCCATGTACTTCCTCCTCAGCCACCTGGCCCTAACGGATATCTCCTTTTCATTTGTCACTGTCCCTAAGATGCTGATGAATCATGATCAATAAATTCCCTATGCAGGGTATGTAACAGAGGTGTATTTTTTCATATTTTTTACTTGTATTGATAACCTACTTCCAGCAGTGATGGCCTATGACAGATATGTTGCTATTTGTCACCCTCTCTGCTATGCCATCATCATGAGCGAAGAACTGTGTCTATGTATGTTGGTTGGATCTTGGCTCCTGTCCTGTGCCAGTGCCCTAACCCACACCATCCTCCTGGATCAACTGTCCTTCTGTGTGACAACATCATCCCCCACTTCTTCTATGACCTTGATGCCCTGCTTAAGCTCTCCTGCTCAGACAACTCTCTCAATGAGATGGTCCTGTTCACTGTAGTGCTTGCAGTTCTCATTTTTCCTTTGAGTGGCATCTTAGTCTCTTATGGCTGCATTTGGGTCTCCATTCTGAGGGTACCCTCTAACTAAGGTGATCTGCAAAGTCTTGTCCACCTGTGACTCCTACCTCTGTGGTGTCTCTATTCTATGGGACAATAATGGCAGTGTACTTTTCCTCCTCATCAGGCCAGTCCCATGACAAGGACATCATTGCTTCTGTGATGTACACAGTGGTCACCCCCATGCTGAACCCTTTCATCTACAGCCTGAGAAACAGAGACATGACATTGGCTCTGGGGATTCTTTTCAGAAACTCTCACCTTTTTGCCAAGTGAGAATCACCTAACCATGTTATTATTTCACTCACTGACCTTGCTAGAAAAGCATTAAAAATTTGTGTGTTGGTCATCCATGGCTCTAGCATGTTACTAACTGTCCTTTAAATAGTCATTGTTATTGGGTCAATCTCTTTCCCTTTAGTCACATCTATTGTCCATTTATTTTTCTATAACCCTATATATGACATTACCCACAACACACATTTATTGTGTGGTCTTCAGTGCACCAAACTCCTTTGTTTATATGTGTAAGTATGTTTAAATTTTGGGTTTTTTAATATGTTTTATTATTATAACATTTGGCTTTTTTACATCTTTTTGAATTATTTATATTTTAAGTTTTATTATGGTTATCTATTCTTGAGCATTGGTTTTTAAATTATTTGATTAATTAATTAATTTGAAATATAGTTTACTTAAAATATTGTGTTAGTTTCAAGTGCAGTACGAATTGATTAGATCTATTATATATTACATAGTATATATGTATATTTTCAGGGTGTTTTCCTTTATATGTTATCCCAAATTATGAATATATTTCTCTGTGCTAAAGAATTGGTCCTTGTTATCTATTTTGTATACAGCAGTGTGTATATGTTAATCCCAAACACATAATTTGTCCATTTCCCATTAACCCTTTGGGAACCATAAGTTTATTTTCTATGTTTGTGTGTCTATTTCTGTTTTGCCTATAAGTTCATTTGTATCCTTTTTGTTTTTGGCATTTTTTTTGCATCACTTTGACAGCATATGTAAAGTCCCAGGCTAGGGGTCAAAGTGGAGCTATAGTTGTTGGCCTACACCACAGCCACAGCAACGTGGGATCCAATCTATGCCTGTGACCCATACCACAGCTCAAGGTAACCCTGCTTCCACAACCAACTGAGCAAGGCCAGGAATTGAACTACATCCTCATGGATACTAGTCAGATTCATTTCCCTTGAGCCACAAGAGGAACTCCCTGTGTCATTTTGTTCAGATACCACATATAAGCTATATCATATGATATATGTTTTTCTCTGTCTGGTGTACTTTGCTTTGTATGATAATCTCTCCCTCCATCCATATTGCTGCAAATGCATTATTTCATTCTTTTTTTGGCTGAGAAATATTCTATCATATAGATGTACCACATCTTCTTTATCATTCATCTTTTGATGGGCATTTGGTTGCTTTCATGTCTTGGCTTCTTGCCTTCCAAAGCTACAAACATTGAGTTATGATTATAATGTTTCTTTTTAGTAAAGCCCAAAATGCTGATCTTCTCAATGCCATATCAAGTTAATATAGTATTTTTGATGGTTTGCTAAACCTAAATAAACTTTAATTTGGTTGTGTTTTTGACAATCAGGGAGCACAGAGTCTTCAATCCAATTACCAAATTTCCCCAATCCAGGAAGACTAAATTTCCCCCTCTAAATTGGATGTTTATGTTGAGAATAGTCCACAGCTATTGGATTAATTTTAATCTTGGAAATGAGTGTTGTATTTCCCCCCAGAGATCTCAATTCTAATGTTAAAAGGTGCATGAATTTATAATTTCTGCACACAAAAACAGCTACTTCATAACTACTATGTGCCAGGAAATTTTCTATATTTTGAGAATACAAGTAAAAAATATGTATCCTCTTGTAGAGGTAACATTTCACCAATCCTGATCCAGCTCATCATGATCCTTTTTCCATAGCAGGATTTAAACTTCTAATACTATAAACTTATTTTTACAACTGACATAATTTTATTACTGAGCTTAAAGTTCTATGGTAGATAGGTTTCTGTGTCTGAAATACATAAATTCTAAGTTTTTGGTAGGTAAATACACCTATGAATAAAGAGGCATAAAAATGGTAGAGCAAGGAGTCCCTGTCATGGCTCAGCAATTACAAACCTGACTAATATCCATGAGTACATGGGTTCAATCTCTGACCTCACTTAGTGGATTAAGGATCCAGCATTGTGGTGAGCTGTGGTGTAGGTCTAAGTTGGGCTCAGATCTGGATTTTTGTGGCTGTGGAGTAGGCTGGAAGCTACGGCTCCAAATCTACCCCTAGTCAGGCAATTTCCATATGCCCCATGTGTGGCCCTAAAAAATAAAAAAAAGACAGGGGGGAAAGAGTGCTGGGGTAGGGTTCATAATTTCACACCATGTGGAACAGGTAAAGCTCATTGGGAAGGTAACATCCAAAGACATTAACGAGGACAGGGAAGTAAGCCATGGGGCTGCCTGTGCAAAAGCATGGAGATCAGCCTCTACAAATACTCTCAGGTGAGACGATGCCTGGCCTATCTCAGGGACATTAATTGGGCCTTTGTATGTGGACAGGACTACTGGGGGGAGGGGTGGTGGGCAATGAGTTCAGAGATATCAGAGGACCAGTTTGTTAGGGCACTTCAGGTCATAGTATGTGTTAATCAAGATTTTCCAGAGAAGTGGAATCAATAGGGTGTGTGTGTGTGTGTGTGTGTGTGTGTGTGTGTGTGTGTGTGTGTAAGTGTGTAAGAGAGAGAGATTTATGGTGTTCCTGTTGTGGCATTATGGGATTGGTAGCATCTCTTCTATTGCTGCAGCTGTGGTGTTGGATGCTACTGTGGCTCTGATCTGATGCCTGGGCTGGGAATATCCATATGCTACAGGGTGGTCAAAAGAGAAGAAAAAAGAGATATAGAGAGAAATTTATTTAAAAAAATTGGCTAACGTAATTGTGGAAGCTAACAAGTGTAAAGTCTGAAGGGTATGTTGGCAGGATGGAAACCCAGGGAAAAGTTGTGGTTGGAGTCTGAATGAAGGCTGCTGACAGAAGTGCCTCTTCTTTGTGGGAGGTCATTCTTTTTCTGAAGGTCCTTAACTGATTGGATAATGAACACCATCATTATGGAGGACAGTCTGCTTTATTCAGAGTCTGCAGATTACAATGCTAATCTCATCTCCAAAGATACTGCCATGGGAAGACCTAGAAGTGTGTTTGACCAAATATCTGGGTACTGTAGTTTAGCCAATTTAACATATGAATTTAAGCATTGTATTTGAGTTTTTGGTTCTCAGTCTCATCTAGGAACCAGCTGGAAGGGATTCAATAGAGGAATAACAAGGCCATACTTGATTTTGTTATTGTTACTTTAAAAACACCCAGAGTTTGGGGGGTATAAATGACATACAACAAACTTCATATACATAAAGTATACCATTTGACTCAGAAAACAGAATATGGAACTATAATATGATCTAGCCATCCCACCCCTGGGCACATATCCAGATAAAACTACAATACAGAAAGATACATGCACACTTATGTTCATAGAAGCACTGTTCACAATAGCCAAGACTTGGAAATAACCTATATGTCCATCAAGAGATGAATGGATTCAGAAGATGTTGTACATATAGATAATGGAATACTACTCAGCCATAGAAAAGAATCTAGTAATGCCATTTGCATCAACATGATGCAAATAGATAGTCTGCTACTAAGAGAAGTAAGACTGGAAGACAAACATCATATGATATCATTTACATGTGGAAGCTAAAATATGTCACAAATGAACAAATCTACATAATAGAAGCAGACTCATAGACATATAAAATAGACTTGTGTTTGCCAAGGGTGAGGAGGGGAGAGTGGTATGGATGGGGAATTTAGGGTTAGTAGATGCAAAATACTGCATTAAGAATGGATAAGCAAAGATGTGGAAGGTAGGGGGACATGCTCGCCCTCTTCCACAAACACAACAACAACAAAACACATCTACAGGTTAAACAACTTGCACAATACAGCCATTAATCACTGGCAGAAGAAGATAAACTCCAATAATGGCAAGAATCTTGTGACATAACTGGGTAAAACAAGAGAAAAAGAGTGAGAGAAGGGGAATTGGGGCTGGAAGGGTGCTCCCAAAAGGGAACTGTGGAGGAGAAAATCATCCCACACCCTGAAAACTCACCTACTCGATGGAAAGATCAACTGAATCAGAGGGATCTCCAGATGCAGAGAAGAGCACAGCAGTAAGTTTGAGATCTGAAGAGCAGAGTGAGAACCGAACAGATCATCTGAACTACTGGCACAGTCACCAAAAATGGAAACACTTGGGTGGGGTGGGGGCTGGGCACTGAGACCTCACCTCCAGTGGTTAGTCCCCAGGAGCAGGCTGGAGTGGGTGGTGTGGAGACTGCTTGGGGGACTAGGAACTGGTTGGTCAGGTTGGCAGGGCAGAGACCACCCCAAGGTACTAGGAAGTGATTTGTCAGGTTGGCAGGGCAGAAACTGCCTGGGAGACTAGAAAGCAGAGCATCAAGGGTGGAGGGAACAATATGCTAAGGGCTGGGGAGTGGAAATCCACATCAGAGGGAACTTGGGAGAAGAGCTGTATCAGCAGGAGAGACAAGGTGCCAGTGTTGGAGAGGGGAGAGGAGTAGGGGTGGGCCACCATAGAATACTTCCCATGCCACAGTGAGCTCACTTGCCCACCAGCTATCAGAAAGCTGTGCTTCCCAGTGCATCCCCCTTCCCCCTACCCCATGTGCACACACCAGACGTGAGGCTGCCTGCCATTTTGGAGGGCTGGCCTCACCATTTGTGGGAAGCTGACCACAACAGGGGCTTTCCCTGCCCTGGCCTGCTTGCCCTCTGGAGGGGCTACACCCCTGTGGAGCAGCACCCAGCATCACCAGCCCACTGGAAATGGCCCACAGCCCAAAAAAGCTAGAACAAGCTTGGCCTGGCCATGCAAACTATGCCTCCATTGTGGAGTGGTCCTGCCAATTCTGGCTGCCCTGGGGAAGAGCCCCTTGGTTTCTAAGTGGGCCAGCTATCTGCTCCCACCCTTGTGGAAGCAGCAGCACTCCTGTGGAATAGCTGTCCAGCACTGCAAGCCCTCTTGAAGAGCCCCAGAGCCAAGAAACAACAGAGCAAACTCTGCCTGGCTGTGTGAAATCTGCTTCCATCATGGTGCAGACCTCCCAGTCCTGTCTGCCCTCAGGAAGTCCTACTTTGCTTCAGAGAGACCCTGTCAGCCCTGCCCACCCTCAGGAAAAGCCATGCTGCCTCAAGGAAGACTGACCAACAATGCCAGCCCTCAGGAAATATGCCACAGCAGTGCCAAGGCAAACACTGCCCTGCCATGGGGAGTACAACTCCACCAGGAAAAAGAAAACAACAAGCAAGATGAAGAAGCTCAGAAACTACCTCCAGTTAAACTAACAGGAGAACTCACCTAAATCAGCCAACAATGAAACAGACCTCTGCAGTCTGACAGACTTCGAGTTCAAAAGGGAGATATTGAAAATACTGAAGGAATTTAGAGAAGATATGAACAGTGATGCAGACACCCTCAGAAAGGAAATAGAAAATATAAGGAGGAGCCAAAAAAACCTAGAAAATTCATTTGCAGATATACAAACTGAGCTAAGGGAAATAAAAACAAGAATGAATAATTCAGAAGAATGAATTAGTGACATGGAAGATAGAATAATGGAAATCAGCCAAACAGGACAGCAGACAGAAAACCAAATGAAAAAACATTAAGGCAATATAAGAGACCTATGGGATAATATAAAGCAGGCCAATCTACACATAATAGGAATCCCAGAAGGAGTAGAAAATATAAAGGGATGGAAAATATATTTGAAGAAATTATCACTGGAAACTTCCTAAATGTAAAGGATACTGATTTCAAGATAAAGGAAGCACAGAGGTCCCCAAAGAAATTAAATCCAAATAGACCCACATCAAGACACATTATAATAAAAAAGGCAAAAGTTAATGATAAAGAGAGGATCCTAAAGGCAGCAAGAGAAAAGCCATATGTTGCCTTAAATGTCAATGGACTGAATGCTCCAATCAAAAGACAGAGTGGCTGAGTGGATAATAAAGCAAAAACCTTCAATCTGCTGCCTACAAGAAACTCACTGTAGGACAAAGGACACATATAGATTGAAAGTGAAGGGGTGGGAAAAAACATTTCATGACAATAGACATGACATGAAAGCAGGTGTTGCAACACTCATATCAGACAAAATAGACTTTAAAACAAAAGACATCAAGAAAGACAAAGAAGGACACTATTTAATGATTAAAGGATCCATCCAAGGAGAGGATGTTACTATCATTGACATATATGCCCCAAATACAGGAACACCCAGATACATACAACAAATATTAAGAGACATTAAGGAAGAAATTGATGGGAAGACATCATAGTAGGAGACTAATACCCCACTCACATCAATAGACAGACCCTCTAGACAGAAAATCAATAAAGCAACAGAGATCATAAAGGAAACATTAGAAAAGTTAGACATAATTGACATATTCAGCACATTACATACCAAAAAAATCAGAATACACATTCTTCTCAAGTGTGTATGGAATATTCTCAAAAATCAACCACATATTGGGTCACAAAGCTAAACTCAACAAATTTAGGAGCATAGAAATTATATCAAATACCTTCTCCTACCACAATGGCATGAAACTAGGAAACAACCACAGGAAAATAAATGAGAAAAAATCTCCTACATGGAGACTAAACAAAATGCTACTAAAAAAACCAGTGGGTCAATGAGGAAATCAAGAAGGAAATTAAAAAATACCTCGAGACAAGCGAAAATGAAGACTAAACTTCTCAAAATCTATGGGAGGCCACAAAAGCAGTGGTCAGAGGGAAATGCATAGTGATACAGGCCTTCCTCAAAAAGAGGAAAGATTCAAATTGACAACTTAAACCTCCACCTATGCAAATTAGAAAAAGAAGAACAAAAAGACCTAAAGTCAGCAGAAGGAAGGAAATCATAAAGATCAAAGAAGAAATCCATAAAATAGAGATTCAAAAAACAATAGAAAAAAATCAATCAAACCAAGAGCTGGTTCTTTGAAAAGGTAAACAAAATTGACAAACCCCTGGCTAGACTCACTAAGAAGAGGAGAGAAAGAACTCAAATAAACAAAATTATAAATAAAAAAGGAGAAATCACAACGGATACAGCAGAAATACAAAAAACCATAAGAGAATACTATGAAAAACTCTATGCAAACAAATTTGACAATCTGGAAGAAATGGACAATTTTCTAGAATCTTACAGCCTGCCAAAACTGAATCAAGAAGAAACAGACCAACTGAACAGACCCATCAATAGAAATGAAATTGAAGAAGTCTTAAAAATACTCCCTACAAATAAAAGTCCAAGACCAGATGGCTTCACAGGTGAATTCTGCCACACATACAAAGAGCATCAAGTGCCCATCCTCCTTAAACTGTTTTCAAAATGTTGAAGAAGGAATACTCCCAAAGACATTCTATGATGCCACCATCACCCTCATTCCAAAACCAGACAGAGATACCACCAAAAAAAGAAAACTATCGGCCAATATCTTTGATGAATATAGATGCAAAAATTCTCAACAACATTTTAGCCAACTGAATACAACAACATATCAAAAAGATCATACACAATGACCAGGTAGGGTTCATCCCAGGTTCACAAGGATGGTTCAACATATGCAAATCAATCAATGTCATATACCACATTAATAAAAGAAGAGTCAAAAATCATATGATCATCTCAATAGATGTAGAAAAAGCATTTGACAAAGTCCAACATCCATTCATCAAAACTCTCACCAAAGTGGGTATAGAGGGAACATTCCTGAACATAATCAAAGCCATTTATGACAATCCCACAGCAAATATAATCCTCAATGGGGAAAAACTGAAAGCCTTCTCACTCAAATCTGGAACAAGACAGGGAATGCCCACTCTCACCACTGCTCTTCAACATAGTTTTGGAAGTCCTAGCCACAGCAATTCGACAAACCAAAGAAATAAAAGGCATCCATATAGGAAGAGAAGAGATCAAACTGTCACTGTATGCAGATGACATGATACTATACATAGAAAACCCTAAGGACTCCACCCCAAAACTCCTTGAACTGATTCATAAATTCAGCAAAGTAGCAGGATATAAGATTACCATTCAGAAGTCAGTTGCATGTCTGTATACCAGCAATGAAATATTAGAAAAGGAATACAAAAACACAATACCTTTTAAAATTGCACCTCACAAAATCAAATACCTCGGAATACACCTGACCAAGGAGGTAAAGGACCTATATGCCGAGAATTATAAAACTTTAATCAAAGAAATCAAAGAAGATGTAATTAATGGAAAGATATTCCAAGTCCCTGGATTGGAAAAATCAATATTGTAAAAATGGCCATACTACCCAAAGCAAACTACACATTCCATGCTATCCCTATCAAATTACCCATGACATTTTTCACAGAACTAGAACAAACAATCCAAAAATTTATACACAACCACAAAAGACCCAGTATGGCCAATGCTATCCTGAGAAACAAAAATCAACCTGGAGGCATAACTCTCCCAGATTTCAAGTAATATTACAAAGCCATAGTCATCAAAACAGTGTGGTACTGGTATCAAAACAGACAGACCAATGGAACAGAATAGAGAACCCGGAAATAAACCGTGACACCTATGGTCAATTAATCTTTGACAAGGGAGGCAAGAACATAAAATGGGACAAAGAAAGTCTATTCAGCAAGCATTGCTGGGAAACCTGGACAGCTGCATGCAAAGCAATGAAACGAGAACACACCCTCACACCATGCACACAAATAATCTCCAAATGCCTGAAAGACTTAAATGTACGACAGGACACCATCAAACTCCTAGAAGAAAACATAGGCAAAACACTCTCTGACATCAACATCATGAATATTTTCTCAGGTCAGTCTCCCAAAGCAAGAGAAATTAGAGCAAAAATAAACCCATGGGACCTCATCTAACTGAAAAGCTTTGGCACAGCAAAGGAAACCCAAAAGAAAACAAAAAGACAACTTACAGAATGGGAGAAAATAGTTTCAAATGATGCAACCGACAAGGGCTTAATCTCTAGAATATATAAACAACTTATACAACCCAGCAGCAAAAAAGCCAATCAATCAATGGAAAAATGGGCCGAAGACCTGAATAGACATTTCTCCAAGGAAGATATACAGATGGCCAGCAAACACATGAAATGATGCTCAACATCGCTGATTATAAGAGAAATGCAAATCAAAACTACCATGAGATACCACCTCACACCAGTCAGAATGGCCATCATTCATAAGTCCACAAATTACAAGTGCTGGAGGGGGTGTGGAGACAAGGGAACCCTCCTGCACTGTTGGTGGGAATGTAAACTGGTATAGCCACTATGGAGAACAGTTTGGAGATACCTTAGAAATCTATACATAGAACTTCCATATGACCCTGCAATCCCCTTGTGGGCATATATCTGGACAAAATCTTCCTGGGAAAAAGACTCATACACCTGCATGTTCATTGTAGCACTTTTCACAATAGCCAAGACATGGAAACAACCCAAATGTCCATTGACAGATGATTGGATTAGGAAGATATTTTATATATATATATATATATATATACACACACACACACACACACACACACACACATATACACATACATATACATACAATGGAATACTACTCAGCCATCAAAAAGAATGACATAATGTCATTTACAGCAACATGGATGGAACTAGAGACTCTCATCCTGAGTGAAGTAACTCAGAAAGAAAAACACCATATGATATCACTTATAACTGGAATCTAATATCCAGCACAAATGAACATCTCCACAGAAAAGAAAATCATGTACTTGGAAAATAGATTTGTGGCCACCCGGGGGGAGAGGGAGGGAGTTGGAGGGATCAGGAGGTTGGGGTTATTGGATACAACTTGGAATGATTTACAATGAGATCTTGCTGAATAACATTGAAAATTATGTCTAGTTACTCATATTGAAATAGAACAAAGGGTGGGAAAAATGTATACATGTAAGTGTAACTTGGTCCCCAAGCTGTACAGTAGGGAGAAAAATAATAAGAATAGATAAGCAGTGAGGTCCTACTGTATAGCCCAGTGAACTATATACAGTCTCTTTGGATAGACCATGACAAAAGAATATAAGAAAGTTAATGTATACACACACACACACACACACACACACACACACTGTAACACCTTGCTATCCTGCAGAAATTGGCCAAAATTTTAAATCAAATATATTTTAATTTTTAAAAAGGTAAAAATATGTATACCATTTGACCACTTTTGAAATATATACACACCCATGAAACTGTCATCACAGCCATCAAGATCATGAATTTCCCTGATGTCTACCCTCCTGCCCTCTGTTCCTCTCATCTGTCCTCAGGGAAACCACTATTCTGTTTCTGTCACATGGATTAGTTTGCATTTCCTAGGAGATTATTGCAATGGAATCATACAGTGTGTATTCTTTTCTTGCCATCTTCTTTCACTGAGTATATGCATTTTGAGATTCATTCATGTTCTACTGTGTTCTAAGAATTCATTCTTTTTACTGCTGAGTGGTATTCCAGTGCATGGATATACAAGGGATGTTGCATCCATGCACAAATATATTTATATTTTTTATTATTATTAATATTAAAATTATTTTAATTTTAATACATTTCAGTTTATCTTTTAAAACATTCATTAGACTTTATTTTTTATCCAAATGTAGTTGATTTACAACATTGTGTTAGTTTAAAATGTAACAAAGTGATGCAGTTATACAAACACATACACAAATGCATCTTCTCAGATTTTTTTGCCTGATCAGTTATTACATATTCAGTGTAGTTTTATGTGCTATGTAGTAAGTCCATTCATTACTAACAGTAAGTCCATTGGTGAACATCTGGGGTGTTTCCAGCTTCTGACTATTAAATAAAGCTCTTGTGAACATTCTTGTATAAACCTATGTATGACTATATACATTATTTTACCTTGGGCAAATACCTACTCACTTGCTAAGTGTGTGTTTAACTTTTTAAAAAATGTTCAAAGTGTTTTGTGTTACCACAGGCAGTGTATGTGTGTTTCAGTTCCATCATGTCTTCAGTGATAATGGGAGCAGCATTCTTTTCAATTTCAGCAAGTCTAATAGGGGTGTAGTGGTTAAACCAGTTTACAGAGCTGGAGCCCCTTGACTGAAGGGGTGTCTGAGTTCCTTTGGAAAAGAATCCTTTACATTGGGTATTTTTTAAACTTCTTGAGTCTCCCTAGCTCCATGCATGATTCTCATCATTCCACAGCAATTGTCACTATTTACCTGCCATTTATTTTGCCTTAAATTTTTTTTCTGTGCCACCTCCAGGTGTATGTCTATTATAAGTGAGGGATTTCTGTTTATATTATTATCTGTTATGTCTCTAGAGGATATATCAGTATTACATTTATGGGAAACAATGATTATTTAAGTGAATGAGTGAATGAATGAATGGATGAATTCATTCAACAGTTACCAATCAGAATTGCCTGTTAGACATAGCTGATCTCTAGTGATGCAAAGACAGTGACTATTAATAATCTTTCATTAGGTACTCATTAAACCATTCTTCAAACTCAACAATGACAACGATTATTATTTCCACTTTATAGAAACTGAGTCCCAGTTGTTTTGAAAAATTGCTAAAGTATGCTCTCTTAGCAGGGGAAGAACCCAGAGCCTTTTTTCCAGAGTTTTATATTCAATACCCCTTCTCCTGAGAAAGGCATAGACCATGCCCTACAACACTTTCCAGGAGAGTGGGGAGACATGAGCATTTTAAGGGTCTTTCTGTTCTAATAAAGCCTGTGTCAGTGTTGAGGATACTGCTGAAGCCCTTCCACTGCCTGTGCCACACACTGCCCTTGGGAGAAGTTGTGCTCATGACACAGAGGCCATGGGCAATGGGGGAACTCCTTCTTCTCATCAGAGACGTAACCAGAAGCCCAAGGTACCATTCATATCAGGGATACCTTTCTCCTGTGAAACCAGATGCAGCTAAGCCTCTGTGGACCCTAAACATCCTTGTTCCTGTGGGGCCAGGAGGGAGTTGGGCAGTTGCCCCAGTGGACTACATCTCTAGTTGGGTCAGGGTGGATTCCCTCTTGGGTCTATTGATGATGGAGAAATGGAGATCTCCTTGTGCATCATTTTGAAGCTGGAGAAATGACATGTGAGTGTGTAAAGGTCCTTAGGCCACTGAGGTTTGCTCTTTTTCTTTGGATCCTGGATCTTCTGGAAAGAAAGTGAGGATTCAGGTAACAGAATTAAACAGAAGGTATTTGAGCTCAGAGCAAAGGTATAGCTCAGAAGGAGCCCAGAATCCTCACCAGTCATGCATGTGTATCTGTGTGTGTGTGTGTGGCCATCAGAAAATTTATGTATATTTGTGTGTGTGTTGTGCTGTGCAAGTCTCCATGCATATGTGTAACTGACAAATACACTGAATGACACACACTAGGATATACAGAGGCCAGGGTAGCCTGGACATTTCCTCAGTGTGTGCTTATTGTACTTGCATCTGCTGCTTGCGTGCCATGTGTAAGACTTTGTGCACTGTTTGTAATTTGAATATGAATGACTTTTTGTTATGATAAAACCTCTGGTCTAGGATGCTTGACAGTTCTATGTGTGTAGCTGTGTTGTATATGTGTATTTTGTTTTTGAGTTTTGCATATTTTATGTGTATCTGACTCACACTCTGACTGTTTTTATCTAAGGAGAGTATAAGCCAGAGAAATCTATAAATCTCCATTTGGCAAGTGAATTTCTTTGATGGTGTGTTAGTTTTTTTATGTAAAAAAACCCCACACCTTGACTTCTCTCACACAGAAGTTATAAATCTATGTGTTTGTGTGTGTGTGTGTGTGTGTGTGTCTGTGACATTCTCCCATTTTTTTACTCTCCACCTTCCTGAGATCAGAATCCACACAGGCAGCTCCACAGGAAACTGACTTTACAGAGCTATTGGCACCCATTTTTCAATGATTTGACTCTAGCTTTGAGGGATTGGGATCCCTCAAAGCCCAATGTTTTCAACACTCTGCTTTAGTTTTGGTCTAACTGTTTAGAAATGAAATGCTCATTTCTGGAATCATGTACTGTGACACTCTGATCTTTATCTTTTCCCCCACTTAATTGCTTGATGGCCTTGGTCTTGGCCCTTGTTATTCTCAGCATCCAATGCTCTTACATGGGATCACATTAATTTCTGGTAGATATTGCATGTAAGGTGCTTAAGAAGCTACTCACACCAAAAGCACTTAGTTAATTATAGCTTATTGGAGTCCCAAAGACCTGAGTCTCCATGTCCTGATTGTGGAGGTGCCAATATTTGTATAAGACAGGACAATATGCCCCATCCATAGCTTCTCTTGAAATGAGAGCCCTACCCCACCCCAAGGTCACATACATCTTCCCTTCCTTGGTACTAAACAATATCTCACCCACCTCATTGCACACTGTGCTGATGGATTTAAGGTACCATGTCTGTATTGTACCCTTCTGATCACATTACAGCTCCTGTGTGTCATTAGGAACTCCAGTTCTCCTGCAAGAAATTTGTGAGATCCTGGGCTATGTCTGACTTAGCAGCTTTCAGTGAGAGGACTGTGCTTAGCAGGAGGGTCAAGTGCCTGGTCCCTCCTTGTGCCCCGTGAATCCTCAGAAACTCCCTGGTCTGGAGCAAGCATCTTCTGACAGATTCTTACAGAGCATTAATGTCAGTTTCTTCTCCCAGGCATATTTTAACATTTACCTTTTCACTTTAATATTTCACCTTAGACTCTCTACACCCCATAAGAAGAAATGGGTGGATTCTCTCTATAGCAAGAAGATGATCAGAAAATCAATATTTGAGACCTGGTTCCAGTATGTAATATCTATGTGAGATTGTTTAAGCGATTTCACTATTCCTGTTGGTAAAATGCAGGGAAATAAGACTGTCTTCTTTCTTCACAGACACAAATATATAATGATGGATTGAATGAAATTGAGTGCATATATAAGACATTAGCAAACTAAAGGGATGCAAGAATATGAGTGTGGACAGTTATCTGAGCAGGTGGACTCCTTCAAATCCTGAAATATTTCTTCTTAACATCCTGCCTCTTTGTCTAACTGAAGATAAGGAAGAATAGTAGGTCATAGCAGCAAAGATTCCAAGGTATTTTCAAATGCTTCAGAGAGAAGTGTGGCCACAGCTGTTACTAACTCTATGATCATGCTCATTTCCTACTCCTTCCGAGTATGTTGATAGTGAAGACTTTTTTAATTTCTAATTTTTTGGGGGGGCTGCACCTGAGCATATGGCAGTTCTCAGGTTAGGGGTTGAATCAGAACTGTAGCTGCTGGCCTCCACCCAGCCACAGCCACACCAGATCTGAGCACTGTCTGGAGGCTACACCACAGCTCATGGCAATGCCATATCCTTAATGCATTGAGGGTGGCTAGGGATTGAACTTGCTTCCTCATGGATACTCTTCAGGTACTTAACACACTGAGCTACAATAGGAACTCCCAAGAGTGACATTTTAAAAGTACCACCATCCTTTGTCTATTGAAAAGTTCAATGAGGCAATCATGGAAAAATATATTTGTCTGCCATTGTGTTCATTAATGGTCACTTATAAGTGTGAAGATCAATGTGGAAATAGTGCTGGTTAATCAGGTCACTGGCTTCTAGGAGACACCCTAGTCCTTCAGTACCTCTTAGTTCTCAGACTACAAGTATTTTCCTAATGATGGATATCCAGCCTGAGCCAAATTGGAGGAACCAGTTTAGATGAGATTGATGTAGTACACACACTGAATTCAGGTTTATTTCATGTAAAGAAGATAAACAAGCATTTAGGCAAGATGCAGCATGGAATTTACTCCAGTGATAGGATATGAGTTCAGAAATTTACCTTAAGTGTATTAGATCTCATACTTTAACATAAATTTTAGGTCAGCTTCTTGGTCCTTTATGGTGACCACCTCATAATACTGTTTTATGAAATTCCTAAACTTGATACCAGTTTGGTGGGGGGGGGATACGGATCCTCTCCTAAAAATAAACTGTGCAATTTTTGGTGTTCATTTGATGCAGGATGCTGTTTTTAGATATTATGCCTAGTGAATTAGAATCCTTTATATCAAGTCTATGCAAGTGTGATTATGGCATCTTCACCTTTAGAGGGACATGACAAGGTCAAGAGGGATTTAGCATCCCAAGCCCTAGAGCAAGAAATTGGTGGGACCAAAATCATAACTCAGTGAATTGGGCTTCTTGTTCAAACCTTTACTTAGTTCTTGGTCATATGATCCCTTAAGGGTTAGTCTCCAGAGGGAAGATGTTCTGGAGGTCATATTTATTACTCTATGTCCAAAGAGTAGCTTAGTGTCAGAACCATGGTTGAGTAAAAAGAAAAAAGGCAGAATTTGCTATGGATTTAATTGAAAGGAACCATGATGAGTGTTGAGGGTGTTTGATTTGCTTTGGCAACACTAGGTGATAAAGGAAATGCAGCCAGTTATTCCTTTTCTTCATTAGAAGCTGAGAGACCTAGTGTGGTGGCCACAATCCTGACCTCAATGTCTCTGACATTTTCTACTCCCCTTCATTTCCCAGCAGATAGGAGAGGAGCATGAGGAGGGAGAACCAGAGCAGTATTTCCAAGTTCCTCCTCCTGGGGCTCCCCATACAGCCAGAGCATCAGGGCATGTTCTTTTTCTTGTTCCTGGGCATGTACCTGACCACAGTGCTGGGGAACCTGCTCATCATCCTGCTCATCAGGCTGGACCCTCACCTCCACACTCCCATGTACTTCTTCCTCAGCCACTTGGCCCTCACAGATGTCTCCTTTTCATCTGTCACTGTCCCTAAGATGTTGATGAACATGCAGACACAGGATCAATCCATTCCCTATGCAGGGTGTATAACACAGACATACTTTTTCATATTTTTGGCTTGCATTGATAACCTTCTTGCTGTGATGGCTTATGACAGGTATGTTGCTATTTGTCACCCTCTGCACTATGCCATCATCATGAGGGAGGAGCTGTGTCTGTGTCTGTTGGTTGTATCCTGGCTCCTGTCCTGTGCCATTGCCCTGACCCACACCCTCCTCCTTGCTCAACTGTCCTTCTGTGCTGACATCATCCCCCACTTCTTCTGTGACCTTGCTGCTCTGCTTAAGCTCTCCTGCTCAGACACTTCACTCAGTGAGCTGGTCACATTCACTGCAGGGGCTGCAGTTGTCATTTTTCCATTGTGTGGCATCCTGGTCTCTTATGGCCACATTGGGGTCTCCATCCTGAGGGTCCCCTCTACTAAAGGGATCTGCAAAGCCTTGTCCACCTGTGGCTCTCACCTCTCTGTGGTGTCTCTATTTTATGGAACAATGATGGCAGTGTACCTTTCCTCATCAGGCCAGTCCCATGACAAAGACATCATTGCTTCTGTGATGTACACAGTGGTCACTCCCCTGCTGAACCCTTTCATCTACAGCCTGAGAAACAGAGACATGACATTGGCTCTGGGGATTCTTTTCAGAAATATTAACATTTTTTCCAAGTGAGAATCACCTAATCATATTCTTATTTCACTCACTACCCTTGCCTTAAAAATTGTGAGTTGAGCACCATGTCTCTAGCAATTTTCATCACTGTCCTTAAATCATCCTTGTTATTGGATCAATCTCTTTCACTTAGGTCATATTATTTGCCCTTTTATTCCTCCATAACCCTAAATATGTCATTACCCACCATGTACATTTAAATTTTCATCTTCAAAGCATCAAACTCTGTTGTGTAGATATATAATTGTGTTTAAATTTTCTTTTTTCAGTGTGTTATATTATTATTACATTTGGCTTTTTTTAACAGCATTTTGAAGTGTATATGTATTTAAGTCTTCTTAAGATCATCTATTAGGACTTGGTTCTCAAATATTTAATTAATTAATTAATTAATTTGAAGTATAGTTGACCAAAAATGTTGTGTTAGTTTTAGGTGTAGAGCAAAGTAGTAACATTTTTAAATATTTTATATAGTGTATATATATTCAGAGTTTTCCCTATATGTAATAATAAAATATTGAGTATATTTCCACATGCTATATAATTTGTACTTGTTAGTTATCTATTTTATGTATAGAAATGGGTATATGTTAACCAAAAACTCATGAGCTATACCTTCCCCCTTTATCCTTTTGGTACCCATAAGCTTGTTTTCTATGTCCATGGGTATATTTCTGTTTTGCGTATAAGTTCATTTGGATCATTTTTTTAGATACCACATATAAGCAATATCATATGTTATATGTTATTTTATGTCTGGTTTACATCACTCACTATATCCATCTCTATCTCCATCCATGTTGCTACAAATGTCATTATTTCGTTCTTTATATGGCTGAGTGCCTATTCTATTAAATATACATACCACTTCTTCTTTATCATTTATTTGTTGAAGGACATTAATGTTGCTTCCGTGTCTTGGCTTCTTGGTTTCCAAAGCTACAAACATTCAGTTAAAATTCTATTATTTATTTTTAGAAAAGTCCAAAATGCTTATCTTTTCAATGCAGTATCAAGTTAATAAAGTACTCTTGATGGTTTGCTATGTTGAGATTCCACCTGTGGCAATTAATTGTGTGCATATTGGCACAGTTAAATAATGGATAGTTTTGTTTTCCTATGGTTAAAATGTGCATAAATATCTTTGTTTGGGCTACTGGGAAGATTTAATTTGAAAGTGTGTGTAAAACCCTTGGAAAAGTGCCTCAAACTATCAGCATTGGCTTGGAAGCCTGGATTGGACAATTTTGATAATAGGGGATTTTAAGTGACTCAAAACAGGTAGGGTGCAGAAAACTACACTGAAAGCCCATGACATAGCTTCAATAATTCTCTTCAGGGGAGTTCCCGTCGTGGTGCAGTGGTTAACAAATCTGACTAGGAACCATGAGGTTGTGGGTTCGGTCCCTGCCCTTGCTCAGTGGGTTAAGGATCCGGCGTTGCCATGAGCTGTGGTGTTTGAGCTGTGGTGTAGGTTGCAGACGTGGCTCGGATCCCACATTGCTGTGGCTCTGGCGTAGGCCGGTGGCTACAGCTCCGATTCAACCCCTAGCCTGGGAACCTCCATATGCCGTGGGAGCGACCCAAGAAATAGCAAAAAGACAAAAAAATAATTCTCTTCAAATGTAAGGAGTTTCATATCCTTTTTAAGAGGTGCCTCTTTGTGCCCTTTCCCCATTTTCATTTTAGCAAGTTACAGAGGTTTGAACCTGGCTTGATGTAAAAATAGGAACTTGAACACAGTGACTTCTCAGTTCTTCTTGACATCTTTGTACTCAATATGGGACAAAGCAGTTGTTCAATAACTGTTTATTGAATGAAAAATAAATGTACATGTGTTTCTTTTGGAAAATATTTGCTTAATGTGAGTGGTTGATGTGCTATTGGAGCCTTGACAATTTCCTTCTCACAGTTATGACTTATGACAGTTATGTGGCCATTCGTCAGCCTCTCCACTATAGTACCATCATGAGGCAGGAACTGTGTGTCTTCTTAGTAGCAGGGTCGTGGTTCCTCTGTTGTATCCACACCCTGTTGCACACCCTCCTCTTGTTCAACTGTCTTTCTGTGTGGAGAATACCCTCTTCCACTTCTGTGGCCTCCTGAAGTTGAGCTGTTCAGACCCCCCTCCCCAATGAGCTTGTCAATTTACTGTGGGAGGAACACTTTTTGTCCTGCCTTTGAGTAGTATATTAGGCTCATATATTTGTATAGAGACCACAGTTCTTCTGAGTGTCTTCCACCAAGAGACTCTTTAAAATTTGTTCCACCTGTAGCTTCCATCTCTTTATGGTGTCTTTATACTATGGGACACATGATAGTGTTTACTTTTTCTCCTCATCATGGGGCTCCAGTGACAAAGACATAACTGCTTCTTTCATGAATGCAGTAGTTACTGCCAAGCTGAACCCCTTCATCTAAAGAAAGCATCAGGAACAGAGATATAAAACAGTCCTTAAAGATATTTTTCAATAGGCCTAACTTATTGAAGTGACAATCACTAAATCCTCTTATTGCAGTCATTAACACAGTTAAATTATTACCTAAAATTATCACAAGTTCAGCAACTCTGTAAATTTAAATGAAATTCATTCAGCTTCCTTATATAGTGTCAATATATAAATAAGGTCCAGTTTGTTACTTGCATTGTTAAATATTCTTGATCTTCAATTTTTTCTTCTTCATCTCATCAATATGTGAAAATTCCTATACAAAATATATCAGGTAATTATGATTTTGGTTTTGTATTTTTCTTGTATATATCAATTACTTCTTATATTTTTTTAATACATTGCTATTGAGAACATACCAATTTAGCATCATATTCTGCTCCTTGTGGACTGATTCTTTTCTGTAAGATTTGCTGAAATTGGTTTGCAGTGGCTTCAGGCTGATTGGGAACATCTCTTCAACTCCAAAGTCAATAACACCAAGCTGGTGGATTGAAATCATCCATTTTGGGCCTAATTACACTATGGATATTGGCAAATGCTACACAGTAATGCTCTCCTATGAGAGGGAGCCAATTTTTTTATTCATTGAACAGCACATCAGTACATTTATAGTTTAGCAGAGATTTCTCCTTAGCCATGGCTCCTAACCCTCACAACTCATTTACTTCCTTGATATTAGTTTAGGTATACAGCTTTCTTTTAGTTAGTGTTTACATGTATTTCTTTTCCATCACTTTAAACTTTCCTATGATGTCCTTTTATCTGGAGAGTGTTAATTCTTAGTTTTGGTTTTGCTCTTTTTAGGTAGTTTGACCATCATTGTATTTCTGAATAATTTGATCTATTAACATCTAACATCATCAGAATGTATTTGAATTTATTTTTTCATGTTTCTATATGTTTTCTAATTGAGAGAACAAATTTTGTAATTATTCCTGCTTCTCTTCATACTTTCTTATTCCATATCCCCTCCATTAACTTATTAATCATACATCATTATTATTTTATTATTCTTCTCTGTGCTTTATGTGGAGATTATGGCTTTTTCTTAAAAATTTTATTGTGATAGAATGTACTACACAACATTAAATTTCCCATTTTAACCACTTGAGGTATACAATTAGGTAGCATTTAGTACATTCATCACTTCTGTTTTATTCTAGGGCTTCAAAACTACACAACATCAATGCATTTGATTATGTCACAGCTATGAACAAATAATAGAAAAGATACTTATGAATCAATGTGGAGGGATTTCTAAGATATATTATTAGGTGGAAAAAAGCAATGCATAAAAATAGCATGTATAGCATGTGACTTTCTATGTGATAAAGAATGGAAAATTATATGTACCTGTATCTTTCCATTGAAAAGAATAAACACATGAGAAATCAATTTTAAACTAATGAGACTTCTTACCTACAGGGGGTGGGGTGGGAATAGGATAGAAAAGATGTATAGATGAGTACATTTATTTGTATAGTTTTGACTATGTTATCTTTAACCTACTAAAAATAAAAAGATGGTGATAGAAAATTAAAAATATAGAATAAGACAAAAAATGGGCATAGGTATATTTTGAGTTTATACCATAATCAGACTAAAGGTGAAAATAAAATATTTAAGTTATTATTGAACACTGAATTTTCTCTATACACTACTCTCATAATAACTAAAAATTGCAAGCAAATTTTTGTAAGCAAATTTTTTTAGCTGAAGTTAGTTCATCATTAACAGTGTTTTGAGTTCAAGATTCTGAAACCACATGTATTCAAAGGTTTAGTAAATAAGTAAACCTGTTCTGGAAAAGAGAATGACTTCTCACTGTGGGAAAGGTGCTATTCACATGGAAAAAGAGAGGCTAGAAAGAACTCTATGGTTCAAACTAGAATTGAAGCTACTAGCTTGAACTCAGGTGCTGTATATTAACAGATTGAAATTATTTATGATATCTGTCTGGTTCCCTTCTCCCATTCTTTCTTGCCCACTCCTGTCTCATCTCCTAGGGGTAACCATTCCTTTAGTTTTCTTGCTTCTAGTTTCTACATACTGTGTTTTTAAATATATGTTTCCTGGCTGTATTCTGAGATCACTTAGAAACTTTCTAATGAACAAACACACATAATGCCAAATTTGTTTGAATATCAGTCTCTTGTAAGGGAAACAGAAGTTACTCAGAAAAATGGCTTGTTCTAGGACTGGGGCCAACACATCAATGCCAGGGAAATTTTCTTAGCCTGAAAATAAAAAGTGCTCAATGAATCATGGGGACACAGAAGCCAGCTGGAAGGGGCTCTCTTTGGACATATCTGAAATAATTAAAGCTTCAAAATGAATAACATCAGTAATGGGTTACAACTCAGATAATAAATAAGAATCCATGGGTCCATTATGATATAAACAAATCAATAAAAAATGAATGTGGAGTCAGGGGAAGTTCCTTCCTATAGAGAATACAGCTAATCAGCATAGAGGAAATGATTGAGTTAGAAAATCATCATGTGGCCACCACATTTTCTATAATACTTTCAATATAGGAGTCATCCACGGATGTTAGATGTAGTGGGTGAAATTGTATTAAGAATAGTGTACGGATTATATAGTCTCAAAATAGCTACCAAATGATACTTAGTTTATTACAAAGTTTAAAATAGTAAGTTACTATAGAGACCCTGGCAAACACCACTTTAAGCAATTGATAAAGAATAAAATCACTAGTAATTGGAATTTGTTTTTCTTTTTAGGGCCACACCTGTGGCATGAGGAAGTTCCCAGGCTAGGGGTAGAATGGGAGCAGTAGCTACTAGCTCACATCAAAGAGACAGCAGCAATGAATCCTAGCCTCATCTGTGGCCTACAATGCAGACTGCAGCAATGCTGGAACATTAACTCAATGAGCAAGGCCATGGATACTAGTTGGGGTTCATAATCTGCTGAGCCACAAATGGATCTCTGAAGGACACAAATTCTTAATGAAGCTTTTGTGATTTTTGAAAAAATCTGGGAATGTAAGACTGATGTTTGGTATTAATTAGGAAACATGGGTAGAGCCCTTAGTCTAGGATCCAAAAGTTCATAAAAATATTCAGCATTATGGAGTTCCCGTCGTGGCGCAGTGGTTAACGAATCCGACTAGGAACCATGAGGTTGCGGGTTCAGTCCCTGCCCTTGCTCAGTGGGTTAACGATCTGGCGTTGCCGTGAGCTGTGGTGTAGGTTGCAGACGCGGCTCGGATCCCACATTGCTGTGGCTCTGGCGTAGGCCGTGGCTACAGCTCCGATTCAACCCCTAGCCTGGTAATCTCCATATGCCGCGGGAGCGGCCCAAGAAATAGCAACAACAACAACAATAACAACAACAACAACAAAAAAAGACAAAAAAATATTCAGCATTATTAACAATAGTTTGAGGACTTTTCTAGCACCAGGCATCTTTACTAACTTCTTTATTGAATTATAATTTTCAGGACCTGGGTAGCTCAGTCTGTAGAGCATCAGATTTTTATGTGAGTGTCCAGGTTCAAGTCCTTGTCCAGATCCTGTTGGAAATATTGTTGCAAAAAATATTACATTAGTTTTAGGTGTATTATGTTGTGATTTATCATTTTCATACATTAAAATGACCACTACAATTTTTAATCTAGTAACTATCTGTCCTTGTATGCTTTTACAGTATTATTGATCACATTTTTGCTGTATATTAAATCACCATGGTTTATTTATTTTATAACTGGATATTTGTTCCTCTTCATCCATGTGACCATTTCAGTCCCTTTCCTCCAGACAGTGTCCCCTCTGGCAACTACCATTTTCTTCTCTGTATGTTTATGAGCCTATTTTCATTGGTTTTGTTGATTTCTTGTTTTGATTTTTAGACTCCAGATATATGTGAAATGTGAGATACCATGATAAATACCTTTGTCTCTCTGCCTTATTTCATAATTCCATAATATCTGCTAGATCCACCCATGTTAATGGTACATGGCTGTGAACTGTGAGATGAACTTGAAAGCCTCCCTTATGGCCACATTGTTGCCAATGGTGGTGGCACACATTTTTAGTCCCCAGAATTGGAGGGCACAGACAATTGTTTTCACTGTAGGGGATTCACTTTCATTCTTTGTGGATATCCAGTTTCCCAACACCACTTATTGAAGAGACTCACCTTTCCCCATTGTGTGTTTTTAGCTCCATTGTCAAAGATAACACGAGCATATATGTGTGGGATTCTTTCTGCACCCTATATTCTGTTCCATTTTTTTATATCTCTGTTTTTCTGTCAGTAACATACTGTGTTGATTCATAAAAGTTTGAAGGATAGTTTGCAATCAGGAAGTGTGAGGCCTACAGTTTTGTCCATTTTGCTCAAGATGGCTTTGTCTTTCATGGGTCTTTTGTGGTTTCATATGGATGGAATAAATGATGGCAATGGGATGTGAGCTCCAACACACTTCAGGGTCAGTGGTGTGGGAATCTCCAGGGCTGGTCCTACTCAATTTGGTACTTTCTGCAGTGGATGGATTGGAAGATTCGATTGAAGGTTCTTCCAAGTTCAAGGGTGTTCATGGCCTCTCTTTCTCCTCATGAGCAGGTAGAGGGAAGACCAATGTGTCATTGACACTAGAGACATCTTCTGGGACTCCTTTAGTTCAGTACCTTTGGTCCCTGCACTGGATCCCTCTCAAGAGGAAGGCAAGAAATTGGGCAATTAACTCAGTTGTATTCTTCTCTAACCAGAAGCTTTGTGGTGTGTTCCCAGGGGTCTCAGTCCTGTTGGTAAATGTGGATCTTCCTGCTCATTTTTCATGTTCTTATAAATGGGTGTGGAAGTGCTAAATATCCGCAGGCCATGGAGGCCTAAGAGATGTGTCCTCAGGTGGTACCTGAACCAGCAGTGATCAGATCAAGGTGCAGAACCATCTCTTGGCCTAAATGTGTGCATTGATGTGAACACTAGAAAAAGAGATAGAGAAAATATGTGTTCATACTTTTCCTATAACCATGTGTTTTTACTACCTGATTCACACACTGACCTACATGGTGCCACCAGCCTCATGTGGTCATAATATTAAAATTAATTAAAAAGACCTAAAATCAATATTTGATTTCCTCAGTTGCACTAGCTATATTTCAAGTCTCCAGTAGTCACAGGGGATTGGTGCTGCCGTATTGGACAACACAGCCATAGAGTGTTACCATCCTTGTGGAAAGTCCTGTTGTACAGTGCTAATAATAGACCATGGAGGCTGGAAATCTGCAATACAGTGTGTGTGCTTGGGTTGTTGTGTGCATGTGGCTTCTTTTTATGTTATTTGTGTTTCAGGTTTGACCACACCTGTCTTAGTATTTGTAGTGGGGTTTCCATGTGTGTGAGTGTGTTTGTTCTGTGAGTTGTTTGGGTGACTGGATGTGGCTTTGCATATTTTTTTTTAAACAGATGAGTTGTAATTGATATACACAAAACTGCACATATTTAATGTTCATAATTTTGAACAGTTTGGACATATGCACACATCTGTGAAGCTGCCACCACAACCAAAGTCATCAACATATCTGTCTCCTCTCAAAATATCCTTGTGTCCTCTTTTGTGGTTAGATGATGAGGTGTACAATTTTAAGGAATTTTTAGGTGCATAGTGTATTATTTTTGACTCTAGGCATTATGCTGTAGAGCAGGTCTCTAGAAATAATTCATTTTACATAAATGCAACTTTATTCCAATTAAATAACAACACTGCAATTCCCCTTCCCCTTAACCCATTGTAACTGCCATTTATTCTCTGCTATGAGTTTCTCAAAGTGAAATGATGCAATATTTCTCCTTGTAGGACTGACTTATTTCACCTAGCATAACATTCCCCTGGTTCACCATCAATGTTGTCAGAAATGTCAGGATTTCCTTTTTTAAGGCAAAATGATATAACATTATATGTATATGCCTCAGTTATCCATTCATCATTGTTGGACATGCAGCTTGTTTCTGTAACTTATCTACTGTGCACAGAGCTGAAATACACATAGGAGAGTAGATACATCTTTGAGTTCCTGATTCCAGTCCTTTCTGGTCTATACCCAGAAGTGGGATTGCTGGATCATGTGGTAATTGTATTTTTAATTTGTTGGGGAATCTCCTTACTGCTTTCCAACTGGCAGCACCATTTTGCCTCCCAACAAACAGTGTAGAAGGGTTCTAGTTTGCAAGGTTTTTAAGTCATGTGTGATAAAAGATTTCATTTTGAAATTGTAAGTTGGTATGCATCAATACAAACACCCACATTTCTGACTAGGATGGGTATGGGTTGGAGAGGGCCAAAAAGCAGAACCTGGGATTTTGTATTTCTGTCACTATGTGTCATGCTGAGTGTATTTTTCTTTGTGTAACACCCTCACAATCTACTTTTCCTCTCTTGGATGGCTGTAGAGCAGAGGGGGTCTCATGAGGGCCTGTGAAACATGTTAATGCATTTGACCTCATCAGAGAGCCTCACAGCCTGAGTCTTACTTTGTCTCTGCTCTGGACATTAACAGACAGCAAACCAAGTACTCTTTATGCTAAGTTGGTGACACTTTGTACAGATGGTTTGAAGGCTACTGAACTTCTCACAATGTGATGCATTGATGTTTAATGATTTCCACATTTCTAACCTGGGGAATAAGTGGGGGTCAATTTAGGAACCTTGTCTAGTTAATCAGATGACTGTGAATTCTGATATAGATCCTTGGTCCTACAGCTTCTGTAATATCATGGCTATCTGGTGACCTCATTGGGCAAATTCAAATGCCCCTCATTTTTGCATGTATGTTCTCCTGGTAGAAGAGGAGAGAGAGACAATGGCAGATGCAAAGGAAGCTATTTACTGGCAAATTTATTAAAAATGCAATGAGTCAAGTGCATTTGAAAATCTACTAATTTTCAAACGCCATCCATGGTCTGGGCCTGTACTGTTTCCTTGATATGAGAGTGAGACCTCAGAAGTAAACACACATTTTCAGGAAGCTACTTGATCTTGCTTGATGGCCTCCTGTATCTTTGTCATCTTTAATTCCTGATGTCTGCTTACCCATCCTGCCCAAATAATGAGCTGACTTATTTATTTTTTGTGTCACTCTCATTTTGATTGCTATTTTTCATCAAGATTTATTGACTTGTGATATATTTTCTAAACTGAAATTTTTTATTGTGATAAAATACATGTAACAAAATTTAATATTTCAGTATTTTTTGTGTACATTTCTGTGGTACTAAGTAATTCATGCTGTTGTACAACCATCACCACCATCCACCTCCAGAATTTTTTATCCTCCCAAATGGAAACTTTGTAACCACTGAAAAATAACTCCTTCTTTTCTCCCCACACCAGCCCCTGGCAGTTACCATCCCATTTTTTGTCTCCATTGATTTAACTCTTCTAGGAATCTCATGTGAATGGAATCTTACAGTGTTTATACTTTTGTGACTGCATGATTTTACTTAGCATAATGTCTTCAAGGTTCATTTATGTTGTGACTGTATCAGGATTTCTTATCTTTGTTAAGTCTGAATTGTATTCCACTGTATGTATAGACCACATTTTATTTATTCAATCATTTGCTGAAGGGCATGTGTTCTTTCCATCTTTGGCTATTGAGAATAATGCTGTTTTAAATGTGGCTGTATAAATACCTCCTTGGCCCCTGCTTTCAATTATTCTGGGTATATAAGCAGAAGTAAAACTCCTTAATCAAAAGGATATTCCTCCCTCCCTCCCTCCCTTCCTTTTTTCCTGTTTCCTTCCTTCCTTTATTTCTTCCGCTTCTTTCTTTCTTTTTTTGTATTTCTTGTACTCATTCTGATGATAAAATGTCAGTTAATGTGTTGAGAAATTTATTTCTTACATGGTACATTAATCTTCCAAATAATGCTTTAGGTGGCATGTGTATGTGTATTGTGTGTGTGTGTGTGTGTGTGTGTGTGTGTGTGTAAGATAGATGCAAGCACATAATCCATCTGAGAGTAAAGCTATGGAAGGGACTGTGTCTTATTTATTACTCTTTAACTATTATCAACCATGATGTCTTCACTCTGTAAAAAATAAAATGAGTCTGTAGATTGATTTGGGTAGTATGGCCATTTTTACAATATTGATTTTTCCAATCCAGGAACATGGAATATCTTTCCATTTCTTTACATCTTCTTTGATTTCTTTAATTAAAGTTTTATAGTTCTTGGCATATAGGTCCTTTACCTCCTTGGTCAGGTGTATTCCGAGGTATTTGATTTTGTGAGGTGCAATTTGAAAAGGTATCGTGTTTTTGTATTCCTTTTCTAATGTTTCTTTGCTGGTATACAGACATGCAACTGACTTCTGAATGTTCATCTTATATCCTGCTACTTTGCTGAATTTATGAATCAGTTCAAGTAGTTTTGGGGTGGAGTCCTTAGGGTTTTCTATGTATAGTATCATGTCATCTGCATACAGTGACAGTTTGATCTCTTCCCTTCCTATATGGATGCCTTTGATTTCTTCTGTTTGTCTAATTGCTGTGGCTAGGACTTCCAAAACTATGTTGAAGAGCAGTGGTGAGAGTGGGCATCCCTGTCTTGTTCCAGATTTGAGTGAGAAGGCTTTCAGTTTTTCCCCATTGAGGATTATATTTGTTGTGGGTTTATCATAAATGGCTTTGATTATGTTCAGGAATGTTCTCTCTATACCCACTTTGGCGAGGGTCTTGATCATGAATGGATGTTGGACTTTGTCCAATGCTTTTTCTGCGTCTATTGAGATGATCATATGATTTTTGACTTTTTTTTTTTGTTAATGTGGTGTATGATGCTGATTGATTTGCGTATGTTGAACCATCCTTGTGAACCTGGGATGAACCCAACCTGGTCATAGTGTATAATTTTTTTGGTATGTTGTTGGATTCGGTTGGCTAAGACTTTGTTGAGAATTTTTGCATCTATCTTCATCAATGTTATTGGCCAATAGTTTTCTTTTTTTGGTGGTATCTCTGGTTTTGGAATAAGGGTGATGGTGGCATCATAGAATGTCTTTGGGAGTATTCCTTCTTCTTCAACCTTTTGAAAGAGTTTAAGGAGAATGGGCACCAATTCCTCTTTATATGTTTGGTAGAATTCGCCTGTGAAGCCATCTGGTCCTGGACTTTTATTTGTAGGGAGTGATTTTATGACTTCTTCAATTTCATTTCTAGTGATGGGTCTGTTCAGTTGGTCTGTTTCTTCTTGATTCAGTTTTGGCAGGCTGTAAGATTCTAGAAACTTGTCCATTTCTTCCAGATTGTCAAACTTGTGGCCATATAGTTGTTCATAGTATTCTCTTATGGTTTTTTGTATTTCTGCTGTATCCGTTGTGATTTCTCCTTTTTCATTTCTAATTTTGGTTATTTGGGTTCTTTCTCTCCTCTTTTTAGTGAGTCTGGCCAGGGGTTTGCCAATTTTCTTGACCTTTTCAAAGAACCAGCTCTTGGTTTTATTAATTTTCTCTATTGTTTTTTGAGTCTCTATTTTATTGATTTCTTCTTTGATCTTTATAATTTCCTCCCTTCTGCTGACTTTAGGACTTTTTTGTTCTTCTTTTTCTAATTCATTTAGGTGGAGGGTTAAGTTGTCAATTTGGGATCTTTCTTCTTTTTTGAGAAAGGCCTGTATTGCAATAAATTTCCCTCTGAGCACTGCTTTCGCAGCATCCCATAGATTTTGAGAGGTTGTGTCTTCATTATCATTTGTCTCAAGGTATTTTTTAATCTCCTTCTTGATTTCCTCATTGACCCATTGGTTTTTTAGTAGCATGTTGTTTAGTCTCCATGTAGTAGGTTTTTTCTCTTTCCTTTTCCCATGGTTGGTTTCTAATTTCATGGCATTGTGGTCAGAGAAGATACTTGGGATAATTTCTATGCTCCTAAATATATTGAGATTAGCTTTGTGTCCCCATATGTGGTCGATTCTTGAGAATGTTCCATGAGCATTTGAGAAGAATGTGTATTCTGCTTTTTTTGAATGTAGTGTCCTGAAGATATCAATAAAGTCTAACTTTTCTATTGTTTCCTTTAGGATCTCTGTTGCTTTATTGGTTTTCTGTCTAGAGGATGTGAGGGGGGTATTAAGGTCTCCTCCTATGATTGTATTCTCATGAATATCTTCCTTTATGTCTGTTAATATTTGATGTATGTATCTGGGTGCTCCTATATTTGGGGCATATATGTTGACGATAGTAACATCCTCTCCTTGGATGGATCCCTTAGTCACTAAGTAGTGTCCTTCTTTGTCTTTCTTTATGTCTTTTGTTTTAAAGTCTATTTTGTCTGATATGAGCGTTGTGACTCCTGCTTTTCTGTCATGTCTATTGGCATGAAATATTTTTCCCCACCCTTTCACTTTCAATCTATATGTATCTTTTGTCCTAAGGTGAGTTTCTTGTAGGCAGCATATTGAAGGTTTTTGCCTTTGTATCCACTCAGCCACTCTGTGTCTTTTGATTGGAGCATTCAGTCCATTGACATTTAAGGTGATAAGTGATAAATGATTATTTATTGCCATTTTGAACCTCGTGTTCCAGTTGATTCTATGGTTCTCCATTCATCCTTTATTTTTTTTTTTTTTGGTTGTATGGTCTCCTGTTATTATCTGCTTGAGTGTATTTTCTTTTTCATTTTTTTTGCAAATGCAATATTTGGTTTTGGCTTGTGGTTGCCCTGTTTTTTAAGTATGCTAACCCCTTCCCATAATTGTGTGTTTTAGCCTGATGGTCCTGTAAGTTCAAACACTTCATTACTATATTAAAATTAAGAAGAGAAACATACAAACATACAAAAAAACCAAAAGGGTTATTTATTTCCTAACATCCCTTGCCCACATTTTATGGTTTTGATGACTCTTTTTTATTTTTTTCTTTTTAATTTTATTTTGTTTGAGGCCTGTTCATGATTATATCTCTATGCTGGCTTATTTGAGTGACTGCTCTCTGATTGCGGTTTCCTCAGTCCTAGTTCTTCCTCTTCTTTTTTTTTTCTTTTTTCTTTTCTTTTTTCTTCCCTTTCCTTCCTTTCTTTTTGGTTTAGAGAAGCCCTTTCAATATTTTCTTTAACCTGGGTTTTGTGTTGCTGTAATCTTTAAGTTTTTGTTTGTTGGAAAACATTTTTTTTCCCCTTCTATTTTAAAGGATATTCTTGCTGGATAGAGTATTCTAGGCTGCATATTTTTCCCTTTTAGCACTTTAAATATGTCTTGCCATTCCCTCCTGGCCTGTAGTGTTTCTGTAGTGAAGTCAGCTGATATTCTTATGGCGGTTCCCTTGTAGGTAACATTCTGGTTTTCTCTTGCTGCCTTTAGGATCCTCTCTTTATCACTAACTTTTGCCATTTTTATTATGATGTGTCTTGGTGTGGGTCTATTTGGGTTCAATTTGTTTGGGGCCCTCTGTGCTTCCTGTATCTTGAACCCAGTATCCTTTAGATTTGGGGAGTTTCCAGCGGTACTTTCTTCAAATATATTTTCCATTCCCTTATGTTTTTCTACTCCTTCTGGAATTCCTATTATGTGTAGATTGTCCCCCTTTATATTATCCCATATGTCCCTTATATTGCTTTCCAGTTTTTTGATTTGGTTTTCTGTCTGCTGACCTGATTGGGTGATTTCCATTATTCTATCTTCCACATCACTGATTCGTTCTTCTGCATTATTCACTCTGGTTTTCACTGCCCTTAGTTCAGTTTGTGTCCCTGCCAATGAATGTTCTAGTTTTTCTTGGCTCCTCCTTATATTTTCTAGTTCCTTTCTGAGGGTGTCTGCATTACTGTTCATATCTTCTCTTAATTCCTTCAGTATTTTCACTAGTTCTCTTTTGAACTCCAGGTCTGTCAGACTGCTGAGATCTGTTTCATTGTTGACTGTTTTAGGTGAGTTCTGTTGGTTTGACTGGGGGTGGTTTCTCAGCTTCTTCATCTTGCTTGTTGTTTTCTTTCTCCTGAGGGAGTTGTACTCTCCGTTATTGGGCAGTGTTTGCCTTGTCACTGCCATGGAATATTTCCTGAGGGCTGGCATTGTTGGTCAATCTTTTTTGAGGCAGTGTGACTTTTCTGGAGTGTTTATGGGGCTAACCGTGTTTCTTTGAAACAAAGGAGGGCTTCCTGAGGGCAGACAGGACTGGGAAGTCCACACCACGATGGTAGCAGATTTCACTTGGTCATGCAGAGCTTGCTCTGGTGTTTTGAGGCTGTGGGGTTCTTGCAGGGGGTTGGTGGTGTTGGGCAGCTGTTCCTCAGGAGTGCAGCACGCCCTGGGGGCTGGAGCAGCTATCTGGGTCACTGAGAACCTAAGAGGCTCTTCCCTAGGGCAGCCCAACTCAGAAGGACAGCCTGAGGATGTAGGCAGATCTTTTCACAGTCTGGCCGAGCTTTTTGCAGCTTTTCTGGGCTGCAGGGCCTCCTCCAGGGGGCTGGTGGTGCTGAGCGGCTATTCCATGGGAGTGGAGCACCCCCTGAGGGCTTGGGTGGTTATCAGGGCCACTGAAAACACAAGAGGCTCCTGCCCAGGGCAGCCCGACTCAGAAAGACCATCTGAGATCTTTTCCCGGCTTGGCCAGGCTTGTTGCAGCTTTTCTGTGCTGCAGGTGGTCCTGCCTGGAGCTGGCAGTCCTATGCAGCTAATCCACTAGGGCTCAGCACCCCCTGGGGGCTTGCGCAGCTAGCAGGGCTGCTTGAAACCTAAGAGGCTCCTCCCCAGGGCAGCCAGACTCAGAAAGACCATCTAAGATCTTTTCTCAGCTTGGCCAGGCTTGTTGCAGCTTTTCTGGGCTGAAGGGGTTCCTGGAGCTAGCAGTCCTATGCAGCTGATCCACTAGGGCTCGGCACCCCCTGGGGGTTTGAGCAGGTAGCAGCGCCGCTGAAAACCCAAGAGGCTGCTCCCTGGGGCAGCCCGACTCAGAAAAACCGTCCAAGAATTAGGGAGATCTATTCATGGCCTGGCTAGGGTTTTTCTAGCTTTTCTGGGCTGCAGGCCTTTTCTCGGGGGCTGGTGGTGTTTGGTGCTACTCTGCAGAAGTGTAGCCCCTCCAAAGGGCAAGCAGGCCTGTGCAGGGACAGCCCCTGTGGTGGTAGGCTTCAGGCAATTGTTGAGGCCAGCCCTCCTGGCTGGCAGGCAGCCCCAGGTTCGGGGAGAGCATAGGCGGTGGCAGGGGTGGGGGGAGGGGATGCACTGGGAAGCACAGCTTTCAGCTAGCTAGCGGGCCTGTAAGCTTGCTGTGGTGTGGGGGGTATTCTATGGGGACCCACCCCTTCTTCTCTCCCCTCCCCAGCACGGGCGCAGACGGGGCTCTTCTCCCAGGTTCCCTCTGATGCGGCTTTCCACTTCCCTACCCCTAGAGTATTGCTCCCTTCCTCTGCGACAGCTTTGTTTTCTAGTCTCCCAGGCAGTCTCTGCCCCGTCAAACTTGACAGACTGGTTTCTAGACCTCCCAAGCAGTCTCTGCTCCACCCTGCCCCCCCCCCCCAGCCCCTTCTCGGGGACTAACCTCTGGAGCCGAGGACTCGGTGCCCAGCCCCCACCCAGGCGTCTCAATTTTTGGTGACTGTGCCCATAGTTCAGATGGTCCGTTAGTTTCTTGATCGGCTTCTCTGTACTCCAACTTACTGCTACACTCTTCTCTGCATCTGGAGATTCCTCCAGTTCGTTTGATCTTTCCCCCGAGTAGGTGACTTTCCAGGGTGTGGGATCCCTTTCTCCTCCGCAGTTCCCTTTCTGGAGCGCCCATCCCGCTGGGATTCACCTTCTCTCACTCTCCTCTTTTCTCCCCTTCTGCCCAGTAATATCACGAACTTCTTGCCATTATTGGAGTTTAGGCTCCTCTGCCAGTGATTGGTTGCTGTTCTGTGGGAGTCATTTATTCTGTAGATGTGCTTTTTTTGTTGTGTTTGTGGGAGAGGGTGAGCATGTCCCCCTACTCCTCCGCCATCTTGTCCTCCCTCTCCACAACCTTTATAAGTGTCATGCTCATGATCTTGAGAGGCTGCCTGATCTTACCCTGTCTGGCTCCTCTAGTGATAAGATTTTTCTCTGGTCTTGCTGAAGCCACAGTCAAGAGAAAAACAGCCACACACTTGAAGATGCTGTGGAAATATAAACCCCTAGCCTGAGATGATGCTCTTTGACCCTGGAAAGGAATCAGAATATCAAAGGTAAGAATGTAGGGGGAGGAGTCTTAGACCTCCTAGATCAAAGGAAAGGCAAGGTGCAGCACCTCCACCATTTGTGCACACATGCATAGTTCTGTAGTAATGTAGCATAAACTATATCCATGAGTGCATGTGCATCTATAGTTGTCTACACAAAATTTATGTTATACCTGATAAGGGGGACAAAGAAACTTAGATGTAGCGGGAAAACCAGCAGGGTATATAAGACAGTGCCCTGCTGCATTTGGGGCTCAGCCTGTGGATCCTAATCCCCTGAGCCTGTGCCAGCACAAATAAATGCTGCTTCCTGGTAAAAAAATCCTTGGTGTTTCATTTCTCTGTACATAAGCCCCACTAACATATTGCGTTAGAAGTTAGGTTAGAGGTAAGGATTACCAGCCATAGAGCCATGCCTGTTGTTTTGGGTTTTTGTATAATTTCTCTGACTGGCTGGGTTCTGGCATGATTCTAAATCTTTCCTCCACTGGGCATGTCCTGACTCTGGCTATTCGTCCAACAGGCCCAAGCTCCTTTTTCCTTTCTTTTTGTTCCCTGGCAAGTATGTCCCCCTAGATATTTGGCCTTTTCCACACCATCCAATACTTATTACCATTATGTATGCAAAGGGTTGGGGTGGTGTCCTGATAGCAAGCAGCTGGTTGGTTGCTCTAGTAGGTAAATGTCACTCTCATCCTTCCCTAATACCAAATCTTTTCCATACACTTATCACAAGGGGTAGAATTTGAGTCTACTAAAGGGGTGAAAGGGACCCAGATTAGAAGCAACCAATACTAACAAAGCATGCTATCCAGAAGATGAAGCAGAGTGTGAGCAGGGACCTCTCACCAGTCAGCAGGAGCTGACACTGCCAATGGCAAAGATTAGAACAATAACTGCAATAACAGCCAGGTACAAGGGGTGGCAGTGCATCACAATAAGGGGACCAAAATGAGGAGCAGACATAGTCCAATTATTCTGTCTGGTGGGTGATTCCTCAGGCTTCTACTGTGCATAGACTAGTCAGCCTCTGGAGTGACTACAACAGGACTGTCCTCCTCGCAGTTTCCTGGAGCTGCAGCTTGCTTCTTTCAGATGGTCAGCTTGTGCTGTGTCAACAAGTCAGGGATGCATTCCCAGTCTCATGATGCTAGTTTTACTCTGCTGTGGTGAATCCAAGGAGCCACTGCTGCCACCTTTACTGCAGTATGGTTGGATAAAATGAGAGTAAATGGGCCTCTCCAAAGAGGTTTTAATGGCTGGATATTCCTTTTCTTTTTTCTTTTTCCCATATGGCATCCCCATTTTGAAAGCATGGATATCTGTGGTTAGACTCACAGGCAATCATTCCCTAAACCACCAATGGAGGGTGACCAGGGTGGAACCTATTTCTTGCACCTGCTCTCTCAGGATGAGGTTCCCTAATTCCTTTAAGTCCCCCTTATACCCTTAATAAGAGGAGGAGGGTGCCCATAGAGGATTTTTTAAGAAAACCCAGTCCATTTAGTAAGGCTGGACCTAATTCTTAGCAAGTCTACTGATAAGAGCTGGTCCCAATGCAGGTGTGTCTCCTGACACAGTTTACCTAATTGCAGTTTCAGAGTCCAATTCTCCTGTTCCACCTTCCTGGATCTCTGGGGCTGATAAGCATGTGCCACTTCCAGGTGATTTTTAATCCCTTTGCCACCAGTTGCACTCCTTCTGCCACAAATGCCAGTCCTTTATCTGACCCAGTGGTGATTGGACTCCCAAATTGGGCAATGATTTCCTTTAGGAGGAATCAAGACACCTTCTTCTCTGTGTGAGTGGGGAAGGCCTCTACCCAACCAGAGAATGTACACACAAACACTAACAGGTATTTATAGCCTCAGACATGGGGGAGCTCAATGAAGTCCACAACTATATTTTTGAATGGGGACTCTCTGACACTTCGCACCTGAGGGGCAGCCCTAGGCCCCTGGCATGGGTTATTTCAGGCACATCTTTCACACTGTTCACATTTTACTCGGGCTATGCTGGCAAACAAAGTGATGTAAGTGTTGGCCCAATGTAGTCTCCAGAGCCCTCTGGCCAATGTGAGTCTTCTGATGAATTTGCTTAACAAAGGTTGGGGCTAGGGCCTCAGGAATTGCAATTTGGTCATCTTCAAGTTCTCACCATCCACCTGGGAGGTAGTTTCCTTTTTCAGTTCAGAACAAAGTGCTCTCATGGTATGAATAGTTAGGGTCCCATTCTGACAGCAGGGTAGGGAATAGTGAAATAGTCAGGGCCACTGATTCTATTGTTCCCTTGGAGCCTGCAAGTTTTGCTTCCCGGTCTGCTCTGTGGTTTGGTTTACCAGAGCAATAGTGGTGTTCCCCCTTCTGGTGTCCCCAACAGTGCATGACTGCCACCCTTTTAGGGGCTCATACAACATCTAAAAGTTTAAGCATCTCCTTGTCATGCTTTATATCCTTCCCTCCTGAGTTGATTAGCCCCCTTGCCTTATATAAAGCCCCATATACATGGAGGGTGGTGAAGACATATTTGGAGTTGATGTATATGTCAACATGTATCCCTGCTTCCAGTTGGAGAGCTTGGGTTAGTGCAATGAGTTCTGCCCTTTGAGTGGAGGTTCCTTTTGGCAGAGCCTTTGCTTCAATGGTGGAATGTAAGGTCACCACAGAATACCCAGCAAGGTGTTCTCCATCTTTTACAAAGGTGCTACCATCAGTGAAATATTCAACATCTGGATCTTTAAGGGGCTGGTCTGTTAAATCCAGCCTGCTGGAAAATGCCTCCTCCATAACCTCAACACAGTCATGATCTGGCTGGCCTGGTGGAGAGGCAGCAGGGTTATAGGGTTTAGGGTCCTCCCTACCTCCAGGCATATGCATGGATTTTCACATAGCATTCCCTGATTCTTGACCATTCGGGCATTAGTCAGCCAGTATTGTCCTTTATATTCCATTAATGTCAGCCCAAATGTGGCACATGGAGTGTTAGTTCCTGTCCCATAGTCAATTTATTTAGCTTCTGTCACTAGAAGCACTGTGGTTTCAAGTGCCTGCAGGCAGGGTGGCCACCCCTGGGCAACAGAGTCAAGTTGTTTGGATGGAAAGATGTGCCATTGGCTGATGCCATGTCCCCTACTGTGACCCTGTAGTGATTCTGTAAGTACAAGAAGAAGGGCTTGGAGATATCTAGGAGTCTCAAGCCAGGTGACTGGGTGAGGGCTCACTTGATTTCTTCAAAGGCCTTTTGCTGTACTCATTCCCACAACAAAGGCTCCTGCTCTTCCCCCTTTGTGGCCTCATTAAAGGTTTTTGTCAAAATCAAGAATTAGGTTTCCAAATCCTGCAGAAACCTGTGGCCCTGAGAAATTTCTGAACCTGGCATTGGGTGGAGGGAACCAGTGTTGAGTGGACAGCCTACCTTTTCTCAGGGCCAAGTTGACATTATCCCTTGTGTATATGAAAGCCAAGGTATTTTTCTTCATGTTGTTTAGAAGAGCCCCTTTGTGGCACTCCAGTATGTGAAATCCCCAAGGCATTATTAGGGTCTCATTGGGGAATTTGCTTCTTTTCTTGGGGAGCTGGCTCTGGGCATTGGCCTGTGCCTTTATTGTGCCCATTGGCCTGACTTTTTGGTTGCTTTCCCACTGGCATATATAGGTAGCTCGGGGGAGAGGCACCTACTGGTGACTTCATGGGTGAGTCAAGGGAGGGGCTGCTGGGGGATGAGCCTCTTGGGGGAGAAACTGCTCTTTGTATGGCCTCAGCTGTCGGGAACTCTAGAGGCAGTGGAGGGTACAATGATGCATAAGGTGTGGGGATTTCCTCTGGTTCCCCAGATAAAACAGGCTTTTTCAGTTTTGTTCAGCACTTTGAAGAAGCTGTTATTTGAGCTAAAATGGCTTTGCAGTTCTCTTTCAGATGGGCTCTCAGCAACAGTGGCCAGGAAAGGACTGTGTCTTGCCAGCAGTCAATATAAAGGAGTTGGTCTGAGTGCCCTGGGTCGCCTGCAACAATCCTAAACCACCCTACTAACTAGTTCTCTATCTAGAGACCCACTCCCTAAAGCAGGCCAATCTATTTCACAAAATTTCTGGAGTTTTCTGGAGCATATCTTTTTACCTTAATTTCCTTATTTATTTATTTATTAATTATTTTATTATTTTTTATTACTCAAATGAATTTATCACATCTGTAATTGTATAATGGTCATAAAAACCCAATTTCACAGGATTTCCATCCTATAACCCAAGCACATCCCCCCACCCCACAAACTGTCTCCTCCAGAGACCATAAGTTTATCAATGTCTGTGAATCAGCATCTGTTCTGCAAAGAAGTTCATTGTGTCCTTTTTTCAGATTCCACATGTCAGTGAAAACATTTGATGTTGGTGTCTCATTCCCTGACTGACTTCACTTAGCATGATAGTTTCTAGGTCCATCCATGTTGCTAAAAATGCTGGTATTTTGTTCCTTTTAATGGCAGAGTAATATTCCATTGTGTATATGTACCACCTCTTCTTGATCCACTCCTCTGTCAATGGACATTTAGGTTGTTTCCACGTCTTGGCTATTGAAAAGAGTGCTGCAATGAACATCAGAGTACATGTGTCTTTGTGAGTCATGGTTTTCTCTGGATAGATGCCCAGGAGTGGGATTGCTGGATCAAATGGTAGCTCTTTTTTTAGTTTTCTGAGGAATCTCTATACTGCTTTCCACAGTGGTTTCACCAATTTACAATTCTGCCAGTGGTGTAATAGGGTTCCTTTTTCTCCACACCCTTTCTAGCACTTATTGTTTGTAGAATTTTTGATGATGGCCATTCTGGCTGGTGTAAGGTGGTACATCTGAGTGGTTTTGATTTGAATTTCTCTACTAAGGAGTGATGTTGAACATCTTTTCATGTGTTTCTTGGCCATCTGTATGTTTCTTTGGATAACTGTCTTTTTAGATATCCTGCCCATTTTTGGATGGGGTTGTTTGTTCTTTTGGTATGGAGCTTCATAAGGTGTTTATAAATTTTGGAGATGAATCCCTTGTCAGTCGAACCACTTGCAAAAATTTCTCCCATTCTGTGGGTTGTCTTTTCATTTTGTTTAGGGCTTCTCTTACTGTGCAGAAACCTTTAAGTTTGAATAGATCCCATTTGTTTATTTTTATTTTTATTGTCAATACTCTAAGAGGTGGATCTGAGAAGATGTTGCTGTGGTTTATGTCAGATTGTTTGGCCTATGTTTTCCTCTAAGAGTTTTCTAGTGTCTGGACTTACATCTAGGTCTTGAATCCATGTTGAGTTTATTTTTGTGTATGGTGTTAGGGAGTGTTCTCATTTCATTCTTTTCCATGTGGCTGTCCAGTTTTCCCAGCACCACTTATTGAACAAGCTGTCCTTTCTCCATTGGATATTCTTGCTTCCTTTGTCATATATGAGTTGTCTGTAGGTGCATTGTTTTAATTCTGGACTTTCTATCCTGTTCCACTGATCTATATGTCTGTCTTTGTGCAAATACCATATGGTTTTGATGACTGTTACTTTGTAGTTTAGTCTGAAGTCCAGGAGCCTGATTCCTTCAGCTCCATTTTTTTTTCAGGATGTCTTTGGGTATTCTGGGTATTTTCTGCTTCCACACAATATTTAGTTCAAGTTCTGTGAACAATGTCCTTGGTAATTTGATAGGGATTGCATTGAATCTGTAGATTGCCTTAGGTGGTATAGTCATTTTGATAATATTAACTCTTCCAATCCATGAACATGTTATATCTTTCCATCTATTTGTGTCCTCTTTGATTTCTTTCATCAGTGTCTTATATTTTTCGGAGTACAGATCTTTTGTTTCTTTAGGTAGGTTTACTCCTAGGTATTTTATTCTTTTGGATGCAATGGTAAACGGGATTGCTTCCCTAAATTCTCTTTCTGCTTTTTCATTGTTAGTGTATAGAAATGCCATCAATATCTGTGTATTAATTTTCTATCCTGTGACTGTCAAACTCATGGATGAGCTCTAACAGTTTTCTGGTGGAGTCTTTAGGATTCTCTAGGTATAGTATCATGTGATCTGCAAATAGTGATAGTTTTACTTCTTCCTTTCCAAATTGGATTCCTTTAACTCTTTTACTTTTCTGATTGCCATGGCTAGAACTTCCAAAACTATGTTGAATAGAAGTGGCGAGAGTGGACATCCTTGTCTTATTCCTGATCTCAGCAGGAATTCTTTCAACTTTTCACCATTGAGAATGATGTTTGCTGTGGGTTTGTCCTATATGGCCTTTATCATGTTGAGGTAGGTTCCCTCTGCCCACCTTCTGAAGGATTTTTATCAGAAATGGGTGTTAGTTTTTGTCAAAGGATTTATCTGTGTCTATTGAGAGGATCATATGGTTTTTATTCTTCAGTTTGTTAATGTGGTGTATCACACTGATGGATTTGCGGATATTGAAGAATGCTTGCATCCCTGGGATAAATCCCACTTGATCATGATGTACAATCCTTTTAATGTATTGTTGGATGGTGTTTGCTAGTATTTTTTTGAGGATTTTTGCATCAATGTTCATCAGTGTTATTGGCCTGTAGTTTTCTTTTTTTTGTGGTATCTTTGTCTGGTTTTGGTATCAGGATGATGATGGCCTCATAGAATGAGTTTGGGAGTATCCCTTCCTCTTCAATCTTTCAAAATAGTTTCAGAAGAGTAGGTGTTAGCTCTTCTCTAAATGTTTGCTGAATTTACCTGTGAAGCCATCTGGTCCTGGACTTTTGTTGGAAATTTTTTAATCATAGTTTCAATTTCAGTTCTTGTGATGCTCCGTTTATCTTTTCTATTTCCTCTTGGTTTAGTCTTGGAAGATTGTACTTTTCTAAAGGATTTGTCCATTTCTTCTAGGTTTTCTGTTTTATTGGCATATAGTTGCATATAGTAGTCTCTTATGATCCTTTCTACTTCTGTGATGGTCCATTCTTATCCATTTTCATTTCTAATTTTATTAATTTGAGTCCTCTCTCTTTTTTGCTTGAGAAATCTGGCTAAGGGTTTATCAACTTTGTTGATCTTTTCAAAGAACCAGCTTTTTTGTTTCATTGATCTTTTCTATGGTTTTCTTGGTTTCTATTTCAATGATTTCTACTCTGATCTTTATGATTTATTTCCTTCTACTAACTTTAGATCTTGTCTGATATTCTCTCTTGAGCTGCTTTAGATGTAGAGTTAACTTGTTTATTTGAACTTTTCCTTTTTTCCTGAGGTGGGCTTGTCTTGCTATAAACTTTCCTCTTAGAATGGCTTTTGGTGCATCCCATAGGTTTTGGAGTGTCATATCTTTGTTGTCATTTGTTTCTAGGTATTTTTTAATTTCCTCTTTGATTTCTTCAGTGATCCATTGGTTGTTTAGTAGCATGTTGTTGAGTCTCCACGTGTTTGTGTCTTTTGCAGATTTTTTCTTGTTGTTGATTTGCAGTCAGAGAGCGTTGTGGTCAGAAAACATGCTTAATGAGATTTCAATTTTCTTAAAGTTACTGAGGTTTGATTTGTAGCCCAGGATATGATCAATCTTAGAGAATGTTCAATGTGTACTTGAGAAGAATGAGTAACAGAATGTTGCTTTTAGATAGAATGTCGTATAAATATCTATGAAGTCCATCTGGTTTAATGCTTCATTCTATCTAAAAGCAACATTCTGTTACTCATTGATTAACAGATCATTGATTGATTTTCTGTCTGGTTGATCTGTCCATTGTTGTAAGTGGGGTGATAAAGTCCCCATCTATTATTGTGTTATTGTTGATTTGTCATTTTCAGGTTGTTAGCATTTGCCTTATATATTGTGGTGAGCCTGTGTTGGGTCTGTAGTTATTTAAAATTGTTACATCTTCTTGGATTGATCCTTGGATCATTATATAATGACCTCCTTTGTCCCTTAAAATATTCTAATTTTAAAGTCTATTTTGTCTGATATGAGTGTTGTTACTCTAACTTTCTTTTGATCCCCGTTTGCATGAAATATTTTCTTCCATCCTCTCACTTTCCATTAGTATGTGTCCCTAGAAGTGAAGTGAGTCTCTTGAAGACAGCACATATATAGTGGTCTTGTTTTTGCATCCATTTAGCCAGTCTGTGTCTTTTGGTTGGGGTGTTTAGTCCATTAACTTTTAAGGTAATTATTGATATATATGTTCTTATTGCCATTTCATTAATTGCTTTGGATTTGTTTTTGTTGCTCTTTTTTCTTTCCTTCGTCACTTGTTCTCTCCTTTTGTGGTTTGATGACTCTCTTTAGTGTTGTATTTGAGTTGATTTTTCTTTATTTGTGTATCAATTGTAGATTTTTGGTTTGCAGTTATTCTGGAGTTTTGATATGAGTCTATATGTATATGACATTGTTTTAAGTTGTTGTTCTCTTGATTGCAAGTTCATCTCCAGTGTCCTGCATTTGTACCCTCCTCTGCTCATGATTTCTGGTTTGGGTGGCATAATTGTGTGTGGATGAATTCCTATCTTTACTGTATATATACCTTTACTTGTGATCCTTGTTATTTGTGGAATTTTTGTTTCCTGTTGCTATCTTTTCTTTTCTGCCTAGAGATGTTCCTTTAGTATTTGTTGTGAGGCTGGTTTAGTGTTGTTGAATTCTCTCAGCTTTTGCTTATCTGTGAAGGTTTTGATTTCTCTTTCAAATCTGAATGAGAACCTTGCTGGGTAGAGTAATCTTGGTTGGAGTTTTTCCTTCCCTCACGTTAAGTATATCATACCAGTCCCTTCTGGCCTGCTGAGTGTCTTCTGAAAAAATCTGCTGATAACCTTACTGGGGTTCCCTTGTATGTTATTTGTATCTTTTCTCTAGCTGCTTTCAAGATTTTTTCTTTGTCTTTAATTGTGGTCAGTTTGATTAATATGTGTCGGTGTATTTTTCCTTTGGTTAATTTCACATGGTACTTGTTGTGCTTCCTGAATTTGAGTGAGTGTTTCCTGACCCATGTTAGGGAAGTTTTAGGCTATTATCTCTTGGAATATTTTTTCTGTCCCCTTCTCTTTCTCTTCTCCTTCTGGCACCCCTATAATACGGATGTTGGTGTGTTTAATGTTGTCCCAGATTTCTCTGCGACTCACTTCATTTGTTTTCAATCTTTTTGCTCTTTTCTGTTCTGCATCCATAATTTCCACTAATCTGTCCTCCACCTCACTTATTTGTTCTTCTGCCTCCTGTATTCTGCTGTTAGCTGCTTCTAGTGAATTTCTTATTTCAGTTATTGTATTTTGCTTTTCTTCTTGTTGAAGTTTTATATCTTGTATCTCTTTGGTCAGTTTTTCCTGTAAGTTATCCATCTTTGCCTCCAGTTTATTTCCAATGTCTTGCATCATCTTCAGCATCAATAGTCTAAAGTCTTTTTCCTGGAGGCTGAGAATCTCCTCATCACTCAGCTGACTTTCTGGGCTTTTCCTTTCTCCCTCATATGAGTTATAGTTCTCTGTCTTTTCATTTTTATAGGTTTTTGTTTTGGTGACCTTTTTATAGATTGTTGAGTTGTAGCCTCTCTTACTTCTGGTGTCTGTCCACATGTGGCTGAAGTTGATATGGAGGCTTGCTGTAGGGTTCCTGATGGGAGGGGCTGATGGCTGCCCACTGGTAGGTGGAGTGGATTCTAACCACTCTTGTGGGTGGGGCTTGGTCTCTGGATGGGATTAGAGGCAGCTGTGTGCCTGAAGTTTCTTTAGGCATTCTGTTTACTGAGGGGTGGGGCTGTGATCCCACCTGGATTGTTGTTTGCCCTGGGGCTTCTCAGCGGCTGGCTGACTGGTGGGGCCAGAGTTTCCTAAAAAGGCCACCTCCAGAGAAAGGCATGTTGCTCAGTATTTCTGAGAGCTTTGCTTTCAATGTCCTTCCCTCACAACAAGCCACGTTCACCCCTGTTTTCCCAGGATGCCCTCCAAGAACTCAGTCAGGTTTGACCCAGATTCCCATGGAGACTTTGCTTTGCCCTGGGTTCCAGTGCACATGAAAGTCTATGTGTGCCTTTTAAGAATGGGGTCTCCATTTCCCCCAGTCCTGTGGAGCTTCTGTGCACAAGCCCCACTGGCCTTCAATGCCAGATGCTCTGGGGCTCTTTCTCCCAGTGCCAGATCCCCACATGTGAGGGTTTGATGTGGGGCTCAGAACTCTCACTCCTGTAGGTGAGTCTCTGTGAACCAGTTAGTTTCCATTCTGTGGGGCTTCCCACCTGGGAGATATGGAGTTGTTTACATCATGAAATTGCCCTTCCTACCTCTTGATGTGGTCTCCTTTTTTTCTTCTGGAGTAGGATATCTTTTTTAAGGTTTCTGGTCCATTTGGGTGAAGACTGCTTAGCCTTTAGTTGTGAATTTTGTTGTTTTTAGGAGATAAGTTGAGCTTCAGTCCTTCTATTTTGCCATCTTAATCCCATCCTTACCTTAATTTCCTGAATATCCCTTCTTGAAATTCTTTACCATGCACTCCAAGGGGTTTTGTTTACTCTGGTTTCCACACATTTCCTCCCCTGAAAGAGGAGTACCAGACAACACAAGGGGGGAAGGGAAGAGAAAAGGGAAGAAGTCAACAATCTCTTCCTCTGTCTCCAGTGCTCTCCCTAGGGAGATATTTCAAGCGCATCTTAGCATTGGTCAGACTGTATAAACCCCATATCAGGACCCCTCTGAAGAGAGTCACTTTATTTTTTTATTTTTTATTTTTGTCTTTTTGCCATTTCTAGGGCCACTCCTACAGCATATGGAGGTTCCCAGGCTAGGGGTCTAATTGGAGCTATAGCCACTGGCCTATGCCAGAGCCACAGCAATGTAAGATACAAGCCATGTCTGTTACCTACACCCCAGGTTGTGGGATTGAACCCACATCCTCATGCTTCCTAGTCAGATTCATTAACCATTGAACCATGATGGGAACTCCTGAAGAGAGTCACTTTAAGTAACATGAGTTTGCCATGGACCCATGGGTTGGGACTCAACACTTGCTTTGGCCTGTCTTGTTGAGTCAGAACTCTCCCAACATCTATCTTATTCACTCACATTACTCACATTCAAAGGACATCTGCCACCTGCCACCAAACACCTTAGACTTGTGGTTTCCTGTCTTGTCTCTTCTAGGAGAACTCCTATGAGACTACTAGGGCAACTCTGGGAGGTTATCAGGCTCCCCTTCTTCCTCTTAGGGGCAGTCCTCCTAATTGAACCTGGGTTCTTACCAGTCTGATTGGCAAGCGCTCCCTAGGCAGGTTCCTGGGCCTCCCTGTGTTCTGTTGTGCTCCTGGGTTCTTGTCCTGGCATGTCCAGAGTGCTAGTCCAATATGGACCAATAAGTCAGCTGGCTCCAGGGAGATAACCTCTCCTGGCATCCCAGGGGTTGTCCCTGGGACAATGGAGGTGAAATCACTGTCTCCAAATCCTGGTTGAGCCCCCAGAATATGTTAGTTGGGTTATGTACAGAGAAACAAGACACTAAGTTTTTTTTTTTTTTAACTGGGAAGCAGTGTTTATTCATGCCAGCACTGGCTCAGGTGATTAGTATTCAAGACTGGCACCAAATGTGTTATATAGTCTGCTTGTTTTCCTGCTACATCTAAGTTTCTTTGTCCCCCTTATCAGGTATACTATAAATTGTGGGCAGACAACTATAGATGCACCTGTGCTCATGGAAATAGTTTGTGGTGCATTACTACAGAACTACGCATGTGCACACAGATGCTGGTAGTGCTGCACAAAACCTTCCCTTTTATCTAGGAGGGCTCAACCACCTCCCACTATATATTAACCTGGAATCGACCATCAGAAAACTAAGTCACCAGAGGTAAGTAATTTATCTCTTAGCTACACTTTCCACATTTATCAAATGAAGACATAAGATTTGCCTTGTGAATCAAGCAGTCCTAAAATATAATTATTGTTTTGAGTGGTTAAAGCATGTGAAAATCCTTTGCATGATATATAAGTAGGGGTCATAAGTTTTTCTTAGAGGCAGTTGGGAACATTTTGGAGAAAGGCAGCTGACATAATAGAGCTTCTGTGGACATTTTAACTCTGAGGGTATATTTTCCAAGCTGAGTAGTCAAGAACATGGATCTTGGTCAGACAGACCTGTGTTGTGATTCCACCTGATGCACTTAATTGTGTCTATATTTGAACATTTAAATAATATATGCTTTTGTTTTCTTCTGGTTAAAAAATGTGTAATAATATTTATTAGAGCTACAGTGAAGATTTAATTTGAAAGTGCACATAAAACCTTAAACAGTTTGTCAGAACTATTGACATTGGCTTGGAAGCCTGGATTGGACATTTTTGATAATAGGGCATTTTAAGTGATTCAAAACAGATAGGATGCAGTGAACTATACTGGAAGCCCATGCCATAGATTTCGTAATTCTCTGCAAATGTAAGGAGTTTCATGTTTGTTTTAAGAGGAAATGAATGATTGATACATCTTTCCTGGTGCCATTTTCACATTTTCATCTTAGCAAATGACAGATGTGTGAACCTGGCTTGATGTAAAAATATAAACTTGAACACAGAGACTTCTCAGTTCTTGAGTTGACTCCTATGTACTCAATATGGGGCAAAGTGTTGTTCAATAATTCATTACTGAATGAAAAATAAATTTCCATTGGTTTCATAGGGAAAAGATTTTTTTAATGTGAGAATTTGATGTATTATTGAAGCCGAAATTGTAAAGACTGATTCATTCACAAACATTTAAGAGAAATAAAGGGAAATGTAGCCAAAATTAAGACTTTTCAGCTGACAAAGGACATGACTCTAGTACTGTGGCATGTTAATTGACATTACCCACATTAGCCAATTCCCAGCTGAGGTAAGAACAGCATGAGGAGGGAGAACCAGAGCAGCATGTCTGAGTTCCTCCTTCTGGGGCTCCCCATCCAGCCAGAGCAGAAAGGTGTTCTTTGCCCTTTTCCTGGGCATGTACCTGACTGTGTTTCTGGGGAACCTGCTCATCATCCTGCTCATCAGCCTGGACCCTCACCTCCACACCCCCATGTACATCTTACTCAGCCACTTGGCCTTCATGGACATCTCCTTTTCACTTGTCACTGTCCCAAAGATGCTGATAGACATGCCCACTGTGTAAAAATCAATCGACTATACCAGGGGTATAGCACAGATGTATTTTTTCATATTTTTTACTGATCTAGACAATTTCCTTCTCACCTCAATGGTGTATGATCAGTATGTGGCCATCTTCCATCCTCTCAATTACACCATTGTCATGAGAGAATGACTCTATACCTTACTCCTCACTGTATCTTGGATTCTCTTCAGGACCAGTGCCCTTTGTCACACTCTCCTCCTGGCCCAGCTGTCCTTTTTTGCTGACAATACCATCACTCACTTCTTCTCTGACCTTAGTGCCCTGCTCAAACTCTCCTGCTCAGACATGTACCTCAATGAGATGGTCATTTTCACAGTAGGACTGGCAGTCATAATCCTCCCACTAATATACATCTTGGTCTCTTATGGCCACATCAGGGCCACCATCCTGAAGGTACAATCCACCAAGGGCATCTGCAAGGCCTTGTCCACATGTGGCTCCCACCTCTCTGTGGTTTCTCTGTATTATGGAACAATTATTGGGTTGTATTTGGTCCCCTCATCCAGCACCTCCAGTGATGAGGACATAATTTCCTCTGTGATGTACACAGTGGTCACCCCATTGCTGAACCCCTTCATTTATAGAATATGAAACAGGGACATGAAGGGGGCCCTGAAGAAACTCTTCCACAAGGCAGCAGTCTTTTCTCAATGATCTTTGCTCATCTTTATAACAGACACATGTAGTCACATTGTCCCATATCCTACATATCTAATCTTGAGCCTGGCCTGGAATGAATACTCAGTAAATATTTGGTAACTTGAATCACAATTTGTTATTCTTTCTTTTCTTAACAACACCTTAGTATAAATTGTGAATTCTGAGCTGACCTTATTGATTACTGCCCTTGTCTGTAACATTGAGAATTTACATATCTGGGAGTACTTATGTCTCTCTTCTTATATCACGTGAATTTATTCGTTTGTTATAAAACATCTTTTTTGAGGTAAAATTTTCCTATAGATGTAGGACACAGTTAAAGTGTTCAGATTATTATTTTGATATGTGTACATTGTGAAATAACCTCCATAATCAAGTGAATGAATATATTTTTCATCTCCACATAGTTACCTTTTTAATTTATTTTTGTGTGGGGTGAGAGAATTTAAGATCCACTGTACTATTGGATTAAATATCAAGTGTACAATACAGTCTGGTTCACTATAGTAACTGTGTTGTAAATTATACCTCAGAAGAAGTTATTGGAACATTGTCCATTATGCTAGTGAAATAAGTCAAACTCAAAACAAGACGAATACTGCATGATCTCACTTTTATGTGGAAACTGAAACAACCAATTCATTGAGCAGAAGATAGGATGGTGGTTGCTAGGGGTTGGGAGGAGGAAATGTGTGTCACTATGGATGGGTGGAAGATCCAGGCCAACCAGGCTCTGGAGGCATAGAAAGGTGGCAGAGATAGGACTTGGTAAATTATGTCTTTTCCTCTTCTTGCTCTCCATTCACATTCTTTCCATGTTTCGGGTTGCTTGTGGTGATGATGGTGACTCAGGAGAAGAAACTGCAGAGCAGCCTTTATTTCTCCAGGAAACCATCCACAGCTATGAGTTCAGCTCCTCCACTTAGGGACTCAAGGCTTCTTCTGGATTTTAGAAACAATGATCACTCTAAGACACTGCTGTTCTCTACACTCAGCAGTTCACTATCAGACTAGTCATCTCTGGGGTGTTGTGACTGCATGCATGAGTTTGAAGAAAATGCCCACTCAGTACAGACTGGGAATGAGAAAGACAATGAAAGCACCCATGGTCTTGAGCCTTCTGTTGCCCCCATTGAATTTTGTGTCTGTCTCATTCAATGTCTTCATTATGAATCTCCATGGAACTCCTTTCTACTCAGCTTCATGATACAAGTTTTATGCTATGAGCCTAAGTAATAATCTCTTTTATTCTATATCTGTTGAAAGATGCATAGTTTTCCTTCTTCAGGGTATACTTAGTTAAAGATGAATATGATAAAAACTGATTCTGTGGCTCAGCACCACATAGATTAAGAGAAGAGTATTTTGGAAAATAGATCCCAATTGCAGCCTGTACCTGACAGAGTATGTGGCCTGAGGCAATTCTCTTCAATCCTCTGAATATCCCTTTCTTCTTCTGTGCTAATTGAAAACATTCTAAAACATCTAAAATATGTTTGATTTGAAACAAATGCCACACTAAATTTGACTTAACATGACCACTGACCAAGAATAATGAACATTAGCTTTCCCTTCCTGTGTATCAGTATAATTTTCCCATTTATATGTTTATGTTTATATCTCTACATCCAACTCTTTATGGGAAGAAAGTTTTTATTTCTTTTGCTGAATTACCTAGGAATGGAATTGTAGGGTCAAGTGTATGTTGAACTTTAAGAGAAACTCACCAACAATTTCCCATCAAGGTTCTACATTATACATTACTGCTGACCATGCATGAGAGTTCCATTTTCTAATAACATCCTCACTGCCTCTGGTATTGCCAGTAATCAGATATCAGCCATTATAGTGGGTTTGCTGTGGTATCTTGCTCTGGTTTTCATTTCCATTTATCTAATGACTAAGGATGTTAGGTATCTCTCTATAGACTGATCTGTTATCTTCTTTGGTGAAATATATTTTCAAATTTTTATCCCATAGTTTAAAAAAAGAATTGGCTTTCTTGTCTCCTCTAAGTGTTCTGGATTCTTAATTTATCAGAAATATATTTTATAAATATTTTCTGCCAGTCTGAAGCTGGTTGTTTTATTATATTGAGTTTCTTTTGAAGCCTAAGAGCATCTTTTTATGAAGTCCAAATTATTATTTATTTCTTTAAAAAGTTCATGACTTTTTTGTCCTATTCAGTAAACTTTGATACCCCAAATTTTCCAAGGTTGTATCCAATTATCTATTCAAAATAGTTTTCTCATTATAATTCTCAATAATTTGACCCATTTCTAGTTATATGTTTTGTATGTGATGCAACACAAGACTCTATGTCCATTAAGGCTTATTGATATTGAATCATGCCAGCCCCATTTATTGACACAATATCATTTCCACTTTCAATTGCCTTGGTGCATTTGTAAAATATTATTTCACCTTACATATATTGTTCGGTTTCATAATTATTCACACTATTCAAATTATTCCTTGATAATAGAGGAGACAAGATGGCAGAAGAGTAGGGGGATACGCTCGCCCTCTCCCACAAACACAACAAAAAAACCACATCTACAGGATAAATGACTCACACAGAACAGCAACCAACCACTGGCAGAAGAACCTAAACTCCAATAATGGCAAGAAGTTCCTGACATTACTAGGTAAAACAAGAGACATCAACATGACATCAACATGACATCAACATCATGAATATTTTCTCAGGTCAGTCTCCCAAAGCAATAGAAATTAGAGCAAAAATAAACCCATGGGACCTCATCAAACTGAAAAGCTTTTGCACAGCAAAGGAAACCCAAAAGAAAACAAAAAGACAACTTACAGAATGGGACAAAATAGTTTCAAATTATGCTAGAATATATAAACAACTTATACAAACCAACAGCAAAAAAGCCAATCAATCAATGGAAAAATGGGCAAAAGACCTGAATAGACATTTCTCCAAAGAAGATATACAGATGGCCAACAAACACATGAAAAAAATGCTCAACATTGTGGATTATAAGAGAAATGCAAATCAAAATTACCAGGACATACCACCTCACACCAGTCAGAATGGCCATCATTAAGAAGTCCACAAATGACAAGTGCTGGAGCGGGTGTGGAGAAAAGGGAACCCTCCTGCACTGTTGGTGGGAATGTAAACTGGTATGGCCACTATGGAGAACAGTTTGGAGATACCTTAGAAATCTATACATACAACTTCCATATGACCCCGCAATCCCATTCTTGGGCATCTATCTGGACAAAACTCTACTTAAAAGAGACACATGCACCCGCATGTTCATTGCAGCACTATTCGCAATAGCCAGGACATGGAAACAACCCAAATGTCCATCGACAGATGATTGGATTCGAAAGAGGTGGTATATATACACAATGGAATACTACTCAGCTGTAAAAAAGAATGACATAATGCCATTTGCAGCAACATGGATGGAACTAGAGAATCTCATCCTGAGTGAAATGAGCCAGAAAGACAAAGACAAATTTTATACATAAATATAAAATTAAATAGTATATAACTAGCATTTGGAGTGACATTTAAGGCTGTGCTGATATTCCAAACTCTACTGTGTTTGGAATGTGAATATGGGAATCAAAATATTTTGAAGGAGTTTGGTATTTGATACATGTGGAGAATTTATGATAGCAACTTTCCTTAATCAGGCATTTAGCTCATTCCAAAAGTTCTGACTTAGGTGATCCCACAGGTGAATTAAGATAATCTGGCTTTGTTGCTCTTTCCATGGGATTCAATAAAAATTATACAAAAGAACTTATTTATAAAACAGAAAGAAACTCACAGCTTTCAAAACCAATCTTATGGTTACCATAGGTGGAACCACTGGGGGAGGGAAGAATCCAAAGTGTGGGAATAACATATACAGATTACTCTATAAAATAGATGATTATGTACTTGTCAAAAATTTATTAAAACTGAGCAACACAAAGTGAATTCTAATGTTAACAATGGAATTTATTTAATAAAATGTATTAATAATAGTTCAGTCATAACAAATATACCACACAGATGCAAGATGTTAATAATTAAGGGAAAACTGGGTAAGGCTGGAGGAAAAGTGTACCAAAACTTTCTGCTCTATTTCCCTGTAAACCTAAAACTACTCTAAGAAATACAGTCTATTAAGTTTTTAAAAGTTATACTAATTTAAATCTTCATCACCTGAGTATGAGAGTTCCTATCAATTTACTTCTTCAACAACACTTGGCATTAACAAATTTCTTAATTTTTACAATTCTGGCAAATATATATCTCATCATGGTTTTACATTCTCTTTCCCTGGTAATTTATGAGGTAGAGCATCTTAGCTTATGCTTATTGGCTCTTTGCAGCAGAGGTAGCTGGCTGTCCATCTGCAAGTCAGGACCTCCTTCCCAAGTGTGAAGTTGTCTCTGGGAGACAACTACTCTAGGTGTGGCTACATGGCATGTTCTTCTCAGTGGAAAAGAATGTGTATTATTTCATGGCCAGAATTTTAAAAATGCATATGTGTCTTCCCCTTTATTGTCTGGAAGCAAATTACCTGCTGCCCTGAGAGGTCATTGGACTTGGTCTCCGAGTCACTGGATAGTACAATGCTATCTACCCTCTAAAAGACCCACACTGGACCATTTAAGCAGCCACCATTATCCTTACTGGTACACAGTTTTCCTCTGTGAAATCCATGATTATGTCTTTTCCAGATTTTCTATTGAGTTGTTTCTCTTTTTTTTATTGCATTGTAGACAGACTTCATAGAATCTAAAAAATAATCTTTTGTCAGTTGTTTGTATTGAAAATGCCAACCATTATTGGAAGCTTATTACTTTTTTTCTTTTTTTACTATCTATCAATGTTTTCATTTGAGTGTGATTGAAGTTCTTAATGTACTATTTGGCCTTTATGCCTTTATACTGCCTACTTGAAAAATTTGCCTCAAAAACACAACCATTCTATTATATAGACAACAAGGAGGTGGTATGGCATCAGGAAAAGTGCAGAGACTGAGGAAGGGTGGCCTCAGATGTCTTGTCAGGAGGAGCATCTTGAATTTGCAGAAAGAGTGGGGGGAATAACCCAGTGCAATCCCCTCTAAAACAGTTTGCTGTAGATAATTCAGCATTAGGTGGATCCACTTTTGTACTCTTGATCAAAGGCTAGAGGTGTTTAACAAAACAATCTACAAGAAGATTTAAATGGCACTGCAGTTACATTTCAAATTTAGAGTATTAATATCAATTAAACACACAAGACACAAACATCTTATGAGTAATAGCTCTTATGTGCAAGGCATTGTCCAGAGTCTGGGGGAAGTTTGTGACCTTGGAAAATATAAACCAGTTGAATGTCTAGCATAAAACCCATGCCCCTGTCCTAATTAATACAGGGTAAAAACCTGAGTTTGGTGTTATCAGAATAGGATAATACAACATCAGTTATGTATCCTTGCTAACAGTTTTGTAGAATCCAGTTGTTATAGCACTTTGGACATTTCCATGCCCCAAAAGCATTTTTGAAATAGCATAGTAGATTGTGTGCTTTTCAGTGTAGTTTAAACCACAACTGGATTTTTAAAAAGATAAAAGGGACTTCTCTGTCTCATATGCATAGAACTAGTGTGCTATATTCTCATGTAAAATTTAAAAATTTTGCCTTTAGTTTCTTGAAATACATGAAGTTATTTTTAATGCAGTACAAGGTAGATATTTATTTTAAAGTTTCTTCATATTAATAATAAATTTTTAAAATTTAATTAATTTTTAAATTGTTCATTCTTTCTCCACTACTCTGCCATAGATATCCATGGCTAAAAATGAAAAATATCAATCAGGCAATTTCACCTGTACTGTAAAATATAGATGCAGGTAAATGGTGGGTAATTTTGAAGGGGAAGTACATCAGTAAGGATTTTTCCAGAAGACTAAAACAAAAGTGCATACTTTTCCAGTTGTTCCAAAATCTGGGGAATTGAGGTCAGGGAAATAGCCCTTGAGGATTAAAATTGTTACAGCTGATGATTTCAGCCTAAAACAAAAAATAGTTGGTTTTAAAAGGTTGATTTGTAGTAGCTGCAAATCTCAAGAGACATGGAAAAACTTCCCCTACTCTCTCAGTCTGCTGTAGTAACACAGGTGACTCTGAGAAGCCCATTGAGAAACTTTGGTGAACCTCACCTCAGCTTATGTATCTGCCTGTAATGTAATTACCTCCAAAGAGCAATGGCTTTTTCTCTTCCACCTTCTAAATTACCCACAAGTTCCACTCATTGGAAAACATTAAACACGAGGAATCCAGAAAAGAAAAAACTGGAAAATGTAGTTTCCAACCTCACCGCTACAAGGAGGGGAAGCCTTAAAAATGGGTGGGTGATAATGGGAATTTCCCACTATGGCACAGTGGGTTAAGGATCCAGCTTGGCTGCAACTTGATTTAGGTCTTGGCTGCAGCTCAGATTTGATCCCTGGCCTAAAAACTTTCACAAGTCATGGTGCAGCAAAACAAAACAAAACAAAATTAAAAAGTGGGTTTTAATGATGCTAACTTAACAGACAATCTGATAGTGCATAAGGATGAGGAAGGAGGATTGGGTAGGAAGATGCAAGTTTCAGGAACAGAATGAAGAATATGTGAGGCAGACTCACCACAAATGAGGCAATTTTAGATCAACTAAAATACATCTGGCCACAGAAGCATGAGTGAGAGCAGCCAAATCCAGAAAAACCACCATCCCAGGCTAGATCAGCCAAGCCTCAACAAACCCTCAGATTCATAAGTAATATAAATGCTTTCTCTGAAAGAAACATCTTTATAAGAACCCCTCATCTCCAACTCTTAATCATGTTTTAGATCTGCATCTAGGTTGAGAGCCTCAAGAGTTATGACAATTATTGGGCATGTCCAATAAATATCTTCACTTTATGTTTTACAACTCATTTTGGCATCTGCTGTCTCTCATGTCTTGGTGCCTCAGTTGAAACTTCCAGTTTGACATCCTGAAACATTGCTCCCCCTCCCTGTGATCATCAGGACTAGCTAGAACATCATGTGTTTGGATAATATAGACTTGTTAAGTCTCAAGGGAAGTGACATCTTCTCTAGGAAATTCTTTAGTATATCCTCTGCCACTAGGCTGACCTGATGAGTCCTCCCCAGGACACAGTATTGTATATCAGTGATTCTGGTCCTTGGCTAAATCATTCTGGGGTCAGACATCCAAGATTCAAGTCCTCCTTTCACTAATAATGATCCTAAATCCCTTCTTTGCCTATTTAAGCCTGAGTTTCTTAACATATCTCAGGGTTTTTGTCAGGAATAAATTATATGGTTTGGGTATCAGTGGATATATAGGAAAAAATAGCCACCAGAAAAAAGCAGATGGTTTTACCATGTAATAAGCTCTTTGAGGAGTTCCCATCATGGAATGGTGGAAATGAATCTGTCTAGGAACTATGAGGTTGTGGGTTTGATCCCTAGCCTTGCTCAGTGGGTTAAGGTTTCAGCATTGCCATGAGCTCTGGTATAGGTCACAGAGAAGGCTTGGATCCTCCATTATTGTGGCTGTGCTGTAGACCAGCAGCTGTAGCTCCAGTTAGACCACTAGCCTGGGAACCTCCATATGCTGTGGGTGCAGCCCTAAAAAGACAAAAGAAAAAAAATCTCTTTTACAGTACCTGAATCAGTGGAGATGACATTTATTTTGTTGCTGAATATATACAAGCTTTGGGGGAGGAAAGAAATGTAGGCTGTATTCCTGAAGGGCAAGAAAGCAATCCATTTTCATGTAAGGAGAGTAAAATTTAATATGTTCCCCCTGCAAGTTCTGGCAGAACTCTGGGTCCCTTGATGCCTGGGTGACTGGGTGCAGGGAGAAGCCACATTCTTACTGAAATGGAAAATGCTTCAGAAATGGAGATGTGAAAGTCCAGACAGGTTTTATAAAACTTTAAAGTTTTGGGGAAGGCTAGCCCTTGCAACTTCCATTTAATGATACCAGCCAAGGGGACATAGCATCCTCAAAGTATTTCACAATCCCTGTTATCATAGAAAAGAGCAAATTAAGCCCTATGATGCATATTCCCCTTTACTATCCCCCCCAACAGCTGTAAGAAAGAATAAGAGCAGCAGAGATTTCTGAGTGGCAGCTGAGGAAAGAAGACAAGTGATCTATATTTTCAATAATTTGTATTTACATGTAAATGAAGAAATAAAATCACAGGGATGTTTTAAAAAAAGGTTAAGTATCAGTTGGAAGAATAAGTTTTCTTACTCCAGAGTTTTCTCCAGGCCGCTTTCATGTCTTTATTTCTCAGGCTATAAATGAAGGGATTCAGGCCTGACCACTGTGTACATCAGTGAAGCTATTATGTTACTGTAATTGGTGGTGTTGGATGAGGGAAGAAAATATAGACCAATAATTTCCCCATAGAAGAGAGTCACTACTGAGAGATGTGGTACACACATGGACAAGGCTTTGCAGATGCCCTTGGTAGAGGGAACCCAGAGGATGGTGACCCCAATATGGCCATAACAAACCAGGATACACACGAATGGAAGCATGATGCTCTTAATCTTGCAGTGAAGATTACCAATTAGTTGAGTGATGTGTCTGAGCGGAACAATCTGAGCAGGGCAGCAAGATCCCAGAAGAAGTGGGGGATGGTGTTGTCAGCCCAGAAGGAGAGTTGGGCTAGAAGAAGGGTGTGCAAAAGAGCACAAGCACAAGCAATGACCCAAGACCCAGCCACCAGCATGATACACACGCTCTGACTCATAATGCAGAGGGTGACAGATGGCCACATACCTGTCATAGGCCATCAAAGTGATCAGGATACTGTCCAGGTTGCAAAGAGTATGAAACAGTAAGTCTGTGAAATGCACCTGGAATAAGGAATGGGTTGATCCTGAGTCTGCATGTTCATCAGCATCTTAGGGATGGTGACAGATGAAAAGGAGATGTCTGTGAGGTCCAAGTGGCTGAGGAAGAAGTACATGGGGGTATGTAGGTGACTGTCCAGCCTGAAGAGCAGGATGATGAGTAGGTTCCCCAGCACTGTGGTCAGATACATGCCCAGGAACAGGGCAAAGAACATTCCCTGCCACTCTGGCTGGATGGGGAGTCCCAGGAGGAGGAAATTGGACATGTGTCTCTGGTTCTCCTCCTCATGCTGATACATCAGTTGGAGGGGACTAGTGGAGAAAGTTGAAGGGAAGAGTGGAATGTCTTTGGATAGAAAAAATTTCAGTTTAGCCTAGAATAATAGAGATGTTTTCTTGATTTATGGAAGGTCTTCATATTTTCATACATTTACTGTATTTTGCTGGATAAATGAAAAAAAAATGTAGGTTTCTTTCTTAGTTTGTAGCCAATCTCTGTGAATGACAATGCTAAGAGTTAATGTTTATTAAATGCTGTCCTTATACAATGTTCTAATTGTTTACATGTATTAAGTGATGTGAATGTCTTAAGAATCTGAGCTAGGTAGGGATTCTTATTTCTACTTTCAGAATGGGATAGCTAAGCCAGGCAATCTCATAGTCACTGATGTGAGAAGAGATGCTGGGATTTGGATCCAAGCATTTTCATCCAGAGTTTGTTTTTTGGAAACAAAACAAATTATTTGACATCAGAAATCTCCTTGTCCTTTGTAATTTTGTGTGTAATGATCTATTGAATCCATCCTGCATCCTCTTCTTCTCTCCACATTCCATGATTATTTCTAATTTGTTCATTGCTTGTAGACCCAGAGTCTATCAAAGGTGATTCATGCACACACAATATAAATTTGTGAATCAAAAAAAGATGTTACATCCAATTCAAATCATCATGACAACCTCTTTAAGAAACTTACATTAGGTCTTGTTCAAGACCCAGGTTTAATCTTAGCAATCCTAAGGCCCCATGTCACTTGTTTGCATATTCAAAGAAATATAACCCCAAAGCCAAATGTAACCCCCTTTAAAAAGAATTCTAATATTTTCAGAGTCTCTAATGTAGCCCATGAGAGATTTATTTCCAATATAAAATAATATTTCTTATAATTTATATGTATTTTTAATTTATTTTTTATCTTTATCTTTTGAAGTATTTTAAAAAGTTTTATTGACATATAGTTGATCTACAATGTTGTGATAATTTCTGCTGTACAACTATGTGATTCAGTTATATATACTCACTCATCCATTCTTTTTCAGATTCTTTTCCCACACAGAAAATCACAAAATATTGGGTAGAATTCCCTGTGCTATACAACAGTTTCCCATTGCCAATCATTCCATATACCACAGAATGCATATGACACACCATTAGTCTATATCTTTTTTAAAGAAGGTGGAGATTCAGATAACCTATCAAAGCTTATTATAAAACTATGTTGTTACAACAAATAATGTATTATTGGGAGTTCCCATCCTGGATTAGCAGTAGTGACCCGACTAATATCCATGAGGATTCAGGTTCAATCCCTGGCCTCACTTAGTGCTGGTTAAGGATCCAGCATTACTGTGAGCTGTAGTGTAGCTCACAGATTCTTCTTGGATCTAGCATTGCTGTGGCTGTGGAGGTAGCCAACAGCTGTGGATCTGATTCAACCCCTAGTCTGGGAATTTCCACACACCACAAGTGCAGCCAAAAAAAAAATAAATAAAAAAAAAAGAATTTGGGGAAGTAAATCAGGAAGTTCAAGGGTGAGTGAAAAATCTGTGGCTCAAGATATGTGCATAGAAGGTAATATCAATAATCACAATAACAATATTATAATAATGTTCATCATTAATAATGTTTACTGTGTGAATAATATAGGCCAGTTGCAGTAATATGTACTTTATATCAGCCTAACAGTGCCACAATAAAGGCATTATTCACACTTAACCCTTTGGGAACTCAGCCTTAAGAGCAAAAGTAATTTGCTAGAGATCACTCATCATGTAAATGATGGACAGGTCATTCAATCCCATGTTTCTAACCACCATGATACATTGATTCCCTTAGAGCAAGATTTAACAGATAAGAGTCATCTTGGTATGTGCCCCTCATTAAAGAGAAGAAGATGGGGTGTGTCATTTCCCCAAAGCTTTTGGGTGGATGTATTGCCTCAGTCCTTAATCAGATGATCATAAGTGGCTAGAGAGACTAGGAGACCAGCTACTGGATTTACAAAGACAGCTTCTCATAAAATGAATTTCTAAGGGGTCCAAGACAAAATCCTGGTCAATGTTTTCAAAGTTTACTTAATGTCTATCAATAGGTGAAAGGTTAAGGCAATTATGATACACAGCCACTGGAAGTAACATCATATAGCTAGTAAAATGAATTCATGAAGTTTCTGATGTAGTTTTTGAAGAAACATAATAGAAAATTTTATACAGGCATGTTTACAACTATTTGCAAAAGCAATGCAGATTATATCATCATCATCATCATCATGTTAATTATTTTTAAACCTGTAATGTTTTTAATTTTTTATTTTTATTTATTTTTTGTCTTTTTAGGGCTACACCCTTGGCATATGGAAGTTCCCAGGCTAGGGGTCCAATTGGAACTGTAGCCGCCAGCCTACACCACAGCCACAGCAATGCCAGATCTGAGCTGCATCTGCAAACTACACCACAGCTCACAGCAGTGCTGGGTGCCTAACTCCCTGGGCAAGGCCAGGGATTGAACATGCAACCTCATGGTTCCTAGTTGGATTCATTTCCACTGCGCCATGATGGGAACTCCTAAACCTGGAAGGTTTTGTTCACAGCTCACATACATGCCATATACTCAGCAAAACTGTGAAAGAACATCTTCTTAAAAGTAAAAGTACAAACACCAAGGAATTATAATTATTGTCTACCTAAGTTACTTGAGATGATACAACAAAATTATAAAAGCACTTGGCAGAATTTTAATTATCTGCAAGATTTTGTAATAGACCATTCACACATGTGCATGCACACACACACTTCTGAGTGAGGTCTAAAAGCATTTTCCTTACCTAGCTTCCATCAATTCAAAAGATGTTAGCTCCAGGGCATGAACTAATTTTTCATTTTCTCCCCAAAAGACTGATCTAGAATGTGGAGAAGCCATTAAGTGAGGAGGTGGTACACTCTCTTTTTAACTGGATCCAAAGCAATTACAAATGTATTCCTTTTTAACAGCCAGCATGGGACCTAGGGGACCAAGCTCAATAAATTCTGTTGAGGGACAATTTGGGAGTGATAAATGAACTTGCTTTAACTATTCCCCATGGAGGTGTGTGTTTGCCAGATACTAAATATAGTCAACTCCTTTGGGTATATAAATGAGGACTCACTATTTGCAGATTGATTTAGAGAATGTTCACATTGATAAAAGCTCATTTAATGCTCCTAATCATTCCTGTGGGAGATAGAACTTATTCTGTTTCTTTGCATTGAGACTGGCTCAAAAGAAAAAGGGCAAAGGATGGGGTTTCAAACAAAAACACATTAACTTCACATCTAGAGCCTGGTTCTGTTGCAGCAAATGGCTCTCCTGCAGCAGCAGGCTCTGGTTCCTGTGGACCCCTTCATTCTGCATTCAGTGCAGAAGTGGGAGAAGAGTTGCTACTCATCCCTGGGGAATAAAAGTATTTTGCCAGCAATGATTGGCTTATGTTTCTCAGAAATAGAGGTTTTTTTCTTCTTACAGACACACCTGAATGCATATAGGTTTTTTAAAATTATGATGTATAGTAATAGTTGTGATAGGGCTCAAAATATATTCTTTAACCATAATAATGGGTGTGAGAAGACTTAAGAAATCTACTCCATTCAGACTGACAGAAATAAAGACACAGAATTAAGTGCAAGAGATAGAATTTTATTATTCTTTTAAAAAATTCATTTATTTACTCATTCATAAAAATATTTTCTAGCTACCAGGTATCAAGAATCTTGTGAAATGCTGTTAATTAAGATTTGAAAACACTTTTTTTTTCTCTAAAACATCTCCCAATCTAGTGAGCAGAACAGACAGAACAATGTGTGTCAAATGATGTAATGAAGGCAAGTGCTGAGTTGTATGGGAGCAGTGAGGATGGGGTATAAATCCAAATTTTCAGGGTCAAGAAAAGTATGTTTCAGGAAGTCACAAGTAAGAACAGACCCAAGAAAATCCAAACAATAAAAGTTAATGTGGGCACTTTAGATACATCATTTGGAAGGGAGAAAAACAAAGGTACAGGAAAACACATGGAGAAGAGAAAAGGTGATAAATTAGGGAAACAGGAATTAGTTATCATGAAAATTAGAATAGGTGAAATATCCACATCAACAGGGGAAGAGGTTCAGGATGAGGCCAAAGAAACTAGCAGGAATGAATGGTGCAGAACCTCGAAGAGGATGTTGAACAATTTGCACTTTTTTCCAAAGGAAAGGGAGAACTCTAGAAGGATTTGCTCAAAGACTGACAGTGTTTTGATCAAATGTATGTCTATAAGTGAAGAATGTATAATAAGCAGATGTTTTCAGTAGATGGAGGGAATGTTGGCAGGGAAAGGATGGACGGATGGATATAAGACCAGCAGCAGGGAGACCAGTTTGGAAGTGGTCACAATTGCTCAGGTAAGAGATTATAGAAGTCTGTCTGAGGCAGTAGAGGTGGAGAGAACTGTATGGATTTAAGTTTCCTTCAGAATCAGAATTTAAAGGATGCAGTAATTTGGGAGGGAGCTGACTTTTATGAGACTCTGGAAAGTGAAGGCATTAAAAACTTCTCTAAATTTATGATTGAAGAGCTGAGTGTATGCTTGTGCCACTTACTGATGTAGGGGACCTAGGAGAAACAGATTTGAGAAGTTTCTAACACACCAAATAAGAAGTACCTGAAGCTCATTCACAAGAAGACATTTAGGAAGTAGGTAAATATATTTTGGATCCAGATTGATATTCATGGCCCACTATTATAGAAGAGGGTGAAATTGTAAAAAGAAATGAGATGAATAAAAAATATTCAGAAAAGAAGATGAATGTGGAAAGAAGAAGAAAAATAGGGGAAGAAAGGAGGGAAAGAAAGACCAAAGAGAAAGGGAAGTGAACAGAGATGAACACAGAGCAGAGAGAACACTGGCAAATAAGGAAATGACAGAGAAAGATCATCCCCAAAGGGCATCAGAGAATGAGAGATATGGAAGGAAAATAAAAAAGCATGGGACCATGGGAACATAGGGAAGGAGAAGGTTAAGGGATGAAAAAGACCCACTGAATTTGGTAATAAGGAGAATTTTGGTGATGTAACCAGGAGCGATGTCAGTGAGTGGTGGGAACAGACTCTAGACTAGAGCAGATAGAGGAATAAATGGAAAGTAAGGAAGCACAGAAGGTGAAGAGTTGGATTGATCAAACATGGAAGTTTTGCTAGATGGGTGGGGTGGAGGTCATTGGAGTAAAGACTTTGGCAATAGGTAAGAGAGTGAGAAACCATGAGTCCTGTAGTGGAGAGGAAAACTAATTTTGGGGAAATGGACAGGATCAGAGACTGGATCAATTTATGAGGCCAAAGATTCTGTGTAATGAATGAGTAGAGGAGAAAGCAAGAAGAGCATATTGAAAGTTTAAATTTAATATGTAAAGCAATCTCAGTCTTCCTAATATAACCATGGGAATAGATGACTAAAGTGCAAGGGAGGTCGAATGACTGAAGATGAGATCAGAGGATATATATGCTACATGTTGAGTGGTTCATACATGCATTTGCTTCATGCACCCAAGCTGATAGTTAATTTGTAGAGAAGAAAACTGATCCAAGTGCCAAAATCTGTAACAAAATATGAGTAGGTGCAGTTTGGTAGTTGGTGGCTTGGCTTCAACATAGGACTGTCTCTACCCTTTGTTCAGTAGTGAAAAAAGCTTTCATTAGAGTTAGAATTAGAATTAGAATTGGCAGAACATTGCAAATCAACTATAAAAAATACAATTAGAACTGGAATTGGAAAGATGTCATTGTGGTATAACTTTAAAATAGAATAAGTAGTTATAGCCTAGTTTCCATCAATGAGAGAGGGGTTAAGGCAACAATAGTACACAGCCCAGGAATATTACAACACCATTAAAATGTTTATGAAAAGTTTTGATGTTATTTTTGAAAGGCAGAATAGAAAATTTGCATGTTTATGACCATTTGCCAAAATATAGAATATTTTCTTAAAACCTAGAAGGCTGTGCTCCAAAATGTTAAAGTATTGTGTTGTTGGGAGTGGAGACATTTATACATTAAAAAATTTCCCAACCCTAATATTTATGTAATCATGCCTTTCTTTTGTAGATAATGAAAATAATGTATAGTTTTGTGAATTTCACAGGAAAGAGATGATCCAGAAAGAGAAGTCTGTGGATTGACAAATGTTAAGAAACAGAAGGAAGCCAATCCTAATAGGCACCATTGCTGTGTCTGATGGCTCTGCTTCTCACCCCCACCCACTCAGATAGGACCCTGAGCATCAAGGTATGAAACCATCAAAAGACAAGTTCCTTGAGCCTCAGGAAAGAGTCCCTCTCCTAAAAATAACTTGCAGCCAATAAGCAAATGCTTATTGCTGCTAGCAAACTGTTTGTATTCTGCTGCCTTTTGGGCCCTCAACCTTTCTAAATACATGTGCAGAGAGAGAGAAAGCAAGATCTTTGTCTAATTTATCCCTGGATTTTTGTCTGTTAGTATCAGGCATGTAGAGACCCACATTTTTGTTTGTTTTTGTTTTTCAATTTTTTTAAATTCACCAATACATTATTTTTGTTACTGTACAGCATAGTGACCCAGTTACAACTACATGTATGCATTGTTTTTCTCGCATTATCATGCTCCATCATAAGTGACTAGACATACTTCCCAGTGCTGCACAGCAGTTTCTCATTGCTAATCCATTCCAAAGGCAATAATCTGCATCTATTAACCCAAAGCTCCCAAATTCTCCTACTCCCTGGCCCTTCCCTTGGAAACCAGAATTCTGTTCTCCAAATCAATGATTTTCTTTTCTGTGAAAAAGTTCCTTTGTGCCATATATTAGATTGCAGATATGTGTTGTCATATGGTATTTGTCTTTCTCTTTCTGACTTACTTCACTCAGGATGAGAGTCTCTAGTTCCATCCATATTACTGTAAATGGCATTATTTTGTTCTTTTTTATGGCTGAGTAGTATTCCATTGTGTATATATAGCACATCTTCAAATCCAACCATCTGTCGATGGACATTTGAGTTGTTTCCATGTCCTGGGTATTGTGAATAGTGCTACAATGAACATGTCTGTGCATGTGCATTTTTAAGGAAAGTTTTGTCCATATATATGCCCAAGAGTGACATTGCTTGGTAATATGGTAGTTCTATGTATAGTTTTCTAAGGTATGTCCATCCTGTTCTCCATAGTGGTTGTACCAGCTGCCATTCCCACCAACAGTGCAGGAGTGTCCCCTTTTCTCCATACCCCACTGGGATTTATTTGTGGACTTATTATTGATGGCCATTCTGACTGGTGTGAGGTGGTATCTCATGGTAATTTTGATTTGCATTTCTCTAATAATCAATGATGCTGAGCATTTTTTCATGTGCTAGTTGGCCGACAGTATATATTTTTTAGAAAAATGTCTTTTCAGAACTTTTGTCCATTTTTCCATTGGGTTGTTGGCTTTTTTCCTGTTGAGTTGTATAAGTTGTAAAATTTATATGGAACCACAAAAGACCCAGAATTTCCATAGCAATTCTGAGGAACAAAAACTAAGCAGGAGGCGTAACTCTCCCAGACTTCAGGCAATATTACAAAGCCACATTCCTCAAGACAGTGTGCTACTGGTACCAAAACTGACATTCCAATCAATGGACCAGAGTAGAGAACCCAGAAATAAATCCAGACCGCTATGGTAAATTAATCTTTGACAAAGGAGGCCAGAACATAAAATGGGAAAAAGACAGTCTTTTCAGCAAGTATTTATGGAAAACCTGGGCAGCTGCATGAAAATCAATGAAATAAGAACACACCCTCACACCACGCATGAAAATAAACTCAAAATGGCTGAAAGACTTAAGTATAAGACAAGACACCATCAAACTCCTAGAAGAAAACAGAGGCAAAACATTCTCTGACATCAACCATACAAATGTTTTCTCATGTCAGTCTCCCAAAGCAACAGAAATATAAGCAAACATAAACCAATGGGACCTCATCAAACTGACATTTTTCACAGCAAAGGAAACCAAAAGGAAAACAAAAAGACAACTTACAGAATTGGAGATAATAATTTCAAAGGTTGCAACTCTAAAATATAGAAACAACTTATACTGCTCAACAGAAAAGAGCCAACAATCTAATTGAAAAATGGGCAAAAGACCTGAATAGACATTTCTCCAAGGAAGATATATAGATGGCCAATAATCGCATGAAAAAATGCTCAACATCATTGATTTTTAGTGAAATGCAAATCAAAAGTACCATGAGATGCCACCTCATATTTTGGGGGAATATTGCTTATTTTGCATCTCACTCCATCCTCCTGTAGTGTTTTTCCATTATTTTTTATATTTGTATTTCCACAGAGCCTCAGCAAAAGCCAAACAGTGCAGTACAATGTTAATATGTGAGGCCCTGATAGAAGGTGGTGAACACCTGCACATAGATCCTGGCCTCAGCCCTTTACATCTACCACTGTGAGACCTTGGGCATGGTTGTTGATCCTTCTCAGTCCCAGTTTTCTCATCTGGCTTAGCAGAGTGTGTAGGATTTAGGAGGTTCTCCATGTGTCAGTTTATCTGGAATAGCATTTTTGCAGATGTAGAATTCATTTTTCTAGGTCAAAATTATGCTTTTAAAAACATAAACTAGATTGAACAGAACATAAAATACCAGAGTGTATAGCACCATCTAAGGGTATTATCCTAAAGCAGCACTAAAAGATCCACCTTTAAAAGTGCTTCCTGAATCATAGTGAAGATAGAAATGCTGACTCTCATCAGTCAATGATAAAAATCACCAAGTCATAGAAGATTGATTAACTTGCATTCCTCCAGGATCCAACTCTAAACTAAGAATTATGGACAAGGATTATATCTGGGGATTGAAGAAAGCAGCAAGAGGAGAGGGGGAAAGGAAGATGGGGAGAGTAAGGATACAGACAAATGACAAATAGCAAAGAATTGTCATCCAGGTAACTGAAGCTAATTCCACTGAGGAAACACTAGACTCCAGCACAGCTCAGATTTGTCCACTTTGATTTTGGAGAGTTGCTCCTGGCCAATATTCTGGTAACTTTCTTCTCTGGCTTGTATCTAAAATGCTGTTGGACTTCAACAGGTCTGAGTTGAGAGTCTCTCCAGTCCTTCTGCTCTGATACACATGACATTGTGGCAGTAACCCAGGGTCATCACAGCTGGAAAGAAGCTGCCCAGGTAAAGCTTTGCTCTACCTATTATCTTTTAACCTCAGATAACAAAAAGGGCAAAATAATCCCTCAAAGATGATCTCAAGCTATCAATATTTCTTTGTTCTGTATATCACACACGTAAGCATCAATAATGCCACAACAAATAATAACATTCTTCCAAAGGTTAATTTTAAAGAGCCTGAAGGTTTAAAAGTTGAGTCAAATTTTCTGGGTAGTTTGTGCCTCAGCATTTTATCCCCTAGTGCAAGTATGTTTCCTTTATGGGTTATTTTTCATCATTTTTTATTTATTCATTTATTCTTCCTGTCTTTCCTTCTTTTAAACTATTTTTATTCAGTGTTATGTATGTATGTATGTATGTATGTATGTGTGCATGTGTGTATGTATGTATTTTGATGTAACCAAAACTAAGATATTCCAAAGAAATAAAGTGATAATCCTTGTCTCTTGTTGCTTTACATTTCCTAATGATAACCAGTAAGAAGGAAGAAGAGATCATTTCCTTTGGGTCACCTGTGGGTATGGCCCAATAAGATCCTTTTGAGTAGGATACTCTTCTGCCAAATTCTCAGAAGTCATTTGGTCCTTTGGCTATTTGGATCTCATTGGATGTAATACTTCTTTTTTAACTCTCTGGAGTTTATCTTATGCTGAAGGGTGAAATAGGCTGGGAAACAGAGCCCAGAAAAGAAGGAAAAGTGATGATGCCTGAGGTTTTTCCTCCATGGGTTCATTCTCTAAGGTTCTCAGCAAAAACTGCTCTCCTGTGGGACACATTTTTCTAGAGGAACCAAGGGGGAAATGCAGAAATAAATCCAGTTCTTATGGATGCCTTGAAATAGAAATTACAAGTTCTTCTCCCTGCCCCGTTGGGCTTTCTCCTTGTCTAGTCATAATCCTCAATTCATAGATCTGGGGTGGTAGACAGGAGTGAGAATCTGGAGAGTCTGAGCTTGCTGCTTTTCTTTTTGATGCTCAAGAGATGTTTAGGACATTGGAAGCTAAAATTCAGGTCCCTTAAAGAGAACTCAGGGTATATTTACCCACCACACACTGGAACATAAATGCAAGCAAGGTCAGTATTTGGGATGGAATGGACATTGTTTCTCAGCAACATATGGGCTTACATGTGGGTCTAGAAGAGGAAATAAAAGAAAGCTGAATTTGACATGGAAGAGAAGAGAGAATACAAAATCCAGAGAAAATGAGAGAGGGTGGGGAGCATATTTCAAGACATGGAGTGACAAAGAATGAAGATGTAGTGGCAGAGAGAATGAGAACTAAGAGAGGAGGAAGGAGAAAATGAGAGAAGGAATGACAAAGAGAAGGGATAAACCAAAAGAGAGAAAAAAAAAGAAAAAAAAGAGATAAAACAGAGACACAGGGAAGCAATTTCTTTCAGGAGGAATTTCACTTGCTTTAGATCCTGACATATTCCAGTTACTGAATATAGAAGAGAGGTTGTTTTTAAGTCACATTTATGATCAATGGCAAACACTTCTAATGAGATAATATCCTCATTTCCTTCCATTTTAGGTAGGAGTTAGCTCAGCCAAGCCATATTTTTTTGTTGTATACAAGGTGTAATTTGGGGATGGACACCAGGATTTTGCTGCTCACTGGTGCCCAAATAACCAGATTACTTTAATATACCTGAAATTTTCCTATTACTGGCATATCAGTTTTTATTGCTGGTCTAACAAATTACTGCAAATGTAAGGGTTTAGAAAACCCACAAATTTATTTATCTTACACTTCTGGAGGTCAGAATTCTTTTTGTTATTATTTCTTCTGAATTCTCTCAAGGTGGATTGTCTCTGTTCCTTTTCCAGCTTCTAGAGGCCACCTGAGGTCACCTGAATTCAATGTTTGTGTCCCTTTTCTCTATCTTCTATGCCAGGAATATAACTTCATAAAATCTCTAATTGACTCTTATTATTTCTTCTACATTTAGGATGCCTGTGATTACCTGAGGTCCACACAGATAATCTAGGATAATTCATATTTAATTCAGTTAATTTGCACCTTAATTCCACCTGCACCTTAATTCTCCCTTGCCAGGTACCAGACCAGATCCACAGGTTCTGTGCATTAGGACATGGACATCTTCATGGGTCATTACTTCTGTTTACTATAACTAACCAGCAAGTGTTTAAAAAATGGCAGGATCACCTGATAGGGACATGAAAACTTGGGATACAGCTAAATCTCACTTATTTTGGCATTTTTAATCATAGTTTTGTTAATGTTATGGGGCTTATTATGTGACATACGGAGGAAAGGAAATGTATTAAAAATACACTTTGAATAGATAGTTTAAGATGTTGTTATCATTTAACCTTCTATGTGTCAACAGTAGAAAATAAGCCATAAATAAATTCCCATAAAATATTTGCTGGGAGGCATATTGGTCTTTGTTTTCCCAACATGACATAGCATCTCAGGGAAACTACAAACACCAAAGGAGAGGGCATCTAAGTGATATCAAATGGAAAGGTACTTTTCCAGGGAAGTTGGAATGGAGACATCAGCAAGAGTCGGTGCAGTGGTGGTGGAGGAAAAGATTGGAAAAGTAGCAGAGACACAGTCTGCTCAGGGTCTATAAGCCATATTAAGGCCTTAAACTTCATTGTGATGTCAGTGGGAATAATTTGAGAGCTTTTAAATAGGAAAAGTTGTTTAGTCTTTTAAAAGAGGAATATTTTTTAAAATCCCTCTTTGTCTGCAGTAGGGAGAATGGGTTAGCATAATTTCAAGTTTCTTAAGGACTCTCTCTGAATTAAAAACAGCAAAGTGTATGTATATCAATGAGTGTTCTTTAAAAAATACAATACCATATTTTGCATTCTTTTCTTTGAAAAGTCTGCCTCCCATCTGAAATGTAACAGTGGATGTTGAGTTCACATTTTCTACAAGTTTCTGTGCAGCGGTTGATGATTTGGAATTTGAACAACAAAACATTCTTGGGGCAAAACCAGGCTAAGACATCATTTCCATGCACTAGTACTCAGCAACACAGATGCAAAAATTCTATTTTGTCATTGAACCAAGAAAAGGAGACTCATTGATAATTTTTCTAAATCCCTTATGTGTTAACTGTTTAAGGAATATATGAGAAACAGATTGTTTCCCACTTTCCAAAAGGAAACATATATATATATTTTTTTCTGACTGCTAAAATTGATTAATCAGAGAACTTAATATTTTCAAGCATTCTTCATTCCAAGAAGAGAGAAAAGCACCATGAGGAGAGAGAACCAGAGCAACGTGTCTGAGTTCCTCCTCCTGGGGCTCCCCATCCATCCAGAGCAGCAGGGCATGTTCTTTGCCCTTTTCCTGGGCATGTACCTGACCACAGTGCTGGGGAACCTGCTCATCATCCTGCTCATCAGGCTGAACCCTCGCCTCCACACCCCCATGTACTTCTTCCTCAGCCACTTGGCCCTCACAGATGTCTCCTTTTCATCTGTCACCATCCCTAAGATGCTGATGAACATGCAGACTCAGGATCAATCCATTACCTATGCAGGGTGTGTAACACAAATGTATTTTTTTATATTTTTTGCTTGCATTGATAACCTCCTTCTTGCAGTGATGGCCTATGACAGGTATGTGGCCATTTGTCACCCTCTACGCTATACCATCATCATGAGGAAGGAGTTGTGCATATGTCTGTTGGCTGTATCCTGTCTCCTCTCCTGTGCCAATGCCCTGACCCACACCTTTCTCCTGGTTCAACTGTCCTTCTGTGCTGACAACATCATCCCCCACTTCTTCTGTGATCTTGCCGCTCTGCTTAAGTTGTCCTGCTCATATACCTCTCTCAATGAGCTTATCATATTCACTGCAGGGGCTGCAGTTGTCTTTCTTCCATTGAGTGGCATCCTGGTCTCTTATGGCCACTTTGGGCTCTCCATCCTGAGGGTCCCCTCGACTAAAGGGATCTGCAAAGCCTTGTCCACCTGTGGGTCCCACCTCTCTGTGGTGTCTCTGTTCTATGGGACAATTATGGCAGTGTACTTTTCCTCCTCATCAGGCCAGTCCCAGGACAAAGACATCATTGCTTCCGTGATGTATACAGTGGTCACTCCAATGCTGAACCCTTTCATCTATAGCCTGAGAAACAGAGACATGACTTTGGCTATGGGGATGCTTTACAGAAACATTAAACTTTTAGCCAAATGAGAATCACATAACCACGTTCTTATTTCCCTCACTGACCTTGTCAGAAATGTTTAAAAGTTTGTGTGTTGGTCACCCATGTCTCTAGAAATTTTCTAACTGTCTTTTAAATGGTCATTCTGTTATGGATCAATCCCTTTCCCTTTAGTCCTATTTCTTCTCCATTTATTCTTTCATAACCCTAAATACACATTCCCCACAATACACATTCAACTTGTGGTCTTCAAAGCACGATACTTCTCTGTGTGTATATGTAGATATGTTTAAATTTTTTTTTCTGGATGAGTTATGTTATTATGTTTGGATTTTTTGAGCTTTTTTGAAATGTATATATGTGTATATATGTAGTTTTATTATAGTCATCTATTGAGCAATGGTTTTTTAATTTTTTTATACAATGATTTTTTCTTCCATTATAACTGGCTTACAGTGTTCTGCCAATTTTCTACTGTACAGCCTTGTGACCCAGTTACACATACATGTATAGGTTCTTTTCTCTCACATAATCATACTTCAATATAAGTGACTACACATAGTTCCCAGTGCTACACAGCAGGATCTCATTGCTAATCTGTTCCAAATTCAATAGTCTGCATCTTTAACCCCAAGCTCCCAATTTCTCCCACTCCCTCCCCCTCCCCCTTGGCAACCACAAGTCTATTCTCCAAGTCCATAATTTTCTTTTCTGTGGAAAGTTTCATTTGTGCTATATTTTAGATTCTAGATATGTGATGCCATATGGTATTTGTCATTCTCTTTCTGACTTATTTCACTCAGTATGAGAGTCTCTAGTTCCATGCACGTTGCTGCAAATGGCATTATTTTGTCCTTTTATATGGAAGAGTAGTATTCCATTGTATATATATATACCACATTTTGAGAATATTATTTATCTGTAGTTGACTTACAATGCTGTGTTAATTTCCAGTATATAGCAAAGTGATTCATTTGTATACATTTTTTTCAGATTCTTTCCCCTTATATGTTATCACAAAATATTGAGTATATTTTCCTATGCTATACAAATGGTCCTTGTTAGGTATGTATTTTATATATAGCAGTTGTGTACCTGTTAATCCCAAACTCCCAATGTCCTTCCTTCTTTCCAATTTAGTAAACATAAATTTTTTTTATGTCTGTGATTGTATTTCTGTTTTGCACATATGTTCGTTTGTATCTTTTTTTTTTTAGATTCCACATATAAGTGATATCATATGATATTTGCCTTTCTCTGTCTGGATTACTTTACCTAATATGATAATGTCTGTATCCATCCATGTTGCTGCAAATGACATTATTTTATTCTGATTTTTGTCTGAGTAATATTCCATTGTATATATATATGTACCATGAGTTCTTTATTCAATCCTCAACTGATGGACATTTAGGTTCCTTCCATGTCTTGGCTCCTTCCCTTCAAGAGCTATAAGCAGTAAGTTTCTAATATTTAGTCTTAGTAAAGTTCAGAATGCTTATCTTTCCAGTTCAGTATCTTGTTAATAAAGTATCTTTGATGATTTGCTGAAACTTAAATAAATTTAATTTGATTGTTTTTGTTACAGTAGGGAAGCAGAGAGGAACAATTCAATTAGCATATTTCCTCATTCTAGGAATACTGATTTTCCCCCCAATAATTGGATTTTTGTGTCAAAAACAGTCTACAGCTACCAGATTAATTGTAATCTGGGAAAATGTGTGTTGTATTTCCCCCAGAGATATCACTTCTAATGTGAAAAAATATAAATGCATGACTTTACAATTATGCACACAAAAATCTTTACTGCATGACTGTTGTGAGCCATACAATTTTCTACATTCTAGGAATACATGTTAAAAAAAATTTCCCCTTGTAGAGTTTACATTCCAGCACTCCTGATTCAGCTCATCCTGCTCCTTTTTTTCCATAGCAGGTTTTAACATTCTAACATACTATAAGCTTTACTTATTTTTAAAATGTCATTGTTTCTTTACTGGGATGAAAGTTCTATGCAAGGTGGGTTTCTATGCCTGAAATAAATTCTGAGATTTTTGCAGGTAAAAACTGTTATGAATGAAGGCTGCATAAAAAGGGGGGGGGAACAGGAGTACTGGGTTTGGGTTCATAATTTAACATCATGTGGTCCAGGTAGAGCTCATTGGGAAGGTAACATCCAAACGAAGACATTAGTGAGGACAGGTAAGCAAGTCATGGTGATACCTGGGCAAAAGCATGGAGATCAGCACATAGAAATACTCTGAGATGAGAAGGTACCTAGTTATTCCAGGGACATTAATAGGGCCTTTCAGCTGGATAGTGCTGATTAGGAGAGGGGTGGTAGGTGAAAAGTTTTAGAAATATCAGAGGACCAGGTTTGTAGGGCACTGAAGGTCATAGATGGTGCATTAGTCAAGTTTCTCCAGAGAAATAGAACCAGTTGGATGTATGTGTGGGTGAGGAATAGGGGTACAAGAGAGAGAGATTTGTGGACATCCTATTGTGATGCAAAATAGTTGGCACCATCTCTGTAGTGGTTTAAATGTTCCTGCATTGCCACCACTGTGGCATAGGTTGAAACTGTGGCTTGGACCTGACCCCAGACCTGGGAACTTCCATAAGCCACAGGGGTGGGCAAGAAAGAAGGAAAAGATAGTTCAAGAGAAGGAGAGAGAGAGAGGTTGATTTATTTCAAAGAATTGGCTAATTGTGGAGGCTGGCAAGTGTAGTCTGTAGGGTAGATTGGCAGGTTGGAAACCCAGGGAAAAGTTGTAGTTTGAGTCTGAAGGCAGCATGGTGACAGAAGTGCTTCTTCTTTGCCGGAGATCATTCTTTTTCTTAAGGCTGTCAACTGATTAGATGAGGCCCACAAACATTGTGGAGAACAATCTGTTTTATTCACAGTCTGATAATGCAATGTTAATCTCATCCACAAAAATACCTTCATGGAAACATCTAGAATTGTGTTTGACCAAATATCTGGGGATTGTAGCTTAGTCACATTGACACATATAATTAACCATTATGATAGAATTTTTGGTTTTTTGTCTGATTTGGGAACCCACTGGAAGGGATTCAATAGAAGAATAACATGACCATACTTGATTTTGTTATTATTTCTCTAAAAACTGTCAGATTTTTTGAGATGTGACATAGTATAAAATTCATATAACAAAAGTATAATTTTGATATATGTGTAGACCCATGAAACTATCACCACAGTCATCAAGATCATGAATTTCTGTGATGTCTATCCTCCTGCCCTCTCTTTGCTCCTCCCATCTGTCCTCAGGGGAAACACTAGTATGTTTCTGTCTCATGGATTTTTTGCATCTCCTAGAAGCTTATTTAAGTGGAACCATATGGTGTCAATTCTCTTCTTGCTGCCTTCTTTTACTCAGCATGAGCATTTTGAGATTCATTCATGTTGTAGTATTTGTCAATACCTCATTCTTTTTATTGCTGAGTAGTATTCCATCGTATGGATATACTACAGCTGTTGAGTATATTCATCTCAAAATTGTTTTAATTTTTAAAATTATTTTAAAAATTTTACTTATGCATTTTAATTTTTAAAATTTTCCTATTTTTTTTGGTTTATAACTTCCTTAAATTTTATTTTTTATTGAAGTGTAGTTCACTTACCATGTTGTGTTAGTTTCAAGTCTGCAGTGAAGTGATTCAGTTATACACACACACGAATACACTTACACACTCACACACATGCATATATATTCTTAGGTTCTTTTCCCTGATTGGTTTTTACAAAATACTGAGTATTGTTCCCTGCACTATACAGTAAGTCCACATAAGCAGATGAACATCTGCTCTGTTTGTAGTTTATGGATATTAAATAAAGCTGTTTTGTACACTCTTGTACAAGTCTATGTATAACTATATATTTTCTTTTCCTTTGCATAAATACCTAGTCATATACTAGGTATATGGTATGCAAGTTCCAGTTCTGCAGTATCTTTACTATACTTGATTGGAGGGATGTCTGGGTTTCTTGTACAAGAATCTTATAACATTGGATACATTTTGAAAAAAATATTTTTGGTTACACTTGTGGCATGCAAAATTTCCCAGTCCAGGGATCCAACCTGCATAACAGCAGCGAAAACTCCACATCCTTAACCACTAGGCCACTGGAGAACTCCCTAAATTTCTAAGGTATTCCTGGCTCCATGCCTGATTTTTATTCTATCCCAGCACTTTTCACCATTTACCTACCACTCATTTTGCCTTAATAACTTTTTTCTGCAGCAACCTCCACTTAGATGTGTGTTCTCACAGAGGGATTTCTGTATATTATTCTCTACTATGTCTCTAGAGGATATATCATTACTACTTTAGTGGGAATCTTAATGATTATTTAAGTGAATGAATGAATGAATGAATGAACAGATGAATTCATTCAACAGTTACCAGTCACAATTGTCTGTTGTGAACCATAGCTTACCTCTAGTGATACAAAGACATTGATAATAAACATTGGCATTTAGTAAATTTTCATTAGGTGCTCATTGAACCATCCTACAGATTCTTTTGAAGAGAACAATTATTATTTCCACTTTGAAGTAACTGAGTCTCAGTTGTCCTGGATAAGTTGTTCAAGTATGCTCTCTTAGTAGGGGAAGATCCCAGAGTCTTTTTTTCCAGAGTTATAGGTTCAATTCCCCTTCTCCTGAATGAAGCACAGAATGTACCCTCCAAAACTTCCAGTGGAGTGGGTAGACTTTAGCATTTTTTTTTATGGCCACACCTGGCATAAACATGGAAGTTCCTGGGCTAGGGGTCAATTCAGAGCTGTAGCAGCAAGTGTATGCCAAAGCCACAGCCATACTGGATCAGGGCCACATCTGCCAGCTACACTGCAGCTGGCAGCAACATGGGATCCTTAACCCACTGAGTGATGACAGGGATTGAACCTGCATTGTCATGGACACTATGTCAGGTTATTAATGTGCTGAGCCACAATGGGAACTCTGAGATCTGTGCATTTTAAGGGGCTTTGTATTCTAATGAAAGCCTGTGTGAGTGTTGGGGAGGCTTCAGAAATATGCAAAAGCCCTTAGACTGCTGGTGAGAGAAACTGTGCTCATGATGCAGAGGCCATGGGCAATGAGGCAACTCATGCTTCCCATCATAGACTTGACCAGAAATCCAAGGTACAACTGATATCAAGGAAACTTTCTCCTGTGAAACCAGGGGCAGCCCAGCCCCTGTGGACCCTAATCATCCTGCTTCCCGAGGGGCCAGAAGGGAAGTGGGCAGTTGCCCCAGTGGACTGCTTCTCTATTGGGGCCTGGGGTGTATTCCCTCTGGGGTCTCTTTCATATGGAGAAAGGAAGATCTATTTTTGCACCTTTTTGAACCTGGAGAACTGACAGGAGAATCTATAAAGATCCTCAGGCCTCCAAGGTTTGATCTTTTTCTTTGGATCCTGAGTCTTCTGGACAGAAAGCGAGGATTCAGGTAACAGAATGAAGCAGAAGGTATTTGAACTCAGAGCACAGGTATAGCTCAGATTGAGGCCAGAAATCTCTATGGTTGTGCATGTATGACTGTGTGTCAGAGTGGGTGTAACCATAAGAGAAGTTGTGTGTATTTGTGTGTGTGTGGGTTGTGTTGTATGAATCTATGTGTATGTGAAAACATACTGAATGACACTTACTAGGATATACAGAGGTCAGAGAAGCCTGGACATTTCCTCAGTGTTTGTTTATTCTATTTGCATCTGCTGCTTATTTGCTATGTGTAAAATCTTGAGAATTGCTTCTGATTTGCATATGAAGGACTTCTTATGAACACAATGACTCTGGTCTAGGATGCTTGACAGTTCTCTGTGTGTAGCTGTGCTGTGCATGTGTATTTTGTTTGTGAATTTTGCATGTATTTGTGTGAAGTTGATTCACACCCTGACTATATTTATCTAGTTAGAGTATAAACCAGATAAACCTATAAATCTCCATTCAGCAAGTGTGTGCCTATGATAGCGTGTGAACAATTTTGTGTAACAAACCCACACCTTGACTTCCTTCACACAGAAGAAATAAATATCTGTGTGTGTGTATGGGTGTTTGACATTATCGCATTTTTTACTCTCCCCCTGCCTGAGACCAGAGTCCACACAGGTGGCTCCACAGGAAACTGACTTTGCAGAGCTACTGCCATCTATTTTTCTGTGATTTGACTGCTCCAGCAGGGCCCGTGTAAGCTCATCGTTTTTGACACTCTGCTTCACTTTTAGCAAAACAGTCTAGAAATGAAATGCTCATTTCTGGAATCATGTACTTCGACACTCAGTCTTTGTGTTTACCCCACCTAAGAGCTTGATGGCCTTGGGACTGGCTGTGGTGATTCTCAGCATCCAGTGGTCTTACATGGGATCATGCTAATTGTTGACAGATCTTGTCTGTGAGGTGATTAAGAAGCCAAGCATATTGTAATCACTTAGCAAATTCTAGCAAATTGGGTCTTGAAGATCAAAACACCTGACTCTCCATGTCCTGATTGTGGAGGAAAGTGTATTTGGTATGAATAGAGGAAAAGCAGCCCCACCCATAGTCTGTCAGTCAACACCTCACACCCAGGTCACACCCATCTTCCCCTCCTCACTGCAGAGCAATTTCCCATCCACCTCTCTGCACATGGTGCTGATGGAATCAAAGTACCACATCAAAGAACCACATTGTTTCCTTCTGTTTACATTGCAGCTCCTGGGTGTCATTAGGAGCTCTATTTCTCCTGCAGGATATCTGTGAGATCCTGGGCTAAGTCTGACTTAGCAGGTTTCAGTGAGAAGCCAGTGCTTAACAGGAGAGTTGAGTGCCTGGTCCCTCCATGTGCCCCATGAACTGAGTCAGTTAATAACCCCAAGCAACTCCCTGGTCTGGATAAAGTGTCTACTGACAGATTCTTACACAATGTTAAGTTCCTATCCCAAGTATACTTAAACATTTAACTTTAACTTTTCATGTTTAACATTTGCCCTTAGCCTCTTTAACCCCCATAAAGTGAAATGGGTGGATTCTCTCTCTAGTGAAAAGATGATCAGAAAATCAATGTTTGAGACCAGGGTTCCACTATGCAATGTATGTGTGAGACTGTTTAAGCAATTTCACTGCTCTTGTTAGTAAAATGAAGGACAAATTCACTCCCCTTACTTCCCTGACACAAATAAATGTTGATCCATTGAATGAAATTGAAGGCATATGAAAGCCATTGGCAAACTAAAGGGCTGCAAGTATAGGAGTGTGGACAGTTATCTGAGCAGGAATACTCCTTCAAATCCTGAAATAGTTCTTCTTGAGGTCCTGCCTATTTGTCTAACTAAAGAGAGGGAGGAACAGTAGAGTCATAGGAGCAAAGATTTCATTATTGATGAAGGAGAGAATTGTGGCTAGAGCAGTTACTAATTCAATGACCGTGCTAGTTTTCTACTCATTATGAGTATCTTGAAAATGAAGGCAGTTTTTTCTTCTTTTTTTTAAATGGCAGCACCTTTGTCATATGGAAGTTCCCAGGCTAGTGTTTGAACTGTGCCACATCTGTGTCATGTGCCACAGCTTGAAGCAACACCAGATCCTTAAAGCAATGAATGAGGGCAGGGATTGAAACCACATCCTCAGAGAGACAATGTTGGGTCCCTAACCCACTGAGCTACAATGGGAACTCCTCCCTCCTAAGATGATTGAAAAGTTCAGTGAGGCAATAATGTGGAAATATATTTGTGTGACATAGTGTTCATTAATTGTCAGTTATTATCAGTGTGAAGATCAATATTGGGAAGTGGTGCTGGTCAATCAGGTAACTGAATTCCAAGAGACAGCCCAATCCTTCAGGATCTCTCAGCTCTCAGACCCCATCTCAGAACTCAGGTGTCTTCCCACCGATGAACATCCAGATCTGAGCCAACTTGGAGGATCAGATGTAGATGGAGGTGGATGGAGGTACATGCACTGAAGTAAGGTTTATTTCGTTTTTTTATGTATGACTTTAATTTTTTCCTTTATAGTTGACTTAGAGTGTTATAAATAAAGTTTATTTCATGGCAAGAAGTAAAACCTCAATTAAAAAAAATTCCACCAGGAAAATTACCCCAGTGACAGTATAGGAGCTCAGAAACTCACCTTAAGTGTGTGGGAGCTCAGATAGTTCTACAACATAAATTTTAGGTCATCTTCTTGGTCCTTTATAAACCACCTCATAACATTGGTTTATTAAATTCCTGAACTTGATGTTGGTTTTTTGGGGGATACATGTCCTTTCATAAAAATAATCTGTACAATTTTGGTGTTTATTTTATTCAGAACAGTGTTCTTAAGTATCCATGCATAATGAATTAGAATCCTCTTCATTAACTCTATGGATATGTGATATTTTCATCTTCACATTTTAGAGGCACAACCTGAGGCCAAGAGAGATTTAGCATCCCAAGTCCTACAGCCAGAAAGTAGTGAGACCAAAATAATAACATAGCAAATCGGGTTTTAGGTTTGCAACTTTAGTCAGTCCTTGGTCAGGTGTGCCCTCAAGAGTCAGTATGTGTGGCAGATGTGGTTGGGATCCCATATTGCTGTGACTGCAGCATAGGTTTGCGGGCACAGATTTAATTGGACAACAGCCTGGGAACCTCAATACAATATGCCATGGGTGCAGCCCTAAAAATACCAAAAAAAAAAAGAAATAAAAATTGAAAATAAATGAGATATCCTTGAAGGCCAAGTGACTGAGGGAAGAAGTACATAGGGGAGTGGAGGCGAGGGTCCAGGCTGATAAGCAGGATGATGCACAGGTTCCCCAGCACTGTGATCAGGTACATGCTTAGGAACAGCACAAAGAACATGCCCTGCTGCTCTGGCTGGTTGGGGAGCCCCAGGAGGAGGAACTAGTATGTACTGATCTGGTTCTCCCTTCTCCTGTGGGTAGGTCAGCTGAGTGGACTAGCGGGGAAAGTTGAATGGAAAATGTGGAACATCTTGGAATAGAAAATTGATCAGTATAGCATAGAGCAATAGAGATGTTCCTTTGATTTAGGAAAAGGCTTCAGTCATATTTTCATACATTTATTATATTTTCTGGACAAATGAAGAAAAAGTGTAGGTTTCTTTCTCAATCTGGTTCCAGTCTCTGTAATTGACAATACTGACCGTTAGTGTTTATTAAATCCTGTCCTTCTGCACTGTTCTAATAGCTTACATGTAGTAAATAATGCCAAAATCTTAAGAACATGACCTAGGTAGTTAGTCTTTATTTCTACTTTCCAGATAGCTATGGCAGGAAGTCTCATAGTCACTGAGGTAAGAAGAGAAACTGGGATTTGGACCCAAGCATTTTCATCCTGAGTTTTCTGTCTGGAAGCCAAAGAAATTATTTGACACCAGAAATCTTTTTGCCCTTTGTAATTTCATGTGTAATGATTTACTGAAAACTGCATCCTCTTCTTCTCTCCACATTCCATGATTATTTCAATTTGTTCATTGGCTGTAGAGCCCAGAGTCTCTCAAAGATGACTAATGCACACACAACATAAATTTGTTGATTAAATAAAAGATGTCATATCCAATTCAACTCCTCATGACAGCATCTTTAAGAAACTTAACATCAGGTATCACTCAACACCCAAGTTTAACCCTAATAATCCAAGGGCTCCATGTTATTTACACCATGACATCACATTCAGAGAAGTACAACCTAAAAGCCAAATGCAATTTTAAAAAGGAATTCTAATCTTTTCAGGGTCTCTAGTATAGTCTAGGAGAGATTTATTTACCAATGTGAATCAATATTTCTCAAAATTTCTCATTAATGGATATTGGATTTTGTCAAATGCTTTTTCTATATCTATTGAGATGATGTACATATTTTTTAGAGGAGAAGGTAGGGATATATCATAGCCTATCAAAGCTTATGATAAAGCTAAATTGCTTGCAAATATTGTCAGCTCCAGGGTATGAACTAATTTTTCATTTTCTCTCCAAAAGACTTTGATTTATAATGGAGAGAAGCCACAAGCTCAAACCTGAAGTGGGGAGACAGTGAACTCTCTTTTTAACCAGATCCAAAGCAATAACATAACTATCTATTTTACCAGCCCAGTCCTCAGGGGACAAGGCCCAAACATTTCTGTTGAGGGACAATTTGGGAGTGATAAATGCACTTCCCTTAACTATTCCCAGTGGAGGTGTGCTTTAACAGATTCTAAAGATAGTCACCTCCTTTAGGTATATAAATGAGGACTCATTATTTGCAGATTCATTTAGAGAATGTCCACATCAATAAACTCATTTAATGCTCCCAATCATTCCTGAGGGAGATATTAATCTTTTCTACTTCATTGCAATGAGAGTGGCTCAAAAAAAGAAAAAAATGGCCAAAGGAGGAAATTTCAAACCCAAACACATTATCTTCACATCTAAAGCCCTGTTCCTTTGCATCACAATGTCTCCTCTGCAGCAGTGGACTCTGTAAAGTGTGGGCCCCTTCTTTCTACATTCAGCACAGAAATGGGAAGAGAGTTGCTACTCCTCTCTGGGGAATAAAAGTATTGTGTGAGGAATAATTGGGCTTCTGTTCCTCAGAAATAGAAATTTTCTTCTTCTTATAGAAACATACAAATGCCTAAAGGGATTTTTTTTTTTTAGTTAATGCACATAAGAATAGTTGGCACATAGTCAGGGTTCAAAATATATTCTTTAACCCTAAGAATGGGTGTGAGAAGCCTTCAATTCAGATTGACAAAAATAAATACACAGAATCAAGTGGAAGACAGCATTTTATCTTTTACAATAATTTGTTTACTCTTTCATAAAATTATTTTGTAACTACTATGTGACAAGAGTTTTGTGAGGTGCTGTGAGCAAAGTTTTGAAAACACACTTTTAATAGATTGTAATAATGCTATTTGCAGCAACATAGATGGACCTAGAAATTATCATACTAAGTGAAGTTACTGAAAGAAACATCATATGATATCACTTATATGTGGAATCTAAAAAAAGGATACAAATGTACTTATTTGAAGAACAGAAACAGATTCACAGACTTTGAAAAACTTAGTTTACTAATGGGAACAGGTTGGGGGTTGGGGGAGAGATGGATTGGAGGCTTGGGACTGGCATATGTGCACTGAGGCATATGGAATGACTGGCCAATGGGGACACCTGCTGTATGGCACAGAGAATTCTACCCAATATTCTGTGATAATCTGTGTGGGGAAAAATCTGAAAGGGAATGGATGTGTGTATATGTATAACTGAATCACTTTGTGGTACAGCAGAATTTATCATAACCTTGTGAGTCAAATTTATTTCAACAAAATTTTTAAAAAATGAAAAGCTTTGAAAACACTTTTATTCCTCTAAAAGGGCCCCCAATCTAGTGAGAAGAATAGGCAAACTAGGGTGTGTCAAATGATATGCTAAAGGTGAGACTTGAGTCCTGTGAGCACAGAGCGGGGTGTTACACCTAAATTTAAGGGGTCAAGAAAGGTAGGCCTCAGCAAGTTATAAGTAAGCAGATACTCAAGATAATCAAAAAAATAAAAGTTGATGTGGGCAGTGCAGAGACAGATGGAAGGGAGAAAAACAAAGGAACAGGAAAACACATGGAGAAGAGAAACGGTGATAAATTTGGGAAATAGTTATCAAGAAAATTAGAATGGCTGAAATATATGCTTCAACAGGGGAAGAGGTTCAGGATGAGGCCAGAGAAACTAGCAGGAATGAATGGTGCAGAACCTTGAAGAGGATGTTGAACAATTTGCACTTTTTTCCAAAGGAAAGGGAGAACTCTAGAAGGATTTGCTCAAAGACTGACAATATCTTGTTAAAACATATGTCTATAAGTAAAGAATGGATAATGAGCAGGTGTTTGCTGTAGATGGAGGGAATGTTGGTAGGGCAAGGATGGACGGATGGATATAAGACCAGCAGCAGGGAGACCAGTTTGGAAGTGGTCACAGTTGCTCAGGTAAGAGAATATGGAAGTCTGTCTGAGGCAATGGAGGTGGAGAGAACTGTATGGATTTAAGTTTCCTTCAGAATCAGAATTTAAAGGATGCAGTAATTTGGGAGGGAGCTGACTTTTATGATACTCTGGAAAGTGAAGGCATTAAAAACTTCTCAAAATTTATGATTGAACAGCTTGTGTCATTTACTGTGATATGTGGTATAAATTTAAAAGAGAATAAGTATTGGGGAAATAACTATTAAAAATGTTATTAAGAAATAAATAAACAAAACAACAACAACAAAATATATTAAGTAGTTACAGCCTAGTTTCCCTCAGTGAGGGAAGGGTTAAGGTACCTGTGGTACACAGCTTTTGGAGTATTACATCACTGTGAAAATGATGTTTACGAACAGCTTAAGATGTAATTTATGGTAGACAAAATAGAAAATTTGCATTTAGGCATGTTTGCAATCAAAAATTGATTGGAGATTGTTTCTTAAAATCAGAAGAATGTGCTCCAAAATGTTAAAATATATTTTTTGTTGGGAATGGAGACATTCATATGTTAAAAAAATTCCCAACCATGTTTATATAATCATGCCTTTCTATTATGAGTAATGAAAATATAGTTTTGTGAACACATGCTTAATTTCATAGAAAATAGATGGTCCAGGAAGAGAAGTACATGGGCTCACAAACTGTAAGAAGAGGAAGGTGGCTGACCCTAATAGGCACCATTGCTCTGATTGCTCTGCTTCTCACCCCCATACACTCATATAGAACCCAGAGAATTAAGTCATGAAACCTTCAAAGGACATGTGCCTTGAGCCTCAGGAAACTGCCCCTCTCCTGAAAATAGCTTGCAACCAATAAGCAAATGCTTACCATCACTAGCAAACATCTTGTATTCTACTGTTGTATGGGCCCTCAGCCTTTCTAAATACATGAGCAGAGAGAGAAGAAAGCAAGATCTTTGATTTATCCCTGAATTTTTATCCATTAGTATCAGGCACATTGGAAATCCACTTTTAAAAGTGCTCTCTGAATCATAGTGAAGAGAGGAATGCTGTTTCCTAACAAAAAGTCAATTATAAAAATCACTAAGTCATAGAAAATTGATTAACTTGCATTCCCCCAGAAGCCAACCCTGAACTAAGAATTAAGGATAAGTAGTTTGTTTGGGGATTGGAGAAAACAGCAGTAGGAGAGTGGGAAAGGAAGATAGGTAGAGTAAGGCTATAGACAAAGGACAAAAATTAGCACAACCATCACCTGGGGAAATTAAGCTAATTCCACTGAGGAAACACTAACATCTAGCACACCTCAGAATTGTCCACTTTGATTTTGCAAAGCTGCCAGTGGTCACTATTCAGGTGACTTTCTTCCCTGGCTTGTATCTAAAATGCTGTTGGACTTCAACAGGTCTGAGCTGAGAGTCTCTCCAGTCCTTCTGCTCTGATACACATGACATTGTGGCAGTAACCCAGGGTCATCACAGCTAGAAAGAAGCTGCCCAGGTAAAGCTTTGCTCTACCTACTATCTTTTAACATCAGATAACAAAAAGGGCAAAATAAACCCTCAAAGAGGATCTCAAGCTGTACCTACTTCTTCGTCCTGAATATTTAAGTCCTAAGAATCACTAGTGCCAAATTAATGATCATTTTCTTCAAAAGGTCAATTTTAAAGAAACTGAAGCTTTTAAATTTTCAGTCAACTTTTCTGGATTGTGTTTGTCATCATTTTTTTCCCCTATGTGCAAGACTGTTTTCTTTATGGTTTATGTTTCTTCTACTTTTCCTTTCTTCTTTCCTTCCTTCATTTATTCTTCCTTCCTTAAAACTATTTTTATTCAAGGTATTTTAATTATTTATTAGTTTCATTTGATGTAACCAAACCTAATAGTCCAAAGAAATAAAGTGATTATCCTTGTCTCTTGTCACTTTGTGTTTCATGATAATCACCAGAGAGAAGAAACATGAGATCATTTCCTTTGGGTCGCCTGTGGGTATGGCCCAATAAGATCCTTTTGAGTGGGATACTGTTCTACCTAATTCTCAGAAGCCATTTGGTATTTTGGCTATTTGGATTTCAGTGGAGCTACAAATTCTTTTTTAAACTCTCTGTAGCATATCATATGCGAAAGGGTAATATAAACTGGGAAACAGAGCCTGGAACAGAAGGAAAAGTGATGATGCCTGAGGTCCTTCCTCCATGGGCTCATTCTCTAAGGTCCCTGGCAAAAACCTCTCTCCCATGAGACACATTTCCTAGAGGAATCAAAGGGGAAATGGGGCAATTAATCCAGGTCTAATGGATGTCTTAAACTAGAAATTACAAGTTTATCTCCCTGCCACCGTGGGCTCTCTCCTTGGCTAGTTATACCCAGAAATTCATAGATCTGGGGCTGGTAGACAGGAGTGAGAGTCTGAGCTTGTTGCTTTTCTTTTTGATGATCAAGAGATGTTGCAGACACCTGAAATCTTACCATTACTTGTATATAAGTTTTTATGGCTGCTCTAATAAATTGCCACAAATGTAAAGTCTTTAAAACCCATGAATTTATTATCTTACTGTCCTAGATGTCAAAAGTCTAATTGCTGGCATTTCCTCTGAAAGCTCTGTGGGATAATTGTCTCTATGACTTTCCAGCTTCTAGAGGCCACCTGAGGCCACCTTCATTCATTGTTTGTGTTCTTTTCTCCAACTTCTATGCCAGAAGCATAACATCTTAAAATCTCTCTCTGACTGACTCTTATGCTTCCTTATTCTACATTTAAGGAGATCTGTGGTTACATTAGGCCCAACTTGATAATCTAGGATAATATAATATTGAAATCAGCCAATTAGAAGCCTTAATTACACCTTAACTCTCCCTTGCCAGGTACCAGACCAGATCCACAGGTCCTGGACTTTGGCACATCTGGACATAACATGGGGGTTATTATTTCTGCTTATCACAAGTAACAAGCAAGTATTGTGTTGAATGGCAGGACCACCTGATAGGGAAATGAAAACTTGATATAAAATCAAAAGCTAATTTTTTTTGGCATCTTTTGATCATAGTCTTTATTTTTGTTATGGGGTATTATTATTTTGCATAAAGAGGAAAGAAAATGTAGTAAAAACTATATACTTTGTATAGATAGTTTAAGAAGTTCTTATCATTTAACTTTCTATGTGTTGACAATAGAAAATAAGCCAAAAACAAAACCACATAAAAGCAAAGACCATATAAAACATTTGTTGGGAGTCAGATTGGTCTTTGCTTTCCCAACATGACATGAGATCTCAGGTAGCCCACATCCAGCAAAGAAGAAAGAGTCTAAATGACATCAAATGGAAACTTACTTTTCCAGGGATGTTGGAATGGAGACATTAGCAAGAGTGTGTGTGGTGAGGGTGAGGAGGAAAAGATTGGAAATGTAGAAAAAAACACAAATTATTCAGTGTCTATAAGCTATATTAAGGCTGTTACACTTCATCTTAATAGCAATGGGAATCCCTTGAGAGTTTTTAATTGGGGAAGTTGTTAAGGTTTTTTAAAAAGGAGTATTTTTAAAATGCTTCTTTGGCTACAGGAGGGAGGATGGGTTAACATAATCCAGAGTTTCTTAAGGACGGTCTCTGAACTGAAAAAAAAAAAAAAGGATATATGCATATCAATGAGTGTTATTTGGCATATACACTATAAATATTCGTATCCTTTTATTCAAAAATGAGACTCCCATCTTAAATTTAACAGTGATTTTTAAGTCAAAACTTCTACAAGTTTCTGAATGGTTGATGGTTTGGAATACCTACCACCAAAGATTCTTGGGGCAATAACATGGCCAAAATATCATTTCCTATAGACGAGGCCTAAGCAAAACAAATGCATAAATTCTGTTTTCTCATTGAACCAAGAAAATGCGGCTCTCTCTTTTTATATTTTTTACCTTTTTTTGTACTGTACAGCATGGTGACCCATTTACACACACATGTATACATTCTTTTTTCTCACATTAACATGCTCCATCATAAGTGACTATACAGAGTTCCCAGTGCTACACATCAGGGTCTCATTCCTAATCAATTCTAAAGGCAATAGTCTGCATCTATTAACCCCAAGCTCCTAATACATCCCACTTCCTCCCCTTCCCCCTTGGCAACCACATGTCCATTCTCCAAGTTCATGATTTTCTTTTCTGCAGAAAGGTTCATTTGTGCCATATATTAGATTTCAGATATAAGTGATGGATGGTATTTGTCTTTCTCTTTCTGACTTACTTCACTCAGGATGAGTCTCTAGTTCCATCCATGTTGATGCAAATGGCATTATTTTTTTTATGGCTGAGTAGTATTATATTGTGTAATATATACCACATCTTCATAATCCAATCATCTGGTGATGGACATTTGTGAACATGTGGGTGCATGTGTAATTTTTAAGGAAAGTTTTGTCTGGATATATGCCCAAGAGTGGGATTGCTGGCTCATATGGTAGTTCTATGTATAGATTTCTGAGGTACTTCCATACTGTTCTCCACAGTGGTTGTACCAGCTTGCATTCCAACCAACAGTGCAGGAGGGTTCCCTTTTCTTCACACCCCTTCCAGTATTTCCTATTTGTGGACTTATTAATGATGGCCATTCTGAGTGGTTTGAGGTAGTATCTCATGGTAGATTTGATTTGCATTTCTCCAATAATCAGTGATGTTTAGCATTGTGTCAAGTGATTTTTGGCCATCTGTATATCTTCCTTGGAGAAATGGCTATTCAGGTCTTTTGCCTATTTTTAAATTGGGTTGTTGACCTTTTTGCTGTTGAGTAGTACATGTTCTTTGTATATTTTAAAGATTAAGCTGTTTTCAGTTGCATCATTTGAAACTATTATCTCCCATTCTGTAACTTGTCTTGTGTTTTTTTTTTTTTTTTTTTAATTTCCTTTGCTGTGCAAAATCTTGTAATTTTGATGAGGTCCCATTTGTTTATATTTGCTTTTATTTCTGTTGCTTTGAGAGACTGACCTGAGAAAACATTTGTAAGGCTGATGTCAGAGAATGTCTTACCCATATTTTTTCCAGATGTTTGATGGTGTCTTGTCTTATATTTAGGTCTTTAGCCATTTTGAGTTTAATTTTGTGCATGGTGTGAGGGTGTGTTACAGTTCCATTGATTTGCATAAAGCTGTCCAGTTTTCCCAGAAATACTTGCTGAAAAGACTTTTTACATTTTATGTTCTTGCCCCCTTTGTCAAAGATTAAATGACCATAGGTGTCTGGGTTTATTTCTGGATTCTCTATTCTGTTCCATTGGTCTGTCTGTCTGTTTTGATACCAGTACCACACTGTGTTGATGACTCTGGCTTTGTAATATTGCCTGAAGTCTGGGAGAGAGATGCCTCCTGCTTTGTTTTTGTCCTTCAGAATTTCTTTGGAAGTTCTGGGTCTTTTGTGGTTCCATATAAATGTTTGGATTGTTTGTTGTAGTTCTGTGAAAAAAGTACTGGGTATTTTGATAGGAATTGCATTGAATTTGTAGATTGCTTTGGGTAGTATGGCCATTTTTACAATATAAATTTTTCAAACCCATTAACATGGAATATCTTTCCATTTCTTTATTTTTTCTTCAATTTCCTTGATGAATGATATATAGTTATAGGCATATAAGTCCTTTACCTCCTTGTTCAAGTGTATTCCCAGGCATTTTATTTTGGGGGTGCAATTTTAAAAGGTATTTCTGTATTCCTTTTCTAATATTTCATTGTTATTATGCAGAAATGTGACTGATTTCTGAATGTTAATCTTATATCCTGCTACTTTGCTAAATTTGATGATCAGATCAAATAGTTTTTGAGTTAAGTCCTTAGGCTTTTCTGTATATAGTATCATGTCATCCACATACAGTGACAGTTTTACCTCTTCTCTTCTGATTTGGATGCCTTTTGTTTCTTTTGTTTGTCTGATTGCTGTGTCTAGGACTTCCAAAACTATGTTGAAGAGCAGTGGTGTGAGTGCACATCCTTGCCTTGTTCCAGATTTTAGTGGGAAGGCTTTCAGCTTTTCTCCATTGAGTATTATATTTGCTGTGGGATTGTCATAAATGGATTTGATTATGTTAAGGAATGTTCCCTCTATACTCACTTTGGTGAGAGTTTTTAAAATGAATGGATGTTGGACTTTTCAAATGCTTTTTTTACATCTATTCAGATGCCCATGTGGTTTTTGAGTTTTCTTTTGTTAATGTGGTGTATGATGTTGATTGATTTGCATATGTTGAACCATCTTTGTGACCCTGGGATGAATCCTACCTGGTCATGGTGTACTACCTTTTTGATGTGTTGTTAGATTCAGTTGGCTAACATTTTGGTGAGAATTTATGCATCTATATTCATCAAAGATATTGGCTGATAGTTTTCTTTTATGGTGGTATCTTTGTCTGGTTTTGGAATTAGGGTGATAGTGGCATCATAGAATGTTGTTGGGAGTGTTCCTTCTTCAACCTTTTGATAAAGTTTAAGGAGGATGGGTATAAGTTCCTCTTTGTATGCTTGGTAGAATTCACTTGTGAAGCCATCTGGTCCTGGACTTTTATTTGTAGGGAGTGTTTTTATGACATCTTCAATTTCATTTCTAGTGATTGGTCTGTTCAGTTGGCCTATTTCTTCTTGATTCATTTTTGGCAGGCTGTAAGTTTGTCCATTTCTTCCAGGTTGTCAAATTTGTTGGCATATAATTGTTCATAATATTCTCTCATTTTTTTTTGTATTTCTGTAGTATCTGTTGTTACTTACCCTTTTCATTTCTGATTTTCTTTATTTGGGTTTTTTCTCTCCTCTTCTTGGTGACTCTAGCCAGAGGTTTGTCAATTTTGTTTACCTTTACAAAGAACCAGCTCTTTGTTTGACTGATTTCTTGTTGTTTTATTAATTTTCTCTATTGTTTTTTGAATCTCTATTTTATTGATTTCCTCTTTGATCTTTATGATTTCCTTCCTTCTGCTGACTTTAGGTCTTTTTTGTTCTTCTTTTTCTAATTCATTTAGGTGGTGGGTTAAGTTGCCTATTTGAGATTTTTCTTCTTTTTCGAGCAAGGCCTGTATTGCTATGAATTTCCCTCTGAGCACTTCTTTTGCAGCATCCCATAGATTTGGAGTGGGTGTATCTTCAGTATTATTTGTGTCTAGGTATTTTTTACCTTCCTTCTTGATATCCACTGACCCATTGATTTTTTTTAGTGGCATGTTGTTTAGACTCCATGTAGGAGGTTTTTTTTTTCTCATTTTGTGTCCTGTGGTTGATTTCTAGTTTCATGCCATTGTGGTCAGAGAAGATACTTGAAATAATTTCTATATTCTTAAATTTGTTGAGGTTAGTTTTGTGCCCCAGTATGTGATCAGTTCTTGAGAATTTCCATGTGCACTTGAGAAGAATATATATTCTATTTTTTTAATGTGAAGTCATGAAAATGTCAATTAGGTCTAAATTTTCTATTGTGTCCTTTAGGATCTTTTTTGTCTTATTGATTTTTTTGTCTAGAGAATCTGTCCTTTGATGTAACTTGGGTGTTAAAGTCTCTAACTATGATTGTATTCCCATCAACTTCTCCTTTTATGTCTGTTATTAATCTTCCATCATTGATAATTTTTCTATTTCTCTCATGTGTCACTGTAGAAGGAATATATGAGAAACAGATTAAGTTTTCCACTTTCCAAATTAAAATGTATGTATTTTTCATCTAACTGCTAAAGTAAATCAGACTTTAATATTTTCAAGCATTCTTCATCTGAGCCAGAGAAAAGAAGCATGAGTTGGGCAAACCAGAGCAGCATGTGTGAGTTCCTCCCCTTGTGTTTCCCATCTGTCCAGAGCAGCAGGATGTCTTCTTTGCCCTTTTCCTGGGCATGTACCTGACCACAGTGCTGGGAATTTGCTCTTCATCCTGCTCATCATGCTGGACCTCACCTCCACACTCCCATGTAATTTTTCCTCAGGCACTTGGCGTTCACAAATGTATTCTTTTCATCTGTCACAGTCCCTAATATTCTGATGAACATGCAGACTCAGGATCAATCCATTCCCTGTGCAGAATGTGTAACACAGACATATTTTTTACTATTTTTTTAGGGACCTGGACAGCTTCATTATTACATAAATGGCATATGACCGCTATGTTGCCATGTGTCCCCCCCTTCACTACACAAGCATCATGAGGGAGGATCTGTGTGCCTTTCTAATGACTGTATCCTGGTTCCTGTTTGGGGCCAGTTCGCTTTCCCACACCATTCTCCTGACCCAGTTATCCTTTCGTTCTGACAACATCATCCCCCATTTATTCTCTGACCTTGGTGCCCTGCTTAAATTTCCTGTTTAGACATTGTCCTCAATGAGCTGGTCATGTTCTCTTCAGTGGTGGTGGTCATTACACTGCCATTCATATGTATCCTGGTATCTTATGGGTATATTGGGGCCACCATCCTGAGGATCCCCTCAACCACAGACAAAGCCTTGTCCACATGTGGCTCCCATCTCTCTTTAGTGTCTCTGTATTATGGGTCAATATTTGGGCAATACCTTTTCATGACATTAACCAGTTTCATTGACAAGGACATCATTGTGGCTCTCATGTACACAGTGGTCACACCCATGTTGAGCCCCTTTATCTACAGCCTTAGGAAAAAGGACATAAAAAGAGCCTTTGAGAAACTCTTCGGTAGAGCAATATTTTTCTCACCATGACATCCAACTTGTACTTAAATCAGGATCTCATTTAGGTTCTTCTCATATACTGTTTCCACTTGAATATATCTCAAAGCTTTTGTGTCTCCAAGCCCTAGGACAAATGATGGCATGCTGAATATACTTGGTAAATATTTGTTGATCAGAATTCCATTCCCTTATTAACAATGTTCTCCTTCATAAATAACTTTGGGTTAGAAAATGCTAAATTAATTTTATTACTTATTTTTGCAACTTGGAGACATACATAATACAGTAATGTACAGTTGGTTATTCTTTATTTGAGGAGAAATTTGGAAAGCCAAATATTCTGGGCCCATATCTCAGGCTTTAACAAACCACAGAATCTAAAGAATTAGCTATATTATTATACTACACTCTTATGCAGATAATGCAGGGTCTTCTTTTCATTCTTATGGGTCGTATTAAGTTGTCACTTAAATAAGAAAATTTTTTATTTATTTATTTTTTGCTTTTCAGAGCTACACCTGTGGCATATGGATGTTCCCAGGCTAGGGGTTGAATAGGAGCTGCAGCTGCCAGCCTACACCACAGCCACAGCAATGCCAGATCCTTAACCCTATGAGCAGGGTCAGGGATCAAACCTCCATCCTCTTGGATGTTTGTTTCCACTGAGCCACAAAGAGGAACTCAAAGAGGAAACTTTTTACTCTCTGTCCATGGTCTATGATGTTACAAAAACAACTCTGAAGATGGAGGGCCCTGTAGGGGATCAAGACTTATGGGGGATTTCCCCTTTGCCAACACTGTGTGGTTGACATTGTGTAGCCCCCAATCATATCAGTATTAAAGTAAATTGGTACATATTAATAAATTATAATGCATAGTATATAAAAAGTCATTGCTTTCCTACAAACACTGCTGCAGAATCAATACTGACTATTCTTCATGGACTTCTTGCCTTCCCAAATGAAGAAAATGAAGAATGACAGGCTTCTCAAACTTTAACCTACATAAGAATTCTAGGATATTTTTTTAAAACAGAGATCCCTGGAATCTACCTCTATGAATTCCAATATTATACATCTTGGTGGGGCTCAAGAATTTGCATTTCTAACAAGCTTCCATGTGACACTGATGCTGCAGGTGTATGAATTATGATTTGAAGAGCACTGGAATGAAGAATTAAAGCATGGAAGCTGTGGGAGGCACATTTACACACATCTTCTATGAATTGTGGTATTAAGTAGAATGGAACAAGAGAATGCTAAAATTATTTTGGTAATAGAGAATCCAAAGTTCATGTTGATATTTTCGGATTATTTCTGACTGTAGGAAATTCCTTTTAGCAATCTCTTATATAAGAGCATCTTTCCTGAACTATCAGATTTTATTTTCTCTTTCATATATGTTATAGATATATCAGACACTACAAACCATGCTTCATTTCATAATACCAGACTATGTGTTCCATGGGAAAAAAAAAACCCAAAGCTTTGAAAAAATTATGTCATGTCCATTGATAGCTTCTTGTTTACATTAAGCCAAGTGGAATTTCAGTTTGACTTATAACGTTACTAATGTCAATCAAAAATCTATTTTAATATTTTTAAACTAAAAATTTTTTCATATATACTGCCAAAAATACATTTATTGAATGGATATATATATATGTGTATATATATATAAAACTGATTTACCTTGCTATACACTGAAATTAATACAACTTTGTCAGTCAACTATACTCTAATAAAATTTTAAAAATAAAATAGATAAGATATGCAAATTGGTAAAAAACCTTAAAAAATACATTTGTTAATAAAGTGCTAGATGCTTTCAGAGCCTCTTTACCTACAAAAGAACACTTGAGTTCTTTATAGGACATTGAAAAACTTTTGTTCTCTTATGTTATTCATTTCTAAAAGTCCTCATTTAACTTGCCATGTTTCTTGACAGAGCCCATAAGATAGCATTTGTCTTGAATCCAAGCCATGCTATTATTATTATGGGAACTGAGGCTATTTTACCCCAGTATTTTCTCTTCTATTTGCATATGTGTATCTGCTCTATATAAAATACAATATATTTACCTAATTGTATATGTAAATAGAGACTAATTCTTCTGTAACCAGCATCTGAAGTGACATTTAAGGCTGTAGTGATGTCCCCAACTCTAGTCTATTTGGGATATGAGGATGGAAATCAAAATATTTTGAAGGAGTTTTATACTTGATACAGGTGTATAATATTATGATAGCAACTTCCTTTGTTAGGCATATACTTCATTCCATAAGCTCTGACTTAGGTGATCCTATAGGTGAATGAATACAATCTGGGTTTGTTGCCTCTCTTTTCAAAGGGTTCAACATGAACTTCTATTCCCATGTAATTTCCCAGAACTTTTTAAAGGTAAGCTCTTCTGTTTTCAAAGGAGCAAACCCCAAGCACTAGGGAACTAAACACTGGAGCCCATTAGAATGGATGCTTTGGAGATATTCAAGTAACCTTACTGGATAACTGACAAAAGAGATTTCAAGGCATGGTATAATCTTCAATAAAGTTTCAAAGAATCTCTGTGCTAATTCAACATGATATCAATTAAAAATTAAAAATTTTAAGTAGATTGATGTATTAAGGTTGTGTATTCTTTGTAAAGATATGCATAGAGGTAGAAATGTAAATATTATTACAGGAAAAGTAAGCTACAAAATAATGTGTAAAATAAATTCCATTTATGTGAATATAAAATTTTCTGAATAAAAACCATTGTAGAAGGATGAAAAATGAATAACCAAAGAGTGAAATACTTTGACTTTATCCTTTGTTTTTAAGTCTCTGTTATTTGGATTTCCATTATGAAGCAGAATTAAATTTAAAAGCAGCAAATCAAATAGGAATTTCCACTTCAGAGAAAAAAAACCCTTCACATCTCAGGCTATGACCTGTCAGTGGAACATGTATCTGGTAGGAAGGGCCAGAAAGGAGGTCTCCTCACATTTCCTTCTGGGCTCCCATACACAGGGCATATGCCTGATGTTCTTCCTAAGGACAGCATTACCTCACAGTCTGCTCTGAGAACCATATGCCTGAGAATGACGTGGACCCAGGTCTCATGAATGAGCATCACTGGATGTGGAGCTGGGATCTACATCTTTAACAAGCTTCCCAGGTGATTCTACAGAACATCCCACTTTAGAGACCATTGCCTTAGGGCATGTGTCCTGGAGGCAGGAGGAGGAAAACTGAGCTATTAACACAAGTTTAATGCATGTCTATTACCAAGAACATGGTGCCCTGTCCAGTTTTGTCCTCTCCCTGTTGGGTAGAGCATAGGCTTCGCCTCTCCATTTATGAAGGTGGGGAACTGATGAGTAACCTCCAGGCTCATGATTTTTCTCTCTGATGCCAGTGAGATATTTGGGACCAGAGAGTCATGGCTAAATCTGGCATCAGGGTGTTATACAGGAAAGGTGAGAAGCCAGTCCATACTCCTGGCATCTAGATTACTTGAGTATAAATTTCAGAGCAGAATAGCATATCTTTCATCAGAAGCATGGGTGGTGGTGGTGGTGATGTGTGTGTGTCTGTGCATGTATGTGTGTGTGCATGCTCCTGTGAACATAGATCCTCAGCACTGCTGTGAGCCCTTTCTTAAGCTACTTCTATTACCAGTTCCTAAACATAGATAGAGGAGACATTCTTGGCTTCTCTCTTTGATTTCTCGATTAGAGCTCTTTTCATTGTAGATTGTGCATGTTGATAAGGCCATGAGATGTTAGAGATTTTGGATATAGGTGTATATATAAGTAAATATATAATTATGTTTTTGTTAGAGTATAGTTGATTTACATGGTTCTGTCAATATCTCCTGGACAGTGAAGTGACCAAGTCATAAATATATATCCTTTATGTATATTATACATATTACATAACTATATATTTTATATATATACATTCTTTTTTTCATATTATCTTCCATCATGTTCTGTCCTATGATATTGGATAGAGAGGTTGTTGAATCAGGAGAGGTAAGAGAATGGTAAATATGAGTATTAGTAAAAATATACATACATGGCAATGTAGTTTTTAGTTTTTAGTTTTTAGTAGTATTTAGTTTTTCAAGGAGTGATATTGGAAGACTGAGATCCAGGACACTTTGAGTCCAAGCAACAGGTATGCTTCTTTTTTCTTCAACCTTTATATGTAATGTAAACTTTGAATATTCACTTTTGATCCACTTTGATTTGACTACATGTCATTGAAACATTTTGAGAATACAACTTATTAATGGATTTTAGATTTCAAAACATCAATATTTAACAATATGAATGTCAAGACATATTTGTTTCTAAATGTACAGGAAAAAATGTAAATTATGTAGATTTAATTTTATATCCCTCTCCCATGTCATTTTTTTCTTTACCAATTATACGTAGCTGCAAATGATGACTAAGAGATTGACTCTCTCCTAGATTATGGAAAAATGTCACTGAGCCAATTTCTCTTCTGTATCCAACTCTCTTATCTGATAGTAGTAAGTTCTCTAATTTCACATGATAATACCATCCACTTTTTAAAAGGATATTTGTAGGGTCATGGCAATGCAGACAAACCTTGTCATGTTTAACAGCCTCCCATTTATCTGGTTGCTGTAAATAATAATGTGATGGCTTCTCCTTCTCTCACACTCCATTCATGTCATCAGACCAGTCCCATGACAAAGACATCATTTCTTCCATGATGTATGCAGTGGTCACCCCCATGCTGAACCCTTTCATCTACAGCCTGAGAAACAGAGACATGATATTGGCTCTGTTGAGTCTTTTCAGAAACAATAACCTTTTAGCCAAGTGAGAATCACCTAACCATGTTCTCATTTCACTTGCTGCCATTGTTATAAAAGCCTTATAAAGTTGTGTGTTGAACACCCATGTCTCTAGCACTTATCCTCATTCTCCTTGAAATGGTCATTGTTATTGTATCAATCTCTTTCCCTTTGGTCATATCTCTTGCCCATTTATTCTTCCATAATCCTAAATGTGACATTACCCACAACACACATTCAACTTGTGATCATCAAAATACCAAACTTCTTTTTGTATATGTGTAAGTATGTTTAAATTTATTTTTCATTTTTTTATATTAATATATTTGGCTAGGAGTTTCCATTGTGGCACAGTGGTTAACAAATCTGACTAGGAACCATGAGATTGTGGGTTTGATCTCTGGCCTTGCTTAGTGGGTTAAGGATCCGGTGTTGCCATGAGCTGTGGTGCAGGTTGCAGATGTGGCTCGGATCCTGCATTGCTATTGCTCTGGTTTAGGCCTGTGGCTATGGCTCTGATTCGACTCCTAGCCTGGGACCCTCCATATGCCATGAGAGCAGCCCTAGAAAATGCAAAAAGACAAAAATAAATAAAAATAATACATTTGTCTATACAGGTTTTATGAGATACATATATATTTTAACTTATATCATGGTCATGTATTCTTGTGCATTGCTTTTAAATTGTTTAATTGATTAATTAAATAATTATTTAGAATTGCAGTTGGTTTACAATGTTGTATTAGTTTCAGTTGTAGTGCAATGTACTTAAATTTTTTATATCATATACAATATATATATATCAGTTTTTTTCCATACATTATAACAAAATATTGAGTATAGTTCTATGTGCTATACAATTGGTCCTATTTAGTTATCTATTTTATATACAGCAGTGTGTATATTTAACTCATAAATTCTCCATTCCCCTATTCCCCTTAGGTAACCATAAGTTTTTTTTTTCTGTGTCTGTGTGTCTACTTTGGTTTTTTGTATAAGTTCACTTGTATCTTTTTTTTTATTTTGTGTTTTATGGCTGCACCCAAGGCAAATGGAACTCCCCAGGTTAGGGGTCAAATTGGAGCTATGACTGCTGGCCCACACCACAGCCACAGCAATGTGTGATCTGAGTTGCTTCTGAAAACTATACCACAGCTCAGGGAAATGCTGGATCCCCAACCCACTGAGCAAGGACTGGTATCAACCCCACATCCTCAAGGATACTAGTTGGATTCATTTCCATTGAATCACAATGGAAATTACCCTAATTTTTTTTAGATACCAAGTACAACTAATATCATATGATACATGTTTTTAGCTGTCTGGTTTACTTCATTTCTTATGATAATCTGTAGCTCCATCCATGTTGCTACAAATGACATTATTTCATTCCTTTATGGCTGAGTAGTATTCAGTTATATAGATGTAACACATCTTCTTTATCATTCATCTGTTAATGGATATTTGCATTGCCTCCGTGTCTTGGCTTCTTGTGTTCCAAAGCTACAAACATTCAGTTAAGATTCTAATGTTTCATTTCAGTAAAGCCCAAAATGCTTATCTTGTCAATGCAGTATCAAGTTAATGAAGTACTTTTGATGGTTTGTTAAACCTAAATAAAATTTAGCTTGATTGTGCTTTTCACAATAGGGGAGCACAGAGTAGTTAATCCAATTAAAAATTCTCCATTCCAGGAACACTAAATTTTTCCCACTAAATTATATGTTTGTGTTGAAAACAGTCTACATGGGAAGTCCATAAAACACTGCCGAAAGAAATAAAAGATGACACAAATAGATGGAAAAACATACCATGCTCTTGGATTGGAAGAGTTAATATTATCAAAATGACTATACTACCCAAGGCCATCTACAGATTCAATGCAATCCCTATCAAATTAACAAGGATATTTTTCACAGAACTTGAACAAAATATTTTAAAATTTGTTTGGAATCACAAAAGACCCAGAATAGCCAAAGACACCCTGAAAAAGAAAAGTTGACCTGTAGGAATCAGGCTCCCTGACTTCAGACTATACTACAACGTAACAATCATAAAACCCTATGACACTGGCATAAAGACAAAAAAATAGATCAGTGGAACAGGATAGAAAGCCCAGAATTCAACCACACACTTACAGTCAACTAATCTATGACAAAGTATTCAAGAATATCCAATGGAGAAAAGACACTCTATTCGATAAGTGGTGCTGAAAAAACTGGACAGCCACATGGAAAAGAATGAAATTAGAACACTCCCTAACACCATACACAAAAATAAACTCAACATGGATTAAAGACCTAGATATAACAACAGACACTATAAAACTCTTAGAGGAAAACATAGGCCAAACACTCTCTGATATAAATGACAGCAACATCTCAGATCCTCCTCTTATAGGAATGACAGGAAAAACAAAAATAAACAAATGAGACCTAATCAAACTGAAAAGTTTCTGTACAGCAATGGAAACTCTAAACAAAATGAAAAGACAACACACAAAATGGGAGAAAATCTTTGCAAGTGAATCAACAGACAAGGGATTATTCCCCAAAATTTATAAACACTTCCTACTGCTCAATACAAAACAAACAAACAAACCCATCAAAAAATGGGCATAAGATCTAAACAGACAGTTCTCCAAAGAAGACATACAGATTGCCAAAAAACACATGAAAAGATGTTCAACATTACTCATCATTAGAGAAATGCAAATCAAAATCACTATGATGTACCACCTTACACCAGCCAGAATGGCCATCATCAAAATGTCTACAAACAAGAAGTGCTGTAGAGGGTATGGAGAAAAAGGAACCCTAGTACACTGTTGGTGGGATTGTAAATTTGTGCAACCACTGTGGAAAACAGTATGGAGATTTCTCAGAAAACTAAAAATAGAACTACCATTTGATCCAGCAATCCCACTCCTGGGCACCTATCCAGAGAAAACCATGACTCGCAAAGACACATGTACTCCAATGTTCATTGCAGCACTATTTGCAATAGCCAAGACATGGAAACAACCTAAATGTCCATCGACAGAGGAGTGGATCAAGAAGATGTGGTCCATATACACAAAGGAATATTACTCAGCCATTAAAAGGAATGAAATACCAGTATTTTTAGCAACATGGATAGACCTAGAAATTATCATGCTAAGTGAAATCTGCCAGACAATGAGACAGCAACATCAAATGCTATCACTGACATGTGGAATCTGAAGAAAGGACAGACTGAACTTTTTTGCAGAACAGATGCTGACTCACAGACTTTGAAAAACTTAGGTTTTCCAAATGAGTCAGGTTGGGGGATGGGGGGATGCACTGAGGGTTTGGGATGGACATGCTACAAAATTTGGTTGTGATGATCATTGGACACCTATAAATGTCATAAAATTTATGAAGTATTAAAAATAAAATATAATATCCAAAAAATTAAATTCTTTCTTAGCTCCATGCATGATTTTCATCATTCCACAAAACTTGTCACCATTTACCTGCCATTCATTTTGCCTGAATGTTTTTCTGTATGACCTCCCACTTGGATGTGTGTTGTAAGAAATAGAGTTCTGATTCTATTATCTGTTATGTCTCTAGAGAATATATCGGTATTATATTCATGGGAGCCTTGATGCTTATTTAAGGGAATGAGTGAATTCATGAACAGTTGAATTCATTCAGCAGTTACCAATCAGAATTGCCTTTTGTGAGCCATAGCTGATCTCTAGTGATACAAAGACATTGACAATAAACCTTAACATTCAGTAAGCTTTCATTAGGTGCTAATTTAACCATCCTTCAAAGTCACAGAAAGACTGTAATTGTTATTTCTACTTTTTAGAAACTGAGTCACAGTGGCCTTGGACAACCTGCTCAAATATTCTCTTAGCAGGGGAAGAACCCAGAGTCTTTTTACCAGAGTTTTATATTCAATCACCCTTCTCCTTAACAAGGCATAGACCATGCCCTACAAAACCGTCCTGAGGGTTGGGGAGACAGGCACATTTTAGGGACTTTTATGTTCTAATGAAAGCCTGTGTCCATGTTGCAGAACCTACAGAATCCCTTACACTGCCTGTGACATATACTGCCCTTGGGAGAAGTTGTGCTCATGATGAAGAGGCCACAGGCAATAAGGGAAATCCTGCTTATTATAAGAGACTTAACCAGAAGCCCAAGGTTCCATTCACATCAGGAGTACTTTTCTCCTGTGAAACCAGGTGCAGCTCAGCCCCCATTGACCCTAATCATCCTCCTTCCTGAGGGACCAGGAGGGTGTTGGGCAGTTGCCCCAGTGGACTTCTTCTATAGTTGGGGCCCAGTGAGGATACCCTCTGGGGTCTCTTTAGGATGGAGAAAAGGAGATCTTGTGAATCATTTTGAAGCTGGAGAAGTGAAATGAGAGTCTATAAGTTCCTCAGGCCACCGAGGTTTGTTCTTTTTCTTTGGATCCTGGGTCTTCTGGACAGAAAGTGAGGATTCAGGTAACAGAATGAAGTAGAAAGTACTTGAACTCAGAGCAAAGGTATAGCTCAGAAGGAACCCAGACACCTCCCCAGTCATACATGAGTGTTTGCATGTAAGTTTGTGTGTGACCATCAGCAAGTTATGTGTATTTTTTTGTGTGTTTGTGTGTGTTTATGTGTGTGTGTGTGTTGTGTTGTTTGAGTCTATGAGTGTATGTGTAAATGACAAATGTACTGAATGACACACAGTAGGATATACTGAGATCACAGAAGCCTGGATATTTCTTCAGTGTGTGCATATTCTATGTGCATCTGTTGTTTGCGTGCTGTGTGTAAGACCTTGTGCACTGCTTGTGATTCAAATATGAAGGACTTCTTGTGATGATAACACATCTGGTCTAGGATGCTAAAGAGTTTTGTGTGTGTAGTTGTGTAGTACATGTGTATTTTGTTTGTGAGTTTTACATAGACTTGTGTGAAACATGCACACCCTGACTGTATTTATCTAGTGGGAGTATAAGCCAGAGAAATCCATAAATCTCCATTTGGTAAGTATGTTTCTATGATAGTGTGTGAGTTATTTGGTGTAACAAATCCACACCTTGCCTTCTTTCAAACAGAACATATAAATATCTCTGTGTGTGTGTGTGTGTGAGAGAGAGAGAGAGAGAGAGAGAGGGAGAGAGAGAGAGAGAGAGAGAGAGAGAGAGAGAGAGAGATTGATTCTCACATTTTGTACTCTCCACCTGCCTGAGACTGAGGTCCATGCAGGAAGCTGCAGAGGAAATCAACTCTGCAGAGATATTGACATCCATTTTTCCATGATTTGACTACTCCAGCAAGGCCTCTCGAGGCCCAGTGTTTTTGACACTGCATTTAGAAATTAAATGCTCATTTCTGGAATCATTTACATCAAAAATCAGATCTTTATCATTCTACAGTTAATAGATTGATGGCCTTAGGTTTTACCATGGTGATTCTCAGCATCCAGTGTTCTTACATGGGATCATGCTATTTGCTGTCATATCTTGTGTGTAAGGTGATTAAGAGGCTAGGCACACTGTAAGTACCTAGAAAATTGTAGCCTTGTGGATCACCAACCCCCTGACTCTCTATGTCTTGATCGTGCAGGGGACAGTGTTTGTATGAAGACAGGAAAGGCAAGCCCATCCATATGATCTCTCTCTCTCAATGCCCCAGCCCTAAGTCACACACTGTCTCCTCTTCACTACTGAACAATTTACCAGCCACCTGTTTGCATACAGTGCTGATGGAATCAAAGTACCACATCTGTATTATTCCCTTCTGTTCACATTGCATCTCCTGGGTGTCTTTAGGAGCTCTGGTTATCCTGCAAGAAATCTGTGAGATCCTGGGCTAAGTCTGACAAATAAGATTTCATTGAGAAGCCTGTGCTTGGAAGGATTGTCAAATGCCTGATCCTTCCTTGTGTCCCATGAACTGAGTCAGTTAATGACACCAAGCAACTCCCTGGTTTGGACCAAGCCTCTACTGACAGATTCTTACAGTGTTAATGTCACATTCCTCTCCCAGGCATATTTTATCATCTACCTTTTCACTTTTTGCATTTCACCTTAGACTCTCTACCCCCCATTAAAAGAAATGGGTGCATTCTCTGTAGTGAAAATTGATCATAAAATCAATGTTTGAGACCAGGTTCCACTATGCAATAACTATGAAATGAGATTTTTTAAGCAATTTCCCTACTCCTGTTGGTAAAATGCAGGGGAAAACACTATTCTCTGCTTCCTAGACAGAAAAAAAGGGTGATGGATTGAATGTTATTGAAAGCATATGAAAGCCATTGGCAAACTCAAGGGCTGCAGGAATATGAGTTTTGACAGTTATCTTCACAGGAGGATACCTTCAAATCCCAAAATATGCTTCTTCAGTTCTTGCCTATTTGTCTAACTAAAGAGAGGGAGGAACAGTAGAGTCATAGGGGCAAATTTTCTGGAATATAATTAAAAGCTTGGGAGAGAAATGTGACTACAGCTGTTATTATCTCTATGATCATGCTCATTTTCTACTCCTTATGAGTATGTTGATAGTGCAATTTTATATTTTTCTAATGTTTTCATTTTTTTAGGGCTGCACCTGAAACATATGTCAGTTACCAGGCTAGGGATCAAATCAGAGCTGCAGCTGCTGTCCTACACCACAGCCACAGCAATGCCAGATATGAGCCCTCTCTGCAACCTACACCACAGCTCATGGCCTGGATGGATCCTTAAGTGAGGCCAGAATTTGAACTGGTAGCCTCTTGGATACTAGTTGGGTTCTTAACCCACCGAACTGCAATGGGAACCCCCAAAAGGGGAGTTTTAATAGCATCCCTCCTACGACTTGAAAAGTTCAGTGTGGCAATCATGAAAAAAATGTATTTGTCTTCCATTGTGTTCATTAACTGTCAGTTATTATCAATGTGAAGATCAATATTGGGAAATAGTGTTGGTCAATCAGGTCACTGATTTCTAAGAGATACCCCAATGCTTCAGTATTTCTCAGCTCTCAGACCCCATCTCAGATCTCAAGTATCTTCCTAAAGATGAATATCCAGATGTGAGCCAACTTGAAGAATTACATCTGGACAGAGATAGATGGAGGCACATGCACTGAAGCAAGGTTTATTTCTTGGCAAGAAGGTAAACATGCATTAAGACAAGTTCCAGTGGGGAACTTACCTCAGTGATAGAAAATGAGCTCTGAAACTCACCTTTAGTACGTGAGAGCCCAGATAAGTTAACATAAATTTTAGGTCACCATCTTGGTGCTTTATGGTGACCACCTCATAATACTGTTTTATTCAATTCCTGAACTTGACACTTTTTTTGAGGAGGTTATAGATATTCTCATAAAAATAATGTATGCAATTTTGGTGTTGATTTTATGCAGGAAATTGTTTTTAGTTACTAATGCCTAATGAATTAGAATCCTTTTTGTTAACTTTATGAAGGTGTGATTTTGACATCTTCACATTACAGAGGCACAACCTGAGGCCAAGAGAGATTTAACATCCCAAGTCCTATAGCAAAAAAGTGGTGGAACAAATCATAACACAGGGAATCTGGCTTCAGGTTCCCAAAATTGTTAGTCCTTGGTGAAGTGTTCCCTTTAGGGATAGTATCCTGAGGGAAGAAGTCCTGTATGTCATATTTATTCTTCTATGTCCAATTATTAGCATAGTGTCAGAAACATGGTTGATTAAAAATAAATGAAATAAATTTGCTATTTTTCATTGAAAGGAATCATGGTGAATATTGAGGGTATGGAACTTGCTTGGCAAAACTAGCTGATGAAAGTAAAGACATTTGTTCTTTTTCTCCATGAGAAAGTGAGAGACCTAGTGTGGTTACAACAATTGTGACTTCCATGCCTATGATGTTTCCCACTCCCCTCCTTCCCCAGCAGACAGGAGAAGAGCATGAGGAGGGAGAACCAGAGCCGTGTGTCCGAGTTCCTCCTCCTGGGACTCCCCATCCATCCAGAGCAGCAGGGCCTGTACTTTGCCCTGTTCCTGGGCATGTACCTGACCACAGTGCTGGGGAACCTGCTCATCATCCTGCTCATCAGGCTGGACCCTCGCCTCCACACCCCCATGTACTTCTTCCTCAGCCACCTGGCCTTCTCTGACATTTCCTTTTCATCTGTAACTGTCCCTAAGATGCTGATGAACATGCAGACACAGGATCAATCCATTCCCTATGCAGAGTGTGTAACACAGACATATTTTTTTCATATTTTTTGGTTGCATTGATAACCTTCTTTTCGCAGTGATGGCCTATGACAGATATGTGGCTATTTGTTACCCTCTACACTACACCATCATCATGAGGGAAGAGCTGTGTCTATGTCTATTGTCTGGATCCTGGATCCTCTCCTGTGCCTATGCCCTGACCAACACACTTCTCCTGGCTCAACTGTCCTTCTGTGAAGACAACATCATCCCCCACTTCTTCTGTGACCTTTCTGCCCTGCTAAAGCTGTCCTGCTCAGACACCTCTCTCAATGAGCTTATCATATTCACTGCAGGGGCTGTGGTTGTCATATTTCCATTGAGTGGAATCCTTGTCTCTTATGGTCACATTAGTCTCTGCATCCTGAGGGTCCCCTCTACTAAAGGGATCTGCAGAGCCTTGTCCACCTGTGGCTCCCACCTCTCTGTGGTATCTCTATTCTATGGGACAATTATATCTCTGTACCTTTCCTCCTCATCAGGCCAGTCAAATGACAAAAACATCATTGCTTCCATGATGTACACAGTGGTCACCCCCATGCTGAACCCTTTCATCTACAGCCTGAGAAACAGAGACATGACATTGGCTCTGGGGAGACTTTTCAGATGAAATAATCTTTTCACCAAGTGAAAATCACCTAACCATGTACTTATTTACTCATTGCCATTGTCAGAAAAGCCTTGTGTGTTTGTCACCCATGCTCTAGGAATTTTCCTCATTGTCCTTAAAATGGTCATTTGTTTATTGGATCAATCTCTTTCCCATTAGTCATTTCTCTTGTCCATTTATTATTCCATAACCCTAAATGTGGCATTGCCCACAACACACATTCAGCTTGTGGTATTCAAAACACCAAACTCCTTTGCATATATGTAAGTGTGTTTACATTTTGTTTTTTTCCAATGTGTTATGTTATTGTTTCATTTGGATATTTTATAGCTTTATTGAATATATATATACATATATAGTATGTTTTATTATGGTCATCTATTAGTCATTTCTTTTTAAAATTTAATTAATTAATTAGAAGTATAGTTAACATCCATTGTGTTAGTTTCATGTATAGAGCAAAGAGTTTCAGTTTTATATATTTTTTATTGTGTGTATATATTTCAGATTGTTTTCCCTTATATGTTATTACAGTAAAGTCAGAATAGTTCCATGTACTGTACAAATTGTTCTTGCTAGCTATCTGTATTATGTATAGCAGTGTGTATATATTAACCCCAACTCCTAATTTGTACCTCCCCTTTTCCTCTTTTGATAACCATAAGTTTGTTTTCTATGAATGTGGACCTATTTTTGTTTTGTGTATAAATTCACTTGTATCATTTTTTCAGCTACCACATATAAGTGATATTATGATATATGGTTTTCTCTGTTTTATTTCACTTAGTATGACAATCTCTATGTCCAACCATGGTGCTACAAATGGCATAATTTCTTTCTTTATATGGATAAGTAATATTCTCAGCAATATAAATATTTGTACATCATCTTTATCACTCAACTGTTGATGAGCATTTAGGTTGATTCCATATCTTGGCTTCTTGCCTTCTGAATCTACAAACATTCAGTTAATTTTCTAACATTTAGTTTTAGTCAAGTCCAAAATTCTTACCTTCTCCACGCAGTATCAAGTTAATTAGTTTTGATCATTGTGTAAACCTAAATAAATGTTTAAATGTGCTTTTGACAGTAGGAGAGCACAGTGTAGTCAATCCAATTACCAAATTCCCCATTCCAGGAAGACTAATTTACCCCCCTAAATTTGTGTTGAGAACAATCTACAGCCCTTGGATTAATTTTATTCTTGGAAATGAGTGTTGTCTTTTACCCAGAGATCTCACATCTACCATTAAAAAGCTAAATGCATGAATTTATAATTTATGCACTGAAAGATATCTACAGCATGACTACTATGTGCCAGGCAATGTTCTACATTTTGAGAATACAAGTTAAAAAAAATATATCCCTTTGTAGAGTTTACATTCCAGCACTTCTGTTTCAGCTCATCCTGCTCAGTTTTCCCATAACAGGATTTACCCTTTTAAGACACCATAAAGTTAACTTATTTTTAAAATTGTCATTTTTTTTATTTAGTCTTTTTTTTGGGGGTTACACCAATGGCATATGGAAGTTCCCAGGCTAGGTGTCAAATCAGAGCTGTAGCTGCCAACTACACCACAGCCACAGCAATGCAGGATCTGAGTCAAGTGTGCAACCTACACCCCAGCTCATGGTAATGCTGGATCCTTAGCCCACTGAGCAAGGCCAGGGATCTAACCCATGACCTCATGGATACAATTTGGGTTCATTAACCACTTAACCATGATGGGAACTCCTGTCATTTTTTCTTTACTCAGCTGAAAATTCTATGAAAGATGGGTTTCTATCTCTGAAATAAATAAATTCTAAGATTTGGGAACATATAAATTTCTGTGAATAAAGCAGGCATAAGAAGGGAGGAGCAAGGAGTTCCCATTGTGGCTCAGCAATGATGAACCAGACTAGACTCATGAGGAAACAGGTTCAATCCCTGGCCTCGCTCACTGGTTTAAGGATCCAGAATTTCCATGAGCTGTGCCTTAGGCTGGTAGCTGCAGCTAGGATTCAACCCCTAGACCAGATCTTTCATATGCCATGGGTGTAGCCATAAAAAGAGTAATAACAAAAAGGGAGGAGCACAAGTGGGGTGGGGTGCATAATTTGAAATCATGTCTAAGTCTAGGTGAGTTCATTGGGAAGGTATCATCCAAAAGACATTAGGGAGGACAGGTAAGTAAGCCATGGGGATGCCTTGGTAAAAGCATGAAGATTGTCACCAAGAAATACTCTGAGGTGAGTTGGTTCCTGGCCTGTTCCAGAACATTAATGGGACCCTTGTGGCTGGACATGACTAGGTTGTGGTGGGGTGGGCGACTAGTTCAGAGTTTTCAGAGGACCAGATTTGTAGGTCATGTAAGTGTGCAGGGTATGTTGGCAGGCTGGAAACCCAGGAAAAAGTTGCAGTTTGGGTCTGAAGGCAGGCTGCTGACAGAAATGTTTCTTCCATGTAGAAGGTAATTCTTTATCTCAAGGTTAACTAATTAAATGAGGCTCAGCCACATAATGGAGGATGGTCTGCCTTATTCAGAGTCTCAGATTGCAATGCTAATCTCATACACAAAGATACCTTTGTCAAAACTTCTAGAATTATTTTTGACCAAATATCAAGATCCTGTAGCCTTGGCAAATTGACATAGAAGCTTAAGCATTATAAGTTGAATTTTGGGTTCTCAGTCTGATTTTGGAACACACTGGAAGATAATCAGTAGAGGAATAACATAAACATACTTGAGCTTGTTATTGTTTATTTAAGAATACCAGATTTTTGGAGGTATAAATGACATATGATATACTTCATATGGCTAAAGAATACCATTTGACTTAGAAAACTGCATATAGAACCATGTGATATAGCAATGCCATTCCTGGGCATATATCCAGATAAAACTACAATTCAAATAGATACATGCACCACTATGTTCATTGTGGCATGCTTCAAAATAGCCAAGACATGGAAATTACCTAAATGTACACCCACAGATGAATGGATACAGAAGATGTAGTGTGTATGTATGTATATATATAATGGAATACTACTTAACTGTAAACATGAATGAAATAATGCCATTTGTGGCAACAGGAAGCCATTAGGTGTTCTCAGGCTAAGTGCATTAAGTCAGAAATATAAGAACAAACATCATGTGACATCACTTGTATTTGGAATCTAAAATATGGTGCAAATGAACCTATCTACAAAACAGACACAGATTCTTAGTCCTACAGAACAAGCTGTGGTTGACAAGGTTGAGGGAGTGTGATGGATGGGGATGGATGGGAGTTCAGGGTTAGTACATGCAAACTATTACATTTAGAATGGATAAGCAATGAGGTCCTACCCTATAGTAAAGGGAAATATATCCAGCTTCTAGGGATAGAAAATGACAGAAGATAATATAATAAAGGAAATGTATATACATATAACATACATTTTATGTATGTATGTGTGTGTGTATTATATATATATATATATATATAAACAGATAAGACTGGGTCTCTTTTCTGTACTGCATAAATTGATGCAAAATTGTAAATCAAATAGAATTTACTTTTTAAAAAGGTAAAATACATAAAGTATACCATTTGACTAGTTTTGACCTGTGTACACACCCATGAAATTATAACCACAGCCATCAAAATCGTGAATTTCTCTTATGTATGTCCTCCTGCTCTCTCTTTGCTCCTCCCATATGTCCTCAGGGGAACCACTAATCTGTTTCTGTCACATGGATTTGTTTGCATTTCCTAGAAGCTTATTTCAGTGGAACCACACAGTTTGTGTTCTTTTCTTGCTGCCTTATTTCAATCAGCATGAGATTTTGAGATTCAATCATGTTCCAGTATGTGCCAGTAGTTCATTCTTTTTATTACTGAGTAGCATTCTATTGTATGGATATACCACATCTGTTGTGTCCACCTACCTTTAAAATTTTTAAATTTTTTTATTATTTCAAAATTTGGGGGATTTTTTGCTTTACTTTTATTTTTATTTCTTTATATATATATATTTTTTCTACTGCATAGCATGGTGACCCAGTTACACATACATGTATACATTATTTTTTCTCACAGTATGTGTTCCATCATAATTGACTAGACAAAGTTCCCAGTGCTATTTATTTTAATTTTTAAACTGTTTCTCTTTATATTTTATTTTTTTTACTTTCATTAGACTTTTTTATTGAAGTATATTTCATTTATAATGTGTTAGTTTCAAGTGTACAACAAAGTGATTAAGTTATAAACACACGCACACGCATATTCTTCTTAGATTCTTTTCCCAGATAGGTTACTACAAAATATTGAGTAGAGTTTCCTGTGCTATACCGTAAGTCCATTCACTTACTAACACTAAGTCCATTGATGAACATCAGGGCTATTTCCAGCTTCTGGCTATTAAATAGAGCTCTTATAAACATTCTTGTAGAAGTCTTTTTTTTTTTTTTGCACACACCTGATCATATGCTAGGGATATGTTTACCTGTTAAAAACATTTTCAAGCTGTTTTTGTATTCCCATGAGCAGTGTATGAGTGTTCCAGTTCCATCATATCTTCATTGACACTTGAGAGCAGTAATCCTTTCAATTTTAGCCAATTGAATTGGTGTGTAGTCTTATAAACCAGTTTGCAGATGTGGAGCCACTTGATTGAAGGTGTGTCTCTGTTCCTTTAGAAAAGAACCCTGTAGCACTGGGGTATTTTTTGAATTTATTTTCTTTTTTTTTGACTTTTGTTTTTAGGGCTGCATCTGAGGCATATGGAGGTTCTCAGGCTAGGGGTTTAATTAGAGCTGTAGCCACCAGCTTATGCCACAGCCACAGAGATGAGAGATCCAAGCTGTGTCTGCAACCTACACCACAGCTCATGGCAATGCTGGATACTTAACCCACTGAGCAAGGCCAGGGATTGAACCTGAAACCTTATGGTTCCTAGTCAGGTTTGCTAACCACTGAGCCATTATGGGAACTTCTTTTTTAATTTCTTGAGTCTACCTAGCTCCATGTGTGATTCTCATCATTCCACAGCACTTGTTACCATTTACCTGTCATTCATTTTAAAATTTTTTCTGTGAGACTTCCAGTTTGGATGTGTGTTCTAAGAGAGGGATTTCTGTTTATGTTATTATCTGTTGTCTCTAGAGGACATATCAGTATTACATTTGTGGAAACCTTAATGGTTATTTAAGGGAGTGTGTGAAAGAATGAACAGAAGAATTCATTTAACAGTTACCAATCACATTTGCCTTATGTAAGCCATAACTATTCTCTAGTGATGCAAAGACATTGACAATAAACCTTAACATTTAGTAACATTTCATTAAATCCTCATTTAACCATCCTTCAAATTCATTAAAAGAGAACAGCTATTATTTCCATGTTGAAGAAACTGAGTCTCAGTAGTCTTTGATAAATTGCTCAAGTAGGCTCTCTTAGTAGGGAAACAACCCAGAATCTTTTTTCCAGAGTTATAGATTCAATCCCCCTACTCATGAACAAAGTATAGACTGTACCCTAAAATGTTTCCAGGGGAGTGGGAAGTTGTGCACATTTTAAGGGGCTTTGTGTTCTAATGAAAGCATGTGTCAAGGTTGGGAGGTCTGCAGAAGACTACAGAAACACTTATGCTGCATGTGCAATACACTTCTGTTGGGAGAAGCTGTGTTCATGATGCTGAGGCCATGGGCAATGTGTGAACTCCTGCTTCTCATAAGAGACTTGACCAGAAGCACAAGGTACCACTGATATCAGGGACATTTTCTCCTGTGAAACCAGGTGCAGTTCAGCTCCTGTGGACTCTAATCATCCTCCTTACTGAGATGCCAGGAGGGAGTTTGGCAGTTGCTCCAGTGGACCGCTTTTCTAGTCGGGGACTGGGGTGGATTCCCTCTGGGGTCTCTTTTGGATGGAGGAAAGGCAATCTCCTTGTGCATCATTTTGAAGCTGGAGAACTGACATGAGACTCTGTAAAGGTCCTCAGGCCACCGAGGTTTGCTCTTTTTCTTTGGATCCTGAGTCTTCTGGACAAAAAGTGAGGATTCAGGTAACAGAATGAAGCAGAGGGTATTTGAAATCAGCACAGGTATAGATCATAAGGAGCCCAGACACCTCTCCAGTCATACCAGGCTGAGAGGAAACTTGATGATCTTAGGGTCAACAGTTAATGAGGAGCATAGCCCAGACTCAGTTCTTTTGAGTATTGAGCCCAAGGACTCAATCTACTTCCTCTGCACTTGCCTGGAAAAGGTTCCAGGAAAACCGCTTTGTTTACTGGTTAATTTGTGCTCCTATGTATGAGTTCCTATTCAGATTCTGAGTTCATACATCTGATATGTGATTTTTAGGTGTTGCTGGTGGTTTTGTGTTTGTTGAGATTATAAAAGTTTGTTCATAGTTATGTAGATTATTTTGTGTGTCCATCTTGTGTGCTATTTATGATTTTATTTATGTAAATCTTTGAGTTACTGAGCCATAAGCCACAGTTACTGTGATATAGATCACAGGTGGTAAAAAATTAAAAATCAGAAATTTAAGTGTGCACATTAGTATGTGTTTCATGTACAAGTTTTAGGAGATTCTGGTTCATGCCTATGAACATGAAAAATTCCTTTAACTGTTTTTCACCAGTGGCCATATCATAGCATTGGTGAGCAGGTTCATGTGCATTTCCGTCCCTGGGGAACTGCCACATACTAATGGATATAAGCTCAGTTGTCTGCACTGTTTCAGACTGGGGCCCAAGTCCAGTCTTGTCTTTAAATGTTTTTGTGATCTTAGGAAGTAACTTCAATTTTCTGAGGGTCATGAATCCTCACAGGTGCAGAAGAAGTAACTCTTCCTACTTGACAGTGTTATTGTGAGGAATAAGCAAGAAAGGCATACAAATTATTTACAATGAAGCCTGATGCGTACTTGGTGCTCAGTAAAAAGAAGGTATTCTTATTTTCTTGGCCCATACTACATGTCTGTGTCATGTAGGTTCCTCATTCACTATTGTCTGGGGTAGGACAGGTAGAAGTCTGAGAAAATAGGTTCATCCAAATTCTCCTTCTCAAACTTCAAGGTCACAGTCTGACCTTCTTTCCAGGGCTCATGGCCCAGCTGCCTCCTTCAAAAGGTCCTAACTGAATCAAGGTTACTGGGTTGTTCCAATCATCTCTTCTGGTTTCTCACTGAGGACCAACACAATGTATGTGAGTAAGTGGCTATGCCTCTATAAATGGTAGTCATTGTACTCCTTGGTGGTCATAAACTGAAATAATCAGTGACCCAAACAAGAACCTGGTCCTGTTACTCTGTGCAAACTTGTATTACTTGCTGCATGACAGGTAAATTTATTAATTGAGATACCATCTTTTGGGGCAAGGAATTGTGGATTTATTTTGAAAGCCAACATATGGAGAAGATGGTGTTCCAAAGAACCACCTTCCCTCAGTTAGCATTCAGGGTTATTTTATACTAAAGGGGGTAAGCATATGGTTGGTTTCTGCAAACTTGTTGGTGTTGGGATCTTTTGTCCTTTCAGCTGTTCACATAGGTCAGGTTACAGTGCTCCTGAAAACCTCCAATAAGACAACTGTTATCCTCTGTTCTGCAGCTTATTATCTCCATATGAATGGGACAGTGTTATACCTTTAAAGGTCAGAGGCTTTGAATGGGCTCTTCTGTATATTTCAGGTTAGAGGCAACATTCTCACTTGTAGCAAAAGTAATAGAATACAAAGCTTAAAGTAAAAGAAACAGGTCCAATGCGGAGTTGGCTTTGTTCTTCTATTTCACCCTCTGAGGGGGCCTTGCTATCCCACTCCTATACTTGAGTGAGAGTGTGAATCTTGAGTCTCTTTCCAGGGCTATGTGGTTGGTAATCCTTACCTCTAACCTAACTTCTAAAGAAATACTAACTTGTAATCCAACATCAGAAATCCAAGTCACCTGAGGCAAGTGATTTATCTCTTAGCTTCACTTTACACATTTATAAAATGAAGACATAAGATCTGTGCAGTGTATGAAGCAGAGTTAAAATATAGTTGTTGTTTTGAGAGGTTAAAGCATGTGAAAATCATTTGTATGATATAGAAATATGAGATGTAAATTTTTTTGAGAGAGTTAAGAACATATTGGAGAAATGTAGCTGACATAATATAGCTTCTTTGGATATTTTACAGACTGATGGTATAATTTCCATGCTAATTGGTTAAGAGCATGGATCTTGGTCAGACAGACCTGTGTTGTGTTTCCACCTGTTGCACTTAATTGTGTCCATATTTGCACTTTTAAATAATATATACTTTTGTTTTCTTCTGGATAAAATGTGTGTAAGAATATTTATCAGAACTGCTAAGAAGGGTTAATTTGAAAATACATGTAAAACACTTGGAACAGTGCCTGCAGCTCTTAACATTATTTGGGAAGCCTGGATTAGACATTTTTGATAAAAGGGGATTTTAAGTGACTCAAAATGTGTAGGATACAGGGAACTATACTAAAAGCCCATGACATAGCTTTAGTAATTATCTTCAAATGTAAGGAGTTTCATTTTTTTTTAAAGAGGAAGTGATTGATAATCTTCCCTGGTACCCTTTCCACATTTTATTTTATTTTATTTTTTTGCCATTTCTTGGGCTGCTCCCGAGGCATATGGAGGTTCCCAGAGCTGTAGCCACCAGCCTACAACACAGCCACAGCAATGCAGGATCTGCAACCAACACCACGCTCACAGCAACACCAGATCCTTAACCCATTGAACAAGGCCAGGGATCAAACTGGCAATCTCATCATTCCTAGTCAGATTCATTAACCATGGAGTCACAATGGGAACTCCCCCTTTTCACATTTTAATCTTAGCAAATTACATATGTGAACCTGGCTTGATGTAAAGATCTAAATAAACACAGAGACTTCTCAGTTCTTTTTAATTCCTAAGTACTCAATATAGGAAAAAGCAGTTGTTCAATAACAGTTGTTCAATAATTATTTATTGAATGAAGAACATATATCCACTTGTTTCTTTGGAAAAATACTTGGTTAATGTAAGGATTTAATGTATTATTGAAGCCAGGTTTGGAAAGACTGATTCATTCACCAAGAAGTAAGAGAGAGAAAGGGAAAGGCAGCAAAAATTAAGACTTTTCATGGTATGAAGGACATGACTATGATATTATGGCATGTTCATTGACATTTCCCACTTTCACCAATTCCCAGTGGAGGCAAGGACAGCATGAGGAGGGAGAACCAGAGTCATGAGTCTGAGTTCCTCCTCCTGGGGCTCCCCATTGGGCCAGAGCAGCAGGGCATGTTCTTTGCCCTGTTCATGTACATTTACCTGACCATGGTGCTGGGGAACCTGCTCATCATCCTGCTCATCAGGCTGGACCCTCTCCTCCAAACCCCCATGTACTTCTTCCTCAGCCACTCGGACCTCACAGATCTCTCCCTTTCATCTATCATGGTTCCAAATATGCTGATGAACATGCAGACTCAGCAACAATCCATCCCCTCTGCAGGCTGCATTTCCCAGATATGTTTTTCTCACTTTTTGGTTGTCTTGACAATTTCTTTCTCACAGTGATGGCTTATGACAGGTAAGTGGCCATTTGTCAGCCTCTCTTCTACAGCACCATCATGAGGCAGGAACTGTGTGTCTTCTTATCAGCAGGGTCCTGGTTCCTCTGTTGTATCCATGCCCTGTTGCACACATTCCTCTTGGTCCAACTGTCCTTCTGTGCAGAGAATACCACCAGCCATTTCTTCTGTGACCTCACCGCCCTCCTGAAATTGAGCTGTTTAGATACCTCCCACAATGAATTTTTCATTCTGCCTTTGAGTAGTATTCTGGGCTTGTATATTCATATAGGGACAGATGTTCTGGGTGTCTCTTCCATGAAGAGACTCTTTAAAGTTTTTTTTCACCTATGGCTCCCATCTCTTTGTGGTGTATTTATACTATGGGACACTTGCTGGTGTTTACTTGTTCTCCTAATCATGGGACACCAATGAGAAAGATATAGTGGCTTCCATTGTGTATGCAGTAATTACTCCCATGATGAACCCCTTCATCTATAGCCTCAGGAACAGAAACATAAACAGGCCTTAGAGATATTTGTCAATAGGGCTAACTTCTTGAAGTGACAATCTCTTAATATTCTCACTGAAGTCAGGAGCACAGTGAGATACATCTCCTAAAATTATCATATGGTTGGAAACTCTGTAACTTGAAATGAATATATGTTCAGCCATCATATATAGTGTTAATATGTCAGTAAGGTCCAGTTTGTTACTTGCATTGTTAATATTTCTTTAATTTCTTTTCCTGCCTTTTCCTCATCTCTCATTAAATAAGTGAAAAATCCCCCCAATATGTCACATAGTTATGATTGTGGTTTTGTCTTTTTCTACTTTTAGATGTCACTTTTTTCTTTGTTTCTTTTTTCTCTAGCACTGCTTAACAAATTAACTCTAAAGTGTGAATCTTGGAACAATATTTTATTGTATCTTATAGATTTTCAGGAATTGAGGCAGGGATCATTTGCATGGTTATTTTGTTCAATGTAGAATTGGTTGTGGTGACTAAGGATACAGAAGATGTAGTGTGTATGTATGTATATTTATATAATGTTTTTTTAATTATATATATATAATATATATATATTATATATATATATATATTTCTACTGTACAGCACGGTGACCCAGTTACACATACATGTATACATTTTTTTCTCACATTACGTGTTCCATTACAAGTGACTAGACAGGGTTCCCAGCCTTATATATTTTTTATACTCTGTTATTGAGAATGCACCAATTTATCATCTTATTCCACTCCTTGTAGACTGATTCTTCTCTGTAAGATGTGCTGAAATTGGCTTGCATTGGCTTCAAGCTAATCACGAACATCTCTTCGACTCCACAGTCAATGACAACAGCCTTGTTGACTGGAGTCAGCCACAAAGGACATAATTATGGAAATTGGCAAATACTACAAAGCATTACTCTCCTATGAGAAGAAGCCTTTTCTTATTCAGTGAAGAGTACACCGTTGCATTTATAGTTGAGGGAGATTTCTCTTTAGCCATGGCTCCTCCCTCACATCTCATTTACTTCCTCTGATATTAGTTTAGATATATCAACTTTCATTTTAATGAGTGTTTACATGTATTTCTTTTCCAACACTTTAAACTTTCTTATGTCCTTATATCTGGAAAGTGTTAATACTTTACAGTGTAAAGTTGGGTTTTGATCTTTTTATGTAGGTTGATCATCATTGTATTTCTGGAAGATTTGATCTCTTAACATCCCATATAACTAGAATGTAGTTGAATTTATGTTTCCCATGTTTCTATTTGTTTTCTATTTTAGATATCTGATTTCATGTTTATTCTCTCTTCTCTTTATCCATTTTAAGTAAATTTCTATTTTGTTATTTCATATCCCCTCAATTAACTTATTAATCATACATTATTACTATTTTATAATTCTGTCCTGTAGTTTATGTAGAGACATGACTTTCCATTTTTTATTTTTATTTTTATTTTTTTGTCTTTTTGCCTTTTCTAGGGCCACTTCTAAGGCATATGGAGGATTCCAGGCTTGAAGTCTAATCAGAGCTGTATCCACTAGCCTATGCCAGAGCCAAAGCAACATGTAATCTGAGCAGTGTCTGTGAAATACACCACAGTGCATGGCAATGCTGGATCATTGACTCACTAAGCAAGTCCATGGATTGAACCTGCAACATATGGTTCCTAGTTGGATTCATTAACCACTGAACCATTATGGGGAACTCTGTGACTTTCCTTTTTTTTTTTAAATATTGTTCTATAATGTGCTACACAACATGGAATTTACCATTGTAAACCTTTGAGGTATAAAATTAGGTGTCATTTAGTACATTCATCACTGCCATTTTGTTCTAGGGCTTCAAAAGAGAACTATGGAACATCAAGGCATTTGAGTACTTCACAGCTATGAAAAAATAATGACAAAGATACCTATGAATCAATATGGAAGATTTTCCATGATTTATTATTAAATGGAAAAAAAGCAATGCATAAAGGGGCATCTATAGCATGCTACTTCCTGTGAGAAAAGGATGGGAAAGAATATGTACATGTATCTTCCCATTGAACAAGAAGAAACGCATGAAGAATCAATTTGAAAGTAATGAAATTGCTTAACTACATGGGGTGCAGTGAGAATAGGATAGAAAAGGGGAGATGAGTACATTTGTTTATATAGTTTCAACTATTTTAACTGTTACCTACTTTTAACAAAAAATAAGTTAGTGGACAATTAATCAAAATAGAATAAAACAAAAAATAAGCCTAACTATATTTTGAGTTCACACCATAATCAGACTAAAGGGGAAAATAAAGTTATTAGGTTATTGAATGCCACGTTTTGTCTATAAACTCCTCTCACAATGACAAAAATATCTGTAAGCACTTCTTTTGGTAAGCAAATTTTTGAGCTGAAGTTAGTTTGTTACTAAAAGTAGTTTGGGTACAAATTTCTGAAATTACATTTACTCAAAGATTTAGTAAATAAGTAAACCTGTCCTGGAAAAGAGAATGACTCCTGAATGGGGGAAAGGTGGAATGTACATGGAAAAAGAGAGGTTAGAAAGAACTCTATGGTGTTGAATAGCATTGAAGATATCAACTTGAACTCATGGGTTATAATGTGTATAAAGAGATTGAAATTATGTATCAACCTTTGCTCCCTTTCTCCCATTCTTTCTGTCCCACTCCTGGTCCATGTGCTAGGGGTAACCATTCCTTTAGTTTGCTTGTTTCTAGTTTCTATATCCTGTGTTTATTTTATATATGTTTCCTGTCTGTATTCTCTGAGATCACTTAGAAGTTCTGTAAGCAATAAACACACATAATCCCAAATTTATTTTTTGAACATCAGTGTCTTCTAACAGGAACCAAAGTGATAACCAGTTTGGTGTTGATAACCAGTTTCTCAGCACCATTTATTGAATAGACTAACCTGTTCCCATTTTATGTTTTGGGCTGTCTTGTCAAAAGTCTGTTAAGCATATGTGTATGATTATTTCTAGGCTTCATATTAAGTTCCATTTTTTATATGTATATTTTAATGTAATTAAATTACCATATTGATTTCTAAATGTTTGAAGTATAGTTTGCAATCAGGAATTGTGATGCCTACAGTTTTGTCCATTTGCTCAAAATGGCTTTGGTTTTGTGGGTCTTTTGTGGTTTCACATGGATGGAATAAATGATGATGATGGGGTGTGAGCTCCAACACAATTCAGGGTCAGTGGTGTGGGATCTCAAGAGCTGTTCCTACTCAGTTTTGTCTTTTCTGCAGTGTATGGAGTGACAGATTCCATTGTAGGTTCTTCAAAACTCGAGGGTGTTCATGGCCTCTTCTCCTTGTAAGCAGGCAGAGGGAAGACTGATATGTCATTGACATTAGAGACACCTCCCGGGACTCCTTGTAGCTCATGCCCTTTGGTCCCTGCACTGGATCCAACTCCAGAGGGACACAAGAAATTGGGCAATTAACTCAGTTGGCTTCTTCTCTAACCAGAAGATTGTGGGTGTGTTCCCTTGGGTCTCAGTCCTGTTGGTAAATGCAGATCTTCTTTGCTCATTGTTTTCCTTCTTGTAAACAGGTGGGGGAAGTGCTAAATATCATTAGGCTGTGGAGGAATAAGAATGAGTCCTCAGGTAGTAGCCTGGACCAGTAGAGATCAGAGCAAGGTGGGGAACCATCTCTTGGCCTAAATGTGTGCATTGATATGAGGACTAGGAAGCAGGGGTAGAGAAAATGTGTTTACCTTGCTCCTATAACTATGTGTTTTTAGTGACTGATTCACACACTGACTTACATGGTGTCACGAGGCTCACATGGCCATAACATTAAAATTAATTAAAATGACCTGAAATTAACATGTGGGTTCCTCAGTTGCACTAGCTATATTTCAAGTCTCTGGTAGCCACAGGAGACTGGTGCTGCTGTATATAGGTATTGAGTGTTTCCATCCTTGTGGAAAGTGCTATTGTACAGTGCTAATAATAGACAATGGCAGCTGGAAATCTGCAATACATGTGTGTGTGCTTGGGTTTCTGTGTGCCTGTTGGTTTTTTATGTTATTTGTGTGTTGGATTTGATCACATGTGATTCTCAGAGTGTGTAGTGGAGTTTGTGTGTGCATGTGTATGGTTCATGAGTTGTGTGGGTGACTGCATGTGCTTTTTGCAGGTTTTTAAAAAACTTCTTGTGAGATGAAATTGATATATAAAAAACTGTGTATATTTAATGTATATAATTTGAGGATTTTGGACATGTGCAAACACTTGTGAAGGTACCACCACAATCAAGGTCATCAACATATGAGTCTCTTCTCAAAATTTCTTGTGTCCTTTTTTTGTGGTGAGAAAACTTAACATGAGATCTAGCCTTTTACAGAATTTTTAGGTGTACTGTATAGTATTTTTGGCACTAGGCATTATGATGTATATCAGGTCTCTAGCACTAATTTATCTTGCAAAACTGAAATTTTAATCAATTAAAGAACACTACATTTCCCCTTTGACTTGTTCTTGGTGACTGCCATTTATTCTCTTCTTCTGTGAGTTTCTCAAAGTAAAATTATGCAATATGTGTCCTTGTAGGACTAGCTTATTTCAATTAGCATATCATCCTCCTGGTTCATCCTTGTTATCAGAAATGGCAGGATTTCAGTTTTTGAAACCAAAATTATAATTCATTTTATTTAAGTGCCCCATTTATCTATTCATCCATTGGTGGACAAGTGGCTTGTTCCAAGATCTTATCTATTGTGCACAGAGCTGCAATGCACATGGGAGTGTAGATACATCTCTGAGGTCCTGATTCAAGTCCCTTCTTGTCTACAGGGGGATTGCTGTATAATGTGGTAGTTTTATTTTGAATGTCTTGGGGAATCTCCATACTGTTTTCCATAATGGCCACACCACCTTCCATCCCCACCAACAGTATAAATGGGTTCTTGTTTGCATGTTTCTTAAATTGTGTCTGACAAAAGATTTAATTTTAAAGTGATGAATAAGTTGGTATGAGTCCATACAAACCTCCACACTTATGACACAGATGAGTATAGGTTGGACAGCACCAAAAACAGCACCTAGGGTTTTTTTTGTGTGTGTGTCAATATGTGTCATGCTGAGTGTCTGTTTGTGTGTGTAACACACTCACAATCTACTTCTCTCCTTAGGTGGCTTTAGAGCAGAGAGGCCCATGTGACAGCCTTTGTAATATGTGTATGCATTTGACCTGGTCATACAGCCTCACAGCCTGACTGTTCCTTTGTCTCAGCTCTAGATGAACACACACCAAACAGAGTCTTCTTTATGCTAAGTTTGTGTCACTTTGTCCATATGGTTTGAAGGTTACTGAACTTTTCCCAATGTTCCTCACTGATGTTTAATTATGTCCACATTTGCACTCCCAGGAACAAGGTGGGGTCAATTTTGGAACCTTGTCTATTTAATCAGTCAGCTGTGAATTCTGATATAGGTTCTTGGTCCTACAGCATCTGTAATATCTTGGTTCTCTGGTCACCTCATTGGGAAATTCTCACATCCCTCACTTTGCCTGTATACTCAGAACTGAGCTATTTTAAATCCCTGGTGACGGAAGGAGTGAGAGAGACAATGGAAGATATGAAGCAATCTATTTTTGGAAAGTTTTTGGTAAAAGGCAATGATTCAAATTCTGCAGACCTACTAAACTTCAAGGGGCATGGTTTGGGCCTGTACTTTCCTAGATATAAGAGCGAGACCTCAGAAGTAAACATAATGTTTGTCTTTTACTTCCTTCCTCCCTCCCATCGTCTCTATCTTTAATCCTTCCTACCTTATTTCCTTCCTTCCTTCCTTGCTTCCTTCTGTCTTTCATTCTTTATTTCTTACTTTTTTATTTCTTATACCCATTCTAGTGATAAAAATAAATTTATGTGTTGAGCACTTTGTTTTGCACATGGTACATTAATATTCCAAATAATACTTTAGGTGGTGTGTGTATTGTATGTGTTTGTGTGTGTGTAATACAGACACAAACATGTCAGTAGTCTGACAGTAGAGCCATGGCAGAGACTGTGTCATAGTTATTACTCTCTCACTACTGTCTATCACGATATCTCCACTTTAAAAAAGAGAATGAGTTCTTCCCTATTTCAACTGAAGTGTTTGATTGAAATCATACACGTTCTCCACATGAATGTGTCAGTGTTCTGACAAGTCATGTTGTGTTCCTTTCACTAGACTGGATGAGGCATGAGTGTGTGAGTGCAGTGCAGTGAGATCTGTCTGTATACTGACATAATCACACTGAGAAACCCTGGGACCACATGGCAGCTACTATTCTTGGTACTTCTAGGTTCCCTGAATTTCTGCTTTCTGTTCATTCACAGAAGAGAGAAAAGCAGCATGAGGAGGGAGAACCAGAGCAGTGTGTCCCAGTTCCTCCTCCTGGGGCTCCCCATGCAGCCAGAGCAGCAGTGTGTGTACTTTGCCCTGTTCCTGGGCATGTACCTGACCACGGTGCTGGGGAACCTACTCATCATCCTGCTCATCAGGCTGGACCCTCGCCTCCACACCCCCATGTACTTCTTCCTCAGCCACTTGGCCCTCATGGATGTCTCCTTTTCATCTGTAACTGTCCCTAAGATGCTGATGAACATGCATACCCAGGATCTATCAATTCCCTACGCAGGGTGTGTAACACAAACTTATTTTTTTATATTTTTTGCTTGCTGTGATAACCTTATTCTTGCAGTGATGGCTTATGACAGGTATGTAGCTATTTGTCACCCTCTACACTACACCATCATCATGAGGGAAGAGCTGTGTCTTTGTCTTTTGGCTGGATCCTGGCTCCTCTCCGGTGCCACTGCCCTGACCCACACCCTCCTCCTGGCTCAACTATCCTTCTGTGCTGAAAACATCATCCCCCACTTCTTCTGTGACCTTGCTGCCCTGCTTAAGCTCTCCTGCTCAGACACCTCTCTCAATGAGCTGGTCATATTCACTCTAGGGCCTGCAGTTGCCATCTTTCCATTGTGTGGCATCCTGGTCTCTTATGGCCACATTGGGCTCTCCATCCTGAGGGTCCCCTCGACTAAAGGGATCTGCAGAGCCTTGTCCACCTGTGGCTCCCACCTCTCTGTGGTGTCTCTATTCTATGGAACAAGTATGGCAGTGTACCTTTCCTCCTCAGGCCAGTCCCATGACAAAGACATCATTGCTTCTGTGATGTACACAGTTGTCACTCCCCTGATGAACCCTTTCATCTACAGCCTGAGAAACAGAGACATGACATTGGCTTTGGGGAGACTTTTCAGATGAAATAATCTTTTCACCAAGTGAAAATCACCTAACCATGTTCTTATTTTACTACTGACCTTGCTATAAAAGCCTTAAAGTATTTTATGTTGAGCACTGGTGTCTCTAGAATATTTCTAATTGTCCTTTAAATGGTCATTGTTATTGGATAAATCCCTTTCCCATCAATTATGTTTCTTGTTGATTTATTATTCCATTACCCTAAATATGACATTACCCACAACACACATTCAATGTGTGGTCTTCAATGTTGCTCATTTCCCTTGAGCAACAACAGTAACTCCCCGTGTCATTTTTTTTAGATACCACAGATAAGCAATATCAAATGATATATGTTTTTTTTTTCTGTCTGGTTTACTTTATTTAGTATGATAGTCTCTCCCTCCATCCATGTTGCTACAAATGACATTATTTCATTCTTTCTATCACTGAACAATATTCTACTATATATATGTACCACATCTACTTTATCATTCATCTGTTGATGGGTTTTTAGTTGCTTTCATGTCTTGGCTTCTTGCCTTCCAAAGTTACAAACATTCATTTAAGTTTCTAAAGTTTCATTTTAGTAAAGTCCAAAATGCTGATCTTCTCAGTGCCATATCAAGTTAATATTGTACTTTTGAGGGTTTGCTAAATAAACTTTAATTTTATTGTGCTTTTGACAATAGGGGAACATGGAGTCTTCAATCCTCATACCAAATTTCCCCATTCCAAGAAGAATAAAAATTTCCCCCTAAATTGGATGTTTGTGTTGAGAATAGTCTACAGCTATTGGGTTAGTTTTAATCTTGGAAATGAGTGTTGTCTTTTCCCCCAGAGATCTAACTTCTAATGTGAAAATGCACCAAATGCCTGAATTTATAATTCAGAATAATAAACCAAAACAGCTACAACATAACTACTACGTGCCAGGCAATTTTCTATATTCTGAGAAATAAAGAAGTAAAAAAAAAAGTATCACCTTGTAGATATTACATTCCAGCACTCCTGATTCATGTCATCATGTTCTTTTTCTTTCCATAGCAGGATTTAACCTTCTAACACACCATAAACTTAACTTATTTTTAAAACTGATGCCATTTCATTACTGAGCTGAAAGTTCTATGGTAGATGGGTTTCTATGTCTGAAATAAATACATTCTAAGCTTTTAGTAGGTAAAAACATCTATTAGTAAAGGAGGCATAAAAATGGAGGAAAAAGGAGTTCCAGTCATGGCTCAGCAGTTAACCAAACATGACTAATATCCATGAGGACATGGGTTCAATCCCTGACCTCACTTAGTGGGTTAAGGATCCAGCATTGCATTGATATGCAGTGTAATCTCAGCTATGGATTGGTTCTGACTTTGCTGTGGTTATGGTGTAGGCAGGAAGCTACAGCTCCAAATCCACTCCTAGCCTGGGAATTTCCATATGCCCCATATGTAGCCCTAAATATCAAAAAAAGGTGGGAGGGGAAACGTGCTGGTGAGGGGTTCATAATTTCGCACCGTGTGGTCTAGGAAGAGCTCATTTGGAAGGTAACATCAAAGATGTTAGTGAGGACAGGGAAATGAGCCATGGGGCTGCCTGGGCAAAAGCATGGAGATCAGCACCTAGAAATACTCGGAGGTGAGATGGTGCCTAGCCTATCTTAGGGACATTAATGGAGCCTAAGTATCTAGATAGGACTAAGTGGGGGAGGGATGGTGGATTAGTTCTGAGATATCAGAGGAACAGATTTGTAGGTCACTTAAAGTCATAGTAGGTGTATTATTTAAGATTCTGCAGAGAAGTGGAATCAATAGGGTGTGTGTGTGTGTGTGTGTGTGTGTGTGTGTGTGTGCACATGTGTGTAAGAGAGAAAGGTTTACAGAGTTCCTGTTATGGCATTATAGGATTGGTTGTGTCTCTCCATGGGTTAAATGATCCCATTGCTGCAGCTGTGGTGTAAGCAGCGAATGTGGCTCTGATCTGATCCATGGCCTGGGAACTTCCATAAGGTATAAGATGGCCAAAAAAGAAGGAAAAAAAAAAGAGATAAAGAAAATTATTTTTAAAAATTAGCTAACATAATTGTGGAAGCTAGCAAATGTAAAGTCAGCAGGGTAGGTTGGCAGGCTGGAAACCCAGGGAAAAGTTGCAGTTGGAGTCTGAAGTCAGACTGCTGACAGAAGTGCCTCTTCTTTATGGAAGGTCATTCTTTTTCTTAAGGTCCTTAACAGACTGGATAATGAGCACCCTCATTATGGAGGACAGTCTGCTTTACTCAGAGTCTTCAGATAACAGTGTTAATCTCACCCATGAAGAAATACCTAGAAGAGTTTTTGACCAAATATCTGGGAACTGTATCTAGCTAAGTTGACATATAAAATTATCCATTATAGTTGAATTTTTCATTCTCAGTCTGATTTGTGAAACCACTGTAAGGGATTCAATAAAGGGATAACACGGCCATACTTGATTTTTTTATTGTTTCTTTTAAAAACACCCAGAATTTTGGGGGATAAATGATATACAATGAACTTCATATACATAAAGTATTCCATTTGCCTCAGAAAACTGCATATAGAACTACCATATGATCTCACCATCACACTCCTGGACATATATCCAGATAAAACTACAATACAAAAATATACATGCACCACTATGTTCTTAGAAGCACTGTTCTCAATGGCCAAGATTTAGAAATAACCTACCTGTCCATCAAGAGATGAATGGATACAAAAGATGTGGTACATATAGAGAATGGATTACTACTCAGCCATAGAAAATTATGCAGTAGTGCCATTTGCAGCAACATGATGAAACTAGAATGTCTCATACGAAGAGAAGTAAGTCAGAAAGACAAATATCATGTGATACCATTTACATGTGGAATATAAACCATGGCAAAAATGAACATATCTACACACCAGAAACAGACTCATAGACATATAAAACAGACTTGTGGTTGCCAAAGTGGCGGAGGGGAGAGTGGTATGGATGGGGAATTTAGGGTTAGTAGATGCAAAATTTTGTATTAAGAGTGGATAAGAAATGAGGTCCTACTGTATAGCACAGTGAACTATATCTAATGCCTTGGGATAGACCATGATGGAAGATAATATAAGAAAGTTCATGTATACACACACACACACACACACACACACACACACACTGTGTCATTTTACTATCCTGCAAAAATTGGCACAACACTGTAAATCAACTATAATTTTTAAAAAGGTAAAATAATAAAGTGTATCAGTTGAATAATTTTGGCATATATACACTCCCATAAAATTATCACCACAGTTATCAAGATCATGAATTTCCCTGATGTCTACCCTCCTTCCCTCTCTTTGCTACTCCCATCTGTCCTCAGGGGAACCACTATTCTGTGTCTGTCACATGCATTTCCTAGAAGATTATTTCCATAGAATCATACAATGCGAATTCTTTTCTTACTGTCTTCTTTCACTGAGTGTATGCATTTTGAGACACATTCATATTCTATTGTGTACTAATAGTTCATTCTTTTTATTGCTGAGTTGTATTCCATCACATGAATATACAAGGGCTATTGCATCCATGCACATTTAAAAATTTTTAAAGTTTTTATTATTGTAAAATTTTTAATTGTTAATTTTTAATATATTTCAGTTTTTTAGACTTTCATTAGACTTTTTTTGTCTTTTTTTTTTGTTATTGTTGTTGTTGTTGCTATTTCTTGGGCCGCTCCCGTGGCATATGGAGGTTCCCAGGCTAGGGGTCGAATCGGAGCTGTAGCCACCGGCCTACGCCAGAGCCACAGCAACACGGGATCCGAGCCACGTCTGCAACCTACACCACAGCTCACGGCAATGCCGGATCGTTAACCCACTGAGCAAGGGCAGGGACCGAACCTGCAACCTCATGGTTCCTAGTCGGATTCGTTAACCACTGCGCCATGACGGGAACTCCTAGACTTTATTTTTTATCAAAGTGTAGTTCATTTACAATGTTGTGTTAGTTTCAAATATACAACAAAGCGATAGTTTTACAAACACACACACATTCTTAGATTCATTTCCCTGGTTATTACAAACGTGTATAGTGTCCTGTGCTATATAGTAAGTCCATTCATTACTAACAGTAAGTCCATTGTTGAATATCTGGGGTGTTTCCAGCTTATGGCTATTAAATAAAGCTCTTATGAACATTCTTTCATAAATCTACATATAACTATATACATTCTTTTACCTTGGACAAATAGCTAATTATGTGCTAAGTATATGTTTAACTTTTAAAAAAATGTTAAAACTGTTTTGTATTCCCCTGAGCAGTGTATGAGAGTTCTAGTTCCATCATATCTTCAGTGCCACTAAGAGCAACATTCTTTTCAATTTTAGCCAGTCTAATAGTGGCGTAGTAGTTAAGCCAGTTTAAAGACCTGGAGCCACTTGATTGAAGGGATGCCTGTGTTTCTTTGAAAAAGAACTACATACCACTGGGACATTTTTTTTTTAACTCCTTGAGTCTCCCTAGCTCCATGCATGACTTTCATTTTTCTGCAGTTTTTGTCACCATTTACCTGCCATTCATTTTCCTTAATTTTTTTTTTCTGTGCCACTTCTAGTTTATATGTGTTTTCTAAGAGAGGGATTTCTGTTTATATTGTTATCTGTTATGTCTCTAGAGAATATATCGGTGTTACATTTGTGGGAACCTTAATAATTATTTAAGTGAATGAGTGAATGAATGAACTGATGAATTCATTCAACAATTACCAGTCAGAATTGCCTGTTGTAAGTCACAGATGATCTCTAGTGATACAAAGACATTGACATTTAGTAAGCTTTCATTAGGTGCTCATTTAACTATTCCTCCCACTCACACAAAGGCTATTATTATTATTTACACTTTAATAAACTGAGTCTGAGTTGTCTTTGATAAGTTGCTAAAGTATGCTCTCTTAGCAGGAGAAGAACCCAGCATCTTTTTGCAGCATTTTATATTCAGTTCCCCTTCACATATGCAAGGCATAGACTATGCCCTACAACACCTTCCAGGGGAGTAGGGGGATGTGCACATTTCTAATGAAAGTCTGTGTTAGTGTTGGGGAACCTGCAGAAAACTGCAGAAAACCTTCCAATGCCCATGCCACACACTGCCCTCGGGAGAAACTATGCTCATGACACAGAGGCCATGAGCAATGGGGGGACACTTTCTTCTCTTTAGAGACTTAACAAGAAGCCCAAGATACCAATCATATCAGGGGTACTTTTCTCTGGTGAAATGAGGAGCAGCTCAGCCCTGTGGACCCTAATCATCCTCGTTCCTGAGGGGCCAGGATGGACTCGGGCAGTTGCCCCAGTGGACTGCTTCTCTATTCAGGCAAGGTGTGGATTCCATCCAGGATCTCTTTAGGATGGAGAAAAGGAGATCTCCTTTGCATCATTTTGAAGTTGGAGAAATGACATGAGAGTTTGTAAAGTACCTCAGGCCACCAAGGTTTTCTCTTTTACTTTGGATCCTGGGTGTGGTGGACAGAAAGTGAGGATTCAGGTAACAGAATTAAACAGAAGGTATTTGAACTCAGAGCAAAGGAATAGTTCATAAGGAGCCCAGCAACCTTACCAGTCATGCATGTGTGTCTGTGGGTAAGTGTGTGACCATCATAGAAGTTATGTGTATTTCTGTGTATGTTGTATTGAGTCTATGTGTGCATGTGTAACTGACAAACACACTGAATGCTGCACACTAGGATATACAGAGGTCAGAGAAGCCTGGATATTTCCTCAGTGCATTCTTATTCTACTTGCATCTGCTGCTTCTGTGCCATATATAAGGCCTTGTGCACTGCTTGTGATTCAAATATGAATGACTTCTTGTGACAATAATGCATTTGGTCTAGGATGCTTGACAGTTCTGTGTGTGTAGCTGTGTTGTAAATGGGTATTTTGTTTGTGTGTTTTGCATAGTTTATGTGAAGCTGACTCACACCCTGACTGTTTTTTTCTAGTGAGAGTATAAGCCAGAGAAATCTACAAATCTCCATTTGACAAGTGTGTGTCTGTGATAGTGTGTTCTTTTATGTAACAAAGCCACACCTTGACTTCTCTCACACAGAAGTTATAAATTTCTGTGTATGTGTGTCTGTGACATTCTCACATTTTTTAAATTCTACCTACCTGAGATCAGAATACACATAGGCAATTCCACAGGAAACTGAGATTGCAGAGCACATGGCATCGATTTTTCTGTGGTGTGACTCCTCCAGCAGGATCCCTGGAAGACAAAATTTTTAAATCATTTATATATATATATATATTTCTGCTGTACACCATGGTGACCCAGTTACACTTACATCTATACATTCTTTTTTGTCACATTAAATGTTCCATCATAAGTGACTAGATGGAGCTCCCAGTTACACACAACAGGATCCCATTGCTAATCCATCTGGAAGGCAACATTCAACATGTATGTGCCCCAAGCTCCCAGTCCCTCACACTCCCTCCCCTTCCCCTTTGGCAAACACAAGTCTATTATCCAAATCCATGATTTTCTTTTCTGTGAAAATCTTCCTTTGTGTCATATATTAGATTCCAGATATAAGTTATATCATATAGCAATTGTCTTTCACTTTCTGACTTACTTCACTCAGGATGAGAGTCTCTAGTTCCATCCATATCGATGCAAATGGCATAATGTCATTCTTTTTTATGTCTGAGTAGTATTCCATGGTTCATATATACCACATCTTCCTAATCCAATCATATGTTGATGGACATTTGGGTTGAGTCTTTGTCTTGGCTATTGTGAATAATTCTGCAGTGAACATGAGGTTGCATGCCTTTTTTTAAGTAGAGTTTTGTCCAGATATGTTCCCAAGTGTGTGATTGCTGGGTCATAAGGTAGTTCTATGTATAGTTTTCTAAGATACCTCCATACTGTTTTCCACGGTGGCTGTACCAGCTTCCATTCCCACCAACAGTGCAGGAGGGTTCCCTTTTCTCCACACCCCCTACAGCATTTATTATTTGTGGATTTATTAATTTGGCCATTCTGATTGGTGTGAGGTGGTCATCTCATGCTAGTTTTGATTTTCATTTCTCTAATAATCAGGTATGTTGAGCATTTTTTCATGGGCTTGTTGGCCATCTCCATATCTTCCTTGGAGAAATGTCTATTTAGGTCCTTTGTCCATCTTTCATTTGAGTTGTTGGCTTTTTTGCTGTTGAGTTGTATAAGTTGTTTGTATATTTTAGAGATTAGGCCCTTGTCACTTACATCATTTGAAAATATTTTCTCCAATTCTGTAAGTTGTATTTTTGGTTTCTTTTTGGTTTCCTTTGCTGTGCAAAAGCTTGTCAGTTTGATGAAGTCACATTGATTTATTCTTGCTCTTATTTCTGTTGTTTTGGGAGATTGACCTGAGACAACATTTGTAAGGTTGATGTCAGAGAATGTTTTGCCTATGTTCTCTTCCCAGAGTATGATGGTCTCTTGTCTTATGTTTAGGTCTTTCAGCCATTTTGAGTTTATTTTCATGCATGGTTTGAGGGTGTGTTCTAGTTTCATTGATTTTCATGCAGCTGTCCTGGTTTGCCAGCAATACTTTCTGAAAAGACTGTTTTTCCCATTTTATGTTCTTGGCTCCTTTGTCAAAGATTAATTGACCATAGGTGCCTGGGTTTATTTCTAGTTTCTCTATTCTGTTCCATTGGTCTGTTGGTCTGTTTGGGTACCAGTACCACACTGTATTGATGACTGTTGCTTTGTAATATTGCCTGAAGTCTGAGAGAGTTTTGCCTCCTGCTTGTTTTTTGTTCTTAAGAATTGCTTTGGAAATTATGGGTCTTTGTGGTTCCATATAAAGTTTTGGATTATTTCTTCTAGATCTGTGAAAAATGTCACGGGTAGTTTGATAGGGATTGCATTGAATCTAGATTCCTTTGGGTAGTATAGCATTTTTACAATATTAATTTTTTGCAACCCAGGAGCATGGAATATCTTTCTATTTCTTTACATCTTCTTTGATTTATGTTTTATAGTTGTTGGCATATAAGTCCTTTACCTCCTTGGTCAAGTGTACTCCCAGGTATTTGATTTTGTGAGGTGAAATTTTAAAAGGTAATGTATTTCTGTATTCCTTTCCTAATATTTCATTGTTGGTATACAGAAATACAAATGATTTCTGACTCTTAATCTTATATCCTGCTACTTTCTGAATTTTTTGATCAGTTCACATAGTTTTTGGGTTGAGTCCCTTAAGGTTTTCTATATATAGTATCACGTCATCTGTATAAGGGACAGTTTTTCCTCTTCTCTTACTATTTTGATGCCTTTTATTTCTTTGGTATGTCTGATTGCTGTGGCTAGGACTTCCAATACTATGGGCATAGATCCAGACAAAACTCTACTTAAAAAAGACACATTCACCCCCATGTTCATTGCACCACTACTCACAATAGCCAAGACATATAGTCAACCCAAATGTCCACTGATAGATGATTGGATCAGGAAGATGTATTATATACACAAAGTGGAATTATACTCAGCCATAAAAATAACAAAATAATGTCATTTTCATGAACATGGATGGAACTAGAGACTCTCATCCTGAGTGAAGCAAGTCAGAAAGAGAAAGGCAGATACCATATTATATCACATATATCTGGAATCTAATATATGGCACAAAGGAAGATTTCCACAGAAAAGAAAATCATGGACTTGGAGAATAGATGTGTGGTTGCCAAGGGGGAAGGGGAGAGAGTGGGAGGGACAGGGAACTTGGGGTAAATGGATGCAGAATGTTGCCTTTGGAATGGATTAGCAATGGGATCCTGAAGTGTAGCACTGGGAACTCTGTCTAGTCAGTTATGATGGAACACATAATGTGAGAAAAAGGAATATATGCATGTATATGTAACTGGGTCACCAAGCTGTAGAGTGGAAAAAAATACACACACACACACACACACACACACACACACACACACATATATATATGTAAAAGGAAAATACTGAAGGAAGTAAGAGAGGAAATTAACAGTAATGTATTTTCCTTTATAAAGGTAATAGAAAATAAAAGTATGAGCAAAGAAAAAAATGAAAATTCATTTGCAGAAATACAAACTGAGTTTTGGGCAATAAAGAGCAGAATGAATAATGCAGAGGAATGAATTAGTGATGTGGAAGATAAAGTAATGGAAATCACCAAATCAGGACAGCAGACAGAAAACCAAATGTAAAAATATGAAGGCAATAAATGAGACCTATGGGATAATATAAAGTGGGCCAATATATGCATAATAAGAATTCAAGAAGGAAAAGAAAAAGAAAAAGAGATTGAAAATATATTTGAATAAATTATGGCTTAAAACTTTCCAAGTCTAAAGCATACTGATATCAAGATACAGGAAGCACAGAGGGCCCCAAAAAGGCTGAACCCAAACAGGCCCACACCAAGACATATTATAATAAAAATGGCAAAAATTAAAGATAAAGAGAGTAATCTAAAAGCAGCAAGAGGAAAGCAAAGCATTAATTATAAGGGAACCCCCAAGGCTATCAGCTGATTTCTCTATAGAAACACTTCAGGCCAGAAGGGAGTGGCAAGATATTTTTAAAGAGATGAAAGTAAAAGAAAATATGGAACCTAGAATACCCTATCCAACAAGAATATCATTTAAATTAGAAGGGGAAATAAATAATTTATCCCACAAAAAAAAACTAAAAGAGTACAGCAATACTAAACCCATTCTAAAAGAAATACTGAAAAGGCTTCTCTAAATTAAAAACAGGAGAGAGAGAAAAAAGAGAAAAATAATTAGGATGAAGTAAACCACAATTAGAAAGCAATCACTTAAATAAGTCAGCATATAGATCTAAACATGAAGATGTTAAAGAAAAAAAAAGACATCAAAATCATACAATGTGGGGAAGGAAAGTAAGAAAATATAGATTCTTTTTTTATTTTAATGATTGTCTGAGGCTATATGACTATCAGGCAAAAGCAAGCGATATAGCAAGGGCTTAATGTGCCTAAAATAAAGGGCAACCACAAATCAAAACCAAATATTACATTCACAAAAACTGAAAATAAAACTATTTAAGCATAAAATAAATGGAAACTATCCAACCCCCCAAAAAGAAGAAAAGATGAACATAGAATCACCTGGAAAACAAGGTTTAAAATGGTAGTAAATACATATCTATCAATAATCACCTTAAATATCAATGGACTGAATGCTCCAATCAAAAGAAACAGAGTGGCAGGTGGGATAAAAAAGCAAAAAGCTTCAATCTGCAAGAGAATCACCTTAAGGTAAAGGACACATATAGATTGAAAGTGAGGGGATGGGAAAGGATATTTCATGGCAATGGACCAGACAGGAGATCAGGAGTTGAAATATCCATATCAGACAAATAGACTTTGAAACAAAGGCCATACTGAAAGACAAAGAAGGGCACTATTTAATGGCTAATGGATCCACACAAGAAGAGGATATTATAATCATCAATATTCATGCACCTAATATAGGAGCACCCAGATACCTACAACAAATATTATCAGACATAAAAGGAGAAATTGATAGGTATACAATCATAGCAGGAGAATTTAACATCCAACTCAAACCAGTGGACAGATCCCCTACACAGAAAATCAATAATGCAACAGAGATTCTAAAATAAATGATAGAAAATTTAGACTTAATTGACATTTTCAGAACATTACATCCAAAAAAATCAGAATATATCTTCTTCTCAAATGCACATGGAACATTCTCAAGAACTGATCACATATTGGGCCACAAAGCTAATCTCAAAAAATTTAAGAGTATAGAAATTATTTCAAGTATCTCCTCTGACCACAATGTCATGAAACTAGAAATAAACCACAGGAAAAGAAGTGAGAAAAAAACTACTGCATGGAGACCAAACAATATGTTCCTAAAATACCAATGGGTCAATGGGGATATCAAGAAGGAAATTTAAAAATACCTCGAGACAAATGACAATGAAGACACAACCACTCAAAATCTATGGGATACTGCAAAATCAGTGCTCAGAATGAAGTTCATAACAATACAGGCCTTCCTCAAAAAAGAAGAAATATCTCAACTTGACAACTTAACCCACCACATAAATGAACTAGCAAAATAAGAACAACAACAACAACAAAACCTAAAGTCAACAGAAGGAAAGATATCATAAAGATCATAGAGGAAATCAACAAAATAGAGATTCAAAAAACAATAGACAAAATCAATCAAATCAAGAGCTGGTTCCTTGAAAAGGTAAAGAAAATAGACAAACCTCTGGCTAGACTCACCAAGATCAGGAGAGAAAAACCCAAATAAACAAGATAAGAAATGAAAAAGGATAAGTCACAATGGATACTACAGAAATACAAAAAAACCATGAGAGAATACTATAAACAACTATATTCCAAAAAATCTGACAACCTAGAAGAAATGGACATCTTTCTAGACACCTACAGCCTGATAAAATTGGATTAAGAAGAAATACATAAACTGAACAGACTGATCACTAGAAATAAAATTGAATATGTCATAAAAACACTCCTGACAAATAAAAGTCCAGGACCAGATGACTTCACAAGTGAATTCTACCAAACATACAAGAGGAACTTATACCCACCCTCCTTAAACTCTTTCAAAAGGTTGAAGAAGGAACACCCCAAAAAACATAATATGATGCCACCATCACCCTAATTCCAAAACCAAAGATACAACCAAAAAAGAAAACTATGAACAAAAAGAAAATCTGAAAGTCTTTCCACTAAAATCTGTAACAAGACAAGGATGTACACTCTCACCACTGTTATTCAACATAAATACTGGAAGTCCTAGCCACAGCGATTAGACATACAAAAGAAATAAAAGACATCCAAATAGGAATAGAAGAGAAAAATGTTCACAGTATGTAGATGACATGATACTATATATATAGAAAACCCTAAGGACTCAACCCAAAAACTACTTGAACTTAACAGCAGATTCAGCAAATTAGCAGCTTAGAAGATTAACATTCAGAAATAAGTCACATTTCTGTATACTAACAATGAAATATGAGAAAAGGAATACAAAAATACTATACCTTTTAAAATTGCACCCCCCAAAAATCAAATACCAGGTAATACACCTGAACAAGGGGGTAAAGGACTTATATGCCAAGAACTAAAAAACATTAATCAAGGAAATTAAAGAAAATGGAAAGAAATTGAAAGATATCTCATGTTCTATGGGTAGGAAAAATTAATATTGTAAAAATGACTATACTACCCAAAGCAATCTACAGATTCCATGCAATACCTATCAAATTCCCCATGACATTTTTCACAGAACTAGAACAAACAATCCAAAAAATTTATATGCAAACACAAAAGACCCAGAATTGCAAAAGCGTTACTGAGGAACAAAAACAAAGAAGGAGGCATAACTCTACCAGACCTCAAGCAATATTACAAAGCCACAGTCTCAAGACAGTGTGGTACTGGTACTAAAAAAACATATAGACCAATGGAAGAGAATAGAGAACCCAGAAATAAACCCTGACACGTATGGTCAGTTAATCTTTGACAAGGGAGGCAAGAACATAAAATGGGACAAAGACACTATTTTCACCAAGCATTGCTGGGAAACGTGGACAGCTGCATGCAAATCAATGAAACTAGAACACACCCTCACACCATGCACAAAAATAAACTCAAAATGGTCAAAAGACTTAAATATAAAACAAGACACCATCAAACTCCTAGAAGAAAACATAGGTAAAACATTCCTTGACATCAACCTTATGAATATTTTTTCAGGTCATTCTCCCAAAGCAAAAGAAATACCAAATATAAACCAGAGGGACCTAATTAAACTGACAAGCATTTGCAAAGCAAAGGAAACCAAAAAGAAATCACAAAGACAGCTTACAGAATGGGAGCAAATAGTTTCAAGTGATGCAGATGCAAAGGCTTAATCTCTAAATACACAAAAGTGTTATACTACTCAACAGCAAAAAAAGCCCACAATCCAGTGGAAAAATGGGCAAAGGACCTGAATAGACATTTTACCAAGGAAAATATACAGATGGCCAACAAGCACTTGAAACAATGCTCAGCATCACTGATTATTAGAGAAATGCAAATCAAAACTCCCATGAGATACCACCTCACACCAGTCAGAATGGCTATCATTAATAAGTCCACAAATAACAAATGCTGGAGGGGCTGTGGAGAAAAGGGAACTCTCCTGCACTGTTGGTTGGAATGCAAGCTGGTACAACCACTATGGAGAACAGTATGTAGGTACCTTAGAAATCTATACATAGAACTACCATATGAGCCAACAATCCCAATCTTGGGCACATATCCATACAAGCTTTCCTTAAAAAAACATGTTCACCTGCATGTTCATTGCAGCTCTATTCACAATAGCCAAGACAAAGACTCAACCCAAATGTCTATTGACAGATGATTGGATTAGGAAGAGGTGGTATATATACACAATGGAATACTACTCAGCCATAAAAAAGAATGACATAATGCCATTTGCATGAACATGGATGGAACTAGAGACTCTCATCCTGAGTGAAGTAAGTTAGAAAGTGAAAGACAATTACCATATGATATCACTTACATCTGGAATCTAACATAAGGCACACACGAAACCTTCCACAGAAAAAAAATCATGGACTTGCAGAATAGACATGTGGTTACCAAGGAGGAGTGGGAGGGAGTGGGGTGGTTGGGGAGCTTGGGGTTAGTAGATACAAACTATTGCTTTTGGAATGGATTAGCAATGAGATCCTGCTGTGTAGCATTGGGAACTCTGTCTAGTCACTCATGATGGAGTATGATAATTTGTGAGAATAGAATGTGTAAATGTATGTGAAATTGTGTCACCATGCTGTACAGTAGAAAAAATTATTGGGGATATAACTATTAAAAATAATAAATATATATGTATTTTAAAAAGCTATATGAAAGCCAAATTCAATAATAATATAACTCATTGAAAGAAACAAAATTTATTCATACTTAAACATACAGAAAAAAATTTGCTGCTTTGGTGACCACAATTTGAATGTTTATTGTGGGTACTGTCATATGTAGGGTTATGGAAGTATAAATGGACAAGAGCTAGGACTAAAGTGAAAGAGATTTTTCCAAAGGAAATGACCACTTAAAGACAGTGAGGAAAACTGCTAGAGACATGACTGACCAAGACACAATAATTTTCAGGCTTTTCTAACAAGTCAGTGAGTTTTCTAACAAGAACATGTTTAGGTGACTCTCACTTGCCTAAAAGTTTACTGTTTTGGAAAAGAATCCCCAGAGTGTAGATGAAAGTGGTCAGCATGGGGGTGACCACAGACTACATCATGGAAGCAATGATGTTTTGTCATAGGACTGGTGTGATGAGGAGGAAAGGTACACTGCCATACTTGTTCCATAGAATAGAGACACCACAGAGAGGTGGGAGCCACAGGTGGACAAGGCTTTGCAGATCCCTCTAGTAGAGGGGACCCTCAGGATGGAGAGCCCAATGCAGCCATAAGTGACCAGGATGACATTCAGTGGAAAAATGAAAACCTTAGCCCCTTCAGTGAACATGATGAGCTCATCAAGAGAGGTGTATGAGCAGGATGGCTTAAGAAGGACAGCAGGAGCACAGAAGAAATGTGGATGATATTTTCATCAGGGAAGGACAGTTGATCCAGGAGGAGGGTGTGGGTCACGGCACAGGAGGAGAGCCTGGTTCCTGCTAACAGACATAGTCATAGCTCATCCCTCATGACAATGGCATAATGTAGAGGGTGAAAAATAGCCACATATCTGTCATAGGCAATCACTGCAATAAGAAGGTTAATAATGCAACAAAAATATGACAAAATGAACATCTGTGTTACACACCCTGCATAGGGAATGGATTGATCCTGGGTCTGCGTATTCATCAGCAACTTAGAGACAGTGACATCCATGAGGGCCAAGTGGCTGAGGAAGAAGTACATGGGGGTGTGGAGGAGAGGGTCCAGCCTTATAAGCAGGATGAGGAGCAGGTTCCCCAGCACCATGATGAGGTACGTGCCCAGGAACAGGGCAAAGAACACGCCCTGCAGCTCTGGTCAGATGGGGAGTCCCATGAGGTGGAACCTGACACATGGCTCTGGTTCTCCCTCCTCATGCTCCTCTCCTGTCTGCTGGGGAAGGAGGGGAGTGGGAATATCAGAGACATTGAATTCATGATTGTGGCCACCACACTATGACTCTCACCTTCTAATAGATAAAAAGAATAACTGCCTGCATTTCTTTTATCACCTAGTGTTGCCAAAGCATGTGTCTTACCCTCAACACTCAACATGATTCATTTCAATGAAAACTAGAATAAATTCTTCCTTTTTTTTTTTCTTTTTAATCAACCATGTTTCTGACACTAAGCTACTAATTGGACATGGAAGAATAAATATGATATATAAGACCTCTTCCCTCAGGATACTAACCCTTAAGGGAACACCTGACCCAGGATTAACTAAATGAACTGGAGGCCAGATTCACTGTGTTATGATTTTGGTCCCAGCACTTTCTCACTGTAGGACTTGGGATGCTAAAATCTCTCTTGGCCTAAGTTTGTGCCTCTATTACTTGAAGATGCCAATATCAGAGCTTGATAGATTTTAAAATAAAGGATTCTAATTCATTAGGCATTACTATCTAAGAACACTTTCCTGCATAAAATAAACACCAAAATTCCATGCATTGTTTTTAATTAGAGCATTTGCATCCCCCAAAAAACCAATATAAATTTCAAAAACTTAATGAAGTGGTATTATGAGGCAGTCAGCATAAATGACGAAGAAGCAGACCTAAAATTTATGTTAAATGACAGTCTTAAGGTGAATTTTTGAGCTCATATCCTATCACTGTGTTAAGTTCCCTGCTTCAATCTGTCTAAATGCATGTTTATTATCTTGCCAAGAAATAATCCTTTATTCAGTGTATGTACCTCCATCCATCTCCATCTCCATCTGATCCTACAAGTTGGCTTAGATCTGGATATTCATTGTTAGAAAGACACTTGAGAGTTGAGATGGGGCCTGAGAGCTGAGAGATACTTAAGGATTGGGATGTCTCTTAGAATTCAGTTATCTGATTGACCAGAAATCTTTCCTAATATTGATCTTCACACTGATAATAAAGGAAAGTTAATGAACACAATGACAGACAAGTACATTTTTCCATGACTGCCTCACCAAATTTTTCATAAGTCCTAGGCAGGTGGTGCTGTTAAAACTTAACTCTTGGTAGTTCTCATTATAGCTCAGTGGGTTAAGAACCTGGCTAGCATCCATGAGGATGCCAGTTTAAACCCTGTCCTTACTCAGTGGTTTAAGGACCCCACTGAGCTGTGGTGGAGGTTGCAGACAGGGCTTGGATCTGGCATTACTGTGGTGGTGGTGTAGGTCAGCATCTGCAGCTCTGATTTGACCCCTAGCCAAGGAACTGCCATATGCTGCAGGTGCAAACCTTAAAAAAATAAAATTAAAATTAAAAACACATAAAACTGTGAGTTCCCATTTTGGCTCAGTGGCTAAAAAATCTGACTAGGAACCATTAGGTTGCAGGTTTGATCCCTGGTCTCACTTGGTGGGTTAAGAATCCAGTGTAGCCATGAGTTTGGGATTGGACCTCTAGCCTGGGAAGGACTAAGACTCCATATGCCATGGGACCTAGAAAATAAATGTATATATATATATATAACTGCATGACAAACATACCCAGAATGAGTAGGAAATAAACATAATTAGAATTAGTAACAGCTGTATTTACATTTCTTTCCTATGCTTTTCAATATATACTGGAATCTTTGCTCCTATGAACCTACTGTTCCTCAATCTCTTTAATTAGACAAATAGGCAGGACCTTAAGAAGAAATATTTTGGAATGTGAAGGAGTATTCCTGCTCAGATTACTGTCCAAACTAATATTCCTGCAGCCCTTTAGTTTGACAATGGCTTTCATATGCCTTCAATATCATTCAATTCATCACATTTTATTTCTGTCGGGGAAGCAGAGAACAGTGTTTTCTTCCCTGCATTTTAGCAACAGGAGTAGTGAAATCCCTTAGACAATGTCACATATATATTGCATGGTGGAACCTGGTCTCAAACATTGATTTTCTGGTCATTTTTCACTACAGAGAATCCACCTATTTCTTTTTATGGGGGATAGAGCAGCTAAGGTGAAATATTAAAAGATAAATGTTAAAATATGCTTGGGAGAGGAATGTAACATCAACCCTGTGTAAGAATATTTCAGCAGATACTTGCTCCAGTTGAGAGAGCTGCTCAAGTTTATTACCTGACTCAGTTCTCGGGGCACAAGGAGGAATCAAGCACTTGACCTTCCAGCCAAGTGCTGGCTTCTCACTAAAGCTTGCTAGGTCAAACTTATCCCAGGATCTCACAGATCTCCTGGAGGAGAACCAGAGCTCCTAGTGACACTCAGGACCTGCAATGGGAACAGAACGGAACAATACAGATGTGGTACTCTGATTCCATTAGCACCACATGCAAAGAGGTGTCTGGGACTGTCTCAGTAGTGAGAGGAGACAGAATGTGACCCAGGGCTGGGATGTTGAGAGAAAGACTAGGGATGGGGGTGATTTTCTTGTGTTCTTACCAAATACTGTTCCCTGCACAATCAGAATATGGAGAGTCAGGGGTTTGGGTCTCCACAAGGCCGCAATTTGCTAAGTGCTTATGATGTGCCTTACTTATTAAGCACCTTACAGACAAGATCTGCCAGTAATTAGCATGATCCCATGTTAGAGCACTGGATGCTAAGAATCACCACAGCCAAACTCAAGGCCACCAAACTTTTAAGTAGGGAAAAGTTAAAAGTCTCAGAGTCAAAGGACATGATTCCAAAAATGAGCCTTTCATTTCTAAATGGAATGACAAAAATTGAAGCAGAGTGTCAAAAATATTGGGCTTCCAGTGGCCCTGCTGGAATAGTCAAATTACAGAAAAATGGGCACCAAGAGTTCTGTAAAGTCTGTTTCCTGTGGAGCTGCCTGTATAGCTTCTGGTCTCAGGCAGGCAGAATGTAAAAAATGTGAGAATGTCACACATAAACACACACAGATGTATATATCTTTGGTGTGAAGTTGAGGTATGGGTTGGTCACACAAAATTACTCATGCAGTATCACAGACACACACCTGCCAAATGGAGATTTATAGATTTCTCTGGCTTGTACTCTCACTAGATAAATAAAGTCAGGGTGTAAGTCAGCTTCAAACAAATCTATGCAAAACTCACAAGCAATATATACAAGCACAACACTGCTGCACACACAGAATTGTCAAGCATCCTAGACCAGAGGTGTTTTTGACACAAGAAGTGATTCATATTTGAATCTCAAGCAGTGCACAAGGTCTTTCATAAAGAACAAAAGCAGCAGATGCACATAAAATAAGAACACACTGAGGAAATGTCCAGGCTTCTGTGATCTCTGTATATCCTAGTGTATGTCATTCAGTGTGCTTTTCAGTTATACATACACACATAGACATGACACAAAGCACACACCCAAATACACCTAATATCTTTGATGGTCAAACACACACTTACAGACAGACACGCATACCCAACTAGGGAGATTCCTGGGCTCCTGAGCTATACCTTTGCTCTGAGTTCAAATAACTTCTGCTTCATTCTGTTACCTGAATCCTCACTTTCTGTCCAGAAGACCCAGGATCCAAATAAAAAGAACAAACCATGGTGGCCTGAAGCCCTGTACAGAGTCTCCTGCAGTTTCTCCAGTTTCAAAACAATGCACAAGGGGATATCCTTTTCTCCATCCTAATGAGAACCTGGAGGGAATCCACTCCCAGCCTTGACTAGAGTAGCAGTCCACTGGGGTAACTGTCCAACTTCATCCTGACCTCTTGAGTAGAAGTATTTTTAGGGTCCACAGGGGCTGAGGTGCACCTGGATTCACAGGAGAATGTGTCCCTGCTATCAGTGGTACATTGGGCTTCTGGTCAAGTCCCTGGGAACAAGGAGTTCCCACATTGGCCATGGCCTCTCTGTCATGAGTACAGCTTCTTCCAAGGGCTGAGGATGGCACAGGCAGTGTAAAGGCTTCTTCAGGTTCTCCAACACTGACACAGGCTTTCATTAGAAAGCCCCTTAAAATGTGCACATCTCCCCAATCCTCTGGAAGGTTTTGTAGGGTAGGATCTATGACTTGTTCAAGAGAAGGGGGATTGAATAAAACTCTGGAAATAAAGTCTCTGTGTTCTTACATTTCTAAGAGAGCATACTTTAGCACTTTATCCAAAGCCACTGAGACTCATTTTCTATAAAGTGGAAATAATAATCATAGTCTTTGTATGAGTTGTAGGAATGGTTAAATGAGCACCTAATGAAAGTTTAATAAATGTTAAGGTTTATTGTCAGTGTTTTTGTATCACTAGAGACCAGCTATGGCTCACAACAGGCAAAAGTAATATTGATGTATCCTCTAGAGACATAACAGATAATAATATAATCATGAATCCCTTTCTTACAACACACATCAAAGTGGGAGGTGATGTTGAAAAAAATTCAGGCAAAATGAATGGCAGGTAAATGGTGACAAGTGCCACAGAATGATGCTAATCATGCATGGAGCTAGAGAGACTCAAGGAGTTAAAAAAAAATACCCCAGTGCTACAAGATTCTTTTCCGAAGGAACACTGATACCCCTTGAATCAAGATCTGTGAAGTGGTTTACAGCATTACACACCAATTAGACTGGCTAAAATTGAAAAGAATGCTGCTTTCACTGTTGCTGAAGATATTATGGAACTGGAACTCTCATACACTGCTCAGTTTGAATATTTTTAAAAAAGTTAACCATTACTTATCATGAGACTAGGTAATTGTACAAGAAAAAGAGTGTATATAGTTTTACATAGATTTATACAAGAATGCTCAAAAAAAGGGGGGATTTCCCACTCTGGTGCAGTGGAAACAAACCCATCTAAGAACCATGAGGTTGAGGGTTCTATCCCTGGCCTTGCTCAGTGGGTTAAGGATCCAGCATTTCCATGAGCAGTGGTGTATGTTGTAGATGAGGCTTGGATCTGGCATTGCTGTGGCTCTGGCATACACTGGCAGCTACATCTCTGATTAGACCCCTAGCTTGGGAACCTCCATATGCCATGGGTGTGGCCCTAAAATGATGAATAGACAAAAGAAAGAAAGAAAGAAAGAAAGAAACCAAGAATGTTCATACCAGCTTTATTTAATAGCCAAAAGCTGCAAACAGCCCAGATGTTCATCAATGAATTTACTGTTAGTAAGTGAATTGACTTATAATATAGTACAGCACAGGAAACTATACTCAAGATTTTATAATAATTGATCAGAGAAAAGGATATGAGAAGAATATACATATATATATGTGTGTGTGTGTGTGTGTGTGTGTGTGTGTGTGCATATAACAATCACTTTGCTCTCCTCTTGAAAATAACACTACATTGTAGGAGTTCCCATCATGGCTCAGTGGTTAACGAACCTGACTAGCATCCATGAGGATGCAGGTCAATCACTGGCTTCACTCAGCGGGTCATGGATCTGGCATTGCTGTGAGCTGTGGTTCTGGCATAAGCTGGAGGCTACAGCTCCGATTTGACCCCTAGCCTGGTAAACTCCATATGCCACTGGTGTGGCCATAAAAGACAAATAGACAAAAATAAAATAAAATAAAATAAAATACCACCACATTGTAAATGAACTATGTAACAAATAAAGTCATATGAAATTAAAAGATAAACAGAAATTTTAAAATTAAATTTTAAAATAAATTTTTTAAAAAGTTAATATAAGTGGATACAACAGCTATAGCATATCCTTAAAATGGAATAATACTCAGCATTAAAAAGAATGAACTATTGATACAATACAACAAGAATAAATCTCAAAACATTTAGGCACCATGAAAGAAGACAGCAAGAAAAGAATACCCACTGTATGATTTCACCAAAATAATCTTCTAAGAGATGCAAACTAATCCATGTGATGGACTCAGAATTGTGGTTCCTCTGAGGACAGATGGAAGAAGCAAAGAGAGGGCAGGAGTGTAGACACCAGGGAAATTAATGATCTTTATGGCTGTGGTGATAATTTCATGGGTGTGTACATATGTCAAAATTAGATGATTTACTTTATTTTCTTTACCTTTTTTTAAATTAAAGTTTATTTACAATGTTGTACTCATTTCTGTAGTACAGCAAAGAGACCAGTCCTATACATACACATTCCCTTTCTTATATCCTCTTCCATCATGGTCTATCCCAAGATACTGGATATAGTTCCCTGTGCTATCCAGTGGGACTTCACTGCTCATCCATTCTAAAGTTTGCATCTAATAACCCACAACACCACATCCATCCCATTTTCCCCTCCAGTTTGTAAGCACTGATTTGTTCTGTTTGTCTATAAGTCAGTTTCTGTCATGTAGATAGGTTTATTTGTGCCACATTTTACTTTCCACATGTAAGTGATATTCTATGATGTTTGTCTTTCTGACTTACTTCCCTTAGTTTGAGACTATCTAGTTGCATCATGTTGCTGCAAATGGTATTACTGCATTATTTTCTATGGCTGAGTAGTATACCATTCTCTGTATATACTACACCCTCTGTATCCATTCATCTTTTGATGGACAGGTAGGTTTTTTCCGAGTCTTGGCTATTGTGAACAGTGCTGGTATGGACATTGTGGTGCATGTATCTTTTTCAATTGTAGTTTTATCTGGATATATGACCAGGAGTGAGATGGCTGGATCATATTCAGTTTTCTGAGTCACAGGGTATATTTCAGGTATGTGAATTTTATTGTATGTCATTTATACCTCCAAAGCTCTGGGTGATTTTAAAGAAACAATAACAAAATCAAGTATGGCCATGTTACTCCTCATTAGAATCCCTTTCAGCAGGTTCATAAATCAGACTGGGAACCAAAAACTCAACTGTAATGGTTAATTTTATATGTCAACTTGTCTAGGCAACAGTACATAGATATTTGATCAAACACAATTCTAGATGTTTCCATAAAGTTGTCTTAGTGGATGAAATTAACTTTGTAATCTACAGACTCTGAATAAAGCATACTGTCCTCCATAATGAGGGTGGGCCTCATCCAATATATTAAGGACCATAAGGAAAAGAATGACCTCCCACAGAGAAGATACACTTCTGTCAGCAACCTGCCTTTAGACTCAAATTTCAACTTTTCCTGGGCTTCCAGCCTGCCAACCTACCCTTCAGACTAAGTTTGCTAGCCTCCTAAATTATAATAGCCAATTTCTTTTTCTCTTCCTTCCTTTCCTCCTTTCTTCCTTCCTTCCATTCCTTTCCTTTCCTTCCTTCCTTCCTTCCTTCCTTCCTTCCTTCCTTCCTTCCTTCCTTCCTTCCTTCTTTCCTTCCTTCCTTTTTCTTTTTTTCCTTTCTCTCTCTCTCTTCCTTCCTTCCTTCCTTCCTTCTTTCCTTCCTTCCTTCCTTCCCTCCTTTCTTTTCTTTTCATTTTTTTGGCTTTTTAAGGCCACACCCATAGCCTGCATAAATTTCCAATCTAGGGGTCACATTTAGCTGCAGCTGCCAGCCTATGCCTCAGCCACAACAATGCAGGTTCCAAGCCACAACTTTGTTCTACACCACAGCTCACAGCAACACTGGATCCTTGACACTCTGATTAAGGCCAGAGTTTCAACACACATTCTCATGGATACAAGTCAGATTCATTTCCACTGAGCCAAATGGGAAATCCAAACCAATTCTTTAAAATAAATGTATATTTTTCTCTTTTTTTTTCTTCTTTTTTTTGGCCATCCCATGACATACAGAAGTTCCCAGGCCAGGGATCATATCAGATGCTTAGTTGCAACCTACACCATGGCTGCAGTAACTGGATCCTTTAACACATTGCAGAGATGGCACCAATCACATAATGCCACAATAGGAACTCCATAAATACCTCTCTCCTACAAACACACACACACACACACACACACACACACAGCCTATTTTTTTCTCCCTCTCTGGAAATCTTGACTAATACACCTACTATGACTTTAAGTAACCTATGAATCTGGTCCTCTGATATGTCTGAACTAATCACCCACTATCCCACCTGACTTAATTCTATCCAGGAACAGAGGCTCCACTAATGTCCCTGGGATAGGCCAGGCACCATCTCCCCTCAGAGTAATTATACATGCTGATCTCCATGTTATTGCCCAGGCAGCCCCATGGCTCACTTCCCTGTCCTAACTAATGTCTCTGGATGTTACCTTCTAAATAAGCTCTACATAGACCACATGGTGTGAAATTATGAACCCCACCCCAGCACTCTTGCTTCCCCACCATTATTTTGATTTTACTTTTTTTTAGAGCTACACCCATGGCATATAGAAATTCCAAGGCTAGGGTGGAAAATGAGCTGTAGCTTCCTGCCTACATCACAGACACAGCAAGGTGGGATCTGAGGTGCATTTTAAACCTTTACCACAGCTCATGGCAATGCTGGGTCCTTAACCCACTAAGCAATACCAGGGGTCAAATCCATGTCCTCACAGATATTAGTCAGGTTTGTTACAGCTGATCCATGACAGGAACTCCTTGCTCCTACCTTTTCATGCCTCATTTATTCATAGAATTTTTTACCCACTAAAAACTTAGAATGTATTTATTTCAGACATAGAAGCCAAGTAAAGAAACAATGACAATTTAAAAAAATAAATTTTACAGTGTGTTAGAAGGTTAAAAACTTCTATAGCACTTTCTATAGAACTTTCAGCCACATAAAGAAACAATAGACAATTTTAAAAATTTTTCTATAGAACTTTCAGCCAAGTAAAGAAACAATGACAATTTTAAAAAATAAATTTTACAGTGTGTTAGAAGGTTAAAAACTTCTACAGACAAAAAGGAGAATGATGAGCTAGATCATGGGTGCTTAAATATAAACTGTAAAAGGGGGTGCATTTTTTTAAACTTGTATTCACAGACTGTCAAACATTGCCTGGCACATATTAGTCAAGCAGTAGTTGTTTTTGGGTGCAGAAATTATAAATTCAGGCATTTAGTGATTTCTAATATTGGAATTGAGATCTCTGGAGAAAAAACACCACTAATTTCCAATATTAAAATTAATCCAATAACTGTAGACTGATTGCAACACAAACATCCAGTTTAGGGGGCAAGACTTAGTCTTCCCGGAATGTGGAAATTTGGTAATTGGATTGTCTACTCTGTGCTCCCCTATTGTCAAAAGCACAATGAAATTAAAGTTTATTTAGGTTTAGCAAACCATCAAAAGTACTTCATTAACCTGATACTGCATTGACAAGATAAGTGTTTTGGACTTTACTAAAATGAAATATTAGAATCTCAACTGAATGTTTGTAGCTTTGGAAGGCAAGAAACCAAGACATGGAAGCAACCCAAATGTCCATCAACAGATGAATTAAAAAGGAAGATGCAGTACATATATATAATAGAATGCTACTCAGCCATAAAAAGAATGAAATAATGCCATTTGTAGCAACATGAATGGAGCTACATATTATCATACTTAATGAAGTAAAGTAGACAGTGAATAACATACATCATATGATATCACTTATACTTGGTTATCTAAGAAAAAATATGAGGAGTTTTCATTGTGATGCAACAGAAATAAATCCAACTAGTATTGATGAGGATGTGGGTTTGATCCCTGACCTTGTTCATTGGGTCAGGGATCCAGCATTGCCATGAGCTGTGGGAGAGGTTGCAGATGTGGCTCAGAAGCTGCATCTCTGTGGCTGTGATGTAAGCCAGCAGCTGTACCTCTGATTTGACCCCCACCCTGGGAACTTCCATATTCCTTGGGTGCTTCCCAAAAAAAACCAAAAAAAGAAAGATGCAAATGACATACACAAAACTGAGGTGGATACACAGATAGAGAAAACAAACTTATGGTTAACTAAGGGGAAAACAGAAATGGACAAATTATGAGTGTGGATTACCATATACACACTGCTGTATATAGAAGAGATAACTAACAAAGACCAACCATATAGCACATGGAACTGTACTCAATATTTTATGATAATATATAAGGGAAAACAACCTGAATATAACTATATATATATATATATATATATATATATATATATATATATATATATATATAATATATGTATATATACACACATATATACACACTATATACTATATAATTTAAAAAAAACCACGGTTATTTCAAACTACACTTGAAACTAAAACAACATCGTAAGGTACCTGTACTTCTAAATAATTAAATCATTAATTTAAAAATCAATTAAACAACTGCAAAGGCAATGCTCAATGATAGATGACAATAATAAAATTTAAAAAATACATATACACAGATAAAGCTCTAAAAACCAACTGTGATAACAATATTGAAAAAAATTTAAACATACTTACACATATGCACAAAGGAGATTAGTGTTTTGAAGATGACAAGTTGAACATGCATCGTAGGTAATGTCACATTTAGGGTTATAGAGGAATAAATGTACAGTAGGAATGACTAAAGGGGAAGAGAGTGAACCAATAACAATGACTATTTAAAGGACAGTGCAGAAAGTTCTAGAGACATGGCTGATCAACACACAACTTTTTCAGGCATTTCTAACAAGGGCAGCAAGTCAAATAAGAATGTGGTTAGATGATTCTCACTTGGCAAAAAGGTTATTGGTTCTGAAAAGATTCCCTAGAGCCAATGTCATGTCTCTGTTCCTCAGGCTGTAGATGAAAGGGTTCAGCATGGGGGTGACCACTGTGTACATCACAGAAGCAATGATGTCTCTGTCATGGCACTGGTCTGATGAGGAGGAAAAGTACAGGGCCATTATTGTTCCATAGAATAGAGACACCACAGAGAGGTGGGAGCCACAGGTGGACAAAGCTTTGTAGATCCCTTTCATAGAGGGGACCCTCAGGATGCAGAGTCCAATGTGGCCATAAGAGACTAGGATGCCAATCAATGGAATAAGGAGAACCACAGCCCCTGCAGTGAATATGACAAGCTCATTGAGAGAGGTATCTGAGCAGGACAGCTTAATCAGGGCAGCAAGGTCACAGAAGAAGTGGGGGATGATGTTTTCAGCACAGAAGGATAGTTGAGCCAGGAGGAGGGTGTGGGTCAAAGCATAGGCACAGGAGAGGATCCAGGATCCAGCCAACAGACAAAGACTCAGCTCTTCTCTCATGATGATGGTGTAGTGTAGAGGGTGACAAATGGCCACATACCTGTCATAGGCCATCACTGAAAGAAGTACATTATCAATGCAAGCAAATAATATGAAAAAATACATCTGTGTTATACACCCTGCATAGGAGATGGATTGATCCTGAGTCTGCATGTTCATCAGCATCTTAGGGACAGTGACAGAGGAAAAGGAGACATCCGTGAGGGCCAAGTGGCTGAGGAAGAAGTACATGGGGGTGTGGAGGCGAGGGTCCAGCCTGATGAGCAGGATGATGAGCAGGTTCCCCAGCACTGTGGTCAGGTACATGCCCAGGAAAAGGGCAAAGAACATGCCCTGCTGCTCTGGCTGGATGGGGAGCCCCAGGAGGAGGAACTCAGACACATGGCTCTGGTTCTCCCTCCTCATGCTGATTTTCTCTCATCTGGGAATGAAGAGAAATGGGAAATGCCTAGAACTTAGCAGTACTGAGTTTAGCAGTTACCTTGTGGACACATGGTTTATCAGAGTGAGTGTTTCAGTGTACAGACAGGTCTCACTGCACTGCACTCACACACTGATGTATCATACAGTCTGGTGAGTAGAACACAGTGTGATTTGTCTGAACATTGACACAGTCACAGGGGAAAATATGTGACTTATTCAAACCCTTCATTAGAAATAGGGAACAGCACATTCTCTTTTTTTAGAGTGGAGACATCATGATATACAGTAGGGAGGATGTAATAAATAAGAAAAGTCTCTTTCATGGCTCTACTGTCAGACTGCTTATGTGCTTCTGTCTGGCTTACACACACAGACACACACAGCAGATAAAGCATTATTTGGAAGATTATTATACAATGTTCAAAATAAAGTGCTTGACACAAAATGTTATTTTATCATTAGAATGACTGTAAGAAATACAAAAGAAAGAAAGAAGAAAAAAATGAAAGAAAGAAAGAAGGAAAGAAAGAGCAAGAGATAGAAGTGAATGAAGGAAGGTAGGACAGAAGGAAGGGAGACAGGGTGGAAGGAAGAAAAAGGCAAATATTAAGAGATTTCCTCAAAAAACATCCATGGAACTTCCATATGATTAAGGAATTTTAGTTCTGCTTATATACTCAGAATAATTGAAAGCAGGGGTCAAATAGGTATTTATACACCCATATTTCAAGCGGCATTATTCACAGTAGTCAAAACATGGAAAAAACCCATGTCCTTTAACAAGTGATTGGATAAATAAAATAGTGGTCTATACATACAGTGGAATACTATTCAGCCTTAGAAAGGAAAGAAATCCTGATACAGACACAACATGAATGAACCTTGAAGACATTATGCTAAGTAAAATCATGCAGTCACAAATGTATAAATACTGTAAGATTCCATTCATATAATATTCCTAGAAGAGTCAAATTAATAGAGACAAAAATGGAATGGTAACTGTCAGGGGCTGGTGTGGGGACGAAAGGTGAAGTTATTCTTCAGTGTTTAAAGAGTTTCCACTTGGGAAAATAAAAAATTCTGGAGATAGATTGTGGTGGTGGTTGTACAACAATATGAATTACGTAGTGCCAGAGAAATGTATGCAAAAATTATTGAAAAGGTACATTTTGTTCCATATATTTTATCACAAAAATAATTTTTAATTTAGAAAATATATCTCAAGGTTCAAGTCAATAAATACTGACTAAAAATAGCAATCAAAAGGAGAGTGACACAAAAATTAAATAAATTAGCTCATTATTTGGGTAAGATGTGTAAACAGACATCAGAAACTAAAGATGACAAAGATAGAGGAGGTCATCAAGCAAGATCAAGTAGCTTCCTGAAAATGCATGTTTACTCCTGAGGACTTGCTCTCACATCCAGAAAATAGCACAGGCCCAGACCATGGCCCTTGGTGATCAGTAGGTCCACAGAACTTGACTCATTCTATTTTCAAAAACTTTTCTAAGGAATAGCTTCCTTCATGTCTGCCATTTTCTCTCTCTCCCCTTCCATCACCAGGGCTTGAAGATGGCTCAATTCTGAGCATACAGGCAAAGTGAAGGATATGTGAATTTGCCCAGTGAGGTGACTAGAGAGAGAGATACTGCAGATGCTGTAGGTCCAAGGACATATGTCAGAATTCACAGTCATCTGATTAACAATACATGGTTCCAAAATTAATCCCACCCTGTTCCCCAGAGTGGAAATGCGGAAATCATTAAACATCAATGAGGAACGTAGTGAGAAGTTCTCTAGCCTTCAAACCATCTAGACAAAGTGCCACCAACATAGCATAAAGAGGACTTGGTTTGCTGCCTGTTTATGTCTAGAGCTGAGACAAAGGAAGACTCAGGCTCTGAGACTGTCTGACCAGGTCAAAAGCATACACATATTTCCCAGGCCCTCACGTGGTCCTCTCTGCTCTACAGCCATCCAAGGACAGGAGAAGTAGATTGTGTGTGTTATACACAGAAACAGACACTCAGCATGAAACAGAGTGACATAAAAACAAAACCCCAGGTGCTTATTTTTTGTCCCTCTCCAAGCTATCTTCATCCTAGTCAGAAGTTAGGTTTGTATGTATTCTTACCAACTTACTTACAACTTTAAAATTAAATATTTTGTCAATGACAATTTAAAAAACGCACAAATAAGAACCCTTCTACACTGTTGGTGGAGATGTCAAGTGGTGTGGCCATTATGGAAAACAGTATGGAGATTCCCCAGACATTAAAAGTAGAAACACCACATGATACAGAGTCCCATTTCTGAGTGTAGATCAAAAAGGACTGGAATCAGGATCTCGGAGAAGGATCTACTCTCCTATGTGGACGGCAGCTTGGTGCAAAACCGATAAGCTGTGGAAACAAGCCACATTCCCATTGACAGATGAATGGATAAATGTGGCATATAGACACAATGGATTATAATTTTGGCTTAAAAAATGGAAATCCTGCCATTTCTCACAAGATGGATAAAATAGAGAATATTATGTTAAATGAAATAAGCCAGTCTTACAAGGACAAATACCAAAAAATTTCACTTTGAGAAACTCATATAAACAGAGAATAAATGGCAGTCAGCAAGGTCTAGGGGGAAGGAGAAATGCAGTGTTGCTCTTTAATTGAAATATAGTTTCAGTTATGCAAGATGAATTACTTCTAGGGACCTGCTGGGCAGCATAATGCCTAGAGTCACAAACAGTATATTGTGCACCTAAAAATGCCTTGAAAGAGTAGATCTCATTTTTCTTACCACATAAAAAGGAAAAAGGACATTTTAAAGGAGACAGATATGTTAATGACCTTGGCTGTGGTGATAGCTTCACAAGAATGTGCACAAGTCCAAACTCCTCAAATTACGTATATTAAATATGTGCAGTGTTGTGTATATAAATTATACCTCACCTTGTTTAAAAATAAAGCAAGCAAAACCACATCCTGTCTCCCACACAACTCACAAGCCATACACACTCACACACACAGAAACTCCACTACACACATTAAGAATCAGGTGTGGTCAAACACAACACACAAATAACATAAAAACAAGCAAAATGCACACAGAAACCCAAGCACACACACATGTATTGTAGATTTCCAGCCTTCATCATCTGTTATTAGCACTGTACAATAGGGCTTTCCACAAGGAAGTAAATACTCTATAGTTGTGTTTTCAATACAGCAGCACCAGTATCCTGAAGCTACTGGAGACTTGAATTACAGCTAGTGGAAATGAGGAACCCAAATTTTAACTTTAGTTCATTTTCATTACTTTTAATGTTATGTCCACTTGAGGCTGGAGGCACCATGTAGGTCAGTTTGTGAATAAGTCATTTAGAAAGACAGGGTTATTTCAGCAACATAAACATATATTTTCCATACCTCTTCTTCCTAGTCCTCACATTAATGCACACAACTATGCCAAGGGATTGTTCCTCAACTTGCTCCAATCTCTGCTGCTCCAGGCTACTACCTGAGGATTCATCTATTATGCCTCCGTTGCCTGAGGATTTTTAGCACTTCCCCACATGTTTACAAGAAGGAGAACAATGAGCAGGGAAGATCCACATTTACCAACAGGATTGAGACCCCAGGGAACACACACCCAAGCTTCTGGTTAGAGAAGACAACGGACTTAACTGCCCAATTCCTTGCCATCCTCTGGAGATGGATCCAGTACAGGGTCTAAAGGGGCTGAATTACAGGAGTCCCAGAGACATGTCTAAGGTCAGTGGCATATTTGTCTTCCCTCTGCCTGTTCATGAGGAGAAATAGAGGCCACAAACATCCTTGAACTTTGAAGAACCTACAATGGAATCTGCCATTTCAGCCACTGCAGAAACGAACAAACAGAGTAGGATCAGCACTTGAAATCCCACACCACTCACCCTGAACTGTGTTGCAGCTCACATCCCATCACCATCATTTATTCCATCCATGTGAAACCACAAAACACTCATAAAAGCCAAAGACATCTTGAGCAAAATGGACAAAACTATAGGCAACACAATTCCTGACTGAAAACTATATTTCAAACCTTTAAATATCAACACAATATATTACTGTCTTTAAAATACACATATAAATAAGTGAAACAAAATATAGAGCCCAGAAAGAAACCCACACATACATGATCAAGTGATCTTTGAAAAGGGAACCCAAAACAAACAATGGGGAAAAGTGAGTCTCTTCAATAAATGCTGCTGGGAAACTGGATATCCACACACATAACCAGGAAAGTGAATCCCACCAGTGAAAACAACTGTCTGTTCCATCCCATCCTGGGAACAAAAATGTTTGCCACCTTCTTTGGCAACAATGTGGCCATAAGGGAGCTATTCAGGGGCATCTCATAGTTCACAGCCATGTTCCAACAACATGGGTGGATCTAGAGGGTATTATGCTCTGTGAAATAAGAGAGACAATGATAAATATCATGGCATCTCACTTATAATTGGAAAGTAAAAATCAAAACTATAAATCAATAAAACAAAATGACAACAGACTCATAAATACAGAGAAGAAACCAGTGGGCACCAGAGGGGACAGTGTCTGGGGGAAAGGGATGAAGTAGGTGATGTGGATGAAGAGAAACAATCCTCCAGTTATAAAATAAAGAAAATTGGGATGTAAAATACAGCATAAGGAATATGATCAATAATAACATAAGTGCTTATGGGGACAGAGAGTCACTAGATTGATAATTACGGTGATCATTTCATAATGTGTGAAAATGTCAAGTCACCATGTAATACCCCTGAAGTTAACACAATATTGTTTGTAAACTTAATTTCACACAGTGAGTGTAGAGGGACCTGAGCCCTAGTCCCTCAGATTAAAAGCCTTATACTCTATTGACTGAGCTACACAGCCACTGCAAGTTATATTTCAATAAAGAATTTAGTATAATGACTTGGCACAAGAATAGTCCACAATCTATTGTTCATAATGCTGAAAATTTTTATGAACATTTGGATTCTAGACTAAGGGCTTTACCCATGTTTCTTAATTAATACCAAACCTCAGCCTTACTTTCCAAGATTTTTTTTTCAAAAATTGCACAGATACATTAAGAATTAGTGTTATTTGGAGTTCATTTGCTATCTCAGCAGGTTACCAAAAACATTAGTATCCAGGAGGATGCAGGTTCAAACCCTAACCTCACTCATTGGGTTAAGGATCTGGTGTTACCACAGGCTGCATTATAGGCAGCAGATGTGGCTCAGATCTGGTGTTGCTGTGGCTGTGGTGTTGGCCAGCAGATGCAGCTCTGATTCTACCCCTAGCCTTGGGAGTTCCATATGCCACAGGTGCAGCCATAAAAAGAAAAAAAATTTTTCCAATTACTATTGATCTTTATCATTAATCAATTAATTGTTTAAGGTGGTGTTTGCCATCTTCTCTACAGTAACTTACTATTTAAACCTTTGTAATTAACTATCATTTGGTAGATATTTTGAGACTGTATAACAACAACACTTTTCTTAATAAAATTACACCTACTATATCAAATATCCACTGGTGATTTGTACATAGAAAAAAACAGTTGCAAAAGGGTGGGGAAATGGTGATTTTTCTAAACTTGATCATTTCCTCTATGTTGACTAACTGTATTCTCCTATAGGAAGGAACTTGCCCTTATTCCACATTCATTCATTTCTCTCATTGATTTATATATCATCACAGAGTCATGAATTCAAATTTATTCTCTGAGTTGTAACCAATTACTGACATTATTCATTTTGAAGCTCTAATTATTCCAGATATGGCCAATAGGAGCCCCTTCAAGCAGGCTTCTGTGTCCCTTTCATTCTCTGAGCACTTTTTATTTTCAAGCTCAGAAAAATTTCCCTGGTCTTTTTGTGTCCTTGCCCCAGACCTAGAATAAGGCATTTTTCTAAGTCACTTTGGTTACTGTTAGAATAAAATAAAATAAAATAAATTCTTCTACCTGATAGAAATCCAATTAAAACAGACAAGATAGCAAATAATGAAGTCCGTGTACTTCACCCTTCCATTGTTCATTTTTTATCTTCATACAGTTTTTTTTTATTAATTTTATATTCCCATAACCATAATTTATCTTATGTGGTATTGTATACCTTTTTTCTATGATAATTTATTATAATAATATTTGCATATCTACTTTAATGCATATCATTACATGGGTCTACTTATAATTTTTAATTTTTAGCTGGTCATTTGGTGAAGTAACACAAAGATTCATGGTGAAACTTTACTGAAGTTTATACTATGCCTTGAAATCTATTTTCATAGTTATTCAATGAAGTTTGCTTGACTCTCTCCCAAGAATCCATTTTAATTGGCTCCATTGTCTTAGTGCCTGTCTTCCTGTGGCTTGATCTTTGGTTGTTAATTTTTTTTTTAATTTTTAAAAGTTTTAATGAAGTATTATTTTTCTTATTACTCAAATGAATTTATCACATCTATAGTTGTATAATGATCATAACAATCTGATTTCACAGGATTTCCATCCCACAACCCAAGCACATCCCCCCACCCCACAAACTGTCTCCTCCAGAGAACATAAGTTTTTCAATGTCTGTGAGTCAGCATCTGTTCTGCAAAGAAGTTCAGTCTGTCCTTTTTTCAGATTCCACATGTCAGTGAAAGCATTTGGTGTTGGTGTCTCATTGTATGGCTGACTTCACTTAGCATGATAATTTCTAGGTATCTTGTTCCTTTTCTAGGTATCCTTTTAATGGCTGAGTAATCTTCCATTGTGTGTATATATACCACATCTTATTGATCCACTCCTCTGTCGATGGACATTTAGGTTGTTTCCATGTCTTGGCTATTGCAAATAGTGCTGCAATGAACATTGGAGTACATGTGTCTTTGCGAGTCGTGGTTTTCTCTGGATAGGTGCCCAGGAGTGGGACTGCTGGGTTGAATGGTAGTTCTATTTTTGGTTTTCTGAGGCATCTCCATCTTGTTTTCCACAGCAGTTGCCCCAATTTATAATTCCACCAACAGTGTACTAGTGTTCCTTTTTCTCCACACCCTCTCCAGCATTTATTGTTTGAGACTTTTTGAAGATGGCCATTCTGGCTGTGTTAGGTGGTACATCATAGTGGTTTGATTTGCATTTCTCTAATGATGAGTGATATTGAACATCTTTTCATGTGTTTTTTGGCCATCTGCATGTGTTCTTTGGAGAACTGTCTGTTTAGATCTTATGCCCATTTTTGGATGGGGTTGTTTGTTTTTTTGGTATGGAGCTGCAGAAGGTGACTATAAATTTTGGAGAATAATCCCTTGTCAGTGGATTCACTTGCAAAGATTTTCTCCCATTCTGTGGGTTGTCTTTTTGTGTTGTTTAAGGTTTCCCTTGCTGTGCAGAAACTTTGAAGTTTGATTAGGTCCCATTTGTTTATTTTTGTTTTTATTGTCAATACTCTAAGAAATGGACCTGAGAAGATATTGTTGTCATTTATGTCAGAGAGTGTTTGGCCTATGTTTTCCTCTAAGAGTTTTATAGTGTCTGGCCTTACATCTAGGTCTTTAATCCATGTTGAGTTTATTTTTGTGTATGTGTTAGGGAGTGTTCTCATTTCATTCTTTTCCATGTGGCTATCCAGTTTTCCCAGCACCACTTATTGAACAAGCTGTCCTTTCTCCATTGTATATCCTTGCCTCCTTGGTCATAGATGAGTTGGCTGTAGGTGCGTGGGTTTAAATCTTGGCTTTCTATCCTGTTCCACTGATCTCTATTTCTAACTTTGTGCCAGTACCATACAGTTTTGATGACTGTTGCTTTGTAGTGTAATCTGAAGTCTGGGATCCTGATTCCTTCAGCTCCATTTTTCTTTTTCAGGATGTCTTTGGCTCTTCTGGGTCTTTTGTGCTTACAAACAAACTTTAAAATATTTTTTTTGAGTTCTGTGAACAATGTCCTTGGTAGTTGATAGGGATTGCATTGAATCTGTAGATTGCCTTAGGTAGTATAGTCATTTTGATAAGATTAACTCTTCCAATCCATGAGCATAGTATGTCTTTCCATCTATTTGTGTTATCTTTGATTTCTTTCATCAGTGGCTTATAGTTTTCAGAGTACAGGTCTTTTGTTTCTTTAGGTACGTTTACTCCTAGGTATTTTATTCTTTTGGATGTGATGGTAAGCGAGATTGCTTCCCTAATTTCTATTTCTGCTCTTTCATTGTTGGTGTATAGAAATGCTGTTCATTTCTGTGTATTAATTTTGTATCCTGCAACTTTGCCAAGTTCATGGATGAGCTCTAACAGTTTTCTGGTAAAGTCTTTAGGGTTCTCTAGGTATAGTATCATGTCATCTGCAAATAGTGATAGTTTTACTTCTTCCTTTACAATTTGGATTCCTTTTATCCCTTTTTCTTCTCTGATTGCTGTGGCTAGGACTTCCAAAACTATGTTGCAGAGTAGTGGTGAGAGTGGATATCCTTATCTTGTTCCTGATCTCAGTGGGAATTCTTTCATCTTCTCACCATTGAGAATGAGGTTTGCTGTGGGTTTGTCATAGATGGCCTTTGTTATGTTGAGGTAGGTTCCCGCTATGCCCACTTTCTGAAGGGTTTTTATCAGAAATGGGTGTTGGATTTTGTCAAAGGCTTTTTCCACATCTATTGAGAGGATCATGTGGTTTTTATTCTTCAGTTTGTTAATGTCGTGTACAACACTGATGGATTTGCAGATATCAAAGAACCCTTGCATCCCTGGGATAAATCCCACTTGATCATGATGTACAATCCTTTTAATGTATTGTTGGATGCTGTTTGCTAGTATTTTGTTGAGGATTTTTGCATCGATGTTCATCTGTGAAAGTGGCCTGTAGGTTTCCTTTTTCTGGTATCTTTGTCTGGTTTTGGTATCGGGGTGATGGTGGCCACATAGAATGCATTTGGGAGTATCCCTTTCTCCACAATGTTTTGAAATAGTTTCAGATGTATAGGTGTTAGCTCTTCTCTAAATGTTTGATAGAATTCGCCTGTGAAGCCATCTGGTCGTGGACTTTTGTTTGTTGGAAGTTTTTTAATCACTGTTTCAATTTCAGTTCTTGTGATGGTCCATTTATCATTTCTATTTACTCTTGGTTTAGTCTTAGAAGATTGTACTTTTCTAAGAATTTGTCCATTTCTTCTAGGTTTTTCATTTTATTGGCATATAGTTGCATATAGTAGTCTCTTATGATCCTTTGTATTTCTGTGATGTCCATTGTTACTTCTCCTTTTTCCTTTCTAATTTTATTGATTTGAGTCCTCTCTGTTTTTTGCTTGATAAGTCTGGCTAGGGGTTTATCAATTTTGTTGTTCTTGTCAAAGAACCAGCTTTTCGTTTCATTGATCTTTTCTATGGTTTTCTTGGTTTCTATTTCATTGATTTCTGCTCTGATCTCTATGAGTTCTTTCCTTCTAGTAACTTTAGGTCTTATCTGTTCTTCTCTCTTGAGCTGCTTTCAATGTAAAGTTAGCTTGTTTATTTGTGCTTTTTCTTGTTTCCTGAGGTGGGCTTGTATTGCTCTAAACTTTCCTCTTAGAACAGCTTTTGGTGTATCCCATAGGTTTTGGAGTGTCGTATTTTCATTGTCATTTGCTGCTAGGTATTTTTAAATTTCCTCAGTGATCCCTTGGTTGTTTAGTAGCATGTTGTTGAGTCTCCATGTGTTTGTGGTTTTTGCAGGATTTTTCTTGCTGTTGTTTTCTAGCCGTATAGCGTTGTGGTCAGAAAAGGTGCTTGATATGCTTTCAATTTTCTTAAAGTTACTGAGGTTGGATTTGTAGCCCAGGATGTGATCAATCTTAGAGAATGTTCCATGTGCACTTGAGAAAAATGCATATTCTGTTGCTTTTGGATGGAATATCCTAAAATATCTATGAAGTCCATCTTGTCTAATGCATCATTCAGGGCCTGTGTTTCCTTATTGATTTTCTGTCTGGTTGATCTGTCCATTGCTGTAAGTGGGGTGTTAAAGTCCCCCACTCTTATTGTGTTATTGTCAATTTGTCCTTTTAAGGTTGTTAGCAGTAGCCTTATATATTGTGGTGAACCTATGTTGGGTCTGCAGTTATTTAAAATTGTTATATCTTCTTGGATTGATCCTTTGATCATTATGTAATGTCCTTCTTTGTCCCTTAAAATATTCTTCATTTTAAAGTCTATTTTGTCTGATATGAGTATTGTTACTCTTGCTTTCTTTTGATCCCTGTTTGCATGAAATATTTTCTTCCATCCTCTCACTTTCAATTTGTATGTGTCCCTAGAAGTGAAGTGGGTCTCTTGAAGACAGCATATATATGGGTCTTATTTTTGTATCCATTAAGTCAGTCTATGTCTTTTGGTTGGGGCTTTAGTCCATTAACATTTAAGGTAATTATTATGTATGTTCTTATTGCCATTTTATTAATTGCTTTGGATTTGTTTTTGTTGCTCTTTTTTCTTTTCTTCTTCTCCTGTGCTTTTCTGGCTAGAGAAGTTCCTTTAGTATTTGTTGTAAGGCTGGTTTAGTGTTGCTGAATTCTCTCACGTTTTGTTTATCTATGAAAGTTTTGATTTCTCCTTCCAATCTGAATGAGAGCATTGTTGGGTAGAGTAATCTTGGTTGGAGGTTTTTTTCCTTTCATCTTGTTAAGTATATCATGCCAGTCCCTCCTGGCCTTCAGAATTTCTGCTGAAAAATCTGCTGATAACCTTACTGGGGTTCCCTTGAATGTTATTTGTTTCTTCTCCCTAGCTGCTTTCAAGATTTTCTCTTTGTCTTTAATTTTGGTCCGTTTCATTAATATGTGTCTCAGTGTATTCCTCCTTGGGTTTATTTTATATGGTCCTCATTGTGCTTCCTGGATTTGAGTGGATGGTTCCTTTCCCATGTTAGGGAAGTTTTTGGCTATTGTCTTCTGGAATATTTTTTCTGTCCCCTTCTCTTTCTCTTCTTCTTCTGGCACCCCTATAATACGGATAGTGGTGCACTTAACATTGTCCCAGCGTTCTCTGAGACTCTCTTCATTTGTTTTCAATCTTTTTTCTCTTTTTTCTGTTCTGCATCCATAATTTCCACTAATCTTTCCTCCACCTTACTTATTTGTTCTTCTACCTCCTGTATTCTGCGTTAGCTGCTTCTAGTCAATTTTTTATTTCAGTTATTGTATTTTGCTTCTCTTCTTCTTTAAGTTTTATATCATATCTTTTTCTCAGTGTTCCCTGTAAGTCACCCATGTTTTCCTCCAGTTTATTTCCAATGTCTTGCATCATCTTCAGCATCAACAATCTAAAGTCTTTTTCCTGGAGGCTGAGAATCTCCTCATCACTTAGCTGATTTTCTGGTTCCTTTCTCCCTCATCTGAGTTATAGTTCTCCATCTTTTCATTTTTATAGGTTTTTGTTGTGGTGACCTTTTTACAGAGAATAAAGTTGTAGCCTCTCTTACTTCTGGTGTCTGCCCCCCTGTGGCTGAAGTCGGTATGGGGGGCTTGCTGTAGGTGTCCTGATGGGAGGGGCTGATGCCTGCCCACTGGTAGGTGGAGCTGATTCTAATCTCTCTGATGGGTAGGGCTTAGTCTCTAGATGGGATTAGAGGCAGCTGTGTGCCTGAGGTGTCTTTAGGTAGCCTGTTTACTGAGATGTGGGGCTGTGATCCCACCTGGATTGTTGTTTGCCCTGGGGCTTCCCAGCAGCTGACTGATTGGTGGTGCCTGATTTTCCCAAAATGGCCACCTCCAGAGAAATTCATGGCTGCTGAATATTTCTGAGAGCTTTGCTTTCAATGTCCTTCACTCACAACAAGCCATGTTCACCCCTGTTTTCCCAGAATGTCCTCCAAGAACTTCAGTCAACTTTGACTCAGATTCTTTTGAAGACTCTGCTTTGCCCTGGGACCCAGTGCACATGAAAGTCTGTGTGTGGCTTTTAAGAATGGGGTCTCCATTTCACCCAGTCCCATGGAGCTCCTGTCCCCAAGCCCCACTGGCCTTCAATGCCAGATGCTCCAGGGGCTCTTTCTCCCAGTGCCACATCCCCACATGTGAGGGTTTGATGTGGGGCTCAGAACTCTCCCTCATGTAGATGAGTCTCTGTGAGCCAGTTAGTTTCCACTCTGTGGGGTTTCCCACCTAGGAGGTTTGGAGTTGTTTATATTGTGAAATCACCCCTCCTACCTCTTGATGAGGCCTCCTCTTCTTCTTCTGGAGTAGGGTATTTTTTTAAGGTTTTTGGTCCATTTGGGTGAAGATCGCTCAGTCTTTAGTTGTGAATTTTGTTGTTTTTAGGAGATAAGTTGAGCTTCAGTCCTTCTATTCTGCCATCTTAATCCCCTCTCTGTTATTGCTTCTTTAAAAACACCCAGAGTTTTGGAGGTATAAATGACATACAATGAACTTTCTATACCTTTTGAAAGGTATAGAAAGGTAAAGTATATCTTTTGATTCTGAAACCTGAATATAGGTGTACTATATGATCTAACCATTCCACTCTTTGTTGTATATTCAAATAAAACTATAATTGAAAAGATATATCCACCACTGTGTTCATAACAGCAATTTTCACAATATGCAAGACATAGAAATAACCTAAATGGCCATCAACAGATGAATGGATACAGAAGATGAGGTATATATATACTACTCAGGACTAAAGAAGAAAAAAATATGCCATTCATAGAAATATGATGCAAGTACATTACTTCTATTAAGTAAAGTAAGTCAGAAAGACAAAGACAAATATCACATGATACACTTATATGTGGAATATAAAATAAGGCACAAATGAACCTATCTGCAAAAAAGAAGCTGCCTCTTAGACATAGAGAAGAGACTTGTGGTTGTCATGGGGGGTGGGGTGAAGGATGGACATGGCAGTTAGGGTTAGTAGATATAAACTCTTGCATTTAGAATGGATAAGCAATGAGGTCCTGCTGTATAGCCCAGGGAACTATATCCGGTATATCAGGATATAGTTGGATAGACCATGACAGAGGAAATATCAAAAATGGAATGTGTATATGTGTGTATATGTGTGTGTGTGTGTGTATTTATATGTCACTTAGCTATATGTATATATGTGTGTGTGTGTATATATATATATTTATATTTATATATATATATATATTTATATGTCACTTAGCTATACTGCAGAAATGGGCACAACATTGTAAATCAACTATACATCAATAAAAAGGTAAAAAAAATGAATATAACCTTTGACTGGTTTTGATATATGTATACACTCATGAAACTGTCGAAACAGCCATCAAGATCAGGAATTTCCCTGGTGTCTACCCTCCTGCCCTCTCTTTGCTCCCCAACTGTCCTCAGGGGAACCAATGATCTGTTTCTGTCACATTAGGTAGTCAGCATCTCTTAGAAGCTTATTTCAGTGGAATCATATAGTGTGCAATCTTTTCTTCTGCCTCTTTTACTCAGCATAAGAATTTTGAGATTCTTTTATGTTCTATTGTGTATCAATTGTTCTTTCTATTTATTACTGAGTAGTATTCTATTGTACAGATGTACCACAGCTATTGTGTCCTCTCACATTTTATAATTTTTTTGAAATTTTTTATTAATGAAAATTTTTCATTATTTTTTATTTTAAAACTGTTTCTTTTTATCTTTTAATTTTTTACTTTCATTTGACTATGTTTATTAGAGTATGATTCATTTACAGTGTTGTGTTAGTTTCAAGTGTAAAACAAAGTGATTCAGTTATGCAGACACACACACACAGACAATTTATATATTCTTCTGAGATTATTTTCCCTGAAAGGTTATGACAAAATATTGAGTATAGACTCCTGTGCTTTAAATTAAGTCCATTCACTTACTAACAGTAAGTCCACTGATGAACATCTGGGCTTTTCCCATTTATGGCTATTAAATAGATCTATTATGGACATTCGTGTATGGTCTATATATAACTATACAGATTCTTTTATGTTGTATAAATACCTAGTCACATGCTAAGTATGTGTTTAACTTTAAAAAAAATGTTCACTTTTTGTATTCCCATGAGCAGTGTATGAGTGTTCCAGTTCCATCATATCTTCAGTGACACTGAGAGCAGCAGACTTTTCAATTTTAGCCAGTCTAATAGTTCGGTAATGGTGTAAACCAGCTTACAGACATGGAGACACTTGATTTAAGGTGTGTCTGTGTTCTTGAAAAAGAATCCTGTAACACTGGGTATTTTATGGAATAGCTCCAAGCATGATTTTCATCATTCTGCAGCACTTGTCACCATTTATATGCCATTCATTTTGCATAAATAATATTTAATGCTTCCTGCCACTTGGATGTGCTTTCTAAGACAGGGACTTCTGTTTATGTTATTAACTGTTATGGCTCTAGAGAATATATCAGTATTATGTTTGTGGGAACCATAATGTTTATTTAAGGGAATGAGTTAATGAATGAGCTGATGAATTCATTCAACAATCACTAGTCACATTTGCCTTTTATGAGCCATAGGTGATCTCTAGTGATACAAAGACATTGAAAATAAACCTTAACATTCAGTAAGCTTTCATTAAGTGCTCATTAAACCAGCCTTCAAATTCAAACAAAGAGAACAATTATTATTTCCACTTTGAAGAAATTGAGTCTCAATGGCCTTTGATAATTTGCTCAAGTATGCTCTCATAGTAGGTGAAGAACACAGAGTACTTTTTCCAGAGTTTTATATTCAATCCTCCTTCTCCTGAATAAGGCATAGACTGCTCCCTAAAAAACCTTCCAATGGAGTGTGGATATGGGCACATTTTAAGGGGCTTTGTATTCTAATGAAAGTCTGTGTCAGTGTTGGGGAACCTGAAGAAGTCTGAAGAAGTCCTTCCACTGCCTGTGACATACAGTGTCCTTGGGAGAAGCTCATGAAACAGAGGACACAAGGAATGGGGAACTCCTACTTCTCATTGGAGATTTGACCAGAAGCCCAAGTTACCACTGATATCATGGACACTTTCTCCTGTGAAACCAGGTGTAGCTCAGCCCCTGTGGACACTAATTATCTTCCTTCCCAAGGGGGCAGGAGGAATTTGGGAAGTTTCCCCAGTGGATGTCTTCTCTAGTCAGGGCTCATGCTGGATTCTCTATGGGGTCTCTTTTGGATGGAGAAAAGGGGATCTCCTTGCATATCGTTTTGAAGTTGGAGAACCAACAGGAAAGACTGTAAGGTCCTCAGGGCACAAATTTTTGCTTTTTCTTTCAATCCTGCATCTACTGGACAGAAAGTGAGGATTCAGGTAAAAGAATGAAGTAGTAGGTATTTGATCCCAAAGCCCAGATATAGCTCGGAAGGAACCCAGAAACTCCACGTTTGTACGGGGCTGAGAGGATATTCAAGTTCTTCAGGGCCCACAGTTAATGAGATGCATAGCCCAGACTCAATTCTGAGTCCGAGCCCAAGGACTCAATCTATTTCATCTACTCTTTCCTGTAAAAGATTTCTTGAAAACCTTTGTGTTTACTCTTAATGTATATTAGCATGTATCAATCTCTATTTAGAGTCTGAATTCATGTATCTGATATGTGATTTTTAAGTGTTGCTGGTGGTTTTATATTTGTTGAGATTATGCAAGGGTTGTTTGTTCATGGTTATGTGGATTATTTTGCATGTACCATCTTGTGTGTTATTTAGGAATTTATTTTTGTGAATCTTTGGATAATTGAGCCATGAACTATGATTACTGTCCTATAGATCACAGGTGCTAAGAAATTATAAATCAGTAATTTAAGTGTGCACTTTAGTGTGTGTTTCACAGACAAGTATCAGGGGCTTCTGTTATAATGCCTGTGATTCCAAATAATCCTTTAACTATCTTTTAACAGTGGCTCTATCACTGCATTGGTGAGCAGGTTCACATTCATTTGTGCCCCTGAGTAGGTGCCATGTACTAATGGATATGAGCTCAGTGTCTGTACTGTGTCAGACTGGGTCCCAATCCTCTGTCTTCTCCTTAAATATTTTTGTGATCTTAGGAAGTGACTTCAATTATCTGAGGGTCACGAATCCTCACAGGTGCAAAAGAAGGAAGTCTTTCAACCTCCCAGTGTTATTTTGAGGTCTAAGTGAGGAAAGCATGCAAATTATTCAGCATGGAGCCTGACACATAATTGGTGCTCAGTATAAAGGAGATATTTTTATTTTCTTGCTCCAAACTTCATGTTTATATTAACAGGTAGAAGTCTGTGAAAACAGGTCCAGCCAAAGTCTCCTGCTCAAACTTCAAGGTGACAGTCAGAACTACCTTCCACGGCTCATGGCCAAACTACGTCCTTCACAAGGTCTTCCCTGAATCAAGGTTCCTGGTTGCTTCATATTATCTTGTTCTCTTCCAGTTTCTCTGTGAGGACCAACACCGTGTAAGTCAGGGAATAGTCATGCCTCTGAATGGTAATCCTTGTCCTCCTTATTGGCCATGAACTGAAATAACCAATGACCCAAGCAAGAATGTGGTCTTGTTACTGAGTCCAAACTTGTATTGCTTGTTGCATGATAGGCCAGTAAATAGAGAGTCCATTTGTTGGGGCAAGGAATAGTGAATTTATTTGGAAAGCCAACAAATAGAGAAGATGGTATCCTAAAGAACCATCTTCCCTGAGTTAGAATTCAGGCTTGTCTTTTACTCAAGTGGGTAAGATTGGTTGCTGCAAACTTTTTGGTGTTGGAATCTTTTCTTCTTGCAGCTGTCCATATAGGTCAGGTCACAGTGCTTGAGTAAACCTAGAAGGAGACAAATATTATTCTCTGATCTGCAGCTTTTTAATCTTCATATGAATGGGAAAGTGTTATACCTTTAAAGGTCAGAGGCTTGTGAATGGGGTCTTCTGTATATTTCAGGCTAGAGGCAACACTCCTCACTTGTAGCAAAGCAATGGGATACAAAGGTGAAAGTAAAAGAAATAAGAATAACATGGAGTCAGATTTGTTCTTTTATTTCAAGCTCTGAGGGGGACTTGCTGTCCTGTCCCTATATTTGAGTGAGAATGTCTATCTTGAGTCCTTCTTGGGGGCTCTGTGACTGGTAATTCTTACCTCTAACCTAACTTATAAAACAATAATATTAGTGGAGCTTATGTACAGAGAAATGAGACACCAAGGATTTTTTTTTAACCAGGAAGCAGCATTTATTATGGCAGAGTCAAGTTGTTTGGCAAGATGCCACTGGATGATGCCATGACCTAAACATTTGAGTTAAATCCCCTATTGTGACCCTGGAGCCCTCATGTAGGTATAAGAAGAAGGTCTTGGAGATATTTGGGAGTCCCAAACAAGGTGCCTTTTTGAGGACTTGCTTCATTTCTTCAAAGGCCTTTTGCTGTACTAGTTCCCCAAACAAAGGCTCCTGCTATACTCCCTTTGTGGCCTGATTAAGGGTTTTTTTTTGTCAAAATGGAGAAGTTAGGTATCAAAATCCTGCAGAAACTTGTGGCTCCTTGAAATTTGTGAACTTGGCATCAGGTGGAGGGACCCAGGGTTGAGCAGACAGCCTGCTTTTTCTCAGGGCCAATTTGATATTATTCCTGGGGTATATGAACCTAGGTATTTAACCTTTTTATTCATGTTGTTTACAAGAGCCCCTTTGTGGTGCTCCAGTATTTGAAATCTCCAGGCTTTATTAGGGTCCCATTTGGGGATTTTCTTCTTTTCTCAGGGAGCTGGCTCTGGGCATCAACCTGTGCATTTACTGTCCCAGTTGGCCTGACTTTTTGGTTGCTTTCCCACTAGTGTATAAGGGGTTAACACTGGCAGCTCAGGAGAGGCATCTACTGGTGGTGTCAAGGGTTAGTCAAGGGAGGGGTTGCTGGGGGTTGAGCCACTTGGGGGAGACATTGCTCCTGTATGGCCTGGGCTGTTGGGAGCTGGGAGCACAGGATGCAGTGGAGGGTAAAATGGTGCATAAGGTGGGGGGATTTCCTCAGTTCCCCCAGATAAATGAGGCTTCTTGAGTTCCATTCAGCACTTTAAAGAAGCCATTATTTGAGCTAACATGACATTTCAATTCTCTTCCAGACAGGCTCTCAGACTAGGTGATGGGGAAAAGACTGTGTCTTGACAGCAGTCAAGATAAGGGAGTTGGTCTTGTTCCCCTGGGTCACCTGCAACAATCCTAAACACCCTACTAACCAGTTCTCTATCTAGTGACCAATGCCCAAAAGCAGGCCAATCTATTTCACAGAATGTCTGGAATTTTCCAGGAGACAGTTTTTACCATAATTTCCTGAATATCCCTTCTAAAGATTCTTTACCATGCACTCCAAGGGGGTTTGTTTACTTTGGTTTCCACTCCACCCACAACATGAAGGGGGGAGGGAGGAGAAAAGGGAAGAAGTAAACAAACTCTTCATCTGTCTCCAGCTGCTCCCCTCACAGAGATATTTCAGGCACCTCTTGGTATTGGTGTGATTGTATAAACCCTGAATCAGGACCTCTCTAAAGAGAGTTATCTTAAGCTATATGAGGTCACCATAGACCCATGGATTGGAACTCAACACTTGCTTTGGCCTTCTTGTTGAGTCAGAACTCTCCCAATGTCCATCTCAGTCACTCACATTTACTCTCATTCACAAGACATCTCCAACCTCCCACCCAGCACCTTAGAGGTGTGGTTTCCTCTCTTGCCTCCTCTAGGACAACTCCTGTGAGACTACTAGGGCAATTCTGGAAGTGATCAGGCTCCCCTTTGGCCTGTTATGGACAGGCCTCTAAAGTGAACCCAAGTTCTTACCAGTCTGAGGGGCTGTGCTCCCTAGGCGGGTTTATGGACCTCACCAGTTCTGTCATGGTCCCAGGGTCCTCACCCTGATATGTTGGGAGTGCTAGACCCTCTGGGTCAATCAGTCCTCTGGCACCATGGGAGGTCACCTCTCCTGGCATCTCAGAGGTTATACCCTAGTGACAAGGGAGGTGAAATCACTGTATCTGAATCCTGGGTGAACCCCAATAATATGTTAGCAGGGCTTACACAACAGAGAAACTAGACAGCAAGGATTTTTTTTTTTAACCAGGAAGCAGCGTTTATTCATGCAGGCACTGGCTCAGAGGATTAGTGTCCAGAGACTGAGCCCCAAATGCAGTGGGGACCCACCTTATATACCCCACTTGTTTTCCCACAACATCTAAGTTTCTTTGTCCCCCTTGTCAGGTAGACCACAAATTTTGGGCAGACAACTATAGATGTGCCTGCACTCATGGATACAGTTTATGCTACATTGCTACAGAACTATGCATGCACCCACAGGTGCTGGCAGCGCTGCACCTCACCTTCCCTTTGATCTATGAGGGCTTGGCCCCCTCCCACTATATATTAACCCAGAATCGACCATCAAAATGCCAAGTCACCTGAGGTAAGTAATTTATCTCTTAGCTACACTTTCCACATTTATCAAATGAAGACATAAGATTTGCCTGGTGTACCAAGCAGTCTGAAAATATAATTATTGTTTTGAGTGGTTAAAGCATTTGAATATCCTTTGTATGATATATAAATAGGAGTCATAAATTATTTTAGAGAGAGTTAGTAATATTTTGGAGGGAGGCAGCTGACATGATAGAGCTTCTCTGGATATTTTAACTACTGAGTGTAATTTCCATGCTGAGTGGTTAAGAGCATGAATCTTGGTGAGACAGAACTGTGTTGTGATTCCATGTGTTGCCCTTAATTGTGTGTATCTTTGCACATTTAAATAATGTATGCTTTTGTTTTCTTCTGGTTAAAATGTGTGTAAGAATATTTATTAGAGAAACAGGGAACATTTAATTTGAAAGTGTGAGTAGAACACTTGGAACAGTGACTGGAACTTCCAAACTTGATATTGGTTTGGAAGCCTGGATTGGACATTTTTGATAATAGGGCATTTTAAGTGACTCAAAACAGATAGGATGCAGTGAACTACACTAAAAGCTCATGACATAGCTTTAGTAATTCTCCGCAATATAAGGAGTTTCATTTTTTTTAAGAGGAAATGAATGATTGATACAACTTCCCTGGTGCCTTTTTCACAGTTTCATCTTAACAAATGACAGATGTGTGAACCTGACTTGATGTAAAGATATAAACTTGAACTTCTCAGTTCTCGTTGACTCCTAAGTACTCCATGTGGGAGAAAGCACTTGCTCTATAATTATTTCTCCATATGGGAGAAAGCACTTGCTCCATTGGTTTCATATGGAGAAGACTTGGTTAATGTGAGGATTTGATGTATTACTAAAGCCAGAATTGAGAAGACTGATTCATTCACCAGCAATTAACAGAAATAAAGGGAAAGGTAGCCAAACTTAAGATTTTTCATAGTACAAAGGACATGACTCTAATGTTATGGCATGTTCATCAACATTTCCCACTTTTCCCAATTCCCAGCAAAGGCAAGAACAGCATGAGGAGGGAGAACCAGAGCAGCATGTCTGAATTCCTCCTCCTGGGGCTCCACATCCAGCCAAAGCAGCAGGAACATCTTTGCCCTGTTCCTGGGCATGTACCTGACAACAGTGCTGGAGAGCCTGCTCGTCATCCTGCTCATCAGGCTGGACACTTGCCTCCACACCCCAAACTACTTCTTCCTCAGCCACTTGGCCCTTATGGGCATCTCCTTTTCATCTGCCACTGTCCCAAAAATGCTGATGGACATGCACACTGAGTATAAATACATCCTCTATGCCAGGTGCATAGCACAGATGCATTTATTCATATTTTTTCCTGTTCTGGATGATTTCCTTCTCATCTCAATGGCCTATGACATGTACATGGCCATCTGTCACTCTCTCCACTACACCATCATGAGGGAGGGACTGTGTGCCCCACAGTAACAGCATATTGGATTTCTCTCCAGGGCTAGTGCCCTTTGCCATGCCCTCCTCCTGGCCAAGCTGTCCTCTTCTGCTGACAACGCCATCTCCCACTTCTTCTGTGACCTTAGTGCCCTGCTCAAGCTCTTCTTCTCAGACATGTCCTTCATCGAGCTGGTCATATTCACAGTAGGACTGGCAGTCTTCATCCTCCCACTAATATGCATCTTGGTCTCATAGGGCCACACATCTGGGCTACCATCCTGAAGATTTCTTCCACCAAGGGCATCTGAAAAGCCTTGTCCACATGTGGCTCCCACTTCTCTGTGGTTTCTCTCTATTATGGAACAATTATTGGGCTTTATTTTGTTCCTTTCACCAGCACCTCCAGTGACAAGGACATAATTGCCTCTGTGATATACACAACGGTCACCCCATTGCTGAACCCTTTCATTTACATCCTGAGAAATGGGACATGAAGGGAGCCCTGAAGAAACTCTTCTACAAGGCAGCAGTCTTGTCTCAATGACATTTGCTCATCTTTATAACAGACACATGTAGTCACATTATCCCATATCCTACATGTCTAATCTTGAGCCCAGCCTGGAATGAATACTCAGTAAATATTTTGTGATTTGAATTGCAATTTGGTACATTCATTCTTTCTTTTTCTAACAACTCATTAGTATAAATTGTGAATTTTGAGTTGACCTTATTGATTACTGCTCTTGTCTACAACATTAAGAAATTACATACACGGGAGTACTTATGTCTGTCTTCTTATACCATGGGAATTTATTAGTTTGTTATAAAACAACTTTATTGAGGTAAAATTGTTCTATAAATGTAGTATTTATTTAAAGTATTCAGATTGTTATTTTGAAATGCGTAGATTATGAAATAACCTCCATAATCCAGTGAATTAATATATTCTTCATCTCCACTTAGTTACCATTTTAATTTATTTGTGTGTGGGGTGAGAGAACTTAAGACCCACCGTACTATTGGATTAAATATAAAGTGTACAATACAGTCTGGTTCACTATAGTCACTGTGCTGTATGTACATTATACCTCAGAAGAACTGACTGTAACTTTGTCCATTATGCTAGCGAAATAAGTCAAAACAAGACAAATACTGCATGATCTCACTTTTATGTGGAAACTGAAATAACCAATTCATTGAGCAGAAGATAGGATGGTGGTTGCTAGGGGTTGGGAGGAGGAAATGTGTGTCCCTATGGATTGGTGGAAGCTCCAGGCTGAGCAGGATCCTGTGGCATAGAAAGGTGCCAGAGCTGGGACTTTGTAAATTATTTCTTTTCCTCTTCTCACTTGATATTCAGTGTTCTTTCCCTGTTTTGGGTTGCTTGTGGTGATGATGGTGACTCAGGAGAAGAAACTGCAGAGCAGCCTTTATTTCTCCAGGAAACCATCCACAGCTATGAGTTCAGCTCCTCCACTTAGGGACTCAAGGCGTCTTCTGGATTTTAGAAACAATGATCACTCTAAGACACTGCTGTTCTCTACACTCAGCAGGTCACTCACAGACTAGTCATCTCTGGGGTGTTCTGACTGCATGCATGAGTTTGAACAAAATGCCTGCTCAGTACATACTCAGATTGAGAAAAACAAAAAAAGCACACATGATCTGGAGACATCTGTTGCCCCCATTGAATTTGGTGTCTGTCTTATTTAACATCTTCATTCTGAATCTCTGTGAAAATAATTTCTACTCAGCTTCATGATACAAGTTTTATGCTATGAGCCTAAGTAATAATCTCTTTTCTTCTACATCTATTGAAAAATGGCATAGTTTTCCTTCTTCAGGCTATACTTAGTTAAAGATGAATATGATCAAAACTGCTTCTGTGGCTCAGCACCACGTAGCTTAAGAGAAGAGTATTTTGGAAAACAGATCACAATTGCAGCCTGTACCTGCCAGAGTGTGTGGCCTCAGGCAATTCCTTTCACTCCTCTCAGTATCACTTTCTTCTTCTGTGCTAGTTGAAAACATTCCAAAACACCATAAATATGTTTGATTTGAAACAAATGCAATTCTAAATTTGGCTTAACATGGCCTTGACCAAGAATAATGAATATTAGCTTTCCCTTCCTGTGTGTTAATATAACTTTTGTCCCATATATACGTTCATGTTTATAGCTTGGCATCCAAATCTTTGTGGGAAGAAGGTTTTTATTTCTTTTGCCTAATTACCCAGGAATGGAATTTCTGGGTCAAGTGTATGTTGAACTTTATTAGAAACTGACCAACAATTTCCCAGCAAGGTTCTATATGGTATGCTACTGCCAACCACAAATGAGAGTTCCAATTTCTAATAACATCCTCACTGCCTCTGGTATTGCCAGTCAACTGATTTCAGCCATTCTATTGGGTTTACTGTGGTATCTTTCTGTAGTTTTCATTTCCATTTATCTAATGACTAAGGATGTTAGGTATCTTTCTACAGACTGATCTTCTATCTTCTTTTCTGAAATATATTTTCAAATATTTTACCCCTAGTTTTAAAAAAGAATTGGCTTTCTTGTCTCCTCTAAGTGTACTGGATTCACAACTTATCAAAAATATGTTTTATAAATATTTTCTGTCAGTCTGAAGCTAGTTGTTTTATTCTATTAAGAGTTTCTTTTGAAACCTAAGTGCATCTTATTTTTATGAAGTCCAAATTATTATATTTTCTTTAAAAATTTCATGAATTTTTGTCCTATTCAGTAAATTTTGATACCCCAAGTTTTCCAAGATTGTATCCAATATTCTCTTTAAAATAGTTTTCTCATTATAGTTCTAGACAATTTGACCCATTTCTAGTTATATGTTTTGCATGTGGTACAACACAAGACTCTATGTTCACTTAAGGCATATTGATATTGAATCATGCTGACCCCATTGATTGAAACAATATCCTTTCCACATTTAATTGCCTTGGTGCATTTGTAAAATAGTATTTGAGCATATAGATATAGATATAGATATAGATATAGATCTGTTTCAAAATCATTCACCCTATACAAATTATTCCTTGATCTATATTCTGATCCTCATATTATTGTTTTTTTCCCTTTCTATGGATTAAGAAACAGTTTTGAAATTTGGTAAAATAAGTCTGCTGGTTTATTTTGAATTTTTATGTTATTATGTCTATTTTGTTTCCTTTTCACTTCTATATAAAATTAAGACTTAACTTCAAAAATAGGCTGCTGCTATTTTAACTTTGATTACCTTGAGTCTATAGGTCAATTGTGGGGAGAGCTACCTATCTAATGTCATTGAATTATCCAATCTATGTGTGAAATATATGTCTTTTATTTATGTCCTCTTTCATTTCACCCAGGAATGTTTCATGGTTGTTATCAACTTGTTTTGCATGTGTTTTGATAAATTTATCCATGTGTATGTTTTGGTTTTTCTACAGCTATAATATTATATGAGAATTCTCAATTCACAATGCTCACTGTGAGGAAATAAACATACCATTGATTTTTGGCTTTTATCATTCACCTTGTTTCATAGTACCATGTTAAACTCATGTATTTCAAATAGATTTAGATTGTTTTAATTTTATTTCTTTCCCTCTTTTCCTGCCTTTGTTTAGATTAATTTTGTTTGTATTTTTTTTCCTGCCTTTTAGGGCTGCACCTGAGGCACATGGGTTCCCAGGCTGGGGGTCAAATCAGAGCTGCAACTGCAGGTCCATACCACAACCACAACAATGCAGGAGCCCAGACACATCTGTAATCTACACTAGAGCTTTGGACAATGTGGGATCCTTAATCCACTTGTACGATGCCAAGAATCAAACCCACACCTTCATGGATATGAGGTAGGTTCATTCCTGCTAAGCCATGACAGGAACTCTTGTATTACTAATTTTATCTCTATTATTTTCTTCTTGGGTATGTATCTTATTTTTTAGACTCAAGATTTTTTCTGCAGTCTTCTCAAATTTTGATTTTGTATTTGTGTGTGTGTGTGTGTCTGCCCTATGCTAAATGCAAGAAGTTTACAAATTTTATACATAAATATAAGATTAAATAGTATATAACTAGCATTTGGTGTGATATTTAAGGCTGTGCTGATATTCCCAACTCTAGTCTGTTTGGAGTGTGAAGATGGGAATCAAAATATTTTGAAGGAGTTTGGTATTTGATACTTGCGCAGAATTTATGATAACAACTTTCCTTAATCATGCATTTAGCTCATTCCATAAGCTCTGATTTAGGTGATCCCACAGGTGAATGAAGATAATCTGGCTTTGTTGCTCTTTCCATGGGGTTCACCCTAGATTTCCATTCATTATGTATTTTCCTGGATCTTTTCAAAGTTAGGTTCTTTTTTCAAAGGAGCAAGCACCATGGACCACATCTTCTCTATTATTCAGCTATAAAAAATTGAAATAATGCCTTATGCAGAAACACGGGTGGATCCTAGAGATTATCATCCTGAGTAAAATCACGGAGACAGAGAAGGAAAGATATCATGTGATATCACCTACACATGTATTCTAATAAAAATGATACAAAAGAACTTATTTATAAAACAGAAAGAAACTCAGAATTCAAAATGAATCTTATGGTTACCATAGGTGGAACCATTGTGGGGAGGGAAGAATCTGAAGGGTGAGGATAACATATACACACTACTGTATAAAATAGATGATTCATGAGAACCCACTGTATACACAGCAAAATGTTCTCCATAGTTTTTAATAATTTATAGGGGGAAAAACTGATATATGTATGTCTATGTGTGTGTATATGTGTGTGTGTCTGTGTGTGTATATGACTGATTCTCTTTGCTGCACACCTAAAACTAAAACAATATTGTAAGTCAGCTATAGTCCATTAAAAAACATTAATAATAAAATCAGAGCAATCCAAAGGCAATTAGGAACTAATACAATGAATTCCATTAAACATAATTTTAAACACATGACAAATATAGCTTGAGAAAAATAATATATATATATATAGAGAGAGAGAGTGAGAGAGAGAGAGAGATCACTATGCTTTATAGCAGAAATTGACACAACAGTGTAAATCCATTAGTCTAATAAAAATGAAAATGAAAATGAGTACATTGGGGGATGTTCAAGTACCCTTCATTAGATAACTGACAAAAGAGATTTCAAGGCATGGTATAGTCTTTAATAAAATTTCACAATGAAAGTGTTCATTCCCCAAATGTTCAGCTAGAAATTAAAAATTTTATGTAAATTGATGTAGGGCTATTTTATGTGCTCAATGTATGCACATGCATAGAAGCAGAAATGCAAATATTATTAAAATAAATTATCATAGAAAAATAAAGCTAGAAAATAAGATGTAAAATAAAATGGATTTATTTAAATCTAAAATTTTCCATATAAAACTCATTGTAGAAAGATAACAAAATGAACAATGGAAAGGTGGAGTATTTTGATTTTTTCCTTTGTTTTCATTGTCTATTTTATTTGGATTTCCATCATGAAGCAGAATTGATTTTAAAATCAGCAAATCAAATAGGAATATCCCCTGGGGAGAAAAAATCCCTCTTCACATCCCAGGCTATGACCTGTCAGGGGAAACATGAATCTGGTAGGATGGGCCAGGTAGGAGGTGTCCCCACATATCCTTCTGGGCGCCCACATATAGGGCATCTCCCTGATGTTCTTCCTAAAGACAGTTTTGCCTCACATTCTGCCCTGAGAACCATCTGCCTGAGAATCACCTGGCCCCAGGTCTCATGAATGTGCATCACTGGGTGTGGAGCTGGGGTCTGCATCTTTAACAAGCTTCCCAGGCAATTCTACAGAACATCCAAGTTTAGGGACCAGTTCACTAGGGGATGTGTCCTGGAGGCAGGAGGAGAAAACTGAGCCATTAACACAGGTTTAATACATGTCTCTTACCAAGTTCCCTGTGCCCTCGTGTCCTCTCCCTGGTGGGTAGAGCATAGTCTTCACATCTCCATTTCTGAAGGTGGGGAACTAAATGAGGATTAAGCTCCAGGATCATGGCTTTTCTCTCTGATGCTAATGAGAGATTCAGGAACTCGGAAGTTGTGAATACATCTGGTCTCAGGGTGTCCTACAGAAAAGGTGAGAAACCAGTCCATTCTACTGGCAGCTAGATCACTTGAGCATAAATTTTGGAGCAGTACAGCATATCTTTTACTAGAAGCATGTGTGTATATGTGTGTGTGCATGCACACGTGTGTGTGGACACAGATCCTCAGCACTTCTGTGAGCTCTTCCTTAAGCCAATTCTTATTCCAAGTTATTTAAGATGGATAGAGGAGACATTCTTGGCCTCACACTTTGAATTTTCTTAATATTATCTCTTTTCATTTTAGATTGTGCATGTTGGTGTCGTCATGAAAATTTTTTGTGTGTATGTATTTATATATGTAAGTAAATATACAATTTTATTTTTGTTAGTGTATAGTTTATTTACATTGTTGTGTCAATTTCTGCTGGACAGTGATTTGACCCAGTCATAAATATATATTTACAATTTTTTTCTCATATTATCTTCTAACACATTCTATCCTATGATATTGGATAGATAGGTCATGGATTCAGGAGAGGTAGGAGAATGATAAACATGAGCACTAGTAAAAATATGTATAACTGGCAGTAATATTTTTAGTTTTTTAAGCAGTTATATTTCAAGACTGAGCTCCAGGACCCTTTTAGTCCAAGCAACAGGTATGCATCTTTTTTCTTCAACCTTTGTATATAATGTATGCTTTGACTTTTTACTTTTGATCCAATTTGATTTGACTATATGTCATTGAAACTTCCTCTGAATACAACTTACTAATGGATTTTGGATTTCAAAACTTCAATATTTAACAATTTGAAGGTAAAACTTATGTTTGTTTCTAAATGCACAGGAAAAAAATGTAATAATGCAGATTTAATTTTATATCCCTCTTCTAGTTCATTTTTTTTCTTTACCAATTATACATAGCTGCAAATGATGACTAAGAGGCTGACTCTTGCCTAGATGATGAAATATTGCCACAGAGCCAATTTCCTTTCTGTAGCCACACTTATCTGATAGTAAGTTCTCTCATTTCCCATGTTGATACCATACAATTTAAAGGATATTTTTAGGGTCATAGCAATGCAGATAGACCTTGGCATATTCAACAGTTAAAAAGCTTCCTTTTTATCTGGCTGCTATAAATCGTGATGTGGAGAATATGCTTCTCTCACTCTATACATGCCAGCAGACAGGAGAGGAGTATGAGGAGGGAGAACCAGAGCAGCATGTTCAAGTTCCTCCTCCAGGGGCTCCCCATCCAGCCAGAGCATCAAGGTGTGTGATTTTTTTGCCCATTTTCTGGGCATGTACCTGACCACATTGCTGGGGAACATGCTCACCATCCTGCTCATCAGACTGGACCCTCGCCTCCACACCCCCATGTACTTCTTCCTCAGGCACCTGGCCTTCCCTGACATTTCCTTTTCCTCTGTCACTGTCCCTAAGATGTTGATGAAGATGCAGACTCAGGATCAATCCATTCCCTATGCAGGGTGTGTAACACAGACTTATTTTTTCATGTTTTTTTGCTTGCACTGATAAACTTCTTCTTCCAGGGATGGCCTATAACAGGTATGCGGCCATTTGTCACCCTTTATGCTACACCATCATCATGAGGGAGATGTGTCTGTGTCTGTTGACTGGATCCTGGCTCCTCTCCTGTGCCAGTGTGCTGACCCACACATCCACCTGGCTCAACTATCCTTCTGTGCTGATGACATCATCCCCCACTTCTTCTGTGACCTATCTGCTCTGATCAAACTCTCTTTCTCAGACACATCCCTCAATGAGCTGGTCATATTTAGTCTAGGGCCCAAAGTCGTCATTTTTCCTTTGAGTGGTGTCCTGGTATCTTGTGGCTGCATTGGGGGTCTCCATCTTGAGGGTCCCCTCTACTAAAGGCAAAGCTTTGTCCACCTGTGGCTCCCACCTCTCTGTGGTGTCTCTGTTCTATGGGACAGTGATGACAGTGTAATTTTCCTCCTCATCATCTCAGTCCAATGACAAAGATATCATTGCTTCCACAATGTACACACATGCTGAACCCTTTCATCTACAGCCTGAGAAGCAGAAACATGGCATTGGCTCTAGGGATTCTTTTCAGAAACATTAACCTTTTAGTGAAGTAAGGATCATGTAACCATGTTCTTATTTACTCAATGACCTTGTTAGAAATTCCTTAAAAAGTTTTGTGTTGACCACGCATGTCTCTAGCACTTTTCTAACTGTCCTTTAAATGGTCATTGTTATTGGGTCAATCTCTTTCCCTTTGATAATACATCTTGCCCATTTAATCTTCCATTACCCTAAATATGACATCCACAATACACATTCAACATGTGGTTTTTAAAGCACGAAACTGCTTTGTCTGTGTGTGTGTATGTTTACATTTGTTTTTTTCAATGTTTTGTATTATTATTACATTTGGCTTTTTTACAGATTTTTTGAAGTAAGTATATACTTTAAGTTTTATTATGATCATCTATTGGGGATTGGTTTTTAATTTTTTAATTAATTAATTTCAATTATACCTGATTTATAATGTTGTGTTGGTTTCAGTTGTAGAGCAAAGTGATTAAATTTTATATATAATATAGTATATATATATAATATGTATGTATTTCAGTTTGTTTTCCCCTATAGTTATTACAATATATTCAGAATAGTTCCATATACTATACAATTGGTCCTTGTTATTTTTCTATTTTATGTGTTGCAGTGTGTATATGAAGCCAAAACTCTTAATTGTACCTCCCCACTTTCATCTTTTCCCTGATAAGTTTGTTTTTCTATGTCTGTGGGCCTATCTGTTTTGTGTATAAGCTCATTTTATCTTTTTTTAGATACCATGTATAAGCAATATCACATTATATATGTTTTCTCTATCTGATTTACTTCACTTAGTATGATAATCTCTAGGTCCATCCATGTTGCCACAAATGGCATTATTTCATTCTTTACATGGACAAATAGTGTTCTATTAAATATATGTACCACATCTTCTCTATCATTCATCCATTGATATGCATTAATTTTCTTACATATCTCAGCTTCTCACCTTCCAAAGCTACAAACATTCAGTTAAGATTCTAATGTTTAGTTTTAGTAAAGACCAAAAATCTTATCTTAATGCAGTATCAAATTAATAAAGAACTTTTGTTCATTTGCTAAACCTAAATAAACTTTAATTGGATTGTGCTTTTGACAAAAGGGGAGCACAGCTATTGGATTAATTTTAGTCTTGGAAATGGGTGGGGTCTTTTCTCCAGAGATATCACTTCTAGTATGAAAAAGCTAAATGCATGCATTTAAAATTTATGCACTATAAAATATCTATTGCATGACTACTATGTGCCAGGCAATTTTCTATATTCTGAGAATACATGTTTAAAAAACTGTATCCCCATATAGAGTTTATATTGCAACAGTCTGAATCCAGCTCATAATGCTCCTTTTTTTCACAGATGGTTTTAACCTTCCAAGACACCAGAAACTTTACTTATTTTTAACATTGTCATCATTTCTTTTTTAGTACACAGTAGTTATTTTTTATTTTATTTTATTTACTTTTTTTTTTTATTGAGGCATGGTTGATTTAGAGTGTTACATAAGTTTCAGGTATAATACCCAGACATTCTTTATGTGTACTTCCCATTACATCTTACAGAAAGACAAGTATCTAACTACCCAGATATAATACAATTAATAATTTTTACTGATTCCTCAAGCACATTCCTTTATTTTAAATTTTTAAAGCTTTTTTATTTTGAAGTTGTTTCAACCCTACAGAGGAACTACAAGACTAGAGCAAAGAGCTCTTGCACACCTTTCAGCCTGTTAGCATTTAGCCATACTTGCTTTATCATTCCCATCCCCCACTCATTCTCACACAGTCTCCACACACACACACACACACACACACACACACACACACACACACACACACACACACACAATTTTCCCAGAACCACTTGAGAGTAAGTTGAAGACATCATGACCCTTTATCCCTAGGACTGAAGACATTCTTTTGTATAACCACAGTACAGTTGTGAAAATCAGGGGGCGTTCCCGTCGTGGCGCAGTGGTTAACGAATCTGACTAGGAACCATGAGGTTGCAGGTTCGGTCCCTGCCCTTGCTCAGTGGGTTAACGATCCGGCGTTGCCGTGAGCTGTGGTGTAGGTTGCAGACGCGGCTCAGATCCTGCGTTGCTGTGGCTCTGGAGTAGGCTGGTGGCTACAGTTCCAATTAGACCCCTAGCCTGGGAACCTCCATATGCCGTGGGAGTGGCCCAAGAAATAGCAAAAAGAAAAAAAAAAGAAATCAGAATGTTATCTTTGAAGCAATATTGTTACTTAATTTATAGGCTGTGTGCAGTTTTGCCTATTGTCCCAATGAGATCCTCTGTAGCATTTTTTCCTCATCTATGATCCATCTCTGGGTCCCACATTGCATTTAGTTGCCTTACCTCCTTAGTCTCCATTAAGTTGGAATGGTTCTTCAGCCTTTCTTTATGAACTTGACATTGTTAAAGAGCACAACCCAATTTTTTTTTTCAACATTGTTCTTCAATTTGAGCCACTTGGCTGTTTCCTCATGATTAAACTCAGGTTATACATTTGGGGCAGGAATCTCATGGAAGAGATATTGGTTCCTTCTCAGTGCATCCTATCAGGAGGACATGATGTCAGGTTGTTTAATTACCTGGGATGGTAACTTTGATCACTGGGTTAAGGTGGTATCTACAGGTTTCACTGTTTTTAAATTGTTCTTTTTCTCTCTGGAAAGTCATAAAATGTGATCATTAGCAAACAGACTTCACACACACCCCTACCATGCTTTGGGTGGGCTATGTTCTCTGTGTCTGGAGTTAAGTGGCTTTGGATAAAATAGTACAAGATTCCAATATGCGGAAAAAAGGAAAAAAAGGGCTTTGAGGTTCTTATTGGCCATAAACTCACATTCTGAAGTGTGACACCCCTCTCCCAAGAGTTACTCTTGCTGCTCTATTTACAAAGGAATTTGCTTCTATTTCCTACCAGTCATGGAACCTCACTCAAAGGGAGGTTTTATGTTTGAGGCACTTGCTTTGTGCATCAGGAAGGCTTATCTCTATCACCCCAACAAAATTTGCAAATTCCCTTTACTAGATTATCATTGGAAATATCAAACTTTTAAAAATTAAAGTGAAAAAGTTATTTTGAAGAAACAGTATTAGGAATAAAATGATTTGGTAGCATAATTGTGCATAGATGATTTCATATCTTTACAGTATATATGTCTTTACTGGTGAGCCTTGTCACTTGTATTTTTGTTTCTGATGTGGCCTTTTCTTTTCTTCCTAGAGAAGTTCCTTTAGTATTTGCCATAAAGCTGGTTTAGCTTTGCTGAATCCTCTTAACTTTTGCTTGTCTGTGAAGCTTTTGATTTCTCCTTTGAATCTGAATGAAATCCTTGCTGGGTAAATAATCTTGGTGGGAGGTATTTTCCTTTCATTACTTTAAATATATGTGACACTCCCTTCTGGCCTGTAGAGTTTCTGCTGAAAAATCTGCTGACAACCTTAATGGGGTTCCCTTGTATGTTATTTGTTTCTTTTCTCTAGCTGCTTACAATATTTTCTCTTTGTCTTTAATTTTGGTCAGTTTGATTAGTATGTGTCTCAGAGCATTCCTCCTTTGGTTTATTTTATATCGTACTCATTGTGCTTCCTGGATTTGAGTGAGTGATTCCTTTCCCATGTTAGGGATGTTTTCAGCTATTATATCTTCAAATAATTTTTCTGTCCTTTTCTCACTCTCTTCTCCTTCTGGCTCCCCAGTAATACGGATGTTGGTGTGTTTAACTTTGTCCCAGAGTTCTCTGAGACACTCTTCATTTCTTTTCAATCTTTTTTTCTCTTTTCTGTTCTGCATCAGTGATTTCCACTAGTCTGTCTTCCACCTCGTTTATTCATTCTTCTGTCTCCTGTATTCTGTTGTTGGCTGCTTCTAATGAATTTTTTATTTCAGTTATTGTATTTTGCACCTCTTCTTGCTTAAGTTTTAAATCTTGTATTTCTTTGCTCAGTGTTTCTTGTACATGATCAGTCTTTGCCTCCAGTTTATTTCCAATGTCTTGCATCATCTTCAGCAGCAACATTCTCAAGTCTTTTTCCTGGAGGCCAAGTGTCTCCTGATCACTTACCTGTTTTTCTGTTTTTTTTTTTTTCTTTCTCCCTTATCTGAGTTTAGTTCTCTGTCTTTTCATTTTTATCAGTTTTAGGTGTGGTGACTTTTTGCAGACAATAGAGTTGTATCCTCTCTTACTTCTGGTGTCTGGCCCCCTTGTGGCTGAAGGTGGTATGGGATATTTCTGTAGGCTTCCTGATGGTAGGTACTGGTGCCTGCCTGATGGTACCTGGGACTGATACCTATACCTCTGGTGGGTGGGGGTTTGTCTTTGGGTGAAATTAGAGGCTGCTCTGTGTCTGTAGTGATCTTTAGGCAGCCTATTTACTGATGGGTGTGGCTGTGATCCCACCTGGATTATTGTTTGCCCTAGAGATTCTAAGTGCTGATGGGTGGGGCCAGGTTTTCCCAAAATGGACACCTTCAAAGAAACACACACTGATGAAAATTCCCAAGGGTTTTTCCTTCAATGCCTTTTCCCTACAACAAGGCATAGCCAGTGCCTGTTTTTCCAGAAGTGCACTCAGGTCCAACCCAGATACCTATGGAGACTTTGCTTTGCCCTGGGATCCAGTGCACATGAAAGTCTGTGTATGCTTTTCAAGAATGGAGTCTCCATTTCCCCCAGTCATGTGGAGCTCCTGTGCATAAGCCCCACTGGCCTTAAATGCCAGATGCTCTGGGGATTTTTCTCCCAATGCCAGATCTCCAGGCATGGGGATTTGATGTGGGGCTCAGAACTCTCACTCCTGTAGGTGAGTCTCTCTGATGCAGTTACTTTCCAGTCTGTGTGACTTCCCCCCTGAGGGTTTGGGGTTGCTTATATCACATAATCACCCCTCCTACCTCTTGATGTGGCCTCCTCTTTGTCTTCTGGAGTAGGATATATTTTTGAAAGTTTCCAGTCCATTTGGTTGAAGGTTGCTCAGCATTTGGTTGTAATTTTGTTGTTTTTATGAAAGAAGTTGAGCTCCAGTCCTTTTATTCTGCCACCTTAATCCCGTCTTAAAATTGTCATCATTTCTTTACTAGGCTAAAGATGAGTTTCTATGCCTGAGATAAATATTTTTTAAGTTTTTGTAGGTAAAAACATCTGTGAATATAGGAGGCATAAAAAAGGGAAAGCAAGGAGTTCCCATTTGGCTCAGCTGTAACAAACCTGACTAATATCCATGAGGACATGGATTTGATCTCTGGCCTTGCTTAGTGGGTTAAGGATCCAGCATTACCATGAGCTGCAGTATAGGTCTCAGTTGTGGCTCAAATCCCACATTGCTGTGGCTGTCGTATAGGCAGGGAGCTACAGTTCATAATTGACCCCTAGCCCAGGAATTTCTCTATGCTGTGTGTGTAGTCCTAAAAAAGTAAAGTCAAAAGAATGGTGGGGGAGCAAGTGTGCTATGGTGGGCTTCATAACTTCACACCGTATGGTCTAGGTAGAGCTCATTGGGAAGGTAATATCCAAAGACGTTAGTGAGGACAGGGCAGTAATCCATGTGGCTGCCTGGGCAAAAGCATGGACATCAGCACCTACAAACACTTACATTAGTGGAACCTCTGTACCTGGCCAGAACTAAGTGGGGGAGGGGTTGTGGGTGATTAGTTCAGAGATATCAGAGGACCAGATATTTAGGGCACTTAAGATCACAGTAGGTGTATTAGTAAAGATTCTCTGGAGAAGTGGAATCAATAGGGTGTGTGTGTATAAGGAAGATTTATAGTGTACCTTTTGTGGCATTATGGGATTGGTGGCATCTTTGCATTGGGTTAAAGGGTGGAATTTCCACAGCAGTGGCTTAGGTGGTTACTAAGGCTCTGATCTGAGCCCTAGTCCAGGAACTACCATATGCCACAAGGCAGCCAAAAAAGAAGAAAAAAAAAAGGAGAGAGAGAGATTTATTTTAAAGAGATGCATAATGTAATTGTGGAAAATGGGAAGTATAGTCTGCAGGGTAGTTTGGCAGCCTGGAAACTCAGGGAAAATATGCAGTTTGAGTCTGAAGGCAGGCTGCTGACAGGATTTTCTCTTCTTTGTGAGAGGTCATTCTTTTTCTTAAGGTCCTCAACTGATTGGATAAGTCTCACTCTCATTATGAGCACAGTCTTCTTTATTGAGAGTGTTCTGATTGCAATGTTAATCTCACCCATAAAGATAGCTTCATGGAAATAACTAGACATGTGCTTGACCAAATATCTGGGTGCTGTAGCTAGCAAAATTGACATATAAAATTAACCATTGTAGGCTTTCCCATCATAGCAGGGAAAAAACAAATCTGTGTAGAACTTGAGATTATGGGTTTGATCTCTGGCCTCACCAGTGGGTTAAGTATTCAGCATTGCTGTGAGCTGCAGTGTATGTTGCAGACATGGCTTGGATCCTGCATTGCTGTGGCTGTGTTGTAGACCAGCAGCTGTAGCTCCAATTAGACCCCTAGCCTGGGAAACTCCATATGCTGTGGGTGTGGCCCTAAAAAGACAAAACAACTTAAAAAAAATAAAAATAAGCTCTTTTGTAGTACCTGAGTCAGTGGAGATGACATTTTTTTTTATTGTTGTTGTTGAATATCTACAAGAATTGGGGGAGAAAGGAAATGGGATCTGTATTCCTGAAGGACAAGAAAGCAATCAATTTTCATGTAAGGAGAGTAAAATTTAGTATGTATTCCCTGCAAGTTCTGGCAGGACTCAGGGTCCCTTGATGCCTGGGTGCCTGGGTTCAGGGAGAAGCCACATTCTCACTGAAATGGAAAATGCTTCAGAAATGGAGATGTGAAAGTCCAGACAGATTTTATAGAACTTTAAAGTTTTGGGGAAGGCTAGCCCTGGCAACTTCCATTTAATGATACCAGCCAAGGGGACATAGCATCCTCAAAGTATTTCAAAATCCCTGTTTCCTAAGAAAAGGGCAAATTGAGTCCTATGACACATATAGGACTAACAGGTTTAAGAATAAGAGTAGGAGAGATTTCTGAGTGGCAGCTGAGGAAAGAAGACAAGTGAGCTATATTTTCAATAATTTGTATTTACATGTAAATGAAGAAATAAAATCACAGGGATGTTTTAAAAGAAAGGTTAAGCATCAATTGGAAGAATAGGTTTTCTTACTCCAGAGTTTTCTCCAGGCCCCTTTCATGTCTTTATTTCTCAGGCTGTTAATGAAGGGATTCAGGCCTGACCACTGTGTACATCAGTGAAGCAATTATGTTACTGTCATTGGTGGTGTTGGATGAGGGAAGAAAATATAGACCAATAATTTCCCCATAGAAGAGAGTCACTACCGAGAGATGTGATCCACACATGGACAAGGCTTTGCAGATGCCCTTGGTAGAGGGAACCCAGAGGATGGTGACCCCAATATGGCCATAATAAACCAGGATACATAAGAATGGAAGCATGATTCTCTTAATCCCACAGTGAAGATTACTTATTGTTTGAGGGATGTGTCTGAGCAGAACAATCTGAGCAGGGCAGCAAGGTCCCAGAAGAAGTGGGGAGTGGTGTTGTCAGCCAGAAGGAGAGTTGGGCTAGAAGAAGGGTGTGCAAAAGAGCACAAGCACAAACAGTGACCCAGGACCCAACCACCAGTGTGACACACATACTCTGACTCATGTTGGTGGCATAGTGCAGAAGGTGACAGATGTCCACATACATATCATAGGCCATTGACGTGATCAGGAAACTGTCCAAATCAGCAAAGAGTATGAAACAGTAAGTCTGTGAAATGCACCTGGAATAAGGAATGGGTTGATCCTGAGTCTACATGTTCATCAGCATCTTAGGGACAGTGACAGATGAAAAGGAGATGTCTGTGAGGGCCAAGTGGCTGAGGAAGAAGTACATGGGGGTGTGGAGGTGAGGGTCCACCTGGATGAGCAGGATGATGAGCAGGTTCCCCAGCACCGTGGTCAGGTACATGCCCAGGAAGAGGGCAAAGTGCATGCCCTGCTGTTCTGGCTGAATGGGGAGCCCCAGGAGGAGGAAATCAGACATGTGGCTCTGGTTCTCCCTCCTCATGCTGGTACATCAGTTTGAGGGGACTAATAGAGAAAGTTGAAGGGAAGAGTGGGGTGTCTTGGGATAGAAAAGTGGTCAGTGTAGCATAGTATAATAGAGATGTTCTCTTGATTTATGGAAGGTCTTCATTCATATTTTCATACATTTACTGTATTTTGCTGGATAAATGAAGAAAAAGTGTAGGTTTCTTTCTTAGTCTAGTGTCAATCTCTGCAAATGACAATGCTAAACATTAATGCTTATTAAATGCTGTCCTTATATATTATGCTAATAGCTTGAATGTATTAAATTATATGAACATCTGAAGAATATAAGCTAGGTAGGTACGGTTATTAATTCTACTTTCTGGATGGGATAGCTGAGTCAGGCAGTCTCATAGTCACTGATGTGAGAAGAGAAACTGGGATTTGGACCAAAGCATTTTCATCCAGAGTTTGTTTTCTGTAAGCAAAATAAATTCTTTGACATCAGAAATCTCTTTGCCCTTCAAAATTTTGTGTGTAATGATCTATTAAATCCTGCATCCTCTGCTTCTCTCAACATTCCTTGATTATTTCTAATTTGATCATTGGTTGTAGACCCACCCAGAGTCTATCAAAAGTGATTCATGCACACACAATATAAATTTGTGAATCAAATAGAAGATGTCACATCCAATTCAATTTTTCATGACAACCTCTTTAAAAAATTTACATTAGGTCTTGTTCAAGACCCAGGTTTAATTTTAATAATCTTGAGGCCCCTGTCACTTGTTTGCACATTCAAGAAATTACAACCTAAAATCCAAATTTAACCCCTTTTAAAAATAATTCTAATATTTTCAGAGTCTCTAATGTAGCCCATGAAAGATTTATTTCCTAATATAAAACAATATATCTTAAAATTTCTATATATTTTTGATTTAATTTATTTTTATCTTTTGAAGTATTTAAAAAGTTTTATTGATGTATAGTTGCTCTACAATATTGTGATAATTTCTGCTGTACAACAATGTTATTCAGCTACGCATATACATACATCCATTCTTTTTCAGATTCTTTTCCCACATAGGTCATCACATAACTTTAGGTAGAGTTACCTGTGCTATACAACAGCTCCCCATTGGCCAATCATACCATATACCACAGTATGCATATGACACACTGTTAGTCTATATCTTTTGTAAAGAATGTGGAGATTCAGTACAACATCAAAGTTTATTAGAAAATTATTTTATTTACAACAAATAATGTATTATCAGGAGTTTCCATTGTGGCTCAGCAGTAATGTCCTGACTGGTATCCATGAGGATTCTGGTTCAATCCCTGTCCTCATTCAATTCTGGTTAAGGATACAGCATTACCATGAGCTGTGGTGTAGCTTACAGTTACTTCTTGGATCTGGCATTGCAGCTCCAATTCCACCCTTTGCCTGGGAACTTCCATATTCCATGAATGCAGCCATAAAAAAGCAAAACAAACAAACAAAGAAATTAAACTAAATTAAGCCAGTAGGTGGAAATTCATGACAATGAATACAGCAACATAACCAACTATCTCCTGATGTCAGAACTTGATATCAAATTAAGGTCTTATGAATTCTTTACCACTAGATCTCCCAGAAACAGGTGAACGATGGTTTGCTGCTTAGTCTAAAGCCAAAGGCTTTCTGGACAGACTCCAGCACCTTGGACCAAGCTCTGATCCTATAACAGATTGTAGAAAGTGAGAAATGGAATGCTCTATCTCATTTTTAAAGATTCTTTAGAATATTTGGTCATTTTTTTCCTGGAAAGGACATGCAGAATTTTGCCTGTATAGTGAGATTTTCAGATCAGCATTGACTTTTCCATATCTCTACCCAAAACACCAACCCCAATAGGCAGCTGGATTCTTTCAGCAAGAGAAAAAAGCTTTGAGATCCCAACTATAGATTAGGTTTAAAAGTAAATATTCCTGGGAGAGAGAGCCCTATGGCCAACTCATGGAGGTAGAGTGGCTAGAAAGAGTTCAATATTTAGGGACCAGGTTTGGATGGCCATGCAAGGACATGGACCACTTCAGTCAAAATGAGGATGGAAGCAGGTTGGGGATTACAGGCAGAATAAGATCCAAGGCTGTAGACACTGATAACAAAAGTACCATCTTTCCAATTTGTCTGAATGACTGCTCTATGGCTAGAAATTGTCACACATAATAAAATCTGATTTAGCATCTAATTTTTGCTTTTCAAATACTATTCACTTCTTTCCAAAACCTTTCAACATAGACCTTCTGCTCCTTATTTTAGAAATGATGGTATTGGGTGGTCATGATAAGACTTTCCCAATGTTATAGCAGTAGTATGTGGGGACCCTAGGATTTGATCCCATGTCTATCTGGCTTAAAAAACTACATTCATCTGAATATATTTTGTGCCTTAATTAACTATGTCCTCAAGTTAGATAGTATTTGCTGCCTAAGAACATTCAAGAATTTTAGGAAGGAGTTCTTACTGAAGTACATCAGTTTAAGGCTCTGGCATTTTCTCTGAAGTAGCTTGGGTCTCTGCTGAGGTTCAGGCTTGATCCCTGGCCCAGCACAGTGGGTCTAAAATCCAGTATTGCCACAGCTGTAACATAGATCATAGCTGCATCTTGGGTTTGATCTCAGTCTGGGAACTTCCACATGCTTCAAGTGCAGCCAAAAAAAAAAAAATGGGGAAATCAGGAAGTTTGAGGATGAGTGAAAAATTTGTGGTTTCAAGCTATGAGCATTGAAGGTAATACAAACACTAGCAATAGAAATAATATAATAATGATCATTCATTAATAATGTTTACTGTGTGAATAATATAGGCCAGTTGCAGTAATATGTACTTTATATCAGCCTAACAGTGCCACAATAAAGGCATTATTCACACTTAACCCTTTGGGGACAAAGCCTTAAGAGCAAAAGTAATTTGCTAGAGATCACTCATCATGAAAATGATGGACAGGTCATTCAATCCCATGTTTCTAACCACTATGATACATTGATTCCCTTAGAGCAAGATTTAACAGATGAGAGTCATCTGGGTATATGCTCCTCATTAAAGATAAGAAGATGGGGTCCATCATTTCCCCAAAGCTTTTGGGTGGATGTATTGCCTCAGTCCTTAATCAGATGATCAGAAGTGACTAGAGAGACTAGGAGACCAGCTACTAGATTTACAAAGACAGCTGCTCGTAACATGAATTTCTCAGGGCTCCAAGACAAAATCCTGGTCAGTGTTTTCAAAGTCTACTTAATGTCTATCAATAGGTGAAAGGTTAAGGCAATTATGATACACATCCACTGGAAGTAACATCATATAGCTAGTAAAATGAATTCATGAAGTTTCTGATGTAATTTTTGAAGAAACATAATAGAAAATTTTATATAGGTGCATTTACAACTATTTGCAAAAACAATGCGGATTGTATCATCATCATCATCATTTTATTACTTATAAACCTGGGAGGTTTAAAATTTTTTTTTTGTATTTTTGGGGCCATACCCATGGCATACGGAGGTTCCCAGGCTATGGATCCAGTTGGATCTGTAGCCACCAGCCTACACCACAGGCAAAGCAATGCAAGATATGAGCCACATCTGGAACCTACACCAGAGCTCACAGCAATGCCAGATCTTTAACCCTTGCGCAAGGCCAGGGATTGAACCTGCAACCTCATGGTTCCTAGTCAGATTCATTTCCACTGCTCCAGGACAGGATTTCCTAAACCTGGAAGATTTTGTTCACAGCTCACATACATGCCATATACTCAGCAAAACTGTGAAAGAGAACATCTTATTAAAGAGAAAAGCATAAACCCCAAGGAATTATAATTATTATTTACCTAAGTTATTTGAGATGTCACAACAGTTATAAAAGTACTTGGCAGAACTTTAATGTTCTGCAAGATTTTGTAATAGACCATTTTCACGTGTGCATGCACACACACACACACACACACACACACACACTCACTGCTGAGTGAATTCTAAAAGCATTTTCCATACCTAATTCAGGAGTGATCAATTTAAAACCTGTTAGATCCTGGGTATGAACTAATTTTTCATTTTTCCCCAAAAGACTGATCTAGAATGGGGAGAAGCTATAAGCTCAACCCAGAAGTGGGGAAGTGGTACACTCTCTTTTTAACCAGATCCAAAGCAATTACAAACGTATTCATTTTTATCAGCCAGCATTGGACCTAGGGAACCAAGATCAATAAATTCTGTTGAGGGACAATTTGGGAGTGATAAATGAACTTCCCTTAACTATTCACTGTGGAGGTGTGCCTTTGTCAGATACTATATATAGTCAACTCCTATGGGTATATAAATGAGGACTCATTACTCACAGATTCATATAGAGAATGTTCACATTGATAAGCTCATTAAATGCACCCAATCATTCTTGTGGTGGATAGATTTTTTTTCTATTTCATTGCAGTGAGAGTGGCTTAAAAGAAAATGGGCAAAGGAGGGGGTTTCAAACAAAAACACATTAACTTCACATCTAAAGCCCTGTTCCATTGCATCACAATGGCTCTCCTGCAGCAGTGGGCTCTGTATCCTGTGGACCTCTTCCTTCTACATTCAGTGCAGAAGTGGGAGGAGAATTGCTATTCATCCCTGGGGAATAAAAGTATATTGCCAGGAGTAATTGGGCTTCTGTTTCTCAGAAATAGAGATTTTTTTCTTCTTATAAACACACCTGAGTGCATAACAGGTTTTTTTAAAATTATGACACATAATGATAGTGGTAATAGGACTCAAAATATATTATTTAACCATAATAATGGGTGTGAGAAGCCTTAAGAAATCTACTCCATTCAGACTGGCAGAAATAAAGACACAGAATCAAATCAAAGAGTAGTATTTTATTCTTCTTTTAAACAATTCATTTATTTACTCATTCATAAAAATATTTTCTAACTACTGGGTGCCAAGAATCTTGTGAAGTGCTGTGAATAAAGATTTCAAAACACTTTTTTTTCTCTAAAAGAGCTCCCAATCTAGCAAGCAAAATAGAGAGGACAGTGTGTGTCAAATGATGTAATGAAGGTGAGTGCTGAGTTGTATGGGAGTGCTGAGGAGGGGGTATCAAATCCAAATATAAGGGTTCAAGAAAAGTAGGTTTCAGGAAGTCACAAGTAAGCACAGACCCAATACAATCCAATCAATAAAAGATCATGTGGGCATTCTAGAGACAGAGCATTTGAGATGGAGAAAAACAGAGGAAGTGGAAAACAAATGGAGAAGAGAAAAGATGACAAATTTGAGAATCAGTTATCAGGAAAATTAGAATAGCTGAAATGTCCACATCAACAGGGGAAGAGGTTCAGGATGAGGCCAAAGAAACTAGCAGAAATAAATGGTGCAGAACCACAAAGAGCATGTTGAACAATTTGCACATTTTCCCAAAGGAAAGGGAGAACTCTAGAAGGATTTTCTCAAAGATGACAGTGTTTTGATAAAACATATGTCTATAAGTGAAGAAAGGATAATGAGCAGGTGTTTGCTGTAGGTGGAGGGAATATTGGCAGGACAAGAATGGAGGGATGGGATATAAGACCAGCAGCAGGGAGACCAGTTTGGAAGTGGTCACAGTTGCTCAGGTAAGAGATTGTGGAAGTCTGTCTGAGGCAGTGGAGGTGGAGAGAACTCTATGGATTTATGTTTCCTTCAGAATCAGAATTTAAAGGATGTGGTAATTTTAGAGTGAGCCAACAGTGATAGGACCCTGTAAAATGAGGGCATTAAAAACTTCCCTAAATTTATGGCTTGAACAGCTGAGTGTATGCTTGTGCCATTTCCTAAGATAGGGGACCTAGGAGAAACAGATTTGAGAAGTTTTTAACACACTGACTAAGAAGTACCTGTGGCTCATTCACAAGAAGACATTCAGGAGGTAGGGGAATATATTTTGGATCCAGATTGATATTCATGGCCCATCATTATAGAAGAGGATGAGATTGTAAAAAGAAATGAGATGAATAAAAAATATTCAGAAAAGAGGATGAATGTGGAAAAAAGAAGAAAAATAGGGGAAGAAAGGAGGGAAAGAAAGACCAAAGAGAAAGGAAAGACCAAAGAGAAAGAGAGGTGAATAGAGATGAACACAGAGCAGAGAGAACACTGGCAAATAAGGAAATGACAGAGAAAGATCATCCCCAAAGGGCATCAGAGAATGAGAGATATGGAAGGGAAATAAAAAAGCATGGGACCATGGGAACATAGGGAAGGAGAAGGTTAAGGGATGAAAACAATCTACTGAATTTGGTAATAAGGAGAATTTTGGTGATGTAACCAGGAGCGATGTCAGTGAGTGGTGGGAACAGACTCTAGACTAGAGCAGATAGAGGAATAAATGGAAAGTAAGGAAGCATAGAAGGTGAAGAGTTGGATTGATCAAACATGGAAGTTTTGCTAGATGGGTGGGGTGGAGGTCATTGGAGTAAAGACTTTGGCAATAGGTCAGAGAGTGAGAAACCATGAGATCTGTAGTGGAGAGGAAAACTAATTTTGGGGAAATGGACAGGATCAGAGACTGGATCAATTTATGAGGCCAAAGATTCTGTGTAATGGATGAGTAGAGGGGAAAGCAAGAAGAGCATATTGAAAGTTTAAATTTAATAGGTAAAGCAATCTCAGTCTTCCTAATATGACCATGGGAATAGATGACTAAAGGGCAAGGGAGGTCGAATGACTGAAGATGAGATCAGATCAGAGGATATATATGCCACATGTTGAGTGGTTCATGCATGCATTTGCTGCATGAACCCAAGCTGATAGTTAATTTGTAGAGAAGAAAACTGATCCAAGTGCCAAAATCTGTAACGAAATATGAGCCAGTGGAGTTTGGTGGCTTGGCTTCAACATAGGACAGTTTCTACCCTTTGTTCAGTAGTGAAAAACGCTTTCCTTAGAATTAGAATAATTAGAATTAGAATTAGAATTATTAGAGGAGTTCCTGTTGTGGTTCAGTAGGTTAAGAACCTGATATTGTGTCCCTGAAGTGCGGATGCATGTTCCATCCCTGGCCCTGCTCATTGAGTTAAGGATCTAACCTTTTTACTAGCTGTGGCATAGGTCACAGATGCTATTCAGATCCAACTTTGCTATGGCTGTGGCATGAGCCAGCGGCTGTAGCTCCAATTCATCCACTTTCCTGGGAATTTCCATATGTATCAGGTGCAGCCATAAAAAGAAAAAAGAAAAAAAAGAACTAGAATTAATTTGGAGTGGATTATCAATGGGCTCCTGCTGTATAGCAGAGGGAACAATATCCAATCACTTGTGATGGAACAGGATGGAGGATAATATGTATATGTATGTATATGTATACACACACATATACATATATGTATGTATGTATCACTGGGTAATTTTTCTATACAGAGGAAATTGGCAGAACATTGTAAATCAACTATAAAAAATTACAATTAGAACTAGACTTGGAAAGATGTCATTGTGGTATAACTTTAAAAGAGAATGAGTAGTTACAGCCTAGTTTCCATCAATGAGGGGAGGGTTAAGGCAGCTATAGTACACAGCCCAGGAATATTTCAACACCATTAAAATGTTTATGAAAAGTTTTGATGTTATTTTTGAAAGGCAGAATAGAAAATTTGCATGTTTATGACCATTTGCCAAAATATAGAATATTTTCTTAAAACCTAGAAGGCTGTGCTCCAAAATGTTAAAGTATTGTGTTGTTGGGAGTGGAGACATTTACACATTAAAAAATTTCCCAACCCTAATATTTATGTAATCATGCCTTTCTTTTGTAGATAATGAAAATATTGTATAGTTTTGTGAATTTCACAGGAAAGAGATGATCCAGAAAGAGAAGTCTATGGATTGACAAATGTTAAGAAACAGAAGGAAGCCAATCCTAATAGGCACCATTGCTGTGTCTGATTGCTCTGCTTCTCACCCCCACCCACTCAGATAGGACCCTGAGCATCAAGGTATGAAACCATCAAAAGGCAAGTTCCTTGAGCCTCAGGAAAGAGTCCCTCTCCTAAAAATAACTTGCAGCCAATAAGCAAATGCTTATTGCTGCTAGCAAACTGTTTGTATTCTGCTGCCTTTTGGGCCCTCAACCTTTCTAAATACATGTGCAGAGAGAGAGAAAGCAAGATCTTTGTCTAATTTATCCCTGGATTTTTGTCTGTTAGTATCAGGCATGTAGAGACCCACATTTTTGTTTGATTTTTTTTAATTCACCAATACATTATTTTTGTTACTGTACAGCATAGTGACCCAGTTACAAATACATGTATACATTGTTTTTCTCACATTATCATGCTCCATCATAAGTGACTAGACATACTTCCCAGTGCTGCACAGCAGTTTCTCACTGCTAATCCATTCCAAAGGCAACAATCTGCATCTATTAACCCAAAGCTCCCAAATTCTCCTACTCCCTGCCCCTTCCCTTGGAAACCAGAATTCTATTCTCCAAGTCAATGATTTTCTTTTATGTGAAAAGGTTCCTTTGTGCCATATATTAGATTGAAGATATGTGTTATCATATGGTATTTGACTATCTCTTTCTGACTTACTTCACTCAGTATGAGGGTCTCTAGTTCCATCCATGTTACTGTAAATGGCATTATTTTGTTCTTTTTTATGGCTGAGTAGTATTCCATTGTGTATATATAGCACATCTTCAAATCCAACCATCTATCAATGGACTTTTGAGTTGTTTCCATGTCCTGGCTATTGTGAATAGTGCTGTAATGAATATGCAGGTGCATGTGTCTTTTTTAAGGAATTTTTTTTTCTGGATTTATGTCCAAGAGTGGGATTGGTGGGTCATATGGTAGCTCTATGTATAGATTTCTAAGGTATCTCCATATTGTTCTCCATAGTGGCTGTACCAGCTTACATTCCCACCAAATGTGCAAGAGGGTTCCCTTTTCTCCACACCCTCTCTAACATTTGTTATTTGTGGAGTTATTAATGATGGCCATTCTGACTGGTGTGAGGTGGTATCTCATGGTAATTTTGATTTGCATTTGTCTAATAATCAGTGATGCAGAGCTTTTTTTCATGTGCTTGTTGGCCATCCGTTTATGTTTTTTAGAAAAATTTATGTTCAGGATTTTTACCCATTTTTCAATTGGGTTGTTGGTTTTTTTCCTGTTGAGTTGTATAAGTTTAAAATTTATATGGAACCACAAAAACCCAGAATTGCCAAAGCAATTCTGAGGAACAAAAACCAAGCAGGAGGCATTACTCTCCCAGACAGCAGGAAATATTACAAAACCACAGTCATCAAAAGAGTGTGGTAATTGTACCCAAACAGACAGACAAATGGAACAGAATAGAGAACCCAGAAATAAATCCAGACAGCTATGGTCAATAAATCTTTGAGAAATGAGGCAGGAACATAAAATGGGAAAAATACAGTCTTTTCAGCAAGTATTTCTGGGAAACATGGACAGCTGCATGCAAATCAATGAAACAAGAACACAACCTCACACCATGCAAAAAATAAACTCAAAATGGCTTAAAGATTTAAATATAAGAAAAGACACCATCAAACTCCTTGAAGAGAATATGGGAAAATATTCTCTGATGTCAACCTTACATATTTTTTCTCAGGTCAGTCTCCCAAAGCAACAGAAATAAACATAAAACAATGGGACCTAATCAAACTGACAAGCTTTTTGCACAGCAAAGGAAACCAAAATAAAAGCAAAAAGACAACTTACAGAATGGGAGATAATAGTTTCAAATTATGCAACTGAAAAGAGCTTAATCTCTGAAATATGCAAACAATTTACATAGCTCAACAGAAAAGAGCCAACAATCCAATTGAAAAATGGGCAAAAGAGCCAAATAGACATTTATCCAAGGAAGATATACAGATGGTCAATAAGCACATGAAAAAAATGCTCAATGTCACTGATTATTAGTGAAATGCAAATCAAAAGAACCATGAGATACCACCTTATTTTTTTGGGTGGGGGGAATTTGCTTATTTTGCATCTCACTCCCTCCTCTCATCATGACTTTCCTTATTTTTTATATTTGTATTTCCACAGAGCTTCAACAAAAGCCAAACATTTCAATAAAATACTAATATGTGAGGCCCTGATAGAACCTGGTGAACACCTGCACATAGATCCTGGCCTCAGCCCTTGACATCCTCCACTGTGAGACTTTGGGCATGGTTGTTGATCCTTCTCAGTCTCGGTTTTCTCATCTGGCTTAGCAGAGTGTCTAGCATCTAGGAGTTTCTCCATGTGTCAATTTATCTGGAATTGCATTTTTGCAGATGTATAATTCATTTTTAGGTCAAAATTATGCTTAAAAACATAAACTAGATAGAATAGAACATAAAATGCATGATCTAAGGGTATTATCCTAAAGCAGCACTAAAAGATCCACCTTTAAAAGCGCTTCCTGAATCATAGTGAAGATAGAAATGCTGACTCTCATCAGTCAATGATAAAAATCACCAAGCCACAGAAGATTTATTAACTTGCATTCCTCCAGGAGCCAACTCTGAACTAAGAATTAAGGACAGGAGTATATTTGGGGATTGAAGAAAGCAGCAAGAGGAGAGTGGGAAAGGAAGATGGGGAGAGTAAGGATACAGACAAATGACAAATAGCAAAGAATTGTCATCCAGGTAACTGAAGCTAATTCCACTGAGGAAACACTAGACTCCAGCACAGCTCAGATTTGTCCATTTTGATTTTGGAGAGTTGCTACTGGCCAATATTCTGGTAACTTTCTTCTCTGGCTTGTATCTAAAATGCTGTTGGACTTCAACAGGTCTGAGTTGAGTCTCTCCAGTCCTTCTGCTCTGATACACATGACATTGTGGCAGTAACCCAGGGTCATCACAGCTGGAAAGAAGCTGCCCAGGTAAAGCTTTGCTCTACCTACTATCTTTTAAACTCAGAATTCAAAATGGGCAAACTAAACCCTCAAACATGATCTTAAGCTACAAATATTACCTTGTTCTGTGTATCTCATTCCTAAGAATCACTAATGCCACAACAATTGATAATATTCTTCCAAAGGTTAATTTTAAAGAGCCTGAAGCTTTAAAAGTTGAATCAAATTTTCTGGGTAGTTTGTGCATCAGCATTTTATTCCCTAGTGCAAGTTTGTTTCTTTTTGTTATTTTTCATCTATTTTTAAACATTCTTTTATTCTTCCTGTCTTTCCTTCCTTTAAAATATTTTATTCAATGTATTTTATCTATTTATTTATTTATTTACTTTATTTGATGTAACCAAACCTAAGATAGTCCAAAGAACTAAAATGATTATCCTTGTCTCTTGTCACTTTTCATTTCATAATGATGACCAGAGAGAAGAAACACTAAATAATTTCCTTTGGGTCGCCTGTGGGTATGGCCCCAAAAGATCCTTTTGAGTGGGATACTTTTTTACCTAATTCTCAGAAGCCATTCGTTCCTTTAGATCTCATTGGAGGTAGAAATTATTTTTAAAACTCTTGAGATTTTCTTATGCTAAAGGGTGAAAAGGCTGGGAAACAGAGCCCAGAAAAGAAGGAAAAGTGATGATGCCTGAGGTTCTTCCTCCATGGGTTCATTCTCTAAGGTCCTCAGCACAAACCACTCTCCCATGGGACACATTTTCTAGAGGAACCAAGGGGGAAATGGAGAAATTAATCCAGGTCTGATGGATGTCTTGAACTGGAAATTACAGGTTCACCTCCCTGCCCCTGTGGACTTTCTCCTTGTCTAGTTATAACTCTCAGATCATAAGTCTGGGGCTGGTAGACATGAGTGAGAGTCTGAGATTGTTGCTTTTCTTTTTGATGATCAGGAGATGTTGAGGACCTTGGAAGTTAAAATTCAGGTCCCTTAAATAGACTCTCAGGGCATATTTACCCACCACACACTGGAACATAAATGCAAGCAAGGTCAGTATTGGGGATGGAATGGACGTTGTTTCTCAGCAACATATGGGCTTATATGTAGGTCTAGAAGAGGAAATATAAGAAAGCTGAATTTGACATGGAAGAGAAGAGAAAATACAAAAGACAGAAAATGACAGAGGGTGGGGGCAAATTAAAAGACATGGAGTGACAAAGAATGAAAATGTAGTGGCAGAGAGAATGAGAACTAAGAGAGGAGGAAGGAGAAAATGAAAGAAGGAATGACAAAACAAAGGTATAAACTGAAATAGAGAAAAAAGAAAAAAAGAGAGATAAAATAGAGGCACAGGGAAGAAATTATTTCAGAAGGAATTTCACATGCTTTAGATCCTGACATATCCCAGTTACTGAATATAGGAGAGATGGTGTTTTCTTTTTATTTTTTTTTATTAGTCAAATGAATTTATCACATCTATAGTTGTATAATGATCATAACAATCCAGTCACCTGTGTGATCAATGTCAAATGCTTCTACTAAGATAATATCCTCATTTCCTGCCATGTTAAGTAGGAGTAGCTCTTTGAAGCCACTTTTTGTTGTACACTAGGGAGAAGTAGGGGGAGGACACAAAGATTTTGATGTATACTGGTGCCCAGATAACCAGAGTACTTTAATATACCTGAAATCTTCCCATTACTGGTATATCAATTTCTTATTTCTGCTCTAACAGATTGCCACAAATGTAGTGGCTTAAAACTGCACAGATTTGTTACCACATAGTACTGAATGTCAGGAGTTTTATTGTTGGTTTTCTTCCTAAGGCTCTGAAGGAGAATTGTCTCTGTTCCTTTTCCAGCTTCTCAAGGCCACCTGAGACCCCATGCATTCATTGTTTTTGTCCCTTTTCTCCATCTTCTATGCAAGGAGCATAACATCTTAAAATCTCTCTGACTCTTCTGATTCCTTCTTCTACATTTAAGGACTCCTTTGATTATGTTAGGTCCACCCGGATAATCTAAGTTAATCACATATTAAAGTCAGCCTTAATAAAGCAGCCTTAATTCCACCTGCACCTTAATTATCCCTTGCCATCTACCATACCAGATCCACAGGTTCTGGGATTTAAGATGTGGCCATCTTCCCATAAATAACCAGCAAGTGTTGTGTTAAATGGCAGGACCACCTGATAGGGACATGAAAACTTGGGATACAGTTAAAATCTCACTTATTTTAGCATCTTTTGATGATCATCTTTATTTTTGTAATGTTGTATTATTATGTTCCATAGGAAGGAAATGAAATGAATTAAACATACACTTTGTATAGATAGTTTGAGCTGTTTTTTATCATTTAAAATCTGTGCTGACAGTAGAAAATAAGTCATAAATAAATTCTCATAAAATATTTTCTGGGAGTCAGATTGGCCTTTGCCTTCCCAACATGACATGGGACCTCAGGGAACCTACAGCCATCAAAGCAGAGGTAGTCTAGATGACATCAAATGGAAATGTACTATCCCAGGGAACTTGGAATAGAGACATCAGCAAGAGTCAATGTGGTGGGGGTTAGGAGGAAAAGATTGGAAATGTAGCAGAGACACAGATTTCTCAGGGTCTTTAAGCCATATTAAGGCTGTTTTACTTCATTTTAGATCAGTGGGAATCCATTGAGAGAATTAAACAGGGGAAGTTTTTTTAAGATTTTAAAAGAGAATTTTTTTTTTGTCTTTTTCTTTTTTGCCTTTTCTAGGGCCATTTCCCACAGCATGTGGAGGTTCCAGGTTAGGGGTCTAATCAGGGCTGTAGCCACCAGCCTTCTCCAGAGCCACAGCAATGTGAGATCCAAGCCATGTCTACGACCTATACCACAGCTCACAGCAATGCCGGATTCTTAACCCAATGAACAAGGCCAAGAATCGAACCTGCAACCTAAAAGAGGATTATTTTTTAAAATCCCTCTTTGGTTGCAGTAGGGAGAATGGGCTAACACAGTTTAGAGTTTCTTAAGGACCGTCTCTGAAGTGGAAACAACAAAATGGATGTATATCAATTAGTATTCTTTAACAAATACAATACCATACTTTGCATTCTTTTCTTTGAAAAGTCTGCCTCCCATCTGAAATGTAATAGTGGCTGTTGAAATCAAACCTTCTACAGGTTTCTGGGCAGTGGTTGATGATTTGGAACAGGAACTGAAAAACGTTCTTGGGGCAACAACCAGGTTGAGACAGCATTTCTGTGCACTAGTCCTCAGCAACACAGATGCACAAATTCTATCTTATTTTTGAACCAAGAAAAGGTGGCTGTTTTAACCTTCCCTCATTGATAATTTTCCTAATTCCCTTATTTGGAAACTGTATAAGGAATATATGAGAAACAGGTTAAGTTTCCCACTTTGTAAAATTAAATACTTTTTTTATCTGAATGCTAAAATCGATTAATTCAGAGACCTTAATATTTTCAAGAATTTTGCATTCCCAGCAGAGAAAGTCAGCATGAGGAGGGAGAACCAGAGCAGTGTATCTGAGTTCCTTCTCCTGGGGCTCCCCATCCAGCCAGAGCAGCAGGGCATCTTCTTTGCCCTCTTCCTGGGAATGTACCTGACCACAGTGCTGGGGAATCTGCTCATCATCCTGCTCATCAGGCTGGACTCTCACCTCCAAACTCCCATGTACTTCTTCCTCAGCCACTTGGCCCTCACGGATGTCTCCTTTTCCTCTGTCACCCTCCCTAAGATGCTGACAAACATGCAGACCCAAAACATATCTATCTCCTATCCAGGGTGCATCTCACAGGTGTATTTTTATTTACTTTTTGGTTGTGTTGACAATCTCCTCCTCATGGTAATGGCATATGACAGGTATGTGGCCATCTGTCACCCTCTCCACTACACCACCATCATGAGAGAGGGACTCTGTGCTCTGCTGGTGGCTGGCTCCTGGATTGTCTCCTGTGCCAGTGCCCTTCTTCACACCCTCTTGCTGGCCCAGGTGTCATTCTGTGCTGACAACATCATTCCCCACTTTTTCTGTAGCCTCCCCAACCTACTCAAGCTGTCCTGTTCAGACACCTCTCTCAATGAGCTGGTCATATTCACTGTAGGGGCTGCAGTTGTTGTTTTCCCATTGAGTGGCATCCTGGTCTCTTATGGCCACATTGGTGTCTCCATCCTGAGGGTTCCCTCTACTAAAGGGATCTGCAAAGCCTTGTCCACCTGTGGCTCCCACCTCTCTGTGGTGTCTCTGTTCTATGGGACAATTATGGCCCTGTACCTTTCCTCCTCATCAGGCCAGTCCCATGACAAAGACATCATTGCTTCCTTGATGTACACTGTGGTCACCCCCATGCTGAACCCTTTCATCTACAGCCTCAGAAACAGAGACATGGCATTGGCTCTGAGGATTCTTTTCAGAAACAATAACTTTTTTTTACAACTGAGAATCATCTAACCATGTTCTTATTTTACTCACTGACCTTGTCAGAAATACCTTAAAAAGTTGCGTGTTGATCACCCATGTGTCTAGCAGTTTCCTCACTTTCCTTTAAGTGGTCATTGTTATTAGCTAAATTTCTTTCCCTTTAGTCATATCTCTTGTCCATTTATTCTTCCATAGCCCTAAGTATGACATTATCCACAACACACATTCTACTTGTGGTCTTCGAAACCCCAAACTCCTTTGTGTGTGTGTGGTTTTGTGTATGTGTGTGTGTTTAAAGTTTGTTTTTTCAATATGTTATATTATTATTTTTGGATTTAAAACTTTTTTGAAGTTCATATATATTTTAAATTTTATTATGGTCATCTATTCTTGGGCATTGATTTTTTGATTTTTTAAATGTTATTTATTTATTTGTAGTTGACTTACAATGCTGTGTTAATTTCAAGTGTATAGCAAAGTGATTCAATTATATACATATTTTCCCCAGAATCTTTTACCTTGTATGTTATTGCAAATTATTGGGTCTAGTTACCTGTGCTATATGACTGGTCCTTGTTAATTATCTGTATTATGTATAACAGTGTGTATATGTTAATTCCAAACTCATAATTTATCCCTCTCCCTTTCTCCTTTAGTAGCCATAAGTTGTTCCCTATGTCTGCTGGTTTGTTTCTGTTTTGTACCTAATTTAATTGGTATCTTTTTTTTATATCACACATATGAGTGATATCATATGATATTTGTCTTTGTCTGGCTTACTTTATGTGATAAACTCTAGGTTCATCCATGTTGCTGCACATGGCATTATTTTATTCTGTTTTATTTCTGAGTAATATTCCATTGCATAATTGTACATCTTCTTTATTCAATTATCCATTGATGGACACTTAAGTTGGTTCCATGTCTTGGTTTCTTGCCTTCCATAGCAACAAACACTAATTTCTAGGGTTTAGTTTTAGTAAAGTCCAGAATAATTATCTTCACAATGAAGAATCTACTTAATAAAGTATTTTGGATGGTTTGCAGAAACCTGAAGAAAATTTAATTTTACTGTGGCTGTGACAATAGGCAAGCACAACATAGTCAATACAATTACCATAGTTCCCCATTCTAGGAAGACTGATTTTCCCCTGTAAATTGGATTTTTTTGTGTTGAGAATAGTCTACAGCTAGTGGATTAAATTTAGTCTGTAAAAAATGAGTGTCATGTCCCTGAGAGATGTCACATCTAATATGAAAAACTGAATGCATGGATTTACCATTTATGCACTCAAAAATATTTCTGGCATGACTATTCTACATTCTTGGAATACAAGTTAAAAAAATGTATCCTGTTTTAGAGTATATATTCCATCACTCCTGATGCAGCTCGTCATGCTCCTTTTTTTTCCATACCAAGTTTTAACCTTCTAACAACCAAAAGCTTTACTTATTTTTAAAATTGTCATCATTTTTTACTTGGGATGAAAGATCTATGGAAGATGGTATTCTATTACTGAAATAAATAAAATCTAGATTTTTTACAGGTAAAATCTATTATGAATAAAGGAGGCATAAAAAGGGGGGAGAAAGTATTCTGGGGTCAGATTCATAATTTAAAAACATATGGTCCAGTTAGAGCTCATTGGAAAGGTAACATCCAAACAAAGACATTGGTAAGGACAGATAAGTGAGTCACGGTGATACCTGGGCAAAAGCAAGGAGATTGGCACCTAGAAATACTCTGAGGTGATATGGTGCCTGGCTATTCCAGGGATATAAAGGGGACCTCTATAGCTGGACAGGGTTGAGTAGGGAATGGATGGTACATGATAAGTTTTAGAAATATCAGAGGACAAGATCTGTAAGGCTCTTAAGGTCATAGAAGGTGTATTAGTCAAGGTTTTCCAGAGAAATAGAACCAATAGGATGTGTATCTGTGCAGGGGTGTGTATAAGAGAGAGAGATTTAAATGCTGGTATTTCATTCCTTTTAATGGCTGAGTAATATTCCATTGTGTATATGTACCACATATCCTCGATCCACTCCTATGTCGATGGACGTTTAGGTTGTTGGCTATTGAAAAGAGTGCTGAAATGAACATTGGAGTACATGAGTCTTTTTGAGTCATGGATTTCTCTGGATAGATGTCCAGGAGTAGGATTACTGGATAAAATGGTATTTCGATGTTTAGTTTTCTGAGGCATCTCCATACTGTTTTCCATAGTGGTTGCACCAATTTACAATCCCATCAGCAGTGTACTAGGGTTCCTTTTTCTACACACCCCCTCCAGCACTTCTTGTTCGTGGACTCTTTGATGATGGCCATTTTGGCTGCTGTAAGGTGGTACCTCAGCGTGATTTTGATTTGCATTTCTCTAATGATGAGTGATGTTGAACATATTTTCATGTGTTTTTGGCCATCCATATCTCTTCAAAGAATTGTCTGTTTAGATCTTCTACCCATTTAGGTTTATATTAAAGAATTGCTTAATGTAATTGTGGAGACTAGCAAGTGTAGTCTGTATGGTAGGTTGGCAGGTTGGTAACCCAGGGAAAAGGTGTAGTTTGAGCCTGAAGGCAGGCTGGTGATGGATGTGTTTCTTCTTTATGGGAGATCATTCTATTTTTTTTACCTTTTATTAGTTTTTCTCTGTACAGCATCATGACCCAGTTATACATACATGTATATATTCTTTTTTTCTCACATTACATGTTCCATCATAAATGACTAGACAGAGTTCACAGTGCTACACAGCAATAACCCATTGCTAAACCATCCCAAAGGAAACAGTCTGAATCTATTGACCCCAAGCTCCCAGTATCTCCCACTCCCTGCCCTTGCCCCTTGGCAAACACAAATCTATTCTCCAAGTCCATGATTTTCTTTTCTGTGGAAAGTTTACTTTCTGCTGTATATTAGTTTCCAGATATAAGTGATACAGTATTTTTCTTTCATTTTCTGACTTACTTCACTCAGGATGAGAATCTCTATTTCCATCCACGTTGCTGTAAATGGCATTATTTTGTTGTTTTTTATGGCTGAGTAGTATTCCATTGTTTTTTATGGCTGAGTAGTATTCATTTATCAGTGGACATTTGGGTTGATTCCATGTCTTGACTATTGTGAATAATGCTTCAATGAACATGCAGGTGCATGTGTCTTTTTAAAGAATAGGCTTAGGATATTTGCCCATGAGTGGGATTGCTCAGTCATATCATAGTTCTATGCATAGTATGCTAAGGTACTTCCATAATGTTCTCTATAGTGGTTGTAGAAGCTTTCATTCCCACCAACAGTGCAGGAGGGTTCCCTTTTCACCACACCCCAACCAGCATTCATTATTTGAGGAGTTATTAATGATGGCCATTCTGACTGGTGTGAGGTGGTATCTCATGGTAGTTTTGATTTGCATTTCTCTAATAATCAGTGATGTTGAGCATTGTTTCAAGTGCTTGTTGGCCATCTGTATATCTACCTTGGAGAAATGTTTATTCATGTCTTTTGCCCATTTTTCAATTGGGTTGTTGGTTTTTTTGCTGTTGAGTTGTATAAGTTGTTTGCATATTTTATAGAATAGGCCCTTGTCAGTTGCATCACTTGAAACTATTTTCTCCCATTCTGAAAGTTGTCTTTTTGTTTTCATTTTGGTTTCCTTTGCTGTGCAAAAGTTTGTCAGTTTGACTAGGTCCCATTGGTTTATTTTTGCTTTTATTTCTGTTGTTTTTGGAGACCGACCTGAGAAAACATTTGTAAGGCTGATGTCAGAGAATGTTTTGCCTATGTTCTCTTCTAGGAGTATGATGGTGTCTTGTCTTATGTTTAAGTCTTTCAGCCATTTTGAGTTTATTTTCATGCATGGTGTGAGGGTGTGTTCTAGTTTCATTGATTTGCATGCAGCCATCCAGGTTTCCCAGTAATACTTGCTGAAAAGACTGTCATTTTCCCATTTTGTGTTCTTGCCTCCTTTGTCAAAGATTAATTGACGATAGGTGTCTGGGTTTATTTCTGGGTTCTCTATTTTGTTCCCTTGGTCTATCTGTCTGTTTTGATACCAGTCCCACCCTGTCTTGATGACTGTGGCTTTGTAGTATTGCGTGAAGTCTGGGAGAGTTATGCCTCCTTCTTGGTTTTTGTTTCTCAGTATTGCTATGGCAATTCTGGGTCTTTTGTTATTTCATATAAATTTTTGTATTGTTTGTTCTAGTTCTGTGAGTAACATAATGGATAATTTGATAGGGATTGCATTGACTCTGTAGATTGCTTTGTGTAGTATGGCCATTTTTACAATATTAATTTTCCCAACCCAGGAGCATGGAATATCTTTCCATTTCTTTACATCTTCTTTAATTTCCTTGATTATTGTTTTTTAGTTAGCATATAAGCCTTTCACCTCCTTGGTCAGGTGTACACATATAGTTGTTCAAAATATTCTCTCATGGTTTTTTGTATTTCGGTAGTATCTGTTGTGACTTCTCTTTTCTTATTTCTTATTTTTTTTCTCACCTCTTCTTGGTGAGTCTAGACAGAGGATTTTCAATTTTGTTTACCTTTTCCAAGAACAAGCCTGTGTTTGTTTTGATTTTTTATGTTCTTTCTTGAATGTATTTTTTATTAATTTCCTCTTTGATCTTTATAATTTCTTTCATTCTGCTGACTTTAGTCATTTTTTGTTCTTGTTTTTCTAATTCATTTAGGTGTTGGGTTAAATTGTTGATTTGAGATTTTTCTTCTTTTTGATGAAGGCCTCCATTGCTATGAATTTCCCTCTGAGCACTGCTTTTGTGGCATCCCATAGATTTTGAGTGTTTGTGCCTTGGAGATCATTCTTTTACTTAAGGCCTTCAACTAATTAGATTAGGCCCACCAACATTATTGAGAAAATTTGTTTTATTCACAGTCTGCTGATTGCAATGTTAATCTCATCCATAAAAATATTTTCATGGAAACATATAGAATTGTGTTTGACCAAATATCTGGGGACTATAGCTTAGCCAATTGGACACATAAAATTAACCATTGTATTTGGAGGTTTGGTTTTCTGTCTGATTTAGGAACCCAGTGGAAGGGATTCAATAGAGGAATAACATGGCCATGCTTGATTTTGTAATTGTTTCTCTCAAAACACTCAGATTTGTTGAGGTGTAAGTGACATACAATCAAGTTCATATAACTAAAATATGCCATTTGACTAGTTTTATCATATGTATATACCCATGAAACCATTACCACACCCATCAAGATCATGAATTTCCATGATGTCTAACCTCCTGCCCTCTCTTCACTCCTCCCATCTGTCCTCAGGGAAACCACTAATATTATTCTGTCTCATGAATTCATTTGCATTTCCTAGAAGCTTATTTCAGTCAAACCTTAGAGTTTGTATACTTTTCTTGCTGCCTTCTTTTATTCATCATAAGCATTTTGAAGTTCATTCATGTTTTTGTGTGTTTCAATAGATCATTCTTCTTATTGCTGTGTAACATTCATTGTATGGATATACCACTGCTATTGGGTATATTCATTCCATTTTTTTTAATTTTTAAAATTATTAAAAAATTTTAAATTATGTATTCACTTGAATTTTTATATTTTTCCTATTTTTTATTTTTATACTTTCAGTTTTATTTTTTATTAAAGTGTAGTTCATATATAATCTTAGTTTCAAGTGTACAGCAAAGTGATTCAGTTATACACACATACACACACATATATATTCACAGATGCTTTTTCTTTTTCTATTTTTTTCATTTCTTTTGTCTTTTTTCTAGGGCCATACCCATAACATATGGAGGTTCCCAGGCTAGGGGTCTAATAGGAGCTGTAGCTGCTGGCCTATGCCAGAGCCACATTAATGCAAATATCCAAGCCACATCTGTGACCTACATCACAGCTTTGGCAATGCCAGATTGTTAACACACTGGGTGAGGCCAGGGATTGAACATGCAACTTCATGGTTCCTAGTCAGATTCATTAACCACTGAGCCATGACAGGAACTCCTCAGATGCTTTTTCTTGATTGGATTTTAGAAAATATTGAGTATAGTTCCCTGTGCTATACAGAAAGTCCACTGCTGAACATCTAGGCTGGTTCCAGTTTCTGGCTATTAAATAAGGCTCTTATTAACACCCTTGTATAAATCTGTGTCTTGTGTAAGTCTACATTCTTTTCCTTTGCACAAATACCTAGTCACATGCTAGGTATATGGTATGAGACTTTTAGTTCCACCATATCTTCACTAATGCTTGAGAGCATCAGTCCTTTCAATTTTTGCCAGTCTAATAGGTGTGTAGTGGGGTAAACCAGTTGTAGACCTGGAGCCACTTGATTGGAGGGGTGTCTGGGTTTCTTGTATAAGAATCCTGTAACAATGAATATTTTTTGAAAAAAAAATCTTTTGGCTATACCCATGGCATGCAGAAATTCCCAGGCCAGGGATCCAACCTCACCACAGCAATGAAAATAATAGATCCTTAACCACTAGGCCACCAGAGGACTCCCCGAATTTCTGAAGTCTCCCTCGCTCCATGCATGATTTTACCATTACCCCAGTACTTTTTACCATTTACCTACCACTCATTTTGCCTTAATAACTTTTTTTTTCTGCAGCAGCTGCCACTTGGATGTGTGTTCTAAGACAGGGATTTCTGTTTATATTGTTCTCTATTATGTCTCTAGAGCATATATCAGTATTATTTTAGTGGTAACTTAATGATTATTTAAGTGAATGAATGAAATAAAGGATGAATTCTTTCAACAGTTACCAGTCACAATTGCCTGTTGTGAGCCATAGATAATCTCTAGTGATACAAAGATATTGATAATAAACATTGGCATTTAGTAAACTTTCATTAGGAGATCATTGAACCATCCTTCAGATTCATTTGAAGAGAATAATTATCATTTCCACTTTGAAGTAACTGAGTTTCAGTTGTCTTGGATAAATTGCTCAGGAATGCTGTCTTGGTAGTGGAAGAACCAGAGTCTTTTTTCCAGAGTTATAATTCAATCCTCTTTCTCCTGAGCAAGGCACAGACCCTACTATACAAAATCTTCCGTGGAAGTGGGGAGATGTGCACATTTTTTTTATGGCCACAGCTGACATAAATATGGAACTTTCTGGGCTAGGCGTCAAATTGGAGTTACAGCATCAGGCATATGCCACAGCCACAGAAACACTGGATCCAGGCCACATCAGCAAACTATGCTGAAACTTACAGCCACTTGGGATCCTTAACCCACTGTGATAGGTCAGGGATTGAACCAGCATCATCATGGACACTGTGTCAGGTTATTAACTTGCTGAGCCACAATGGGAACTCTGAGATCTGTGCATTTTAAGGGGCTCTGTGTTCATTGAAAGCCTGTGTCAGTGGGGACAATACAGAATACTGCAAATGCTGACACACTGCCTGTGCCATACACTGCTTTTGGGAGAAGCCATGCTCGTGTCACAGAGGTCATGGGAAATGGGGGAAACTCCTTCTTCTCATTGAAGACTTTACCAGAAGCCCAAGGTAGCACTCATATCAGGGACACTTTCTCCTGTAAAACCAGGGGCAGCACAGCCCCTGTGGATCCTAATCATCCTGCTTCCCAAGTGGCTAGGATGAAGTTGTGCAGTTGCCCCAATGGACTGCTTCTCTAGTCAAGGACTGGGGTTGGATTCCCTCCAGGGTCTCTTTAGGATGGAGAAAAGGATATCTCCTTGTTCATCATTTTGAAGCTCAAGAAATGACATGAGACTCTGTACAAGTCCTCAGGCCACTGAGGTTTGCTCTCTTTCTTTGGATCATGGGTCTTCTGGAGAGAAAGTGAGGATTCAGGTAACAGAATGTAGGAGAAGGTATTTGAACTCAGAGCAGAGCACAGGCATAACTCAGAAAGAGCCCAGAAAACTCCCTAGTCAGGCATGTTTGTATGTATATGTGTGTATGACCATTAGAGAAGTTATGCGTAATTGTATGTGTGTGTTGTGTTGTACAAGTCTATGTGTGTATGTGTAACTGACAAACACACTGAATGCCACATACTAGGATATACAGAGGTCAGAGAAGTCTGGACATTTCCTCGGGGTGTGCTTATTTCCTACTTGTGTGCTGTTTGTAAGACCTTGTGCACTGCTTGTGACTTGAATATGAAGGACTTCCTGTGACAACAATGGCTCTGGTCTAGGATGCTTGACGGTTCTGTGTATGTAGCTGTGTGGTGCATGTGTGTTTTGTGAGTTTTGCATAGATTTGTGTTACGCTGACTCACACTCTGATTCAATTTATTTAGTGAGAGTATAAGCCAGAGGAATCTATAAGTCTCCATTTGGCAAGTGTAAGACTTGATAGTGTGTAAGTACTTTTGGATAAAAATCCCACACCTTAACTTCCTTCACACAGAAAAATAAATATTTGTGTGTGTGTGAGTGACAGACTCACATATTTTACTCACCACCTGCCTGAGATCAGAGTCTCCATGGGCATCTCCAGAGGAAACCAACTTTGCTGAGGTTTTGGCATCCTTATCCTGTGATTTGACTACTCCAGCAGAGCCAATGGAAGCTCAATGTTTTTGACACCCTGATTCATTTTTAGCAAAACTGCTTAGAAATGAAATGCTCAGTTCTGAAATCACATACTGAGACACTCAGATCTTTATATTTTCCCCAGTCAATAACTTTGTGGCCTTGGGTTTGACTGTGGTGATTCTCAGCATCCAGTGCTGTTCCATGGGATCATGCTAATTGCTGACAGATCTTATCTATAAAGTGCTTAAGAAGCTAGGTATATTGTAAGGACTTAGCAAATTGTAGTAAATTGGGTCTTGGAGACTGAAACCATACCTTTCCATGTGTTATTGTGCAGGGGATGTGTTTTGTATGCAGACAGGAAAATCAAGCCCATCCATTGGCTCTCTCTCTCTCTCAATGCCCCACTTCTAGGTCACACACTGTCTCCTCTTCACTATTGAGCAATTTCCCAGCCACCTCTTTGCACACGGTGCTTATGGAATCAAAGTACCACATCTGTATTGTTACCTTCTGTTCACATTGCAGCTCCTGGGTGTCATTAGGAGCTCTAGTTCTCCTGCAGGATATCTGTGAGATCCTGGGCTAAGTCTGACCCAGCAGCTTTCAGTGAGAAGCCTGTGCTTGGCAGGAGGGTAAAGTGCCTGGTTCCTCCTTGTGCCCCATGAACTGAATGAGTTAATAACCCCAAGCAACTCCCTGGTCTGGAGCAAGAATCTACTGACAGATTCTTACACAATGTCAATTTCCTATTCCAAGGATATTTTAAGGCTTAACTTTAACTTTTCACATTTAACATTTGAACTTAGCCTCTCTACCCCCCCATAAAATGAAATGGGTGGATTCTCTCTCTAGTGACAAGATGATCAGAAAATCAATGTTTGAGATCAGGTTCCACTATGCAATATATATATAAGATTTTTTAAGCAATTTCCCTACTCTTGTTACTAAAATGAAGAACAAATATCACGTTCTCTACTTTCTGGACACAAATAAATATTGATGGCATAAATGAAATTGAAGCCATATGAAAACCATTGGCAAATTAAAGTGCCAGAGAAATATGAGTTTGTACATTTATCTGAGCAGGAGCAGTCCTTTAAATCCTGAAATAGTTCTTCTAAAGGTCCTACATATTTGTCTAACTAAAGAGAGGAAGGAACAATAGAGTCATAGCAGCAATGATTTCATTATTAATGACATTGGATATAATTTTTTTTGTCTTTTTAGGGTTGCACCTGTGGCATATGGAAGTTCCCAGGCTAGAGGTCTAATTGGAGCTGTTGCTGCTAGCCCACACCACAGCCACAGCAACACCAGATCTGTGGTGTCTGCTACCTACACCACAGCTCATGGTAATTCCAGATCCTTAACTCACTGAGCAAGCCCAAGGATTGGAACCACAACATCATGGTTCCTAGTCAGATTTGTTTCTGCTGCACCATGACAGGAATGCCAATGTTGGAGAGAATTGTGATTACAGCAGTTACTAACTCTATGACCATGTTAGTTTTCTACTGTTTATGATTATATTGAAAATGAAGGTTTTTTCTCCTTCTTTTTTTATGGCCACATCTTTGGCCTATGGAATTTCCCAGACTTGGGATCTAATCTGAGCTGCATCTGTGTCCCATGTCACAGACTGCAGTAACACCAGATCCTTAAGTAAATGCACAAGGGCAGGGATCAAATACACATTCTCAGACAATTTTGAGGTCTCCACCCACTGAGCCACAATGGGAACTGCTCCTTCCTATAGGACTATTGGAAAATTTAGTGAGGCAATAATGCAAAAATATATTGGTGTGACATAGTGTTCATTAACTGTCAGTTATTATCAGTGTGAATATTAATATTGGGAAATAGTGCTGGTCAATCAAGTAACTGAATTCTCAGAGATACCCCAATCCTTCATTATCTCTCAGCTCTCTGACCCCATCTCAGATTTCAGGTGTCTTCCTACTGATAAATATTCATATCTGAGCTAACTTGGAGGATCAAATGTAGACAGAGATGGATAGAGGTACATGCATTGAAGTAAGATTTATTACTTTTCTTTTATGTATGATTTTTATTTTTTCCATTATAGTTGATTTACAGTGTTGTAAATAAGTTTTATTCTTGGCAAGAGGATAAACCTGCATTAAGACAAATTATACCAGGGAACTTATCCCAGTGATAGCATGTGAATTCAAAAATTCACTTTAGGTGTGTGAGAGCTTAGGTATGTTAACAACATAAGTTTTAGGTTAGCTTATTTGTCCTTTATAAACCACCTCATAATATTGGTTTATAAAATTCCTGAACTTGATATTGGTTTTTTGGAGTATACAAGTCCTCTCATAAAAATAATTTTGGGGGTATACAGGTCCTCTCTTAAAATATAATTATTTTTGTTTGATGCAAAACAGTGTTCTTAGATATTTATGCCTAATGAACTAGAATCCTCTTTATTAACTCTATGAATGTGTGATATTTTCATCTTCACATTATAGAGGCAAAACTGAGGCCAAGAGAAATTTAACATCCCAAGTCCTACAGGGAGAAGGTGGTGGGACCAAAATCACAGCATAGGGAATCTGGCTTCAGGTTCACACCTTTAGTCAGTCTTTGGACAGGTGTGCCCTTGAGGGTCAGTGTCCTGGTGGAAGGGATCCTGTATGTTGTATTTATTCTTGTATGTCCAGTTAGTAGCTTAGTGGCAGAAACATGGCTGATTAAAAAGAAAAAAGAAGGAGTTTCCACTGTGGCTCAGTGGTAATGAACTGAACTAGTATCCAGGAGGATACAGGTTTCATCGCTGGCCCTGCTTTGTGGGGGTGACACTACTAATATCTGGCATTCCTGTGAGCTCTGGTGGAGTTGGCAGATTCAGCTCAGATCTAGTGTTGTTACAGCTGTGGTATAGCCTGGCAGGTGCAGCTCTGATTCAACCCTAGCCTGGGAACTTCCACATGCCATAGGTGCAGCCCCCACCAAATAAAATAAAATAAATGAAAAGAAAAAAGAAGAAGGATGTTGCTGGTTTTCACTGAAAAGAATCATACTGAGTGTTGAGGGTGTGTCACTTGCTTTTGCAACACTACGTGATAGAAAAAATGCAGGCAGTTATTCTGTTTATCCACTAGGATGTGAGAGACCTAGTATGGTGGCCACAATCATGACTTCAATGTATCTGACATTTCCCACTCCTGTCCTTCCCCAGCAAATAGGAGAGGAGCATGAGGAGGGAGAACCAGAGCTGCCTGTCCGGGTTCTTCCCCCTGGGGTTCCCCATCCAGCCAGAGTAGCAGGATGTGTTCTTTGCCCTGTTCCTGGTATGTACCTGAACACAGTGCTGGGGAACTGCTCATCAGGCTGGACCCTTGCCTCCACACCCCCATGTACTTCTTCCTCAGCCACCTGGCCTTCACTGACATCATGTTTTCATCAGACACAGCTCCAAAGATGCTCCTGGACGTGCAGACACAGAGTCACTCCATCTCCTACACTGGATGCATTTCTCAGGTGTATTTTTTCTTAATGCTTGTGTGTCTTGACAGCTTTCTTCTCACCTCAATGGCCTATGACAGGTATGTGGCCATCTGTCACCCCCTCCACTATATCATGATTATGACTCAGAATCTGTGCCTCCTGCTAGTAATCCTGTCCTGGAACTTATCCTCTGCTGGTGCCCTTTTGCACACCCTCCTCCTAGCTCTTCTCTCTTTCTGTGGAGACAACATGCTCCCCCATTTATTCTGTGATCTCTCTACTTTACTTAAGCTGTGCAGCCCAGATACCAGAGTCAATGAGCTATTCATCCTCACTGTGGGAGTGATGGTCATTATCCTGCCATTCATGTACATATTGGCATCTTATGTGCACATCAGGACCAGCATCCTTAGGGTCCCCTCCACTAACGGCAACTGAAAAGCCCTGTCTACCTGTGGCTCTCACCTCTCAGTGGCCTCTCTGTACTATGGAACAATTATCAGACTCTACTTTTTTCCCTCATCCAGTAACTCCAATGACAAGGATGTTATTGTGGCTATATTGTAAGTGCTGTTCATGCCCATGTTTAGTTCTTTCATCTACAGTCTGAGAAATCAGGATATGAAAGGAGCCCTGGTAAATATACTCATCAGAAGAACCTCATACTCATAATGATGAGCCTTTTTTTGCTATTAATTGCATATAAGACAGTTCCATGTAAAGTGAGCATTCTTTCCTGTTTCTTAGTGAATTTTGATGCAGTATTCTTTCTTCATTCTGTTTCAGTTGCACACTGTTTTTTTCTCTTTAATTTTTTGCTCATTATAGAGAAAGAAATTTCTTACAAGCCACTTGCAAAACTACCTTTTCCTGCCCTCTTTTCTATGGCATCCCTTGTCCTAGAAGTATTTAAAATTTTCATGTCACAACTTTCACTTTTTTTGGCTGGGCGTAGATAATTTCCAGCTTTTATGTAGGAAATACTTTTCCCTTCTCAAGGTAACAAAAATATCTTTTTGAATTGCCCATGATTTTATTCTATGTTTAATTTAGTAATGACTTTGAAATTTAGCTTTGGGTTAAGTAGTAATATAGTTTTAATTTTATTTATAATTTCTTTTTTAGTGTTACTATGCTTTTATTTTCAAAGCAACTTCCTGTTAGATTTTTTTCATCCCTTACTTTTAAGCTGTATTTGAAACATGTTTTGGAGTTCCAGTTGTGGCTAAGAAGTTAAAGATCCTGACTAAAATCCATTAGGTCATCTGTTTGATCCCTGGCCTCATTCAGTGGGTTAAGGATCTAGTATTACCATGAGCTGTGGTGTAAGTAACAGACCACAGATTGGATCTTAGGTTGTTGTGGCTCTGGCATATGCTGGTGGCTACAGCTCCAATTGGACCCCTAGCCTGGGAACCTCCATATGCTGAGTGAGGCCCTAAAAAGACCAAGAATAAATAAACGAAAAGAAAAGGACACATCTGTGTGCACCAAGTGGCTATGAATGAATATATATGGTGTGAAGGCGAGGATCCAGCCTGATGAGCAGGATGATGAGTAGGTTCCCCAGAAATGTTGTCAGGTACATGCCCAGGAACAGGCCAAAGAGCATACCCTGATGCTATGGCTGATTGGGGAGCCCCAAGGGAGGAATTATTACATACTGATCTGGTACCCCCTCCTCATGCTAGTAGGTGAGCTGATTGCAAGTTCATCTCCAGTGTCCTGCATTTGTACCCTCCTCTTCTCATGATTTCTGAATTTGGTGGTATAATTGTGCATGGATGATTTTGCATCTTTACAGTATATATACCTTTCCTGGTGAGCCTTGTAATTTATGGCATTTTTGTTTCCTGTTGCTGTCTTTTCTTTTCTGCCTAGAGAAGATCCTTTAGTATTTTTTGTAAGGCTGGTTTAGTGTTGCTGAATTCTCTCAGCTTTTGCTTATCTGTGAAAGTTTTGATTTCTCCTTCAAATCTGAATGAGAACCTTGCTGGGTAGAGTAATCTTGGTTGGAGTTTTTTCCTTTCATCTTGTTAAGTATATCATGCCAGTCCCTTCTGGCCTGCAGAGTGTCTGCTGAAAAATCTGCTGATAACCTTACTGGGGTTCCCTTGAATGTTGTTTGTTCCTTTTCCCTAGCTGCTTTCAAGATTTTCTCTTTGTCCTTAATTTTGGTCTGTTTCATTAATATGTGTCTCGGTGTATTCCTCCTTGGGTTTATTTTATATGGTCCTCATTGTGCTTCCTGGATTTGAGTGGATGGTTCCTTTCCCATGTTAGGGAAGTTTTTGGCTATTGTCTTCTGGAATATTTTTTCTGTCCCTTTCTCTCTCTCTTCTCCTTCTGGCATCCCTATGATATGGATGTTGGTGGGTTTAATGTTGTCCCAGAATTCTCTGAGACTCACTTCATTTGTTTTCAATCTTTTTTCTCTTTTCTGTTCTGCATCCGTAATTTCCACTAATCTGTCCTCCACCTCACTTATTTGTTCTTCTGCCTCCTGTATTCTGCTGTTAGCTGCTTTTAGTCAATTTTTTATTTCAGTTATTGTATTTTGCTTCTCTTCTTCTTTAAGTTTTATATCATATCTTTTTCTCAGTGTTTCCTGTAAGTCACCCATGTTTTCCTCCAGTTTATTTCCAATGTCTTGCATCATCTTCAGCATCAACAATCTAAAGTCTTTTTCCTGGAGGCTGAGAATCTCCTCATCACTTAGCTTATTTTCTGGGTTTTTTTCCTTTCTCCTTCATCTGAGTTATAGTTCTCCATCTTTTCATTTTTATAGGTTTTTGTTGTGGTGACCTTTTTACAGAGAATAAAGTTGTAGCCTCTCTTACTTCTGGTGTTTGGCTCCCTGTGGCTGAAGTTGGTATGGGGGCTTGCTGTAGGTGTCCTGATGGGAGGGGCTGATGCCTGCCCACTGGTAGGTGGAGCTGATTCTAATCCCTCTGATGGGTGGGTCTTAGTCTCTGGATGGGATTAGAGGCAGCTGTGTGCCTGAGGGGATGTTAGGCAGCTTGTTTACTGAGGGGTAGTGTTGTGATCCCACCTGGATTGTTGTTTTCCCTGGGGCATCTCAGCACTTACTAATGCGTGGTGCCAGATTTTCCAAAAATGGCCACCTTCAGAGAAAGGTGTGGCTGCTGAATATTCCTTAGAGCTTTGCTTTTGCTTTCAATGTCCTTCCCTCACAACAAGCCATGTTCACCCCTGTTTTCCCAGGATCTCCTCCAAGATACGCAGTCAGGTTTGACCCAGATTCCCATGGAGACTTTGTTTTACCCTGTGACCCAGTGCATGAGAAAGTCTGTGTGTGCCTTTTAAGAATGGAGTATCCATTTCCCCCAGTCCCATGGAGCTCCTGCACACAATCCCCACTGGGCTTCAATGCCAGATGCTCCAGGGGCTCTTTCTCCCAGTGTCAGATCCCCACACATGAGAGTTTTATATAGGGCTCAGAACTCTCCCTCCTGTAGGTGAGTCTCTGTGAACCAGTTAGTTTCCAGTCTGTGGGCCTTCCCACCCAGGAGGTATGGAGTTATTTATATTGTGAAATAATTCCTCCTACCTCTTGATGTGACCTCCTCTTTTTTTTAATGGAGTAGGATATCTTTTTTCAGGTTTCTGGTCCATTTGGGTGAAGAGTGATCAGCTTTTATTTGTGAATTTAGTTGTTTTAGGAGAGAAGTTGAGCTCTAGTCCTATTCTTCCATCTTAATCCCATCTTTCCAGAGGTAGTTTGTTATTCAGAGTTGCTCCCATGAGCCCACACTGTCTGGGCCCGGTAAAGGGAAAGTTGTAAGTTTATGCAGTGGGAATGCAGTCAGGACTCCTTGTGGCCAAAGTTTTTGGCCGTGGCCTCAGGGCTACCTTAGTCATAGTCCCAGAAGAGCTTTGAGCCTGCAGTGCTGGCGCCAAGGCTTTGGTCTTCACAGGGTTTGTGGTCTGTGGCAACCTAGGTAGTTAGTGTTTATCTCTAATTTTCATATAGCTATGGCAGGCAGTCTCATAGTCTCTGAGGTAAGAAGGGAAATTAGGTTTGGACCCAAGCATTTTCATTCTGAATTTTTTCTATGGAAGCTAAACAAATTATCTGACATCAAAATGTTTTTGCCCTTCATAATTTTGTGTGTAATGATCTACTAAAGCCTGTATCCTCTGCTTCTCTACAAATTCCAGGATTATTTGTAATTTGTTCATTGGTTGTAGACCCCAGAGTCTGTCAAAGATGACTAATGCACACACAACATAAATTTGTTGATTAAATAAAAGATGCCTCATCCAATTCAATTCTTTATTAAGCCTCTTTAGGAAACTTACATCAGGTCTTTTTCAAGACCCAAGTTTAATCCTAATAATCACAGGGCCCCATGTTATTTGCTCCATGGCATCACATTCAAACAAATGCAACCTAAAAGCCAAATGCAATTTTTAAAATGATTTCTAATCTTTTCATGGTCTCTAGTATAGCCTAGAGAGATTTATTTATTAATCCAAATCAATATTTCTCAAAATTTCTATAAATTTTTAAAGGAGAAGTTAGGGATACACCATAGCCTATCAAAGCTTATTATAAAGCTAGTTTTTTTTTTTTTGCAACAAATAATGTATTGTCACACACATAACCCACTACAACGGTCAAGGAAAATAGCCTAGAAACAGACTGGTTGTAATTAGGATTTGACCCCAACCTCACTTTGTCAACTGGATTTAGAAGGCAACCATGTATCAGCAGTCTTGTTTACCCTACTTTGATCAGAGTGAAGGGAAGAGTGTAGTATCAATGAAATTAATGCAGTAGGTGAACATTCATGTCAAAGGGTGACTTTCAGTGACAAGAGCAAAGCAACCATCTGTCTCCCGATAATGTCAGAACCAGATATCACATTAGAATATCTATGACTTCTTTACAATTCAATCTCCCAGGAAGAGGTGAAAGATAGTTTTATACTTAGTCTTAAAGGCCAAAGGCTTTATGTGCAGAGTCTAGTACCTTGGACCCAAGGCTGACACCAAAATCTTCATGGATTTTAGAAAGTGAGAACTGGAACATGGTCCCTAATTTTCATTTTTTTCTTTTTCTTTTTGTCTTTTTAGCACAGCATTAACAGCATGTGGAGTTTCCCAGGCTAGGGGTCAAATCAGAGCTGTAGCTGCTGGTCTAACCCAAAGCCATAGCAATTTGGGATCTGAGCTGTGTCTTTGACCTGCTCCACAGCTCATAGAAATTCTGGATCCTTAACTCACTGAGTGAAGCCAGGGATTGAACCCAAAACCTCATGGTTCCTGGTTGGATTTGTTAACCACTGAACCACAAAGGGAACTCCCTGTCTCTGATTTTATTAATATTTTTAGACTATTTGGGTCAATTTTTCTTGGCAGTGAACTTGCAGAATTATGCCTGTGTAGTGTGATTTTCAGATCAGTACTGAGTCTTCCATATCCCTACCCAAACACCATCCTCAATGGGCTGCTGGATTCTTTCAGCAAGAGAAAACAAGCTTTGAGGTCTCAACTATAGATTAGGTTTAAACGTAAATATTCCTGGGGGAGAGAGCCCTGTGGACAACTCATGGAGGTATAATGGCTGGGAAGAGTTCAATATTTAGTGACCAGGTTTGGCTGGCCAAACAAGGGCATGGACCACTTCAGTCAAAGTGAGGATGGAAGCAGGTTGGGGATTACAGACAGAATAAGGGAAGAGGCTGTAGACACACTGAGAACAAATGTAATATCTTTCCAGTTTGGCTGAATGACTGCTATATGGCTATAAATAGGGTTAGAGTTAGGGGTAGTTAATAAAGTCAATAAAGTTAGTTAATAAAGTTATTAGTTTTGTTAATAAAATCTGAGTTAGTACCTAGTTCACACCAGGTGCTTTTCAAATACTATTCACTTCCTCCCCAAATCTTACAACATAGACATTCTGCTCCTCATTTTTGAGATGAAAGCATTTGGGAGGCAGTGATAAAACTTGCCCTACCTATGTTATAGCACTAGTATGTGTTGGCCCTGTGATTTGATCCCATGACTCTTTGACTTCAAAGACACATTCATCCCACTATATTGCATGCCTTCATTAACTATGCTGCCTGAAAGCATGCAAGAATTTCAGGAAGTAAAATTGGAAATTTGATAGTGAAAAATTTACAATTTCAAGATATCTTCATACATGGTAATATCAATAATAATAATATTGTAACAATCATTCACTAATCATGTGTTTATTGTGTGACTAATATAGGCCAGTTGCTGTGACATGTACTTTATAACAACTTAACCATCACACGATAAAGGCATCGCTCTCACTTAACCTGTTGGAAACCAGGACTTAAGAGCATAAGAAATTTGCCAAAGATCACTCATCATGAAAATGATAGACAAGTCATTCAATCCTATATCAGATTTCAAACCTATGTTTCTAACCACCATTCTATATTTACTCCTTTGGTGTGTGATTTGACAGAAAAGAGACATCTGCATATATGCTCCTCATTCAAGAGAAAATGGGGTCTGTCATATCCCCAAAGCCTTTGGTGAATGTGTTGCCTCCAGCCTTAATCAGATGATCAGACTTGAATAGAGAGACTAGGAGACCAGCTACTCAATTTATAAGACAGATACTCATAAAATAAATTTCCCAGGGCTCTAGGACAAAAAGCCTAGATAATGTTTTTGAAAGGAAAAAAATAGGTGGAAAGTTAAGGCAACTATGTTTCATATCCATTGGATATAATGTCATGTAGCTAATAAAGTGAATTCACAAAGCTTATGAATTCATTTATGAAGGGAAATAATGCAAAATTGTATATAGGGCATGTTTATAACTATGTGCAAAAACAATGAATATACCATCACATCATCATAATCATCATCCTTATCATTATTAAACCTGGAAGGCTTTGCTCACAGCTCACAGACATACCAGACATTTACCAAAATTGTGAAAGATCAGCTTCAAAGGGGAAAGGAGAAACCCCAAGGAATTATAATTATTATGCCTACCTAATTTATTTGAGGTGATAAAACAAAATGATAAAAGTGAGAGGCAAAATATAATTATGTGCAGTATATCACAACAGACCATTCAGACACACATACATACCCACACACACTGCTGAGTGAAGTCTAAAAGTTCTGCCCTTACCTAGTTCAGGAGTGATCAATTCAAATACATTCGGCTCCAGGATGTGAAATTTTCATTTTCTCTTCAGAAGACTTTGATATAGAATGGGGAGAACCCAAAATTTCCAACCCAGAAGTGGGGAGGTGGTACACTATTTTTTTAACCAGATCCATGCCAAAGATAAAGGAATCTATTTTTACCAGCCAGAATGGGACCCAGGGGACCAAGGCCAAAAATTTCTGTTGAGAGAAAATTTGGGAGTGATAAATGCACTTCCCTTAAGTATTCCCTGTGTAAGTGTGCCTTTGTCAGATACTAAGATAGTCCTTTGGGAATATAAATGAGGATTCATTACTCATAGATTCATTTAAAAAACATTCACAGCAATAAGCTCATGTAATCTCCCAATCATTCCTAAGGTAGATAGTGTTTTTCCTATTTCATTGCAATGAGAGTGGCTCAAAAGAAAATGGCAAAAGAGGAGATTTCAAGCTCAAACACATTAACTTCATATCTAAAGTCCTGTTCCATTGAATCACAATGGCTTTCCTGCAGCAGTGGGCTCTGTATCTGTGGACATATTTCTTCAACTTTAAGTCCAGACATGGGAGGAGAGTTGCTACTCATCCCTGGGGAATAAAAACATTTAGCCAGGAATAATTGGGCTTCTGTTTCTCAGAAATTGAAAATTTCTTCTTCTTATAGAAATATACAAATTCCTAAAGGGATTTTTTTTAGTTAATGCACATAATAATATTTGGCACATTGTCAGCATTCAAAATACATTCTTTAACCCTAAGAATGGGTATGAGAATCCTTCAGTTCAGATTGGCAAAAATAAAGACATGGGATCAAGTGGAAGATATCATTTTATCTTTTCTAATAATTTTTTTATTTACTCCTTCATAAAATTATTTTGTAACTACTATGTGGCAAGAGTTGTGTGAGGCGCTGTGAGCAAAGATTTGAAAACTCATTTTTAACAGAATGTAATAATGCCATTTGCAGCAACATAGATGGACCTAGAAATTATCATGCTAAATGAATCTAGTGAAAGACAAACATCATATGATGTCACTTATATGTGGAATCTAAAAAAAGGATACAAATGAATGTATTTGCAGAACAGAAGGAGATTCAGAGACTTTGAAAACCTTGGTTACTAGAGAGAGCTGGTGGGAGTCAGGGGAGAGATGGACTGGATGCTTGGGACTGGCATATGCACACTGAGGTTTATGGAATGACTGGCCAATGGGGACCAGCTATATGGCACTGAGCCCTCTACCCAATATTCCGTAATAATCTATTTGGGGAAAAATTCTGAAAGAGAAGGTATGTATTTATATGTATAACTGAATCACTTTGTTGTACAGCAGAATTTATCACAACCTTGTGAATCAATATTATTTCAACTTATAAAAAAATGAAAATATTTGAAAACAGTTTTTTTCCTTCTAAAAGAGATTCCAATCTAGTGCGTAGAATAGACAAAATACTGTGTGTCAAATGTTGTACTAAAGGTGAGGCCTGAGTCCTATGAGCACAGATCAGGTTTGTTAAACCCAAATTTAAGTGGTCAAGAAATGTAGGCTGCAGTAAGTTATAAGTAAGCAGAGACTCAAGATAATCCAAAAAGTAAAAGTTGATGTGGGCAGTGTGGAGAGAGATGTAAGGGAGAAAAACAGGAACAGGAAAACACATGAAGAGAAAAGTTGACAAATTCAGGAAATAATTATCAATAAAATTACAATGGCTGAAATGTATGCTTCAACAGGGGAAGGAAGTTCAGAATGAAGCCAGAGAAGTAGCAGGGAATGAATTGTGCCAAAGCTTGGAGACCATGCTGAACAATTTGCACTTTTTCCCAAAGGAAAGGGAGAACTCTAGAAGGATTTGCTTAAAGACTGGCAGTGTCTTGTTAAAACATATGTCTATACGTGAAGAAGGGATAATGAGCAGGGGTGTTTACAGTAGATGGAGGGAATTTTGGCAGGGCAAGGATGGAGGGATTAGATGTAAGACCAGCAGCAGGAGGACCAGTTTGGAAGTGGTCACAGTAGCTTGGGTAAGAGATTATGGAAGTCTGTCTGAGGCAGTGGAGGTGAAGTGAACTCTATGGATTTAGGTCTGCTTCAGAATCAGAATTTAAAGAATGTGGTAATTTGGGAGTTATCCCAACTTGATGAGACCCTGGACAATGGAAGCATTGAAAATCTCTCTAAATTTATGGCTCAAACATCTGAGTGTATGCTTGTGCCATTTACTGAAATAGGGGAACTAGAAAGAGAAACATGTTTGAGAACTTTTTAACACACCAAGTATGAAGTACCTATGGATAATTCACAAGAAGACATTCGGGAGGCAAGTGAATATATTTTGGATCCAGATAAAAACTCATGGCCCACCAATATAGAAGAGGTGATACTGTCAAAAGAAATGAGATGAATAAGAAATATTGAGAGAAGAGGGCAAGAGTGGAGAGAAGAAAAGGAGGGGAAGAATGATTATAGAGAAGGGAAAGAACAAAGGGAAATGGAGGTGAACAGAGCTGAACACAGACCAGAGAGAGCATTGACAATTAAGGAAATGACAGAGAAAGAGCATCCCCAAAGGGCAGTCAGAGAACAAGAGACATTGCAGTAAAATAAAAAACATGGGACCATTGGAGGGAAGGGAAGGGGAATGTTAAGTGATGACAATGATGCACTGAATTTGGTAATAAGGAGAATTTTGGTGATGTAACCTGGAGCAATGTCAGTGAGTGGTGGGAGCAGAATCTAGACCACAGTGGATGGAGGAATAAATGGAAAGTAAGGAAGTGAGGAAGGTGAATAGTTGGATTCATCCAACATGGAAGCTTTGCTACATGGGTGAGGTGGAAGGTCAATGAGGCAATGTCTTTGGCAATAGATTATACAGTGAGAAACCATGAGATTTGTGGCAGAGAAGAAAATGAATTTGGGAGAAAATGGACAGGATCAGAGACTGAATAGATTTATGGGCCAAAGATTCTATGCAATGAATGAGTAGAGGGGAAAGCGAGAACAAGCTATTGAAAGTTTAAATTTAATAGGTAAAGAAATCTGAACGTTCCTAATATAACCAGGGGAATAGATGGCTAAAGTGCATTGGAGGTTGAAATGACTGAATATGAAATCAGAGGATAAATATGCCACATTGCAGAGTGGCTCATTCATGCAGATGCTGCAGGCACCCCAGTTGATAGTTAAATTGTAGAGAAATAAACTAACCCAGGTGCCAAAATCTGTAACCAAATAAGAGTTGCTGGAGTTTGGTTGTGTGGCTATAGGACCTAGGACAGTTTCTACTCTTTTCCCATTGTTGAAAAAAAAACCCCTCTAGAATTAGAATTAGAGAGATGCTTCATTGTGGTATAACTTTAAAAGAAAATAAGTAGTTACATCCTAGTTTCCCTCAGTGAGGGAAGGGTTAAGGTACCTGTGGTACATGGCCTATGGAATATTATGTCACTGCAAAAATTATGTTGATGAACAGCTTAAGATGTCATTTTTGAAAGACATAATATAAAATTTGTATATAGGCATGTTTACAACTATTTTCAAAAATGCAGATTGTTTTCTTAAAACCTGGAAGGATGTGCTCCAAAATGTTAAAGAAAGCATTGTGGTGTTGAGAGTGGAGACATTTATACATTAAAAAATTTCCCAACCATAATGTTTATAAAATCATGCCTTTATTTTATGAGGAATTAAAATATTAGCTAGTTTTGTGAACATATGCTGAATTTCATAGGAAAGAGATGGTCCAGGAAGTGAAGTCCATGGGTTGAGAAACTGTAAGAAGCAGAAGGCAGCTGACCCCAACAGGCACCATTGCTGTGTCTGATTGCTCTGCTTCTCACCCCCATACACTCATATAGAACCCTGAGCATCAAGGCATGAAATCATGAAATGACAAGTTCATGGAGCCTCAGGAAACAGTCCCTTTCCTAAAATTAATGCAGCCAATAAGCAAATGCTTATCATCACTAGCAAACAGCTTGCATTCTACTGTCATATGGCCCTTGGACTTTGTAAATACATGTGCAGAGAGAGAGAAAGCAAAATCTTTGATTTATCCCTGAATTTTTATCCATTAGTATCAGGCACATTGGAGATCCACTTTTAAAAGTGCTCTCTGAATCATAATGAAGAGAGGAATTCTGTTTCCTAACAAAGAGTCAATTATAAAAATCACTAAGTCGTAGAATATTGATTAACTTGCATTCCCCCAAAGCCAATCCTGAACTAAGAATTAAGGATAAGTAGTTTGTTTGGGGATTGAAGAAAACAGCAATAGGAAAGTGGGAAAGGAAGATAGGTAGAGTAAGGCTATAGACAAAGGACAAAAATTAGCACAACCATCACCTGGGGAAATTAAGCTAATTCCACTAAGGAAACACTAGCATCCAGCACACCACAGATTTGTCCACTTTGATTTTGCAAAGCTGCCAGTGGTCACTATTCAGGTGACTTTCTTCTCTGGCTTGTATCTAAAACGCTGTTGGACTTCAACAGGTCTGTGTTGAGAGTCTCTCCAGTCCTCCTGCTCTGATATACATGACATTGTGGAAGTCATACAAGGTCATCACAGTTAGAAAGAAGCTGCCCTAGGTAAAGCTTTGCTCTACTTACTATCTTTTAACCTCAGATATCAAAAAGGGCAAAATAAAACCTCAAAGAGGATCTCAAGCTATACCTACTTCTTGGTCCTGTATATTTAAGTCCTAAGAATCGCTAGTGCCAAATTAATGATCATTTTCTTCAAAAGGTCAATTTTAAAGAAACTGAAGCTTTTAAATTTTCAGTCAAGCTTTTCTGGATTGTGTTTGTCCTCATTTTTTCCCCTATGTGCAAGACTGTTTTCTTTGTGGTTTATGTTTCTTCTACTTTTCCTTCCTTCTTTCCTTCCTTCATTTATTCTTCCTTCCTTAAAACTATTTTTATTCAAGGTATTTTAATTATTCATTAGTTTCATTTGATGTAACCAAACCTAATAGTCCAAAGAAATAAAGTGATTATCCTTGTCTCTGATCACTTTGCTTTTCATAATGATCCCTAAAGAGAATAAACATGAGATCATTTCCTTTGGGTCACCTGGTGGGTATGGCCCAATAAGATCCTTTTGGAATGGGATACTGTTCTACCTAATTCTCAGAAGCCATTTGGTCTTTTGGCTATTTGAATCTCAGTGGAGATACAAATTCTTCTTTTTTAAACTCTCTGGAGCTTATCATATGCTATAAGGTGCTTAAGGCTGGGAAACAGAGCCAAGAAAAGAGGGAAATGTGATGATGCCTGAGGTCCTTCCTCCATGGGCTCATTCTCTAAGGTCCCTGGCAAAAACCTCTCTCCAATGAGACACATTTCCTAGAGGAATCAAAGGGGAAATGTGGCAATTATTCCAGGTCTGATGGATGTCTGGAAATGCAAATTACAAGTTCATCTCCCTGCCACCATGGGCTTTATCTTTGGATAGTTATACCCAGAAATTCATAGATCTGAGGCTGGTACACAGGAGTGAGAGTGAGCTTGTTACTTTCTGTTTTATGCTCAAGAGATATTGAGACCTTGGAAGATATTACTCAGGTCCCTTAAAGAGACCCTTGGGGCATATTTACCCACCACATGCTGGATTGTAAATGCAAGCCAGGTCGGTATTGGGGATGGAATGGACATTGTTTTCTCAGCAAAATATGGGCTTATATATGGGTCTAGAAGAGGAAATATAAGAAAGCTGAATTTGACATGGAAGAGAAGAGAGAATACAAAAGCCAGAGAAAGTTAGAGAGGGTGGGGAGCAGATTTCAAGACATGGAGTGACAAAAGAGTGAAGTTGCAGTGGCAGAGAGAATGAGAACTGAGAGAAGAGGAAGGAGAAAATGAGAGAAGGGAATACAAAGTGAAGAAACAGACAGATAGAAATGAACCAAGAGATAAAACAGATAAAGCAGATTTTTGGGAAGAATTTAACTTACTTTACATGCTGACATAGTCCAATTACTGATTATAGGAGAGAGGGTGTTTTTGAGTCACCTTTGTGATTAATGCAAAACGCTTCTAATGGGTAACCTAATTTCCTTCCATGTTATGTAGGAGTTAGCTCTGTGAAGCTATTGATGTTATATTGTATACTAGGTGGAAGCTGAGGAAGGACATAAGGATTTTGCTGCATACTGGTGCCAAGATAACCACAGTACTTTAATGTACCTGAAATCTTCCCATTACTGGTATATCAGTTTCTTATTGCTGCTCTAACAAATTGCCATATATGTAATGGCTTTAAAACCCACAAATTTATTATCTTACTGTCTAGATGTCAAAAGTCCTAATTGTTGGCATTTCCTCTGAAAGTTCTGAGGGAGAATTGTCTCTATGTCTTTCTGGCTTCTAGAGGCCACCTTCATTCATTGTGTTCTTTTCTCCAACTTCTATGCCAGAAGCATAACATCTTAAAATCTCTCTCTGACACCTCTGCTTTCTTCTTCTACATTTAAGGACATCTGTGATTACATTAGGCCCAACTTGATAATCCAGGATAATTTCATAATGAAATCACCTAATTATAAGCCTTGTTTCTACCCACATCTTAAACTCTCCCTTGCAAGGTACAAGACCAGATCCACAGGTCCTGGACTTTGACACATCTGGACATAACATTGGGGGTTATTATTTCTGCTTACCCTAACTAACCAGAAAGTGTTGTGTTAAATGGAACGACTACCTGATATGGAAATGAAAACTTAGGATAAAGCTAAAATCTCACTTTTTTGGGCATCTTTTGATCATAGTCTTTATTTTTGTTATGGGGTATTATTTTGTTGCATAGAGAGGAAAGAAACTGTAGTAAAAACTATACACTTTGTATAGATAGTTTAAGATGTTCTATCATTTAACCTTCTATGTGTGGACAATAGAAAATAAGCCAAAAACAAAAACACATAAAACATTTGCTGGGAGTCAGATTTGTCTTTGGTTTCCCATTATGACATGAGATCTCAGGGAGCTCACATCCAGAAAAAGAGGAGTCTAAATGACATTGAATGGAAATGTACTTTTCCAGGGAAGTTGGAATGGAGATATCAGCAAGAGTATGTGTGGTTGTGGTGAGGAGGAAATGATTTGAAATGTAGCAGAGACACAGATAGCTCAGGGTCTTTAAGCCATATTAAGGCTGGTAGGCTTCATTTAATAGCAGTGGGAATCCCCTGAGAGATTTTAATCAGAAGTTGTTTAGGTTTATTAAAAGGAGTATGTTTAAAATCCTTATTTGGCTATAGCATGGAGAATGGGTTAACATAATCCAGAGTTTCTTAAGGACCCTCTCTGAACGGAATACAATAGGATGTATGCATATTGACCAGTATTCTTTGGCAAATACAGTACAATTATTTGCATTCTTTTATTCAAAAAGTCTGTCTTCCATCTCAAATTTAACAGTGATTGTTTAAGTAAAATTTTCTACAAGTTTCTGAGTGCTTGATTATTTGGAATACCAACCACAAAAGATTTTGGGGGGCAATAATATGGCTGAGACATCTTTCCATATACTAGACCTCAGCAACACACAGGCATAAAAGCTATTTTGCCATTGAACCAAGAAAAAGTGGCTCTCTCTTTTTATTTTTTATTTTATTTATTTATTTATTTGTCTTTTTGCTATTTCTTTGGGCTGCTCCCATGGCATATGGAGGTTCCCAGGCTAGGGGTCGAATCGGAGCTGTAGCCACTGGCCTACGCCAGAGCCGCAGCAACGCGGGATCCCAGCCGCGCCTGCAACCTACACCACAGCTCACAGCAATGCGGGATCGTTAACCCATTGAGCAAGGGCAGGGACCGAACCCGCAACCTCATGGTTCCTAGTCGGATTCGTTAACCACTGCGCCACGACGGGAACTCCTCTCTTTTTATTTTTAATTTTTTTTTAACATTTTTTCTACTGTACAGCATGGTGACCCAATTACACATACTTGTATACATTCTTTTTTCTCACATTATCATGTTCCATCATAAGTGACTAGACGAAGTTCCCAGTCTACACTGCAGGATCTCATTGCTGATCTACTCCAAAGGCAATAGTCTGCATCTATTAACCCAAAGCTCCCAGACCATCATACTCCCTTCCCCTTCCCCTTGACAACCACAAGTCTATTCTTTATGTCAATGATTTTCTTTTCAGTGGAAAGTTTCATTGGTGCTGTATATTAGATCCCAGATATAAGTGATATCATATGGTATTTGTCTTTCTCTTTCTGATTTACTTTACTCAGGATGAGAGTCTCTAGTTCCATCCATATTGCTGCAAATGGTATTATTTTGTTCTTTTTATGGCTGAGTAGTATTCCATTGTGCATATATACCACTTCTTCCTAATCCAATCATCTATCAATGGACTTCTGGATTGATTCCATGTCTTGGCTATTGTAAATAGTGCTGCAGTGAACATGAGGGTGCATGTTTACTTTTTCATAAAAGTTTAGTTTGGATATATGCCCAAGAGCGGGATTACTGGGTCATATGGTAGTTCTATATATAGTTTTCTAAGGTACCTCCATACAGTTATTCATAATGATTGTACCAGCTTACATTCCTACAAACAGTGCAGGAAGGTTCTTTTCTCCACACCCTCTCCAGCATTTGTTATTTGTGGATTTATTAATGATAGCCATTCTGACTGGTGTGAGGTGGTATCTCATGGTAGTTTTGATTTGCATTTCTCTAATAATCAGGGATATTGAGCATTTTTTCATGTGCTAGTTGGCCATCTGTATATCTACCTTGGAGAAATGTCTATTCAGGCCCTTTGCACATCTTTCCATTGGGTTGTAGGCTTTTTGCTGTTGAGTTGTATAAGTTATTTGTATGTTTTAGAGTTTAGGCCCATGTGAGTTGCATCTTTTGAAACTATTTTCTCCCATTCTGTAAGTTGTCTTTTTGTTTTCCTTTGCTATGCAAAATATTGTCAGTTTGATTAGGACCCAGTGGTTTATTTTTGCTCTTATTTCTGTTGCCTTGGGAGAATGACCTGATAAAACATTTCTAAGGTTGATATCAGAGAATATTTTGCCTACATTCTCTTCCAGGAGTATGGCAGTTTCTTGTCTTATATTTAAGTCTTTCAGCCATTTTGAGTTTACTTCCGTTCATGGTGTGAGTGTGTGTTCTAGTTTCATTGATTTGCATGCAGCTGTCCATGTTTCCCAGATATTCTTGCTGAAAAGACTGTCATTTTCCCGTTTTATGTTCTTGCCTCCTTTGTCAAAGTTTTATTGACCCTAGGTGTCTGGGTTTATTTCTGGGTTCTGTATTCTGTTCCATTGGTCCGTATGCGTGTTTTGGTACCAATACCACACTGTCTCAATGACTGTGGCTTTGTAGTATTGCGTGAAGTCTGGGAGAGTATGCCTCCTGCTTGGTTTTTGTTCCTCAGAATTGCTTTGGCAATTCTGGGTCTAGAATGTTTCCATTTAAATTTTTGGATTGTCTGTTTTATTTCTATGAAAAAATGTCATGATTAAATTGATAGTGATTGCATTGAATCTGTAGATTGCTTTGGGTAGTATGGCCATTTTAAAAGTATTATGTTTTCCCACTCAGGAGAATGGAATATCTTTCCATTTCTGTACATCCTCTTTAATTTCCTTGATTATTGTTTTATAGTTCTCAGCATATAAGTCTTTTACCTCCTTGGTCAGGTGTATTCTCAGATATTTGATATTTTGGGGTGCAATTTTAAAAGCTATTGTGTTTTTGTATTCCCTTTCTTATATTTCATTGTGAGTATACAGAAATGCAGCTGATTTATGAATGTTAATCTTATATCCTATTACTTTACTGAATTTGTTGATCAGTTCAGATAGATTTATGGTTGAGTCCTAAGGTTTTTTAATATATAGTACCATGTCATCTGCATACAGTGACAGTTTTACCTCTTATCTTAACTATTTGGATGCCTTTTATTTCTGTTCATTGTCCGTTTGCTGTGGCCAGGACTTCCAGTACTAGGTTGAATAACAGTCATGAGAGTGGGCATACTTGTATTGTTACAAATTTTATTGAGAAGGCTTTCAGCTTTTCTCCTTTGAGTATTATATTTGCTGTGGGTTTATTTTAAATGGTTTTTATTTTGTTAAGGTATGTTCCTGCTATACTTACTTTAGTAAGAGTTTTGATCATGAATGGATATTGGAATTTGTCAAATGCTTTTTCTGCATCTATTGAGATGATCATGTGGTTTTTTACTTTTGTGAATGTGATGTATGACATTGATTTATTTGCCTATGTTGAACCATCCTTGTGCACCTCAGATTAATCCCACCTGGTCATGGTGTATGATCTTTTTTATATGTTGTTGGATTCAGTTGGCTAGAATTTTGTTGAGAATTTTTGTGTCTATATTCATCAAATATATTGGCCTATAGTTTTCTTTTTTGGTCATATTTTTTCCTGTTGTGGAATTAGGGTAATTGTGGTATCATATAATGAATGTCTTTGGCAGTGTTCCTTCTTCTTCAACCTTTTGAAAAAGTTTAAGGAGGGTGGTTATAAGTTCCTCTTTGTATCTTTGGTAGAATTCGCCTGTGAAGTCATCTGGTCCTGGACTTTTATTTGTAGGGAGTGTTTTTATTATGTATTCAATTTCATTTCTAATGATTGGTCTACTCAGTTTGATCTATTACTTCTTGATTCTGTTTTGGCAGGTTGTAAGATTCTAGAAAGTTGTCCATTTCTTCTAGGTTGTCAAATTTGTTGGCCTACAATTGTTTATAGTATTCTCTCATTGTTTTTTTTTTTTTTGTATTTCTGTAGTATGAATTGTGACTTCTTATTTTTCATTTCTCATTTTGGTTATTTGTGTTTGCTCTCTCCTCTTCTAGCTGAATCTAGCCAGAGGTTTGTCTATTTTGTTTACCTTTTCAAAGAACCAGATCTTGGTTTAATTGATTTTGTCTATTGTTTTCTGAATCTCTATTTTATTGATTTCATCTTTGATCTTTATGATTTCCTTCCTTATGTTGACTTTGGGTTTTGTTTTTTCTTTTTCTAATTCATTCAGGTGGTGGGATAAGTTGTCGTTTGAGATATTTCTTCTTTTTTTGAGGAAGTCCTGTATTGCTATGTAATTCCCTCTGAGCACTGCTTTTGCGGCATCCTGTAGATTTTGAGTGGATGTGTATTCATTTTCATTTGTCTCCAGGTATTTTTTAATTTCCTTTTTGATTTCTTCATTGACACCCTGGTTTCTTAGTAGCATGTTTTTTAGTTTTTTCTCCTTTATTTTCCTGGTTGATTTCTAGTTTCATGTCATTGTGGTCAGAGAAGATACTTGGAATAATTTCTATACTCTTAAATTTGTTGAGGTTAACTTTGTGCCCCATTATGTGATCAATTCTTGAGAATGTTCTGTGTGCCCTTGAGAAGAATGTGCATTCTGTTATTTTTTTGGTTGTAATATCCTGAAAATATCACTTGAGTCTAACTTTTCTATTGTGTCCTATAGGATCTGTGTTGCCTTACTGATTTTATGTCTAGGGGTGTTAAAGTCTCCTACTATGATTTTATTCCCATCAAGTTCTCCTTTTATGTCTGTCAGTATTCTCCCCTCATTGATAATTTTTCTAAATCCCTATGTGTCACTGTAAGAGGAATACATGAGAAAAAGGTTAATTTCCCTATTTCCAAAAAAAAGTGTAACTTTCATCTGACTGCTGAAATAAATTAATTCATACCTTAATATTCTCAAGCATTCTTCATCTGTGTTGAGAAAAGCACATGAGGTGGGACAACCAGAGGAGCATGTCCAAGTTATTACTCTTGGGTCCACCCATCTGGCCAGAGCAGCAGGGTGTATTCTTTGCCCTGTTTCTGGGCATGTACCTGACCACAGTGCTGGGGAACCTGCTCATCATCCTGCTCATCAGGCTGGACCCTTGCCTCCACACCCCCATGTACTTCTTCCTCAGCCAATTGGCTTTCATAGATATATCCTTTTCATCTGTCTCTGTCCCTAATATTCTGATGAACATGCAGACTTCAGGATCAATCCATTCCCTATGCAGAATGTGTAACACAGCTGTATTTTTTCCTATTTTTTACAAACCTGAACAGTTTCCTTATGAAATCAATAGCGTATAACTGCTAGTTGCTATGTGTCATCCCCTTCACTACACTACCATCGTGATGAAGGATCTGTGTGCTTTCCTAGTAGCTGTATCCTGGTTCCTGTATGGGGCAGTTCCATTCTCCTGACCCAGTTATCCTTTTGTGCTGACCACATCATCCCTCATATCATCTCTGACCTTGGCGCCCTTGATCAAATTGTCCTGTCATACCTATTCCTCAATGAGCTGGTCATGTTCACTGCAGGTGTAGTGGTCATTACTCTGCCATTCATAGTTATCTGGTCTCTTATGTGTACATTGGGGCCACAATCCTGAGGATCCCTTCAACCACGGGTATCTGTAAAGCCCTGTCTAAATGTGGCTCCCATCTCTCTATAGTGTCTGTGTATTATGGGTCAATATTTGGGCAGTACCTTTTCAAAACATTGAGGAATTTCATTGACAAGGACATCATTGTGGCTCTCATGAACACAATGGTCACACCCATGTTAAAGCCCTTTATCTACAGCCTTAGGAACAAGGACATAAAAGTGTTCTCTGGGAAACTATTCAGTAGAGCAACATTTTTTCTCACCATGACATCCAACTTGTACTTAAATCAGGATCTCATTTGGGTTCATCTGATATATTTGAGTTTCCATTTGAATATATCTCAAAATTTTTGTGTCTCCAAGCCCTAGGACAAATGATGGCATGCTGAATATACTTGGTAAATGTTTGTTGATCAGAATTCCATTCCCTTATTAACAATGTTCTCCTTCATAAATAACTTTGGATTAGCAAATGCTAAATTAATTTTATTACTTATTTTTGCAACTTGGAGACATACATAACACACTAATGTACAGTTGGTTGTTCTTTATTTGAGGAGACATTTGGAAAGCCAAACATTCTGGGCCCATATCTCAGGCTTTAACACACCACAGAATTTAAATAATTAGCTATATTACTATACTACACTTTTATGCAGACAATGCAGGATTTCCTTTTCATCCTTATGGGTCTTATTAAGTTGGCACTTAAGAGGAATTTTTAATTTTGCTTTTAGGGCTACACCTGTGGCATATGGATGTTCCCAGGCTAGTGGCCAAATAGGAGGTGCAGCTGCCAGCATATACAACAGCCACAGCAATTCCTTATCCTTAATCCTCTGAGCAGGGCCAGGGTTCAAACGCACATACTCATGGATACTAGTTGGGTTTGTTTCCTCTGACCCATGTGGAGGAACTCCAAAAGGAAATTTATTATTCTCTGTCCATGGTATATAATGTTACAAAAACAACTCTGAAGATGGAGGGCCCTGTAGAAGATCAAGACTTATGGGGGATTTCCCCTTTTCCAACACTGTGTGGTTGACATTGTATAGCCCCCAATCATAGTCAGTATGAAAGCATGTTTCATGCTGGCATCCTTTGTTCATATAACAAAATTATAGTGTGTAGTGTCTAAAAAGTCACTGCTTTCCTACAAATGCCACTGAAGATTCAGCACTATTCTTCATGGATTTCTTGCCTTCCCAAATGAATAAAATGAAGAATGACAGGCTTCTTAATCTTTAACCTACATAAGAATTCTGGGATAGTTTTTTTAAAACAGAGATCCCTGGAATCTACCTCCATGAATTCCAATCTTATAGATATTTTTGGGCCCAAGAATTTGCATTTCTAACAAGATCTCAAGTAATTCTGATGCTGCAGGTGTGTTAATTATGATTTGAAGAGCACTGGAATGAAGAATTAAAGCATGGATGCTGTGGGAGGCACATTTACACACACCTTCTATGAATTGTGGTAGTGAGTAGAATGGAACAAGAGAATGCTAAAATTATTTTGGAAATAGAGAATCCAAAGTTCATGTTGATATTTTCAGATTATTTCTGACTGTAGGAAATTCCTTTTAGCAATCTCTTATATAAGAACATATTTCCTGAACTATCAGATTTTCTTATCTCTTCTGTATATGATATAGATTTATCAGATACTACATATAATGCTTCATTTCATCCCACCAGACTATGTGTCAATGGAAAAAACCCCAAAACTTTGAAGAAATTGTGTCATGTCCATTGATAGCTTCTTGTTTACATTAAGCCAAGTGGAATTTCAGTGTGATATATTACTAATGTCACTCAAAAACCTATTTTAATATTTTTAAACTAACAATTTTTCATATATACTGCCTAAAAATACATTTATTGAATGGATATATGTATATGTATAACTTATTTACCTTGCTATACATTTAAACTAAAACAACTTTGTATATCAACTATACTTCAATAAAATTTTGAAAATAAAATAGGTAAGGTATGCAAATATTTGGTAAAGAACATTAAAAAAAGTACACTTTTTATAAAGTGCTAGGTGCTTTCAGAGCCACTTTACCTACAAAAGAACACTTGAGTTCTTGATAGCACATTGAAAAACTTTTGTTCTCTTATGTTATTCTTTTCTAAATGTCCTCATTGAACTTGCCCTTTCTTGACACAGCCCGTAAGATAGCATTTGTCTTGAATCCAAACCATATTATTGTTATTATGAGAACTGAAGCTACCTTACACCAGTCTTTTTCTCTTTTCTATGATTATGTGTATCTGCTCTATACAAAATAAAATATATTTACCTAATTTTATATGTAAATATGAGACTAATTCTTCTGTAACCAGCATCTGAAGTGATATTTAAGGCTGTAGTGATGTTCCCAACTCTAGTCTATTTGGGAAATGAAGATGGAAATCAAAATATTTTGAAGGAGTTTGATACTTGATACATGTATAGAATATTATAATAGCAACTTCCTTTATTAGGCATATATTTCATTCCATAAGCTCTAACTTAGGTGATACCATAGGTGAATGAAGACAATCTGGTTTTGTTGCCTCTCTTTTCAGAGGCTTCAACCTGGACTTCTATTCTTCATGTATTTTTCTGGGACTTTTCAAAGTTAAGCTCTTCTGTTTTCAAAGGAGCAAGCCCCAAGCAACAGGGGACTAAACACTGGAGCCCATTAGAATGGATGCTTTGGAGATATTCAAGTAAACTTATTGGAAAACTGACAAAAGAGATTTCAAGGCATTGTATAATCTTTAATAAAGTTTCACAAAATCTCTGTGCTAATTTGACATGAGATAAACTAAAAATTAAAAGCTTTAAGTAGATTGATGTATTAAGTTTGTGTATTCTATGTATTGATATGCATAGAAGTAGAAATGCAAATATTATTATAGGAAAAGAAAGATATAAAATACTGTATAAAATAAATTCCATTTATGTAAATATCAATTTTTCTGAATAAAAACCATTGTAGAAGGATAAAAAATGAATAACCAAAGAGTGAAATACTTTGACTTTATCCTTTGTTTTTTTTTTTTGTCTCTGTTATTTGGATTTCCATTATGAAGGAGAATTCAATTTAAAAGCAGAAAATCAAAAAGGAATTTCCACTTCAAAGAAAAAAATCCCTCTTTACATCTCAGGTTATGACCTGTCAGGGAGAACAAGAATCTGGTAGGAAGGGTCAGGAGGAGGTCTCCCCACATCTCCTTCTGGGCTCCCATGCACAGGGCATCTCCCAGATGTTCTTCCTAAGGACACTGTTGCCTCACAGTCTGCCCTGAGAACCATATGCCTGACTGAGAGTTACCTGGCCCCCAGTCTCATGAATGAGCATCCTTGGCTGTGGAGCTGGGATCTGCATCTTAACAACCTCCCTGGGTGATTCTACAGAACATCCAAGTTTAGGGACCACTGCCCTAGGGCATCTGTATTGGAGGCCTGAGGAGGAAAACTGAGAAATTATCACAGATTTAGTGCATGTCTCTTACCAAGAGCATGGTGCCCTGTCCCTGTGGGTCCTCTCCCTGTTGGGTAGAGCAAAGTCTCCACCTCTCCATTTCTGAAGGGGGTGAATTAACTGTGGAGTAAGCCTTAAGCTCATGACTTTTCTCTCTGAAGCTGGTGAGATGTTCAAGACGAAAAAGTTGTAGCTGCATCTGATCTCAAGGTGTCCTACAGAAAAGGTGAAAATCCAGTCCATACTCCTGGCAACTAGATCACTTGAGCATAAATTTCAGAGGAGAACAGCATATCCTTCACCAGAATCATGTGTGTGTGTGTGTGTGTGTGTGTGTGTGTGTGTGTGTGTTTGTCTGCACATAGGTGCCCAATACCTCCCTTGCTCTTGCTTAAGCCACTTTTCATTTCTTGTTCGTAAAGGTGGGGAAATGAACATAGCATGATTCTCTCTTTCACCTTCCTTGACAACAACTCTTTTCTTTACAGATATTGGATGTTGACAGGCTCATGAGAGATTTTTGAATCTGGAGGGGATTGGAGAATGATAAATATGAAGAGTAGTATAATATATAGCTGCCAGTAAAATCTGTAGCTTTTCAAGCAGCGACACTGCAAGACTGAGCTCTAAGACATTTTGGTTACATCAACAGATGTTTCTATTTCCTTCAATCTTTATACAAAATGGGCATTTTGACTATTTATGATCTGCTTTGAGTATATGTTGTTGAATCCTCCTCCATGTACTATTGATTAATTGGTTTCAGACTTAAAAGTTCAATAATTTACAGCAAGAAGGCCAACTCTTATGATTGTTTATTTTCATTTTTATTTCTTTGGTTTTTGGGGGCTGCCAGCCTACACTGCAGCCACAGAGATGGGGGATCTGAGTGGCATCTGTAAGCTATGCCAATCTCACAGCAATGCTGGATCCTTAACCCACTGAATGAGGCCAGGGATTGAACCTGTGTCCTCATGGATACTAGTAAGTTTGGGTACCACTGAGCCACAACAGGAACACCCTATGATTGTCTTAAAATGTACAGAAACAGAATAGAAATTAGGGTCATTTTAATTTATGACTCCTCTGCTAAGACAGTGTGACACTTTCTCTTTACTGACTAGACACAGCTGCAAATGACTTAGGGGCTACCTCTCCCCTAGATGATGGAAAAATGCCACTCGTCCAGTTTCTCTTCTGTATCAAACTCTCTTCTCTGCTGGTACATTTGCTCATTTCACATGATGATACCATCCACTTTAAAAGATTTTTTCAGGGACAGGGCATTCAGACATTGGCATATTCACCAGTAGAAAAGCCCCCCCCCTTTTTAATATGCATGTTATAAATCAAAATATGTTGATTTCTGCTTCTCTTACTCTCCATCCTTCCCCAACAGACAGGAGAGGAACATGAGGAGGGAGAACCAGAGCCATGTGTCTGAGTTCCTCCTCCTGGGGCTCCCCATCTGGCCAGAACAGCAGGGTGTATTCTTTGTCCTGTTCCTGGGCATGTACCTGACCACAGTGCTGGGCAACCTGCTCATCATCCTGCTCATAAGACTGGACCCTCACCTCCACACCCCCATGTACTTCTTCCTCAGCCACCTGGCTCTCACAGACATCTCCTTTTCATCTGTCACTGTCCCTAAGATGCTGATGAACATGCAGACTCTGGATCAATCTATTCCCTATGCAGAGTGTGTGACACAGATGTATTTTTTCCTATTTTTTTCTGGTCTGGATGATTTCCTTCTCACCTCCATGGCCTATGACAGGTATGTGGCCATATGTCACCCTCTCCACTACACCACCATCATGAGAGAGGGGCTGTGTTCCTTACTAGTAAGTGTATCTTGGATTCTATCCTTGGCCAATGCCCTTTGTCATACCCTCCTCTTGGCCCAGCTCTCTTTTTGTGCTGACTACACCATCCCCCATTTCTTCTGTGACCTTGGTGCCCTTCTCAAACTCTCCTGTTCAGACACATCCTTCAATGAGCTGGTCATTTTCACAGTAGGGCTGGCAGTCATCACCCTCCCCCTCATGTGCATCTTGGTCTCTTATGGCCATATTGGGGCCACCATCCTCAAGGTTCCATCCACCAAGGGCATCTGCAAAGCCTTGTCCACATGTGGCTCCCACCTCTCTGTGGTTTCTCTGTATTATGGAACAATTATTGGGCTGTATTTTGTCCCCTCATCCAGCACCTCCAGTGACAAGGACATAGTTGCCTCTGTGATGTACACAGTGGTCACCCCATTGCTGAACCCCTTCATTTACAGCCTGAGGAACAGGGATATGAAGAGGGCCCTGGAGAAACTCTTCAAAAAGCCATCAGTCTTGTGTTAATGATGTTTGCTTATCTTTATAACAGACACATATAGTCACATTACCCAGTCCCTACACACCTTGTCTTGAGCCCAGCTGGTATAAAGGCTCAGTAAATATTTGGTAACTGAATTTCATTTTGCTACAGTTATTCTTTCTTTTCCTTGAAACTCATTAGTATAAATTGTGAATTCTGACTTGATATTATTTATTAAAGCTCTTGTCTACAACATTTAGAAATTACATGCCTGGTAACACTTATGTCTCTTTTTATTTCCTGGAGTTTAATCGTTCTTTTATTATTATTTTTTTATTACTCAAATGAATTTGTCACATCCGTAGTTGTATAATGATCATAACAATCCACTTTCATAGGATTATTAGTTCTTTATAAAAATATTTATTGAGGCAAAATTGCTCTAAATTCAGTACACATTTAAAGTGTTCTGATTCATATTCTGATATAGTATACACTGTGAAATAACCTCCACAATTTTAATCAATATATTCATCACTTCCAATTTGTTACCATTTTAATTTATTGGTGTGTGAGGTGAGAGAACTTAAGATCCACTGTACCAGAGAATTAAATATCAAGTGTACAATACAGTCTTGTTCACCAGAGTCATTGTGCTATGCGTTCAACCTCATAGAACCTATACCTCTTACATTACTGAATCTTTGTCCATTATGCTAGTGAAATGTCAAACTCAAAATAAGAAAATACTGCATGATCTCCCTTTTATGTGGAAACTAAAAGAGTCAAATTCATAGAGAAAAGGATAGGGTTATGGTAGCTAGGGGCTGGGGACAAGGACATGAGAGTGCTTATGAATTGGTGGAAGGCCAAGGCTGACCAGGCTCCCATGGCATAGAAAGGTGCCAGAACTGGGACTTGGTTAAATATGTCCTTTCCTTTCCTTTCTTTCCATTCAGTGTTCTTTTCATATTTTTTCTTGTTGGTGGTAATGATGGTGGGTCAGGAGAAGAAATGGTGTAGAAACTTTTATTGCTCCAGGAAACAATCCAGAACTATGAGTTCAGTTACTCCACTTAGGGACTCAAGCCTTCTCCTGGATTTTAGAAACACTGTTCACTCTTAGACACCACTGTTCCCTTCCCTCTGCAGTCAACTCTCAGACTACTTGTCTCTGCAATGTTCTGGCAGCATTGTGAAATGCAGAAAATACTGGGTCCTTCCAGACTGGGAATGAGAAAGACAAAGAACACACCCATGGACTAGAGTCTTCTGTTGCCCCTATTGAGTTTGGGTCTGTCTCATTCAATGTCTTCGTTATAAATCTCTGTGAAAGACATTTCTACTCAGCTTCATGATACCAGGTTTATGATAGAAGCCTAAGTAGTAATCTCTTTTCTTCTACATCTATTGAAGGACCTCATAATTCTCCTTCTTCAGCCTGTACTTAGTTATAGATGAATATATTCAAAACTTATTCTGAGGCTCTGCACCACATAGCTCTAAGAGATGAGTATTTGGGAAAACAGATCTCAATGGCAGGTTGAATCTGTCAGAGTGTGTGGCCCATGGCAACTCCCTTCCCTCCTCTGAATATACATTTCTTCTTCTGTGGAAATAAAAGACATTGCAAAACATCTAAAATATGTTTGATTTCAAAGAGATGTGCTAATAAATTTGGATTAACTTGACTGCTGACCAAGAATAATGAATATTTGCTTTCCCTGCCTGTCTATCTATATCATATTTGGCCCATTTACATGTTCATACCTATAGCTCTGCATCCAACTCTTTATGGCAAACCCTGTCTTTCCACAGGGTTTTATTCCTTTTGCATAAAGTCCTAGGAGTGGAATTGTTGGATCGAGGGTTTGTTTAATTTTATGATAAATTGACCAACAATTTCTCAACAAGGCTCTATGTTGTGCTTTCCTTCCAACAATAGTATGAGGGTTCCAGTTTCTAATAACATCTTCACTGCCTCTGGTATTGTCAGTCATCTGATTTTAGCCATTCTAGTGGGTATGTTGTGGTATCTTGCTGTGGTTTTCATTTCCATTTATCTAATGACAAATGATGTGTGTCTTTCCTCTGTCTTCTCTCATGAAATATCTTTTTAAATTTTTTTACACATGGTTTTAAATATAATTGCATTGCTTGTCTTTTATATATGTTCTGGATTCAGGTCTTTATCAGAATTATGTTTTACAAATATTTTAAATCAGTCTGAAGCTAGTCTTTCCATTTTATTAAGACTTTCTTTTCAAGAGTGGGTGAATTTTATTTTTATAAAGTCCAAATCATAATTTTTTTTCTTTTCTAGTTCATGACTTTTGTGTCCCATTTAAGTAAATATTGTTTACCCCATATTTTCCAAGATCGTGTCCAATGAATTCTTCAAAATAGTTTTGTAGTTATAGGTTTTACACATTGGACTGATTTCTAGTTATGTTTTGCATGTGGTCCAATATAAGGGCCTGTTCATTTAAGATATATCGTTATTGACTCATGCTGGCACCATTTATTGAAAGAGTATCCTTTCCATATTCAACTGCCTCATTGCATTAGTGAAATATTAACTGACCTTACAGATACTGATCTATTTAAAAATTGTTCATTCTATTCAAATTATTCATTGATCTATATTTCTATCCTCACAATTGTTGTTTTCATTGCTATGGTTTTATAAACAATTTTGCAATTAGATGAAGGAAATCTGGCAGTTCACTCTCTCTCTCTCTTTATTTTAATTTTTTTTGATGGCTGCACTTGCAGCATATGTAAGTTCCCAATTTAGAGGTCTAAATGGAGCTGCATCTGCAGGCCTGAACCAGAGTCACAGAAACATGGGATCCAAGCTTCATCTATGACCTACATGGCAACTCATGGAAATGCTGGATCCTTACTGATCCTTTTTAGAATTAGGCTGATGATATTTTTCCTTTGGTTGCATTGACTCTATAGATCAACTGAGGGAAGTTCTGGCTCCATAATTATATTGAGTTATCCAATTTACATGCAAAGTATATATCTATTTACCTCCTCTTTAATTTCACCTGTGAAGCTTTGTGGCTTTTCACATACTTTTATTGCAAGTAAATTCATACATATATATATATATATTTGTTTTTTTATGCTGATAATAGTACATAGAAATTCTCAGTTCTCAATGTTCACTGCTAGGTTATAGAAGTACCATTGATTTTTGGGTTTTGTGCATTAATTTTTTTCCTGATAACTTGTTAAACTTTCTTAATTCCATGGGGAAGATTTTTTTCTTTTTGGATTCTCTCCCCCCCTTTTTTGGCCTTTGTTTAGACAAAATTGGTTTGTATTATTCATTTTTTCTCTTTTATTGTGTTCTTAGGTATATGCTTTTTTTGAGCCACAAGTGTTTACCTCTGTCTTTCATCTTGTCTTGTTGTGTATGTGTGTCTGGCCATGCAGTAAGCTTGCAAATTTTATACATAAATATAAGACTAAATAGTACATAACTAGCATTTGGAGTGGCATTTAAGGCTGTGGTTATGTCCTAACTCTAGTCTGTTTGGGGTGTGAAGAAGGAAAAGAAAATTGTTGGAAGGAGTTTGATATGTGACACATAGGAAGAATATCACAATAGTGACTGCCTTTATTATACAATTACCAAATTCCATAAGCTCTGACTTAGGTGGCCCCATAGGTGAAGGAAGACAATCTGGCTTTGTTGCCTTTCTTTACATGGTGTTCAAGTTGGATTTCCATTCATCATATATTTTTCTGGACCTTTTCAATTGTAGGGTCTCCTTTCATGTACCACATCTTCTCCATTATTCAGCCAGAAAAAAAAATGAAATAATGCCATTTCCAGCAACACAGATGGACCTCGAGATTAGCATACTGAGTGAATTAAGTCAGACAAAGACAAATATCATGTGATACCATTAATGTGGAATCTAATAAAAATTTTACAAAGAAACTAATTTTCAAAACAGAGAAAAGCACACAGATTTCAAAAACCAAACTTCAGTTTACCATAGGTGAAAACACTGTGGGGAGGGGAGAATTGGGAGATTGGAATAACATATACACACCACTGTATAAAGTAGATAATAAACTAGAACATACTGTTTAGCAGAGGAAAATCTACTCAATAGTTTGTAATAAACTTTATGGGAAAAATAATGGACATATGAATATGTATGATGGAATCACTTGGCTGTACATCTGAAAGTAACACAATTCTGAAAGTCAACACTACTCCAAGAACATTAAATAAAAACAAACAAACCAAAGATCAAGCCACAGGGTGTCAGGCACTAAGACAATGGAGCCAATTAAAATGGATTCTTTGGAGAGAATCAAGTAAACTTCATCAAATAACTATCAAAAGAGATTTCAAGGCATAGTGTAAACTTCAGTAAAGTTTCATCATGAATCTTTGTGTTACTTCACCAAATGATCAGCTAAAAATTATAAGTAGACTGATGTACTGATATGCATTAAATTAGAAAGGCAAATGTTATTATAATAAATTATCATAGAAAAAAAGGTATACAATACCATATAAGATAAATTCTGTTTATGGAAAATATAAAACTAATAAAAACAACTGTATGAAGATAAAAAATGAACAATGGAAGGGTGAAGTACATTGACTTCATTATTTGTTTTCTTGTCTGTTTTAATTGGATTTCCATCAGGAAGAAGAATTTATTCTATTTTATTTTATTTTTGCTCTTTAAAATTATTAGTCTTTTTATTTCTCTAATACGTTATTTTTTTTTTCCTATGGTATAGCATGGTGAACCAGTTACACATACATGTATACATACTTTTCTCTCATATTATCATGCTCCATCATAAGTAACTAGACATAGTTCCCAGTGCTACACAGAATTATCTCATTTCTTATCCATTCCAAAGGCAATAGTCTGCATCTATTAACCCCAAGATCCCAATCCATCCCATTCCCTCCCCCTTCCCCTTGGCAACCACAAGTCTATTCTCCAAGTCCATGATTTCCTTTTTATGGAAAAGTTCATTTGTGCCATATATTATATTACAGATATAAGTGATATAGTATTTGTCTTTCTCTTTCTGACTTTCTTCTGTCAGGGTGAGAATCTCTAGTTCCATCCATGTTTTTGCAAATGGCATTATTTTGTTCTTTTTTATGGCTGAGTAGTATTCCATTGCTTATATATACCACCTCATCCAAATCCAATTGTCTGTCAATGGACATTTGGGTGTTTACATGTCAGGCTACTGTGGATAGTGCTGCAATTAAAATGTATGTTCATGTGGCTTTTTCAAGGAAAGATTTGTGCAGATATATGCCAAAGTGTGGGATTGCTGGGTCTTATTGTAGATCTAGGTATAGATTTCAAAGATACCTCCATACAGTTCTCTATAGTGGTTGTACCAGCTTCCATTCCCACCAACAGTGCAGGAGGATTCCCTTTTCTCCACATCCCCTCCAGCACTTGTTATTTGTGGACTTAGTAATGTTGGCCATTCTGACTGGTGTGAGGTGGTATCTCATGGTAGGTTTGATTTGTAGTTCTCTAATATTCAGTGATGTTGAACATTTTTTCATGTACTTGTGTCCATCAGTGTATCTTCATTGGAGAAATGTCTATTCAGGTCTTTTGACCATTTTTCCATTAGGTTGTTGGCTTTTTTGATATTGAGTTGTATAATTTGTATATTTTAGAGATTAAGCCCTTTTCCATTGCATCGTTTGAAACTAAGTTCTCCCATTCTGTAAGTTATCTTGTTTTTTTCATATTTGTTTCTTTGCTGTGCAAAAGCATGTAAGTTTGATTAGATTCCATTGGTTTCCATTTGTTTTTTTTGTTTGTTTGTTTGTTTTTTGGGGAGGCTGACCTGAGAAAATATTTGTAAGGTTGATGTCAGAGAATGTTTTGCCTATGTTCTCTTCCAGGAGTATGATTGTGTCTTGTCTTATACTTAAGTATTTCAGTCATTTTGAGTTTATTTTTGTGCATGGTGTAAGGGTGTGTTCTAGTTTCATCGCTTTGCATGCAGCTGTCCAGGTTTCCCAGCAATGCTTGCTGAAAAGACTGTCATTTTCCCATTTTATGGTCTTGCCTCCTTTGTCAAAGATTAATTGACCATAGGTGCCTGGGTTTATTTCTGGGTTCTCTATTCTGTTCCATTGGTCTGTATGTCTGTTTTGGTACCAGTGCCACACTGTTTTGATGACTGTGGCTTTGTAATATTGACTGAAGTCTGGGAGAGTTATGCCTCTTGCTTGGTTTTTGTTCCTCAGAATTGCTTTGGCGATTCTGGGTCTTTTGTGGTTTCATATAAATTATTGTATTGTTTGTTTTAGTTTGTGAAAAATGTCTTGGGTATTTCAATAGGGATTGCATTGAATCTGTAGGTTGCTTTGTATAGTATGGCTGTATTTACAATGTTAATTTTTCAAACCCAGGAACATGTAATATCTCTCCATTTCTTTATATCTTTTTAATTTCCTTTTGAATGTTTTAGAGTTCTCAGCAAAGTACTTTACCTCCTTGGTCAGGTGTACTCCAAGGTATTTGATTTTTTTCAGGTGCAATTTCAAAAGATATTGTATTTCTGTTTTCCTTTTCTTGTATTTCATTGTTAGTATACAGAGATGCAACTGATTTCTGAAAGTTAATCTATATCCTGCTACTTTGCTGAATTTGTTAATCAGTTGAAGTAGTTTTTGTGTTGAGTTTTCAGGGTTTTCTATATGTAGTTACGTGTAATCTGCATACAGCAACAATTTTATCTCTTCTCTTCCTATTTGGATGACTTTTATTTCTTTTGCTTTTCTGATTGCTGTTGCTCGGAATTCCAGGACTATGTTGGATAAGAGTGGTGAGAGTGAGCATACCTGTCTTCTACCAGATTTTAGTGGGAAGGCTTTCAGCTTTTCTCCTTTGAGTATTTTATTTGCTGTGGGTTTAGCATAAATGGTTTTTTTTATTGTGTTAATGTATGTTCATTCTATACCCACTTTGGTAAGAGTTTTGATCATGAATGGATGTTGGACTTTGTCAAATGCTTCTTCTGCAACTATTGAGATGATCATGTGATTTTTGACTTTTGTTAATGTGGTGAATGACATTGATTTGCATATGTTGAAACATCCTTGTATAACTGTGATGAATCCCACCTGGACGTGGTATATGATCTTTTTTATATGTTGTTGCATTCAGTTGGCTAAAATTTTGTTGATAATTTTTGTTTCATTATTCATCAAAGATATTGCCCTATAGTTTTTTTTTTTTGGTGGTATCTTTGGTTTTGGAAATAAGGTTATGGTGGCATCAAATAATGTCTTTGGGAGTATTCCTTCTTCTACTTTTTGGAAAATTTAAGGAGAATGGGTATAAGTTCCTCTTTCTATGTTTGGTAGAATTTGCCTGTGAAGCCATCTGGTCATGGGCTTTTATTTGTTGGGACTGTTTTTATGACATATTCAATTTCATTTCTAGTGAAATTGGTCATTCAGTTGATCTATTTCTTCTTGATTCAGTTTTGGCAGGTTCTATGTCTCTAGTAAATTGTCCATTTCTTCTAGCTTTTCAAATTTTTTGGCATATAGTTTTTCATAATATTCTATCATGTTTTTTTGTATTTATATAGTATCTGTTGTGACTTCTCCTTTTTCATTTATTTTGTTTATTTGGGTTTTTCTCTCTTCTTCTTGGTGAGTCTATCCAGAGGTTTGCCTATTTTCTTTACCTTTTCAAAGAACCAGATCTTGGTTTAATTGATTTTGTCTATTGCTTTTTGAATCTCTATTTTATTGGTTTCCTTTTTGATCTTTATGATTTCCCTCCTTGTGCTGACTTTAGGTTTTGGTTGTTGTTCTTTTTTTCTAATTCATTTAGCTGGTGGGTTAAGTTGTCAAGTTGAGATCTTTCTTCTTTTTTGAGGAAGGCCTGTAATGCTATGACCTTCTCTCTGAGTACTGCTTTTGTGGCATCCCATAGAGTTTGAGTGGGTGTGTCTTCATTATCATTTGTCTGTAGTTATTTTTAATTTCCTTCTAGATATCCTCATTGACCCATTTGTTTTTTAGTAGGATGTTTTTTAGTCTTCATGCAGTCAGTTTTTTCTCCTTTCTTTTCCTGTGGTTGATTTCTAGTTTCATGGTGTTGTGGTCAGAGAAGATACTTGGAATAATTTCTATACTCTTAAATTTGTTGAGGTTAGCTTTGTTCCCCAGTATGTGATCAATTCTTGAGAATGTTCCATGTGCCCTTGAGGAGAATGTATATTCTGATATTTTTGGATGTAATGTCCTGAAAATGTTGAGTAGGTCTTATGATTCTGCAGGAGCCGAGGAGATGCAGGGACTCAAAAAAAGGACCTTGCCTGATGGCAGAAAAACCTGAAGGCAGGTTCCTAACCAAGGAAGGGAGCTCACCTGAACGGTACACGCCAAAGGTGGGCCTCTGGACAGGATAAAAGCTTGCCTGAATGGTACATGCCAAAGGTGGGTTTCTGGTCAGGTTGAAAGCCTGTCAGGTACAAGCCAAGAGCAGGCCTAAGGTTATATAGCTCTCATTTTGATGTTTATGAGGAAGAATTGGGGCTTTTCTGGGAAAACAATTTCCATGTTTGTGCTGGAGAACATGGATTGTTTCTTGGGTGACCTAGTCTTTCCTGCTGTTTTATTGTTATGCAGTTTTCCTCAGTCTTTCCTGATTATTTGCATATTATTCTTATTTCCCATTCTTATTTTCCTGTGGTGATTTGTGATTTCAAAAAATTACAATAATAATATAATAAGAATTTCATTCTAAAGGACTTTACCCTATTTAAATCCAACTTAATTAAAAACATAGTGTTTATCTACTAAATAGTTATACAGTAAACTTTAGAGTTAGGATTTTGATAAAGTCTATAAGTTAGACACATATTATTCTTGATCAGAAGAAACCCAGCTGTGAGTTTTGTCCTTGATTTTAGAAACTTTTAGTGGTAACTAGCTAAGTTGATTTATATTTTCTCACAGTCTCTCTGCCAAGGACGTTTTGAAGATAGACACTAGTCTTAAGATGATATTTTTTGTGTTTGTAACTTCAGCTTGTGGGAATTGGCTGGCCATGAGATGGTTTGTGCTGGGTCTCCTCTTTCCCACATGATATGCTGTGCCTGTTTGTCCTTGAATTGTACTCACTAAATTTACTTAAGTTTAAGATTTTAAAACATGATGTATTGCTACTGTACCATTTGATCAAAAAACAAAGCCTAATAGTTAACCAATGTACTTTTAACACTGTGATGTAATCTGTAGTAAAAAACTGTCTATATAATTAACCACTTATGCCAATAAAGTTTGAGCAGTCCAGCGCCCTGAAAGAAGGGACAAAGAGGCTGTCTCCATTCTTTCACCAACACTGTCCATCTCCTATCGGGATGTATACCCTGGCTCCTGGACCCAGTTGTTGGAGCTGTCCTCTGGCATGTTTCTATTGTTTACTTTAGGATCTCTATTGCCTTATTGTTTTTCTGTCTAAAAGATGTCACCCATAGATGTGGATGTGGTGTTAAAGTCTCCTACTATTATTCTATTCCCATCAATTTCTCCTTTTATGCCTATTAGTGTTTCTTGTAGGTACCTGGATGTTCCTATATTAAGGGTGTATATATTGATTATTGTAATAACCTCTTCTTGAATGGATCCTTTAGCCATTAAATACTGTCCTTCTTTGTCTTTCTTAATGGCCTTTGTTTTAAAGTCTATTTTGTCTGATATGAGTATTGAAACTCCTGCTTTCCTGTCTTGTCCATTGGCATGAAATATCTTTTCCAATACCCTCACTCTTAATGTATATGTTTCCTTTTCTCTAAAGTGAGTTTCTTGTAGATAGCAGATTGAAGTTTTTTGCTTTTTTATCCAATCTGCCACTCTGCATCTTTTGATTGGAGCATTCATTCTATTGACATTTAAGGTGATTATTGATAGATTGTATTTATTGACATTTTAAAACTTCTTTTACAGTTGATTCTATATTTCTCTTTTCTTTTCTTTTTGGTTTGGAAGGTTTACTTTCATTTTATGCTTGAATACTTTTTGTTTCATTTTTTTAATGTAATGTTTGGTTTTGATTTGTAGTTTCTCTGTTTTTTTTAAGTATGTTAACCCCTCCCTATGTCTATTTGCTGGATAGTCATAAAGGCTCAATCATATTATTACAATAAAAATTTATATATTCTTACTTTCCTTCCCCACTTTTTATGATTTTGATTACTTTTTAACATCTTCATGTTTAGATATGTGTGCTGGCTTCTTTAAGTGATTGCTTTCCTTTTTTTTATTTAAGAAAAGCCCTTTCAGTATTTCTTTTAGAATGCATTTAGTATTGACATAATCTTTTAGCTTTTGTTGGAGAAATTCTTTATTTCCTGTTCTATATTAGATTATATTCTTACTGGATAGAGTATTTTAGATTGCAAATTTTTTTCCTTTCAGCACTCTATATATATCTTGTCACTCCCTTCTAGCCTGCAGTGTTTCTGTGTGAAATCATCTGATATATTTATGGAAATTCCCTTATGATTAACATTTTGCTTTTCTCTTGTTGCCTTAGAATCCTCTGTTTAACTTTTGCCATTTTTATTATAATATGTCTTGGTGTGGGCCTGTTTGGATTCAGCTTGTTTGGGGCCCTCTGTGCTTCCTGTATCTTGAAATCAATATCCTTTAGATGTGGAAAGTTTCCAGCAATCATTTCTTCAAATATATTTTCCAATGCCTTTTCTTTTTCTTCTCCCTCTGGAATTCCCATTATGCATAGATTGGCCTGCTTTATATTATTGCATAGGTCTCATATTGCTGTCCTGTTTTTTTCATTTGGTTTTCTGTCTGCTGCCCTGATTGTTTGATTTCCATTATTCTATCTTCCCTTGTCACTAATTTGTTCCTCTGCATTATTCATTCTGCTCTTTATTGCCTTAAGCTCAGTTTGCATCACTGAAAATGATTTTTTTTAGCTTTTTTTGGCTCCTTGTTATTTTTTCTAGCTCCTTTCTGAGGGAATCTGCATTACTGTTCATATCTTCTCTGAATTCCTTCAGTATTTTCACTATCTGCCTTTTGAACTCAATATCTGTCAGACTGCAGAGGTCTGTTTCGTTGTTGACTGCTTTAGGTGAATTTTCCTATTCCTTTGACTGGGAATAGTTTCTGAGCTTCTTCATCTTGCCCTTTTCTTTTTCTGTGAGTTTGGGGATGCCAATCTGTAGTCTTATAAGGCTATTTCCATGCAAGAATGCACCTTTGTATTTTTGTGGGAATTACAATTTATTTTTGGTGTGGGAATTTTAGTCTTTGCTCTCTCTTTCTACAGTGTGAGCAGGCTGTTATTCCCAGGATTCTCAGTGTGTCTTCAAGGAGAAGAGTCAGTGGGTGGGGACAGCTGTCAGTGCCTGCTCATTGGGCTCTCAACAGCAGCAAGGACAGGCAGGAAGGTGGCACAGACTACTCCTTGTTTCAGTGCCCTGGGAAGTGTTAATGAGCTCTAGGCAGATCTACAATGTGACCAGAGCATTTGACAGTAGCAGCACCAAGGTGTGTTTTCCCAAGGCAGTGAAAGAAACAATAGCTAGTGTTTGATTTCAATGCCCTCCTCTGTGGTGATTGGAACAGCAGGTGGTGACTGTTCAGGGATCTCTAGTCATAGTGGGCCACAACCATCTCTAGAGTCAGTGATAACTGTGGTGGTTTTCCTATGCCACCTTGCATGATGCAATCTTTCTCATTTAGCCCACATAGGAGGTGCTGTAGAGGTTGCTTCTAGTTCCAGGATCCTGGGAAGTGACAGAGATCAGGTGTGTGCCTAGAGCTCAGTGACAGTAGCAGGGCAGGTGTGTTCCCAGGGGAGTGAGAGCAATAGTGTATGGTGCTTGGTTGTAGTGCCTTCTTTTTTTTTCTTTTTTTGCCAAGACCTGTGGTGACTGGGGTCACTGATGGAGCCCACTCACAGGCTCCCAGTGGTGTCATGCCATGCCACTCTCTGGTCTCTGAGACTACCAACACAGTCTGTCCCTGCCACCTGTAGGTAATTCAAGAGGCACCACCTCATATTTAGCCCCCAAATGCCCTTAGCCCACACAAGAGGTGCCTGGCCACTGGTAGCCTACACAAGCAGTGCCCAATTGCCCCTAAATGATCCAGAGTCTTATCACCATGGGTAGCCTGCACCAGAGCCACCTTTCCCAGAGAGCCTGAGGGCATGTATGCTCCATGCAGGGAGTTTCCTATGGCATCTGCTCCTCCTCCTCTCCCCATCCCAACAATGGTGACTTCCCTCTCCTGTGGTTCTGAACTTAATCCTGGGTTCCCTCTGCCTTGGCATTCCCTTCCTCAGCCTCCCCCACCCATGTGCACTGCTCCTTAATCCTTCAGGCTGTCCCCACAGAGCCAGCCCCAGTCCTCTCCCAGGACTGGCCTCCAGAGCCTGAGTCTCAGTGCACAGCCCCAGCCTGAGTGTCTCAGGCTGTGGTGTCCAGCTGGTGGTTCAGATGATCTATGTGGCTCTCACTGTGCCTTGCTGTTCTCAGTCCAGCTGCTGCATTTTTCTTGGCGACTTTGAAGTCCCTCTGACTTGGCTGATCTTTCCATCAGTTAGGTGGCTTCCCAGGGTGTGGGTTCCTTTCTTCCTTCACAGATCCCTCTCAGGAATGCTAGTCCCATCCTGATTCCTTTTCTCTCTCTTTTTTCTTTTGTTCTTCCCAGTTATGTCAAGAGTTTCTTGCCATTTTTGGATGTTTGAGTTCTTCTGCCAGCATTCTGTTGATGTTCTATAAGAATCATTTTACATGAGGATTTTTTTATCGATGTGTTTGAGGGAGAAGGTGAGCATGACCTCTTACTCCACTGCCATCTTGCTCCACCCCATCATGGTCTCTAAATGATCATTGCTATTGGAAATATCTCTTTCCCTATAGTCATATCTCTTGTCCATTTATCCTTTCATAACCCTAAATATGACATTACCCAAAACACACATTCAACTTGTGGTCCTTAGAGCCCTAAATTCCTTTGTGTGCATGTACTTAAAATTTTTTTCTTTCAATGAGTTATATTATTATTGAATTTGGCTTTTACATAGCTTTATATATATATATATATAATAAACTTATTAGGTCATCTCAGGCATCAGTTGTTAAATTTTTAATTGATTAATTCATAAGTCAATTTGAAGTATAGTTGACTTATAATGTGTTAGTTGCAGGTGTAGATCAAAATGATTGTTTTAAATATACTATATACCTTGTATATTTCTCAGATGGTTTTCCCTTATATTACAAAATATTGAGTACGGGTCCAAGTTCCATACAATTTGTACTTGTTAGTTATCTATTTTATATATACAGTGTCTATATGTTAACCCCATACTCCAAATTTGTACACCCCTCCTTTCTTATTTTGGTAACCATAAGTTTGTTTCTATGTATGTGGGTCTCTGTTTTTTTGTGTATAAGTTCATTTGTGTCTCTTTTAGATAACACACAGAAGCAATATCATATGATATATGTTTTTCTCTATCTGGTTTACTTTATTTAGGGTGATAATCTATAGCTCCATCTATGTTGATATAAATGGCATATTTTAATATTTGTAAGGCTGAGTAATATTCTGTTAAATACAAGTACCACATTTTCTTTATCATTCATCTGTTGATGGATGTTTTCATTGCATCCATGTCTTGGACCCTTTCCTTCCAAAGCTATGAATATTCAGTTATGATTACAATGTTTACTTGTAGTTGAGTCCAAAATACTTATCTTTGCAAGGCAGCATCAAGTTAATAATATACTTTTGATGGTTTGCTGTGTTGTGATTCCACCTCTTGCACTTAATTGTTTGTGTCATTGCTCAATTAAATAATATATACTTTTGTTTTCTTCTGGTTAAAATGTGTGGAAGAATGTTTATTTGAGTCACTGGAAAGTTATTTTGAAAGTGCATGTAAAATACTTGGAACAGTCCTGGAACTATTGACATTGGCTTTGAACCCTGGATTAGACATTTCTTATAACAGGGGAGTTTTTTTTTTTTTGTCTTTTTGCCTTGTCTAGGGCCACCCCTGCAGCATATGGAGGTTCCCAGGCTAGGGGTCCAATCAGAGCTGTAGCTGCCAGCCTACACCAGAGCCACAGCAACATGGGATCCAAGCCCCATCTGCAACCTACACCACAGCTCATGGCAACGCCGGATCCCCAACCCACTGGGCAAGGCCAGGGGTCAAAACCACAACCTATGGTTCCTAGTCAGATTTGTTAACCACAGCGCCACGATGGGAACTCCCATAAGAGGGGATTTTAAGTGATTTAATTCAGGGCAGATCCTGTGAACTATACCAAAAGCCCATGATATAGCTTCAGAAACTCTTCAAATGTAAAGCATTTCATATCCTTTTTAAGAGGAAATGAATGATTGATACCTCTTTCCTGGTGCCCTTTTCACATTTCGATCTTAGCAAATTATAGAGGTTTGAACCTGGCTTGATGTAAAGATGTAAACTTGAACATAGTGACTTCTCAGTTCTTATTGACTCCTATGTACTCATTATGGGACAAAGCTGTTGTTCAATAATTATTTACTGAATGAAGAATAAATGTCTATTGGTTTCTTTGGAAGAAGACTTGGTTAATGTGAGCATTTGATGTGTAATTGGAGCCAGAATTGGAAAGACTGATTCATTCACCAATAACTAAGAGAAATAAAGGAAAAGGTAGCAAAAATAAGACTCTTCATGGTACAAAGGACACAACTGTAATATTATGACATGTTCATTGGCATATCCCATTTGCCCTAATTCCCAGCTGAGGCAAGAAAAACATGAGGAGGGAGAACCGGAGCCCCATGTCTGAGTTCCTCCTCCTGGGGCCCCCATCTGGCCAGAACAGCAGGGCATGTACTTTGGCCTGATCCTGGGCATGTACTTGACCACTGTTCTGGGGAACCTACTCATCATCCTGCTCATCAGACTGGGCCCTCACCTCTACACCCCCATGTACTTCCTCCTTAGCAAATTGGCCCTCACAGGCATCTCCCTTTCATCTACCACTGTTCCAAAGATGCTGATGAATATGTAGACTCAGCAAAAATCCATCCTCTTTGCAGGGTGCACTTCCCAGATGCGTTTTTTCTCAATTTTTGGGAATGTCTTAAGAAGTTACTTCTCACAGTGATGGCCTATGACATGTATGTGGCCAAGTGTCAGCCCCTCCACTACAGCACCAGTATGAGGGAGAAACTGTGTGTCTCTTTAGTAGTTGGGTCCTGGTTCTTCTGTTGTATCCATGCCCTGTTGCACACCCTCCTCTTGGTCCAACTGTCCTTCTGTATGGACAGTACCATTAATCACTTGTGTGACCTCACTGCCCTCCTGAAGTGGAGATGTTCAGACACCTCCTTCAATGAGCTGGCCATATTTCCTGTGGGAGGAACACTTTTCATACTGCCATTGTGTAGTATCCTGGGCTCATATCCATATAGGGAGCACAGTTCTGAGTGTCTCTTCCACCTTTGGACTCTTTAAAGTTTGTTCAACCTGCAACACCCATCTCTTTGTGCTGTCTGTATACTACAGGACTCTTGCTAGTGTTTCCTTTTTCTTCTCAGCATGGGACTCCAATAACAAAGACATAAATACTTCTGTTGTGTATGCAGTAGTTACACCCATGCTGAATCCCTTCATCTACAGCCTCAGGAACAGAGACATAAAACAGGCCCTAGACATATTTGTCAATAGGTCTGACTTCTTGAAGTGACATTCCCTAAATCCTCTTATTGCAGTTATGAACACATTGAGATGTATCTCCTAAAGTAATTTTATGCTTGGCAACTCTGTAACTTCAAATGAATTTGCATTCAGCCATCATATATAGTGTTAATATGTCAATAAGGTCCAGTTTGTTACTTTGATTTTTAAATAGTCTTGATTTGTAATTGTTCTTCTTCTTCATCATCTCTTACAAATATGTGAAAAATCCCATGCAAAATACATCAGACAATTTTGATGGGGTTCTGTCTTTTCTCATTTTAGATATGTCAATTTCTGCTTATTTATTTTTTTATACTTTGTTACTGAGAACATGCCAATTTATTTTTCTTTTTTTTCTTTTTTTTTTAATTTTCCCACTGTACAGCAAGGGGGTCAGGTTATCCTTACATGTATACATTACAATTACATTTTTCCCCCAGCCTTTCTTCTGTTGCAACATGAGTATATAGACAAAGTTCTCAATGCTATTCAGCAGGATCTCCTTGTAAATCTATTCTAAGTTGTGTCTGATAATGCCAATTTAGCTTCATGTTCTGCTCCTTGTGGAATGATTCTTCTCTGTAAGATGTGCTGAAATTGGTGTTCATTGGCTTCAAGCTATTTGTGAACATCTCTTTTCAACTCCAAAGTCAATGACACCATGATTGTGGATTGAAATCAGCCATGATGGGCATAATTACACTTTGGAAATTGGTAAATGTTACAAAGTAGTGATCTCCTATGATAGGAAGCTTTTTATTATTCATTGAACAGTACACAATTGCATTTATAAGGAGGGGGATTTCTCTTTATCCATCACTTCTACCCTCATATCTCATTGACTTCTGATATTTGTTTGCATTTGCCAGCTTTTTTTTATTTGTGTTTGAATGTATTTCTTTTTCATCACTTTAAACATTCTTATGTCCTTATATCTGGAAAGTATTAGTTCTTAACATATAAAGTTGTGTTTTGCTCTGTTTATGTAGTTTGACCATCATTGTATTTATGGATAATTTGATCTATTAACATCCAATATTATCAGAAAGTAATTGAATTTATGTTTTCCATGTCAATTTTTTCTAATTGAGACAACTGATTTCATGTTTATTCTCACTTCACTTTATATTTTATTATACCATGTCCCCTCCATTAACTTATTAATCTTACATTATTATTATTCTATTATTCTTTTCTGTGCTTTATGTAAAGATTATGACTTACATTTTCTTTAAAAATTTCTATCATGGTATAATTTACTACACAGCATGAAATTTAATATTTTAACAATTTGAAGTATATGATTAGGTGGCATTTAGTACATTCATCATGGCTATTCTATTCTAGGGCTTCCAAAGATAACTATGGAACTTCAATGCAGTTGAGTACTTCACAGCTATGAAAAAATAATTGCAAAGATATCTGTGAATCAATATGGAGGGATATCCAAGATATGTTATCAAATGGAAAAAAGAAATGTATAAAAGAGCACCTATAGCATGCTCCTTCCTATGTGAAAAAGAAGGGAAAATAATATATACATATATCTTCCCATTGAGCAAGAAGATATACCTGAGGAATCAGAGACTTCTTACCGAAAAGGGTTGGGGTGAGAATAGGATAGAAAAGATGGAGGGATGAGTACATTTATTTATATAGCATTGACTAGATTAACTTTTACCTCCTAAAATAAAGAGAATGTGAGGGAAAATTTAAAAAATAGAATAAGATAAAAAATTAGCCAAGCTATGTCTTGAGTTAATAACATAATCAGCCTAAGGGGAAAATAAGGTAATTAAGTTATTATTGAACACCAGATTTTCTTTATATACTACTCTCACAACAATTGAAAAACTGTAAGCACATTTATTTTATTTTATTTTCCCACTGTACAGCAAGGGGATCAAGTTATCCTTACATGTATACATTACAATTACATTTTTCCCTCCACCCTTTGTTCTGTTGCAACATGAGTATCTAGACAAAGTTCTCAATGCTACTCAGCAGGATCTCCCTGTAAATCTATTCTAAGTTGTGTCTGATAAGCCCAAGCTCCTGATCCCTCCCACTCCCTCCCCCTCCCATCAGGCAGCCACAAGTCTTTTCTCCAAGTCCATGATTTTCTCTTCTGAGGAGATGTTCATTTGTGCTGGATATTAGATTCCAGTTATAAGTGATATCCTATGGTATTTGTCTTTGTCTTTCTGGCTCATTTCACCCAGGATGAGATTCTCTAGTTCCATCCATGTTGCTTCAAATGGCATGATGTCAATCTTTTTTATGGCTGAGTAGTATTCGAATCATTGGGTATATATACCACATCTTCCTAATCCAATCATCTGTCGATGGACATTTGGGTTGTTTCCATGTCCTGGCTATTGTGAATAGCATAAGCACATTTTTGTGAGCACTTTTTTTTTTGTGCTGAATTTAATTTGTCACTAAGAATATTTTGGGTTCAATATTCTGAAATTACATGTATTCAAAGATTTAATGTATTAGTAAACTTGTCCTGGAAAAGGGACTGACTACTCACTGGGAAAAAGTGCTATGTACATGGAAAAAGAGAGGCTAGAAAGAACTGTATGGTGTCAAACTGAATTGATAATACCAGTTGAAACTCATGGGTTGTAATATGCACAAACAGATTGAAATTATATATCAATATCAATCTGGTTCCATCTCCCATTCATTCTGTCCCATGCCTGACCCATCTCCTATGGGTAAATATTCCTTTAGTTTGCTTTTTTAAATTTTCTACATCCTATGTTTATTTTATATGTTTCCTGGCTGTATTCTCTGAGATCACTTAGAATCCTTGTAATGAACAAACATACATATTGCCAAACTTGTTTGAATATTAGTCTCCTCTGAGAGGAACCAAAGTGACTTAGAAAAATATCTGGTTCTAGGGTTGGGGCCAAAACACCAAGGCCAGGGACAAATTGCTGAGCTTGAAAATCAAAAATGCTCAGTGAATCATGGGGACATAGGAACCAGCTCGATGGGGCTTCCATTGGCCAAATATGGAATAATTAGAGCTTCAAAATAAATAACATCATTAGTGGGTTACAACTCAATGAAAAAATAAGAATTCATGAGTCCATGATGATATAAATAAATCAATGAAAGGAGAACAAATGAATGTGGAGTAGGGGCAACTTCCTTCTTATGAGAGTACAGCTATTAAACATAGAGGAAATGATGGAATTAGAAAATCATCATGTGGCCAACACAATACAATCATATTTTCAAAATAAGTGTCATCAAAGATGTTTGATATAGTTGGTGAAATTGAGTTAAGAAAAGTGTACTGGTTATATAGTCTCAAAACATCTACCAAATGGTACTGTTTGTTACAAAGATTAAAAGAGTAACTTACTCTAGAGAACCTGGCAAACACTACCTTAAACTATTGATAAAGGATAAAATCACTAGTAATTTGAAATTTCTTTTTTCTTTTTAGGGCTGCACCTATTGCATATGGAAGTTCCCAGGCTAGGGATAGAATCAGAGCTATAGCTGCCAGCCTACGCCACAGCCACAGCAACAAGGGATTCAAGTGGCATCTATGGCCTACAATGAAGCTTGAGGCAATGCTGGATCATTAACACAATGAGCAAGACCAGGGATACCAGCTGGGTTTGCAACCTGCTGAGCCACAAAGGGAACTCCAAAGAACACACATTCTCAATGAATCTTCTGCAATTTTTTAAAAAATCTGGGAAGGTACAACTGATGTTTGGTATTAATTAAGAAACATCTGTAAACCCTTAGCCTATGACCCAAATGTTAATGAAAATATTCAAACTTTTGAACAATAGTCTGAGGACAATTCTAGCACCAAACAGCTTTACTTATTTCTTCATTGAATTATAATTTGCAGGGCCTGGGTAGGTCAGTCTTTAGAGCACCAGACTTTTAATGTGAGGGTCCAGGTTCAAGTCCCTGTCCAGGCACTGTGGGAACTATTGTTTGTAAACAATATTATATTAGTTTCAGGTGTATTACATGGTGATTTGGTATTTTCATACATTATGTAATGAACACCGCAATCATTAGTAAATATCTGTCCCTATATGCTTTAACAGTATTATTGATCATGTTCTTTTTCTGTATATTACAGACCATTTTTTGGTCTTTTTGTCTTTTTTTATGGCTGCACCCATAGCATATGGAGGTTCCCAGGCAAGGGGTCTAATCAGTGCTACTGCTGCCACCCTAAACCTTAGCCAAAGCAATGCCAGATCTGAGCTGCATCTGCAACCTACACCACAGCTCAAGGCAAAGCCAGATCCTCAACCCACTGAGTGAGGCCAGGGAACAAACCTGAAAGCTCATGGTTCCCAGTCAGATTTGTTTCTGATGTGCCATGACCGGAACTCCCTACATGCCATGTTTTTTTATTTTGTAACTGGAGGTTTGTTCCTCTTAATCCACATCACCTATTTCATCCTCTCCCCCAGATACTGTCACCTCTGGCAACCACCAGTTCTTCTATGTATTTATGAGTCTGTTCTCATTTTTTTTGTTGATTTGTTGTTTTTATTTTTAAGCTCCAGATATAAGTGAGATACCATGATATTTATCATTGTTTCTCTGCATTATTTCACAAGGCATAATACATTCTAGATCCATCCAAATTGTTGGAACATGGCTTTGAACTGTGAGATACACTTGAATAGCTCCCTTATGGCCATGTTTTTGACAAGATGGTGGGAAACATTTTTGTTCCCGTAACGGGATGGTACAGACCATTATTTTCACTGTTAAAGATTCACTTTCATGCTTTTGTGTGTGGATGACCAGTTTCCTGAAAGCATTTATTGAAGAGACTCAGCTTTCCCTATTGTGTGCTTTTGGCTCCCTTTTCAAAGATCAGTTGAGCATATATGTGTGGGTTTCTTACTGGGCTCTATATTCTGTTCCATTTTTTTATATCTCTGTTTTTATGTCAGTAGCATACTGTGTTGATTTCTAAAGTATTTTAGTATAGTTTGCAATCAGGAAGTGTGATGCCTAGAGTTTTGTCCATTTTGCTCAAGATGGCTTTGGATTTTATGAGTCTTTTGTGGTTTCATATGGATGGAATAAATGATGATGATGGGATGTGAGCTCCAACACACTTCAGGGCCAGTTGTGTGGGATTCTCTAGATCTGATACTACTCTGTTTGTTCCTTTCTGCAGTGAATGGAGTGACAGATTCCACTGTAGGTTCTTCAGAGGTCAAGGGTGTTCATGGCCTCTCCTCCTCATGAGTAGGTAGAGGGAAGTCTAATGTCTCACTGACATTAGAGACAACTTCTGGGAGACCTGTAGTTCAGTCCCTTTGGTCCCTGCACTGGATCCGTCTCCAGAGGAAGGCAAGAAATTGGGCAATTAACTCAGTTGTCTTCTTTATGCAGAAACTTGGGGGTGTGTTCCCTGGGGTCTCAGTCCTGTTGGTAAATGTGCATCTTCCATGCTCATTGTTCTCATTCTTGTAAACAGCTGGGGAAGTGCTAAATATCTGCAGGCCATGGAGGAATAAGAGATGAGTCCTCAGGTCATAGCCTGGATGTGCAGAGATCAGACCATGGTGGGGAAGCATCCCTTGGCCTAGATGTGCATGTTGATGTGAGGACCAGGAAGAAGAATCTGTTTACATTGCTTGTATAACCATATGTTTTTAGCGACTGATTCACATGCTGACCTACATTGTGCTACCAGCCTCAAATGACCATAACACAAAATGACCTGAAATTAAAATTTTGGTTCCTCAGTTGCACTAGCTATATTTCAAATCTCCAGTAGTCACAAGATACTGGTGATGCTGTATTGGACAACACAGCTCTAGAGTATTTCCATCCTTTTGGAAAGTCCTATTGTACAGTGCTAATAATAGACCATGGAGGCTGGAAATCTGCAATACACCTGTGTATTCTTGGGTTTCTGTGTGCATTTTGATTCTTTTTACATTATTTTTGTGTTGTTGAGTTTGACCACACCTGATTCTTAGTGTCTGTCAGGGAGTTTCTGTGTGTACGTGTATATGGATTGTGAGTTGAGTGGGTGACTGGATGTGGGTCTTTGCATGTTTATTAAACAGCTTGTGAGGTTTAACTAACATACAAAAATCTTCACATACTTAATGTACAACTTTTTCTTTTTGTCTTTTGTCTTTATAGGGCTGCATCCACATCATATGGATGTTCCCAGGCTAGAGTTTTAATTGGAGTTGTAGCTGCTGGTCTACACCAGAGCCACAGCAACATCAGATCTGAGCCACTTCTGCAACCTAAACCACAGGTAATGGCAATGCTGGATCCTTAACCCACTGAGAAAGGCCAGGGATTGAACCCACAACCTCATGTTTCCCAGTTGCATTCATTTCTGCTGCACCAAGTCAGGAACTCCTAATCTACAAAATATGTGAGGAGTTTGGACATGTGCACACACTTGTGAAGCTACCACCACAATCAAGGTCATCAACATTATCTGTCTCCTCTCAAAATGTCCCTGTGTCCTTTTATGTGGTAAGAAAACTTAACATGAGTTTTACCCTTTTAAGGAATTTTTATGTGTACAGCACAGTCTTTTTGACTCTAGGCATTATTCTGTATAGCAGGTCTCTAGAACTAATTCATCTTGCATTACTGACACTTTATTTTAATTAAATAACAACACTGCATTTCCCCCAACCCTAGCCCTTGGTGACTGCCAGTTATTCTCTGCTTCTATGAGTTTTTCAAAGTGAAGTTTTGCAATATTTGTATTTGTAGGACTGGCTTCTTTCACTTATCATAACATCGTCCTGGTTCATCCTTGTCAGAAATGTCAGGATTAACATTCTTAAAGACAAAGTTATAGTCCATTGTGTGTATATGCCACATTTATCCATTCATCTGTTGATGGAAATGCTGCTTGTTTCCAATAGCTTATCTGTTGTGTACAGAGCTGCAATGCACATGGGAGAGTAGATACATCTCTGTGCTCCTAATTCCAGTCCTTTATGGTATACACCCAGAAGTGGAATTGCTGGGTCCTGTGGTAGTTCTATTTTTAATATCTTGGGGATTCTCCATACTGTTTCCCACATTGGTGTCACCATTTTATATCCCCACCATAACTGTAGAAGTGCTCTTATTTGTATGTTTTTAAAGTTGTGATTTGGAGTTCCCTTGGTGCTTCAGTGGTTACCAAATCCAGTCTAGGAACCATGAGGTTGCAGGTTCAATCCCTGGCCTTGCGCAGTGGGTTAAAGATCCAGTGTTGCTATGAGCTCTGATTAGACCCCTAGCCTGGGAACCTCCATATGCTGCAGGAGCATCCCTAGAAAATCAAAAAGTGAAAATAAATTAAAAAAAGTTGCAAGTGACAAAAGTTTTCATTTGAAAGTTGTAAATCAGTTGGTATGAATCTGTACAAAATTTACTTCCAAATATAATGAGTATAGGTTGGAGAGGGACAAAAAAAAAAGCAGCACCTGGGTTTTTGCTCTTTTGTCACTATGTGTCATGCTGACGTGTCTGTTTCTGTGTATAAGGCACTCACAATCTCCTTCTCCTCTCCTTGGATGGCTGTAGAGCAGAGAGGGCCAGTGTGAGGGCCTGGGAAATATGTATATGCATTTGACCTGGTCAGTCAGCCTCACAGCCTGAGTCATTCCTTTGTCTCAGCTCTAGACATAAACAGGTAGCAAACTAAGTCTTCTTTATGCTATGATGGTGGTAATTTTTTTCAAATGGCTTGAAGGCTACTGAACTTCTTGCTATGTTCCTCATTGATGTTTAATGATTTCCACATTTCCACTCCTGGGAATAAGTTCGGGTCAATTTTAGAAGCTTGTTTAGTTAATCAGATGACTGTGAATTCTGATATAGGTCTTGGTATTCCAGCATCTGTAATATCTTAGCTCTCTGGTATTTAATCAATCAAATTCTCATGTCACTCGCATTGCATGTATGCTCAGAACTGACCCATTTAAAGCTCTGGTGATGGAAGGGGAGAAAGAGACAAGGGCAGTTATAAAGGAAGCTATTTATTGGAAAATTTATGCAAAATGCAATGAGTCAAGTGCTGTGGAGCTACTAAACTTCAAGGGCCATCCATGGGCTAGGCCTGTACCATTTCCTGGATGTGAAAGCAAAACCTCAGAAGTAAACACACATTTTCAGGAAGCTACTTGATATTGCATGAGGGGCTCCTGTGTCTGCCACTTTTAGTTCCTGATGTCTGTTTACTCATCCTTCCCAAATAATGAGCTGGTTTATTTAATTTTGGGGTCAGTCTCCTTTTGATTGTTATTTTTCTCAATATTTGTTGACTCATGATATATTTTCTGAATTAAAAAATTGTATTGTGATAAAATTTTGTAACCAAATTTAACATTTCAATAATTATTGTGTACATGTCTGTGGAAGTAAGTAAGCCACGCTGTTGCACAACCATCACCACCATCCACCTCCAGAATTCTTAATCTTCCCAAATGGAATCTCTTTACCTCACTGAACAATAACTCCTCCTTTTCCCCCCTGGATCAGCCCTGGAAAGTCTCCATTCTGTTTTTTGTCTCTATTAACTTGAGTCTTCATAGGAATCTCATATGAATGGCATCTTACAATATTTACACTTTTGTGATGAATGATTTTACTTAGCATAATATCTTCCAGGGTCACTCATTTTGTGGCTGTATCAGGATTTCTTTCCTTTTTAAGGCTGAATAGTATTCCACTGTATGTATAGACCACATTTAATTTAATTTAATTTAATTTTTTTTCCTTTTTTTTTCCCACTGTACAGCAAGGGGGTCAGGTTATCCTTACATGTATACATTACATTTACATTTTTCCCCCAGCCTTTCTTCTGTTGCAACATGAGTATCTAGACAAAGTTCTCAATGCTATTCAGTAGGATCTCCTTGTATATCTATTCTAAGTTGTGTCTGATAAGTCCAAGCTCCCGATCCCTCCCACTCCCTCCCCCTCCCATCAGGAAGCCACAAGTCTCTTCTCCAAGTCCATGATTTTCTTTTCTGAGGAGATGTTCATTTGTGCTGGATATTAGATTCCAGTTATAAGTGATATCATATGGTATTTGTCTTTGTCTTTCTGGCTCATTTCACTCAGTATGAGATTCTCTAGCTCCATCCATGTTGCTGCAAATGGCATTATGTCATTCATTTTATGGCTGAGTAGTATTCCATTGTGTATATATACCACATCTTCTGAATCCAATCATCTGTCGATGGACATTTGGGTTGTTTCCATGTCCTGGCTATTGTGAATAGTGCTGCAATGAACATGTGGGTGCACGTGTCTCTTTTAAGGAGAGTTTTGTCCGGATAGATGCCCAAGAGTGGGATTGCGGGGTCATAGGGAAGTTCTATGTATAGATTTCTAAGGTACTTCCATACTGTTCTCCATAGTGGCTGTACCAGTTTACATTCCCACCAACAGTGCAGGAGGGTTCCCTTTTCTCCACAGCCCCTCCAGCACTTGTTATCTGTGGAGTTATGAATGATGGCCATTCTGACTGGTGTGAGGTGATATCTCATGGTAGTTTTGATTTGCATTTCTCTTATAACCAGGGATGTTGAGCATTTTTTCATGTGTTTGTTGGCCATCTGTATATCTTCCTTGGAGAAATGTCTATTCAGGTCTTTTGCCCATTTTTCCATTGATTGATTGGAATTTTTTGCTGTTGGGTTGTATAAGTTGTTTATACATTCTAGAGATTAAGCCCTTGTCGGTTGCATCATTTGAAACTATTTTCTCCCATTCTGTAAGTTGTCTTTTTGTTTTCTTTTGGGTTTCCTTTGCTGTGCAAAAGCTTTTCAGTTTGATGAGGTCCCATGGGTTTATTTTTGGTCTTATTTCTATTGCTTTGGGAGACTGACCTGAGTAAATATTCATGCAGTTGATGTCAGAGAGTGTTTTGCCTATGTTTTCTTCTAGGAATTTGATGGTGTCCTGTCGTATATTTAAGTCTTTCAGCCATGTTGAGTTTATTTTTGTGCATGGTGTGTGGGTGTGTTCTAGTCTCATTGCTTTGCATGCATCTGTCCAGGTTTCCCAGCAATGCTTGCTGAATAGACTTTCTTTGTCCCATTTTATGTTCTTTCCTCCCTTGTCAAAGATTAATAGACCATAGGTGTCAGGGTTTATTTCCGGGTTCTCTATTCTGTTCCATTGGTCTATCTGTCTGTTTTGATCCCAGTACCACAATGTTTTGATGACTGAGGCTTTGTAGTATTTCTTGAAGTCTGGGAGAGTTATGCCTCCTGCTTGGTTTTTGTTTTCAGGATTACATTGGCGATTCTGGGTCTTTTGTGGTTCCATATAAATGTTTGGATTGTTTGTTGTAGTTCTGTGAAAAATGTCCTGGGTAATTTGATAGGGATTGCATGGAATCTGTAGATTGCGTTGGGTAGTGTGGCCATTTTTACAATATGGATTTTCCCGATCCAGGAACATGGACTATCTTTCCATTTCTTTACATCTTCTTTGATTTCTTTGATTAAAGTTTTATAGTTCTTGGCATACAGGTCCTTTACCTCCTTGGTCAGGTGTATTCCGAGGTATTTGATTTTGTGAGGTGCCATTTTAAAAGGCACCGTATTTTTGTATTCCTTTTCTAATATTTCACGGCTGGTATACAGAAATGTGACTGGCTTCTGAATGGTAATCTTATATCCTGCTACTTTGCTGAATTTATGAATCAGTTCAAGTAGTTTTGGGGTTGAGTCCTTAGGGTTTTCTCTCTATAGTATCATGTCATCTGCATACAGGGACAGTTTGATCTCTTCTCTTCCTATATGGATGCCATTGATTTCTTTGGTTTGTCTAATTGCTGTGGCTAGGACTTCCAAAACTATGTTGAAGAGCAGTGGTGAGGGTGGGCATCCCTGTCTTGTTCCAGATTGGAGTGAGAAGGCTTTCAGTTTTTCCCCATTGAGGATTATATTTGCTGTGGGTTTATCCTAAATGGCTTTGATTTTGTTCAGGAATGTTCCCTCTATACCCACTTTGGCGAGGGTCTTGATCATGAATGGATGTTGGACTTTGTCCAATGCTTTTTCTGCGTCTATTGAGATGATCGTATGCTTTTTGACTTTTCTTTTGTTAATGTGGTGTATGATATTGATTGATTTGCGTATGTTGAACCATCCTTGTGAACCTGGGATGAACCCCACCTGGTCATGGTGTATAATTTTTTTGATATGTTGTTGGATTTGGTTGGCTAAGATTTTGTTGAGAATTTTTGCATCCATATTCATCAATGATATTGGGCGATAGTTTTCTTTTTTGGTGGTATCTCTGTCTGGTTTTGGAATGAGGGTGATGGTGGCTTCATAGAATGTCTTTGGGAATATTCCTTCTTCTTCAACCTTTTGAAAGAGTTTAAGGAGGATGGGCACCAATTCCTCTTTATATGTTTGATGGAATTCACCTATGAAGCCATCTGGTCCTGGACTTTTATGTGTAGGGAGTGATTTTATGACCTCTTCAATCTCATTTCTAGTGATGGGTCTGTTCAGTTGGTCTGTTTCTACTTGATTCAGTTTTGGCAGGCGGTAAGATTCTAGAAAATTGTCCATTTCTTCCAGATTGTCAAACTTGTTGCCATATAGTTGTTCATGGTATTCTCTTATAGTTTTTTGTGTTTCTGCAGTATCTGTTGTGATTTCTCCTTTTTCATTTCTAATTTTGGTTATTTGGGTTCTTTCTCTCCTCTTTTGAGTGAGTCTGGCCAGGGGTTTGTCCATTTTGTTTACCTTTTCAAAGAACCAGCTCTTGGCTTTATTAATTTTCTCTATTGTTTTTTGAGTCTCTATTTTATGGATTTCTTCTTTGATCTTTATAATTTCCTTCCTTCTGCTGACTTTAGGACTTTTTTGTTCTTCTTTTTCTAATTCCTTTAGGTGGAGGGTTAAGTTGTCCATTTGGGATCTTTCTTCTTCTTTAAGGAAGGCCTGTATTGCTATAAATTTCCCTCTGAGCACTGCTTTTGCAGCCTCCCATAGATTTTGAGAGGTTGTGTCTTCATTATCATTTGTTTCAAGGTCGTTTTTAATTTCCTTCTTGATTTCCTCATTGACCCATTGGTTTTTTAGTAGCATGTTGTTTAGTCTCCATGCAGTAGGTTTTTTCTCTTTCCTTTTCCCATGGTTGATTTCTAATTTCATGGCATTGTGGTCAGAGAAGATACTTGAGATAATTTCTGTGCTCCTAAATTTATTGAGATTAGCTTTGTGTCCCAAGATGTGGTTGATTCTTGAGAATGTTCCATGAGCATTTGAGAAGAATGTGTATTCTGCTTTTTTTGGATGTAGTGTCCTGAAGATATCAATGAAGTCTACCTGTTCTATTGTTTCCTTTAGGATCTCTGTTGCTTTATTGGTTTTCTGTCTAGAGGATCTGTCCATTGATGTGAGGGGGGTATTAAGGTCTCCTACTATGATTGTATTCTCATCAATATCTCCCTTTGTGTCTGTTAATATTTGTTGTATGTATCTGGGTGCTCCTGTATTGGGGGCATATATGTTGACGATAGTAACATCCTCTCCTTGGATGGATCCCTTAATCATTAAGTAGTGTCCTTCTTTGTCTTTCTTTATGTCTTTTGTTTTAAAGTCTATTTTGTCTGATATGAGCGTTGTGACTCCTGCTTTTCTGTCATGTCTATTGGCGTGAAATATTTTCCCCCACCCTTTCCCTTTCAATCTATATGTATCCTTTGTCCTAAAGTGAGTTTCTTGTAGGCAGCATATTGAAGGTTTTTGCCTTTTTATCCACTCAGCCACTCTGTGTCTTTTGATTGGAGCATTCAGTCCATTGACATTTACGGTGATAATTGATAGATGATGATTTATTGCCATTTTGAACCGCATGTTCCAGTTGATTCTGTGGTTCCTCATTCTTCGTTTCTTTTTTTCTTTTTTTTGTTTGGATGGTCTCCAGTTATTATCTCTCTGATTGTTTTGTTTTGTTTTTTTCATTTTTTGCAAATGCAGTATTTGGTTTTGGCTTGTGGTTGCCCTGTTTTTTAAGTATGCTAACCCCTTCCTATAATTGTGTGTTTTAGCCTGATGGTCCTGTAGGTTCAAGCACTTCATTACTATATTAAAATTAAGAAGGGAAACATACAAACAAACAAAAAGGGTTATTTATTTCCTAACATCCCTTTCTCACATTTTATGATTTTTATGACTCTTTTTTATTTTTTCTTTTTAATTTTATTTTGTTTGAAGCATGTTCATGATTAAATCTGTATGCTGGCTTATTTGAGTAACTGCTCTCTGATGGCGGTTTATTCAGTCCTAGTTCTTCCTCTTCTTTTTTTTTCTTTTCTTTTTTCTTCCCTTTCCTTCCTTTCTTTTTGGTTTAGGGAAGCCCTTTCAGTATTTCTTTTAACCTGGGTTTTGTGTTGCTGTATTCTTTTAGTTTTTGTTTGTTGGAAAACATTTTTATTTCCCCTTCTATTTTAACTGATATTCTTGCTAGATAGAGTATTCTAGGTTGAGTATTTTTTCCTTTGAGCACTTTCAATATCTCTTGCCATTCGCTCCTGGCCTGTAGTGTTTCTGTAGAGAAGTCAGCTGATAAGCTTATGGGGGTTCCCTTGTAGATAACATTCTGCTTTTCTCTTGCTGCCTTGAGGATCCTCTCTTTATCACTAACTTTTGCCATTTTTATTATGATGTGTCCTGGTGTGGGTATATTTGGGCTCAACTTGTTTGGGGCCCTCTGTGCTTCCTGTATCTTGAACCCAGTATCCTTTAGATTTGTGAAGTTTCCAATGATAATTTCTTCAAATATATTTTCCATTCCCTTATCTTTTTCTACTCCTTCTGGAATTCCTATTATGCGTAGATTGGCCCACTTTATATTATCCCATAGGTCTCTTATATTGCTTTCCAGTTTTTTGATTTGGTTTTCTGTCTGCTGACCTGATTGGGTGATTTCCATTATTCTATCTTCTATATCACTGATTCGTTCTTCTGCATTATTTATTCTGGTTTTTACTGCCCTTAGTTCCGTTTGTATCTCTGCAACTGAATGTTCTAATTTTTCTTGGCTCCTCCGTACATTTTCTAGTTCCTTTCTGAGGGTATCTGCATTACTGTTCATATCTTCTCTTAATTCCTTCCGTATTTTCACTATTTCTCTTTTGAACTCCAGGTCTGTCAGACTGCTGAGATCTGTTTCATTGTTGACTGTTTTAGGTGAGTTCTCCTGTTGGTTTGCCTGGGGGTGGTTTCTCAGCTTCTTCATCTTGCTTGTTGTTTTCTTTTTCCTGGTGGATTTGTATTCTCCGTGACCAGGCAGTGTTTGCCTTGTCACCGCCATGCAATGTTTCCTGAGAGCTGGCATTGTTGGTCAGTCTTTTTTGAGGCAGTGTGGCTTTTCTGGAGTGTTGATGGGGGTAACCGTGTTTCTTTGAAGCAAAGGAGGACTTCCTGAGGGCAGACAGGACTGGGAGGTCCAGACCACGCAGGTAACAGAACTTGCTCTGGTGTTTTTAGGCTGTGGGGTTCTTGCAGGAGGTTGGCAGTGTTGGGCAGCTGTTCCTCAGGAGTTCAGCACCCCCTGGGGGCTGGAGCAGCTATCTGGGTCACTGAGAACCTAAGAGGCTCTTCCCTAGGGCAGCCCAACTCAGAAGGGCGACCTGAGAATATAGACAGATCTTTTCACAGTCTGGCCAAGCTTGTTGTAGCTTTTCTGGGCTTCAGGGGGTCCTGCCTGGAGCTGGCAGTCCTATGCAGCTGATCCACTATAGCTCAGCACCCCCTGGGGGCTTGTGCAGCTAGCAGGGCCGTTGAATACCCAAGAGGCTCCTCCCCAGGGCAGCCCGACTCAGAAAGACCGCCTGAGATCTTTTCATGGCCTGGCCAGGCTTGTTGCAGCTTTTCTGGGCTGCAAGGGGTCCTGCCTGGAGCTGGCAGTCCTATGCAGCCGATCTGCTATAGCTTGGCACCCCCTGGGGGCTTGGGAGGGTAGCAGGGCCTCTGAAAACCCAAGAGGCTCCTCCCCAGGGCCGCCCAACTCAGAAAGACTGTCGGAGAATTAGGCTGATCTTTTCACAGCTTGACTAGGCTTGTTCTAGCTTTTCTGGGCTGCAGGCCTTTTCTCAGGGGCTGGTGGTGTTTGGTGCTTCTCTCCGGAGGTGTAGCTCCTCCAAAGGGCAAGCAGACCTATGCAGGGACAGCCCCTGCAGTGGAAGGCTTCAGGCAATTGTTGAGGCCAGCCCTCCTGGATGGCAGGCAGCCCCAGGTCTGGTGAGAGCATAGGGGGTGGTGGGGGTGGGGGGAGGGGATGCACTGGGAAGCACAGCTTTCAGCTAGCCAGTGGGCCTGTAAGCTTGCTGTGGCATGGGGAGTATTCTATGGGGACCCACCCCTTCTTCTCTCCCCTCCCCAGCATGGGCGCAGACCAGGCTCTTCTCCCAGGTTCCCTCTGATGTGGCTTTCCACTTCCCCACTCCTAAAGTATTGCTCCCTTCCTCTGTGACTGTTTTGTTTTCTAGTATCCCAGGCAGTCTCTGCCCTGTCAAACTTGACAGACCCGTTTCTAGACCTCCCAAGCAGTCTCCGTTCTGCCCCGCCCCCCCCAACCCTTCCCAGGAACTAACCTCCGGAGCCGAGGACTTGGTGCCCAGCCCCCACCCAGGCATCTCAATTTTTGGTGACTGTGCCCATAGTTCAGATGGTCCGTTCAGTTCTTGATCGGCTTTTCCGCACTCCAACTTACTGCTACACTCTTCTCTGCATCTGGAGATTCCTCCGGTTCATTTGATCTTTCCCCCAAGTAGGTGACTTTCCAGGGTGCGGGATCCCTTTCTCCTCCTCAGTTCCCTTTCGGGAGCACCCGTCCAGCTCGGATTCACCTTCTCTCACTCTCCTCTTTTTTCTTGTTTTGCCTAATAATGTCACGAACTTCTTGCCGTTATTGGAATTTAGGTTCTTCTGCCAGCGATTGGTTGCTGTTCTGTGCAAGTCATTTGTTCTGTAGATGTGCTTTTTTGTTGTGTTTGTGGGAGAGGGTGAGCGTGTCCCCCTACTCTTCTGCCATCTTGTCCACAATCCCCAGGCATATTTTAACCTTCACCTTTTCACTTTTAGCATTTCACCTTAGCCTCTCTACACCCCATAAAAAGAAATGGGTGGATTTTCTGTAGTGAAAAATGATCAGAAAATCCATGTTTGAGAACAGGCTCCACCATGCAATAACTATGTGAGATTGTTTAAGCGATTTCACTACTACTCCTGTTGGTAAAACACAGGGAGAAAAACACTGTTATCTGCTTCCCAGCCAGAAATAAAAGATGTTGGATTGAATGACATTGAAGGCATATGAATGCCTTTAGAAAATTGGCAACCTGAACTTCTGTGAGATTGAGTGCAGACAGTTATCTGAACCAGAGGACTTCTTCTAATCCAGAAATATTTCTTATTAAGATCTTGCCTATTTGTATCACTAAAGAGAAGGAGGAACAGTAGAGTCATGGAAGCAAAGATTCCAGTATATATTTAAAAGCTCAGGAGAGAAATGTGACTAGATCTGTTACTAATTCTATGATAATGCTCAGTTCCTACTCCTAAGTATGCTGATAGTGCAGTTTTATATTTTTTCAATTTTTAATTTTTTTAAGTCTGCACCTGTATCATATAGCAGTTGCCCCACTAGGGGTCAAATCAGAGCTCCAGCTGCTGGCCTACACCACAGCCACAGCAATGTCAGATCTGATCCCTTTCTGCCAACTACACTGCAGCTCATGGTATCACTGTATCCTTAGGCAGCTGAGTGAGGCCAGTGTTTGAAACAGTATCCTCATGGATACCTTTTATGTTCTTAACCTGCTGAGCTGCAATGGGAACTCCCAAAAGTGAAGTTTTAACACCATCCCTCCTAGGACTCTTGAAATGTTCAGTGAGGCAATCATGGAAAGACGTATTTGTCTTCCATTGTATTCATTAACTTTCAGTTACTATCACTGTAAAGATTAATATTAGGAAATAGTGCTGGTTAATCCAGTATCTGAATTCTAAGAGATACCACAATCCTTCAGTATCTCTCAGTCCTCAGACCCAATCTCAGATCTCAGGTGTCTTCCTAACAATGAATATTGAGAACTGAGCCAACCTAGAGGATCAGATGTAGATGGAAATGAATAGAAGTACATTCTCTGAATTGAGGTATATTTTTTGGCAAGAAGATAAACATGCATTAAGACAAGTTTGAGTGGGGAACTTACCCCAGTGATAGGATAAGAGCTCAGAAACTCACCTTTAGAGTGTGAGAACTAAGATAAGTTAACATAAACTTTAGGTCTGCTTCTTGGTACTTTATGGGGACGACCTCATAATACTGTTTATTAAATGCCTGAACTAGATATTTTTGGGGAAGTATAAAATACTCTAATAAAAACAATGTATGCAATTTTTGGTGTTTATTTTATAGAGGAAAGTGTTCTTAGATATTAATGCCTGAAGAATTAGAATCCTTTCTCTTAACTCTATGAAGGTGAGATACTGGCATATTCACATAATAGAGGCACAACCTGAAGCCAAGAGAGATTTAGAAATCCAAGTTCTACAGTGAGAAAGTGGTGGGACCAGATTATAGCACAGGGAATATGGCTTCACATTCCCAACTTAGTTAGTCCATGGTCAGGTGTGCCCTTGAGGGATAGTCTCCAGAGAGAAGAGGTCCTGTATGCTGTATTTATTGTTCCATGTCCAATTAGTAGCTTAGTGTCAGAAACATGATTGATAAAAAGGAAAAAAATGAATTGTCTGGTTTTCATTGAAAGGTATAGTGGTGAAAGTTTAGGGTTTGTTACTTGCTTTGGCAATAGTAGGTAATAAAAGAAATGCAGGAGTTCCCGTCATGGCGCAGTGGTTAACAAATCCGACTAGGAACCATGAGGTTGCGGGTTCGGTCCCTGCCCTTGCTCAGTGGGTTAACGATCCTGCGTTGCCTTGAGCTGTGGTGTAGGTTGCATTCGCGGCTCGGATCCCGCGTTGCTGTGGCTCTGGCGTAGGCCGGTGGCTGCAGCTCCGATTCGACCCCTAGCCTGGGAACCTCCATATGCCGCGGGAGCGGCCCAAGAAATAGCAACAGCAACAACAACAACTACAACAACAAAAGACAAAAAGACAAAAAAAAAAAAAGAAATGCAGGCAGTTGTTTTTTTTTTTTTTTAATCCATGAGAAGGTGAGGGACCTAGCCTTGTAGCCACAATTGGAACTTCAATGTCTCTGATATTTCCCACTCTCCTCCTTCCCCAGCAGACCAAGAGAGGAGCATGAGGAGGGAGAACCAGAGCTGTATGTCCAAGTTCTTCCACCTGAGGCTCCCCAACTGGCCAGAGCAGCAGGGTGTGTTCTTTGCCCTGTTCCTAGGCATGTACCTGACCACAGTGCTGGGGAATCTGCTCATCATCCTGGACCCTCACCTCCACACCCCCATGTACTTCTTCCTCAGCCACCTGGCCCTCACAGATGTCTCCTTTTCATCTGTCACTGTCCCTAAGATGCTGATGAATATGCAGAATCAGGATCAATCCATTTCCTTTGCAGGGTATATAATACAGATGTATTTTTTCATATATATTTCTAGCATTGATAACCTTCTTTCAGTGATGGCCTATGACAGGTATGTGGATATTTGTTACCCTGTACACTATGCCATCATCATGAGGGAATAACTGTGTTTATTTCTGTTGGCTGGATCCTGGCTCCTCTCCTGTGCCACTGCACTGACCCACACACTCCTCCTGGTTCAACTTTCGATGCTGACAACATCATACCCCACTTCTTCTGTGAGCTTGCTGCTCTGCTTAAGCTCTCCTGCTCAGACACCTCTCTCAATGAGCTCATCATATTCACTCTAGGGTCTGTGGGTCTCATTTTTTCATTGACTGGCATCCTTGTCTCTTATGCTCACATTGGGCTCTCCATCCAGAGGGTCCCTTCTACTAAAGGGATCTGCAAAGCCTTGTCCACCTGTGGCTCCCACCTCTCTGTGGTGTCTCTATTCTATGGGACAATTATGGCCCTGTACTTTTCCCCCTCATAAGGACAGTCTCATTACAAAGACATCATTTCTTCTGTGATGTACACAGTGGTCACCCCCATGCTGAACCCTTTCATCTACAGCCTGAGGAACAGAGACATGACATTGGCTCTGGGGATACTTATGAGAAACCACAACTGTTTCACTAAGTTAGAATCACCTAACCATGTACTTATATACTCACTTACCTTGTCAGAGATGCCTTAACAAGTGTGTTGGTCACTAATGCCTCTAGGGCTTTCCTAATTGTCCTTTAAGCAGTCATTGTTATTGGATTAATCTCTTTCACTTTAGTCATATCTCTTGTCCTTTAATACTTCCATAACCCTAAATATATCATTTGCAACAACACACATTTAATTTTTTGGTTTTCAAAGCATCAAACTCCTGTTTGTATGTGTGTTTTTAAAGTTTGTTTTTTTCCCTATGTTATATTATTACTACATTTGGTATTTTACAGCTTTTAAAATTATATATATATATATATGTATATCTATGTATCTATCTTTCTTATTATAGTCACCTACTGGCCATTGGTTTTTAAATTTTTAATTGATTAATTACCTTGAAATATATTGACTAACAATTTTGTGTTAATTTCAGGTGTAGAGCAAAATGATTCACTTTTAAATTAATTATATACAGTATATTTTTCAGGTTGTTTTCCCATATATGTTATTACAAAATATTTAGTATAGTTCCATGTGCTATACATTTGATTCGTGTTCATTATCTGTTTTATATATGGTATTGTGAATATTTTATCCACAAACTCCTAATTTGTCCCTCCCCCCTTTCCCCTTTGGGAACTGTTTTCTATATCTCTGGATCTATTTTCATTTTGTGTGTAAATTCATTTGTGTCATTTTTTTATATACCACATATAAGCAATATCTTATGATATATGATGTTCTCTGGTTTACTTCATTTAGTATGATAATCTCTAATCTCATCCATGTTGTCTCAAATGGCATTATTTTCTTCTTTATATGGCCAAGTAATATTCTATTATATTATGTACCACAGCTTCTTTATCGTTCATGTGTTGATGGACATTGAGATCCCTTCTATATCTTGGCTTCCAAAGGTACAACCATTCAGTTAAGAATCCTGTAACACTGGGTATTTTATGAAATATCTCCTTGCATGATTTTCATCATTCAGCAGCACTTGTTAGCATTTACATGCCATTCATTTTGCATAAATAATATTTTATGCACCCCCCACTTGCTTGTGTTTTCTAAGAGAGGGATTGATACTTGTATTATTAACTGTTATGTCTCTAGAGAATACATCGCTATTACATTTGTGAGAAACTTAATCTTAATGATTATTTAAGTGAATAAGTGAATGAATGAGCTGATGAATTCATTCAACAGTTACCAATCACATTCACCTGTTGTGAGCCATAGGAGATCACTATACAAAGACATTGACAATAAACCTTAACATTTAGTAAGCTTTCATTAGGTACTCATTTAACTACTCTTCAAATTCAAATGAAGAGAAAAATTGTTATTTCCACTTTGAAGAAATTGAGTCTCAGTGGCCTTTGATAATTGTCCAAGTATGCTATTTTAGTAGGCAAGAACACAGAGTCTTTTTTCCAGAGTTTTATATTCAATCCCCCTTCTCCTGAACAAGGCACAGACTGTGCCCTAAAAATTCTTCCATTGGAGTTCAGAGACATGCACATTTTAATGAAAGCCTGTGTCTGGGTTGGGGAACTTTCAGAAGCCCTTCCAATGCCTATGACATAGACCACCCTTGGGGGAAGCTGTGCTCATGAAACAGAGGACACGGGGAATGTGGGAATTCCCACTTCTCATTAGAGACTTGACCATAAGCCCAAGGTACTATTGATAGCAGGGACACTATCTCCTGTGAAACCAGGTGCAACTTAGCCTAATCATTCTCCTTGCCAAGGGGGCAGGAGAAAGTTGGACAATTTCCCCAGTGGACTCCTTCTCTAGTTGTGGCTGGTGCTGAATTCACTTCAGGGTCTCCTTTGGATGGAGAGAAGGAGATCTTGCATGTTTTTTGAAGCTAGAGAACTGACAGGAGAGACTGTAAGGTCCTAAGGCCACCAAGGTTTGCTCTTTTTCATTGGATCCTGGGTATTCTAGGCAGAAAGTGAGGATTTATGTAACAGAATGAAGTAGAAGGTATTTGAACCCAGATCCCAGGTACAGCTCAGGAGGAGCCAAGAAAACTATATCGTTCATGCAGGGCTGAGAGAACAGTTAGGTTCCTCAGGGCTAACAGTTAACAAGGAGCATAGCCCAGACTCAATTCTTTTGAGTCTGAACCAAGGACTCAATCGATTTAATCTACCATTTCCTGGAAAAGATTTCTGGAAAACCTTTATGTTTACTGGTTAATGTGTGTTGGAAGGAACAGTCTCTACTCTGATTCTGAGTTCATACATCTGATATGTGATTTTTAAATGTTGCTGGTGGTTTTATGTTTGTCGAGGTTATACAAGAGTTCTTTGTTCATAGTTATTTGGATTTTTTTTGTGTGTCATCTTGTGTGTTATTTAGGAATTTATTTTTGTGAATTTTTGGGTAACTGAGCCATGAGCCATGGTTACTGTAATAGAGATACATATGGTGAAAAATTACAAATTGTTCATTTAAGTGTGCATATTAGTGTGTGTTTCAAGTTTTAGAGGCTTCTGTTTTAATGTTTATGAGCCCAAATAATCCTTTCATTATCTTTCAACAGTTGCTGTATCATGGCATTAGTGGGTAGGTTCACTTGCATTTCTACCCCTGTGGAGCTGCCAGGTACTAATGGATATGAGCTCAGTGTATGCAGTGTGTCAGACTGGGTCCCAATCCTCATGCTTGTCCTTAAGATTTTTTGTGATTTTAGGAAGTGACTTCAATTATCTGAGGGTCACAAATCCTCACAGGTGAAGAAGAAGTAACTCTTCCTATATGCCAGTGTTATTTTGAGGGTTAAGTGAGGAAAAAATACAAATTATTCAGCATGAAGCCTGACACATAATTGGTGTTCAGTATAAAGGAGGTATTTTTATTATCTTGCTCCAGACTCAATGTTACCATCATGGAGGTTCCTCTTTCACTCTTATCTGGGGCAGGGCATGTAGAGGTCTGAGAAAACAGGTCCATCCAAGGGTTCCTTCTCAATCTTCAATTTACAGTCTGACCTATTTTCCAGGGCTCATGGCCCAGCTACCTCCGTCACAATGTTCTGTCTGAATCAAGGTTACTTCTTGCTTACAATCATCTTGTTCTCTTCTGTTTCTCTATGAGGACCAACACAGTGTATGTCAGGAGTAGCCTTGCCTCTATAAGTGGTCATCTTTGTCCTCCTTGGTGGCCATGAACTGAAATAACCAGTGACCCAAGCAAGATCCTGGTCCTGTTACTCTGTCCAAACTTGTAGTTCATGCTTAATGAGAGGCCACTAAACTGAAAAAACATTTTTTTCAGACAAGGAAGAGTGAATGTATTTGGAAAGCCAGCAGATGGAGAAGATGGTTCCCAATATACCCTGAATTAGAATTCAGGCCTCTCTTCTCTTAAAGGGGGTAAGTATAAGGTGGTTTCTTCAAACTTCTTGGTGTTGGAATATTTTCTTCTTACAGTTGTCTACACAGGTCAGGTCACAATGCTCCTATCAACTTTAAAAGAGGCAAATGTTATTCTTAGTTATGCAACTTTTTATGACCCTATGAATGAGAAAGTGTTACACCATTAAAGATTGGAGGTTGTGAATGGGCCCTCCCATATATTTCAGGATAGAGGTAACATTCCTCACTTGTAGCAAAGAAATAGAATACAAAGGTGAAAGTAAAAGGAACAAATTCAATATGGAGTCAGATTTGTTCCTTTATTTCAGTCTCTGAGTGTACTTTCTGTCCTGCCACTATACTTGAGTGAGAATGACCATCTTGACTTTCTTCGGGACTCTGTGTTTGGTAATCCTTACCTCTAACCTAACTTCTAAAGAAATACTAGCCTGGGAACCACCATCAAAAAGCCAAGTCACCTGAGGTAAGTAATTCATCTCCTAGCTACACTTTCCACCTTTATAAAATGAAGACCTAAGATTCACCTTGCATACCAAGCAGTCCAAAAATATAATTACTGTTTTCAGAGGTTAAAGCATGTGAAAATCCCTTGTATGATATATAAATAGGAGTTTTAAATTTTTCTTAGAGGGAGTTAGGAACATTTTGGAGAAAGACAGCTGACATAATATAGCTTCTCTGGACATTTTACTGATGGCATAATTTCCACGGTGAGTGGTTACGAGCATTGCTCTTCGTCAGACTTGTGTTGTGATTCCATCTGATGCACTTAACTGTGTGTATCTTTACACACTTAAATAGTATATACTTTTGTTTTCTTCTGTTTAAAATATGTGTAAGAATATTTATTATGGCTATTTTGATGATTTAATTTGAAAGTGCTTGTGAAACAACAATTGGAACAGTGCCTGGAAATATTGACATTGGCTTGGAAGCCTGGATTGGACATTTTTATAACAGGGGATTTTAAGTGACTCAAAACAGGTAGGATGGTGCAAAGTACCATGAAAGCCCATGACACAGCTGTAGTAAGTCTACTCTTATGCAAGGAGTTTCATATACTTTTTAAGAGGATATGAATGAATGATAACTCTTATCTGGTGCCTTTTCACATTTTCATCTTAGAAAATTACAGAGGTTTAAGCTTCTCTTGATGTAAAGATATAAATTTGAACACAGAGACCTCTCACTTCTTGTTGACTCCTCTGCACTCAATATGGGATAAAGCTGTTATCCAATAATTATTTATTGCATGAAGAATAAATGACCATTAGTTTCATTAGGAAAAAACATGGTTAATGTGAAGGTTTGATGTATTATTGAGGCCAGAATTGGAAAGACTGATACATTCACTAACATTTAAGAAAAATAAAGGACAATGTAGCCAAAATTAAGATTTTTTTATAGTACAAAATACATGCCTAAAATATTATGGTGTGTTCATTGACATTTTCCACTTTTGCCTTTTCCCAGCTGAGACAAGAACAGCATGGGGAGGGAGGACCAGAAGAGCATGTCTGAGTTCCTCCTCCTGGGGCTCCCCCTCTTGCCAGAGCAGCAGGGCATGTTCTTTGCCCTGTTCCTGGGCATGTACCTGACCACAGTGCTGGGGAACCTGCTCATCATCCTGCTCATCAGGCTGGACCCTCGACTCCACACCCCCATGTACTTCTTCCTCATCCACTTGGCCCTCATAGATGTCTCTAATTCCTTTGTTCCTGTTCCAAAGTTACTGATGGAGAGGCACAGTGAGTAAAAATCCATCCCCTATGCCAGGTGCATAACAAAGAAGTATTTATTCATATTTTTACTGATGTAGACAATTTCCTTATCACCTCAATGGCCTATGACAGGTAGTCTATGATTTTCTTTTTTGTGGAAAGATTCATTTGTCCCATATATTAGATTCCAGATATGTGATATCATATGATATTTGTCTTTCTCTTTCTGACTAACTTCACTCAGGATGAGAGTCTCTAGTTCCATCCATTTTGCTGCAAATGTCATTCTTTTGTTCTTTTTTATGGCTGAGCAGTATTCCATTGTGTATATATACCACATCTTCCCAATCCAGTCATCTGTCTATGGACATTTGAGTTGTTTCCATGTCTTGGTGATTCTGAATAGTGCTGCAATGAACATGAGGGTGCATGTGTCTTTTTAAGGAAAGTTTTGCCTCGCACCAGTCAGAGTGGCCATCATTACTATGTCTACAAATAACAAATGCTGCATAGGGTGTGGAGAAAAAGGAACCCTCCCACACTGTCGCTGGGAATGTAAGCTGGTATAACCACTATGGAGAACAGTATGGAGGTACCTTAGAGAATTATACATAGAACTAACATATGACCTATAAATTCGACTCTTGGACATATATCCTAACACTGATCTAACCATAACCACAATTTTGACTCTTCCTTAACTTCCACCAGAGCCCTGAAGTAATCTACCCTTGATCAAATTCTAATCCATTTGTTAGAATTTTAGGAATGAGCTCATATATATTTTGGTGCTGCTTAGTATCTGAGAGATGGAATATGTAGCCTAATGGGGACATTTGCCTCACCCAGTTCTGTCCCATTCTTTGGCATAAGAGGGTCTGAGAATGCTCTCTTGGAGTCAAGGTTAGCAGGAGTAGTCTCACTGGTCATGAAGAACCATAAAAGGGCAAAATCTGGAGGCAATTGAGGCCACAAAACTCTTACCTGGTATATCTGTGAATTAGCCTCTTAGAAGTACAGGTGGAAGCAGTTCCCTTGTAGTGCAGTGTGTTAAGGATCTAGGGTTGTCACGGTAAAGGCACAGGTTGGACTCTGGGCCCAGGAACTTGCATATTCAGCAGAGGTGGCCAAAGTAAAAAGAAAAAAGAAAAAAAAAGAAGAAAATTACAAAAGGCAGGTAAACCAAGTATTGCACCTGGTAACAAGCAGGAACCTGCATTTTATGAACATTGAGGGATCTAAGGCAGTTTAACAGGAAATTAATCTTGGTTCTGTTGTTAGGTCTAGAATACTCCAGGTTCCTGCCTCCTGTCTGTAAGCTTTGGTTTTTCCCCCTTTTCAGCCCCTCAAACAATTTAAGACATCCAGCCAGAGGAATATCCATCTTTACCCACAGTGAAAGGGACCAGGAAGGGCATCCTCATTTCTTTAGGGTCAGTCCTAACCAGCATGCTGGGACCTCTCATCCCTCCACCTGGCATGGAGAGCAGCACTGGCTCCTGGTCCTTCTGAGCTCCTCCTTGACTTCTTTGTTGCAGAGGCTGTTAGATGAGTGCTTGAGGGCTGGGTTGACAAAGGTATAGAACACAGATGACATCTTGTTGCTGTCAGGGTGTAGGTGGAGCTGGGATGCATGTACATGAAAATGAGTGTCCCACACAGCATGGCCATGGCCATGAGGTGGGATCCACAGGTAGAAGCTGCACACCAGAGGTCCTGGACCGAGTGCATGTTCATCACAGCACTGGCAATGAACCCATAGGACACAGCAATAGCCAACACCATGGCTGTCTGGATGAAGCTGCAGATAGCAAAGAGCAGGAGTTCATTGAGACTAGTGTCATTGCAGCAGGTGGCCAGCAGTGGAGGGATATTGTAGAAGAAGGTGTTCACCTCCTGGGAGCTGCAGAAGCTCAAGGGGAAGGTGAAAGTCATGTGGACCATAGTACTCACTGCCCTGCCCAGGCCTGATGCTCCCAGCAAGGCCAGGAAGAGATTCAGTGACATGGCCATGGTGTAGACAAGAGGGTTTCTGATGGCCTTGTAGTGGCCATGGCTGCCAACAGGCAATACTCAGCATCCCCAGCCCTGCAAATGTAAACATCTGGAGGGCACAGGCTACATAGGGGATGGTGGCAAGGGGCAGCAGCAGGTCCACCAGCATCTTGGGGCCGCTGGCTGAGGAATAGCAGGCATCCCACAGGGAGAGGTTGGCCAGGAAGAAATACATGGGTGTGTAGAGCTGGGCATCCATGCATATAAGTGGCATCATGACCATGTTTCCCAGAAGGCTCACCAGGTATATGGGCAGGAAGACCAGAAAGAGGGTGATGCACAGGTCCCAGCAATCTGTGATGCCCAGAAGAATGAATTCAGGAGGGGCACCCCTGGTCCAGGTGAAGTTCTCTGGCCTCATCCTGCTGAACAGAAACTGAGGAGAGACAAAGCGGAGGGAGGTAAGGGAAAGGTCATGACCATCATGGGGGAGAAAGTGCTTTGTACTGGTATCAGGACTTGGGTGTTAGTCCTACCAGGTTAAAAAAAATTGCTGTGTGACTTTTGACAAGCCACAGCATTCTTCAAAGCTTTGTTTCTAATGCTGAGAAGTCACTGCCATTTAACCTTCAGGAGGGAGGAAATCATGCCTGTCTTAATTTCATATCCACAGAACTGAGAACATAGCCTGGCACATAGTAAGTGATCAATTGCTTTATTGTAATTTAGTGAAATTTGATTTATCATGCTTTACTGATAGAGCATTTTTTTTTTTTACAAATTAAAATCTCATGGCACCATTTTTCTTTTTTTATATTTAATTTTAAAAAAGTTTTATTGAAGTATATTTGGTTTCTACTACACAACAAGGTGATTCAGTTATACATATATATACACCCATTCCTTTTCAGTTTCTTTAGTCTTATAGATTATCACAGGATACTGGGTAGAGTTCCCTGTGCTGTATTGGTCTCCATTGGTGTGGCACCATTGTTCCAACAGCATTTGCTTACTTTGAGTCTCTGTGTCACATTTTGGTAATTCTCACACTATTTCATTATGGTTATCTTTGTTATTAGCGATTTGTGATAAGTGATCTCCGATGAACCACCTTCTCTGGTTCCCTGAAGCCTTAAATGATGGGTAGTATTAGTATTTTATTTTTTAGCAATCAAGTATTTTTTTAATTTATGAATTTATTTATTTATTTATTTACTTGCTTTTTAGGGCCAAATCCTTGGCATATGGAGGTTTCCCGGTTCAAGGCTGAACTGGAGCTACAGCTGCTGGCCTATGCCACAGCCACATCAGATCTGAGCTGCATCTGTGACCTACTCTGTAGCTGTGGAAATGCTGGATCCTTAACACAAAGAGCAAGGCCAGTGATCAAACCTGCATCCTCATGGAGTCTATGTTGGGTCCTTAAAATGCTGAGCCACAGGGGAACTCCCAAATCTCATGATTCTGTGTGCCTCCTCCTCTCCAGTTTCCCAAGGGGGGAAAGAGGCAATGAAATGGACAGACTGTCCTTATAAAGTAAATAGCTACATGTCTTGAATTTGACTGGGAGGACATCTTACCATTGGAGTAAGAGCTGGGAAGGGATAATGCAGCAGTGGCTGGCATCTAGGGGAGATGGCCAGGAGGGGAAAGAATAGATTTGAAAATATTCCCGGACTGGACTCTTCTCTCCAAACCACAATTTTCCTATGTGTATAATGAGAAAAACCTGCAAGGATTCAATAAGATAATCCATGTAAAACATCTCACACAAAGCCTGGCACACAGCAGGCTTTTAATGAAGGATCAGTTAAATGAATTAAATTGAGCTAGATGTCTTTTCTTGATCCTGGAATAAAGCAACTTTATGGCAACCAGGGATACTGTAGTTTCCAGAAAATATAATATTGCTTCACCCTCCTGTGCCTTTTCACTTTTTCCTTTTGCCTATAACCCATTTCCTCTTTTTTTTTTTTTGTCTTTTTGCCTTTTCTTGAGCCGCTCACACTGCATATGGAGGTTCCCAGGCTAGGCGTCAAATCAGAACTGTAGCCACTGGCCTACACCAGAGACACATCAACGTGGGATCCGAGCTGCATCTGTGACCTACACCACAGCTCACAGCAACACAGAATCCTTAACCCACTGGGTAAGGCCAGGGATCGAACCCACAACCTCATGTTTCCTAGTTGGATTCGTTAACCACTGCACCACAACGGGAACTCCCCATTTCCTCTTTTTGTGTTTGGCAAAAAAACTATCTCAAATGTAGAGCCTTCCTTAAATGACTCAGAGGAAAGTAAACTTCTCCCTTCTGTGTTCTGGCTGTGCTGGAGCTTATTTCTATTACTGTGTTTCCTCATTCTATTGCACATATTACTTATGTGACTGTCCTGTGGGCTTTGAGCTCTTTAGTCCAATATTCATTCAACAAATGTTTATTGAGTCCTTGTATGTGCTAATTATGGCCCTGTGATTTATTTTTGTCCCTCCAAAGTCTGGTATGTAATCAGTGCTCAATAGACTTTAGTTGAACATACGAAATGGAAAACAATGTGAACATTAATAGCATGCAGATTTGGCTTTAAGTCTGGATTCCACCACTTTCTGGTGCATATGTGCATATGTGTTATGGAAGTTCCCAGGCCAGGGCTCTTATCTGAGCTGTACCTGCCAGCCTAGACCACAGCCACAGCAATGCCAGATCATTAACCTACTGAGCAAGGCCAGGGATCAAACCTGAATCCTTATGGATACTAGTCAGCTTCATAACCTGCTGAGCTACAATGGGAACTCCAATGATGTGTTCATTTCTACTGTACAGCAAAGTGATTCAGTTATACATATATACACATTCTATTTCATATTCTTTTCTTTTAGTTTATCACAGGATATTGAACATAGTTCCCTGTGCTATACTGTAGGACCTTGATATTTATCTATTTTATGTATAATTGTTTACATCCGCTAATCCCAAATTCCCAATCCATCTTTCCTCCACCCACTTCCCCCTTAGCAAACAAAAGTCTGTTCTCTATGTATGTGAGTCTGTTTCTGTTTTGTAGACTAGTTCATTTATGTCATATTTTAGGTTCCACATATGAGTGATATCATATGTTTTTTGCCTTTCACTTTAATCCTACTATTGATCCATTTGCTATTACCAGTACTGATCCAGAAAACTGGCCTTGGGCACACACAATCAATAACATTAGGCATGAATATTCTTTTTATGTTAATCACAGTATACAGACAATGCACCAAACTGCTGACTTGGGAAGTTCTGTGGTGGTTCATCAGGTTAAGCAACTTTCTTTGTCACTGCTGTGGCATATGCCCAGCCTGCAGCCCTAAAAAAAAAAAAAAAAAAAAAAAAAAAAGGATGGCCTGGACAACATTATCACTGCCTTGCAAGGCGGTGCTTGTGCCATTATCCAGAGTGTTGTGTGTTCTTACCTGATGAGTCTATGAATGTATCATTGTATTAAATCACATGAAGGCACAAGTGACTGTCCTGAGTCCCCAGTCTAGGGGACTTAATAAGTGATTCAGATCATGGGTTTGTGGTGGAAAAGTTTGTTACTTATTTTGGAAATCATTATCCTAAACTGTGTTTTTCTTGCAGGAGCCTACACTGTTGCTATGATATCTGCCTCCAAATGCATCCAGACACCACCCAATGAGCAACCTCCAAGCCAGTGACACCCCTTGCTGGCCATTCAGGGCACATTGCAGAAGAGGGAGACAAGTGAGAGCACCTGAGCTGGTCACCAGAGTGTTGGTGTCGGCAAGCCAAATTTCTGTCTCTTCACCTGCGTGCAGTAAAGCCTCTCCTGACTGTGGGTGGCAGTGAAGGAAAGGGCAGCATTTGTTGCAGGGCTTCAAAGTGGCTAATGCTCAAAACACTCAATGGCTTTCAGGGGAAAGGTTTTTAAAGACAGAGTGAGGGAGAAGGTTGCAGGTGCAGGACCAGCTGGTGGACATTCCTCTAATGGGTTGGTGGTGAGGTAATCAGGAGTCAACATCATTAAACTTGGGGTTCCAACCAGTCCATGTGCTTGTGGTTAGCAAGTAGTTAATTTTTCCCACCTGGTAGGGCTTTCAGTGTCTGCTAAACAGCTCAGAGGAAACGGCTCAGAATATTACCTTTATCCCTTGAGGAGGAACTAAAAGTCCTTGATTTTGTTTTGTGGCTACATTCTTTTTTTTTAATTTGGCTTGATTGTTTCCCTCTTTCTATATTTTTCTCACTTCTCTGATTAAATATATTCTTTGGAACTTGGGGAAGGCCTGGGAGGCTAACGTTTGTCTACAAATCAGCAGCAGACTGAGGATATGGGGTGGAGCAGGGGAGCGGGGTGAGTTTCTGAGGAAAACCCCCTAGGGTCCTGTTCAGTTACATCCGGAGAGGACACAGAGAGGACAGAGAAGAGGTGATTGCTGATTGACTTGCAAGTGGGACTTGGCTGATTGGAGGTGCCTTGACCCACCTCTGTCCTTGAAATATACCCTCTGCCCTCAGTTCCCAGCCTGGAAGCCATTTTCGAGGAGGCAGCCTTGAAGGAACAGTGTGTTGCTGAGACTCTCTGGACAACATGCGAGTCTAAACCCACTGAGGGCCTCTGTAAAAGCTTTCAAGATCCTGGCCAGCAGGAGTGGAGAGCTGCCTTTGGCTACAAAGACAAGCCTTGTAAGTAATTTCTCTTGCTTACGATAACTGCCTCCTACCATGATACTGCTGGGGGATGGTGGCTGGCTCTTTTTTTCAGGGGCCAGTTTGAGAACAGACAGCTGGGTTTCCTGCCCCCTCCTCCATGGCAACTGAATTATGCTTTATGTGAATGGAGGGGCGGGTGTGTGGGTGTCTTTCCTATCCTCTTTATCTTTCAAAAGCATTTTCCCTAATATGTTTTTCCCCTAATCAGGTTTTGGCTTTTGTTTATTGTGGGCCTGAACTGATACTACAGTTAACAAAAAATTTTCAACAATTGTGTGCTTTACTGGGTGGTTTCCACTCTTTGGTTGTTATGAATAGTGCTGCTATGACCATTCATGTACAGGCTTTTACGTGGATGTAGGTTTTCTTAGTTATATGCCTAGGAATGGAATTCCTGGATGGTATGGTAATTCTTTGTTTGAAAATTTTGATAAACTGACCATGTTTTCCAAATTGGCTGCATTATTTTATGGTCTTACTACCAATATAGAAGAGTTCACCTGCCTCTAATTCCTTGCTAACATTTTGATTATTGTCCTTTTTTTTTTTTAAATATTAACCATCCCAGTGGAAGTGAAGTGGTATCTCATTGTGATTTTGATTTGTATTTCCTAATGATTAATGATGTTGAGTATTTTTCATGTGCTAATTGGCCATTTGTATTTTTTCATTTGGAAAAATGTCTGTTTAAATCCTTTGCACATTTTAAAATTGAGTTATTGGTCTTTTTGCTGAAGTGTGAGAATTCTTCATATATTCTTATACAAGTATCTTATCAACAATATGATTTCATATATTTATACATTTCCATGGGTTTCCTAGTCACTCTCCTGATGGTATCTTTTGAGGTACAACTTGGTGATTTTAATGAATTCCTGTTGATCCTTTTTTTTCTATTACCTCTTGTGCAGAAAAGCAGTTTGGTGTCATACCTAAGAAACAATTGCCTAATCTAAGGTCACAAAGCATCTCACTCACATGCTTTTCTCCAAGTGTCTTGTGGTTTAAGCTCTTGCATTGAGCCCTATCATCCTTTTGAGTTAATTTTTGCATGAAGTGTGAGGTGAAGGTCCAGCTTCATTCTTTTGCATCTGGCTATTCACTTGTCTCAGCAGGCTTTGTTGAAAGCACTATTCTTTCCCTTGCATTTCCCTGGAAAACTTCTTGAAAATAAATTGCCCATAAATGTGAAGGTTTATTTGTGGACTCTCAATTGTATTCCTTTGTTTATCATTATGCTAGTATGGCAATGTCCTTTCCAATTGAAGTACAGTTTCTGTACTAAAATTATATAACTTACAGGTGTACTATATAGTGATTGATAATTTTTAAATGTTATACTCCCTTTATAGTTATTATAAAATATTGGCTATATTCCCCATGTTGTACAATATATCCATGTGGCTTACTTTATACCTAATAGTGTGTCCCTCTTAACCTTCTGAACTGATCTTGCCCCTCCCCTCTTCCCTCTCCTCACTGGTGACCACTAATTTGTTCTCCGTATCTGTGAGTCTCCTTCTCTTTTGTTATGTTCCCTAGTGTATTTTACTTTTAAGATTCCATATATAAGGGATGTCAGAGTTCTGGTTGTGGCACAGTGGTTAATGAATCTGACTAGAAACCATGAGGTTGTGGGTTCGATCCCTGGCCTTGCTCAGTGGGTTAGGAATCCGGCATTGCCATGAGCTGTGGTGTAGGTTGCAGACACGGCTCAGATCCTGCATTGCTGTGGCTTTGGCATAGGCCGGTGGCTATGGCTCTGATTGGACCCCTAGCCTGGGAACCTCCATATGCTGTGGAGAGCAGCCATAGAAAAGGCAAAAAGAAAAAAAAAAGATTCCATATATAAGTGATGTCATATATTTGTCTTTTTCTGACTTTTTTCACTTAGCATAATGCCCTTCAGTACCACCCATGGTGCTGCAAATGGCAAAATTTCATTTTCTTTACAGCTGATTAGTAGCTCATTGTGTATATATGTATATGTATATATCTGTCTGTGTGTGTATGTATTTATATACACACATATTCAACTGTTGATGGACACAGGTTGCTTCCATATCTTGGCAATTGTAAATAATGCTGCTATGAATATTGGGGTGCATGTATCATTTTGAATTAGTGTTTTATTTGTGATTTTTTATTTTTATTGGGGGTGGGTTATACACCCAAGTGTGGAATTTTTGGGTCATAGGGTAGTTCTATTTTAGTTTTTGGAGAAACTATTATACTGTTTTCCATAGTGGCTGCACCAATTTACAGTCCCACCAACAGTGCACCAGGTTTTCCTTTTCTCCATGTCCTTGCCAACATTTGTTATCTGTGTTCTTTTTGATGATGGCCATTCTCACAGGTGTGAGGTGATATCTCATTGCAGTTTGATTTGCATTTCTCTGATGATTAGTGATGTTGAGCATCTTTTCATGTGAAGTACTAAGCATGAATTGGTAATTAGTTACTTAGTTTGTAGTAAGTTTTGAAATCAGGAGGTGTGAGTCTATCAACTTTCATCTTCTTTTTCAAGAATATATTGGCTATTCTGGTTCTATTGCATTTATTGAATTAGAGCAGAACCTTATGTAAATAAAATAGGCTCTCAAATTACAGAGTCCAAGGACTTTGATCTATTTTCCTCTACCCCTTGAAAACATCACTGAGATTCACTAGTATGTCTAAATGCTGATTTGCAAAATGTACAAATAGGGCACTGTGGTCTCTAATAAGGAGGCATCATGCTATAGTATAGTTTGAGGTCTGGACTCCTGTTCTGAATGAGAGTGGACTGGGGTTCACGTGGAAAATGTTTCCAAGTTTGGTTTCCTTAAAAAAACCTGTAGAACACTCATTTCAATTTCTTATCTTATTGTTGTGCTCACTTGAGGTTCATGTATATACTAGGGTTTATTGGTCAAAATCAAGAGCTGTGTGTGTATGTGTGAATGTGTGTGCACAAGCACACATATCGAGGGAGATGGAAGCAGGAATAGTTTCTTCAGAGAGGAGCCAGCTGCACCTTAGGTCTCTCTAGCTCTGCTGGGAATGCTCTGGCCCCTTTTGCTTTGAAGACCCTTCCCATGAATTAGAGTAGATAGGAGAACACTGCAAACTGAAAATCAACTTTATTAAGAAGGGCACACCATTTTCATTTTAATCATCAGCTTCCTCCTCCTCACCTTTTGTTTGAATGCCTGGGCTTTGGCCTCTGGAGATGGGGTGGGAATCAGTTATCTTCCTTATATTCACTGTCTTTGGTTAATTACTTCCCACCAAATCTCTGATTCTGGTTTTGTACCATGTGTATCTACCTCATGGACTCACTGCCATCATTCCTGAGATAACATATATAGAGGGAAGGCTGCTATCAAGGGCAGTGATGTTACTGCCATTGTTAGTTGCAGGTGATGATGTGTGAACATGGGACACAGGATGTGGTGACAAAGCTCTGGGTGATGTGGTTTACTGCTTTATTGCTCTGTTCCTCATGTGCCTTTTCAATTGGGGGGAATTTTTAGTCCCTTTGAGCTTTGCTTTTCTCCTCTGTAAGATGAACATGAGTCCCCTCCTGAGCTTACATTTCCTTGGTCCATAAACACAGAAATTATGAAATTTACCTTCTCATACTGTTATTTTTTGGACAGGGTTTCTCTTTCTAGTTTCCTAAGCATGAGTATCAGAATATCTTGGAGTTCCTATGGTGGCTCCATGGAAATGAATAACTAGTATCTATGAGGACACAGGTTTGATCCCTGGCCTTACTCAGTGGGTTAAGGATCCAGTATTATTGTGAGCTGTGGTATAGGCTGGCAGCTACAGCTCTGATTTGACTCTTATACTTGGAACCTCCATATGCCATGGGTGTGTCCCTAAAAAAAAGTCTACCTTAACTTCTCCATGTGAAGTTAATAGTTGGTGGTCCTTGGAGTTCCCATTGTGGCTAAGTGGTTAACGAATCAGAATAGGAACCATGAGGTTGCAGGTTTGATTCCCTGGCCTTGCATAGTGGGCTAAGGATCCATTGTTGCCCTGAGCTGTGGTGTAGGTCACAGACATGACTCAGATCCTGCATTGCTATGACTCTGGTGTAGGCCATTGCCTACAGTTCCAATTGACCCCTAGCCTGGGAACCTCCATAGGCCACAGTGTGGCCCTGGAAAAGACAAAAAAAAAAAAGAGTTGGTATTCCTAGCTCCAGTCTTTTGGGAAAAAAATGTGGGATGCATTTGGGACTTTGGGTAACAATTATATCAGGGATTCCATGAAAGTGCAAAGTCACCCTCCAGAAAGTGAAACTGCTTAAGGTGTAAGGTCTGAGGACAATACAGCTTTCTAGAACTGTATAGCAGAGTGAAGACCACTTTCTGGCAGCAGGAGAGATTCTGCCTGGTTTGGTTAAACTTTTTATTTTATGCAGGTAGGTGGTATTAAGAATGGCATTACAGGATTTCTCTCTGCGGTGCAGCAGGTTAAAGATACAGCATTGTCTCTGTAGTGGCACCGGTTTGATCCCCAGCCCAGCACAGGGGGTTAAGGATCCAACTTTGCCACATCTGTGGCTTGGATTTAATTCCCAACTTGGGAATTTCCTTATGCCTTGGGTGTGGCTGAAAAAGAAAAAATGAGTGGCACCACAGAAGTAACAGGTGCAGGTCTTGACAGTAGATCAGAGTTGAGATTAGTCCTAGGTGGTCATTTGAGCAGGAGAACTTTATAAGAGGTGCAGATAATGCTGGAACATAACAGAGAGGACTAGATAGCAAAGTTCTTGGCTTCAGGAGCTGGATTCTTATCCTGGAAATGGGCACAGAGAAGCAAGTCCTAGAGAGAAGAAAGCAGGACCCCTGTCTGGAAGGAATTGTCACTCTGCTCAGAAATTTATAGAGCAGAGACTTAGCTGCCATGGAACATGATCAGAAGTCAATGACCTTCTCTCACAGAAGACTGAAGTAATCAATGCGCATGACCTCTCAGTTAAGCATGATGAATAAGCTCTGGGGATTTGCTGTGCAGCACTGTATCTCTAGTTAAAACTACACTTAAACATTTGCTAGGAGAGTATACTCACATTAGGTGTTCCTACCACAATAAAATAAAATAATGTAATTGCAGACCCTACTGAATCAGGTTTAGTGGTCAGGATTGAGGGCTCTGAGATTAGTCCAGTATTTGAGTCCTAGCCTTCCTAATACTTGGAAGAGTGACTTAGGTGTGCTGCTTTAGCATTATCTCTTAGTTTTCTTATTTACAAAGAAAGGAATTAAAGAGTATATGCTTCCAAGTAGTTATAAGGGGAGATCCAGCTGTGGCACAGTGGGTTAAGAATCTGATGGAAGTGGCTCAGGTCAATATGTAGGTGTGGGTTTGATCCCTAACCTGATGCAGTGGATGAAAGGATCCAGCATTGCCAAGTAGGTCAGTTCTATGGCTTGGATTTAGTCTCTGGCCCAGGAACTTCCATATGCTAGGAGTGCAGCCATTAAAAAAAAAAAAAGGAGTTAGGATCATCATAATATGCCTGCAAATCAGCTAGTAATTTAGGTGGCACAAAATAAGCTTCTGATAAATGCCCATTTTAATTATTTTTGCTCTTTAACAACATTAATTAATAGATTTGTGTATATAAACCTTACAAAACTGGCACATAATAGATGTTCAGACAGTGCCTGAAGAAATGTGTATAGACCTGAATAATCTCAGATCCAGAAGAAAACTCAGAGATCATCCTTTCCAAACCATCACCCAGAACAGGAAACCTAGAGTAGCCTTGACAGTGGTCACCTGGCTTGAATACATCTAGAGACAGAGAACTCACTGCTTCTAACTTCATGGAATCACAAGGAGCCACATCTATATTTTTGGAGTTAAAGCCAGGAGTCAAGAATTCTGAACCTCACACTTCCAATAGGCTTCCATTTTGTGTTTTTTAGTATTTCAAAAATTATAGTTGATTTACAACATTGTGCCAATTTCTGCTGTGCAGCAAAGTGACCTAGTCATATATATATATATATATATATATATATATATATATATATATATTCTTTTTCTTATATTATATATAAGATAAATATATATTCTTTTTCTTATATATAAGATATATATATATATATATTCTTTTTATTATATTATATATAAGATATATATATATATTCTTTTTCTTATATTATATATAAGATATATATATATATATATATTCTTTTTCTTATATTATCTTCCATCATGGTCTCTTCCAAGAGATGAGGTAGAGTTCCCTGTGCTATTCAGTAGGGATTTATTGCTTATCCATTCTAAACCAATAGCCTTTCTTAACTGTCTTCAGTTGTGACAAATGACCACAATTTTGCTTTTCTCCTTTCCTGTGGAATTATTGATTTGTTAAGCATTCAGCAAGCACTTCCTGAATGCCAGCAGTCATGAGAGGTCCTGGGGTCACATAGGTGAGGAGACACCAAATCACTCTGCAGGTGTTTAAGGACAATGACCACATATTCCTGAGCCTTCACTTTTCCATGTCATCTGTCTCCTGCCTTCAGTGTCACCTGTCCCCCTACCCCCAGGACGGAGCTTCAAATCTTCCCATATCTCTTGTCCCATTCTTCCTCTAACTCATAGTTGACACTCCTGTGTGATAGACATAGTGTGAATAGCAAGACTTAGGAGTCCCAGAATTCTTCCTTTTTATTCAGAAAAAATCTGCCTTCGTGAGTCTTACAGATTTTGTTTTAAAGGATAGTTTTGAAGACAAGCTTTCAGTGCTAAAGAAAATATCCAAACCTAAATTATGATCTAGATCATCTATTTGCAGAGGGCCAGTTGAGGCCTCAAGGAGGAGGTATTGGGGACATTCTGGGATGACAGAACCTGGACTTTTATGCATCAGCATCCTCGAGCTACACTCTTCCTATGAAAGGGTCAATTCTTTTGGAGTTTCACCCACTCAGAGCCAATCGTCCCTCAATTTTGTGAATGGAGAAGGGAAACAAGGTGCATGGAGGAGCTTGAAACCCTCAAAGAAATATAGGAGGTAGGGTGGGAAGGACTAGATAACCTCTCTTTTAGCCCAACCCTGACATTTAGTCCTGCATGTAATCAGACCACTAGTTTTCCTTCTTGGTAAAAATGAATGTATCAGATCAGAAGGTTTGAAAGTTTCTTACACTCCAGGTTAGAAATACTCTAGGTATAGAGTTGAGGATACCAGCTACTTACTCAGGTAAGTGATGGTGACAGCCAGAGTCACCTTCTCCTCAGCCTTACTGGCCTGGTGTCTAGAGGAGGACTGGAGGGCTTGGGGCATAGAGGGAATGTTCAGAGCAGGCCAATAAAGTATTCTAGAGGCAGGTGTCAAGACCTGCATATTGAGTGCCTGTGATTGTTGCCTCAGCCTAGAAATAAGGTTATCAATTCCTGAAGTGGCCACTTTTCTTCTCCCTCCTGAGAGATGACCCTTCCATGGAGCCCCTGGTGCTGGAATCATGAGCCGTCCATCCATCCCCAACAATCCACCACCTGCCACGTTCAGGCTCCATCAGGTGTTAATGGATTGGGTGGGGGCTTGGAAATACCTGACTGTCCTGCATGTGACTTCATACCAAGGAGACAGGAAGCCTCCCCAGGGACCAACACTTAGGGAGATTGTTAAATAATTTGCTTGGAGAGAAGAGACCTCTCCATAGAGGCAGTACCCTGGTGGTCTAGAGGTTAGGATTTGAAACTTTCACCGCTGTGGCCCAGGTCCAATCCCTGATCTGGGAACTGAGGACTCTCAATAGAGACCAATGAAACCCAGGCTGCCATAGCATTGGTTTTCTTAGCATCCCAGACAATTAGGCCTTGTTAGTAATTTCTAAAGAGACAGAGACAAATGCATAGATAAAGCCTGGGGCTTCTCCCAAGAGGTGGGTGAGAATATAAAGGATCAAGAGAAGATTCCAGGTCTTCACACAAAAGTTCTTTGGTGAAACTTAAAAAATGTTCTTTGTTGATTAGTTGGTGCTGATATAGCCACACCTATCAATCCATCCATTAAAAGAAAACTATTTTAAAAAACTACACCTTACATGAATTTTAACATTTTAACCATTTTTAAATGTATAGTTCAGTGACATTAAGTACATTCACATGGTTGTGCAACCATTACCTCCAGAGCTTTTCTATCATCTTATTACTGGAATTCTAGACCTACAACCATTTCTATGTATATATGTATGTATGTATCTATATATCTATCATCTATCTACACACACACTACTTTTTCTATATCTGTTAATCAGTTGATGGACACTTAGGTTTTCGTCCATATCTTGGCTTGGAGAACAATGCTGCAACATTCCATTGTATATGGCAGGGATGGTGGGGGCAACAGAGAGGGACTCAAGTGGCTGGCATCCAGAAGTGCAAATACATGTGGGACAAATGTAGTGAAATCTGCAGGGGATCTTGATGGATGTGCCAGCTATGGATTTTTTCAGTGGAGAGAGCTGCTGGGGTCACTGGCAAAGCAGGTCCCTGGGAACTGTGGTCTCTCTTACTGCATGGCTGATACTGCAAGCCTCAATATTTCTTCCTTCTTCCTAGAAATCTCTGTGTCTCATCTTTGCAGGTCTCTGGGTTGGTTGAAGCTGGACCCTCAGCGGATGTCCCCAAAGGCTTGGGAAGCTATTTGCTCACTTACCACTCTTCCTTTTCCTGAGAGGGGAACTCCTTCCCACTGGGGAGTTCCCCTTGGCACCAAGCAGTTCCAGCCTGGAGTATGGGCTGATGCAGGCAAAATGAAGCTGTTTGTCCTTCCTTTTTTGTGTTTTTATTCTCAAGGGTATATTTTTTGTCATTGTGTTTTTGAAGTACGCACACCCATCTCTCTCTCTTTTTGGCTGCACCCATGGCACATGAAAGTTCCCAGGTCAGGGATCAAACCCATGCCACAGCAGCTTCAGTGTCAATGCCAGATCCTTAACTCGCTGAGCTGCAGGAGAACTCCTGAAGTCTCTTAAGTAGATTTGGGAGCTCTCCCAGAGCTGTTTTTGTTGGTGGAGAGCTGTCTAGTTGCTCATCTTTGTGGGTGGGGGGTGGATGCTGGGATCTGCTTCTCCACCATCTTGGTGACATCACTCCATTTAGTACTAGTTCCACAGGTAAATAAATGCTTGCTGTTTGTCACCTGTTGTTAAGTTGCTGTCTGGTGAGTCATCGTGGTTCCTGAAACTTGTGCTGTAGTAGGTTCCTCAGGAGAACTTGAATAGTGAAAGAGGCTTTCATACTGAAAGTAAATTTGATTGGATATGAAACCTTAGCTCATACATTCTTTCTTATCTCAATATGTTTTTGTGTTATTAGCTGTTGTTTTCATAACATTTTCAAAGATAGAGTCTTGTACTTTGTGAGCTATCTGGTTCTGTTCCTTTTTTTACTTTTGTTAGGCCTCTTTTTTCCCCTTGTATCATTATATTTTTAAATTGTGTTTAAAACTTAGGTTTACCAAAGGGGAGATGTGGTGGGGGATTAAAGGGGTGGGGATTGATATATACACACACTACTATATATAAAATAGATAGGGAACAAGGACCTGCTGTAAAGCACAGGGAAAGTTGCTCTATGGGAAAAGAATAACCTATGGAAAAAGAATCAGAAAAGGAATGGATATATGTATAATTTATTTACCCTGCTCTATGCCTGAATTGATACAAATTTGTAAGGGAACTGCATTCCAATAAAATAAAAAAAAAATGGTTAAAAAAACTGTAACATGAGATCTCCCTTCTTACATGTTTTCAATTGCAGTGTATAGTATTAATGATAAGCACAATTGTTGTAAAGCAAGTGTCTAGAACTTCTTTCATGTTATATGAAAAACTCTTTACCAACTGAACGGCAATTCCCCATTGCCCTCCTTCCTACCCCTAGGGGCAACCATTCTAGTTTCTGTTTCTATGAATGTGCCTGTTTCAGCTACTTCACGTTAATGGAGTCATGCAATATTTGTCCTTCTGCCACTGGCTTATTTCACGTAGCATGACATCTTCCATGTTTACCATGGGGTCATATATTGCAGAATTTCCTTGTTTTTTAATGGCTGAGTAGTATTTCATTGTAGGTATACACCATATGTTCTTTATCCATTCGTTAAGGTATAATTAGGTTGTCTGCCTATGTTGGACATTGTGAAAAATGCTGCATGAACATGGAATTGCAAATATATCCTTGGGATCCTGGTTTCAATTCTTTTGGACTAATACCCAGGAGCTGGATTGTTGGATAATATGGTAGTTCTGTTTTTAAGACTTTGAGGAAACTCCATCCTGTTTTCCATAGTGTCTGTTTCATTTTGCAATCCCATCAATAGTGTACAAGGGTTCCAGTTTCTCCACATCCTCATCAATGCTTGTTATTTTGTTTTGTTTGCTTTGTTTATTGGTAATGACCATTCTAACAGGTGTGAAGTGTTATCTCATGTTTATTTTATTTGCATTTCCCTGATTGATTACTAACATTGAATATCTTTTCATATACTCATTGGCCATTTGTATGTCTTCTTGAGAGAAACATCTATTCAAGTCCTTTGCCCTTTTAAAAAATCAGATTATTGGTGTGCTTTTTTTGCTACTGAGTTGTAGGAGTTGCTTCTATTTTTGGTAGATTAACATCATATCACATATTTTTTTTGGTAAATAGTTTCTCCTATTCCCTAAAGCCTTTTCACTCTGTTGTTTCATTTGCTTTGCAGAAATTTTTAGTTTGATATATTCCCGCTTATCTTTTTTTGATTTTTCTACCTATGCTTGTGGCATCATGTACAAGAACTTGTTGCCAGGACCAATGTCAAGGAACTTTTCTTCCAAGAGTTTTATATTTTTAGATCAAATATGTAAATCTGTATCAATTTCAAAATGATTTTTATAAATGGTTTAAAATAATGGTCCAAATTAATTCTTATGCATGTGGATATCCATTTTTCCCAACACCATTTATTGAAGAGACTCTGCTATCTTCATTGTATATTATATTTTCTTCTTCTTTCTTTGTTCAAGGCTATAGATGTTCCTGGGCCAGGGATCAAACCTGCATCAAATCAGCAGCAATCTGAGCCACATCAGTGAAAATGCTGGATCCGTAACTGGCTGGGCAACCAGGAAATGTTTGATTGTATATTTTTGATACCTTTGAAAATTAGTGGTGGAGTTCCCATCATGACTCACTTGTAACAAACCCAACTAGTACCCATGAGGGTGTGGGTTTGATCCCTAGCCTTGCTTAGTGGGTTAATGATCTGGTGTTGCTGTGAGCTGTGGTGTAGTTTGCAGATGTGGCTCAGATCTGGCATTGTTGTGGCTGTGGTGTAGTCCAGCAGCTGCATCTTTGATTCTACCCATTGCCAGGGAAATATGCTGCAGGTGCCACCTTAAAAAGAATAATAAAAAAAGAAAATTAGGTGATGGTATGTATTTGTTTTTAATCTGGGTTCTTTGTCCTGTCCCATTGGTCATTATGCCAATACCATACTATTTTGATTACTGTCACTTTGTAATACATGTTATTAAGCCTACAACTTTGTTTTTTATTCTCAAGATTGTTTTTGACACTTTGGGTCCTTTATAATTCTATATGAGTTTTACCATTTCTATTAAAAAGACAATTTGGATTTGAGGATTTTCTAGAAATTGCATTGAATCTGTGGATCACTTTGTATATTATGGACATTTTAATAATTCATAATCTTCCTATTCATGAAGTCTTTCCATGTATTTGGGTCTTCTTTAATTTCTTTTATCCAATATTTCATGCTCAGCCAAGTACATAGATCACATTAGAATATGGTTAAGTTTATTCCTATGTAATTTATTCTTTTTTTTTTTATCTTTTCATCTTTTCTAGGGCCACAGTCAAGGCATATGGAGGTTCCCAGGCTAGGGGTCAAAATGGAGCTGTAGTAGCTGGTCTACACCAGAGCCACAGCAACGTGGGATCCCAGCCACATCTGCAGCCTACACCACAGCTCGCGGCAATCCCGGAAACGTAACCCACTGAGTGAGGCCAGGGATCTAACTCACAACTTCATGGTTCCTAGTCAGATTCCTTAACCACTGAGCTACAACAGGAACTACTAAGAAATTTATTTTATTTATTTATTTATTTATTTATTTATTTTAATAATTTTTTTTATTTTCCCACTGTACAGCAAGGGGGTCAGGTTATCCTTACATGTATACATTACAATTATATTTTTTCCCCCACCCTTTCTTCTGTTGCAACATGAGTATCTAGACAAAGTTCTCAATGCTATTCAGCAGGATCTCCTTGTAAATCTATTCTAAGTTGTGTCTGATAAGCCCAAGTTCCCCATCCCTCCCACTCCCTCCCCCTCCCATCAGGCAGCCACAAGTCTCTTCTCCAAGTCCATGATTTTCTTTTCTGAGGAGATGTTCATTTGTGCTGGATATTAGATTCCAGTTATAAGTGATATCCTATGGTATTTGTCTTTCTGACTCATTTCACTCAGTATGAGATTCTCTAGCTCCATCCATGTTGCTGCAAATGGCATTATGTCATTCCTTTTTATGGCTGAGTAGTATTCCATTGTGTATATACACCACATCTTCTGAATCCAATCCTCTGTTGATGGACATTTGGGTTGTTTCCATGTCCTGGCTATTGTGAATAGTGCTGCAATGAACATGCGGGTGCACGTGTCTCTTTTAAGTATAGAGTTTTGTCCGGATAGATGCCCAAGAGTGGGATTGCGGGGTCATATGGAAGTTCTATGGATAGATCTCTAAGGTATCTCCAAAGTGTTCTCCATAGTGGCTGTACCAGTTTACATTCCCACCAACAGTGCAGGAGGGTTCCCTTTTCTCCACAGCCCCTCCAGCACTTGTTATTTGTGGATTTATTAATTATGGCCATTCTGACTGGTGTGAGATGATATCTCATGGTGGTTTTGATTTGCATTTCTCTTATAACCAGCGATGTTGAGCATTTTTTCATGTGTTTGTTGGCCATCTGTATATCTTCTTTGGAGAAATGTCTATTCAGGTCTTTTGCCCATTTTTCCATTGATTGATTGGCTTTTTTGCTGCTGGGTTGTATGAGTTGTTTATATATTCTAGAGATTAAGCCCTTGTCGGTTGCATCATTTGAAACTGTTTTCTCCCATTCTGTAAGTTGTCTTTTTGTTTTCTTTTGGGTTTCCTTTGCTGTGCAAAAGCTTTTCAGTTTGATGAGGTCCCATGGGTTTATTTTTGGTCTTATTTCTGTTGCTTTGGGAGAGTGAGCTGAGAAAACATTCATGATGTTGATGTCAGAGTGTTTTGCCTCTGTTTTCTTCTAGGAGTTTGATGGTGTCCTGTCATATATTTAAGTCTTTCAGCCATGTTGAGTTTATTTTGGTGCATGGTGTGAGGGTGTGTTCTAGTCTCATTGCTTTGCATGCAGCTGTCCAGGTTTCCCAGCAATGCTTGCTGAATAGACTTTCTTTGTCCCATTTTATGTTCTTGCCTCCCTTGTCAAAGATTAATTGACCATAGGTGTCAGGGTTTATTTCCGGATTTATTCTTTTGATGCTACTGATAGTATTGTGTTTTTAAATTTACTTTTCAGATTGTTCATTGTTAATGTACAGAATCGCAAGTGATTCCGTAACCCACTACACTCTGGTTCCTTTTACATCCCTACCTTGAAACCTCATTATCAATGTCACCTTGTCATTAAAGCCTAAATGTCACCTTGTCATTACCTAAAACCTCATTACCAATGGCCTCCTTGTCACTAAAGCCAATGGACAATCTTCCAGGCTTATTTCGCTTAAACTTTCACCATATTTTGATGTGGATTAATAGCTTCTGCCTCTCTAAACTTCTTCTGTTCTTGGCTTATATGACTCCTTCTTTTCAGTCTTCTTGTCTAATACCTCCTCTATCAGCCTCTTCAATGTCAGAAATACTCAGCCCACTTCCCTAGGCCATCCTCAGCTTTTATATGAGCCTCCTTCTTTATGTCATTCACTCTGATCAACAGGCACAATAGGTTCAAAGAACTGGATTTTTCTTAGTTCAATATTATGAAAAATTGTCAACATTTACATATACCTGAGCCTACAGCAGAAGGACCCCAGTCCATTTCCCTTCACTATATTCTCATCCAAGGATGTGATTACAGTGTCTTATTCCACTGTGGGAGCCAGCCAGCCTCCAAGGTATCTATATGGTCAAAGAAGGACTGTGAAGAAGTTTCCTGGTGTCCCATGAGCCATACAGAAGCAATTTGCCTAACCTTGCAAGGTGTTCAGAAGGAGTGCTTGGACCTTTCCTCTGATTATATCGACTTTCAGAAGGGACTTATTCTTAGCAATGCATATTAGTAACCTCCCAGTTTAATTTCTGGGATTTCTTGTTTGGATAGAAAACCATTTATGAAAATCTCCAAACACTACCTGCCCCATGAGCTGACTTCTGAATGCCCCATGAGCAGGATGTCTTAAGGAAATTGCTTCATATTCTGAAAAAGGCAATAATCTAGTTCTGATTGAAAAGTTTAGGGCTAATCTTTCACTTGAATATGTTATTGCATGGTCACTAATTATATATTTCTCTTTATTTGAACTTTTTTGAATATAAGATTTTTAGTAAAAGATCTGGATTTATTAATGACTATGTGTTCTTGAGTAAAAGGTGTATGGTACTAATGGCAGAGGGAGGTTTGAACTAAAAAACTGTTAGGTTTCCTGGGACCAAAGGGCTTAATGAACTTTATAAATTATGGAAGGTATCATTAATGAATTTATTTGTTTACTATATCCTATGTATTCTTCATATTCTAATGTGATTTATGTACTTGGCTGAGCATGAATAAACTGGCACATAAATAGAGGAAGTGGAATGAGTAGAGATATTCCTGGCCAGCCTCCCCAAAACTGAGTGATTGGTGGGAGATAGTGGTGAAAGCCAGGGGTGCCTGTGCAAATAAAAAGGCTATTGCAAAAGGATTGTGTTTCCTTGATGCTGATGGCTTTTTGAATATTGGAGGTTGACACATTGACAGAAATGGCAAGGACTTTGATGTCAGGCCCCAGGCATCCCTGTGTTCCAATGAGTTGTCATATACCTCTTGTCTTGTTAAATCTTTCTCTTTTTTTTTTTTTTTTGCTTTTTAGGGCCATACCCATGGCATATGGAAGTTTCCAGGCTAGGGATCAAATTGGAGCTACAGCTGCTGGACTACAACACAGCCACAGCAATGCAGGATCCAAGCTGCATCTGTGACCTACACCATAGTTCACAGCAATGACAGATCCTTTAACCCACTGAGTGAGGTGGTCAGGGATCCAATTCATATCCTCATGGGTACTAGTCAGATTCATTTCCCCTGCTTGCCAATGGGGACTCCTCTCTTGGTTTATCTTTAAGCTCAAAAGACTTGTATTCAACTTCAGTTTCTGCCTGCTTATCTTGACTGAAACAAGTTGCTTATCCAGGACATGATGGGCATTTCAGTGAGGACTCTGGCCACATGGAGAAAAGAAATATAAGGAAGATAAAAGGTGTTGAGTCCTGTGAATTCACACTGTGATGACACTTTGGTGTTGGAGGAAGTAAATCTGTTTTATAGATTCTTCTGTCTGCCCCCAATGCCCACCATCATATTCTCCCTGATCTCAAATTGAAGAATCCCCACAGGGCTTTTCACCATCTCTCACACACATTCCAGTGTTTATTGCTTTTACTTGCTTGGATGGTTTCCACATTTGAAACACTCTAGTTCCTTGTCCTTTTAACTTTCATCTGTCAAAATTCAATTCATCCTTGAGGAGTATTCAAGAAGCCTTCCCCATACTCTATGGAGTCCATGTAATGTCTTATAAAAATGAATAGGATTTTCTAGTTCCTTGAGTACTGACCATTGTCAAATGTATGTAAGAGTTACTTGGAGATACTTTTTTCCCACTATTTGGGTGACAGAAACTTCCCCGCTGAAATCTGGATTCCTAGCAGTAATTAGCCTGGGACTGATCATATATCAAGTCAAGGTCACTGAAGAGACCACATGATCCTGCTTTGAGGTCAGTGCTCTCACTGTGTTTCAAGACCACCTGTTATCACCTCTTTGGGTTCCATGTGAAAATGCATAGGAAGGAAAGATAACCTGATCACCTCTTAGGTCACCTCCCAATTGGGACATTCTGTCATGTTTTCTCTATGAGTGAATTCTGTCCCTTAGTTTCCTGAAACCCCTCTTCATGTCTTTGTTCCTCAGGCTGTAGATGAAAGGGTTCAACATGAAAGGATTCAACTGTCGTGTACATAACTGTGGCTGCCCGAGTACATGGACAGAGGTCTAAAATAGACATAGATGATACTTCCATAGAACAGAACCACCACACAGAGGTGGGAGCCACAGGTAGAGAAGGCCTTCCACTTCCCGCCTACAGAGGGGACTCTGAGCACCGTGGCGATGATTCTCAGGCAGGAGAAGAGGATGCAGAGGAAAGGGGTTGCAATGACAGCCAGGGTCTCAGTCATGACCACTATCTGGATGGAGGAGGTGTCAGAGCAGGACAGCTTCAGCACAGGCTGGGTATCACAAAAGAAGTGCTTGATGACGTGGGAGGCACAGAACGATAGGCGGGACATGAGTAGCACACGCAGCATGGAGTGCAGGTGAGAGATGGTGCAAGAACCCAGCAGCAGGAGGAGGCAGTGTCATGGGCTCATAGCCATGTCATAATGGAGGGGGTTACAGATGGCCACCAGCCTGTCAATAGCCATAGAGGCCAGCAGGTAGCTGTCAGTGTTCGCAAAGGCCATGAAGAAGTACATCTGGACCAGGCAGCCCACATAGGACATGGACTTTGTCTCTGAGAGTAAGGTCACCAGCATCTTGGGCACAATGACTGTGGTGAAGCAGATGTCCATGAAGGACAGGTTGCTGAGGAAAAAGTACATAGGGGTGTGGAGCTGGGCGTCAGAGTGGATGGCCAGGATGATGAGTACATTGCCCACCAGGGTGACCAGGTACATGATGAGGAAGACAGCAAAGAGGGGTTTCTGAAGCTGAGGGTTGGAAGAGATGCCCAGAAGGATAAAGTCTGGCATGCTGCTGCTGCTGTAGTTCTTTGTCTCCATGTCCATGTCCTTGACCTCCTGTACAGAATTTGGAGGAGATCTGGGAGAGATGTGAAGGGGAATTTGATCAGGATGACTTCTTCACCTTCCAGCCTATAAAAAAAGAAGCCCGCTGCTCTTTGTTAGGATATTATTTCAAGAAAGTACAGAGAGCAGGGGCTAAAATCAAACAAGGGGAAATTTAAGTAATTCCAAGGTGCTCCCTACATGAGAAAATAATGTTTTCCAGGATGTTGTTAGGAACTTCTAAGTAGCCTAATTTGTCTGAGTTATTTTTTTTTCTTTTCTTTTGGTGGCTACAGCTACAACATATGGAGGTTCCTTGGCTAAGGGTCAAATTGGAGCTGCACCTGAGGGCTACACCACAGCCATGGCAATGTAGGATCCAAACCTGTGGCAATGCCAAATCCTTAACCAATTGAGCCAGGCCAGGAATCAAACCCTCATCCTTACAGATACAGTGCCAGGTTCTTAACCCACTTATCTACAATGGGAATTCATGTCTGAGTTCTTAATTCTCTCTTTTTTTGTATTCTTTTTAAATATATATAATGATTTTTATTTTTTTCCATTGTAGCTGGTTTATAGGGTTTCGTCAATTTTCTACTGCACAGCATGGCAACCCAGTTACACATACATGTATACATTCTTTTTTTTTCCACATTATCATGATCCACTTAATTGTCTTTGGAATGATTCTTCTTCATCTGTTTTTTTGACAAACTCCATTGTCCCACCTCATTTTTCTCCTTGTAGGGGCAGAGGCTCCTGTGTCCCACCTAGAATTGTGATGCTTTTATACCCATGAATGAGGTCATTTCATCACCAACCTTTCCTACTCATATCAGATTCAATCACTTCTCCTTGGTATCCACCGAATTCAGATGAGACTTCTTTAAGTCTTCAGAGAAAAACCTGCTTAATATTTATTTAAGCATTTCTGTTTGGGTAACATGTTCTAGACACTTAGATTTTAAAGTTTTGCTTCCCAGATGCTACTCCAGATAGAAATACTATCCAGAATGGCCTATATTACTGAGATTAATCCTTTCAATGTATTGAATTTTGTGATTAAGAAACTATGAAGTTCTTGGTCTAAACATTACAATATTACAGGAAATTAAACCTTGCATGTAAGAGCCCCCTTATCACAAATGTTCTGGAAAAGACAAGGCAAGAATGATCTCCATTACCACAATCAAGCTACACTACTCAGTGATAGTCTGAGCCAGGGAGGAAGCAAGAGGAAAGAAACAGGAGGCATAAACTTAGAAAAGATGAAAATGTCACTATTTTATGTAACTTGATTGTATATCTAAAAAAATCCAAGACAGTCATCTGAAAATGTTTTAATGCCGTGATGATTTTAGCCAAGTGGCCTAATACAAGATAAATATCCAGGGAGTTCCTGTTGTGGATCAGTGGGTGGTGAACCTAACTAGTATCCATGAGGATGCAGGTTCCACCCCTGGCCTTGCCAATTTAGTTAAGGATCTGGCATTGCCATGAGCTTTGGTGTAGGTTGCAGACACAGCTTGGATCCCACATTACTGTGGCTGTGGTATAAGCTGGCAGCTGTAGCTCTGATATGACCCCTAGACTGGAAAGTTTCATACACCACAGGTGTGGCCCTTAAAAAAAAAAAGAACACTGTAAACCAACTATAATGGAAAAAAATAATTATTTAAAAATAAATGGAAAACAAAAAACAAAAACAGATAACTGTATGAAGATTAATGCTCTTCCTATACCTGAAATATATATTGGAGAAAAAAGTTACAATTGACAATGGTAAGAATGTCTGTAAAATATTTAGGATCTACCTAAGTGGGGTGGGGGGGATGAGAAAGACCATCTTAAGCAAATACAACAGAACACAAAAGGACAGCCTGAATAAATGTAACAAATTTTAGAAATATTTCTAAAAGAGGAAGATTCAATATTTTAAAATGTCAATTCTTAGATGCCACATATAAGCTTTTCCATACAATATTTATCTTTCTATGTCTGACTCTTGTTTAGCAAAATGACCTCAAGTCCCATTCATGTTTTAAATGGCAGCGTTTCAGTTTTTCCAATGGCTGAATCTAAAAAGGACAAACTCATAGGAACAGAGAGTGTTATGGTGGTTGCCAGGTGCTGGGATGTGGGGGAAATGGGGAGATGTCAGTCAACAGGTACTAGACTTCTTACAAGATGATTAAGTTCAGGGGATCTAGTGTACAGCATGGTGACTAAAAGGAACAATATACTATTATATACTTGAAAATTGCTAAGAGGTAATACATTTACTTCTATTTATTTCATTGAGATACACTTGACATATAACATTATGTAAGTTTAAGGTGTACATTGTGTTGATTTGATATGTTTATATATTGCAGAGTGATTAATAAGGACTCATTATCTAACACCTATATTATATCACATAATTATTTCCTTTTTGTGGTGGGAATAATTGAGATCCAGTCTCATATCATCTTTGAGTTTTTGGTAAAATGTCTATCATCACTATACTATACATTAAATCTCCAAACCTTACTTATCTATTGGTTGCAAGTTTATACCCTTAAATATCTTCACAATTCCCCATCCCACAGACACTTGTAACCACTATTCTACTTAAGGAAGTAGATATTAGATGTGCTGACCACAAAAATAAAGATGGTAATTATGTGAAGTGATGGATATTTTAATTAACCCTCCTGTGTCAGTCCTTTTGAAATATATGTGTATCAAATCAGCATGTTGTACACCTTAAATGTGCACAGTGTTATATATAAATTATACCTCAATAAACCTGAAGAAAATTCAGCTCTTTTCAAATCAGTAAAACTCAATTCACAAATAATAATACCCCAGGGGAACTTTTTATGGGATTTGAGAAGGTCATTCTAAAATTCATCTAGAGGCATGAACAGTCTAGGAAAAACATTTCTGAAAAAAATGGGATAATGACAGATAACTTTTCTAACCCCAAATCATAGCATATAATAATGAAAAATAATAAAGCAATTATATACACTGAAAAAAATTCAGTGGCTCATAAAGAGTTTTTATACCTGTATTTGCATATCATATATAGATCCAGGTCTATGTGAAATTTATTTCATAGCAAAAGAGAATTGATGGACTATTAAAAAAGTGATACTTGTGACAATTGGTTCAACATTTGGAAAAAAAAAATAGATTTCTACCTGACCCATACATAAAATAAAACCCACATGGATGAACAACTTAAAAATAAAAAAATAAACTGTAAAATAATTAGATAAAACCAAAGGAACCTATTTTTATGGTCTCAGAATGGAGATGCCATCCAAAGAAAGAAATAAAATGTAGAGGCACAAATGACAAAATACCATATGCAAAATTGTGAACATAACATCAAAAGAGACCCCAGAGAAAGCTAAGATATAAACTGTTGACTCAAAGAAAAAAATCTGCAACACATTTACCAAAGAAAACATAGGAGAAGATATTCAACCTCAGTGGTGATCAGAAAATATAAATTAGACTGAAATTTAATTTTTTCCCTATGAGATTGTATAGAAGTTTAGAACAAGTTTCCCCAAGATGTGCCATTTTGGCATGTAGATTAGTTTGTCCCAAAGGCAACTGAGACCCAGAGAAACTGTGGGCTCCAGAGAAACTATTGCCCCTCCATTACATACCTAGAATTGAAATTAAAAAAAAAGAATTATTACCAAAGTTAAGTTTTCTCTAACTAGTCCCATGCCTGGCAGGGCAAACATCTAATCAAGGTCTGCTGTTCTATTTGTCTTATGAATGACCCTCCAACCTTGAGAGCCCAGGCTCCTATTCCATTCCACACCTCAGGTTGGCCTAGTGACCTCATTGAACCTTTCTGTCTTTAAACCTCCCATGTATGTGGGGTCTCTGGCCCTATGTATGGAGTTCTTGTACAAATAAAATTAAATTTTATTTTCTCCTGTTATTTTGTTTCATGTTGATTTGATTCTTTTTTTTAAATTTTTTCCACTGTACAGCATGGGGACCAAGTTAGACACACATGTATACATCCTTGATTTGATTCTTAGACCACATGAAAGAAGCTTTGAAGATTATAGAAACTGCCCCCCAAATATGGTAAATATTTTTTTAGCAATATTCAACAGAACATGAGATACCACCTCATAGCAGTCAGAATGGCTGTCATTAACCTGTCAACAAATAACAAATGCTGAAGAGGGTGTGGAGAGAAGTGTACCCTTCTTTACTGTTGGTGGAAATGTAAATTCGTACAGCCACTATGGGAAACAGTATGGAGGTAGATCAGAGAACTATATATAGAACTACTCTATGATCCAGCAATCCCACTGCTGGGCATATATCAGGACAAAACATTCACTGAAAAAGATACAGGCACCCTTATGTTCATTGCAGCACTATTCACAATAGCCAAGACATGGAAACAACCCAAATGTCCACTGACCAATGAATAGATTAAGAAGATGTGGTACATATATACAATGGGATATTACTCAGCCATAAAAAGACAAACTAATGCCATTTGCAGCAAGATGGATGGATCTAGAGATTCTCATACTAAGTGAAGTAAGTCAGAAAGAAAAAGACAAATACCATATGACACCACTTATTTGTGGAATCTAAAATATGGAACGGGTTATCCTATATAAAAGCAAAAACAAAAACAAAAAAAACAGAAAATGATCATGGCCAAGGAGAGCACACTTGGGGTTCCTAGAGAGAGTAGAAAGGGGAAGGAGTGTGATGGAAGGGCATTTTGGGGGTGTTTTGGATGCAACCTGCTATATTTGGAATGGATTGGCAGTGGAGATCTACTGTATGGCACAGGGAAATGTGTGTGATTGGATCACTTTGCTACACAACAGAACTCAAAGAAACATTGTAAATTAACTATACCTTAATAATAATCAAATTAATACATAAATAAAAGGGGGAAGACCCTCACATACACTGACAGAGAGAGGGTAATCAGTATAGACCTTTTGGTCGTCTCTATCAGAACTGAAAATCTTCATCTCTTTATCCAGTAATTATACTCATACAAATCTATTCATTAAAATAAATACTCATCTTGAGTGAGGACCATATTGGTAGTTTTTAAGTTCCTGCCAAAATCTTCCTGAGTATATTTGGCTTGTTATTGAAGGATAACATTTACTGGCTACATGAAACATAACTCATGTCCTTACTGAGTCATTAAAATGAATAAGTACACAGTCTAAATTGAACCCAATTTTGAATAAAAGTCATACCTTTAGCTCCCCAAAAATTTCTCATATACGTGTGCTGTAAAGATATGTACACAGGTTTTTTTCATTGCATTGCTCATAATACCAATTAAAATAAAGCAAGCAAATAAACAAAACAACTCCCAGGGGAAATTATCTAAATATCCAAAAATAGGTGAATTATTAAAACACTTTATAGTAAATTTGCATTCTTTAATATCACATAGTCTAAAGAATTTAGATGGGTATTGTCAGTTAGCATTTATTCGCCCTGCATATACACCACACACTGAGATAAGTGCTTTAGATGTCTTATTCACTTGATTGTCTCCAAATCCTGAGATAAGCACTATTATATCCCTATTTTACAGATTAAGAAAATGGTTTTAGCAAAGTTAAATAACTTAGTAAGTGGTAGAGCAGGGATTTGAGTGCAGACAGTCTGACAGCAGAGCGGGAACTATTTCTCACTGGGCTATGTCATCCGTGTTACACTACTGTCTGGGGTCTTTTGTTAAATGACAAAAGAAATTTGCAGAACAATATATACAGAATATTCTCATTTTTGTCCAGAAAGATGTCCCCTTTCTATGCTGTGTTTGTTGTGGTGTGTGTGTTTCTGTGGTGTCCTTGCCTCCTGAAACAGGAGTGAAGGGACAGAGTGGGGAGTTCCTTCTGTATTTAACTTTATATTATGCATTTGAATTTGAAAATAAGGGACATATGTTTCTTTTATTAATTTTACAATGGAAGGTAAAAGTTCTCTAAAATTCCACTTCCCAGAGAACTAGAGATGTGTGCATATTTTAAAGTTTTTTCTCTGCCTGGATCTCTACACATATTATACTCAGAAGTAGGGTTATAATACTTCTTCCTATCTTCACAGTTTTGCAATGGATATTTTTGTTAGTGACTATTGTGTCCTCCTGGGAGATTTCTATGGCATAGAATACACTCTGAGAGATGGACATCTGAGTTGGAGTTAGGAAGATGGAAAGTTTTAGTAGATACTCCCCATCTGAGAAAATAACCCTTTGTCCCAGTTGTGGGAAATGTATTGATTTGACTCTGGACTCGTTCCCCACATTTTCCCCTGTGCCTTTTAGCCTGAGTCCTGGGACTGTGTTTTCCCTGGGGGTGAAGGGCTGTCTGACCCTCCTTGGTCCTGAACCTGGAATTCCTCAGATTCATGTGACACTTCTCAGGGCAGTAGAGAGTCCCCTTCCCATTTAGCTGAGACTGATAACATTGTATATTCCCTTATGCCTTGGGCAGATCTTTTCTCCCATTTTACCATCAGTAATATGGGTGTGGTTCAACTTTCTGCCTGCCAACTCTTGTTAGTGGAGACTCATATAACATTAAGCATATGCATATAACTGTGATAACATCATAGTGTCAATCATGTGCATTAAATATGTGCAGATTTGTATTCAGTAAAGCTGTTAAAAAAAGAGGTATGGTTGCAGAGCCTTGAAGTTTTGCTGACTTAATCTATATAGATAAAGAGAAGAGGACCCTGCTGACTTGTTCCTGAAAACTTTTCAGAATTCCTTGAATTTTGACTGAAATTGGCAGAACAGTCTTACAGGCAAAAGTCAATTCTACTTATTTGCAATACCTGTTTCTTACCCCCAGAGCACAGTTCAAGGAGGTAAGCTCATGTTATCTGATGCCAGATCATTACAGATGGTACTTATTTTGGCATGAACATGCAGTGTCCATGAATGAGAGTGCTAGAACACAGAAATGAACTGCCTGTGCACCTTCCTAAATATTTAGCCTCTGCTTGCCATGTATTTGGTTTTGCATGACCCATTTAAGGTAGAGGTAAGATGCCACTTTATTAAGAATTAGTGATGATTAAGAAGAAACATAGATTTTGAGTCACAGTCAACTTAGAGTAAACATCAAAGCACTTTTCATTTCTTTCAAAAGCACAATTAAATAGCTTGATTAAATTATGTGCATTTTTAAGGTTTTTTTGGCTGCAAACTCAGTATGCAGAAGTTCCTAAGCCAGGGGTGGAACCCTCACCACAGCAGTAACCAGAGCCACAGCAGTGACAATGCTGCATCCTTAACCTTCTAAGCCACCAGGGAACTCATTTATTATTAATTATATACATCATTTCACCACTTTCCTGTTACTTAAATAAGATGTTATATGCTAACACATTTTCACATGGTATAGCATGGTGTAAATAAAAGTGATTATGGTTATTAATAAAACATTTTGTGTTATTGGCAAATAAAAAATGTAGTTGAGTTAAAGAGTTTGGCCTGATTTATTCAGTTTTTAGTATTATTATTCATACAATAAATTAAAAATTATATTTAGATAATGGGGCTTGTCATCAGTTAGTAGCTGGAAAGGACCAGGAGGGACCAGGAATCTGCCTAAGCCTTTGAAATCACACTATTCCTCCTTGAGAGGTATTTACTCCCTTCCTAGATAGATGGCAAATAGAGACCATCTCTGTACTTCTCAACTTTCTTCATTAGACTTTTCTACTTTGTGGGCATTCATCAGCTCAGGTTGGTTTTTCCTTCCTTGCTTCTTCACCACTTAAGCAGCGTGCTTCTCCTAGCCATCAGCCCCATGACACCAGGGAGTACAAATGTGGAACAAAGAATGCCCTTTACAACAAGATGGAAAAGGCCTAGTGGGTGATACCCAGAGTGAGCAAGGACAGCTGAAAAGTAACTAAACTGAGAAAAGTTCAGTGAACATTTATTGGGCATGTTCTGTCTTAGCTCTTTTTTCTTTTTTCTTTTTTGTTATTTTTGTTTTTTAGGTCTGTACTTGCAGCATATGGAAGTTCCTAGCTATGGGTAAAATTGGAACTGCAGGTACCAGCCCTTGCCAGAGCAACAGCCACATGGGATCCAAGCTGTGTCTTCAATCTATGCCACAGCTTATGGCAACACAGGATCCTCAACACACTGAGTAAGGACAGGGATTGAACCTGTGTGCTCATGGATACTGGTCAGGTTTGTTACTTCAGAGCCACAAGGGGAACTCCCTGTGGTTACCTCTTGTAACCTGCAGTACAACACTGTGATGTTAGTAATATTATTCCCCCCTTTTTATAGTTAAAGAAACTGAAGTTCGGAGAGTCCCTCTCATTATATACAAGATTCAAACTCGTGAATTCCTGATTTCAGATTGTGTGTTTCAAACGACTTGATCAAACATCCCTCCCAGACCATCACCTGGTGGAGAGAACTCAGCTGGCATTTCCTTTGCTGGCAGAAGTCCTCGGTCCTGCCAACAGCCTGAAGCCTCCTTGCTGACCTGCTCCTCCTCCTCCATCCTTTGCTCCTTGCATTCCACAAAGTCATAGGCTCTGCTCTCTACCATGTCTTCAGAGAAGAATGATTGTGGAGACTTTGGACCTCAGCTCTGTCAGTCTGAGCAAACACGGGCTCTCTGCATTCCCATCATCAGTATCTGACCTTAGAATCTTTCCCGAGACCAGTTTTTTATTTTATTTTATTTTATTCATTTTTAAACATTTTATAGAAGTATAGTTGATTACAAGGTGGTGTTAATTTCTGCTGTACAGCAAAGTGATTCATTTATACATATACACATATCCACTCTGTTTTAGCTTCTTCTCCCATGTTGGGTATCACAGAATATTGAGTAGAGTTCTCTGTGCTGTACAGCATGTCCCTGTTCACCACCCATTCCATAAACATCAGTGTCACATGCCGACACCAACCCCCAATCATTCCCTCCCTTTCATCTCTGGTAAACAGGTGTTTGATTTCTAAGTCTGTGAGTCAGTTTCTGTTGTGTAAATAAGTTTATTTGTATCATTTTCAGCAACATGGATGGACCTAGAGATGATCATACTAAGTGAAGTAAGTCCAAGACAAATATCATAGAATATCACTTACAGTTGGAAGCTAAAAAATTGAGTCCATGTTTTCTGAAACCCAGCTTCTCCTTGTCTCCTCTCTTCCCACTGCCAGCAGTAAGACACAGGTGTGCAGCCTGCTGAACAGGGATGTCCTGCTCCGGGGTCTGCAGGACCCTTTTCAGGATGGTCTTTCCCTCCTCCCCTTTCTGAACTCTCTCCTCTCTGCTGAAGTTTCACTCCCCTATTCCCATTAAAGCTTTACTTAGCCCCTGTTATTGCAGATGTCAAGGCAAGTGGACTTTTACAATATGCCCACTGGAATCCTTTTTGTGAATAATTGTCTTTTCTCTGTCTTAATACATCTTGGTATCCATCTGATCCCCCAGAGTGGCTTAAATTTTTGTGGAAAACCAGTCTCTTGCATCCCCTGCTGAGCTGGCCATGCCTCACCCAGGTATCTCCACCTTGAGACCCCCACTTCATTGAAGCCCCTTCCCATGTGTATTCTCAATCCCAGTCATGTCCTAGTTAAGAATCACACAGTGTTTACATGTTCCAGACACTGTTCTAGGAACTTCACATACATTGTCACCCTTAGTCTTTATAGACCCCAATTTACAGACAGTGAGCTTGAGGGAAAAGGATTGAAGTGACTTCTGAAGTCCACACAACTAGGTGGGGTGGAGTCTGGTGGTTTCAGAATGTGTGCTCTTAGCCCCTGCCTGATCCTAATTTTTTGTTCCCTTGTTCCCTTTCTGACCCATCTCCTGGCTAAGATAACTGTGTGGTTCTGGGTTGTAGGATGTGGGTGGTGCCCTTTAAGGCAGGAGCTAGTTCTTCACCCAGAGTAGGTTCTACGAAAATGTGTGATCTGTGGTTCAAAGGAGAGAGAGGAAAAACTAGAGGAGGGTCAATGTTTCCCGGCTTTTGAGATGAAGGAGGGAAAATGGAGTTAGGAAAAGATCACAGGAAGATGTTATGCCTGGGGGTCTGTTGCCAAAGACCCCTCAGCCTGCCTACCTGTGGGCTTGGGAGAGGAGATTCTGGATACTGACCAGGCCTGGGGTCCTGCTGATAGGTTGTGATCAGGCTCTGAATCTCTGAGGCAAGAGGCAGCTTGATGTGCTGCTCTAACTTCAGGACCCTGCTGGTTCTTCTCTCTGTCTGCAGTGGGAATTGCTGACAGCAGGGAGCCTCAGGGGGGTGTCCTCCCCAATCCCCCAGCCAGCCAGAGCCCTGGGGCAGGAGCCCTGCAGCCTTCCCAGGAGCAAGAGCCTTCCTGATGCCCTCATTGATATCTGTGTCAAGGATCCTGGGAACCTGAGCTCCAGGGGTGTAGCCTCTGCACCTGGGAAAGACAGTGGAGCCATGCAGCCACAGGGGTGGAGGTGTGTTCATGCAGGTGCATGTGCACTATGCATATGTGTGTGCTGGTACCCTGTATGTGCTTTCTGGACATGCTTGTGCTCTTGTGGGTGTCACTGTAAGCAGCACAGAGAGGTGACAAGCTCTGACATCTCTGAGCAACTGTGTCCACATGGATGATGGTGTCTAGGTGCAGGTGTCATGTAATGGCAAGGCATTAAGGTACAAGCTCTGGATCCAGATGAATAGAATGAGATGCTGGCTCTGCCTCTTACATGCTGTGTGATCTTTTGCAGTAGTCACCCATTCTGAGCCTCATTTTTTGTTATTGTTTACCTTTCTTAAGCATTTCATTTTTTTTATATTTCTTAAGCCAGACTTCTTGCTTTTGAATCCCAGTTTCACCATGACTGAATGGGCACGTTATTTAGCTACACTAACTCACCTTGCCTCATCTCTATTGGAAGACAGCTTTCGGAATCATTTTTATTTCTACTTTTTCTTCTTTAACTCGACTTTTCTTTTAGAGCAATTAAGGTTCACAGCAAAACTGATCATAACAAATGAAGTGTCTCATATCCTCCATGTCCACACACAAACACTGTCTCCCCTGTTGTTAACATGCTGCATCAAAGTGGTACATTTATTATAGTGGATGAGCTTACCTTGGTGTATCTTTGCCCATAGTCCTCAGATGATATTAGGGTTCTTTCTGGGTGTTGTGCATTCTGTGGATTTGGTAAATGCATAATCATATGTAATCACAGAGGAGAGTTTCATACAAATGATTTCACTTCCCTAAAAATCCACTGTGCTGTCTGCTCACCCCTCCCCCCACTCCCCCAAGCCCCAGAAACTGCTCATCTTTTTACTGTCTCCACAGTTTTCCTTTTCTAGAATGTCATTTAGTTGGAATCATGTAACTTACAATATTTTTGGATTGGCCTTTTTTAGTTAGTAATAGGCATGGAAAATTCTCCCTCTCTTTTCATGACTTGATAACACATTCCCTTTGGTAGATGAATCATATTCCACTGTTTGGATGTCCCATAGTTTATTTATCCATTCATCTGCTGAAGGACATCTTGGTGGCTTCCTGATTTTGGCTCTTATGAATAATGCTGCTATAAACATCCATGTATACTTTGTGTGGACATAAGATTCCAGCTGCTTTGGGCAAATATCAAGGGATATGATTTCTGACTAAGAGTATGTTTATTTTTGTAAGAAACTAGGAAACCAGCAAACTGTCTTCCCAAATGGCTCTACCATATTGCATTCCCACCAGCCAAGGATGAGAGTTCCTTGTCACGCTATGTCTTCCTCAGCTCTTGGTATTGTCAGTTCTTGATTTTGGCCATTCTAATGGGTGTGTAGTGGTATCTCCTTGTGGTTTTCATTTGCATCTTCCTGATAGCATATGATGTTGATCATCTTTTTTATGTTTATTTGACATGTGTATGTCTCCTTCAGGGGATTGTATGTTTATGTCTTTTGACCTTTTAAAAATAGGGTTGTTTGCTTTCTTATTCTTGGATTTTAAGTATTCTTTTTACATTTGGGCTAACAATCCTTTTTGAGATCAGACTTAGGGTTACCAAAGTGGGAACCATGGCATGGGGAAGGATAAACTGGGGGGAGGAATAAATTGGAAGGATGGAATTAACACATACACACTATTAAATATAAAATAGATAACAAACAAGGACCTACCATATAGCCCAGGGAGCCTTGCCTGGCATATAATTATCCCTCAACAAACATTAGTGACAATGATGACAATGGTGTACATGTCCCCATGTCCTCAGTGTCCAACTTCTTGCCGGTTCCCATTCCCTTCTCCATCCTACTGAGCTCTGTTGATGGGGCTGTGAGGCATCTTAAGAACCATGTGTGTTCCTATGGTGACAGTCCCTGTAGGTACTGGAATCAGAGCTGTTTCCTGAGCTCTATGCAGGCACATCCATCTGTACTCCTCAGACTATGCCATGGGCAGCTCCAAAGGATACATTCCCAGTGGAATGTACTTCTCAAAAGTACTCCTTTCTATTTCAAAAACTTCTGCTTTATTTTTTAAGGCATACTTTAGATACCATCTCTTCCATGATGTTTTTCTTGACTTTTTAGATAAACTAAGCAAATACTGCCTCTAGCCTCTTACAACACTTTGCCCACTTGACATGACATTGTGTTATAGTTGTCTCTATCCCACCTAGTATATGGAGACTTCCCACCAGGATGTGAGTCCTTTTGAGGGCAGTGACGGTGTCCTGTTAATGTGTTTATCTCCAGTGCTGAAAATATCATGTAATGCATAGTAGGGCACTCAGTAAATATCTGTTAACTTGAATGGGACTGGAATCCAGAAGCAAACCTACATTAAAACACATCTAGCCTTTTTTTTGTCATTTAGCCTTTTGTTTTGTTTTGTTGGTTACTTTGTTTTTAGGGCTGCGCCCAAGGCATGTGGAAGTTCCCAGGCTAGGTGTTGAATATAAGCTGCAGCTGCCAGCCTATGTCACAGCCATAGCAACACCAGATATGAGCTGCATCTATGACCTATGCCATAGCTGTGGAAATGCCAGATTCTTATCCCACAGAGTGAGGCCAGGGATTGAACTGGCATGCTTGTGGATACTAGTCAGGTTCTTAACATGCTGAGCCACAGTGGGAACTCCCATTTAGACTTTTTGTGTTTGGTGAAAAGAAAATTTGTGGAATGACATTCATTTGGAAGAAAATATATTTAGATATCTACTGTATACAACATATAAAAAATAATTTCCAGATGAATTTGAAGATTAAGGCAAAAATCTATAAAACTGTAACAGCATAATATAGAATATTTTTGTAATCTTGGTGTAAATCAACCCTTCCATAACAAATATAAATCCTGAAGCTCTAAAGAAAAAGACTGACAGATCTGACTACCTAAAAGTGAAAACATATGTGATAAATGGTTCCATGAACAAAGTTAAAAGAGAAACAAAAGACTTTGAGAAAATATTGATCTATAAATATATCCATACAATATAATTCATATAATATCTGCACAATACAGAGGATCCCAATAAAATAAAAGAAAATGATAAATATTCCAGTTATGGCAGGGACAGTGATATTTATCAAGTATTCCATATAAAAGCAAACTTCTCACCCCCTGCAGTTTGGTATGAATATTTTTATGTATAGAAGGCATAGGGTACATTTGAACAATGTGCATGTAGAAGATGTTCATAGAAGTATTAATTATAATAGAGACAAGAAAAAATAGAAACTCTCCAATGTCCAGGAATAGAGAAATGGTTAACTAAAATATAGCAGCTTTATACTATTAAATGATATTAAAATACTACAGAGGGAATTCCCATTGTGGCTCAGGGGTGTCAAAACCAACTAGTGTCCATGAAGATGTGGGTTCCATCCCTGGCCTTACTCGGTGGATTGAAGATCTGACATTGTCACGAGCTATGGTGTAAGTTACAGATGTGACCCAGATCTGGCATTGCTGTGTCTATGGTGCAGGCCAGCAGCTGCAGCTCTGATTCTACTCTTAGCCTGGGAAATTCCATATGATGCAAATGAAGCCATAAAACAAACAAAAATACTAAGGGAAAGTTAAAAACCATAGTGTAGACTGTAGATAGTAGTGACTTCAAACCGAGTCATCTCCAAAACACTTTGTTAGGTGAAAATTCATGTTGCAAAATAATATATTTACGTAGTGTGACTCCAATGCTGTGAATCTCTAGATTTGCCAATGAGAAAATATACTTCTAGATATAACAAGTTTGTGGGTGGAAATTTCAATTTTTATTTTATCATTTCAGTTTGAATCTTACAATTTGACAGCATTCATGTGTTAGTGTCCTTAGGAAATAAAAATTGGAAAACAGAATGAAAGATCAGAAACATAGAATTACAATATTTTAACAGAGTGCCTTCAAGTCATCTCTCAGCATCAATTTTTTTCTCTTTGGTAACACCTGCCCCATGTGGACATTTCCAGTCCAGGGCTTGATTCTGTGCTACAGCAGCAACCTGAGCCACGATGGTGGCAATGACAGATCCTTAACCTACTGGGCCACAAGAGAATTCCTCCGCATCAAATACTGACATGTTAGAAAATTAAAAAAAAAAAACCTCTTAAGATATATGAAAACATACCTAGGAGAGAGGGTAAGGTTATTAATTTGCTGAACCCTAAAATCACCACATTGACACCAGCAAATTCTAAGACAACTGGGATCCTCTAAAGAGATCAGTGGTTCTCTAACTTGGCTGGTGACTGGAATATCCTGGGAGCATTAAAAGTACAGATACCAGGGTGGCATCTCAGAGATTCTGATTTAATTGGTGTGGGGTGTGGTCCTGGGCATCAAGATTGTTTTAAATCTCCCCAGGCAATGCTAAATGCACAGAAGATGCCTAGAACTGCTGCTTTAGATAAAGTAGACACTATCACAAAGGTTTTTCATTAAGAGACTGGAAGGAATAGGGGGATTGAATTGTATGCATCAAGGATAATATTATCCATGGAATAACAAGGGAAAAGGGCCCTGATAGAATTATTTTAAAAAGCCCCTCCCTCAAGTGGGATGGACTGGCAATCTGGGGTTAAGAGAGGCAAAGTATTGCCTTTGAAATGGATATGCAATGAGTTCCTGCTGTATAGCACTGGGAACTATATCTAGTCACTTATGATGGAGCATGATGGAGGATAATGTGAGAAAAAGATGTATTTATATCTCTGTTACTAGGTCACTTATCTGTACAGTAGAAAATTGACAGAACACTGTTAACCAGCTTTAATGGAAAAAAATAAAAATTAAAAAAGCCCCTCCATCTAAAACTTGTTATTCAGGAGCTTCCTTCAGTGCTGCCTTGAGGATTGGCCTCAGATGAGAGGAGGCAAATCCTCAGAGATATGGTATCCTCTTTCATCTTTCTAGAATTAAAGCAGAATGTGGCCCCTTGAGATCAGCACAGAAGGAAAACCAGGACACTCATAACAATGTGTCAGAAAGTTTCTGAGCCACTATGGCTGCAGAAGCTCCCTCAGAGGGATGAGGTCCCATCTTTGCTTTTTAACAAGGCTCAAGGGAGATCTTGCTGGTGAACCTCAAGGATCCTTTCCTTTGATGCTAATTAACCACTCAGGGCAGCACCTTACAGCCTAATCAAATAGAGTCCAGAGGTAAAAATTGGCTCCTGTTTGTGCATGGTTGATTGGGGATTAAGCCTGGAGTCTCTTAGCACAAGTCAGTCTCAGTGTAACCATGGGTCACAACTGATCCCAACACAGACCTTGGTCAGAGAAACAGACCACCCAGGCACCCCCATCCCACTGTCTAGTCAGAAAAACATGCTCTCTTTTGAGGGCAAAAGTGTTGATCTGATTACAACGTTGGCTCATCTGGTTGAGAACTCTTCCAGAATGGAAGCACAAAAAGGCTCTGGGGAAGGGCATGGTGGTCCTTAGTGATATCCACATGCAGGTTAAGGTGTGGCCTCAGACAGTGCCCACTTCTCCCCCTAGTGTTTGGCTTTGCAGTTGGGGTTTCCCATTGATCAACTCTGAGTTTGAGTTCTATTTACCACTTCTCTGCTCATGACTTTGGATAAGTCACTTCACCTCTTTGAAATTCAGTTTTCTCATCTTTTTTTTTTGGACAGATCCTTCCAAAGGTTTATTTGTACAAATAGCACAGAAGGACACCAGCCTCATATAGACAGCAACACAGAGATTACACCAGTGCTTCTTTCCTCACACTGGCAGATAAACACCTCTATTGTGGATCCTTTGTGGAGGCTTAGGTACTTTTAGGAGCCAGAACCAGAGTTGGACCTGTAGCTGTACCTCCAGCTGCAGCCTTGGCCTTGGTATGAGCCTTAGCATGGGACTTTGGCTGTAAGAGCCTGAGACCCTTGTCCATATGGGAATGAGCATGTTTCCCAAGCTTGCAGTGAGCAACATAGGCAAGTCAACTGAGTTTGTGGCTGCCACCCTATGGGATATTGGGCCTTACCTCCTTGGGTTTTACAAGAACCTTGATAGCTTCAGCACATGCATTCATGGCCTTGGCTTTGTTGGCCTACATCTTATTTAGGCCCTTCTCATTGTGATTCTTGGCAAAGTACATGTTCCTCAGGAACTTGAGGTCCACCCCCTTAAGGGATTCATATCATTGTGATCAGGATTTCTTGATGCTGTTTCCGTGCCACTTTTGGGACTGATTATGCGTGGCGTGGTTCTTGGACTTGACCGTACCAAGTGTCTAGAGTGACTCATTCAAATTATAGAATGAATGAGAGAACAAAAGCCAGGTTGGTAGGGAGAAGAGAGATGAACATCAAAGGGACATGCCAAGACCCACTGCATGGTGACTAAGAATGGCATCTCCATTGGATCATCATCACACACTATAAAGAGTAATGAGAACCAGTCTCCATTCTCAAAAGAAAGCCCTAGCTGTTATGCATGGTGACAAATGAATGGAACAAGGTCAGATGTCAGCCACAGATTCCTGTGTAGGACCAAAAGATAGAAGAGTCTGATGAAAGAACTACTTTCTCTTTGGATACCTGAAGAGGAAGTTGCATAATCCGTGAGAGTTTAGAAACAGAACTTTGAAGGAGCAATGATAGCCATGAGAAGAGGGAAATGAATGAATGGGGCTAAATTACAAATCAAAAGTCACTGAGAAATTGTTGGATTGGGTTGAGAAAAAGCAGAATTGAGTTACAATTACCAAAAAAATAAAATTAGGAGTTCCTGTTGTGGTGCAGTGGAAACAAATCTGACTCATATCCATGAGGATGTGGGTTAGATCCCTGGCCTCATTCAGTGGGTGAGGGATCCAGCATTGCCCTGAGCTGTGGTGTAGGTCACAGATGCAGCTCGAATCATGAGTTGCTGTGTGGTGTAGATCAGCAGCTTCAGCTCCAATTAGAAGCTAGCCTGGGAACTTCCACATGCTGCATGTGCGGCCCTCAGAAGCTAAAATAATAGTAATTAAATTAAGTTAAACTATTGAACTGAAGTTATAGAAACAAAGTTCCAATTTTTCTTGCCCAGGTTTCAAGGCTTATGGTGACTGTGAGAATTCACTTCTTATATGTACCAGTGCTTCTTGCACCCACATCCATTGCAGCCATTGTAACCCATCTTTAGTCATCCTTCTTCATTCATGCCACTGGGAGGCACAGGTTTTCTCACACTAAGTAGTTCTTATCAATACTTGAGAACTATTAGGCATGAAAGTTAAACATAATATGCTACACATGTAATAAAGTAATGAAATTGAGGAATAAATCCTCACCCACACTCTGCCCTACTCTAGGATAGGGATGACTGAGGCAAAATCAAAGTGATTTAAAGATTCCTATTATATCATTTAAAACTTCAAGATCCTCCATTAGGTCCTTGCCTAAAATACCATGAAAGATTAATTTGGTTGACTTTGATATTTCTATCTACTAAAATGCAAATACTAGAAGAGAGACTCACACAAACTGCCATGTTTCACAACAGCACTGTACAAAATAATTCATCTGACTGCTGTTCTTTCTTATTTTATTGAGATATAGCTGACATATTAGTTGCAGGTGTACAACCTAGAGAGTCGATATTTTTATAGATTACATACAATATGAAGTTATTACAATGTTATTGACTATATTCCCTGTGCTGTACATAACATCCCTATGATTTATTTATTTTTATAACTAGGAATTTGCGCCTCTTAATCCCCTTCACCTATTTTGCCCATATCCACACCCCCACCTCCCACAACCTCCCCTCACGTGTGGCAACCACTGGTTTGTTCTCTGAGTCTATTTATGTTTTGTTATATTTGTTCATTTGCTGGGGTTTTTAGATTCCAAACATAAGTGAAAACTATGGTATTTGTCTCTCTCTCTGATTCTGAATGTTTTTCTGTGTAATTCATTCTTTACCTGAATTGAAAGTGTCTTTCATATAAGGTATTTTAAACCAAAGTCTTCTTACTATTAACTTACATCCACTGATTTTTTTTTAAATTGAAGTATATCCTTTTTGTTTTTATTTGACTCTGCCTCCAGTGGCCATAGGAAGCATTCCTTTTTTCTTTTTTCTTATTTTTTTTTGTCTTTTTAGGGCCACACACATGGCATATGGAGGTTCCCAGTCTAGGAGTCAAATCAGAGCTGTAGCCACTGGGCTACACCACAGCCATAGCAATGCCAGATCCAAGCCACTTCTGTTACCTACACCACAGCTCACAGCAGTGCTGGATCCTTAACCCAGTGAACAAAGTCAGGGATCGAACCCAAATCCTCATGGTTCCTATTTGGATTTGTTTCTGCTGCACCATGATGGGAACTCCCACATTTCTGATTAAACGTAATAAATTAACCTTCCTTCATCCTGAAAAAAATCAACAGATATAAAAGACATGGAAATATAGGAATCTCTAAGAGAGAAGAACACACAGGCAAAGAGCCACAGAAAGAGTCAAGCAATGAATTCACTGTGAGCACATGGAGGTGAGGAAGAGTAGAGACCAAAACATGTGTAAAGGCATAGACATGGATAAATAATAGTCAATTAAGTGATTTCTTTGTTTCAAATATAATGATCCTATAGCCCAGGATAGCCATGGGATATCCATATATTAGATTTTTATAAAGGGACCATGGTTCTATCACTTCGTGATTGGGGAACACAGATGCTGCAATTGGAAGCACCTGGTCTAATTTAGAGGTCATGCACACATACCCTTACCTCCAAAACACTTCTAGAAATTTAACTAATATAGAGTGTTTATGTATGCATAAGTATTTTGCATGAATATAGATTTCTACATAGATGTATACAAAAAATTAAGTAACCAAATTTGGCTGAAGTTATAAATAGATGTAAATACAGGAGGTTCCAAATAAATATGGAAAGAGCAAAGGGAATATGGTTTTCTAGAAAGGAGAGGTGCTATGGGGCAAGTAGCATTGTAGCATATGAACCAAGACATGGATAGAACTGTACAACTGTGGTGTGACAGAGACCATGGGGTGAAAAATGACAAAATTGAGGTCCATTTGATGAAAGAATATTTCTCCATGGAAGACTTGACTCAGAGGCTGTGTGCACACACCCCACCCCCACCCCTACACCTTGTAATCAGGGCCCACAATTTTTTTGGCTTTTGCTGTAGAAAGCCCATCTATATGAGACTTAATCCTGCTTATTAGATTCTCCAAGCCCCGTTTCATGTCTGTATTTCTTAAACTGACCAACATTGATGTCAGCACAGTGTAGATGACTGTTGCCATTCGGTCCTTGACAGAGTAGCTGGACAATGGCTGGAAATAGACAAAAATTATACTCCCATGAAACAGAGTCACCACAGTGAGATGGGAGCTGCAATGGAGAAGGTTTGTGTTTTCCAGCAGCTGAGGGGATTTTGAGGACAGCAATGAGGATTCTCAGGTAAGAGATGACAATGCAGCCAAATGGGGCCATCACAGAGGCCAGTCCTTCTGTCATGGCAACAACTCTATTGACAGATGTAAAAGAGCAGGCCAGCTTCAGAACGGGGTTCACATCACAGAAGAAGTGATGGATAACATTTGATGCACAGAAGATGAGCTGATTCACCAGGAGGACATGCAGGAGGGAATGAAGGTAGGAGAAAGCTGTGAAGGCGGCCAGTAGCAGCACACAGCGTCTGTGGTTCATAACAGTGACATAGTGGAAAGGGTTACAAATGGATACATAGCGGTCAATGGTCATAGCTGCCAGGAGGTAACTGTCCATGTTTCCAAAGGCCAGGAAGAAATACATCTGTGCCAGACATTCATTGTAGGAAATGGTCTTTGTCTCTGATAAGAAGTTCACCAACCTCTTGGGGACTATAACTGTGGTGTATCAAATAGCTTAGGAAGAAATACATGGGGATTTTGGAGTTGAGGATCAGAGCAGATAGCCAAGATGAAGAGCAGATTTCCCATCAAGGTGACCAGGTACATGATAAGAAAGAGGACAAAGAGTGTTTTTTGGTCCTCTGGGGAAGAGGAGAGTCCCAAGAGGATGAATTCAGAGTCTTGTGAGGTTGGACATTCCCATGGATGTGTATGTACCTACAGATAAATAATACTGTCAATTGATGGTTCTTACATTATGGAGGACATGGATTTTTTCCAACTTGTCCTTAGACTGAGTAGGTATTAATAGTTTCTACTGCAATAGTTTTCCTCCTGAATATGGAAAAAAATCATAGCCAAAGTTGTCCTTTCACTGGTTCTTTTAAAATCTTTGAGATAGTGATGTTCAGGAAATGTATATGGGGCAGCATTAGTGAGAGAGAGAAAGCAAGAGAGGAAGAGAGGGGGAGAAGGGGGTTGAGAGTTTCATCTCCTTTTTCTCTTTACTACTCCATGGCTGATGATTACAGGAACCACAGAGGCAGTCTGCCAAGCAGGTTTAGGTGTGCCTCTGATTAAGGATTATCAGTGACTAGCCCACATCTATATTATCATAAGATAAATTACCTAACTTGTGGCTGATGAGTACTCATCTTTTAAAATCAAGATGCTTCTTTCCACATCATTTATAAAAGAAGCAAGAAAGCCATTTAAAAAGCATTGAGTTGAATGTGGGCATTCCCACTGTGGCATAACAGGATCAGCAGGCCTCTCTGGAGCACTGGGATGAAGGTTTAATCCCTGGCCTGATGCAGTAGATTAAGGATCCTGAATTGCCGAAGCTGTGGCATAGGTCACAACTGCAGCTCAGATCTGATCTCAGGCCTGGAAACTGAGAAAGAGGAAGAGAACTTGGGTGAGAAAATTCTCTCCCCAACCTTCCTAGTAATTGGCTGATAATACACATCCTGAGTTTAGAGGAGGGTGACTCAAAAGCAAAAGGTAAAGGAAGATTCACCTTTGGAGTATAGATTGAAAACCTCCACCTTTGGCATGGACATAAGTTAAGTCTCATTTAGTGTCCAGTGATGACCAATTCTCTGAGATCAGAGATTCACACCTTCTCATCAGGTATTCATTCTCAAAGTTTATTTCTTACCTGGGAAGAACATGGAAATTCTGATTCATGTATTTATTCATTTTTTCCCTCCTTTATGCTCCACGTAATGATTAGTCAAAAAAGAGGACAAAATTGAGCCAAGAGACAGCATAAAGCCTAAGGCACCTGATTGACTGCAGATAATCTCCTTGTGCTTCTCAAAACTGATGCTCTCTTCCTTGGTTCTTAGGTCCTTTGCCAGGTGTAGATATTCACAGCTCCTGCTTTCCTCCTGGGAGCATCCTCTACTACTAAGTCCCTGGTGTTTGGTGGAGGGGAGAGTATGCAAACAAACATCCATTATCTATGTGCAGGACTGTCTCCGTGGATCCAGGGGAACTACAAGTCTTCTCCTTCCCAGGTGGCCCCACATCCCTTTCTTCAAACTTCTGGGTGTAGTGCATCTTCTGCCTCACCTGATGTAGGTGTCCAAGAGGGACAATAATGTTCTGGACCTGGCTCTTCCAACTGCCCTGAGGACTTACCTGGGAGATGTCTCAAGTAGCACTGAGGATCGAGTACCAGGCAGGGATATCTGGGTCCAATATTCCCCTTGAACCTATAAAACTTCCACTTATTCCACTTGGCCTCCCCTGAATCTCTCCATTTCTCCAAAGGACAGATACCCCAAGAGTTCCCCCCTCCTTCAACATGTTAATTATCTTCTTTCCCATTGCTGTCAAGTTCAGATACAACTGCTAGTTTAGTAGCTGTGCTTTTATGCCTCTGTCCTCTAACAAAAGGGAGGATCATAACCTTGGAACCTAACCTTAGGTCACCCTTCCTTTATTAGCCAAATCCCAAGCCTACAGCTCAGATATTTGCTTACCATTCCCTGCCACCACCCCTGGGGAATGCCACTGGCTTCAGAAGTTTCATATATATATATATATGAAATAAAATGATATATATATATATAAATGATTTTTATTTTTTCCATTACAGCTGGTGTACAGTGTTCTATCAATTTTGTACTGTACAGCATGGTGACCCAGCTACACATACATGTATACATTTCTTTTTATCACATTATCATGCTCCATCATAAGTGACCAGACATAGTTTCAGAGGTTACACAGCAGGATGTCATTGCTAGTCCATTCCAATGTCAGTAGTCTCATTTCACTCTTTATAATGGATGAAAGCAACACAGCACCCACATATCAGGGCGCTGACATTCCCTGCCAAATATATATTGCTCATACCTGTCACTTATTGATTTTTTTCATCTTTTGTCTTTTTAGGACAGCACCTGTGGCATGTGGAGGTTCCTGGGTTAGGGGTCTAATCAGAGTTTTAGCTGCTGGCCTACACCACAGCCACAGCAATGCTGGATGCAAGCTGCATCTGCAACCTACATCACAGCTCATGGCAATGCCAGATCTTAACCCACTGAGTGAGACCAGGGATGGAACCCAAAACCTCATGGTGCCTAGTCGGATTTGTTTTGACTGTGTCATGGCGGGAATTCCCAAGATTTCTGATCACATCTTACAGTTCAACCACCTCACTTCCTTCTATTTATCCACTCACCTGCTCCTCCAGGCTGAAATTCAGCCTCCTATGGGAAACATTTCTTGATGACCTGACTAGAATGAAATATCCCTCTTTGCTGTCTTAGTCTTATATATGAATTTCTACTTAACAAAAATCATGTTCATTGTTATATGATCTTTCATTTGAAGGTAACTAATATTTATGTACTCAGTAATTTGTAAGCCTTTCTCACATGAAGCACACAACAGACTCAGAACATGTGTCCTTATTGTCTCCCTTTTATGTGTCTTCAAAAAGTAAGGCAAGTAGCAAAATAAAACTTGAACCAAGGACTGTTTGAAGCCAAACCACATTGTTGAATCACTGCACTAAAAGGCCTCTCACTTTTGCTTTGACAAAATTTAGTATTTTATTAAGAAACAGCTCTCAAATGACTTATGGAGCCAAAATTTAGCCTTATTTCTTTCTTGTCAGATTAAGCTTGAAAGCTCTTTGGTGCCCTGATTCAAATCCAGGCCTTATTTCAGATACTATGTGCTCTATTGCCCATGGTCCAGCTATTTTATCAATTAAAACCGTATCTATCTATCTGTCTATTCCTAATATATGTAAATAGCATATATATATTATACATAAAGTAAATAAGAGAAGAATCAAAACAGTATATGAGAAAAAATAAATTAGACACAAAAGAAGGAAGTAATGAGCAATTGAGAAACAAAAAAGATGAAAGACATAGAAATCAAGTAATAAAATGGTAGAAGTCCTTCCTTAGTTGTGCTTACTTTAAATGTAAATGAATTAAGCTATTCAATTAAAAGGCAGAGGTTGGCAGAATGGGTTTTTAAAAACAAGCAACCGTGATCTGACCATAAACTGTCTACAGGTGACTCAATTCAGAATCAGAGTCACAAATAAAAGTGAAAGGTTGGAAAAATATATTCTGTGAAAAGAGTAACTAAAAGAAAGCTGAGGTGGCTATGCTAATTATCAGAAAAAAATATAAACTTAAAGTAAAAAAATGGTTACATGAGATAAAGAAGGACATTATATATTGATAAAAAATGTCAGTACTTCACAAAGCTGTAAATTCTGGTCACCCACTATGATGTACTTTAGATCTCCAGAACTAATTCATTTTACAACTAGAAACTTGTACTCTGCGATCAACAGCTTCCCATTTTGCTCACAACCTCCCCACACCTGGAAACCACCAATCTACTCTCTGATTCTATGAGATGTATTTGCTTAGATTCCACACACAAGCGATATCACACAGTACTTGTCTTTTGATGTCTCACTTATTCTTTCTTTCTTTTTTTTCTTTTTAGGGTCACACCTGCTGCATGTAGAGGTTCCCAGGCTAGGGGCTGAGTTGGAGCTGTAGCTACTGGCCTACAAAACAGCCATAGCAACAGCAGGTCTGAGCCATGTCTGTGAACTATACCACAGCTCACAGCAATGCAGGATCCTTAACCAACTGAACAAGGTCAGGGATTGAACCTACATCTTCATGGATGCTAGTCAGATTTGTTTTGGCTGTGCCATGTCAGGACCTCCTGTCTGACTTACTTCACTTAGCCTAATGTCCTCAAGGTCCATCCATGCTGTTATAAATTGCAAGATTTCCTTTTTAATGGCTGAATCATATTCCATTGTATATATATACACCACATTTTCTTTGTCCATTCATTTGTCAACAGACACTCAGGTTGTTTCTTGGCTATTGTGAATGATGCTGCAGTGAACCTGTAGTTGTTTTTTTTTTTTTTCATTGTCCTGAATTTTTGCTTTATTTTCTTTGGAATCCATACAGGGTACAATGGTTGAAGTTATAATTGCTAACAAACATCTCTGGTCAAAATCAGCAAAACTTAGAATTAGACTTGGGAGTTCTCCAAGATACATGACCAAAGGACTTTTCATTCTGTGACTTGGATTCCATTGTCTTTCCTATGACTAGATGGATACTCTTTTTGCTGTGTTTTCAAGGAAGGTGAGTTTGATTCACAAGGACTTTAACACAGTGCAAAAGGCAACATTCATGTTGCTAATATCCATTTTTTTGTGGCTAGGAAATCCCTCTATATTAATTGACTTCACTAGCTCTGCTATAGAAAACCATTATCAGGGTATATGCTGAGAACAGAGGGCTTTGAAGCATGGAATTTGGGCATGCTTTTTTTTAAATTTTTTTTTAATTTTTTTATTTTCCCACTGTACAGCAAGGGGGTCAGGTTATCCTTACATTTATACATTACAATTATATTTTTACCCCACCCTTTCTTCTGTTGCAACATGAGTATCTAGACAAAGTTCTCAATGCTATCCAGCAGGATCTCCTTGTAAATCTATTCTAAGTTGTCTGATAAGCCCAAGCTCCCAATCCCTCCCACTCCCTCCCCCTCCCATCAGGCAGCCACAAGTCTCTTCTCCAAGTCCATGATTTTCTTTTCTATGGAGATGTTCATTTGTGCTGGATATTAGATTCAAGTTATAAGTGATATCATATGGTATTTGTCTTTGTCTTTCTGGCTCATTTCACTCAGTATGAGACTCTCTAGTTCCATCTATGTTGCTGCAAATGGCATTATGTCATTCCTTTTTATGGCTGAGGAGTATTCCATTGTGTATATAGACCACCTCTTCCAAATCCAATCATCTGTCGATGGACATTTGGGTTGTTTCCATGTCCTGGCTATTGTGAATAGTGCTGCAATGAACATGTGGGTGCATGTGTCTCTTTTAAGTAGAGTTTTGTCCGGATAGATGCCCAAGAGTGGGATTGCGGGGTCATATGGAAGTTCTATGGATAGATCTCTAAGGTATCTCCAAAGTGTTCTCCATAGTGGCTGTACCAGTTTACATTCCCACCAACAGTGCAGGAGGGTTCCCTTTTCTCCACAGCCCCTCCAGCACTTGTTATTTGTGGATTTATTAATGATGGCCATTCTGACTGGTGTGAGGTGATATCTCATGGTGGTTTTGATTTGCATTTCTCTTATAGTCAGCGATGTTGAGCATTTTTTCATGTGTTTGTTGGCCATCTGTATATCTTCTTTGGAGAAACGTCTATTCAGGTCTTTTGCCCATTTTTCAATTGATTGATTGGCTTTTTTGCTGTTGGGTTGTATAAGTTGTTTATATATTCTAGAGATTAAGCACTTATCAGTTGCATCATTTGAAACTATTTTCTGCCATTCTGTAAGTTGTCTTTTTGTTTTCTTTTTGGTTTCCTTTGCTGTGCAAAAGCTTTTCAGTTTGATGAGGTCCCATGTGTTTATTTTTGCTCTAATTTCTATTGCTTTGGGAGACTGACCTGAGAAAATATTCATGATGTTGATGTCCGAGTGTTTTGCCTATGTTTTCTTCTAGGACTTTGATGGTGTCTTGTCATATATTTAAGTCTTTCAGCCATTTGGAGTTTATTTTTGTGCATGGTGTGAGGGTGTGTTCTAGTTTCATTGCTTTGCATGCAGCTGTCCAGGTTTCCCACCAATGCTTGCTGAATAGACTTTCTTTTTCCCACTTTATGTTCCTGCCTCCCTTGTCAAAGATTAATTGACCCTAGGTGTCAGGGTTTATTTCCGGGTTCTCTCTTCTTTTCCATTGGTCTGTCTGTCTGTTTTGATCCCAGTACCACACTGTTTTGATGACTGTGGCTTTATAGTATTTCTTGAAGTCTGGGAGAGTCATGCCTCCTGCTTGGTTTTTGTTTCTCAGGATTGCTTTGGCGATTCTGGGTCTTTTGTGGTTCCCTATAAATGTTTGGATTGTTTGTTGTAGTTCTGTGAAAAATGTCATGGGTAATTTGATAGGGATTGCATTGAATCTGTAGATTGCTTTGGGTAGTATGGCCATTTTTACAATATTGATTTTCCCAATCCAGGAACATGGAATATCTTTCCATTTCTTTACATCTTCTTTGATTTCTTTGAATAAGTTTTATAGTTGTCGGCATATAGGTCCTTTACCTCCTTGGTCAGGTGTATTCCGAGGTATTTGATTTTGTGAGGTGCAATTTTAAAAGGTATCATATTTTTGTATTCCTTTTCTAATATTTCATTGCTGGTATACAGAAATGCAACTGACTTCTGAATGTTCATCTTATATCCTGCTACTTTGCTGAATTTATGAATCAGTTCAAGTAGTTTTTGGGTGGAGTCCTTAGGGTTTTCTATGTATAGTATCATGTCATCTGTATACACTGACAGTTTTATCTCTTCCCTTCCTATATGGATGCCTTTGATTTCTTCTGTTTGTCTAATTGCTGTGGCTAGGACTTCCAAAACTATGTTGAAGAGCAGTGGTGAGAGTGGGCATCCCTGTCTTGTTCCAGATTGGAGTGAGAAGGCTTTCAGTTTTTCCCCCTTGAGGATTATATTTGCTGTGGGATTGTCATAAATGGCTTTGATTATGTTCAGGAATGTTCCCTCTATACCCACTTTGGCGAGGGTCTTGATCATGAATGGATGTTGGACTTTGTCCAATGCTTTTTCTGCGTCTATTGAGATGATCATATGATTTTTGACTTTTTTTTTTTGTTAATGTGGTGTATGACGTTGATTGATTTGCGTATGTTGAACCATCCTTGTGAACCTGGGATGAACCCAACCTGGTCATAGTGTATGATCTTTTTGATATGTTGTTGGATTCAGTTGGCTAAGATTTTGTTGAGGATTTTTGCATCTATATTCATCAATGATATTGGGCGATAGTTTTCTTTTTTGGTGGTATCTCTGTCTGGTTTTGGAATGAGGGTGATGGTGGCCTCATAGAATGTCTTTGGGAGTATTCCTTCTTCTTCAACCTTTTGAAAGAGTTTAAGGAGGATGGGCACCAATTCCTCTTTATATGTTTGATAAAATTCTCCTGTGAAGCCATCTGGTCCTGGAGTTTTATTTGTAGGGAGTGATTTTATGACCTCTTCCATTTCATTTCTAGTGATCGGTCTGTTCAGTTGGTCTGTTTCTTCTTGATTCAGTTTTGGCAGGCTGTAAGATTCTAGAAACTTGTCCATTTCTTCCAGATTGTCAAACTTGTTGCCATATAGTTGTTCATAGTATTCTCTTATGGTTTTTTTTGTATTTCTGCTGTATCCATTGTGATTTCTCCTTTTTCATTTATAATTTTGGTTATTTGGGTCTTTCTCTCCTCTTTTTAGTGAGTCTGGCCAGGGGTTTGTCCATTTTGTTGACCTTTTCAAAGAACCAGCTCTTGGCTTTATTAATTTTCTCTATTGTTTCTTGAGTCTCTCTTTTATGGATTTATTCTTTGATCTTTATGAGTTCCTTCCTTCGCTGACTTTAGGCCTTTTTTGTTCTTCTTTTTCTAATTCGTTTAGGTGGAGGGTTAAGTTGTCCATTTGGGATCTTTCTTCTTCTTTAAGGAAGGCCTGTATTGCTATAAATTTCCCTCTGAGCACTGCTTTTGCAGCATCCCATAGATTTTGAGAGGTTGTGTCTTCATTATCATTTGTTTCAAGGTAGTTTTTAATTTCCTTCTTGATTTCCTCATTGACCCATGGTTTTTTCATAGCATGTTGTTTAGTCTCCATGCAGTAGGTTTTTTCTCTTTCCTTTTCCCATGGTTGGTTTCTAATTTCATGGCATTGTGGTCAGAGAAGATACTTGAGATAATTTCTGTGCTCCTAAATTTATTGAGATTAGCTTTGTGTCCCAAGATGTGGTTGATTCTTGAGAATGTTCCATGAGCATTTGAGAAGAATGTGTATTCTGCTTTTTTTGGATGTAGTGTCCTGAAGATATCAATGAAGTCTACCTTTTCTATTGTTTCCTTTAGGATCTCTGTTGCTTTATTGGTTTTCTGTCTAGAGGATCTGTCCATTGATGTGAGGGGGGTATTAAGGTCTCCTACTATGATTGTATTCTCATCAATATCTCCCTTTATGTCTGTTAATATTTTTTGAATGTATCTGGGTGCTCCTACATTTGGGGCATATATGTGCTTTTTTTAATTTTTAATTTTATTTATTTATTTATTTTTCTGATGTACATCATGGTGACCAAGGTACACTTACATGTATCCATTTTTTTCCCACCCTCTGTTCTGTTGCAATATAAGTATCTAGACATAGTTCTCAATACTACTCTGCAGTATCTCATTGTAAATTCATTCCAAGAGCAATAGTTTGTATCCGATAACCCCACACTCCTGATCCCTCTCACTCCCTCCCTCTCCCCCAAGGCAGCCACAAGTCTATTCTCCAAGTCCATAATTTTCTATTCTGTGGATAGAAATAGAAAATACATCTATATACATTTGGGCTGTATATAGATTCCACATATAAGTGATATCATATGGTATTTGTCTTTTTCTTTCTGACTTACTTCACTCAGTATGAGAGACTCTAGTTACTTCCATGTTGTTACAAATGGCATTATGCCATTATTTTTTATGGCTGAGTAGTATTCCATTGTATATATATAACACATCTTCCTAATCCAATTATCTATAGATGGACATTTGGGTTGTTTATATGTCCTGGCTATTGTGAATAGTGCTGCAATGAACATGCAGGTGCATGTGTCTTTTTCAAGGAAAGTTTTTTTCTGGATATATATCCAAGAGTGGAGTTGCTGGATCATATGGTAGTTCTATGCATAGATATCTGTTTCCTCCATACAGTTCTCCATAGTTGCTGTACCCGTTTACATTCCCACCAACAGTGCAGGAGGGTTCCCTTTTCTCCACATCCACTCCAGCACTTGTTATTTGTGAACTTATTAATGATGGCAATTCTTGTGTGAGGTGGTTACTCATGGAAGCTTTCATTTGCATTTCTCTAACAATCAGGGATGTTGAGCATTTTTTCATGTGCTTGTTGCCCATCTGTATATCTTTCTTGGAGAACAGTCTATTCAGGTCTTTTGCCCATTTTTCCATTGATTGATTGGCTTTTTTGCTGTTGAGTTGTGTAAGTTGCTTGTATATTCTAGAGATTAAGCCCTTGTCCTTTGCATTGTTTGAAACTATTTTCTGCCATTCTGTAAGTTGTCTTTTTGTTTTCTTTTTGGTTTCTTTTGCTGTGCAAAAGCTTGTCAGTTTTATGAGGTCCATATGGTTTATTTTTGTTCTTATTTCGTTGCCTTGGGAGAGAGACCTGAGAAAATATTCATGATGTTGATGTCAGAGAGTGTTTTGCCTTTGTTCTCTTCTAGGAGTTTTATGGTGTCTTATCTTATATTTAGGTCTTTCAGGCATTTTGAGTTTATTTTTATGCATGGTGTGAGGGTGTGTTCTAATTTCACTGCTTTGCATGCAGCTGTCCAGGTTTCCCAGCAATGCTTGCTGAATAGCCTTTCTTTGTCCCACTTTATGTTCCTGCCTCCCTTGTCAAAGATTAATTGACCATAGGTGTCAGGGTTTATTTCCGAGTTCTCTATTCTGTTCCATTGGTCTGTCTGTCTATTTTGATACCAGTACCACACTGTTTTGATGACTGTGGCTTTGTAATATTTTTTGAAGTCTGGGAGAGTTATACCCCTTCTTGTTTTTGTTTCTCAGGCGATTCTGAGTTTGGCAATTCTGAGTTTTGTTTTTTTTTTTTGTGGTTCCATGTACATTTTTGGATTGTTTGTTCTAGTTCTGTCAAAAATATCTTGGGTAATTAAATAGGGATTTCATGGAATCTGTAGATTGCGTTGGGTAGTATGGCCATTTTTACAATATTGATTTTTCCAATCCATGAACATGGAATATCTTTCCATTTCTCTACATCTTTAATTTCTTTGATTAAAGTTTTATACTTCTCAGTATATAAGTCCTTTACCTCCATGGCCAGGTGTATTCCGAGGTATTTGATTTTTGGGGGTGCAATTTTAAAAGGTATTGTATTTTTGCACTCCTTTTCTAATATTTCATTGTTAGTATACAGAAATGTGACTGATTTCTGAATGTTAATTTATATATCCTGCTACTTTGCTGAATTTGTTGATCAGTTCAAATAGTTTTTTGGTTTAGCCCTTAGGGTTTTATATGTATAGTATCATGTCATCTCTATATAGAGACACTTTTATCTCTTCTCTTTCTATTTGCATGCCTTTTCTGTCTGTTGTTTGTCTAATTGCTGTGGCTAGGACTTCCAAAACTATGTTGAAGAGCAGTGGTGAGAGTGGGCATCCCTGTCTTGTTCCAGATTGGAGTGAGAAGGCTTTCAGTTTTTCCCCCTTGAGGATTATATTTGCTGTGTGTTTATCATAAATGGCTTTGATTATGTTCAGGAATATTCCCTCTATACCCACTTTGGCGAGAATTTTTATCATGAAGGGATGTTGACTTTCTCAAATTCTTTTTCTACATTTATTGAGATGGTCATATGGTTTTTTACTTTTCTTTTGTTAATGTGGTGTATGACGTTGATTGATTTGCATATGTTGAACCATCCTTGTGAACCTGGGATGAACCCAACCTGGTCATGGTGTATGATCTTTTTGATATGTTGTTGGATTGGGTTGGCTAAGATTTTATTGAGCATTTTTGTGTCGATATTCATCAAAGATATTGGGCGATAGTTTTCTTTTTTGGTGGTATCTTTGTCTGGTTTTGGAATGAGGGTGATGGTGGCCTCATAGAATGTCTTTGGGCGTATTCCTTCTTCTTCAACCTTTTGAAAGAGTTTAAGGAGGATGGGCACCAGATCCTTTTTGTATGATTGGTAGAATTCACCTGTGAAACCATCTGGTCTGGGCTTTTATTTGTAGGGAGTGTTTTTATGATGTATTAAATTTCATTTCTAGTGATCATTCAGTTCAGTTAGTATGTTTCTTCTTGATTCAATTTTGGCAGGCTGTAGGATTCTAAAAGTTGCCCATTTCTTCCAGATTGTCAAACTTGTTGCCATATAGTTGTTCATAGTATTCTCTTATGGTTTTTCATATTTCTGCAGTATCCATTGTGATTTCTCCTTTTTCATTTATAATTTTGTTTATTTGGGTTCCATCTCTCCTCTTCTTAGTGAGTCTAGCCAGGGGTTTGTCTATTATATTTACCTTTTCAAAGAACCAGCTCTTGGCTTGATTGATTTTTTTCTATTGTTTTTTTAATCTCTCTTTTATTTTTTTCCTCTTTGATTTTTATGATTTCCTTCCTTCTGCTGACTTTAGGATTTCTTGTTCTTCTTTATCTAATTCATTTATGTGGTGTGTTAAATTTTCAATTTGAGATCATTCTTTTTTTTTTTTGAGGAATACCTCTATTGCTAAGAACTTCCCTCTGAGCACTTCTTTTGCAGTGTCCCATAGATTTTTAGTGGTTGTGTCTTCATTATCATTTGTCTTGAGATTTTTTTTAATTTCCTTCTTGATTTCCTCATTGACCCATTGGTTTTTTAGAAGCATGTTTTTTAGTGTCCATGTATTCTGTTTTTTTTTCTCTTCTTTTCCTGTGGTTGATTTCTAGTTGCATGCCATTTTGGTCAGAGAAGATACTTGAAATAATTTCTGTACTCTTAAATTTGTTGAGGTTTGCTTTCTTCCCCAGTATGTGATCATTTCTTGAGAATGTTCCATGTACCCTTGAGAAAAGGTATATTCTGAAAAAGGACATCAACTGAATGCTGGCAGAATAACTTAAATCTCCAAAAAGTTCAAGAAACTCAACATTACTGGGTAGAACAAAAGAAAAAAAAAAGAGCTATAAAAGGAATCACAATGGAACAAGCATTCACAAGAGGGATCTTTGAACAGAAAGGGAACCCACACCCTCAGAAGCCACCTATCCCACGGAAAGATCAGTGGAGTCAGAGGGATCTCCAAGACACCAAGGAACACACAGCAGCAGGTCTGAGAACTGGAAAACAGAGTGAGAGAGGCACAGATCATCTGAACCACTGGTGCAGACACCATAGCCTGAGAAGCTCGGGTGGGTGATGGATGCTGAGACCTAGGCTCCAGAGGTCATTCCCTGGGAGCAGGCCAGGGTTGGTGTTATGGAGACAGCCTAAGAGTCTAGGGAGCAGTGTGCTGCAGGTAGGGGAAGTGGTACACTAAGGGTTGAGGTGTTGAAAGCCATGGCAGAGGGAACCCAGGAGAATGTATGGACACACAGGAGAGATAAGTCACCATTGTTGGGGAGGAGAAAGGAGAAGAGGCTGGTCACCACCATAGAAAACTCCTTGCACCCCAGCTTGTGTGCACCTGCCCCTTCATCACAGAGGATGGAGCAGCAGGTACAGCACCCTGTCAAGTGGGAAGCAGAGAAGCTGCACTATGGGCCTCACCCCCACCTGAAAGAAGCTTGCACCAACCCAACCCAGGAGAAGCTGCACGTTTTAGCAGCACTGTAGGCTGTGCCCTGACCAGGGGAAAGCACTGTGCTGCACCACATAGCTCTGGACAACCTCACCTGCCCCACAGAAAGCCGTGCACTGCTTTGCAGAGCTCTGGGTCTTGCCTTGACCCAAGAAGCCAGGTGCTGCTTTGCAGAACATGGGGTACACTCCGGGCCCACCCTGACTTGGAGAAGGCTTGAGCTGAACCACATAGCTCCAGGCTGCCTAATCCTTCCCTGCAAGAATCTATGTGCTGGGTTGCAGGGATCTGGGCCCACCCCAACATGGGGAAGCTGTGCACCACTCCTCCTAGCTCAGGCATCGTAGCTTTGGGAGTGTACCTTCTTCCTCAAACTTTTGAAATACTTTAAGGAGAATGGGTATAATTCCTCTTTGTATGTTTGGTAGAATTCATCTGTGAAGGCATCTGGTTTGTTTTTTTTAAATTTTGTTTTGTTTCCCTATTTTTCTGCCTTTTTTTAAGATTAACTCGCTTTGCATTATCATTTTTCCCTTTTTAGGGCTGCACATGAGGCATAAGAAGGTTCACAGGCTAGGAGGTGAATTAGAGCTGCAGCTGCACAGCTATGCTACAGCCACAACAACATGGGATCCCAGCCACATCTGTGCTCTACACCACAGGTTAGGGCAACACAGGAATCCCCTGTAAGAGGCCAGGCATCAAACCCACCTCCTAATGGCTACTAGGCAGGTTCATTCCTGCTGAGCCACAATGGGAAATCCCTTATTAATTTTATCTCTAGTATTTTCTGCCTAGATATATGTCTTTTATTTTTGAACCTCAATTTTTCCCCTGTCTTTTCAACTTTTAATATTTTCTTTGTGTGTATGTGTCTTCCCTCTACTAAATGCAATAACTTTATAAATTTTATTTGTAGGTATAAGAGTAAATAGTGTATAACTAGCATTTGGAATGACATTTAAGGTTGTGTTGATGTTCTCAACTCTAATCTTTTTGGAGTGTGAAGATGGGAATCAAAATGTTTTGAAGGAGTTTGGTATTTGATACATGTTGAGACTTATGATAGCAACTTTCCTTAATGATGCATTTATTTCTTTCCATAAGCTTGGATTTAGGTGATCCCATGAATAAATTAGGATAATCTGGCTTTGTTGTTTGTTCCATGCTGTTCAACCTCAATTTCCGTTTGTCATGTATTTTCCTGGACATCTTCAAAGTTATATTTTCTTTTCAAAGAAGAAAGAAACATGTACCCCCTCTCTATTATTCAGCCATAAAAATATGCAAAGTAATGCCTTATGCAGTAACATGGATGGACATAGAGATTATCATAGTGAAGTCAGGCAGACAGAGAAGGAAAAGTATCATATCACTTATACATGGAATCTAATAAAAATGGTAGAAAAGAACTTATTTATAAAAAAGAATGAAACACAGATTTCAAAACCAATCTTCCAGTTACCACAGGTGGAACCATTGTGGGGAGAGAAGAATCTGAAGGGTGGGACTAACATATACCAACTACTTTATAAAATAGATGATTAACTGGAACCTATTGTATAGCACAGGAAAATCTACTCAGTAGTTTTAAATAACCTATAGGGGAGGAAATAATGGATATATGTATATGTGTGACTGATTCAATTTTCTGTACTCCTAAAACAAAAGCAACATTATATGTAAACTGTACTGAAATAAAAAAAAAATCAAAAACCTATTCAGAGCAAGCCAAAGGGAGACGGGAACTAGGACAATGAAGCCCATTAAATGGGTGCTTTATAGATGTGATGGAAAATATTTTGAAAAAAAAAATGTGTGTGTGTGTGTTTATGCTGTACAGCAGAAATTGACACAACACTAAATCAAGTAAGTCTAATAAATATGAACAAATAAAATGAGTACATTCAAGATATTCAAGTAACATTCATCAGATAACTGATAAAAGAGATTTCAATGAACAGTACAATCTTTAATAAAATTTAACAAGGGGGGAAGGATCAAGATGCCAGAGGAGTAAGACATCATGCTCACCTTCTTCCACAAGCACATCAAAAAAGCAAATCTACATGTAGAATGATTTGCACAGAGTATTTACTAAATGCTGGTAAAAGACCTTAAACCTCCAAAAAGGGCAAGAAACCCTCAACACAACTGGGTAGAACAAAAGAAAAAAGAGAGAGAAAGAAAAGGAATCAGGACAGGACAAGCATTCCTGAGAGGGAGCTGTGAAAGAGAAAAGGAACCCACACCTTGGGAAGCCACCTAAATGACAGACAGACCAGCTGAGATGAAGGGACCTCAAAGTCACCAAGAAATGTGCAGCAGATGGACTGAGGAGAGCAAATTGGAGTGAGAGCTGCACAGATTATCTGCACCACAACACCAGACAACACAGCCTGAGATACTTGTGTGGGGGCTGGGTGCTGAGACTCAGCCTCTGGATGTCAATTCAGTGGAGAGGAATAGGACTTACTGTGTGGAGACAGCCTGAGGGGCCAAGGAGCAGTATGCCATGGCCTGGAGAGCAGAATACCACAGCTGAAGGAACCTGGGAGGAGATATTGGCTCACAGGAGAAACAGGGCACCATTGCTGGGGAGGGTGAAAGCAGGAGGGGTGGACCACCATTGGAATCTCCCTGTGCATGTGTAGACTCTCAGAGGGTGAGGTACTTCTGGTGCAGGCTAAGAGTGGCAAGAGGACCCTTGCTTGGGATATGTGAGACCCAGCCATTCTAGTGCAAGCTAGGGGCAAAGGGGGGGCTAAGCATGAAATGGTGTCTCTTGTGTATTTGCAGGCAGCAGGGACAAACCACCACAGTCATCTCAGAAACCAGAGGGAGGAGTGGCCTGCCACCACAAGGGGTCTAGGACAGGCTCCACCTGTGGCCCCAGTCACCTCAGAGGTTGGCAAAAAAGAGGACACTGCAACCAAGCACCACCAATTGTTTCTCTCACTCCCCTGGGAACACACCTACCCTGCTGCTGTCACAGCCAAATGCTCAAGGTAGCACCCACATGCTTGATCACTGTCTTCTCCCAGGGCTCTGCAGCTGGGAATAGCTTGTGAAGCACCTCCTGCATGTACTAAGTTGGATGGAATGCTTCTTACATGGTCTACAGGTGGTGGGTGGCAAACCACTGCAGTTATCTCTGACTCCAGAGATGGGTGTGAGCCACCACCACTAGGGGTCTGTGAAAGACACCACTTGATGCCCAAATCATCTCAGACAGCACAACAGAGGAAGGCCTTGCAACCAAACACCACATGTTGTTGCTCTTACTCCTCTGGGAACTCACACATTCTGCTGCTGCCACTGCCAATGCTCTGGGAACTTCTTACATCTGCCTAAGCCTCATTATCACTTCCCAGGGCCTTGCAACTAGGAATAGTCTACACCGCCATCCTGCAGGGCCTTGCTACTGTCAAGAGCCCCCAGACCAGGCACTGACTACTAGCCCTACCCATTGCCTCCTTCTCCCTGGAAACACACTTAGAACCCTGGGCTTAACAGCCTGCTCACACCAAAGAAAGAGGCAGCATATATCCAAACTCCCATGCTAAAAATAAATAGTAACCCCCCACAAAAACAAAGGGGTACTCTTACATAGAAGTACCCTCAAAGTCTACAGTTTGGTTTCCTTAAACTCACAGAAAAAGGAAAATATAAGCAAGATAGAGAAGCTCAGGTATGATTCCCAGTTGAAAGAACAGAAAAATTTGCCTGAAGCAACAAACAATGAAACAGACCTCTGCAGTCTGATAGACACTAGTTCAAAATGGACATAGAGAAAATGCTGAAGGAATTACGGCCGAATATCAAGGAATTAAGAGTGTATAGAAGCCATAATGCAGATTCCTTTAGGAACTAGAAAATATAAGGAGGAACCAGGAAAAATTAGAAAATTCATTTGCAGAGATGCAAACTGAGCTAAAGGCACTAAAATGCAGAATGAATAATGCAGAGGAATGAATTAGTGACTTGGAAGATAGAATAATGGAAATCATGCAAACAGGACAGGAGACAGAAAACCAAATTAAAAAAAAACATGAAAGCTATATAAGAGTTCTATGGGATAATATAAAGCCGGCCAATCTAAGCATGATGGGAATTCCAGAAGGAGAAGAAAAAAATAAAAGGGGGTATTGAAAACGTATTTGAAGGAATCATGTCTGAAAACTTTCCAAATCTAAAGGAAACTGATTTCAGGATACAGGAAGCACAGCATTAAACAAGTTGAACCCAAACAGGCCCACACCAAAACATGCTATAATAAAACTGGCAAGCATTAAAGATAAAGAGAGGATTCGAAAGGCAGCAAGAGAAACATAAAGCATTAATTATAAGGGAACCCCCCCAAGGCTATCAGATGTTTTCTCTACAGAAACATTAGAGGCCTGAAGAGAGTGGTAAGACATATTTAAAATTATAAAAGGGAAAAATTTGCAACCTAGAATACTCTACTCAGCAGAGATATCATTTAAAATAGTAGGGGAAATAAAGAAGTTCTCGAAGAAACAAAAGCTAAAAGAGTAACAAAAATACTAAAAGCATTCTAAAAGAAATATTGAAAGGGCTTCTCTAAATAAAAAAGAAGTATGAAGAAATAGAATGGAGGAAATCACAATTAGAAAACATTCACTTAAATAACCCAGTATACAGATCTAAAAGAGGGGAGGGAACCATACTGTAAAAGGTAATATAAACACAGAAACATGAACAGCAAAAGGACAAACTGTAGATATTAATAAAGGACTTCCAAATAACAGAATATGGGGAAGTAATGTAAGAAATCTAAAATTATTTTTTAAATGATGTGTTTGTGCCTCCATAACTATCAGGCTAAAGCAAGTATATATAGGAAGAGGTTAACATACTTAAAAAAAACAGGGAAGCACAAATCAAAACCAAACATTACATTCACAAAAACTAAAAAGGAAAGTACTCATGCATCAAATAAATGGAAATTATCCAACCAAAAAAGGAAAGGTACAATGGAAAAATATAGGATCGACTGGAAAACAAGATTTAAAATGGAAATAAATCCATATCTATCAATAATTACCTTAAATGTCAATGGACTTAATGCTCCAATCAAAAGACATAGAATCGCAGATTGTACAAAAAAGCGAAAGCCTCATTTGGGGAACAAGATGGTGGAATAGAAGGACTGGAGCTCAACTTCTCTTATAAAAGCAAAAAAACTGCAACCAAATGAGGAACAACCTTCAACCAAAGGGACTGGAAATTTTCAAAAAGATATCCTACTCCAGAAGACAAAGAGGAGGCCACATCAAGACATAGGAGGGGAGATTATATGATATAAGCAACCCCATACCTCCCAGGCGTGCAGCCCCACATACTGGAAAGTAACTGTATAGACAGAGACTCACTTACAGGAGTGAGAGATCTGAGCTCTGCATCAAATGCCCATACCTGGAGATCTGGCATTGGGGAGAAAGAGCCCCTGGAGCATCTCTCATTAAAGGGCAGTGGAGCTTGTGTGCAGGAGCTCCACAGGACAAGGGGAAATAGAGACCCCATTCTTGAAATGCAAACACATACTTTCATGTGAACTGGGTCCCAGGGCAAAGCAAATGCTCCATAGGAATTTGGGTCAGACCTGACTGCAGTTCTTGGAGGATCTCCTGGGAAAACAGGTGGTGACTGTGGCTTGTTGTGGAGCAAGGACATGGGAGGCAAAGCTCTCAGGAAAATTTTTCAGCATGTGTTCTTCTGGAGGTGGCCATTTTGGAAAAATCGGGCCCCACCCATCAGTGCTGAGAAGCCCCAGGCCAAACAATAATCTAGGTGGTATCACAGCCCCACCCATCAGTAAACAGGATGTCTAAAGTACCCCAAGGCATACAGCCACCTCGAATCTCACCCAGAGTCAAAGCCCCACCTATCTGAGGAATAGGAATCAGCCCACCTTCCAGTGGGCAGGCCCCAGTCCCTCCCATTAGGAAGCCTACAGCAAGTCCCCATACCAACTTCAGCCACAAGGGGGACAGACACCAGATTTAAGACAGGCTGCAACACTATCATCCGCAAAAAGGACACCACACCAAAAATCTATAAAAATGAAAGACAGAGAACTATAACTCAGATAAGGGAGAAAGAAAATCCCCCAGAAAAACAGCTAAGTGATCAGGAGATTCTCAGTCTCCAGGAAAAAGACTTTAGACTGTGCATGCTGAAGATGATGCAAGACATTGAAAATAAACTGGAGGCAAATATCGATAATTTAGAGCAAAGCAATACAAGATTTAAATCTTAAGCAACCAGAGATGCAAAATACAATAAATTAAGTAAAAAAATCATTAGAAGCAACCAACAGCAGAATATGGAGGCAGAAGAATGAATAAGTGAGGTGGAGGACAGACTAGTGGAAATCACTGATGCAGAACAAAAAGAGGAAAAAAAGATTGAAAAGCAATGCAGAGAGTCTCAGATAACTCTGGGACAAGGTTAAGCACAAAAACACCTATATTATAGGGGTGCCAGAAGGAGAACATAGAGAAAGGGACAGAAACAAATATTTGAAGTGATAATAGCCAAAAACTTCACTAAAAAGGAAAAGGACCCACTCACTCAAATCCATTAAGCACAACAAGTACCATATAAAATAAACCCAAGGAGGAAAACCCCGAGACATATATTAATCAAACTGACTAAAATAAAAGACAAAGAGAAAATATTGACAGGAGCTAGGGAAAAGTAACAATATATAAGGCAACCCTGGTAAAGTTTTTGGCAGATTTCTCAGCAGAAACTCAGTAGGCCAGAAGGGAGTGGCACGATATACTTAACGTGAGGAAAGGAAAAAAACTCCAACCAAGATTATTTACCCAGCAAGGCTCCCATTCAGATTTAAAGGTGAACTCAAAAGCTCTTCAGATAAGCAAAGCTAAGAGAATTCTGCAACACTAAACCAGCTTTACAGTGAATAGTAAATGAACTTCTCTATGCAGAAAAGAAAAGGCAAAATCAGAAATAAAAATACCACAAATGACAAGGCTCACCCGTAAAGATGTATATATATATGTGTGTGTGTGTGTCTATATACACACATATATACAGTAAATAATATATATACACATACATACAGTAAAATATATATATATATATATATATATATATATATATATATATATATAGTAAAGAATCAAAATCATCCATGCACAATTATGCTACCAAAATCAGAAATTGAGAGGAGGGTACAAATGCAGGATACTGGAGATGCACTTGCAATTAAGAGGCCAACAACTTAAAACAATCTCGTATATATATATTGACTCCTATATCAAAACTTCAGGGCAAATGCAAACCAAAAATCTACAATTGATACACAAATAAATAAGAAAAGTCAATTCAAATAAAACACTAATAATAGTCATCAAATCACAAGAGGAGAGAACAAGAGAATAAGGGACAAAAAAAGAGCAACAAAAACAAATCCAAAACAATGAATAAAATGGCAATCAGAACATACATATTAATAATTACCTTAAATGTTAATGGATGAAATGCCCCAACCAAAAGACATAGACTGACTAAATGGATACAAAAACAAGACCCATACATATGCTGTCTTCAAGAGACCCACTTCAATTCCAGGGACACATACAAATTGAAAATGTGAGGATGGAAGAAAATGTTCCATGCAAACGGGAATCAAAAGACACCTGGAGTAGCAATACCCATATCAGAAAAAATAGACCTTAAAATGAAGAATATTTTAAGAGACAAGAAAGGACACTTCTTAATAATCAAATGATCAATCCTAGAAGAAGATATAGCAATTTTAATTATCTATGCACCCCACATAGTATCATCACAATATATAAAGCAACTGCTAACAACCTTAAAAGGACAAATCAACAATAACCCAATAATAGTGTGGGACTTTAACACCCCACTTACAGCAATGGGATAGCTCATCCAGACAGAAAATCAATAAGGAAACACAGGTCCTGAATGAAGCATTAGACCAGATGGACTTACTAGATATTTTTAGGACATTCCCTCCAAAAGTAACAGAATGAATATTCTTCTCAAGTGCACATAGAACTTTCTGTAAGATTGATCACATCATGAGCTACAAATCAAGCCTAGATAACTTAAAGAAAATTGAAATCATATCAAGCGTCTTTTCTGAACACAACACTGTATGACTGGAAATTGACAACAAGAAAAAAATTGCAAAAACATGAACACGTGGAGGCTAAACAACATGCTACTAAACAACCAATGGGCCACTGAAGAAATCAAAGAGCAAATTAAAAAATACCTACAAGCAAAGGACAACAAAGATACTACACTCCAAAACCTATCAAATGTAGCAAAAGCCCTTCTAAGAGGGAAGTTTATAGCAATACCAGCCTACCTCAGGATAAAGAAAAAAACTCAAATAAACAACCTAACTTTACATCAAAAGCAGCCAGAGAGAGAATAGACAAGACCTAAAGTTAGTAGAAGGAAAGAAATGATAAAGATCAGAGCAGAAATCAATGAAATAGATATGCAGAAAACCATAGAAATGATCAATGAAATGAAAAGCTAGTTCTTTGAAAAGAGAAACAAAATTGATAAGCCCTTAGCCAGACTTATCAAGAAAAAAAGAGAGGGGACACAAATCAATAAAATTAGAAATGAAAAAGGAGAAGTAACATTGGACATCACAGAAATACAAAGGATCATGGGACTACTACATGAAACTATAATCCAATAAAATGGAAAATGTAGATGAAATGGACAAATTTTTAGAAAAGTACAATCTTCTAAGACTAAACCAAGATGAAACATAAAGATGAATGGACCAATCACAAGCACTGAGATTGAAACTGTGATTAAAGAACTTCCACCAAACAAAAGTCCAGGACCAGATGGCTTCACAGGCAAATTCTATAAAACATTTAAAGAGCTAACATGTATCCTTCTAAAACTACTCCAAAAATGTGCAGAGGAAGGAACAGTCCCAAACTCATTCTGTGAGGCCACCATCACCCTGATACCAAAACCAGACAAAGAAAAAGAAAAAAAAAATTACAGGCCAATTTTGATGATGAACATAGATACAAAAATCCTCAACAGAATCGCAAACAGAATCCAACAGTACATTAAAAGGATTGTACATCACAATCAAGTGGGTTTTATTCCAGGGATTCAAGGATTCTTCAATAACCAAAAAATCAATCATTGTGATACAGCACATTAACAAACTGAGGAATAAAAAACATGATCCTCTCAATAGATGCAGAAAACGCCTTTGACAATATCCAACACCCATTTCTGATAAAAACCCTTCAGAAAGTGTGCACAGAGGGAATCTATCTAAACATAATAAAGGCCATATATGACAAACCCACAGTGAATATCATTCTCAGTGGTGAAAAACTGAAAGATTTCCCATCAAGATCAGGAAAAAGACAAGGATCTCTGCTCTCACCACTCCTATTCAACATAGTTTTGGAAGGCCTAGCCATGGCAATTAGAGAAGAAAAAGAAATAAAAGGAATCCAAATTGGAAAGGAAGAAGTAAAACTGTCACTATTTGCAGATGACATGGTACTATACCTGGAGAATCCTAAAGACTCTACCAGAAAACTGTTTGAGCTCATCCATGAATCTGGAAAAGTTAAAGAGATGAAAAATGAGAAAGAGAAATTAAGGAAGCAATCCCATTTACCATTGCATCAAAAAGAATAAAATACCTAGGAGTAAACCTACCTAAAGTGAAAAAAGACCTTTACTCTGAAAGCTGTAAGGTGCTGATGAAAGAAATCAAAGATGACACAAACAGATGGAATGACATACCATGCTCTTGGATTGGAGGAGTCAATATTATCAAAATAACTCTACTATGCAAGACAATCTACAGATTCAAGGAATCTCTATCAAATTACCAAGGACATTTTTTCACAGAACTTGCACAAAATACTGTAAAGTTTGTTTGGAGGCACAAAGAACCAAAATAGCCAAAACCATCCTGAAAATGAAAAATGGAGCTGGAGGAACAAGGCTCCCGGACATCAGAGTATACTACAAAGCAACAGTCATCAAAACCATATGGTACTGGCACAAAGACAGAAACATAGATCAGTGGAACCAGATAGACAGCCAAGAATTAAACCCATGCACCTATAGTCAGCTCATCTATGACAAAGAAGGCAAGAATGTGCAATGGAGAAAAGAGAGCCTGTTCAATAAGTGGTGCTGGGAAAACTGGACAGCCACATGGAAAATAATGAAATGAGAACACTCCCTAACACCATACACAAAAATAAACTCAAAATGGATTGAAGACTTAGATATAAGCCAAGACACTATAAAACTCTTAGTGGAAAACATAGGCCAAACAATCTGTGACAAAACCACAGCAACATCTTCTCAGATCCCCCTCTTAGAGTAATGACAGTAAAAACAAAAATAAGCAAATGGTAATTAATTAAACTTAAAAGTTTTTTCAAACAAGGTAAACCCTAAATGAAACAAAAAGACAACCCAAAAAATGGGAGAAAATTTCTGCAAATGAAGTGACTGACAAGGGATTTATCTCCAAAATTTATAAACACCTTCTTCAGCTCCATACCAAAAATCAAACAACCCCATCAAAAAATGGGCAGAAGTGGTAAACAAGCAGTTGTCCAAAGAAGACATACAGATGGCCTAAAAACACATGAACAGATATTCAACATCACTAATTATTAGAGAAATGCAAATCAAAACAACTATGAGGTACCATCTTTCACTGACCAGAATGGCCATTATCAAAAAGTCTATAAACTATAAGTGTTGGAGAGGGTGTGGAACAAAAACTACACTATTACACTGTTTGTGGGATTGTAAATGGTGCAACCACTGTAGAAAACAGTATGTAGATTCCTTCTGAAACTAAAAATAGAGTTACAATCTGATCCAGCATTCCCAGTCCTGGGCACCTCTCCAGAGAAAACCATGACTTGAAAAGACACATTTACTCCAATGTTCATTGCAGCACTATATACACTAGCCAAGACATGGAAACAACCCAAATGTCCATTGACATAGTAGTAGATAAAGAAGATGTGGTACATATACACAATGGAATATTACTAAGCCATTAAAAGGAAAGAAATAACGGCATTTGCAGCAACATGGATGCACCTAGAAATTATCATGCTAACTGAAGTCAATCAGACAAAGAGACACCAAAGTCAAGTGCTATCACTTACATGTGGAATATGAATAAAGGACACAATGAACTTCTTTGCAGGACAGATACTGACTTTGAAAAACTTATGTTTTCCAAATGAGACAGGTTGGGCTCAGGGGAGATGCACTGAGCATTTGGGTTAGAAATGCTATAAAATTTGGTTGTGATGATTGTTGTACAACTATAAATGCAATAAAATTCATTGAGTAATTTTAAAAACTAAAAAAATAAAATGTTTTAAAAAAGCAAAAGCCTACAATATGCTGTCTTCAAGAGACTCACCTTAGAGAAAAAGACACATATGGATTCAGAGTGAGGGGACAGGAAAAGATATTTCATGCCAATGGACCAGACAGGAAAGAAGGAGTTTCAATTCTCCTATCACCCAAAGTAGACTTTAAAAAATGAAAACCATGAAGAAAGACAAAGAAGGACACTATTTAATGATAAAAGGATCTGTTCAAGAAGAGGATATTAGGAGTTCCTGTCGTGGCGCAGTGGTTAACGAATCTGACTAGGAACCATGAGGTTGCAGGTTCGGTCCCTGCCCTTGCTCAGTGGGTTAACGATCCGGCATTGACGTGAGCTGTGGTGTAGGTTGCAGATGCGGCTCGGATCCCGTGTTGCTGTGGCTCTGGTGTAGGCCAGTGGCTACAGCTCTGATTGGACCCCTAGCCTGGGAATCTCCATATGCCGTGGGAGCGGCCCAAGAAATAACAACAACAACAACAACAAAAAAAAAAAAGAAGAGGATATTATAATTGTCATCCCATACATGCCTAATACATACAACAAATGCTAACACAGATAAAAGCAGAAAGTGATGGGAATACAATAATAGTAGCAGACTTTAACACCCCACTCACATCAATGGACAGATCCTCTAGAGAGAAAACCAATAAAACCACAGAGATCCTAAAGGAAACAATAGAAAAGTTAGACTTAATTGACATTTTTAGGACATTACATCCAAAAAAATAAGAATATACATTCTTCTCAAGTGCATATGAAACATTCTCAAGGATCAACCACATATTGGGGCACAAAACTAACCCCAACAAATTCAAGAAATTACTTCAAGTATCTTCTCTGGCCACAATGGCATGAAAGTAGAAATCAACCACAGGAGAAGAAATGAGAAAAAGCACATTACATAGAGACTAAACAATATGCTCCTAAAAAACCCATGGGTCAATGAGGAAATCAAGAAGGAAATTGAAAAATACCTGGAGGCAAATGATAATGAAGACACAACCTTTCAAAAATCTATTGGATGGTGCAAAAGCAGTGCTCAGGGAAGTTAATAGCAATATAGGCATTCAAAGAAAGAGAAAAATCTCAAATTGATAACTTAACCCACCACCTAAATGAATTAGAAAAAGAAACACAAAGAAAACCTAAAGTTGGTAAAAGAAAGGAAATCATAACTATCAAAGCAGAAATCAATAAAATAGTGAATCAAAACAAAAGAAAAATCAATAAAATCAAAGTTAGTTCTTTGAAAGGGTAAACAAAATTGACAAACCTCTGGCCAGAGTAACCAAGAAGAGGATAGACAGAATCCAAATAAACAAAATGAGAAATGAATGAGAACAAATTACAATGGACAGCGCAGAACTAAAAAAAAAAAAAAGTAAGAGTATACTATGAAACATTTCAAGCCAACAAATTTGACAACCTAGAAGACACTTGCAGTTCACCAAATGTGAATCAAGAAGAAATAGGTTAACTAAGCATATTAGTCACTATAAATGACATTGAGTCTGTCGTAAAAACAATCCCTACAAACAAAAGCCTATGACCATATGGCTTCACAGGAGAATTCTACCAAACATACAAAGAAGAACTTATACCCATCCTCTTTAAACTTTTCAAAAGGTTGAAGAAGAAGGAACACTCCAAAGACATTCTATGATGCCACCATCACCCTAATACCAAACCAGACAAAGAAACCACCAAAAAGGAAAACTATAGGCCAACATCTTTGATGAATATAGACACAAATATTCTCAACAAAACTGTAGCCAACTAAATAAAACAACATATCAAAAGGATCGTATACCACGATCAAGTGGGATTCATCCCAGGTTCACAAGAATGGTTCAACATATGCAAATCAATCAATGTCATACACCACATTAACAAGAGAAAAGTCAAAAACCATATGATAATCTCAATAGATGCAGAAAAAGCATTTGAAAAAGTCCAATATCCATTCATGATAAAAACTCTTACCAAAGTGGTTATAGAGGGAACATTCCTTAACATAATCAAAGCCATTGATGACACACCCACAGCAAATATAATACTCAATGGGGAAAAGCTGAAAGCCTTCCCACTAAAATCTGGAAAGAGATAAGCGTGCCCACTCTCTCCACTGTTATTCAACATAGCACTGTAAGTCTTAGACATAGAAGTCAGATTTAAAAAAAAAGAAATAAAATGTATCCAAATTGGAAGAGATAAAATTGTCACTGTATTCAGATGACATGATACTATATATAGAAAACCTTAAGTACTCCACACAAAAACTGCATGACCTGATCAACAAATTCAGCAAAGTAGCAGGATACAAGATTAACATTCAGAAATTGGTTGCATTTCTGTATATTAACAATGAAATATTAGAAAAGGAATACAAAAATACAATAACTTTTAAAATCACACCCCAAAAAGTCAACTACCTGGGAATAAACCTGAACAAGGAAGTGAAAGACTTATATGCTGAGAACTATAAAACATTCATCATGGACATTAAAGAGGATTCAAGGAAATAGAAAGATACTCCATGCTCCTAGGTTGGAAAAACTAATGTTGTAAAAATGGTCATATTACCTGAAGCAATCTGCAGATTCAAGGCAATCCCTATCAAACTACCCAAGACATTTTTAACAGAACTAGAACAAACAACCCCCAAATTTATATGGAACAGTAAAAGACCCAGAATTGCCAAAGCAATTCTGAGGAAGAAAAACCAAGCAGGAGGAATAACTCTTAAAGACTTCAGGCAATATTAATGAGCCACAGTAATGAAGACAATGTGGTACTGGTACCAAAACAGACTTACAGACCAATGTAGCAGAACAGAGAACTCAGAAGCAAACCCAGACACCTATGGTCAATTAATCTTTGACAAAGGAGGCAAGAATATATAGTGGAAAAAAAGATGGTTTTTTCAGCAATTGGTGCTAGGAAAACTGGACAGCCACATGTAAATCAGTGACCCTGGAACACACCCACACACCATGCCCAAAAATAAAATCATAATGGCTGAAAGTCTTAGATGTAAGACAAGATACCATCAAACTCCTGGAAGAGAACATAGGAAAAACAGTCTCTGACATCAACCTTACAAATGTCTTCTCAGGTCAGTCTCCCAAGGCAACAGAAATAAAAGCAAAAATAAATCAATGGTAACTAATCAAACTGACAAGTTTTACACAGCAAAGGAAACCATTAAAAAACTAAAAAATAAAAAGACAACCTAAGGAATGTGAGAAAATAATTTCAAATGATTCAATTGACAAGGGCTTAATCTCTGAAATATGCAAACAACTTATACAACAACTCAAGATAAAAAACAAACAAAAAAATCAATCCAATGGAGAAATGGGTAAAAGACCTGAATATACATTTCCCCAAAGAAGATATACAAATGACTCACAAGCACACTAAAAAATCCTAAATCAGTACTGATTAATAGAGAAATGGAAATCAAAACTACTATGAGATAACAACTCACACCACTCCGAATGGCCATATTAATGAGGCAACAAATAACAAATGCTGGAGCAGGTGTGGAGAAAAGGGAACCCTTCTACACTGTTGGTTGGAATGTAAATTGGTACAACCACTGTGGAAAACAGTATGGAGGTTCCTCCAAAATCTAAATATAGAACTACCATATGACCCAGGAGTCCTATTTTGGGGCATCTATCCAGACAAAATTTTCCTTGAAAAAGACACACACACACATGTATGATCATTTCAGCACTATTCACAATAACCATGACATGGGAACAACATAAATGTCCATTGACTGATGAATGGATTAAGAAGATGGGTGTATATATGCAGTGAAATACTACTCAGCCATAAAGAAGAACAAAATAATGCCATTTGCAGCAACATGGATGGAACTAGAGAGTCAGACAGTGAGGTAAGTCAGAATGGGAATGACAGATACCATATGATATCACCTTTATCTAGAATATAGTATACAGCACAAATGAACCTTTCCTCAGGGGATAAAATCATGGACTTGGAGAACAGACTTTGGTTGCCAAGGGGGAGGTCTAAGGAGTGTGTTGGACTGGGAATCTGGGTTTAATATATGTAAACTATTGCTTTTGAATGATAAGCAATGAGATCCTGCTGTATAGTAACAGGGAACTATATCTAGTCATTTATGAGGGAGCATGATAATGTGAGAAAAAATAAGGCATATATGTATGTGTGTGTGAGACTAGCTCACTTTGCTGTACAGTAGAAAATTGACAAAACACTGTAAACAACTACAATGGAAAAAATAAATATCATTAAAAAAGAATCATAGAGCAAACAAAAATCTCAAAAAAATAAAATTTAATAATGAATGTGTTCATTCAACAAATGACCTCCTAAAATCAAAAAATAAAGTAGACTCATTTATGGATATTTTATGTGCTCAATGTATTCATATGCATACAAGTAGAAATTCAAATAGTAGAGTAAATTCTCATGGAAAAATAAAGCTATAAAATAGATACAAAAACAAATGGATTTAGGAGGGGGAGGGAGTGGGGTGGATTGGGAGCTTGTGGTTAATAGATGCACACTATTGCCTTTGGAATGGATTAGCAATGAGATACTTCTGTGTAGCCCTGAGAACTATGCCTGGTCACTTGAGATGGAGCATGATCATGTGAGAGAATAGAATGTGTATAGAATAGTATGTGTAACTGGGTCACCATACTGTACAGTAGAAAAGTAATTATATTGGGAAAAGAACAATTAAAAATAAATAAATCTGAAATTTTCTAAATAAAAACCATTGTGGAAAGATAAAAAATGAATACTAGAAGGCTGAAGTACTTTGACTTTACCCTTTGTTTTCCTGTTTGTTTTATTTGATTTCCATCATGAAGCAGAATTAATTTTAAAAGCAGCAAATAGAATAGGAATCTCCCCTGGGGGGAAAAATCCCTCTTCACATCCCTGGCTATGACCTGTCAGGGGAAACATGAACCTGGTAGGAAGGGCCAGGAAGGGGGTCTCCCCACATCACCTTCTGGGCTCCCATGCACAGGCACCTCCCTGAGGTTCCTCCTAAGGACAGTGTTGCCTCACAGTCTGCCCTGAGAACCATCTGCCTGAGAATCACCTGGCCCCAGATATCATGAATATGCATCACTGCATGTGGAGCTGGAATCTGCATCGTTAACAAGCTCCCTAGGCGATTCTACAGAACATCCAAGTTTAGGGACCACTGCCCTAGGGCATCTGTCCTGGAGGCAGGAGGAGGTAAACTGAGCAATTAACATAGGTTTAATGCATGTCTCTTTACCAAGAGCTTGGTGCCCTGTCCCCTTGGGTCCTTTCCCTGGTGACTAGAGCATAGTCTTCACCTCTCCATTTCTGAAGGGGGTGAATTAACTGAGGAGTAAGCTCCTGGATCATGACTTTTCTCTCTGATGCTGGTCAGAGGTTCAGGACTACAGAAGTTGTGGATGCATCTGGTCTCAGGGCATCCTACAGAAAAGGTGAGAAGCCAGTCCATACTCCTGTCATCTAGATCAACCAAGCATAAATTTCAGAGCAGATCAATACATCTTTCAGCAGGAGCAGGGGTGGTGATGGTGGTATGTGTGTGTGTACACAGGTGATTAGCACTTATCTGTGCCTTCCTTAAACCACCTCTGATTACTAGTTCTTAAAGATGTATAAAGAAGACATTCTTGGCTTCTCTCTGAACTTTCTTGATAACAGCTTTTTTCTTCTCATATTGTGCATGTTGATGAGGTCATGAGGGGTTGGTTTCTGTGTGTGTATGTGTGTTTGTATGTGTGTGTATGTGTGTATATATATAATTTTATTTATGTTTGAGTATAGTTTATTTACATTTTTTCATTTTAGGCTGTACAGAAAAATTACACAGTCATTTTTTATACACACACACACATATACATAGAAATATACATACATTATTTTTCTCATATTATATATATTTATTTATATTTATACAAACATCCTTTTTTCATATACATAATTTTTCTCATATTATATATATATATTTATATTTATACAAACATCCTTTTTTCATATACATACATTATTTTTCTCATATTATATATATATATTTATATTTATACAAACATCCTTTTTTCATATACATACATTATTTTTCTCATATTATATATATATATTTATATTTATACAAACATCCTTTTTTATACTATTTTTTTTAAACATGTTTTTTGTTTGTTTGGTTTTTTTTTTGTCTTTTTTTTTTTTTGCTATTTCTTGGGCCGCTCCCGCGGCATATGGAGATTTCCAGGCTAGGGGTTGAATCGGAGCCATAGCCACCGGCCTACGCCAGAGCCACAGCAATGCTGGATCCGAGCCGCATCTGCAACCTACACCACAGCTCATGGCAACGCCAGATCGTTAACCCACTGAGCAAGGGCAGGGACCAAACCCGCGACCTCATGGTTCCTAGTCGGATTCGTTAACCACTGTGCCACGATGGGAACTCCTATTTTTTCATATTTTATATATATATATATATATATATATATATATATATATATATATATATATTTATACAAACATCCTTTTTTTCATACTATCTTACATCATGTTTTATCCTATGAGATTGGTTATAGATGTTGTTGAATCAGAGAGGTAACAGAATGATGAACATGAGTACTAGTAAAAATGTATATAACTGGCAGTAATATTGTTAGTTTTCCAAACAGTGATATTGCAAGACTGAGCTCCAGGACACTTGGATTCCAAGCAATAGGTATGCTTCTCTTTCTTTGACATTTATATATAATGGATAATTTCACTATTTATTTTTGATCCACTTTGCTTTGACAATGTGTTGTTGAAACTTCCTCTAAATAAAACTTATTAATTGGTTTTATATTTCAGAAGTTCAATATTTTATAACTTGAAGGTCAAGATTATGTATGTTTGTAAATGTAGAGACAAAAACCGTAAATTATACAGATTTAATTTTACATCCATCTCCTAGGTCGTTTTTGTGCAAACAATTATACATAGCTGCAAATGATGATTAAGAGGTTGACTCTCTCCTAAATGAAGAAAATATTCCACTGAGCCAGGTTCTCTTCTGTATACAACTGTCTTGTCTGATAGTAAGATCTCTCAATTCACAAGATGATTCCATCCACTTTAAAGGATTTTTGTAGGGTTTTGGCAATGCAGACAGACCTTAGCATATTCAGCAGTAGAAAAGCATCCTGTTATCTGCTGCTGGAAATCATAATGTGATGGTTTCTGCTTCTCTTACTCTCCATTCATGCCAGCAGACAGGAGAGGAGCATGAGGAGAGAGAACCAGAGCAGCATGTCCGAGTTCCTCCTCCTGGGGCTCCCCATCCAGCCAGAGCAGCAGGGCATCTTCTTTGCCCTGTTCCTGGGCATGTATCTGACCACAGTGCTGGGAAACCTACTCATCATCCTGCTCATCAGACTGGACCCTCGCCTCCACACCCCCATGTACTTCTTCCTCAGCCACCTGGCCTTCTCTGACATTTCCTTTTCATCTGTCACTGTCCCTAAGATGCTGATGAACATGCAGACTCAGGATCAATCCATCTCCTATGCAGGGTGCATAGCACAGATGTATTTTTTCATATTTTTTACTGTTCTGGATGATTTCCTTCTGACCTCAATGGCCTATGACAGGTATGTGGCCATCTGTCACCCTCTGCATTATACCACCATCATGAGAGAGGGACTGTGTACCTTACTGGTAACTGTATCTTGGATTCTCTCCAGTGCCAATGCTCTGTGTCACACACTTCTTCTGACCCAGCTGTCTTTTTGTGCTGACAACACCATTCCTCATTTCTTCTGTGACTTTGGTGTCCTGCTCAAGCTCTCCTGCTCAGACACATCTCTCAATGAGCTGGTCATTTTCACAGTAGGACTGGCAGTCATCACCTTCCCACTAACATGCATCTTGGTCTCTTATGGCCACATTGGGGCCACCATCCTCAAGATTCCATCCACCAAGGGCATCTGCAAAGCCTTGTCCACGTGTGGCTCCCACCTGTCTGTGGTTTCTCTGTATTATGGGACAATTATTGGGCTGTATTTTGTACCCTCATCCAGCACCTCCAGTCCCAAGGACACAATTTCCTCTGTGATGTACACAGTGGTCACCCCATTGCTGAACCCCTTCATTTACAGTCTGAGGAACAGGGACATGAAGGGGGCCCTGGAGAAACTCTTCCACAAGGCCGCAGTCTTGTCTCAGTGATGTTTGCTCGTCTTTATAACAGACACACATAGTCACATAACTTCATATCCTTCAAGTCTAATCTTGAGTCCAGCCTGTAATGAATACTCAGTAAATATTTGGTAACTCGAATTGCAGTTACACTTATTCTGTATCTTCCTAGCAACTCATTAGTATAAATTGTGAATTTTCAATTTATATGGATTATTGCTTATTTACAATATTAAGCAATTACATAGCTAAGAGATCTTAAGTCAGTTCTTTTATTTACCAGGAATTTATTGTTCTCCACATATCTTTATTGAGGTTAAATTGATATATAAATTGTGTATATAGTTAAAGTGTTCAGATTGATATTTTGATGTGTATACATTGTGAAATAACCACCACAATCAAGTTATTTTCCATACTCATTATCTCCACACATTTAGCATTTTAATTTATTTGTGTGTGCAGTGAGAGGACTTATGATCCACTTCACTTGTAATTACTGTGTATACAATACAGTCTGGTTTGCTCTAGTCATTATGCTGTACATTCTAGCTCAGGAGAACTTATTCCTCTTGCACAAATGGAACTTTGTCCATTATGCTGGTGACAGAATCAAACTCTAAACAAGACAGATACTGCATGATATAATTTTATGTGGATACTAAAAAAGTCAAATTCATAGAGCAGAGGATAGGATGGTGGTAGCTAGGGCCTGGGGAGGAGGACATGAGGGTCCTTATGATTTGGTGGAAGCTCCAGGCTGACCAGGCTCCCATGGCATAGAAAGGTGACAGAGCTGGGACTTGGTAAAGTATGGCCTTTTGTTTCCTTACTTAACATTCAGCATTCTTTGCATGCTTTGGTTTGTCGGTGGTGGTGATGATGGTAAGTCAGGAGAAGAAACTGTAGAGCAACCTTCATTGCTCCAGGAAACAATCCATAGTTATGAGTTCAGTTCCTCCACTTAGGGACTCAAGGATTCTTCTGGATTTTAGAAATAATGATCACTCTAAGACACTACTTTTCCCTATGCTCAGGAGATCACTCTCAGATTAGTTTTTTCTGAAGTGTCTGATGGCATGTGTGTGTTTGAAAAATATTCTAACTCATTCCAGACTGGGAATGAGAGGACAAAGAAATCACATGTGTTCTGGAGTCTTCCACTTCCCCCAGTGAATCTGGTGTTTGTCTCATTCAGTGTCTTCATTATGAATCTTCATTATGAAAATCATTTCTACTCACCTTTCACACAAGTTTTATGTTATGAGACTAAGTTTTAATCTCTTTTCTTCTACGCCCAGTGATGGATGACATAGTTCTTCTTCAGACTGTACTTAGTTAAAGATGAATATGATAAAAACTGCTTCTGAGGCTCAACACCAAATAGCTGTCAGAGAATAATATTCAGGAAAACAGATCTCAATTGTAGGCTATACCTGCCAGAGTGTGTGGCCTGGGGCAATTCCCTCCATTCCTCTCAATATCCATTTCATCTTCTGTGGAAATTGAAAACATTGCAAAACATTTAAACTATGTTTGATTTGAAACAAATGCAATATGAAATTTGGCTTAACATGACCACGGGCCAAGCATAATGAACATTAGCTTTCCCTCAACAAAAGTGACGTATCAGTATCACCTTTGTCCCATGCATATGTACATATTTATATCTCTGCATCCAAGCCTTTATTGGAAGAAATTTTTTTTTTACTTCTTTTGCTTAATTACCTAGGAGTGGAATTGCTGGGTCAAGTGTATATTAAATTATATGAGAAACTGACCAACACATTCTCATCAAGGTTCAACATTATGCATTATGGCCAACCATATATGAGTGAGAGTTCCATTTGCTAATAGCATCCTCACTGCCTCTGGTATTGCCAGTCATCTGATATCAGCCATTCTAGTGGGTTTGCTGTGGCGTCTCACTGTTGTTTTCTTTTCCATTTATCTAATGACTAATGATGTTGAATGTCTCTATACAGACTGATCTGCTATCTTCTTTAGCGAAATATGTTTTCAAATCTTTTACCTCTAGTTTTAAAAAAGAATTGGCTTGCTTGTCTTTTATATGTGTTCTGGATCCACATCTTTATGAGAAATATGTTGTATAAATATTTCCTCCCAGTCTGAAGCTAGTTTTTTTTTATTCTATTAAGAGTTTCTTTTGAAGATTAGGTGCATCTTATTTTTATAAAGTCCAAATTATTATTTTTTTCTAGGTCGTGACTTTTGTGTCCTATTCAGTAAATTTTGATAGCCCATATTTTCCAATTTTGTGTCCAATGTTCTCTTCAATGTAGTTTTCTCATTACAGTTCTTATCCATCTGACGCATTTTTAGTTATATGTTTTTCATGTGGTGCAACACAGGACTGTTCATTTAAGACATATTGATATTGAATCATGCTGGCCCTGTTTATTGAAACAATATCCTTTCCATATTCAAATGCCTTGGTGCATTTGTAAAATATTATTTGACCTTATATATATTGTTCTATTTCAAACTTATTCACTCTATTCAAATTATTAATCAATCTATATTCCTATCCTCATGCAATTATTATTTCCATTGCTATGCATTAAGAAACACTTTTGAAATTAGGTCAAGTAACTCTGGTGGTTTGTTTCTCATTTCTAAGTTATTTTGTCTATTTTTATTCCCTTTCAGTTCAATATAAAATTAAGACTTAACTTCTAAAGTAGGCTCTGTTATTTTGATTTTGATTACATTGAGTCTATAGGCTAATTGCGGGGTGAACCCCCTCTATAATTTCATTGAGTTATCCAATTTATGTGCAAAATATATCTCTTTTATTTATGTCCTCTTTAATTTCACCCATGAATGTTTTGTAGTTTTTAACAATGTGTATTGCACACATTTTGATAAATTCATCCATGTGTATTTTTTGGTTTTTCTACTTCTATAATGGTATATAGAAATTCTCCATTTGCAATGCTACTGCTGGGACAGAGACATACAATGAATTTTTTGGTTTAATTCATTAATTGTTTCATGCTACATTGTTAAACACATGCAATTCAAATAGATCTAGAGGGAGATTTTTTGTTTGTTTTCTTTCACTATTTTTCTAACTTTGCTTAGATTGATTTGGTTTGTATCAGTCTTTTTTTTTATTTTATTGGCCTCACTAATGCCATATGGAGGTTTCTTAGCTATGGGTCAAATCAGAGCCATAGTTTCATGTCTATACCACAGACACAACAGCAAAGGATCTGAGTTGCATATGTGACCTATATCACAGCTTAGGGCAATGTGGGATTCTTACACATTGAGCGAGGCCAGGCATCAATCCCAAATCCTCATGGATTCCTTCCAGATAAGCCACAATGGGAACTATCAGTATTATTCATTTTCTCTATTATCTTCTTAGGTAAATATCTTTTTTTTTGAACCTAAGGTTTTCTCCTCAGTCTTCTCAAATTTTGATATTGTCTGAGTGAGTGTGTGTGTGTCTCCTATGCTAAACACAATAAGTTTACAAATTTTTACATAAATATAAGACTCAACAGCATCAAACTAGCATTTGGACTGACATTTAAGGATGTGCTGATGGTCCCCTTCTAGTCTGTTTGGAATGTGAAGATGGGAATCAATATTTTTTGTTGTTGCTGAAGTCTATTTATTTATTTGTTTTTAATTTGTATAATGATTTTCATTTTTTTCCACTATCACTGGTTTATAGTGTTCTGTCAATTTTCTACTGTACAGCATGGTGACCCAGTTACACATACATGTATACATATCTTTTTCTCACATTATCATGCTCCATCACAAATGACTAGACATGTTCATTGTAGCACTAGTCAAAATAGCCAAGACGTCAGTCGCATTTCTATATACCAGCAATGAAATATTAGAAAAGGAATACAAAAATACAATATGTTTTAAAATTGCACCTCACAAAATCAAATACCTCGGAATACACCTGACCAAAGAGGTAAAGGACCTATATGCCAAGAACTATAAAACTTGAATCAAAGAAGATGTAAAGAAATGGAAAAATATTCCATGTTCCTGGATTGGAAAAATCAATATTGTAAAAATAGCCATACTACCCAAAGCAATCTACAGATTCAATGCAATCCCTATCCAATTACCCATGACATTTTTCACAGGACTAGAACAAACAATCCAAAATTTTATATGGAACCACAAAAGACCCAGAATCACCAAAGAAATTCTGAGAAACAAAAACCAAGCAGGAGGCATAACTCTCCCAGACTTCAAGAAATACTACAAAGCCACACTCATCAAAACAGTGTGATACAGACAAACAGACCAATGGCACAGAATAGAGAACCCGGAAATGAACCCTGACACCTATGGTCAATTCATCTTTGACAAGGGAGGCAGGAACATAAAGTGGGACAAAGAAAGGCTATTCAGCAAGCATTGCTGGGAAACCTGGACAGCTGCATGCAAAGCAATGAAACTAGAACACATCCTCACACCATGCACAAAAATAAACTCAAAATGGCTAAAAGACTTAAATATATGACAGGACACCATCAAACTCCTAGAAGAAAACATAGGCAAAACACTCGGACATCAACATCATGAATATTTTCTCAGCTCACTCTCCCAAGGCAATCGAAATTAGAGCAAAAATAAACCCATGGGACCTAATCAAACTGAAAAGCTTTTGCACAGCAAAGGAAACCCAAAAGAAAACAAAAAGACAACTTACAGAATGGCAGAAAATAGTTTCAAATGATGCAACCGACAAGGACTTAATCTCTAGAATATATAAGTAACTTATACAACCCAACAGCAAAAAAGCCAATCAACCAATGGAAAAATGGGCAAAAGACCTGAATAGACGTTTCTCCAAAGAGGATATACAGATGGCCAACAAACACATGAAAAAATGCTCAACATCGCTGGTTATAAGAGAAATGCAAATCAAAACGACCATGAGATACCACCTCACACCAGTCAGAATGGCCATGATTCATAAGTCCACAAATAACAAGTGCTGGAGGGGCTGTGGAGAAAAGGGAACCCTCCTGCACTGCTGGTGGGAGTAAACTGGTACAGCCACTATGGAGAACCGTTTGGAGATACCTTAGAAATCTATACATAGAACTTCCATATGACCCCACAATCCCACTCTTGGGCATATATATTCAGACAAAACTCCCCTTAAAAGAGAGACATGCACCCTCATGTTCATTGCAGCACTATTCACAATAGCCAGGACATATAAACAACCCAAATGTCCATCAACAGAGGATTGGATTAGGAAGAAGTGGTATATATAAACAGTGGAATACTACTTAGCCATAAAAAAAGAATGGCATAATACCATTTGCAGCAACATGGATGGATCTAGAGAATCTCATCCTGAGTGAAATGAGCCATAAAGGCAAAGACAAATACCATAGGATATCACTTATAACTGGAATCTAATATCCAGCACAAATGAACATCTCCTCAGAAAAGAAAATCATGGACATGGAAAACAGACTTGTGGCTGCCTGATGGGAGGGGTAGGCAGTGGGAGGGATCGGGAGCTTGGGCTTATCAGACACAACTTAGAATAGATTTACAAGGAGATCCTGCTGAGTAGCATTGAGAACTTTGTCTAGATACTCATGTTGCAACAGAACAAAGGGTGGGGGAAAAATGTAAATGTAATGTATACATGTAAGGATAACTTGATCCCCTTGCTGTACAGTGGGAAAATAAAATAAAAAAAATAGCCAAGACATGAAAACAACCCAAATGTCCCTGGAGAGATGATTTAATTAGGAAGATAGTGGTATATATACACAATGGAATACTACTCAGCCATAAAAAAGACAAAATAATGCTATTGCAGCAACATGGGTGGAAATAGAGACTCTCATACTGAGTGAATCTGAAAGAGAAACAAATACCATATGATATCACTTATATCTGCAATCTAATATACAGCACAAATGAACCTTTCTGTAGAAACAAAAGTCATGGACTTGGTGAATAGACTTGTGGTTGCCAAGGCAGAGGTGGAGGGATTGGAATGGATTGGGAGCCTGGGGTTAATAGATGAAAACTATTGTATTGGAATGGATTAGCAATGAGATCCTGCTGTGTAGCAGTGGGAACTATGTTTTTTTTTTTACATTTCAGATCATTGCACAATTTACATTTTCTGACCTGCAAACAGATACCTCAAACAGAAGTTTTTTTTTTTTTTAATTATCAAACTAGGTACATCCAAAAATGCAATAGTTACACATGACAATTAATTCACAAAGTGTAATTTACCAGGACGTATCCTAAGAATTTAGAAACAGTCTGTCAGTCAGGAGAAATCTGACCAAATTTAGCAATCAACTATTTACACGTTCAAAGACAAACCTATCTAAACTCCCAAATCAGAAGTTTGAAAGTTTTTAAGTCTCCATTAAACAAGAGAGTGACAATTCAAACCTAGCCAGCCTTGACAGTCTTAATTACCCTATACCGGGCTACTTCCCCAGTCTGGAACTCTACAGCAAGCATCTCAGTTTGTCAAACTACTAAGTATCAAACTCTTGTGCCATTATGCACATAGAAGGGCAAAGTGTGCATTAATTAAAAAGCAAGTAGTCATTAAACATCCAAACTATTCCCCCAGCTCACCAGCCCTTAGTATGATCCCAAATATGCAACCTGTGTCACACAGTGACAGGCTATATTTTGTATGTGTATGTATCTATGTATATATATACACACACACACACATATATGTACATGTGCGTGTACATATACACACACACAGTACTAGGTACAAATGGCAATTAACAGTCCCTGAAGAAATTCATTTTCAGTTGAGGCTATGGCTCCTGTGCCTTGGGATGATTTTATACTTCAAAACTGAAAAACACTGCTATAATCTAACTTCCTTAACACAAAATTTGATTCCTTGTTCAGTTTCAGCTTCTCGGTCTAAAACTGGCTATAAGGTTAAGTACAAAAAAGCAGCCAAATGAGTGAAATTTCTCTCTCCAGTTTGGCCAAGGTATTTTGTAGACTAGAAAATCTATAGTGCCTTCCAAAGGTTCTTGCCTACCTTACTGTCCATGTTCACGTTTCAAACTGTGTCAACAGAGCCCGCACTTCAGGGATAAGCTGCTTGGCAGCCATAGTTGCCTCTGTGATAGCCTCATGATACAGGCCCTTTCTCTTCTTATTAAAGTGTGACTGGAAGATTTCTAAAAAGGGGGAGAGTTGTGAAAGAGCCAGGAAAGATGTTGTTGGAGACCCAAATCATGAAATACAGGCCTCCTGTCAGACTAAAATGCTGTCATCTTTCCAGCTCACAGTTATAGAAAGAATATGGGCTGGCTGCCAGGGGAAGCCATATATCTTGACCTAAACAATGTCCCCTACACATATGTTCCTGCCATCTGGTGTGATGCACTTAGAGACATTTTTGGAAAAGACTTTCATTTTCAAGGAATTACTGAGCTTTTTCTCTTCCTTTGAAGAGGAGGAAGTGGAGGATGTAGAAGGTGAATGCATACACCCTGGAGGAAAATCAAAGCATTCAGAAGAACTACACTCAGAGTTGGAGGATTTCAAATCATCTGTGGTATCAATGCTAAACACTGAAGCATTGGAAGCATCAGATTTCTTTTGATTTAGGGTCATGTAAACAGAGATATTGCTTTTGCTGCCCTTTTTGCCCAGTGTCTGTGGTTCATCCTGCTCACCAGGCACAGGCACTTCAGTTGTGTCCTGAACCTCACTGTTGGCCTCTTCAGGGCCTTTGGAAGGACTCTGATTTTCTGAAGTGACCTCACCTGCTGAGGAGGTAGAGGTGCAGCAGGACTGAAGCTAAGGTACCATCTTGCCACTCCACATTTCCTCCAGTCCTGTCTTCAGAGAAGAGTCATTTTCTTCATTCCTATACCTCTGTGGTTTTAAACGAACTGGGGTGGAAAGGAACCTGACCTAGGATTATGATATGGATGTGTGAAATGGACTTTTGAATGCACACTTCTGGAAAGAGAGGTGTCACTTTGCTTCTTCTGTGCCTTTTCTTTGGCAGTTTTCAAAACTTCCCGAGCTTTTGCATGATCCATGTTCTTACTCTGGAGCACTTTTTTAGTACTTAACTGAGTTTTGATGTATTTGCCTGAGCAGAAACTTTGACTACTCTGCCTCTACTGTGAGCAATATTTGAAACCTTAACATTTTTTCTTTTATGGCTTTCATTTTGGTTTTTCCCATTCACTTTATGGTCAGTTTTTGGTTTTTTTTTGTTCACAGTAGTTACACTTTCATTTCTCTGTTTTTTATCTTCATATTTAGAAGAGTCACTTGCACTACTACCTTTTCTAATTCCTTTTTTTCAGCAACAACACTGTTTTTACATTTGTCACATAAGACTTGCCTGGGTCGTAGTTTAATAGCATTCATTATTGAAGTAGGTTCTTCCCTGTACATTTTCCATTTGGGTCACTTAATTTTCTGAGGAGGTGGCTGAGGTATTGATTGGTTATATGTGTTCCTGATAAACAAAGGGAGAGGATAAGGTGCTCCCTCATGGAAAAGAGGCACTGGTTTGGAAGTCTACAAGGCTTTCCGCCAAGCTCAACTTGGGAGGTGGGACAGGAGAAGGGACATCAGGGACAGCACCATTCACTTTACGCTTCACTTCTGTCCCTGCTTGGAATGTATTAATTTGGAGCTGCATGGCCTCAGGTTTATCCTTATATCCCCTTTTGGGATATATTGTCACAGGGACCCAGTGGGACCCAAACTGTTCCACCAGAATGGCTGTATATCTTTCCCACCAAAAGTACAGCTATTGCACCATACAGTTCATGGTGTCTTTTAGACAGATCCATGAGGACCTGGGAGAAGAGCTTCTCCCAGAGGTGGAACGACAGGACGAGGGCGTCTTCAAGGATGTGGTCCAGCGTGGCACGCACCTCCAAGCCGGGGGTCAATTGCGACACTGGTGGAGTCCCCGCCTGCCGGCAGGAGGGCCAGGGCTGCTGGCTGGGGCAGCGGTAGTTCCTGGAACTCTTCAGGAGCCGGGTGGCTGCTCGAACGGTGGTGCAGGGGAAGGTGGAAGGTCAGACCCTTCCTGAGGGGCGGCTGCCATGAGCTCCACCACTCCGTCAGGCATTTCCTCTGCCTCCAGCTCCAGCCTCACCGCCTCTGGGCTACTGGCGAGCTCCGGCGGCGGCGGTGGCGGAGGTGGCGCTTCATCTGCCTAAGGAGAAGAGTGCTGCCCCGTTGGCCTTGGCGTCAGGCACAGGTGCTTCACTACTGTGACTGGGAGGGGGTCAGTGCTGGTCTCGCTGCCTGGGATGGGCTCCATCTCCCGCTTGACCTCGCTGGCGCCCCCCCTCCCCTGGGAACGCTGCAGTTGCTGCCGCTTGTGCAGCCATGGCAGCATTTTCTTCCAGGCTTCTCCCTCCTCCAACTCTGGCTCAGTCAATTCTTATTACTAGTTGCTAAAGATGGATAGAGGGGACATTCTTGGCTTCTCTCTTTGAACTTTCTTGATAATAGCTTTTTTCATTTCAGATTGTGCGTGTTGATGAGCTCATGAGAGGTTTTTTATATATGTATATAAGTAAATATATAATTTAATTTTTGTTAGAGTATCGTTGATTTATATTGTTGTGTCAATTTTGCTGGATAGTGAAGTGACCCAGTCATAAATGTATATATATATTAAGGTATTTTTATAATATATATATAATATATAAACATATAAATATATTTATAAGTATATATATATATACACACACACACATATTATCTTCCATCATGTTCTATCCTATGAGATTGGATAGAGAGGTTGTTGAATCAGGCAAGGTAGGAGAATGACAAACATGAGTACTAATAAAAACATATAACTGGCAGTAATATTTTCAGTTTTTCAAGACGTGATATTGCAAGACTTAGCTCTAGGACACTTTGACTCCAAGCAACAGGGATGCCTCTTTTTTCCTTAACCTTTATATATAATATATAATTTCACTATTTATTTTGGATCCACTTTGCTTTGACTATATGTCATTGACACTACATCCTAATACAACTTATTAATGTCTTTTACATTTCAAAAAATCAGTATTTAACAACTTGAAGGTCAAGACTTAATTTGTTTCTTAATGTACAGAAACAAAATGTAAATTATGTAGATTTAATTTTATATCCCTCTCCTAGGTCATTTTTTTCTTTACCAATTATACGTAGCTGCAAATGATGACTGAGAGGCTGACACTCTCCTAGATGATGGAAAAATGCCACTGATATATTTCTCTTCTGTATCCAACTTTCTTATCTGATAGTAAGTTCTCTCATTTCACATGATGATCCCATCCACTTTAAAGGATATTCATAGGGTTTTGGCAGTGCAGACAGACCTTGGCATATTCAGCAGTAGAAGAGCCTCCTTTGTATCTGGCTGCTGTAAAACATAATATGATGGTTTCTGCTTCTGTCAACCTCCGTTCATTCCCGGAGGACAGGAGAGGAACATGAAAAGGGAGAACCAGAGCCTCGTGTCCAAGTTCCTACACATAGGACTCCCCATCCAACCAGAGCAGCAGGGCATCTTCTTTGCTCTGTTCCTGGGCATGTACCTGACCACAGTGCTGGGGAACCTGCTCATCATCCTGCTCATCAGGCTGGACCCTCACCTCCACACCCCCATGTACTTCTTTCTCAGCCACCTGGCCCTCACAGATGTCTCCTTTTCATCTGTCACTGTCCCTAAGATGCTGATGAACATGCAGACTCAGGATCAATCCATTCCCTATGCAGGGTGGGTAACACAGACCTATTTTTTCTTATTTTTTGGTTGGATTGTTAACCTTCTTCTTGCAGGGATGGCCTATGACAGGAATGTGACCATTTATAACCCTCTACCAGAGCAGATATATTTCTCATGCCATCAGCATGAGAGAGGAGCTTTGTATATGTGTGTTGGCTGGATCCTGGCTCCTTTCCTGTGCCATTGCCCTGACCCACAGCCTTCTCCTGGCTCAACTGTCCTTATTTGCTGATAGCACCATCCCCCACTTCTTCTGTGACCTCGCCGCTCTGCTTAAGCTGTCCTGCTAAAACACCTCTCTCAATGAGCATGTCATATTCACTCTAGGGTCTGTTGGTCTCATTTTTCCACTGAGTGGCATCCTGGGCTCTTATGACCACATTGGGGTCTCTATCCTGAGGGTCCCCTCTGCTAAAGGGATCTGAAAAGCCTTGCCCACCTGTGGCTCCCACCTCTCTGTCATGTCTCTATTCTATGGAATGAGATAGCAGTGTACCTTTTCCTCCTCATCAGGCCAGTCCCATGACAAAGACATCATTGCTTCTGTGATGTACACAGTGGTCACTACCATGTTGAACCCTTTCATCTACAGCCTGAGAAACAGAGACATGACTTTGACTCTGGGGATTCTTTTCAGAAGAAAACTTTTTGCCAAGTCAGAATCACCTAACCATGTTCTTATTTCATTCACTGACCTTTTTAGAAAAGCCTTAAAAAGTTGTATTTTGTTCACCTATGTCTCTAGCATTTTTCTTCACTGTCCTTTAAATGATCATTATTTTTGGAAAGATCTATATCCCTTCAGACATATCTCTTGTCCATTTATTGTTCCATAACCCTAAACGTGGCATTACCCAAATAATACATTCAACTTTTGGTCTTCAATGCACCAAACTCCTGTGCATGTATTTGTAAGTGTGGTTAAATTTTCTTTCAATAAGTTATATTATTATTAAATTTGGCTTTTTTACATCTCTTTAAAGTGTGTATATATATTTTAATTCTTATTATGGTCATCTCTTGGGCATTGGTTTTTAAATTTTTAATTAATTAGTTAATTTGAAATAGTCGACTTATAATGTATTAATTTCAGGTGTAGAGCAACATGATTCAGTTTTAAATATATTATATACCTCATATATTTTTCAGATTGTTTTCTGTTATATTATATTACAAAATATTGAGTATAGTTCCAAGTTCTATACAATTGGTACTTGTTAGTTATCTGTTTTATATATAGCAGTGTTTATATGTTAACCCCAAACTCCAAATTTGCACTCCCTTTTTCTTTTTTTTGTAAGCATGTTTGTTTCTATGTCTGTGGGTCTCTTTCTTTTTTGCGTATACGTTCATTTGTGTCATTTCTTATTAGATACCCTATGTAAGGAATATCATATGATATATGTTTTCTATATCTGGTTTACTTCATTTAGTATGATAATCGCCACCTCCATCCTTGTTGCTACAAATGGCATTATTTCATCCTTTATATAGCTGAATAATATTCTATTAAATATAGGTACCACATCATCTTTATCATTCATCTGTTGATGGATGATTTCATTGCTTCCAGGTCTTGGCTTCTTGCCTTCCAAAGCTACAAACATTCAGTTAAGACTTCAATGTTTACTTATAGTAGAGTCCAAAATGCTTATCTTTGCAATGCAGTATCAGCTTAATAAGGTACTTTGAGGGTTTGCTGTGTTGTGATTCCATCTCTTGCATCTAATTGTGTGTATCTTTGCACACTTATATAATGTCCACTTATGTTTTCTTATGGTCAAAATGTGTATAATAATATTTGTTTGGGTTACTGGGAAGATTTATTTTGAAAGTGCGTGTAAAATACTCGGAACAGTGCCTGGAACTATTGACATTGGCTTGGAAGCCTGGATTGGTAACATTTTTGATAACAGGGGATTTTAAGAGACTCAAAACAAGTAGCATGCAGCAAACTATACAGAAAGCCCATGACATTGCTTCCGTACTTCTCTTCAAATGATTTTCATATCCTTTTTAAGAGGAAATGCATGATTGATACCTCTTACCTTGTGTCCTGTTCACATTTTCATCTTAGAAAATTATAGAGATTTGACATGGCTTGATGTAAAGATATAAACTTGAACATGGAGAGGTCTAAGGTCTTGTGCTCAATATGGCACAAAGCAGTTGTTCAATAACTATTGAATGAAGAATAAATATCTGTTGGTTTCTTTGGGAAAAGACTTGGTTAATGTGACTGTTTGATATATTATTGGAGCCAGAATTGGAAAGACTGATTCATTCACCAATAATTAAGATAAATAAAGGGAGAGTAGCAAAAATTAAGACTTTTCATAGGACAGACGACATGACTATAGCATTAGGGCATGTTCACTGACATTTCCCCCTTTCGCTAATTCCCGGCTGTGGCAAGAAGAGCATGAGGAGGGAGAACCAGAGTTGTGTGTCCGAGTTCCTCCTCCTGGGGCTCCCATCTGGCCAGAGAAGCAGGGCTTGTTCTTTGCCCTGTTCCTGGGCATGTACCTGACCACAGTGCTAGGGAACGTGCTCATCATCCTATTCATCAGGCTGGACCCTCACCTCCACTCCCCCATGTACACCTTCTGTATCACTTGGCCCTCACAGATGTCTCCTTTTCATCTATCACAGTTTCTAAGATGCTGAGGAACATGCAGATTCAGCAACAATCCATCCCCCATGTAGGGTGCATTTCCCATACGTATTTTTTCATAATTTTTGGTTGTTTTGACAGTTTCCTTCTCACAGTGATGGCTTATGACAGGTATGTGGCCATTTGTCAATTTCTCCACTACAGCACCATCATGAGGCAGGAACTCTGTGTCTCCTTAGTATCTGGGTCCTGTTTCCTCTGTTGAATCCACTGTCTGTTGAACACCCTCCCCTTTGTCCAACTATCTTTCTTTGTGGAAAATACTATCCCCCACTTCTTCTGTGACCACAGAAGTTGAGCTGTTCAGACACCTACCTCAATTTGCTGCTCATCTTTGTTGTGGGAGGACCCATTTTCAACCTGCCTTTGAGTAGTATCCTGTGCTCATATATTCATATAGGGACTGCAGTTCTGAGTGTCTCTTCCACCAATAGACTCTTTAGAGATTGTTCCACCTGTAGCTTCCATCTCTTTGTGGTGTCTTTATACTATGGAACACTTGCTAGTGTTTACTTTTTTCCCTCATGATGCAACTCCAATGACAAAGACATAATTGCTTCCATCGTATATGCAGTAGTTACTCCCATGCTGAAACCCTTCATCTATAGCTTCAAGAACAGAGACATAAAACGGGTGTTAGAGATATTTGTCAATAGGGCTAACTTCTTGAAGTGACAATCACTAAATCCTCTTATTGCAATCTTAAGCACAGTGAGATATACCTCCCAAAACCATCATATGTTTGGCAACTCTGTAACTTCAAATGAATATGCATTCAGCTGTCATATATCGCATTAATAAGTCAATATGGTCCAGTCTGTGATTTGCATTTTTAAACATTCTTGATCTTTAATTTTTCTGCTTCTTTATCATCTCTTATAAAATATGTTAAAAATCTTGTACAAAATATGTCATCTAATTATGATTGTGGCTTTTTGCCTTTTTCTCCTCTCAGATATGTCTATTTTTGCTTATATATTTTTATACTATGTTATTGAGAACACACTGATTTGGCATTATGTTCTGCTCCTTGTGGACTTATTTTTCTATGTAAGGTGTGTACTGAAATTGCCTTTTAGTAGCTTCATGCTGATTGTGAACATCTCTTTTCAATGCCACAGTGTATGACTGTGGGGAGCCAAGAAGATGCAAGGACTCAAAAAGAAAGGACCTTGCCTGATGGCAGAAAAACCTGAAGGCAAGTTCCTAATCAAGGAAGGGAGCTCACCTCAATGGTACAAGCCAAAGGTGGGCTCCTGGTCATGACAAAAAGCTCACCTGAATGGTTCAAGCCAAAGGTGGGCCTCTAGACAGGATAAAAATCTGCCTGAATCGTACAAGCTGAGGGCAGGCCTCAGGTTACACAGCTCTCATTTTGATGTTGATGGGGAAGAATTGGGACTTTCCTTGGAAAGCAATTTCCACATTTGCGCTGGAGAACATGGATTGTTTCTCAGGCGACCTAGTCTATCCTGTTGTTTTATTTGTTATTCAGTTTTCCTCAGTCTTTCCTGATTATTTACTTATTATTCTTATTTTCCATTCTTATTTTTCCTGTGGTGATTTGTGATTTAACAAAGTTACAACAATAATATAATAAAAATTTCATCCTGAAGGACTTTTCCCTATTCATATCCAAATTAATTAATATATAGTGTTTATATACTAATTAGCTATACAGTAAACTTTAGAGTTAGGACTTTAATGAGTTCATAGAAGTTAGATATATATTATTCTTGACCAAAAGACACCTAGCTATGAATTATAGAAGATTTTAAGTGATATCTAGTTAAGTTGGTTTATATTTTCTTACACTGTCTCTCTGCCATAATGCTTTAAAGATAAGCACCAGTCTAAAAACAAGATTTGTAAATTCCCAATTCTTGTATCCGTGACCTCTTCAACTTGTGGAGACTCGCTGACTATGGGGTGATTTGTACTGAGTCTCCTCCTTTCCACATGATGTATTGTACCTAATTGCCCTTAAATTGTACTCACTAAATGTAGTTAAAACAAAGATGTCAGAATGTGATGTGTAGCTGCTATACCATGTAAAAGTTAACCAATGTATGTTTGACACTATGATGTAATCTGTAGTGAAAAAACTGTCTATATAATTAACCACTTATGCCAATAAAATTTGAGCAGTCCAGCACCCTGAAAGAAGGGACAAAGAGGCTATCTTCTTTGCAAAAGCCGACATCTGTCTCTCTCCTTTGGGAAAAGTATACACCCCCTGGCCACCAGAGCTGGCCTCCAGCAACATATGACAACATTCTGGTGGATTGAAATCAGCCACAAGGGACATAATTACATTATGGAAATTGGCTAATGCTGCAAAGTAATGCTCTCCTACGATAGGGAACCTTTTCTCATTCACTGAACATCACACTATTGCAGTTAGAGTAAGGGGAGCTTTCTCTTTAGTCATGGCTCCTACCCTCACATCTCATTTACTTCCTCTGATATTAGTATAGATATACCAGGTATCTTTTAGTTGGTGTTTACATGGCACATCTTTTCCATCATTTAAACTTTTTGTGTCCTCATAGCTGTAAAGTATCAGTTGTCGATAGTGTAAGTTGGGTTTTGCTCATTTTATGTAAGTTGATGATCATTGTATTTCTGGAGAATTTGATCTATTAACATCTAATATAGTCATATTGTATCTGAATTTATGTTTTCTGTGTTTCTATATGTTTTCTGATGGAGACATCTGATTTCATACTTATTTTCATTTCTCTTTATATCTTTTGATTAATTAAATGCATATTTTGTTATTTGATAACCCCTAGATTATCTTATTAATCATGCTTTTTTATTATTTATAGATCTTTTCTGTGCTTCATGTAGAGATTCTTTTTTATTATTTATTTATATATATGTATTTCTACTGTACAGCATGGTGACCCAGTTACACATACCTGTATACATTTGTTTTTCTCACATTACATGATCCATCATAAGTGACTAGACAGAGTTCCCAGTGCTACACAGCAGGATCCCATTGCTAATCCATCCCAAAGGCAATATTTTGCATCTATTTACCCCAAGCTCCCAGTCCCTCCCCTTCCCCCTTGGCAACCACCTTTCCTTAAAAAATTTTTATTGTGGTATAATATTCTACACAACATGAAATCTACCATTTTAATCATTTGAGGTATTAAATTAGGTGGCATTGAATACATTCATCACTGCTGTTTTATTCTAGGGTCTCAAAAGGAAACTATGGAGCATCAATGCTGTTGCATACTTGGCAGCTATGAAAAATAATGGCAACGATACCTATGAATCAATATGGAGGGTTTTCCAAGTTACATTATTAAATGGAAAAAAGTAGTGTGTAAAAGAGCATCTATTGCATGCTACTTCTTCTGTGAAAAAGAGAATAATATATACATATATATTCCCATTTAGCAAGAAGAAATACGTGGGGAATGTTTGAAACTAATGAGACTGCTTAACTACAAGGGGTGGGGTGGGAATAGGATAAAAAGATGGAGAGATGAGTATATTTATTTGTATAATTCAGCCTATGTTAACTTTTACCTACCAAGAAATAGGAAGAAGGAAATGGAAAATAAAGCAAAATAGAATAAAAGAAAAAATTACTATAATTCAAGTTAATACCATAATCAGACTAAGGGGAAATTAAAGAAATTAGGTTATTATTGAATATCAAATTTTGTTTATAAACTACTCACAATAACTAAAAAACTGTAAGCATATTTTCTTTGGAAGCAAATTTTGGGGGCTGAATTTAACTTGCCATTAACAGTGGTTTGGTCTCAAGATTCTGAAATTACATGTATTCAAAGATTTAGTAAATAAGTAAACTTGTCCTGGAAAAGGGACTGACTTCTAACTGGGGAAAAGTATTACGTACATGGAAAAAGAGAGGCTAGAAAAAACTCTATGGTGTCAAACTAGAATTGAAGATATCAGTTTGAAATCATGGGTTATAATGTGTATAAACAGATTGAAATTATATACCAACATTTGTCTGGTCCCCGCTCCCATTCTTTCTGTCCCACTCCTGACCTTTCTCCTAGGAGTAACCATTCTTTTAGTTTCCTGCTTTCTAGTTTCTACATCCTGTTTCTATGTATGTATGTGTATATATATAAATATACACATACATATACATATATATATATATATATACATATATATATAATGTTTCCTGAGTGTACTCTCTGAGATCACTTAGAAGCCTTGTAAGCAACAAACACACATAATGCCAAATTTAACTTTTGAATATCAGTGTCTTCTAACAGGAACTAAAGTGACTTAAAAAAATGGCTGATTCTAGGGCTGGGGCCAGGACACGACAAGATCAGGGAAATTTTGCTGAGCTTGAAAATAAAAAGTGCTCAATGAATCATGGGGACATGGGAGCTAGCTGGAAGGGGCTCCCATTGATGAAATATGGAATAATTAGAGATTCAAACTGAATAACATCAGTATTGAGTTACAACTCAGAGAATAAATAAGAATTCATGAGTCTTGTATGATATATATTAATCAATGAAAAAACAAATGAATATGGAGTAAGGGGAGGTTACTTCCCATAGGAGAATTCAGCTAATCAACATAGAGGAAATGATCAAATTAGAAAATCACCATTTGGCCACCACATTTGCAATATTTTTTTTCCAAATAAGAATCATCAATGGACATTAGATATAGTGGGTACAATTGTACTAAGAGAAGTGTTGTGGTTATATAGTTTCAAAGTATCTACCAAATGATACTTAGTTAATTACAAATGTTAAAATAGTAAGTTATTATTGAGAAGCTGACAAACACCACCTTAAACAATTGATCAATGATAAAATAACTAGTAACTGGAAAAAATTTTTTTCTCTTTTAAGGGCTGCACCTGTGGCATATGGAAGTACCCAGGCTAGGGGTCGAATCACAGCTACAGGATCACATGATCTGAACAACATCTGCTGCCTATAATGCAGCCTGTGGAAACACAGGATCCTTAAAGCAATGAGTGAGGCCAGTGTTCAAACCTGCATCCTCATGGATACTAGTCAAGTTTGTAATCTGCTGAGCCACAAAGTGAACTCCAAAGAACACAAATTCTTAATGAAGTTGTCAATTTTTTAAAAAATCTGGGCATGTAAGGCTTATGTTTGGTATTAATTAAGAAACATGGGTAAAGTCCTTAACCTAGGATGCAAATGTTCAAAAATTTTTCAGCATGATGAACAATATTTTGTGGAATTTCTAGCACCAAGCCTTTTTACTAACTTCTTTATTAAAATATAATTTGCAGGACCTGTGTAGCTCAGTCAGGAGAGCATAAGACTTTTAATCTGAGGGTCCAGGGTTCAAGTTCCTGTTAGGATGCTGTGTGGAAATATAGTTTTCTAACAGTATTATGTTAATTTTAGGTGTATTACAAGGTGATTTGACATTTTAATACACTATGAAATGATTACCAATTATTAATCTAACAACCATCATATTCCTTATGCCGAATATTATATCATCATGGTTTCTTTATTTTATAACTAGAGGTTTGTGCCTCTTCATCCACATCACCTATTTCATTCCCCTCGCCATTCAAACACTGTCTCCTGTGACAACCACTGGTTTCTTTTCTGTGTTTATGAGTCTGTTTTCATTTTGTTTTGTTGATTTGTTGCTTTAAATTTTAGACGCCAGATATAAGTAAGATACCATGATATTTATCATTGTCTCTGTCTTATTTCACAGAGCATAATCCATCCATTTTGTTGGAACATGGCCATGAATGTTGTGGCCAATGAAGGTGGCAAACATTTTTAGTCCCAAGGATGGGATGGCACAGACAGTTGTTTTCACTGTTGGGGATGCACTTTCATGCTTTTGTGTGTGGATATCCAGTTTCCCAGCACCATTCATTGAAGAGACGCACCTTTCCCATTGTGTTTCTTTGGATCCCTTGTCAAAGATCAGTTGATAGTATATGTGTGGGATCATTTATGGGCTCCATATCTGATTCCATTTTTTTCATATATGTCTATTTTAATGTCAGTAAAATACTGTGTGGATTTCTAAATGTTTGAAGTTCAGTTTGCAATCAGGAAGTATGATGCCTAAAGTGTTGTCCATTTTGCTCAAGGTGGCTTTGGTTTTGTGGGTCATTTGTAGTTTCACATGGATGGAATAAATGACTGTGATGGGATGTGAGCTCCAACACACTTCAGGGTCCGTGGTGTGGGAAACTCAAGATCTGGTCCTACTCTGTTTGGTACTTTCTGTGGTGGGTGGAGTGGCAGATTCCACTGTAGGTTCTTCAGAGTTCAAGGGTGTTCATGGCCTCTACTTCTCATCCTGAACAGTTAGAGGGAACACCAATGTGTTACTGGCATTAGAGACATCTTCTGGGACTCCTGTAGTTCAGTCCCTTTGGTCCCTGTACTGGATCCATCTCCAGAGGAAGGCGAGGAATTGGGCAATTAACTCAGTTGTCTTCTTCTCTAACCAGAAGCTTGGGGGTGTGTTCCCTGGGGTCTCAGGCTTGTTGGTAAATGTGAATATTCCCTGCTCATTGTTCTCATTCTTATAAACAGGTGTGGAAGTGCTAAATATCCTCAGGCCATGGAGGTGTAAGAGATGAGTCCTCAGATAGTAGCCTGGACTAGCAGAGATTGGAGCAATGTGGGGAACCATCCCTTGGGCTAGGTGTGTGTGTTGATGTGAGGACTAGGAAGAAGAGGTCAAGAAAATATGTGTTTACATTGACCATATAACCATGAGTTTTTAGTGACTGATTCACACACTAACCTACATGGTGACACCAGCCTCACATGGCCATAACATTAAAATTAATTAAAATGACCTGAAAATAAAATTTGTGTTTCTCAGTTGCACTAGCTATATTTGAGGTTTCCAGTAGTCACAGGAGACTTGTTCTGCTGTACTGGACAACACAAGTATAAAGTATTTCAATCCTTTTGGAAAGACCTATTGTACAGTGCTAATAATAGACCATGGAGGCTGGAAATCTGCAACACATTTGTGTGTGTTTTGTTTGCTGTGTGCATGTTGCTTCTTTTTATGTTATGTGTGTGTTGGGTTTGATCATACATGATTCTTAGTGTTTGTAGTGGTTTCTGTGTGTGTGCATGTGTATGGTTTGTGAGTCCTGTGGGTGCCTGGATGTAGTCTTGCATGTGTTTTTTAAACAGCTTGTAAGGTGTAATTGACATACAAAAATGTGTACATTTTTTAATGTACAAAATTTTGAGGAGTTTGGACATGTGCACACACTTGTGAAGCTACCACCACAAAGTCATCAATACATATGTCTCCTCTCAAAATATCCTTGTGTCCTTATATGTGGTAAGAGAACTTAACATGAGATTTACCCTTTTAAGGAATCTTTAGCTGTACAATATGGTATTTTTGGCTGTAACCATTATCCTGTATAGCAGGTTTTGAGAACTAATTGATCTTGCATAACTGACACTTTATTTCAATTAAATAACAACACTACTTTTGCCCTCCCCCTAGCCCTTGGTGACTACCATTTATTTTCAGCTTCTATGAATTTCTCAAAGTGAAATTATGCAATATTTGTCCTTGTAGGACTGGCTCCTTAAACTTAGGATAATGTCCTTCTGATGCATACATATTGTCACAAAAGGCAGAATTTAATTTTTATGGCATAATGATATTCCATTGTGTGTATATGCCTCATTTATACTTTCACCTGTCATTGGACATTCAGCTTGTTTCCAGAACTGACCTATTGTGCACAGAGCTGCAGTGCATATGGGGGAATTGATACATCTCTGAGATCCTAAATCCAGTCCTTTCTGGAGTACACCCAGAAGTGGTATTTCTGGATCATGCGGCAGTTCTATTTTGAATGTCTTGGGGAATCTCCTTACTGTTTCCCATATTGGTGGCACCATTTTACATCCCCACCTTCAGCGTAGAAGTGTTCTTGTTTGTGTTTTTGAAGTTGTGAGTGACAAGAGGTTTCATTATAAAGTTGTAATTAAGTTGGTAGTAATCCATACAAACCTCACTTCTGACTAGGATGAGTATGGGTTGGAGAGGGCCAAAAAGCAGCACCTGGGGTTTTGTTTTTGTGTCATTATGTGTACTGCTGAGTGTCTATTTGTGCATATAACACACTCAGAATCTCCTTTTCCTCTCCTTGGATGGCTGTAGAGAAGAGAGGGCCATGTGAGGGCCTTGGAAATATATGTATGCATTTGACCTAGTCACATGCCCTCATAGCCTTAGTCTTTGCCTTAGCTCTAGACATAAACAGGTGGAAAACAAAGTCCTCTTTATGCTGAGTTGGTGGCACTTTGTCCAGATGGCTAGAAGGCCATTGAAGTTCTTGCAATTCTCATTGATGTTTGAATATTTCCACATTTCCAGTCTATGGAACAAGGTGGGGTCAATTTTGAAACCTTGTCTAACTAATCAGATGGCTGTGAATTCTGATATGGGTCCATGGTCCTACAGCATCTGTAATATCTTGGCTCTCTGGTCACCTAATCAGGCAAATTCACATGTCCCTCACTTTTCATGAAGGCTTAGAACCGAGATATTTTAAAGCCCTGGTGATGCAAGGGGTAAGAGAGACAATGGCAGATATGAAGGAAGCTATTTATTGATAATTTTTTTAAAAAGACAATGAGTCAAGTTCTGTATACTAATCTTCAAGGGCCATCCAGGATCTGGGCCTGTACTGTTTCCTGAAAGAGAGAGCAAGACCTCAGAAGTAAACACATATTTTCAGGAAGCTACTTGATCTTTCTTGATGGCCTCCTATATCTTTGTTGTCTTTTATTTCCTGATGTCTGCTTACATATCCAGCCTAAAAACTGAGCTGATTTATTTACTTTTTTATGTCACTCTCCTTTTGATTGCTATTTTTGTCAATATTTATTGACTCTTGTGATATATTTCCTAAAATAAAATTTTTATTGTGATAAAGTATATGTAGGAAAATTTGATATTTCAATAATTTTTGTGTACATTTCTGTGGCACTAAGTAATTCACGTTGTTAGACACCATTGCCACCATCCACCTCCAGAATTTTTATCTTCCCAAATGGAAACTCTGTACCCACTGAACAATAACTCCTCCTTTTCCTCCCCACACCAGCCCCTGGCAGTCACCATTCCATTTTCTGTCTCTATTAATTTGACTCTTCTGGGAATAGCATACGAACGGAACCTTATAGTATTTACACTTTTGTGACTGCATGATTTTACTTAGCATACTGTCTTCAAGGTTCATTCATGTTGTGGCTGTATCAGGATTTCTTTCCTTTTAGAGTTGAAGTGTATTCCACTGTATGTATAGACCAGGTTTTATTTATTCAATCATTTGTTAAAGGACTTGGGTTGTTTCCAACTTTTGGATACTGTAAATAATGTCACTTTAAATATGGATGTATAAATACCTCTTTGCCTCCTGCTTTCAGTTATTCGAGGTATATACCAGAAGTAAAATTCCTTAATTATATGGAAATTTTATTGAAATTTGTGAGCAACTTTCATAATGTTTATCTTTTCCTTCCTTCCACCTTCTCTGCCTCCCTTCCTTCCTAACTTTTTTCCTAACTTCCTTCCTTCATTTCTTCCTCTTTCTTCTCTTTCATTCTTTGTGTCTTTCATTCTTTGTTTCTTCTTTCTATCTTTTGTATTTCTAATAGTAATTATAATAATAAATAGTAATTTTTTGTGTTAAGCACTTCATTTTGTACATGGTACAATAATCTCCCAAATAATTCTTTATGTGGTGTGTGTGTGTAAGAGAGACACAAGCACATAAGCAGTCTGACAGTAGAGCCATGGGTGGGACTGTGTCTTATTAATTACTGAATCCCTACAATCTTGATGTCTCCACTTAAAATAAGAGAATGAGCTGTTCCCTATTTTCACTGAAAGGTTTGACTGAGGTCATATATTTTCTCCATGTGACTGTGTCAGTGTTTAGACAAGTCATGTTTTGTTGTTCTACTAGACTGGATTAGGCATCAATGTGTGAGTGCCGTGCAGTGAGATCTGTCTGAACACTGAAACAGTCACCCTGAGAAAACATGTGACCAGATGGTAACTCCTATGCTCAGTAAGTCTAACTTCCAAGATTTTCCAATGTGTCTTCATTACCAGAAGAGAGAAAAGCAGCATGAGGAGGGAGGACCAGAGCTGTGTGTCTGATTCCTCCTCCTGGGGCTTCCCATCCAGACAGAGCAGCAGGGCATGTTCTTTGCTCTGTTCCTGGGCATGTACCTGACCACAGTGCTGGGGAACCTGCTCATCATCCTGCTCATCAGGCTGCACCCTCACCTCCACACCCCCATGTACTTCTTCCTCAGCCACTTGGTCCTCATGGACATCTCCTTTTCCTCTGTCACTGTCCCTAAGATGCTGATGAACATGCAGACTCAGGATCAATCCATTCCCTATGCAGGGTATGTAACACAGATGTATTTTTTCATGTTTTTTGTAGTGATGGCCCATGACAGGTATGTGACCATTTGTCACCCTCTACATTATGCCATCATCATGAGGGAAGAGCTTTGTTTTTGTCTATTGTCTGGATCTTGGATCCTGTCCTGTGCCAATGCCCTGACCCACACCCTCCTCCTGCCACAACTGTCCTTCTGTGCTGACAACATCATCCCCCACTTCTTCTGACCTTGGCACCCTGCTTAGGCTGTCCTGCTCTGACACCTCTCTCAATGAGCTGGTCACATTCACTGCAGGGGCTGCAGTTGTCATTTTTCCTTTTATTGGCATCCTGGTCTCTTATGGCTGCATTGGGCTCTCCATCCTGAGGGTCCCCTCTACTAAAGGTTCTGCAAAGCCTTGTCCACCTGTGGGTCCCACCTCTCTGTGGTTTCTCTATTCTATGGGACAATGACGGCAGTGTGCTTTTCCTCTTCATCAGACCAGTCCCATGACAAAGACATCATTGCTTCTGTGATGTACACAGTGGTCACCCCCATGCTGAACCCGTTCGTCTACAGCCTGAGAAACAGAGACATGACATTGGTTCTGGGGATTCTTTTCCGAAACCTTTTTGCCAAGTGAGAATCACCTAACCACATTCTTATTTCTCTCATTGACCTTGTCAGAAATGCCTTAAAAAGTTGTGTGTTGATCACCCATGTCTCTAGCACTTTCCTAACTGTCCTTTAATAGTCATTGTTATTCAATCAATCTCTTTCCCTTTAGTTATATCTCTTGTCAATATATTTTTCCGTAACCCTAAATAAGACATTAGGCACAACACACATTCAACATTTTGTCTTCAAAACACCAAAATCCTTTGTGTATTTATGTAATTATGTTTAAATTTTATTTTTTTCATTATGTTGTATTATTATTAATTTTTTACAGCATTTTGAAGTACATATATTTTTTACATTTTATTATGGTTATCTATTCTTGGGCATTGGTTTTTAAATTATTTTATTTATTAATTAAGTAATTAATTTGAAGTATACTTGACTTACAATGTTGTGATAGTTTCAAGTGTCGTGCAAAGTGATTTGATCTTTTTTTTTTTCATCTTTTTTAGGGCTGCTCCCATGGCATATGCTGTTTCCCAGGCTAGGGGTCTAATGGGAGCTATTGCCACCAGCCTGTGCCAGAGCCATAGCAATGTGGGATTCCAGCTGTTTTTGTGACCTACACCACAGCTCACAGGAACACCAGATCCTTAACCCACTGAGCGAGGCCAGGGATCAAACCCACAACCTCATGGCTCCTAGTCAGATTTGTTAACCACTGAGCCACGATGGGAACTCCTTGGTCTTTAATGTATTTGGTAGTGTATATATATTTTCAGGGTGTTTTCCCTTATATTTTATCACAAAATATTGAGTACAGTTCTATGTGCTATACAATTGGTCCTTGTTAGTGATCTGTTTGATATATAGCAGTGTGTATATCTTAATCCCCAACTCATAATTTGTCCATCCCCCATTTCCCCTTTGGTAACCCTGTTTGTTTTCTATGTCTGTGTGTCTATTTCTGTTTTGTGTATAAGTTCCTTTGAATGCTTTTTTTTTTTTGCATTTTCAGGGTCACACCAGCAGCATATGGAAATTCCCAGGCTAGGGGTCTAAGCAGCACTGTAGGTGTTGGCCTACAGCACAGCCACAGCAACATGGGATCCAAGCTACACCTTGACTTATATCACAGCTCAGGGCAATGCTGGATCCACAACCCACTGAGCAAGGCCAAGGATTGAACCACATCATCATAGATACTATTTGGATTCATTTCCCTTCAGCCACAAGAGGAACTCCCTGTGTCATTTTGTTCATATACCACATATAAACAGTATCGTATGATGTAAGTTTGTCTCTTTCTGGTTTACTTCATGTAATATGATCATCTCTCCTTCCACCCATGTTGCTACAAATGGCATTATTTCTTTATTTTTACTACTGAGCAATATTCCTTTATATAGATGCATGACATCTACTTTATCATTCATCTGTTGATGGGCATTTGGTTGCTTCCAATTCTTGGGTTCTCGCCTTCCAAAGCTACAAACATTCAGTTAACTTTCTAATGTTTCATTTTAGTAAAGTCCAAAATGCTCATTTTGTAAATGCAGTATCAAGTTAATGAAGTACTCTTGATGGTTTGCTAAACCTAAATAAACTTTAATTTGATTGTGATTTTTACAGTAGGGGATCACAGAATCAATCCAATTACCAAATTTCCCCATTCTAGGAAGACTAAAATTTTCCCCCTAAATTGGATGTTTGTGTTGAGGACAGTGCACAGCTATTGAATCAACTTTAGTCTTGGAAATGAGTGTTGTCTTTTCCCCAGAGAGCTCACATCTAACATGAAGGAGGGCTAAATCCCTGAATTTATAATTTTCACACAAAAAAACAGCTGCTGCATGACTACTATGTGCCATGCAATTTTCTATATTCTTAGAATACTAGTTAAAAAATGTATTACCTACTAGAAGTTACATTCCAGCTCTCCTGATCCAGCTCAACATGTGCCTTTTCTTCCATAGCAAGAGTTAACCTTCTAACACACCATAAACTTATAATTTTTAATATTGTAATCATTTCTTTATTGGGATGAAAGTTCTATGGAAAATGGGTTTCTATAGCTTAAATAAATACATTCTAAGTTTTGGTAGGTAAAGACATCTATGACTAAAGGAGGCACAAAAGGGGGTGCAAAGGGTTCCTATCATGGCTAAGTGGTGACAAAGCTGACTAATATCCATGAGGACACATGTTTGATCCCTGACTTCAGTTAACAAGTTAAGGATCCACTGTTGCTGTGAGCTGAAGTGTAGGTCTCAGTTGGGCTCAGATCTGGATTTGCTGTGGCTGTGGCATAGGCAGGAAGCTACAGCTCTGAATTCACCCCTAGCCTGGGAATTTCCATATGCCCCATGCAAGAGTGCTGGGTTGGGGGTTCATAATTTAACACCATGTGGTCTAGGTAGAGCTTGTTGGGAAGGTAACGTCCAAAGATGTTAGTGAGGACAGAGAAGTGAGCCATGGGGCTGCCTGGGCAAAACATGGAGATCAGCACCTAGAAATACTCTCTGGTGAGATGGTACCTGGGCAATTCTTGGGACATTATTTGGGCCTCTCTACATGTACAGGACTAAGTGGGGTAGGGATGGTGGATGATTAGTTCAGAGATATTAGAAGACCAGATTGTTAGGGCACTTAAGGTCATAGGTGTATTAGTCAAGATTCACCAGAAAATCAATAGGTTGTGTGTGTGTGTGTATGTATGTATGTGTGTCTATGTCTGTGTGTGGGTGTGTAAGATTTATGGAGTCCCTACTGTGGCATTATGGGATTGGTGGCTTCTCTGCATTTGGTTAAATGATCCCACTGCTGCAGCTGTGGCATAGCTGGCTACAGCGGTTCTGATATGAGCCCCAACATGGGAACTTCTGTTTGCCATGGGACATCCAAAAAAGTTGAAAAAAAAGAGCGAGAGAGAGATTTATTTTAATGAATTGTCTAATATAATTGTGGATGCTAGGAAGTGTAAAGTCTTCAGGGTAGGGTGGCAGGCTGGAAACCCAGGGAAAAGTTGCAGTTTGAGTCTGAAGGCAGGCTGCTCACAGAAATGCCTCTTATTTGTGGGAGGTTGTTCTTTATATTAAAGGCCCTAAATTGATTGGGTAAGGCCCACCCTCACTATGGAGGACAGTCTGCTATATTCAGAATCTGCAGATTACAGTGTTACTCTCATCCACAAAGATCCCAGCATGGAAATACCTAGAAGTGTATTTGACCAAATATCTGGGTACTGTAGCCTAGCCAAGTTGACAGGTAAAATTAACCATTATAGTAGAGTTTTTGGTTCTCCATCTGATTTAGGAACCCACTGGAAGGGACTCAGTAGAGGAATTAAGTGGCCATACATGATTTTATTTTTGTTTCTTTAAAAACACCCAGATTTTTGGAGGTATAAATGACATATAATAAACTTCCTATACCTAAAGTATACCATTTGATTCAGAAAACTGCATATAGAACTACCATATGATCTAGCCATCCCACTCCTGGGCATATATCCAGATAAAACTTCAGTACAAAAAGTACATGCACTATTATCTTCATAGCAGCACTGTTCAAAAATAGCCAAGACTTGGGAATAACTTAGATGTCCATCAAGAGATGATTGGATGCAGAAGATGTGGTATGTATAGAGAATGGAATACTACTCAGACATAAAAAAGAATGCAGTAATGCCATTTGCAGCAACATGATGCAAGTAGATAGTGTTATACTAAGTGAAATAAATCAGAAATAGAAACATCATACGGTATAACTTACATGAAAAATCTAAAATATGGCACAAATGAACCTATGTACAAAATATAAGCAGACCTGTGCTTGCCAAGGGGAAGGAGCAGGGACTGGTATGGATGGGGAGTTTGGGGTAATTAGGTGCAAACTTTTACATTTAGAATGGAAAAGCAATGTGGTCCTTCTGTATAGCACTAGGAACTATATCTAGTCTCTTTGGATAGAACATGATATAAGAGATTATAAGAAAGGAAATGTATAGGTATAGGACTGGATCTTTTGCCATACTGCAGAAATGGGCCCAACATTGTAAATCATCTTTAATTTCAAAAAAGTTAAAAAATATAGCATAACATTTGAACAAATTTTTTATCTTTTTTTATTTCCCAAATAAAATTTATTATTCTTTTTAAAATTTTATTATTATTATTCTTTTAATAGTTATTTCCTCAATACAATATTTGTTTCTACTGTACAGCATGGGGACCCAGTTACACATACATGTATACATTCTATTTTCACACATTATCATGCTCCATCATAAGTAACTAGACATAGTTCCCAGTACTACACAGCAGGATCTCATTGTTAATCCATTCCAAAGGCAAGAGTTTGCATCTATTAACCCCAAATTCCCAATCCATCCCACTCCCTACCCCCCAGCCTTTTCAACCACAAGTCTATTTTCCAGGTTCATGATTTTATTTTCTGTGGGAAGGTTCATTAGTACTGTATATTGGGTTCCATATATGTGATGTCATATGGTATTTGTCTTTCTCTTTCTGACTTACTTCATTCAGGATGAGAGTCTCTAGTTCCATCCATGTTGCTGCAAGTGGCATTATTTTGTTCTTTTTTAAGGCTGGGTAGTAATCCATTGTGTATATGTAGCACATCTCCCTAATCCAATCATCTGTCAATGGACATTTTGGTTTTATCAATGTCTTGGATATTGTGAATAGTGCTGCAATGAACATGCGGGTGCATATGATATTTTTAAGGAAAGTTTTGTCCAGATATATGCCCAAGAGTGGGATTTATGTGTCATAAGGTAGTTCTATGCATAGTTTTCTAAGTTACCTACATACTGTTCTCCATAGTGGTTGTATAAACTTGCATTCCCAGCAAAAGTGCATGTGGGTTCCCTTTTCTCCACACCCCCTCCAGCATTTGTTCTTTGTGTACTTATTAATTATGGCCAATCTGACTGGTGTGAGGTGGTATCAAATGGTAGTTTTGATTTGCATTTCTCTAATAATCAGTGATGCTGATCATTTTTTCAAGTGCTTGTTGGCCATCTGTACATCTTCCTTGGGAAAGTATCTATTCAGTTCTTTTGCCCATTTTTCCATTGAGTTGTTGGCTTTTTTGCTGTGGAGTTGTATAAGTTGCTTATATATTCTGGAGATTAAGCCCTTGACCATTGCATCATTTGAAACTGTTTTCTCCCATTCTGTAAGTTGTCTTTTTGTTTTCTTTTGGGTTTCCTTTGCTGTGCAAAGATTTTCAGTTTTATTAGGTACCATTGGTTTATTTTTTCTTTTATTTATGTTTTTTTTGGCAGACTGACTGGAGAGAATATTTGTAAAGTTGATATCAGAGCATGTTTTGCCTATATTCACTTCCAGATGTTTAATGGTGTCTTGTCTTATATTTAAGTCTTTCAGCCATTTTGAGTTTATTTTTGTGCATGGTGTGAGGGTGTATTCTAGTTTCATTGATTTGCATGCAGCTGTCCAGGTTTCCCAGCAATATTTGCTGTTTTTTCCCCATTTTATGTTCTAAAAATTGAGAAATCTGTCACATTTCTGTATACTAACAACAAAATATTAGAGAAGTAATAAAAATATAATACCTTTTAAAATTGCACCCACAAAAATCAAATACCTAGGAATACACCTGATCAAGGAGGTAAGGTACTTATAGGCCAAGAAGTATAAAACTTTAATCAAGGAAGTTAAAGAAGATGTAAAGAAATGGAAAGACATTCCATGCTCCTGATTTGGAATAATGGATATTATAAAAATGGCTGAATTAATATTATAAAAACACCTTGGATTAATACCTAGTCACATGCTAAGTATATGTTTAATGTTTTAAAAAATGTTCAAAATTTTTTGTATTCCCATGAACAGTGTATGAGTGTTCCAGTTTCATCATTATCTTCAATGACACTGAGAGCAGCATTCTTTTCAATTTTAGCCAGGCTAATAGAGATATAATCATGTAAACCAGTTTACAGATCTGGAGCCACTTGATTGAAGGGGTGTCTGAGTTCCTTTGGAAAAGAATCCTGTACTGGGTTATTTTTTAAGTTCTTGAGTCTCTCTAGTTCCATGCATGATTCTCATAAAACCGTAGTACTTGTCACCATTTACCTGCCATTCATTTTGCCTGATTTTTTTTGCATCACCTCCCACTTTGCTGTGTGTTGTAAGATAGGGATTTCTAATTATATTATTATCTGTTATGTCTATAGAGAATATATCATTATTACATTTGTGGGAACCTTAATGAGTATTTAAGGGAATGAGTAAATGAATGAACAGATGAATTCATTCAACAGTTACCAAACACAAATGTCTGTTGGGAGCCATAGCTGATCTCTAGTGATAAAATGACTTTGACAAGAAAACTTAACATTTAGTAAGTTTTCATTAGCTGCTCTTGTAACCATTCTCCCAATTCACAAAAAAAACTGTGATTATTATTTCCACTTTATAGAAAGTTGTATTGGCCTTGGAAAAATTGTTCAAATATGATCTCTTAGCAGGGGAGGAATCCAAAGTATTTTATCCAGAGTTTTATATTCAGTCCCCCTTCTCCTGGATAAGGCAAAGACCATGATCTAAAAAATCTTCCAGGGCAGTGGGGAGATATGCACATTTTAGGGGGCTTTGTGTTCTAATGAAAGCCTGTGTTGGTGTTGGGGAACCTGCAGAAGCCCTTCCACTGCCTGTGCTATACACTGCCCTTGGGAGAAACTGTGCTCATGACATAGAGACCACGGGCAATGCAGGATCACCTGCATCTCATCCACAGCCTAGACCAGAAGCCCAAGATACCCCTGATATCAGGGCCACTTTCTCCTGTGAAACCAGGTACAGCTCAGGCCCTGTGGACCCTAATCATTCTCCTTCCCAAGGGACAGGAGGGAGTTGGGCAGTTGCCCCAGGAGACTGTTTCTCTAGTCATGGCCTGGGGTGGATTCCCTCCAGGGTCTCTATCAGATGGAAAAAAGATCTCCTTGTGAATCATTTTGAAGCTGGAGAAGGGACATTAGAACCTGTATGGTCCTCAGGCCACCAAAGTTTGCTCTTTTTCTTTGGGTATTGGGTCTTCTGGACAGAAAGTAAGGATTCAGGTAACAGAATGAAGCAGAAGGTATTTGAACTCAGAGCACAGGCATAACTCAGAAGGATCCCAGAAACATCCCTATTTGGGTATGTATGTTTGTGTGACCATCAGAGAAGTTATGTGTATTTGTGTTTGTGTGTGTGTTGTGTTGTATGAGTCTATGTGTGTATGTGTAACTGCCAAACACACTGAATGACACACACTGGGATATACAGAGATCAGAGAGACCTGGATATTTCCTCATTGTGGGCTTATTCTACATGCATCTGCTGCTTGTGTGTTGTGTGTAAGATCTTTGTGCACTGCTTGTGATTTGTCATGTGAAGACAATGCCTCTGTCCTAGGAAGCTTGACAGTTCTGTGTATGTAGCTGTGTTGGACATGTGTATTTTGCTTATGAGTTTTGCATCAATTTGTGTGTAGCTGGCTCACACTCTGAATGTATTTCTCTAGTGAGAGTATAAGCCAGAGGAATTAATAACTCTCCATTTGGCAAGTGTGTCTGTGATAGTGTCTGAGTTCTTTTGCGTACTGTTTCTGTGTGTGTGTGACATTCTCACCTCATTCTCCACCTGCCTGAGACCAAAAGCTACACAGGCACATCCATAGGAAACTTAATTTGCAGAGCTGTTGGCATCCATTTTTCTATGATTTTACTACTCCAGCAGGGCCCCTGGAAGCCCAATATTTTTGACACTCTGCTTGAATTTTGTTCCATCTATTTAAGAATGAAAGACTCATTTCTGGAGTCATGTACTTAGACACTCATATCTTTATCATTTCCCAACTTAATAGCTTCATTGCCTTGGGTTGGTTTGTGGTTATTCTCAGCATACAGTGCTCTTACATGGGATCATGCTACTTGCTGAGAGATACTGTCTGTAAGGTGCTTAGGAAGCTAGACACATCATAAGCACTTATCAAATTTAAGCTTTGTGAAGACACAAACCCCCGAACTCTCCATATCCTAATTGCACAGGGGACAATTTTTTTGTATCAAGACAGGAAAATCAAACCCATCCATAGGCATAGGATCTGTCTCAATCCCCACCCCTAGGTCTCACTGTCTCCTCTTCACTCTTGAGCAATTTATCAGCCACCTATTTTCACATGGTGCTGATGGAATCTAAATACCATATCTGTATTGTTCCCTTCTGCATACATTGCAGCTCCTGGGTGTCATCAGGAAGTCATTAGGTTATCCAGCAGGAGATCTATGAGATCCTGTGCTAAGTCTGACACATCAGGTTTCAGTGAGAAGCCTATGTTTGGCAAGAGGGTCAAGTGACTGGTCTCTCCTTGTGCCCCATGAACTGAGTCAGTTAATAACCCTGAGCAAGTCCCTGGTCTGGAGCAAGCATCTACTGACAGATTCTTACACAGTGTTAATATCAGTTTCCTCTTCCAGGCATATTTTAACATTTATCTTTTCTCTTTAACAGCTCACCTTAGCCTCACCACCCACCTGTAAAAAGAAATGAGTGGATTGTCTGTAGTGAAAAGATGATCAAAAAATAAATGTCTGAGACCAGGTTCCACTATGAAATAACTATGTGAGATTGTTTAAGCAATTTCACTACTCTTATTGGTAAATTAAAGGAATAAAACACTGTTCTCTGCTTCCCAGACAGAAACAAAAAAGGATGGATTGAATGTTATTGAAGGCATATGAAAACCACTGGCAAACTAAAGGGTGGCAGGAACATGAGTGTGGACAGTTATCTGAGCAGGAGGACTCTTTCAAATCCCTGAAACATTTATTCTTAAGGTCTTGCCTATTTGTCTAAATAAAGAGAAGGAGTAACAGTAGAGTCATTGAAGCAAAGATTCCAGTATATATTTCAAAGTTTGGGAGAGAAGTGTGACTAAAGCTGTCACTAACCCTATGATCATGTTCATTTCCTATTCCTTCTGAGTATGTTGATAGTGCAGTTTTTGTATTTTTTAATTTTTTTTAATTTTTTTAAGACTGCACCTACAGCATATGGAAATTCCCAGGCTAGGGATTGAATCAGATCTGCAGTTGTTGGCCTATACCACAATCATAGCAATGTCTGCTACCTACACCACAGCTCATGGCAATGCTGTGTCCTTAGCCCACTGAGTGAGGCCAGGGTTTGAACAGGTATCCTCATGGATAGTAATTGGGTTCTTAACACATTGAGTTACAATGAGCACTCCCAATAGTGAAATTTAATAACACCTCCCTCCTAGGACTCTTGAAATGTTCAGTGAGGTAATATTGGAAAAATATATTTGTCTGCCATAGTGTTCATTAACTGTCAGTTATTAACAGTGTGAACATAAGTACTTGTGGGGAGCTGAGAAGATACAAGGAGCCAAGGAAGGGAGCTTGCCTGAATGGTGCAAAACTGAGGGCAGGCTCTAATCAGAAAAAGGGGCCTGCCTGAATGGTGCAAGCTGAAGGTGGGCTTCTGGTCAGGATAGAAGCCTGTCTGTACAGTGAAAAATCGAGGGCAGCCTGAGGCCTGCCTGTAGGGTGCAATCTGAGGGCGGGCCTCAGGTTACACACCTCTCATGTTGATGTTGATGGGGAAGAATTGGGGCTTTCCTGGGAAAATAATTTCCATGTTTGCAACGGAGAACATGGATTGTTTCTCAGGTGACCTAGTCTTTCCTGTGGTTATGTTATTCAGTTTTCCTCAGTCTTTCCTGATTATTTACTTATTATTCTTATTTTCCATTCTTATTTTCCTGTGGTGATTTGTGATTTAACAAAATTACAGCAATAGTATAATAAGAATTTCATCCTGAAGGACTTTTCCCTATTAAAATCCAACTTAATTAAAACATAGTGTTTATCTACTAACTAGTTATGCAGTAAACTTTAGAGTTAGGATTTTAATGAGGTTCATAGAAGTTAGACATGTATTATTCTTGATCAAAAGAAACCAAGCTGTGAGTTTTGTCCTTGACTTCAGAAACTTCTAGTGGCAGCCAGCTATGTTGATCTGTATTTTCTCATACTGTCTCTCTGCCAAGGACACTTTGCAGACAGACACTAATCTAAATCAGGACTTTTTTGTGTTTGCAACTTCTTCAGCTTGTGGGAATTGGCTGGCCATGAGATGGTTTGTGCTGAGTCTCCTCTTTCCTACATGATATGTTTGTGTCTGTTTGTCCTTGAATTGTACTCACTAAATTTACTTAAGCTAAAGATTTTAAAACATGACATATTCTACTGTACCATGTGATCAAAAAACAAAGCCTAATAGTTAACCAATGTACTTTTAACACTGTGATGTAATCTGTAGTGAAGAACTCTCTATATAATCAACCACTTATGCTAATAAAATATGAGCAGTCCAGTGCCCTGAAAGAAGGGACAAAGAGGTTGTTTCCTTATGTACATTTGCCGATGCTCTCCATCTCCTATCGGGAAAGTGTACACTCCCTGGCAAAGATAAATTATGTATAGTTTTGTCTTCCTTTGGTTAAAATGTGCATAAGAATATTTGTTTGGGATACTGGGAAGATTTAATTTGAAAGTGTGTGTAAACCCTGGGGACAGTGCCTCAAACTGTCAGCATTGGCTTGGAAGCCTGGAATGGACATTTTTGATAACAAGGGATTTTAAGTGACTCAAAACAAGTAGGATGGTGCAAACTACACTGAAAGCCCATGCCATCACTTCAATGATTCTCTTCAAATGTAAGGAGTTTCATATCCTTTTTAAGAGGTGCCTCTTACTTGGTGCCCTTTTCCTATTTTCATCTTAGCAACTTACAGAGGTTTGAACCTGGCTTAATGTAAAGATATGAAACTGAACACAGAGACTTCTCAGTTCCTGTTGACTCCTTTGTACTCTATATGGGACAAAGCAATTGTTAAATAACTATTTATTGAATGAAGAATAAATGTCCTGGTGTTTCTTTGGGAAAAGACTTGCTTAATGTGAGTGATTGATGTATTATTTGAGCCTTGAAAATTTTCTTCTCACAGAAGTGGCTTATGACATGTATGTGGCCATTTGTCAGCATCTCCACTACAGCTGCATCATGAGGCAGGAACTGTGTGTCTCCTTAGTAGCTGGGTCCAGGTTTCTCTGTTGTATCTATGCCCTGTTTCACACCCTTCTCTTGGTCCAGCTGCTTTTCTGTGCTGACAATACCATCCCCAACTTCTTCTGTGACCTCACTGCCCTCTTAAAGTTGAGCTGTTCAGACACCTCCCTCAATGAGCTGGTCATCTTTACTCTGGTAGGAACACTTTTCATCCAGCCTTGGTTTAGTATCTTGGGCTTATATATTCATATGGAGCCCATAGTTCTGGAATGTCTCTTCCACAAAGAGACTCTTTATTTTTTTTTCTTTTTTTTAAATTTTTTATTACTCAAATCAATTTATCACATCTGTAGTTGTGTACTGATCATAACAATCTGATTTCACAGGATTTCAATCCCATAGGCCAGGTACATCCCCCGACCCCCCAAACTGTCTCCTCTGGAAACCATAAGTTTTTCAATGTCTGTGAGTCAGCATCTGTTCTGCAAAGAAGTTCAGTCTGTCCTTTTTTCAGGTTCCACATGTCAGTGAAAACATTTGATGTTGTTGTCTCATTGTATGGCTTACTTCACTTAGCATGATAATTTCTAGGTCCATCCATGTTGCAAAAAATGCTGTTATTTTATTCCTTTTAATAGCTTAGTAATCTTCCATTGTGTATATGTACCACATCTCCTTGATCCACTCCTCTGTCAATGGACATTTAGGTTGTTTCCACGTCTTGGCTGTTGCAAATAGTGCTACAATGAACAATGGAGTACATGTGTCTTTGCAAGTCATGGTTTTCTCTGGATAGATAACCCAGGAGTGGGATTGCTGGATCAAATGGTGATTCTATGTTTAGTTTTCTGAGGAATCTCCATAGTGCTTACCACAGTGGTTGCACCAATTTACAATCTCACCCACAGTGTAACAGGGTTCCTTTTTCTCCACCACCTATCCAGCATTTATTGTTTGTAGACTTTTGGATGATGATCATTCTGGCTGGTGTAAGGTGGTACCTCAGAGTGGTTTTCATTTGCATTTCTCTAATAATGAGTGATGTTGAACATCTTTTCATGTCTTTCGTGGCCATCTGTATGTCTTCTTTGGAGAACTGTCTGTTTAGATTTTCTTCCCATTTTTTGATAGGCTTGTGTGTTTTTTTGGTATGGAGCTGCAGAAGCTGTTTATAAATTTTGGAGATTAAGCCCTTGTCAGTTGATTCACTTGCAAAGATTTCCTCCCATTCGGTGGGTTGTCTTTTTGTGTTGTTTAGGGTTTCCTTTGCTGTGCAGAAACTTTGAAGTTTCATTAGGTCCCATTTGTTTATTTTTGTTTTTATTGTCAATACTCTGATAGGTGGATCTGAGAAGATGTTGCTGTCATTTATGTCAGAGAGTGTTTGGCCTATGTTTTTCTCTAAGAGTTTTATAGTTTCTGGTCTTATATGTAGGTCTTGAATCCATTTGGAGTTTATTTTTGTGTATGGTGTTAGGGAGTGTTCTAATTTCATTCTTTTCCACGTGGCTGTCGTTTTCCCAGCACCACTTATTGAACAAACTGTCCTTTCTCCATTGTATATTCTTGCCTCCTTTGTCATAGATTAGTTGGCTGTGGGTGCGTGGGTTGAATTCTGGGCTTTCTATCCTGATCTACTGAACTATTTCTGTCTTTGTGCAAGTACCATGCGGTTTTGATGACTGTTGCTTTGTAGTATAGTCTGATGTCCAGGAGCCTGATTTCCCAATCTCCATTTTTCTTTTTCAGGATATCTTTGGCTCTTCTGGGTCTTTTGTGCTTCCAAACAAACTTTAAAATATTTTGTTCGAGTTCTGTGAAAAGTGTCCATGGTTATTTGATAGTGATTGCATTGAATCTGTAGATTGCCTTAGGTAGTATAGTCATTTTGATAATATTAACTCTTCCAGTCCACGAGCATGGTGTATCTTTCCATCTATTTGTGTCATCTTTGATTTCTTTCATAAGTGGCTTATAGTTTTCAGGGAATAGGTTTTTTGTTTATTTAGGTAGGTTTACTCCTAGGTATTTTATTCTTTTGGATGTGATGGTAAACAGGATTGCTTCCCTGATTTCCTTTTCTGCTCTTTCATTGTTAGTATATAGAAATGCCATCAATTTCTGTGTATTGATTTTGTATCCTGTGACTTTGCCAAATTCATTGATGAGCTCTGACAGTTTTCTGGTAGAATCTTTAGGGTTCTCTAGGTATAGTATCATGTCATCTGCAAATAGTGATAGTTTTACTTCTTCCTTTCCAATTTGGATTCCTTTTATTTCTTTTACTTCTCTGATTGCTGTGGCTAGGACTTCCAGAACTATGTTGAAGCATAGTGGCAAGAGTGGACATCCTTGTCTTGTTCCTGATCTCAGCGGGAATTCATTCAACTTTTCACATCTTGATCATCATTGAGAATGATGGTCACTGTGGGTTTGTCCTATATGGCCTTTATCATGTTGAGGTAGGTTCCCGTGATGCCCACTTTCTGAAGGGTTTTTATCAGAAATGGGTGTTGGATTTTGTCAAAGGCTTTTTCTGTGTCTATTGAAAGGATCATATGGTTTTAATTCTTCAGTTTGTTAATGTGGTGTATCACACTGATGGATTTGCAGATATTGAAGAACCCTTGCATCCCTGGGATAAATCCCACTTGATCATGATGTACAATCCTTTTAATGTATTTTTGGATGCATTTTGCTAGTATTTTGTTGAGGATTTTTACATCGATGTTCATCAGTGAAATTGGCCTGTAGTTTTCTTTTTTTGTGGAATCGTTGTCTGGTTTTGGTATCAGGGTGATGGTGGCATCATAGAATGAGTTTGGGAGTATCCCTTCTTAAATAGTTTCAGAAGGAGAGGCGTGAGGTCTTCTCTAAATGGTTGCTAGAAATCTCCTGTGAAGCCAACTTGTCCTGGACTTTTGTTTGTTGGAAGTTTTTAAATCACAGTTTCAATTTCAGTTCTTGTGACTGGTCCATTCATCTTTTCTATTTCATCTTGGTTTAGTCTAGGAAGATTGTACTTTTCTAAGAATTTGTCCATTTCTTCTAGGTTTTCCATTTTATTGAATATAGTTGCATATAGTAGTCTCATATGATCCTTTGTATTTCTATGAAGTCCACTGTTACTTCTACTTTTTCATTTCTAATTTTATTGATTTGAGTCCTCTCTTTTTTTCTTGATAATTCTGGCTAGGGTTTTATCAATTTTGTTGATCTTTTCAAAGAACCAGCTTTTCATTTCATTGATCTATTCTATGGTTTTCCTCATTTCTATTTCATTGATTTCTTCTCTGATCTTTATGATTTCTTTCCTTCTACTCACTTTAAGCCTTGTCTGTTCTTCTCTCTCAAGCTGCTGTAGATGTAAAGTTAGCTTGTTTATTTGGGCTTTTTCTTGTTTCCTGAGGTGGGCTTGTATTGCTATAAACTTTCCTCTTAGAATGGCTTTTGCTGCATCCCATAGAATTTGGAGTGTCGTATCTTTGTTGTTATTTGCTTCTAGGTATTTTTAAATTTCCTCTTTGATTTCTTCAGTTATCCATTGGTTGTTTAATAGCATGTTGTTCAGTCTCCAAGTGTTTGTGTTTTTTGCAGTTTTTTTCTTGTTGTTGATTTCTAGTTGTATAGTGTTGTGGTCAGAAAAGATGCTTGATATGATTTCAATTTTCTTAAAGTTACTGAGGTTGGATTTGTAGCCCAGGATGTGATCAGTCTTAGAGAATGTTCCATGTGCACTTGAGAAGAATGTGTGTTCTGTTTATATTGGGTGGAGTGTCCTATAAATATCTATGAAGTCCATGTGGTTTAATGCTTCATTCAGGGCCTGTGTTTCCTTATTGATTTTCTGCCTGGTTGATCTGTCCATTGCTGTACGTGGGGTGTTAAAATCCCCCAATATGTTTGTGTTCCTGTCAATTTGTCCTTTTAAGGTTGTTAGCAGTTACCTTATATATTGTGGTGAACCTGTGTTGGGTGTGTAGATATTTAAAATTGTTATGTCATCTTCTTGGATTGATCCTTGGATCATATGTGATGTCTTTCTTTGTCCCTTAAAATATTCTTCATTTTAAAGTCTATTTTGTCTGATATGAGTATTGCTACTCCAGTTTACTTTTGATCCCCGTTTGCATGAAATATTTTCTTCCATCCTCTCACTTTCAATTTGTATGTGTCCCTAGAAGTGAAGTGTGTCTCTTGAAGACAGCATATATATGGGTCTTGTTTTTGTATCCATTCAGCCAGTCTATGTCTTTTGGTTGGGGCGTTTAGTCCAGTCACATTTAAGGTAATTATTGATATTGTGTTCTCATTGCCATTTTATTAATTGCTTTGGATTTGTTTTTATTGCTCTTTTTTCTTTCCTACTTCTCTTGTTCTTTTCTGCCTAGAGAAGTTCCTTTAGTATTTGTTGTAAGGCTGGTTTAGTGTTGCTGAATTCTCTCAGCTTTTGCTTATCTGTGAAGGTTTTGATTTCTCCTTCAAATCTGAATGAGAGCCTTGGTGGGAAGAGTAATCTTGATTGGAGTTTTTACCTTTCATCATGTTAAGTATATCATGCCACTCCCTTCTGGCCTGCAGAGTTTCTGTTGAAAAATCTGCCAATACCCTTATTGGGGTTCCCCTGTATGCTATTTTATTTCTTTTCCCTAGCTGCTTTCAAGATTTTCTCTTTGTCTTTAATTTTGGTCAGTTTGATTAGTATGTGTCTCAGGGTGTTCTTCCTTGGGTTTATTTTATATGGTACTCATTGTGCTTTCTGGATTTGAGGGAGTGATTCCTTCCCCATGTTAGGGAAGTTTTCGGCTATTGTCTCTTGGAATATTTTTTTCTGTCTCCTTCTATCTCTCTTCTCCTTCTGGCACCCCTATAATACAGATGTTGGTGCATTTCACGTCGTTCCAGAGTTCTCTGAGACTCTCTTCATTTGTTTTCAATCTTTTTTCTCTTTTCTGTTCTGCATCCATAATTTCCACTAATCTGTCCTCCACCTCGCTTATTCGTTCTTCTGCCTCCTGTATTCTGCTCTTAGCTGCTTCTAGTGAGTTTTTTATTTCAGTTATTGTATTTTGCATCTCTTCTTGTTTAAGTTTTATATATTGTATCTCTTTGCTCAGTGTTTCCTGTAAGTTATCCATCTTTGCCTCCATTTTACTTCCAATGTCTTTCATCATCCTCAGCATCAACAGTCTAAAATCTTTTTCCTGGAGGCTGAGCATCTCCTCATGGCTTATCTGTATTTCTGGGGTTTTTCTTTTCTCCTTCATCTCAGTTATAGTCCTCTGTCTTTTCATTTTTATAGGTTTTTTGTTGTGGGTACCTTTTTACAGATAATAGATTTGTAACCTCTCTTAATTCTGATGTCCTCCCCCCCTGTGGCTGAAGTCAGTATGGGGGGTTGGTGTAGACTTCCTGATGGGAGGGGCTGATGCCTGCCCCCTGGTAGGTGCAGCCGATTCTAATCTCTCTGGTGGGTGGGGCTTAGTCTCTGGATGGGATTAGAGGCAGCTGTGTGCCTGAGGGGTCTTTAGGTAGCCTGTTTACTGAGGGGCGGGACTGTGATCCCACCTGGGTTGTTGTTTGCCCTGGGGCTTCTCAGCACTAATGGATGTGTGGGGCCAGATTTTCCCAAAATGGCCACCTCCAGAGAAAGGCACTGTTGCTGAATATTCCGAGAACTTTTCTTTCAATGTCCTTCCCTCACAACAAGCCACATTCACCCCTGTTTCCCCAGGATGTCCTCCAAGAACTGTGGTCAGGTTTGACCCATATTCTCTTGGAGACTTTGCTTTGCCCTGGGACCCTGTGCACATGAAAGTCTATGTGCACCTTTTAAGAATAGGGTCTCCATTTCCACCAGTCCCTTAGAGCTCCTGCACACAAGCCCCACTGGCCTTCAACACCAGATGCTCTGGGGCTCTTTCTCCCCATGCTGGATCCCCACAGGTTATAGTTTGATGTGTGGCTCAGAACTCTCACTACTGTAGGTGAGTCTCTGTGAACCAGGTAGTTTCTAGTCTGTGGAGCTTCCCACCCAGGAGGTATGGTGTTGTTTACATCATGAAATCACCCCTCCTACCTCCTGACGTGACCTCCTCTTTTTCTTCTGGAGTAGGATATCTTTTTTAAGGTTTCTGGTCCATTTGGGTGAAGATTGCTCAGCCTTTAGTTGTGAATTTTGTTGTTTTTAGGAGAGAAGTTGAGCTCCAATCCTTATATTATGCCATTTTAATCCCCTAGAGCTGATCAAGACTCTTTAAAGTTTATTCCACCTGTGGTTCCCATCTCTTTGTGGTGTATTTATACTGTGGGACACTTGCTAGTGTTTACTTTTCCGCCTCATCATGGGACTCCAATGACAAAGATAACTGCTTCCATTGTATATGCAGAAGTTACTCCCATGATGAACCCCTTCATCTATAGCCTCAGGAAAAAAGATATAAAACAGGACTTAGATTTGTCAATATGCCTAACTTCTTGAAGTGACAATCACTAAATTCTCTTATTGCAGTCATAAGCACAGTGAGATTATAAAATTATCACAAGTTTGGCAACTCTGTAAATTTAAATGAAATGCATTCAGTTGTTATATATAGGGTTAATGTGCCAATAAGTTTCAGTTTGTTACTTACATTGTTAAATATTCTTGATCTTTAATTTTTTCTGCTTCTTCATCTCTTAATGATATGTGAAAAATCCTACACAAAATATGTCACATAATTATGATTGTGATTTTGTCTTTTTCTCATGTTATATATGTCAATTTCTGCTTATTTATATTTTTTATACATTGTTATTGAGAACATACCAATTTAGCATCATGTTCTGCTCCTTGTGAACTGATACTACTCTATAAAAATGTGATGAAATTGACTTGAATTTGCTTCAGGCTGATCAAGAACATCTCTTTGCAACTCCAAAGTCAATGACAAAATCATCCATGATGGCCTAATTACACTATGGAAATTGGCAAATGCTACAAAGTAATTCTCTCCTAAGACAGGGAGACTTTTCTTATTAATTGAACAGCAAACCATTGCATTTATAGTTGAGGGGAGATTTCTCTTTAGCCGTGGTCCCTACCCTCACATCTCATTTACTTCCTCTGATATTAGTTTAGATATACCAGCTTTATTTTATTAGTCTTTACATGCATTTATTTTCCAACACTTTAAACTTTCTTATGTCTTACATCTGGAAAATGTTAGTTCTTAGCAGTGTAAATATGGGTTTTGCTCTTTTTATGTAGGTTGACCATCATTGTGTTTCTGGAGAATTTGGTCTATTAACATCTAATAAAATCAGAATGTATCTGAATTTATGTTTTCCATGTTTCTATATGTTTTCTAATTGAGACAACATATTTTGCATTTATTCTTGCCTCCCTTTATAATTTGTTATTATAAATCCTCTCCGTTAGCTTATTACTCATACATTACTATTATTTTATTAGTCTTCTATGTGCTTTATGTAGATTAGGACTTGTTTTTTTGTAGAAATATTTATTGTGATATAATGCACTATGCAACATTAAATTTTCCATTTTAACCATTTGAGGTATTCAGTTAAGTGGCATTTAGTAGATTCATCACTGCTATTTTCTTCTAGGGCTTCACTACTCTGGAACATCAATGCATTTGAGTACTTCACAGCTCTGAAAAAATAATGGCAAATATACCTACTAATCAATATGAAGGGATTTCCAAGTTATATTATTAAATAGTAAAAAAGCAATGCATAAAAGAACATGTATAGCATGCTAATTTCTATGTGAAAAAGAAGGGAAAATAACATATACTTCTATCTTCCCATTGAAAAGAAGTAACACATGAGGAATCAATTTGAAAACAATGAGACTGCTACATACAGGGTGTGGTATGGGAATAGGATTGAAAAGATGGGGAGATGAGTACATTTATTTGTTTTTTTTTGTCTTTTTGCTATTTTTTGGGCTGCTCCTGCGGCATATGGAGGTTCCCAGGCTAGGGGTCCAATCGGAGCTGTAGCCACCGGACTACGCCAGAGCCACAGCAACACAGGATCCGAGCCGTGTCTGCAACCTACACCACAGCTCACGGCAACGCCGGATCCTTAACCCACTGAGCAAGGGCAGGGACCGAACCCACAACCTCATGGTTCCTAGTCAGATTTGTTAACCACTGTGCCACGATGGGAACTCCAGTACATTTATTTGTATAGTTTTGGCTGTATTATCTTTTAACTACTAAAAAATAAAAAGCAGGTGATGGAAATAAAACAAGAGATCCTGCTGTGTAGCACTGAGAACTATGTCTAAATACTTACAATGGGTCATGACAATGGGAGAAAAAAATTATGAGTAACTGGGTCCCCATGCTGTCCAGTGGAAAAGAAAAGTGTGTTGGAGAAATAACAATAAAAATAAATAAATCAATAAATACAGCCATTTATTTATACTAAATAAATGAGCCAACTCTACTTCAATTAATAACATAATCAGACTATAGGGAAACTAAATTAATTAGATTATTATTGAACACCAAATTTTCTCTATACACCACTCTCACAACAACTAAAAAACTGTAAGCACATTTTTGGTAAGCAAATATTTTTGCACTGAAGTTAATCATTAACAGTGGTTTGAGTTCAAGATTTTGAAAATACATGTATTCAAAGATTTAGTAAATAAGTAAACATGTCCTGGAAAAGGGACTGACTTCTCACTGGGGGAAAGGTGCTATGTACATGGAAAAAGGAGAGGCTAGAAAGAATTCTATGGTTCAAACTAGAATTGAAGCTACCAGCTTGAACTCATGTGTTGTAATGTGTATTAACACATTTAAAATAAATATGATATCTGTCTGGTCCCCATCTCCCATTCTTTCTTTCCCACTCCTGACCCATATCCTATGGGTAGGCATTTCTTTAGTTTGCTTGCTTCTAGTTTCTACATCCTGTGTTTTTTTTTATATATGTTTCCTGGCTGTATTCTCTGAGATCACTTAGAAGCCTTGTAATGAACACATAATGCCAAATTTCTAAGAATATCAATCTCCTCTAAGGGAAATCAAAGTTTCTCAGAAAAATGTCTGGTTCTGGGGCTGGAGCCAACATGACAAAATCAGGAAAATTTTGCTGAGTTTGAATATAAAAAGTGCTTAGTAAATCATGGGGACACAGGATCCAGCTTGAAGAAGCTCCCATTGGCCAAATCTGGAATAATTAGAACTTCAAAATGAATAACATCATTAATGGGTTACAACTCAGAGAATAAATAAGAATTCATGAGTCCACTATGTTATAAATAAGTCAATAAAAACAAAGAACAAATGTGGAGTAAGGGGTTCCTTCCTATAGAGAATATGGCTACTCAACCTAGAGGAAATGATCAAATTAGAAAATAATCATGTGGCCACCACATTTGCTATAGGGGTATCATCAATTGATGTTAGATATAGTTGGTGAAATCGTATTAAGAAAAGTGTACTGGTTATTTAGACTCAAAATATCTACTAAATGATACTTAGTAAATTACAAAGGTTAAACTAATGTTACTGTAGAGAACCTGGCAAACAGTACCTTAAGCAAATGATAAAGGATAAAATCACCAGTAATTGGAATTTTTTTTCTTTTTAGAGCTGCACCTGTGACATATGGAAGTTCCCAGGCTAGGGGTAGAATGGGAGGTGTAGCTACCAGCCTACACCAAAGCAACAGCAGCAAGGGATCCTAGCTTCATCGGTGGGCTACAATGTAGCCTGCACAATGCTGGAACCTTAAGCCAGTGAGGAAGGGCAGGGATGCTAGTTGGAGTTCATAACTGGCTGAGCCACAAATGGATCTCTGAAGAACACAAATTCCTAATGAAGCTTCTGCAATTTTTGCAAAACTTGTTACATTTTGCCTTAGAATTTATAAGGGAACTTGGGTAAAGCCCTTAGCCTAGGACCTGATAGTTCATAAAAATATTCAGCATTATGAATGATAGTCTGAGGACAATTCCAGCACTAACTTCTTTATTGAATTACAATTTGCAGGACCTGGGCAGCTCAAACTATAGAGCATTGCACTTTTAATGTGAGGGTCCAGGTTCAAGTCCCTGTCCAGGCACTATCAGAAATATTTTTTTGCAGACAATATTACATTAGGTTCAGGTGTATTATGTGGTGTATTGTCATTTTAATACATTGAAATTATCACAATTTTGAATCTAGTTATCTGTCCCTATACATTTGTAAGATATATTTTTAAATTTTTATTTTAATTGTTATTTCCCAAATAGAATTTTTTTCTACTTTACAGTATGGTGATTCAGTTACACATACATGTATACATTCTTTTTTTCTCACATTATCATAGTCCATCATAAGTCAGTAGACGTAGTTCCAAGTGCTACACAGCAGGATCTCATTGCTAATTCATTTCAAAAGCAATAGTTCACATCCATTAACCCCAGATTTCCAATACATCCCACTCCCTACCCCCTGCCCTTGTCAAACACAAGTCTATTTTACAGGTCCATGATTTTCTTTTCTGTGGAAAATTTCCTTTGTGCCATATATTAGATTCCAGGTATAAGTGATATCATATGGTATTTGTCTTTCTCTTTCTGACTTAGTGCACTCAGGACGAGAGTCTCTAGTTCCATCCATGTTGCTGCAAATAGCATTATTTTGTTCTTTTTTATGAATGAGTAGTATTCCATTGTGTATATATACCACCTCTTCCTAATCCAATCATCTGTTGATGGACATTTGGGTGGTTTCTATGTCTTGGCTATTGTGAATAGTGCTGCAATGATCATGCAGGTGCATGTGTCTTTTTTAAGAAAAGTTTTGTCTTGATATGTGCCCAAGAGTAGTATTGCTAGGTCAAATGGTAGTTCTGTCTATAGTTTTCTAAGGTATCTCCATACTGTTCTCCATAGTGCTTGTACCAGCTTCTATTCCCACCAACAGTGCAGGATGGTTCCCATTTCTCCACACCCTCTCTAGCATTTGTGGACTTCTTAGTGATGGCTAATCTGACTGGTGTGAGGTGGCATCTCATAGTAGTGTTGATTAGCATTTCTTTAATAATCAGTGATGTCGAGCCTTGTTTCATGTGCTTGTTGGCCATGTGTATATTTTCCTTGTATAAATGTCTATTCAGGTCTTTTGCCCATTTTTCAATTGGGTGGTTGGATTTTTTGCTGTTGAGTTGTATAAGTTTGTATATTTTAGAGATGAAGCCATTGTCAGTTGAATCATTTGAAATTTTTTTCTCCCATTCTATAAATTTTGTTTGTTTTCTTTGTGGTTTCCTTTGCTGTGCAAAATTTGTCAGTTTGATTAGGTCCCATTGGTTTATTTTTGCTCTTATTTCTTTTACTTTGGGAGACTGACCTGAGAGAAAATTTGTAAGATTGTCAGAGAATGTTTTGCCTAAGTTCTCTTCCAGGAGTTTGATTAGTTCTTGTCTTATATTTAAGTCTTTAAGCCATTTTGAGTTTCTTTTCATGCATGGTGCCAGGTTATGTTCTAGTTTCATTGCTTTGCATTCAGCTGTCTTTTCCCCATTTTCTATTCTTGCCTCCTTTGTCAAAGATTAATTGACCATAGGTGTCTGGGTTTATTTCTGCATTTTCTTTTCTGTTCCATTGGTTTGTATATCTGTTTGGTACCAGTACCACACGGTCTTGATGACTGTGGCTTTGTAATAATGCCTGAGTTCTGTGAGAGTTATGACTTCTGCTTCATTTTTGTCACTCAGAATTCCTTTAGCAATTATGTTTTGTTTTATTATTCCATATAAATTTTTGGATAGTTTGTTCTAGTTCTGTGAAAAATGTCATGGGTAATTTGATAGGGGTAGAATTAAATCTGTAGATCGCTTTGGGCAATAAGGTCATTTTTTAAATATTAATTTTTCCAACCCAGGAGCATGAACTCTCTTTCCATTTCTTTACATCTTCTCTAATTTCCTTGATTAATGTTTTATAGTTCTCCACTAAGCCTTTCACCTTCTTGGTCAGGTGTATACACAGGTATTTGATTTTCTGGGGTGCAATTTTAAAGGGTATTATATTTGTTTTCTAATATTTTGTTGTTTGTATACAGAAATGCAACTGATTTCTGAATGTTAATTTTATATCCTGCTTCTTTGCTGAATTTGTTGATCAGTTCAAGAAGTTTTTGGTTTGACTCCTTAGGGTTTTGTATAAATATTTTCATGTCATCTTCATAGAGTGACAGTTTTACCTATTCTCTTCCTATTTGGATGCATTTTATTTCTTTGGTTTGTCTGAATGCTATGCCTAGGACTTCCAATACTATGTTGAATAGCAGTGGTGAGAGTGTTCATCCTTGTCTTGTTCCAGCTTTTAGTGGGAAGGCTTTCAATTTTTCTCTGAGTATTATATTTGCTGTGGGTTTGTCATAAATGTTAAGGAATGTTCCCTCTATACTCAACTTTGGTAAAGTTTTTTTTTGTCATGAATGGATTTTGTACTTTGTCAAATGCTTTTTCTGCCTCTATTGATATGACCATGTGGATTTTGACTTTTCTTTTACTAATGTGGTATATGACATTGATTGATTTGCATATGTTGAACCATCCCTTTGAACCTGGTCATGGTCTACTATTTTTTTGATATGTTGTTAGATTCGGTTGGCTAAAATTTTGTTGAGAATTTTTGCATCTGTATTCATCAAATATATTGTCCAATAGCTTTCTTTTTTGGTGGTATCTTTGTCTGGTTTTGGAATTACTGTGATGGTGGTGTCATAGAATGTCTTTGGGAGTGTTCCTTCTTATTCAAACTTTTGAAAAAGTTTATGGGAGATGGATATAAGTTCCTCTTTGTATGTTTGGTAGAATTCTCCTGTGATCCTCTGGTCCTGGACTTTTATTTGAAGGGATTGTTTTTATGACATATTCAATTTCATTTCTAGTAATAGATCTGTTCAGTTGACCTATTTCTTCTTGATTTAGTTTTAACAGGCTGTATACTCTAGAAAGTTGTGCATTTCTTCTAGGTAGTCAAATTTGTCAGCATACTATTGTTTGTAGTAATCGCACATTTTTTTTTTTTGTATTTCTGTGGTATCCATTGTGGCTTCTCTCTTTTTTTTTCTTATTTTATTTGGGTTTTTTTCTCTCCTCTTCTTAGTGAGTTTAGCCAGAAATTTGCTAATTTTGTTTACCTGTTCAAATAACCAGCTCTTGGTTTTATTGATTTCTTTTATTGTTTTCTGAATATCTATTTTATTGATTTCCTCTTTGATCTTTATGATTTCTTTCCTTCTACTGACTTTAGGTTTTGTTTATTCTTTTTCTAATTCATTCAGCTGGGGGTTATGTTGTCAATTGAGATTTTTCTACTTTTGCGAGGAAGGCCTTATTGCTATGAACTTCCCTCTGAGCACTGCTTTTGTGGCATCCTATAGATTTTGAGTGGTTGTGTCTTCATTATCATTTGTCTCAAGGTATTGTTTTAATTTCCTTCTTGATTTCCTCATTTTTCCATTGATTTTTTAGGAGCATGTTTTTTAGTCTCCATGTAGTATGTTTTTTTCTTATTTCTTTTCCTATGGTTGATTTCCAATTTCATGCCATTTTGGTCAGAGAAGATACTTGAAAAAATTTCTATACTCCTAATTTTGTTGAGGTTTGCTTTGTGTCCCAGGGTGTGATCAATTCTTGAGAATGTTCCATGTGCACTTGAGAAGAATGCATATTCTGACTTCTTTGGATATAATGTCCTGAGAATGTTAAGTCTAACTTTTCTGTTTTTAAATCATTATATATATATATATATATAATATATGTATATATATTATATGTATATATATGTATGTATATATATATATAATATATGTATATAATTTTTTTTCCTACTTTACAGCATGACCACCCCATTACTTACATGTACACATTGTTTTTTCTCAAATTTCATGTTCCATCATACGTGACTAGACAGAGTTCCCAGTGCTACACAGCAGGATCCCATTGCTAATCCATCCCAAAGACAACATTCTGCATCTATTTACCCCAAGCTCCCAGTACCTCCCATTCCCTCCCCTTCCCCCTTTGCTACCACAAGTCTATTCTCCAAGTCGATGCTTTTCTTTTCTGTGGAAAGTTTCCTTTGTGCCCTATCTTAGATTCCAGATATGTGGTATAATATGGTATTTGTCTTTCTTTTTCTCACTTATTTTCTATTGTGTCCTTTAGGATCTCTGTTGGCTTATTGATTTTCTGTCTTGAGGATCTGCCTATTGATTTGGGTGGGGTGTTATAGTCTCCTGCTATGTTTGTATTCCCATCAATTTCTCCTTATATCTGTTAGTATTTGTTGTAGGTATCTGCGTGCTCCTATATTAGAGGCATATATATTGAAAATTATAATATCCTCTTCTTGAATGGATTCTTTAATCCTTAAATAGCACCTTTTTTCTTTCTTTATGGCCTTCATTTTAAAATCTATTTTGTCTGATATGAGTATTGAAACTCCTACTTTCCCGTCTTGTCCATTGGCATGAAATATCTTTTCCCATCCCCTCACTTTCAAACTATATATGTCCTTTGCTCTAAGATGAGTTTCTCGTAGACAACAGATTGAATTATTTTGCTTTTTTACCCAATCTGTCATTCTATGTCTTTTGATTGGAGCACTCAGTCCATCGATATTTAAGGTGATTATTGATAGATGTTTATTTATTGACATTTTAAACCTTGTTTCCTGTTGAGCCTATGTTTCTCTCTCTCTTTTTTTTTTTTTTGGTTGGATGGTTTCCATTTCTCTTTTATGCTGGAGTAGTTTTCAGGTTTTGTGAATGTCATATTCAGTTTTAATTTGTGGTTGCCCTGTTTTTTAAGTACATTAACCCTGTTCTATATGTGCTTATTTTTGCCTGATAGTTATATAGGCTCAAACATGTCACTAAACAATAAATACGTAAAAAGAATCTATACTTTCCTTCCCCACATTGTATGATTTTGATGTCCTTCTTTTAACATCTTCATATTTAGATCTGTATGCTTGCTTCTTTAAGTGACAGCTTTCCAAATGTGGTTTCCTCCATCCTAATTATTCTTTTTTTTTCTCTCTCTCTCCTTTTTTTTTTAATTTAGAGAAGCTCTTTGAGTATTTCTTATAGAATGGGTTCGTATTGCTGTACTCTTTTACCTATTGTTTGTTGAAGAAATTCTTTATTTCCCCTTCTATTTCAAATGATATTCTTGCTAGATAGAATGTTCTAGGTTGCAGATTTTTTTTCCTTTCAGCACTTTAAATATATTTTGCCCCTCCCTTCTGGCCTGTAGTGTTTCTGTAGAGAAATTAGCTGATAGATTTATGGGGGTTCCCTTGTCAATAACACTTTGCTTTTCTCTTGTTGCCTTTAAAATCCTGTCTTTATCTTTAACTTTTATGATTTTTATTACAATATGTCCTGGTGTGGCTCTGTTCAGATTCAATTGTTTGGGGCCCTCTGTGCTTCTTTTATCTTAACATCAGTATCCTTTAGGTGCGGAATGTTTTCATCCATAATTTCTTCAAATATATTTTCAATCCGCTTTTCTTTTTCTTTTCCGTCTGGCATTCCTCTTATGTGTAGATTGGCCTGATTTATATTATCCCATAGGTCTCTTATATTGTTTTCATATTTTTTCATTTGGTTTTCTGTCTGCTGTCATGATTGGGTGATTTTCATTATTCTATCTTCCATGTCACTAACTCATTCCTCTGCATTATTCATTCTGCTCTTTATTGACTTTAACTCAGTTTGTAGCTCTGAAAAAGAATTTTGTAATTTTTCTTGGCTCCTCCTTATATTTTCTATTTCCCTCCTAAAGAAACATGCATTACTATTTATATTCTCTCTTAATTCCTTCTGTATTTTCAGTAACTTCCTTTGAACTCAATGTTTGTCAGGTGCCAGAGGTCCATTTCGTTTTTGACTGCTTTAGGTGAATTCTTCTATTCCTTTACCTGGGAATGGTTTCTGAGCTTCTTTATCTTGCTGTGTTTTTCTTTATCTGTGAGTTTGGCAAAGCCAAACTGTAGTCTTGTAAGGCTATTTTTATGCAAGAATAACTCTTTGTATTTTTGAGGGGATACTATTTATTTTTGGTGTGGGAATTTGAATGTTTGCTGTTTGTTTCTTTGGTGTGAGCCAGCTATTATTTCCAGGATGCTCAGGTTGTTTTCAGTGAGAAGTTGGCAGTGAGTAGGACCAGCAGTAAGTGCTTGGTCATTGGACTCTCAACAGAAAGACCTGCAGGAAGGTGTCACAGGATACTCCTAGCTGCAGGGCCCTGGGAAGTGGTAATGAGCTCTAGGCAGATCTTAAAGGTGACCAGAGCATTTGGCAGTAGCAACAGCAGGGCCCATGTATTCCCAGGGAAGTTAGAACAGCAACAGCTTGTATTCAATTTCAATGCTCTCCTCTGAGTTGATTGGAACCACAGGTGGTTCCTTTTCAGGGACCCTATTGGTAGGAGGTCATGACCATCTCTAAAGTCAGTGATAACTGTGGTATTTAACCTCCACCACCTATAGACCATGCATGAAGCAACCCATCTGACTTAGCCCACATATGAGTTGCTATACATGGTGCTCCTAGTTACAGAATCCTGGGAGTGACAGAGATCAGGCATGTGGGTAGTGCCTGGAATGTTTAAAAGTGGCAACAGCAGGGTGGGTGTGTTCCCAGGGATGTGAGAGCACCAACAGGTGGTGTTTGGTCACAATCCCCTCCTCTGTGGTTCCCTTGATATGAATGGGGCTGCAAGAAATTTTTGTTTAGGTATCCCCTATGGCAGTGGGCCACACCCACCTCTGTAATCTGGGATAACTGCAGCAGTTTTCCCCCACCACATGCCAACCACACAAGAATCACCCTGTCCCACTTAGCCCATGTAGGATTTCTGCACCAGATGCTCCTAGGTATAGGGTCTTTGGAAGGGACAGTGGTCAAGTGTCTGTGTGCCACCCAGAGCATTTGGCAGTGGCAGCTGCAGGGTGGGTGTGTTCCCATGTGAGTGTGAGCAACAGCACATGGTGCTTGGTTGCAGTGCCCTCTTTTTTTCTTTTTTGCCAACCCCTGAGGTGACTGGGGTTCCAGGTGGAGCCCACTCACAGGCCTCCAGTGGTGGCAAGCCACACCTCCCTCTGACCTCTGAGATGACTTCTGCTGTCTGTCTCTGCCATCTGTATATCATGCTAGAGGAACAACTTCACACCTAGCCCCCTGATCCCCTTAGCCCACACAAGAGTTACCTGGTAACTAGTAGCCTGTAGAAGAAACTCTCAATCTCCCCTAAATGAGCAAGAGGCTTCTTGTGGCCTGTAGTCTGTGCAGAGCAGCCAAGACCTCTAAGCCCACAGGCATGCACATGCTCTAAAACAGTGTTTCCTATGGTGGTGCACCCCTCCTCCTCTCTCCTTACCAACAATGGTGCCCTGCCTCTCCTGCAGGTCCAGACTTTCTCCTGGGTTCCCTCTGCCATGTCAATCCCCTGCTCAGCCCATGGCATACTGCTCCCCACCCATGGTGAACTGCTACTTAGTCCCTCAGGCTGTCCTCATATAGCCAGCCCCAGTCCTCTCCCCAGGACTGACCTCTGGATCCTGAGTCTCAGTGTCCAGGCCCCACCTGAGCATCTCAGGCTGTGGTGTCCAGACTTGTGGTTCAGATGATTTGTGTGGATCTCACAATGCTTTGCTGTTCTCAGTCCAGCTGGTGCACTTTTCTCAGTAAACTTGAGGTCCCACCTACTCAGCTGATCTTTCCTCAGTTAGGTGGCTTCCCAGGAGGTGGGCTCCTTTTCTCCTTCACACCTCCCTCTTAGGAATGATAGTTCAGTCCAGATACCTTTTCTTTCTCTCTTTTATTCCTTTGTCCTACCCAGTTATGTCAAGAGTTTCTTGCCCTTTTTAGAGGTTTAAGTTCTTCTGCCAGCATTCAGTTGATGTTGTGTTGTGAGTTGTTTTACATGTAGGTGTGTTTTTTTAATGCGTTTGTGGGAGAAGTGCATGACCTCTTAATCCTCCACCATCCTGCTCTGCCTCTATGTTTTTTAAATTTTTAATTAATTATTTTGAAATATAGTGCATTACAATGTTGTATTAATTTCAGGTGTAGAGCAAAGTGATTCATTTTTAAATATATTACATACTATATATTTTTTCACATTGTTTTCCTTCACATGTCATTACAAGATATCTAGTATATTTCCATGTGTCATATACTTTGTCCTTGTTCATTATCTACTTTACATATTGTACTGTGTGTATGTTAACACCAAACTCCTAATTTGTCCCCCCCCCCTTTTGCTTTGGTAACCATTTTCTATATCTGTGGATCTATTTCCATTTTGTGTATAAATTTATTTGTAAAATTTTTTTTAGATACCACATATAAAAAGTATTTTATGATATGTGATTTTCTCTGCCTGGTTATCTTCATTTAGTATGATAACCTCTAAGCTCATCCATGTTGCTACAAATGGCATTATTTTATTATTTATATGGCTGAGTAATATTCTATTATATTATGTACTACATCTTCTTTATCATTCATCTGTTGATGGATATTAAGGTTGATTCCATGTTGTAGCGTCTCACCTTCCAAAGCTATAAATATTCAGTTAAATTTCTAAAGTTTAGTTTTAGTAAAGTCCAAATTCTTACCTTTTCAATGAAGTATCAAGTTAATAAAGTACTTCTCTTCATTTGCTGAACCTAAACAGACTTTTTAATTTTGTTGTGATTTGACAATAGGGGAGTGCACAGTAGTCAACCCAGTTACCAAATTTCTCCATTCCAGGAAGACTAATTTTTCCCCCTAAATTGGATATTTGTTTTGAGAATAATCTATAGCTCTTGGATTAATTTTAGTCTTGGAAATGAGTGTTGTCTTTTCTCCAGAGATCTCACTTCTAATATAAAAAAAAATTTTTTTGTCTTTTTTTTTGTCTTTTCTATGTCTGCACCCACAGCCTATGGAGGTTCCCAGGCTAGGGGTCCAATCAGAGCTGTAGCCACCAGCCTATGCAAGAGCCACAGCAATGCCAGATATGAGCCACATCTGTGACCTACACCACGGTTCATGCAATTCTGGATTCTTAACCCACTGGGTGAGGCCAGGGATCAAACCCACAACCTCATGGTTTCTAGTCAGATTCTTTAACTACTATGCCATGACTGGAACTTCCTAATGTGAAAGATTTAAATGCATGAGTTCATAATTTATGCACCCAAAAGTATCTCCTGGATGACCACTATGTGTCAGGCAATTTTATATTTCTGGGAATACACATTAAAAATGCAGTATCACCTCATAGAGTTGTCATTCCAACACTCCTGATCCAGCTCATCATGCTCCTTTTTTTTCCATAACAGGTTTTAATCTTCTAAAACACCATAAACTTTACTTATTTGTAAAATCATCAGTGTTTCTTTACTGAGATGAAAATTCTATGTAAGATGGATTTCTGTGTCTGAAATAAATAAATTCTAAATATTTGAAGGTAAAATAGTCTACATTCATAGGAGCCACAAAAAAAGGGGAGATGAAGGAGTGGTAATGAACCTGACTATTATTCATGAGGACACTGTTTCAGTCCTTGGCTTTGCTTAGTGGGTTAAGGATACAGCATTGCTGTGAACTCTGGTATAGGTTGCAGACCTAACATGGCTCAGAACCCATGTTACTGTGGCTGTGGTGTAGGCTGGCTGCAATTCCAATTCCAGCCCTAGGCTGGAACTTATGTATGCTGAAGGTGTGGCAAAAAACCCACAAACATAAATGGGGGTTTATAAGCAAGAGAGCTGGTGTGGGCTTCATAATTTAACACTGTGTGGTCTAGGCAGAGCTCGTTGGGAAGGTAATACCCAATGATGTTATTGAGGACAGGTAAGTGAGCTATGGTGATACATGGACAAAAGCATGGAGATCATCACCTAAAAAACCTTTGAGGTGAGATGGTGCCTGGTCAATTCCAGGGACATTACTGGGGCCACTGTAGCTGAATGGGATTAAGTTGGGAAGGGATGATGGATAATTAGTTCAGTGATAACAGAGGAGCAGATTTTTAGAGCACTTAAAGTCATGGTGGGTGTATTCACCAAGGTTCTCCAGAGAAGTAGAATAAATGTGTGTGTGTGTGTGTGTGTGTGTGTGTCTAAGAAAGAGTGATTTATGGAGTTATTGCTGTTGCACAAGGATTGGTGGCATCTCTGCAGTGGGTTAAAGGATGCAGTTGCCACAGCTGTGGAGTAGGCTGCAATGTCAGCTCTGATCTGATCCCTGGCCTAGGAATTTCTGTATACCATGGGGCAGACAAAAAAGAAGAAAAAAAGAGAGAGAGGTTTATTTTAAAGAAATGGCTAATATGATTTTGGAGTGTAAAAATTATAAAATCTGCAGTGTAGGTTGGCAGGCTGGAAACACAGGGAAAAGTTTCAGTTTGAGTCTGAAGGTAGGCTGCTGACAGAAGTGTCTCTTCTCTGTGAGAGGTCATTCTTTTTCTAAAGGTCCTTAACTGATTGGGTGAGGCCCACCCTCATTATGGAGGGCAGTCTTCTTTATTCAGAGTTTTCAGTTACACTGCTAAACTCATCCACGAAGATACCTTCATGGAAACATCTAGAATTGTGTTTGAATAAATATCTGGGTTCTATTGCCTCAGAAAGTTGACATATAAAATTAACCATTATAATTGAGTTTTGGTTCTCAGTCTGATTTGGGAACCTGCTGGAAGGGATTCCATATAGGAATAACATGGCCATACTTGATTTTGTTATTGTTTCTTTAAAAACACCCAGAGTTTTGGTAGTATAAATGACATACAATAAACTTCCTATACCTAAAGTATATGATTTGACACAGAAAACTTCATATAGCTGTACTATATGATCTGGCCATCCAACTCCTGAGCATATATGCATTTAAAACTACAATTAAAATAGATAGATGTGCCACTGTGCTCATAGCAGCACTTTTCACAATAGGCAAGACATGGAAATAACTTAAATGGCCATCAACAGATGAACGGATACAGAAGAAGAGGTGTGTGTGTGTGTATATATATATATAATTCTATTATACATATATAATAGAATAATAATCAGGCCTAAAGAAGTATAAAATATGCCATTTGTAGCAACATGATGCAAGTGCATATTCTTCTACTAAGTGCAGTAATTTAGAAAGACAAAGACAACATCATATGATACACTTATATGTGTAATCTACAACAAGGCACAAATGAGCCTTTCTACAAAAAACAGAAGCTGACTATTAAGACATGGAGAAGAGACTTGTGGTTGCCCTGGGAAGAAGGATGTTCATTTGTACTGTATATTATATTCCAGTTATAAGTTATACAATATGGGATTTGTCTTTCTCTTTCTGACTGATTTCACTCAGTAGGAGAGTCTCTAGTTCCATCCATGTTGCTACAAATGGCATTATGCCATTCTTTTTATGGCTGAGTAGTATTCCATTGTGTATATATACCACATCTTCCTAATCCAGTTGTCTGTCGATGGACATTTGTGTTGTTTCCATGTCCTGGCTATTGTGAATAGTGCTGCAATGATCATGTGGGTGTATGTGTTTTTTTTTAAGGAAAATTTTGTCCAGATATATGCCTAAGAGTGGGACCGCTGGGTCATATGGTAGTTCTATGTACAGATTTATAAGGGGTACTTCCATACTGTTCTCCATAGTGGCTGTAACAGTTTCCATACCCACCAACAGTGCAGGAGGGTTCTCATTTCTCCACAGCCCCTCCAGCATTAGTTATTTGTGGAATTATTAATGATGGCCATTCTTACTGGGGTGAGGTGGTATCTCATGGTAGATTTGATTTGCATTTTTCTAATAATCAGGGATATTGAGCATTTTTCCATGTGTTCATTGGCCATCTGTATATCTTCCTTGGAGAAATGTCTATTCAGGCCTTTTGCCCATTTTTCAATTGGGTTGTTGGCCTTTTTACTGTTGAGTTGTATGGGTTGCTTGTATAGTCTACAGATAAAGCCCTTGTCAGTTCATTATTTGAAACTATTTTCTCCCATTCTGAAAGTTGTATTTTTGGTTTCTTTTTAGTTTCCTTTGCTGTGCAAAACTTGTCAGAATGATGAGGTCCCATTTGTTTATTTTTTTTTATTTTTGGTGCTTTGGGAGACTGACCTGAGAAAATATTTGTAAGGTTGATGTCAGAGAATGTTTTGCTTATATTCTCTTCCAGGAGTTTGATGGTATCTTGTCTTATATTTAAGTCTTCCAGCCATTTTGAGTTTATTTTTCTCATGAGGTGAAGGTATGTTCTAGTTTCATTGATTAGGTCCCATTGGTTTATTTTTGCTCTTATTTCACTTGATTAGGTCCCAATGGTTTATTTTTGCTCTTATTTCTCTTGACTTGGGATCATCCCAGGCTCTCAAGGATGGTTAAACATACACAAATCAACTTTATACACCACAATAACAAAGAAAAGTCAAAATCCATATGATCATCTCAATAGATGCAGAAAAACATATGACAGAGCCCAACATGCATTCATGATCAAAACTCTTACCAAAGTGAGTATAGAAGGAAAACCCACAGAAAATATAATACACAGTGGAGAAAAATTGAAAGCCTTCTCACTCAAATCAGGAACAAGACAGGGATGCCCACTCTCACCACTGCTATTCAACATAGTTTTGGAAGTCCTAGCCATAGCAATTAGACAAACAAAAGAAATAGAATCATCCAAGTAGGAAGAGAAGAGATAAAACTGTCACTGTATGCAGATGACATGATACTATACATAGAAAACCCTAAGGATTCAACCCAAAAACTATTTGAACTGGTTATTAAGTTCAGCAAAGTAGCAGGATATAAGATTAAGATTCAGAAATCAGTTGCATTTCTGTATACTAACAATGAAATATTAGAAAATGAATGCAAAAATACAATACCTTTTAAACCTGCACCCCCCAAAATCATGGAGTTCCCATCATGACTCAGTGGTTAACAAATCTGACTAGGAACCATGAGGTTGCAGGATCAATCCCTGGCCTTGCTCAGTGGTTTAAGGATCTGGCATTGCCATGAGCTGTGGTGTAGGTTGCAAATGTGGCTTAGATCCCACATTGCTGTGGCTATGGTGTAGGCTGGTGGCTACAGCTCCGATTAGACCCTTAGCCTGGGAACTTCCATATGCCATGAGTGCAGCCATAGAAATGCCAAAAAGGCAAAAAAAAATTTTTAAGTGAAAAAAATTAAATTTTCACCCCCCAAAATCAAATACCTGGGAATACACCTGATCAAGGAGGAAATGGACTTATATGTTGAGAACTATAAAACTTTGAGCAAAGAAATTAAAGAATATGTAAAGAAATGGAAAGATATTCCATGTTCATGGATTGGAAAAACTAATATTTAAAAAATGGCCATACTACTCAAAGCAATCTACAGATTCAATGAAATCCCTATCAAAATACCCATGACATTTTTCACAGAACTAGAACAAACAATCCAAACATTTATATGGAACTACAAAAGACCTAGAATTGCCAACACAATACTGAGAAATAAAACCCAAGCAGGGGGCATAACTCTTCCAGGCTCCAAGGAGTATTACACAGCCACAGTTGTCAAGACAGTGTGGTACTGGTACCAAAACAGACATACAGACAAATGGAACAGAAAAGAGAATGCAGAAATAAACCCTGACACCTATGGTCAATTAATCTTTGACAAGGGAGGCTAGAACATAAAATGGGGAAAAGAAACTCTATTCATCAAGAATTGCTGGAAGACCTGGACAACTGCATGTAAATCAATGAAATTAGAACACACTCTCACACCATGCACAAAAATAAACTCAAAATGGCTGAAAGACTTAAATATAAGGCAAGACACCATCAAACTCCTGGAAGAGAACATAGGCAAAACATTCTCTGACTTCAAACTCATGAATATTTTCTCAGGTGTGTTTAACTTTTTAAAAAATATTCAAATTTTTGTATTCCCATGAGCAGTTTATAAGTGTTTCAGTTCCATCATATCTTCAGTAACACTGAGAGAAGCAGTCTTTTCAATTTTATCCAGTCCAATATGTGCATAATTGTGTAAACAAGCTTTTAGACATGGTGATTGAAGGTGTGTCTGTGTTCTTGAAAAAGAATCCTGTAACACTGGGTATTTTATAAAAAAGCTCCATGCATGATTTTCATCATTCTGCAGCACTTCTTACCATTTACATGCCATTCATTTTGCATAAATAATATTTAATACATCTCCCACCTTTTTGTGTTTTCTAAGACAGGGATTTCTGCTTATAGTATTAACTGTTATGTCTCTAGAGAATATATCAGTATTACATTTGTGGGAACCCTAATTGTTATTTAAGGGAATGAGTGAATGAATGAATTGATGAATTCATTCAAAAGTTACCAATCAGAATTACCTGTCGTGAGCCATAGATGATCTCTAGTGATACAAAGACATTGACAATAAACCTTAACATTTAGTAAGATTTCATTAAGTGCTCATTTAACCACCCTTCAAATTCAAATGAAGAGAACAATTAGTATTACCACTTTGAAGAAATTGAATCTCAGTTGTCTTTGATAAATTGCTCAAGTTATGCTCTCTTTGTAGGTGAAGAACATAGTCTTTTTTACAGAGTTTCATATTCAATCCCCCTTCTCCTGAACAAGGCATAGACCATGCCCTAAAAAGCCTTCCAATGGAATGGGGAGATGGGCCCATTTTAAGGGGCTTTTTGTTCTAATGAAAGCCTATGTCAGTTCTGGGGAACCTGCAGAAGCCCTTCCACTGCCTGTGACATACAGTGTCCTTGGAAAAATCTGTGCTCATGAAACAGAGGACACAGGGAATGGGGGAAGTCCTACTTCTCATCAGAGACTTGAATAGAAGCCTGAAGTACCACTGATATCTGGGAAACTTTCTCCTTTTAAACCAGGTACAGCTCAGCCCTTGTGGACCCTAATCATCCTCCTTCCCAAGGGGACAATAGGACTTTCAGCAGTTGCCCCAGTGGACTCCTTCTCTAGTTGTGGCTCATGCTGGACTCACTCCAGGGTCTCATTTGGATGGAGAAAAGGAGATCTTGCATATTGTTTTGAAGTTGTAGAACCAACAGGAGAGTCTGTAAGGTCCTCAGGACACCAAGTTGTTCTCTTTTTCTTTGGATCCTGGGTCTTCTGAATGGAAAGTGAGGATTCAGGTAACAGAATGAAATAGTACATATTTGAATGCAGAGCCCAGGTATAGATCAGAAGGAGCCCAGAAACCTCCATAGTCATGCAGGGCTGAGAGGATATTTAAGTTCCTCAGGGTCAACAGTTAATGAGGAGCATAGCCCAGACCCAGTTCTTCTGAATCTAAGCCCAAGGACTTGATCTATTTCATCTAACTTTTCCTGGAAAAGGTTTCTAGAAAAACCTTGTGATTATTTGTTAATGTGTGTTTGCATGTATCAATCTCTATTTATAGTCTGAGTTGATACATCTTATATGTGATTTTTGGTGGTATTGTTGGTTTTATATTTGTTGAGATTATACAAGAATTGTTTGTTCACACTTATGTGGATTATTTGTTAGTACTGTCTTGTGTATTATTTAGGAATTTATTTTTGTGAATCTTTGGATAACTGAGCCATGAGCCATGGTTTCTATCCTATAGATCACAGGTGGCAAGAAATTATAAATCAGGAATTTAATTGTGCACATTAGTGTGTGGTTCACATACAAGTTATAGGGGCTTCTGTTTTAATGCCTACAAGCCCAAATAATCCTTTACCCATCTTTCAACAGTGGCTGTATCTCTGCATTAGTCAGCAGGTTCAGGTGCATTTCCATCCCTGGGTATGTGCCATGTACTAATGGATATGATCTCATTGTCTGCACTGTGTCAGACTGGGTCCCAATCCTCAGTCTGGTCCTTAAATGTTCTTGTGATTTTAGGAAGTGACTTCAATTATTGGCAGGTCATGAATCCTCACACACGCAATAGAAGGAAGTCTTCCATCATCCCAGTGTTATTTTGAGGACTAAGTGAGGAAAGCATGCAAATTATTCATGATGAAGCCTGATACAGAGATGGTGCTCAGTATAAAGGAGGTATTTTTATTTTCTTCCTCCACACTCCATGCTTGTGTCAACATGTTGAGGTCTGTGAAAAGAGTCCATCCAAAGTTTCCTTCTCAAACTTCAGGGTCACAGTCTGACCTACCTTTCACAGCTCATGGCCCAGCTGCCTCCTTCACAATGTCCTACATGAAACAAGTTTCCTGGTTGCTTCTGCTCATCTTGTTCTCTTCTGGTTTCTCTGTGAGGACCAACAAAATGTATGTCAGTGAGTAGCCATGCCTCTATAAATGGTCATCATTTTCCTCCTTGGTGGTGATGAAGTGAAATAACCAGTGACCCAAGCAAGAACATGGTCCTGTTACTAAGTCCAAACTTGAATTTCTTATTTTACTTATTTATTTATTTATTATTTCCTCAGTGAATTTATTATATTTATAGTTGTACAATGATCATCACAATCCATTTTTATAGGATTGCCATCCTACAACCCCAGCTCATTCCCCCACACCCCAAACCGTCTCCTTTGTAAACCATAAGTTTTTCAAAGTCTGTGAGTCAGCATCTGTTCTGCAAATAAATTCCATCAGTCTTTTTTTCAGATTCCACATGTCAGTGAAAGCATTTGATTTTGGTGTCGCATTGTATGGCCAACTTCACTCAGCATGATAATTTCTAGGTCCATCCATGTTGCTAAAAATGCTGGTATTTCATTCCTTTTAATTGCTGAGTAATGTTCCATCATGTATATGTACCACATCTTCTTGATCCACTCCTCTCTCCATGAACATTTAGGCTGTTTCCATGTCTTGGCTATTGCAAAGAGTGCTGCAATGAACATTGGAGTACATGTGTCTTTGCGAGTCATGGTTTTCTCTGGATAGATACCCAAGAGTAGGATTGCTGGATCAAATGGTAGTTCTATGTTTAGTTTTCTGAGGAATCTCCACACTGTTTTCCACAGTGGTTGGACCAATTTACAATCCCACCAACAGTGTACTACGGTTCTTTTTCTCCACACCCTCTCCAACACTTATTGTTTGTAGACTTTTTGATGACGGCCATTCTGGGAGTGTAAGGTGGTACCTCAGAGTGGTTTTGATTTGCATTTCTCTACTAATGAGGGATGTGGAACATCTTTTCATGTGTTTCGTGGCCATCTGTATGTCTTCTTTGGAGAACTGTCTTTTTACATCTTCTGCCCATTTTTTGATGGGGTTGTTTGTTTTTTTGGTATGGAGCTGCAGAAGGTGTTCACAAATTTTGGTCCAGACACTATAAAACTCTTGGAGGAAAACATAGGCCAAACACTCTCTGACATAAATGACAGCAACATCTTCTCAGATCCACCTCTTAGAGTAATGACAGTAAAAGCAAAAATAAACAAATGGGACCTAATTAACCTTAAAAATTTTTGCACAGCAAAGGAAACCCTAAATGAAATGAAAATACAACCCACAGAATGGGAGAAAATCTTTGAAAATGAATTGATTGACAAGGGATTAATCTCCAACCTTGTATTTCTTGATACATGATAGGCCATTAAATTGGGAAACAATTTTGGGGGGAAACAAATAGTGAATTTATTTGGAAAGCCAACAAATGGAGAAAATGACATCCCAAAGAAACATCTTCCTGAGTTAGAATTCAGGCTTTTCTTATACTAAAGTGGGTAAATATATGGTTGGTTTCTGCAAACTTCTTGGTGTTGGACTTGCTTCTTCTTGCATCTATGTCTACATAGGTCAGGTCGCAGTGCTCCCATAAACCTCCAAATGCACAAAAGTATTCTCTGTTCTGCAGCTTTTTAATCTCCATATGAATGGGAAAGTGTTACACCTTTAAAGATCAGAGGTTTGTAAATGGGCTCTTTTGTATATTTCAGGCTAGAGGCAACATTCCTCACTGGTAGCAAAGCAATAGGATACAAAGGTTAAAGTAAAAGAAACAAGTTCAATATGGAGTCAGACTTGTTCTTTTTTTCAGTCTCTGAGGGGCCTTGCTGTCCTGCCCCTATAGTTGAGTGAGAATGTTTATTTTGAGTCCTTATTCAGGGCTCTGTGTTTGGTAGTCCTTACCTCTGACCTAACTTCTAAAACAGTATTGTTTGTCTTATATGCATAGAAATGAAACACCAAGAATTTTTTTTTTTTTAATGTGGAAGCAGCATTTATTTCTGCTGGCACTGGCTCAGCTGATTAGTATCCAGAGCCTGGGCCCTGAATGTGGTGGTGCACCACCTTATACACCCTGCTTGTTTTCTCACTACATCTAAGTTTCTTTGTCCCCCTTATCAGTAATACTATAAGTTTTGTGCAGACAAGTATAAATGTGCCTGTGCTCATGGATATAGGTTATGCTACTTTACTACAGAACTAGGCATCCACACAGATGCTGGCAGTGCAGCACCTCACCTTCCTTTTGATCTAGGAGTGCTGGGCCCCTTTCCCTATATTCCCACCTTTGATGCTCTGATTCCTTTCCAGGGTCAAAGAGCATCATCTCTTGCTAGGGATTTATGTTTCCACAGCATCATCACATGTGTGTCTGTTTTTCTCTTGACTATAGCTTCAATGAGTTCAGAGAGAGATCTTATAACTAGAGGAGCCAGGCAGGGTAAAATCAGACAGCCTCTAAAGATCATGAGCATGAAACCTATGAGGGTTTTGAATCCCCCAAATTTGAAAACTATCCCCCAAACAGCTCTCTGTGGTTCAAGCCCTTTTGAGTTTGTATGGGGACATGTGCCAATTTTCTGATGTTTGCAGCTATGTTAATTACACCCTGGCCATTGTCATCTCTCTGGAGGCAGCAGTCAGAATGATTAAATTTTCCACATGCTTCTCTTTCCTCTGCTAATAGATAGTCTGCGACTAAGCAGTTTTGTTAAATAGCTACATGCATTTGTGACTGTTGTTTTGTCCTGAGTTCCAGGCATGTGGCTGTTTGGTTAGTAATCATTTCCAGTCCCATCTCCAACCTGATAATTCCATTGAGCATGTATATGGAATTTGTGCCTACTAAAGGGGCAAAAAAAAACCCAGATTAGAAAGCAACCAATAGTAACAAAGCATCCTACCCATAAGATGAAGCAGCATGTGAGCAGAGAACTCTCACCACATTTCCAGTTTTTAAGAGCAGTTGCTGCCAACCCTATGGCAAATATTAGAATAGTAACTGCAATAACAGACAGGTACAAGGGGTGGCAGTGCATCACAATTAGGGGACAAAAATGAGCAGGCACAGTCTATTTATTCTGCCTGGCAGCCAATTCCTTGAGCTTTTGCTGTGTATAGACTAGTCAGCCTCCAGAATGACTAGAGCAAGGCTGTCATCCTTGCAGGTCCCTGGAGCTGCAGCTTTTTTCTTTCAAATGGCCAGCTTGCACAGTGTTGACCCGTCAGGGATGCACTCCCAGTTCTTGTGATGCTGGTCTTATTCTGCTGTGGTGAATCCAAGGAGCCACTGCTGACACCTTTACTGCAGTATGGGTGGATAAAATGACAGTAAATGGGCCACTCCAAAGAGGCTTTAATGGCTGGACATCCCTTTTTTTTTTTTTTACGCATACAGCATCCCCTGGTTTGAAAGGGTGGGGCTGTGTGGTTAGACTCATAGGCAACCTTTACCTAACTCGCCAATGGAGGGTGACCAGGGTGCAACCTAGTGCCTGAACCTGCTGTCTCAGGATGAGGATCCCTAATTCCTTTAAGTCCCCCCTTCATACTCTTAATAAGATGAGGTGGGTGCCCTTAAAGGATTTTGTAAGGAGAAAACCCAGTCTGTTAGTAGCACTGGACTTAATTCTGTACAAGGCTGCTGGCAAGAGCTAGTCCCACTGCAGGTGTGTCTCCTGACACAGTTTACTTAATTGCAGTTTCAGAGTCCAATTCACCTGTTCCACCGTCCTGGAGCTCTGGGGCTGATAAGCTGTGTGCAACTTCCAGGTGATTTTTAATCCCTTTGCCACCAGTTGCACTACTTCCACCACAAATGCCAGTCCATTGCCTGACCCAGTGGTGATTGGAATCCAAAATTGGGGAATGATTTCCTATAGAAGGAATCAAGTCACATCCTGTGCCTTCTCTGTGTGAGTTGGGAAGGCTCTACACAAACAGAGAATGTATACATAAACACTAACAATTATTTATAGCCTCAGACATGGGGGCTCTCAATAAAGTCAACAATTACATTTTCAAATGGGGCCCCTCTGAAACTTTGCACCCCAGGGGCAGCCCTATGCCCCTGGCATGGGTTATTTTATGCACATATTTCACACTGTTCACATATTACAAAGGCTATGCTGGCAAGCCTAGGGATGTAAATGTGTCCACCCTGTACATTCTCAAGAGCCTTCTGACCAACGTGAGTCTTCTGATGAATTTGCTTAAGAAAGCCTGGGCTGTGGCCTCGAGAATTGCAATTTGGACATCTTCAAATTCCTACCATCCACCTGGGAGGTAATTTCCTTTTTCAGTTTGGAACCAAGTGCTCTCATGCTGTGAGTAGTTAGGGTCCCATTCTGATAGCAGGGTAGGGAACAGTGCAATAGTCAGGGCCACTGATTCTATTGTCCCCTTGGAGCCTGCAAGTTTTGCTTCCTGGTATGCTCTATGGTTTGTTTCCCCCAAGTGAAAGTGATGTCCCCCTTTTGATATCCACCACAGTGCATGACTTTTAGGGGCCCATACAGCATCTAAAATTTCAAGAATCTCCTTGTCATGGTTTATATCCTTCCCTCCTGAGTCGATTAGCCCCTTTTTCTTATATAAAGCACCATATATATGGAGGGTGATGAAGGCATATTTGGAGTCAGTGTATATATTGACATGTATCCCTGCTGCCAGTTGGAGAGTTTGGGTTAGTGCAACGAGCTCTGACCTTTGTGTGGAAGTTCCTTCTGGCAGAGTTTTGCTTCAACCATGGAATGTAAGGTCACCACAGAATACCCAGCAAGGCATTCTCCCTCTTTTACAAAGCTGCTACCATTGGTGAAATATTCAGCATCTGGATCTTAAGGGGTTTGTCTGTTAAATACTGCCAGCTATAAAATGCCTCAACCATAACCTCAACACAGTCATGATCTGGCTGGCCTGGCCCAACAGGCAGTAGGGTTGTAGGGTTTAGGGTCCTCCCTACCTCCAGGCAAATGCATGGATTTTCACATAGCATTCCCTGATTCTTGACCATTCGGGCATTAGTCAACCAGTATTGTCCCTTATATTCCATTAATGTCAGCACCAAATGTGGCACATGGACTGTTAGTTCCTGTCCAATAGTCAATTTATTTAGCTTCTGTCACTAGAAGCACTGTGGCTTCAAGTGCCCACAGACAGGGTGGCCATACATGGGCAACAGAGGTCAAGTTCTTTGGAAAGATATGCCACTGGATGATGCCCCTTCCCAAACATTTGTGTTAAAACCCCTACTGTGACCCTGTAGAACTTGTGTACATACAGGAAGAAGGGCTTAGAGATATCTGGGAGTTGCAAGCCAGGTACCTTGGTGAGGGCTCACTTGATTTCTTCAAAGGCTTTTTTCTATACTCTTTCCCACAACAAAGTCTTCTGTTCTCCCCCCATTTTGTCCTCATAAAGTGGTTTTGTCAAAATGGAGAAGTTAGGTATCCAAATCATGCAGGAACCTGTGGCCCAGAGAAATTTCTGAACCTGGTGTCAGATGGAGGGAACTGGGGTTGAGTGTACATCCTGCCTTTCCTCAGGGCTGAGTTGATATTATCTCTGGGGATATGAAAGCCAAGGTATTTAACCTTTTGATTCTTGTTGTTTAAAAAAGCCCCTTTGTGGCACTCCAGTATTTTAAATCCCCAGGCATTATTAGGGTCCCATTGGGGATTTTCTTCTTTTCTCTGGAGCTGGCTATGGGCATAAGCCTGTGCATTTGCTGTTCCACTTGGCCTGATGTTTTGGTTGCTTTCCCACCAGTGTATATGGGGTTAACACTGGCAGCTCAGGAGAGGCAGCTACTGGTGAAGTCATGGATGAATCAAGGGATGGGCTGCTGGGGATGAGATCCTCTTTGGGAGACAGCATCTCCTGGTACAGCCTGGCTGTTGGGAATGCCTGGAGGCAGTGGAGGGTACAATGGTGCATAAGGTGGGGGTATTTCCTCTGGTTCCCCAGATAAAATGGCTTTTTGAGGTCCCTTGGCACTTTGAAGGAGCCATTATTTGAGCTAACATGATTTTGCGGTTCTCTTCTAGACAGGCTCTCAGCCACAGTGGCTGGGAAAGGACTGTGTCTTGCCAGCAGTCAATATAAGGGAGTTGGTCCAGGTGCCCTGGGTCACCTGAAACAATCCTAAACACCCTACTAACCATTTCTCTATCTAGTGACCCCCCCAAAAAGTAGGTCAATCTATTTTACAGAATATCCAGAGTTTTAGGGGAGACAACATTTTACCATAATTTCCTGAATATCCCTTCTTAAAATTCTTTACCATGCACTCCAAGGGGGTTTGTTTACTCTGGTTTTTGCCCATTTTCCTCCCCTGAAAGAAGAGGACCAGACAACACAAGGAGGGGAGGGAGGAGAAAAGGGAAGATGGAAACAATCTCTTCCTCTGCCTCCAGTGCTCTCCTAGGGGAGATATTTCAGGCTCCTCTTAGCATTGGTGAAATTGCATAAGCCCCATATCAGGACCTCTCTGAAGAGCCACCTTAAGCCATATGAGGTCACCATGGACCCATGGATGGGGACTCAACACTCGCTTCAGCCTGTCTGGTTGAGTTGGCACTCTAATGTCTGTCTCAGTCACTCACATTTACTTGCATTCACAGGACATCTCCAACCTGCTGCCCAGCACCTTAGAGGTGCATTTTCCTCTCTTGTCTCATCTAGGAGAACACCTGTGAGACTAGTAGGGCAACTCTGGGAGGTGATCAGGCTCCCCTTCCTCCTCTTAGGGGCAAGCCTCCAAAATGAACCTGGGTTCTTACCAGTCTGATGGGTGGCCCTCCCTAGGCAGGTTCCTGGGCCTCCCTGGGTTCTGTTGTGCTCCCAGGGTCTTCACCCTGACAAGTTGGGAATGCTAGACCCTATGGATCACTAAGTCCACTGGCTCTAGGGAGATCATCTCTCCTGGCATCCCAGGTTGTACCCCTGGGACAAGGGAGGTGAAATCACTGTCTCTGAATCCTGGATGAGCCCCCAGAATATGTGAGCAGGGCTTATGTGCAGAGAAATGAGACACCAAACTTTTTTTTTTTTTAACCTGGTACTGGCTCAGAGGATTAGTATCCAGAGGCTGAATGCAGCAGGAGGCTTCCTTATATACTGCACTTATTTTCCCAATACTTCTAAGTTTCTTTGTCCCCCTTATCAGGTATACTATGAATTTTGGGCAGATATCTGTAGGTTATGCTGCATTACTACAGAACTACACATGTGCCCACAGATGCTGGTGGTGCTGCACATCAACTTCCCTTTGATCCAGGAGGGCTCAGTCCTCTCCCAGTATATATTAACCTGGAATTGACCATCAGAAAGTCAAGTCACCTGAGTAAGTAATTTATCTCTTAGCTACAATTTCCACATTTATCAAATGAAGACATAAGGTTTGCCTTGTGTACCAAAGAGTCCTAAAATATAATTATTGTTTTGAGTGGTTAAAGCATGTGAAAATCTTTTGTATGATATAAAAATAGGAGTCATACATTTTTCTTAGAGGGAGTTAGGAACATTTTGGAGAAAGGTAGCTGACATAATAGAGCTTCTGTGGATATTTCAACTACTGAGTGTGTAATTTCCATGCTGAGTGGTCAAGAGTATGAGTCTTGGTAAGACAGACCTGTGTTGTGATTCCACCTGATTCATTTAAATTTGTGTATCTTTGAATTTTAAATAATGTAAGTTTTTTATTTCTTCTGGTTAAAATATGTGTAAGAATATTTACTAAAGCTACTGGGAATATGTATTTTGAAAGAGCATATAAAACACTTGGCACAGTGCCTGGAACTATTGACATTGGTTTGGAAGCCTGGATTGTACATTTTTGATAATAGGGGATTTTAAGGGACTCAAAATAGAAAGAATGCAGTGAACAATACTGTAAGCCCATGACATAGCTTTAGTAATTTTCTGCAAATGTAAGGAACTCCATGTTCATTTTGAGAAGAAATCAATGATTGATACATCTTCCCTGGTGCCCTTTTCACATTTTAATCTAGGCAAATTACAGAGGTTTGAACCTGGCTTAATGTAAAGATATAAACATGAACACAGATACTTCTCAGTTCTTGTTTACTCCTATGTACTCAATATGGGACAGAGCAGTTGTTCAATAATTTGTTATTGAATGAAAAATAAATGTCTATTGGTTTCATATGGAAAAGATTTGGTTAATGTGAGGGTTTGATATATTATTGAAGCCAGAATTGTCAAGACTGTTATATTCACCAACAATTATGAGAAATAAAGGGAAATGTAGCCAAAATGAAGACTTTTCATAGTACAAAGGACATGGCTCTAATATTATGGCATGTTCATAGACATTTCACACTTTTGCCAATTCCCAGCTGAGGCAAGCACAGCATGAGGAGAGAGAACCAGAGAGCCTGTCTGAGTTCCTCCTCTTGGGCTTCCACATTGGACCAGAGCAGCAGGGTGTGTTCTTTATCTTGTTCCTGGGCATGTACCTGACCACGGTGCTGGGGAACCTGCTCACAATTCTGCTTATCAGGCTGGACCCTCACCTCCACACCTCCAGGTACTTCTTCTTCAGCAACATGGCCCTCATGGACATCTCCTTTTCATCTATCAATGTCCCAAAGATGCTGATGGACATGCACACTGAGTAGAGATCCATCCCCTATGCCATGTGCATAGCACAGATATATTTTTTTCATATTTTTACTGATCTAGAAAATTTCCTTCTCACCTCAATGGCATATGATTGGTATGCAGCCATCTGTCACCTTCTCCACTATACTACCATCATTGCAGAAGTAATCTGTACCTTACCAGTCACTGTATCTTGGATTCTGTCCTGTTCCAGTGCCCTTTGTCACACCCTCCTACTGGCACAGCTGTCCTTCTGTGCTGACAATACCATCTCCCACTTCTGTGACCTTAGTGCCTTATTCATGCTCTCATGCTAAGATACATTCCTCAATGATCTGGTCATTTTCACATAAGATTGACAGTCATCATCCTCCCACTAATATGCATCTTGGTCTCTTATGTCCGCATCAGGGCCACAATCCTCCATGTTCTGTCCACCAGGGGGATCTGCAAAGCCTTGTCTACATGAGGCTCCCACCTCTCTGTGGCTTCTCTCTATTATGGAACAATTATTGCCTGTATTTTGTCCCCTCATCTAGCACCTACAGTGACAAGGACATAATTTCTTCTGTGATGTACACTGCGGTCATCCCATTGCTGAATCCCTTCATTTACAGACTGAGAAATAGGGACATGAAGGATGCCCTGGAGAGACTCTTCAACAAGGCAGCTGTCTTGTCTCAATGATATTTGCTCATCTTTATAACAGACACAGGTAGTCACATAGCCCCATATCCTACATGTATAATCTTAAGCCCAGGTTGGAATGAATATACTTTAAATATTTGGTAACATGAATTTCAATTTGTTACACTTATTGTTTCTTTTCCTAAAAACACATTAGTATAAATTGTGAATTCTGAGCTTACCTTATTTATTACTGCTCTTGTCCATGGCATTGAGAAATTACATACCTAGGAGTACTTATGTCTATATTCTTATATCAGGGGGATTTGTTAGTTTGTTATAAAAATCTTTATTGAGGTAAAATTGCTCTATGAATGTAGTACACATTTAAAGTGTTCAGAATAGTATTTTCATATGTATATACTGTGAAATAACCTCCATAATCTAGTGAAATAATATATTCTTCATCTCCATTTAGTGGCCATTTTAATTTTTTAATTTTTTTTCCCACTGTACAGCATGGGGACCAAGTTACACATACATGTATGCATACTTTTTCCTCGAATTGTTGTGTTGTGATCTAAGTATCCAGACATAGATCTCAGTGCTACACAGCAGGATCTCATTGTAAATTCATTCCAAGAGCAATAGTCTGCATCCATTAACCTCAAGCTCCCAATCCCTCCCACTACCTCCCTCCCTCCCCCTGGGCAACCACAAGTATATTCTCCAAGTCTATGATTTTCTTCTCTGAGGAAAGGTTAATTTGTGCTGTATATTAGATACCATATATGAGTGATATCATATGGTATTTGCCTTTCCCTTTCTGACTTATTTCACTTAGTAGGAGAGTCTCTAGTTCCATCCATTTGCTACAAATTGCATTATGTCATTCTTTTTATGGCTGAGTAGTATTCCATTGTGCATATAAACCACATCTTCCTAATCCAATCATTTGTCGATGGGAATTTGGGTTTTTTCCATGTCTTGGCTATTTTGAACAGTGCTGAAGTGATAATGTGGATTCATGTGCATTTTTAAGGAAAGTTTTTTTCTGGATATATGCCCAAGAGTGGGGTTGTGGGGTCATATGGTAGTTCTATACATAGTTTTCTAAGGGTCCTCCATACAGTTCTCCATAGTGGTTGTACCAGCTTCTATTCCCACCAACAGTGCAGGAGGGTTACCTTTTCTTCAAACCCCCTCAAGCACTTGTTATTTGTGGATTTATTACTGATGGCTATTCTGACTGGTGTGAGATGATATCTCATGGTAGTTTTGATTTGCATTTCTCTAATAATCAGGGATATTGAGCATTTTTTTCATGTGTTTGTTGGCCATCTGTATATAAAATGGGAAAAGGAAAGTCTATTCAGCAAGAATTGCTGGGAAAACTGGACAGCTGCATGTCAATCAATGAAACTAGAACAACCCTCACACCATGCACAAAAATAAGACAAGACACCATTAAACTCCTGGAAGGAGAGGCAAAATATTCTCTGACATCAACATCATGAATATTTTCTCAGGTCAGTCTCCCAAAGCAAAAGAAATAAAAACAAAAATAAACCAATGGAATCTAATCAAACTGACAAGCTTTAGTACAGCAAAGGAAACCAAAAAGAAAACAAAAAGACAACTTTCAGAATGGGAGAAAATAGTTTCAAATGATGCAATGGACAAGGGCTTAATCTCTAGAATATACAAGTAACTTATACAACTTGACAGAAAAAGGCCAACAACCCAATGGAAAAATGGGCAAAAGACCTGAATAGACATTTCTCCAAAGAAGATATACATATGGCCATTTTAATTTATTTGTGTCTGGTGTGAGAGAACTTAAGATCCACTGTGCTATTGGATTAAATATAAAGTGTACAATACAGTCTGGTTCACTATAGTCATGCTGTGCATTATACCTCAGAAGAACTGACTGTAACTTTGTCCATTATGCTAGTGAAATAAATCAAACTCAAAACAAGGTAAATACTGCATTATCTCACTTTTATGTGGAAACTGAAATAACCAATTCATAGAGTAGAAGATAGGATGGTAGTTGCTAGGGGTTGGGGGGGGATATGGGTCCCCATTGATTGATGGAAGATCCAGGCTTGTCAGGCTCCCGTGGCATAGAAAAGTGCCAGATCTGGGACTTGGTAAATTATGTCTTTTCCTCTCCTCACTTCCCATTCATCTTTCTTTTCATGTTTTGTTTTGTTGGTGGTGATGATGATGGGTCAGGAGACGAAAAGGTAGAGAAGCCTTTATTTCTCCAGGAAACAATCCACAGCTATGAGTTCAGCTCCTCCACTTAGGGACTCAAATATTCTTCTGGATTTTAGAAATGACAATCACTCTAAGACATTGCTGTTCTCTATACTCAGCAGTTCTCTCTCTGATGAGTTTTTGCTGGGGTGTTCTGACTGCAAGCATGAGTTTGAACAAAATGCCCACTCCATACGGATTGGGAATGAACAAGACAATGAAAGCCCCCATTGAATTTGTTGTCTGTCTCATTCAATGACTTAATTATGAATCTCCATGAAAATAATTTCTACTCATCTTTGTGATACCAGTTTTATGTTATGAGACTAAGTAATAATGTCTTTTCTTTTATATCTATTGAAATACAGCATAGTTTTCCTTCTTCAAGCTATATTTAGTTAAAGATGAATATGATCAAAACTACTTCTGTGCCTCAGCACCATGTACCTTAAGAGAAGAGTATTTAGGAAAACAGATTACAATTGCAGGATGTACCTGCCAGAGTGTGTGGCCTGGGGCAATTTCCTTCACTCCTCTGAATATCCCTTTCTTATGTGCTAATTGAAAACATTCTAAAGTATCTAAAATATGTTTGATTTGAAACAAATGCAATACTAAATTTGGATTATCATGACCCCTGACCAAGAATAATGAGTATTAGCTTTCCCTTCCTGTGTACCAGTATAACTTTTGTCCCAAATATGTGTTCATGTTTATAGTTCTGCATCCAACTCTTTATGGGAAGAAGATTTTTATTTCTTTTGCTTAATTACCTAGGAGGGGAATTGCTATGTCAAGTGTATGTTGAACTTTATGAAACACTGACCAACAATTTCCAATCAAGGTTTTATATTATACATTACTGTTGACCATGTATGAGGGTTCCAATTTCTAATCTCACTGCCTCTAGTATTGCCAGTCTTCTGATTTCAGCCATTCTAGTGGGTTTACTGTGGTATCTCTCTGTGGTTGTCATTTTCATTTATCTATTGAGTAATGATTTGTGTCTTTCTAAAAACTGATCTGCTATCTTCTTTGGTGAAGTATCTTTTCAAATCTTTTACCTCTAGTTTTAAAAAATAATTGGCTTTCTTGTCTTCTCTAAGTGTTCTGGATTCACAATTTATCAGAAATATATTTTATAAATATTTTCTGCCAGTCTGAAGCTAGTTGTTTCATTCTGTTAAGAGTTTCTTTTCAAGTCTAAGTGCATCTTATTTTTATGAAGTCCAAATTATTATTTTTTTCTTTAAAATGTTCATGACTTTTTTGTCCTATTCAGTAAATTTTGACAACCCGAGTTTTCCAAGATTGTATCCAGTGTTTTCTTCAAAATAGTTTTCTCATTATAGTTCTTAACAATTTGACCCATCTCTAGTTATATGTTTTGCATGTGGTGCAACACAAGACAGTGTTCATTTAAGGCATATTGATATTGAAACATGCTGGCCCCATTTATTGAAACAATATCCTTTCCACATTCAATTGCCTTGGTGCATTTGTAAAATATTATTTGACCTTATGTATATTGTTCTGTTTCAAAATTATTCACTCTATTCAAATTATTCATTGACCTATATTCCTATCCTCATGCAGTTATTGTTTTTCCCTTTCTATGGATTAAGAAACAGTTTTGAAATTTGGTATAGTAAGTCTGATGTTTGTTTTGAATTTTTGTTATTTTTTCTATTTTTTTCCTTTTACCTTCTATATAAAATTAATAATTAACTTCTAAAAGTAGGCTGCTGCTATTTTGACTTTGATTACCATGAATCTATAGGTCAATTGTAGGGAGAGCTGCCTCTGTAATTCACTGAATTATCCAATCTATGTCAAAAACATATGTCTTTTATTTACATCCTCTTTGATTTCACCCATGAATGTTTTGTGGTTTTTATCAACTTTGTTTTGCATGTGTTTTGATAAATTTATCCATGTGTATTTTTTGTTTTTTTTTCCTACTGCTATAATAGTATATAAAAATTCTCAATTCACAATTCCCACTGTGAGGAAATAGACATACCATTGATTTGGGGTTTTGTTCATTCACCTGGTTTTGTACTACCTTGTTAAACTCATGTCTTTCAAATATATTTGGATTCTTTTAATTTGACTTCTTCCCTTCTTTTTCTGCCTTTGTTTAGATTAATTTTGTTTGTTTGTTTGTTTTTCCATTTTCTAGGGCTGTGCCTAAGGCACGTGTGTTCCTAGGCTAGGGGTTGAGTTAGAGCTGCAGCTGCAGATCTATATGATAGCAACAGTAATGCAGGATTTCAGCCACATCTGTGATCTACACTAGAACTTGGGGCAATATGGAATCCTTAACCCACTGTATGAGGCCAGGAATCAGGGCAACACCTTCATGGATATAAGGCAGGTTCATTCCTGCTGAGTCATGACAGGAATTTCTGTATTATTCATTTTATCTCTAATATTTTCTTCTTGGGCATATATATTATTTTTGAGCCTCAGGTTTTTTCCCACAGTCTTCTCAAATTTTGATTTAGTATTTTTACGTGTGTCTGCCATATGCTAAATGCAAGTTTACAAATTTTATACATAAATATAAGTACATAACTAGCATTTGGAGTGACATTTAAGGCTGTGCCGATATTCTCAACTCTAGGCTGTGTGGAGTGTGAAGATGGGAATCAAAATATTCTGAGGGAATTTGGTATTTGATACATGTGGAGAATTTATGACAACAACTTTCCTTAATCATTCATTTAGCTCATTCCATAAGCTCTGACTTAGGTGATCCCACAGGTGAATGAAGATAATCTGGCCTTGTTGCTCTTTCCATGGGGTTCAACCTAAATTTCCATTCATCATGTATTTTCCTGGATCTTTTCAAAGTTATGCTCTTTTTTCAAAGGACAAAGCACCATGTACCACATCTTCTCTATTATTCATCTACAAAAAAAGTCAAGTAATGCCTTATGCAGTAACATGGATGGAGTTAGAAATTATCATACTGAGTGAAGTCACAGAGACAGAGAAGTAAAGATATCATATGATATCACTTGCAAATGGATACTAATAAAATTATACAAAAACTTATTTAGAAAACAGAAACTCACAGATTTTGAAATGAAGCTTATGTTTACCATAGGTGGAACCATCATGGGGAGGGAAGAAACAGAAGGGCAGGAATAACATATACACACTACTGTATAAAATAGATGATCAACTAGATCCCACTGTATAGCACAAAAAAATGTACTCAATAGTTTGTAATAATATATAGGGGGGAATATATATATTTGTGTGTGTGTGTGTGTGTGACTGATTCAGTTTGCTGCACAACTAAAACTAAAGGAACATTGTAAGTCAGCTATAGTCCATTTAAAAAATTAAAAAACAAAATTCAGAGCAATCCAGGGTAATCAGAAACTAAGACAATGGAGCCCATTAAATGGATAATTTTAAAGACATGATAAAGATAGTATGAGAAAACTGACCATATATATATATATATGGGTCACTATGCTTTACAGCAGAAAATGACACAACACTGTATATCAATTAGTCTAATAAAAATGAAATAAAATGGGTACCTTGGGTACCCTTCATTAGACAACTGACAAGAGAGATTTCAAGGCATAGTATAGTCTTTAATAAAATTTCAAAATTTATGGAGGTATCTTAGAAAACTATGCATATAACTACCTTATGACACAGCAATCCCACTCTTGGGCATATATCAGGGCAAAATTCTACTTAAAAAACACATATGCACCTGCATGTTCATTGCAGCACTATTCACAATAGCCAAGACATGGAATCAAGCAAATGTCCACTGATAGATGATTGGATCAGGAATATGTTGTATATATACACAATGGAATACTACTCGGCCATAAAAATGAACAAAATAATGCCATTTGCCACAACTTGGATGGAATCTAATATAGTTCTATATGTTCTATTGACTATAGTTCTAAATGTATCATATGGCACCAATGAACTTTTCCACAGAAAATTATGGATTTGCAGAATAGACTTGTGGTTTCCAAGGGGGAAGGGGAGGGAGTGGGAGGTATGGGGAGCTTGGGATAAATAGATTCAGAATGTTACCTTTGGGATGGATTAACAATGGGATCCTGCTGTGTAGCACTGGGAACTCTGTCTTATCAATTATGATGGAACATGTAATGTGAGAAAAAAGAATGTATACATATATGTGTAACTGGGTCACCATTCTGCACAGTAGAAAAATATATAAATAAATGATAAAATTAAAATAAAGTAAAATAAAATAAATGTTCTGCTTTATAAATTCTAAAATTTAAAATAAATACAATAATTTATATGTAACTCAATGTTATCAACTAAAAAAATTTCAAAATGAATGTGTTCATTCAACAAATGCTCAGCTAAAAATTTTAAAAAAGGTGGGTAAATTGACGTAGGGCTATTTTGTGTGTTCAATGTATTGATAGGCATAGAAGTAGAAATGCAAATATTATTAAAATAAATTATCATAGACAAGTAAAGCTAGAAAATAAGATATAAAATAAAATGGATTTATGTAAACCTCAAATTTTCTAAATAAACTCATTGTAGAAAGGTAAAAAAAAATGAAAAATGGAAAGGTGAAGTACTTTGACTTTATCCTTTTTTTATGTCTGTTTTATTTGGATTTCCATCAGGAAGGAGAATTTTATTTTACTTTATTTTATTTTAACTATTTTTAATAGTAATTTCCTCAATACAATTTTTTTTCTACTGTACAGCATGGTGACCTGGTTACACATACATGTACACATTCTATTTTTGCATATTATCATGCTCCATCATAAGTGACTAAACAAAGTCCCCAGTGCTACATAGCAGGATCACAATATCCCCTGGGGATAAAAATCCCTCTTCACATCCCAGGCTATGTCTTGTCAGGGAAAACATGAATCTGGTAGGAAGGGCCAGGAAGGAGGTATCCCCACATCTCCTTCTGGGCTCCCACATACAGGGAATCTCCCTGTTCTCCCTAAGGATGGTGTTGACACACAGTCTGCCCTGAGGACCACTTGCCTGAGAATCACCTGGCCCCAGGTCTCATGAATGTGCATCACTGGATGTGTTGCTGGGGTCAGCATCTTTAACAAGCTCCCTAGGTGATTCTACGGAACATCCAAGTTATGGAGCACTGCATTAGGTCATCTGTCTTTGAGGCAGGAGGAGGAAACCTGAGCAATTAACACAGGTTTAATGCAGGTCTCTTACAAAAAGCTTGGTGCCCTGTCTCCTTGGGTCCTCTCCCTGGTGGGTATAGCATAGTCTTCACATCTCCATTTCTGCAGGGGGTGAACTAACTGAGGCATAAGCTCCAGGCTCATGACTTTTCTTTCTAATGCTGTTGAGGGATTCAGGACCACAGAAGTTGCAGCCTAATCTTGTGTCAGGGTGTCCTACAGAAAAGGTGAGAAACCAGTTGATGCTCCTGGCATCTATATTACTTGAGCAAAAATTTCAGAGCAGTATAGCATATCTTTTACCAGAAGTAGGAGTGTGTGTGTATGCATACGTGCATGTGAACACATATCCTCAGCACTTCTGTGAGCTCTCCCTTAAGCCACTTCTTATTCCTAGTTCCTTAAGATGGATAGAGGAGACATTCTTGGATTCTCTCTTTGAACTTTCTTAATAATATCGCTTTTCATTTTAGATTGTGCAGGTTGATGAGGTCATGAGAGGTTGTTTTTTGTGCATGTATATACATATTGTAAATAGATAATTTTATATGTAGCAGCAAATGATGATTAAGAGGCCGATGCTCTCCTAGATGATGAAAATATGCCACTGAGCCAGTTTCTCTTCTGTATCCACTCTTAACTGATATTAAGTTCTCTCATTTCACATGATGATGCCACCAAATTTAAAAGATATTTGTAGGGTCATAGCAATGCAGACAGACCTTGGCATATTCAGTAGTAGAAAAGCTCCCTCTTTACCTGGCTACTGTAAATCATAATGTGATGGTTTCTGCTTCTCTCAAACTCTATACCTGCCAGCAAACAGGAGAGGATCATGAGGAGGGAGAACCAGAGCAGCATGTCTGAATTCCTCCTTCTGGGGCTCCCCACTCAGCCAGAGCAGCATGGCATCTTATTTGCCCTGTTCCTGGGCATGTACCTGACCACAGTGCTGGGGAACCTGCTCATCATCCTGCTCATCAGGCTGGACCCTCGCCTCCACACCCCCATGTACTTCTTCCTCAGTCAGCTGGCCCTCTCTGACATTTCCTTTTCATCTGTCACCATCCCTAAGATGCTGATGAACATGCAGACTCAGGATCAATCCATTCCTTATGCAGGGTGTATAACACAAACATATTTCTTCATGTTTTTTGCTTGCATTGATAACCTTCTTCTTGCAGTGATGGCCTATGACAGGTATGTGGCCATCTGTCACCCTCTCCATTATGCCATCATCATGAGAGAGGAGCTGTGTCTGTGTCTGTTGGCTGGATCCTGGCTCCTCTCCTGTGCCACTGCACTGACCCACACCCTCCTCCTGGCTCAACTGTCCTTCTGTGCTGACATCATCATCCCCCACTTCTTCTGTGACCTTGCTGCCCTAGTCAAACTCTCCTGCTCAGACACATCCCTCAATGAGCTGCTCATATTCACTCTAGGGCCTGCTGTTGTCATTTTTCCATTGAGTGGCATCCTGGTCTCTTATGGCCATATTGGGCTCTCCATCCTGAGGGTCCCCTCTATGAAAGGGATCTGCAAAGCCTTGTCCACCTGTGGCTCCCACCTCTCTGTGGTGTCTCTATTCTATGGAACAATTATGGCTGTGTACTTTTCCTCCTCATCAGGCCAGTCCCATGACAAGGACATCATTGCTTCTGTGATGTACACAGTGGTCACCCCCATGCTGAACCCTTTCATTTACAGTCTGAGAAACAGAGACATGACTTTGGCTCTGGGGCTTGTTTTCAGAAACAGTAACATTTTAGCCAAGTGAGGATAATTTAACCATGTTTTTATTTACTCACTGACCTTGTTAGAAATGCCTTAAAAAGTTGTGTGTTGATCACCCATGTCTCTAGCACTTTTCTAACTCTCCTTTAAATGGTCATTGCTATTGGGTCATTCCCTTTACCTTTGGTCATATATCTTGCCCATTTAATCTTCTGTAACCCTAAATATAACATTACCCACAATAGACATTTGGTTTTTAAAGCACCAAACAACTTTGTGTGTGTGTTTGTTTCCACTTTGTTTTTTTTTTTCAATGTTTTATATTATTATTACATTTGGCTTTTTTACAGCTTTTTTAAGTAAGTGTATATTTTAAGTTTTATTATGGCCATCTCTTGGGAATTTGTTTTTAAATTTTTTAATCAATTAAATAATTTCAATTATAGTGGACTTACAATGTTGTGTTAGTTTAATTTGTAGAGCAAAGTGATTCAATTTCATATATATATAGTATATATATATATATAATATGGGTATATTTAAGTTTGTTTTTCCCTCTGTTATTATAATATAAATAGAATAGTTCCATGTATTATATATATCTATATTATATATTGTTGTGTGTATATGTTAAGCCCAATCTCCTAATTGTACCTCCCCACTTTCGTATTTTTCCCCATGAGTTTGGGTTTCTATGTCTGTAGCTTTATTTCTGTTTTGTGTATAAGTTCATTTTATCATTTTTTTTAGATACCATTTATAAGCAATATCATATTATGTATGTTTTTTTGTGTCTCTTTTACTTCATTTAGTGTTATAATCTCTAGGTCCATCCATGTTGCTACACATAGCATTATTTCATTCTTTATATGGATGAGTAGTGTTCTATTAAATATATGTACCACATCTTCATCATTCATATATTGATGCATGTTTAAGTTGTTTCCATGTCTCAGCTTCTTGCCTTCCAAAGCTACATTCGGTTAAGTTTCCAAAGTTGAGTTTTAGTAGAGTTCAAAAATCTTATCTTCTAAATGCAGCATCAAGTTAATAAAGTATTTTTGTTCCTTTACTAAACCTAAATAAACTTTAATTGGATTGTGCTTTTCACAATAGGGGAGCACAGAGTAGTCAATCCAGTTACCAAATTTCCCCAATCCACAATGATAGACTTTTCTGCTTAATTTGGATGTTTGTGTCGAGAACAGTCTACAGTTATTGGATTAATTTTAGCGTTGGAAATGGGTGTTTTCTTTTCTCTAGAGATATCACTTCTAATATGAAAAAGCTAACTGCATGAATTTAAAAAAAACTTGCACCCTAAAGTATCTATTGCATGACTACTATGTGCCAGGCAATTTTCTATATTCTGAGAATCCAAGTTTAAAAAAATGTATCCTGTTGTAGAGTTTATATTATAGCACTCCTGTTCCAGCTTATCATGCTCCTTTTTTTTTTTTTTTGTCTTTTTGCTATTTCTTGGGCCGCTCCCGCGGCATGTGGAGGTTCCCAGGCTAGGGGTCCAATCAGAGCTGTAGCCACCGGCCTACACCACAGCCACAGCAACGCAGGATCCCAGCCGCGTCTGCAACCTACACCACAGCTCATGGTAACGCCGGATCCTTAACCCACTGAGCAAGGGCAGGGACCGAACCCACAACCTCATGGTTCCTAGTCAGATTCGTTAACCACTGTGCCACGACGGGAACTCCTCATGTTCCTTTTTTTTCCATAGATGATTTTAACCTTCTAAGACACTGAAAACTTCATTTGTTTTAAAATTGTCATCATTCCTTTTTTCAGTACAGACTATTTTTAATTTTATTTTATTTACATTTTTATTGAGGTATGGTTGATTTACAGTGTTACATAAGTTTCAGGCATAATACCAAGAAATTCTTTATGTGTACTTACCATTTCATCTTACAGAAAGACATGTACATAACTACCCAGATATAATACAATAAATAATTTTTAGTGTTTAATCAAGGGCCTTTTTTAATTTTTATTTTGAAATTGTTTCAACCATACGGAAGAATTACAAGACTAGAGAAAAGAACTCTTGCACACCTTTCAGCCTGTTAATATTTAGCCATACTTTGTTTCACCATTCTCATATTCCCATCCCCCCACTCATTCTCACACAGTCTGCATGCACACACACCACAAATGCACACACACAATTTTCCCAGAACCACTTGAGAGTAAGTTGAAGACATCATGACCCTTTATCCCTAAGACTGAAGACATTATATTGTATAACCACAGTATAATTGTGAAAATCAGAATGTTATCTGTGAAGTGATATTGTTACTTAATGTATATACTGTGTGCAGGTTTTACCTATTCTCCCAATGAAATCCTCTGTAGCATTTTTTTTCCTCATCCAGGATCCATCCCTGTGCCTCATATTGCATTTAGTCATCTTGCCTCTTTAGTCTCCATTAACTTGGAATGTTTCTTCAGCCTTTATTTATAAACTTGACATTGTTCAAGAGCACAGGCCAATTTTTTTTTTCAGCACTGCTCTTAAGTTTGAGCCTCTTGGCTGTTTCCTCATGATTAAACTCAGGTTATACATTTGGGGCAGGAATCCCATGGAAGGGATATTGGTTCCTTCTTAGTGCATCATATCAGGAAGCCATGATGTCAGGTTGTTTCATTACCTGTGATGGTGACTTGATCCCTGGGTTAAGGTGGCATCCACAGGTTTCACTGGTTTAAATTGTTCTTTTTCTCTGGATATTTGTAAAATGTGACCATTAGCAAATAGACTTCTCACATACCCCTCCCATATTCTGGGTGGGCTATGTTCCCTGTGTCTGGTGTCAAGTGGCTTTGGATAAAATAGTATGATATTCCAAGATGTGGAAAAAAGGGAAAAAAGGCATTTGGAGTTCTTATTGGCCATAAAAGTACATTCAGAAGAATGACAACCCTCTCCCTAGAGTTATTCTTATAGAAGTATTTTCTTCTATTTCCTACCAGTCATGGAACCTCACTCAAATGGAGGTTGGAGGTTGGAGTTTGGAGGCACCTGCCTTTTGCATCAGCAAGGCTTATCTCCATCACTCCAACAACAACTTGTGAATTCCCTTTGTTAGATTATCATTGGAAGTATTGAACCTTTAAAAATTATAGTGAAAAAGTAATTTTGAAAAAGCAGTATTGGAAATCAAATGATTTGGTAGCATAATTGTGCATGGATGAATTTGTATCTTTATTGTATATATGCCTTACTTGTGAACCTTGTCATTTGTGGTATTTTGGTTCTGGTTATGGCCTTTTCTTTGCTGCGTAGAGAAGTTCCTTTAATATTTGTTGTAAAGCTGGTTTAATGTTGCTGAATTCTCTTAGCTTTTGCTTGGCTGTGAAGCTTTTTATTTCTCCTTCCAATCTGAATGAGAGCCTTGCTGGGTAAAGTAATCTTGGTTGGAGGTTTTTTCCTTTCATCATATTAAGTATATCATGCCACTCCCTTCTGGCCTGCCACTCCCTTCTGGTCTGCCAAGTTTCTGCTGAAAATCTCCTGATAACCTTATTGGGGTTCTCTTGTATGCTATTTTGTTCTTTTCCCTAGCTGCTTTCAATATTTTCTCTTTGTCTTAAATTTTAGTCATTTGGATTAATATGTGTCTTGGGGTGTTCCTCCTTGGGTTTATTTTATATGGTACTCCTTGTGCTTCCTGGATTTGAGTGAGTGGTTCCTTTCCCATGTTAAGGAAGTTTTTGGCTGTTATCTCTTTGAATATTTTTTCTGTTCTTTTCTCTCTTTCTCCTCCTGACACCCCAATAATATGGACGTTGGTGTGTTTAACATTGTCCCAGAATTCTCTGAGACTCTCTTCATTTCTATTTGATCTTTTTTATCTTTTCTGTTTTGCATCAGTGATTTCCACTAGTTTGTCCTCCACCTTGCTTATTTGTTCTTCTGCCTCCTGTATTTTGCATTTGGCTGTTTCTAATGAATTATTTATTAGAAAAATATTGTATTTTGCATCTCTTCGTGCTTAAGTTTTATTTATTGCATTTCTTTACTCAGTGGATATCTATGCCTCAAGTTTATTTCCAATGTATTGCATCATCTTCAGCATCAACAGTCTAAAGTCTATTTCTTGGAGGCTGAGAATCTTCTGATCACTTAGCTGTTTTTCTGTTTTTTTTTCTTTCTCCCTTATCTGAGTTATAATTCTCTATCTTTTCATTTTTATAGGTTTTTGGTGTGGTGTCCTTTTTGCAGACAGTAAAGTTGTAGCCTCTCTTTCTTCTGGTGTCTGCTGCCCTTATGGATAAAGTTGGTATGGGGGCTTGCTCTAGCCTTCCTGATGAGAGGGCCTGGTGCCTGCCCACTGGTAGGTGTGGCTAATTCCAATCCCTATGGGGGTGGGGCTTTGTCTCTGGGTAAGATTAGAGGCAGCTGTGTGTCTGGGAGGGTCTTTAGGCAGCCTATTTACTGAGATGTGAGGCTGTGATCCCACCTGGATTGTTGTTTGCCCTGGGGCTTCTCAGCGGCTGGCTGACTGGTGGGGCCAGAGTTTCCTAAAAAGGCAACCTCCAGTAAAATGCATGATGATGAATATTCCCAAGAGATTTTCCTCCAATGCTCTTCCACCACCATAAGGCACAGTCAGCCCCTGTTTTCCCAGGAGATCCTCCAAGAACTGCAGTCTGGTCTGACCTAGATTCCTATGGAGACTTTTCTTTTCCCTGGGACACAGTCCACATGAACATATGTGTGCACATTTCAAGAATGGGGTCTCTGTTTCCCCCAGTCCCATGGAACTCCTGTGCACAAGACCCTGGCCTTCAATGTCAGATGCTCTGGGGGCTCTTTCTCCCAGTGCCAGGTCCCCAGGCATGGGAATTTGATGTGGGGCTCAGACCTCTCACTCCTGTAGGTGAGTCTCTGTGATACAGTTACTTTCCAGTATGTGTGACTTCCCACCTGGGAGGTATAGGTTTGCTTATATCATGTAATCTCCCCTCCTACCTCTTGATGTGGTCCCCTATTTGTCTTTCGGAGTAGGATATCTTTTTGAATGTTTCTAGTCCATTTGGTTGAAGGTTGCTCAGCATTTGGTAGTAATTTTGTTGTTTTGATGAGAGAAGTTGAGCTCCAGTCCTTCTATTCTGCCATCTTAATCCCATCTTAAAATTGTCATCATTTCGTTACTGAGGTAAAGATGGGTTTCTGTGTCTGAAATAAATAAATTCTAAGTTTTTGTAGGTAAAACCATATGTGAATAAAGGAGGCATAAAAAGTAGAGAGCAAGGAGTTCTCATTGTGGCTCAGCTGTAGCAAACCTGACTAATATCCATGAGGATATGGATTTAATCCCTGGCCTTGCTTAATGGGTTAAGGATCCAGCATTGGCATGAGCTGAAGTATAGGTCTCAGATGCAGCTCAGATCCCCCCTTACTGTGGCTGTGGTGTATTCAGGAAGCTGCAGATCATAATTGACCCCAGCCTGGGAAATTCTATATGCTGTGTTTTAGCCCAAAAAAATAAAATAAAAAAATGGTGAGGGAGCAAGAGTGCTGGGGTGGGGTTCATAATTTCACACCAAGTGATCTAGTTAGAGCTCACTGGGAAGGTAACATCTGAAGACTTTAGTTAGGACAGGGAAGTGAGCCATGGGGCTGCCTGGGCAAAAGCATGGAGATCAGCAACTAGGAATAATCTTAGGAGGGATGGTGCCTGGCCTATCCCAGGGACATTAATGGAAACTCTGTACCTGGACAGAACTAAGTGGGGGAGCGATGGTGGGTGATTACTTCAGAGATATCAGAGGACCAGATTGTTAGGGCACTTAAGGTCATGGTAGAGGTGTATTAGTCAAGATTCTCCAGAGAGGTACAATCAAAAGGATGTGTGTGTTTAAGAAAGATTTATGGTGTACCTACCATGGCATTATGGGATTGGTGGCATCTCTGCATTGTGTTAGAGAATGCAATTCCCACAGCAGTGGTGTAGGTTGTTACTAAGGCTCTGATCTGAGCCCTGGCCTGGGAATTTACATATGCCACAGGTTGGCCAAAAGAGAAGAAAAATGAGAGAGCAAGAGCGAGAGAGATTGAGAGATTGTAAACTATTAGCTAATATACTTGTGGAATCTGGGAAGTATATTTGGCAGGGTTTGTTGGAAGGCTGGAAACCTGGGAAAAGTTGCTGTTTGTGTCTGAAGGCAGGCTGCTGACAGAAATGACAGAAATGTCTCTTCTTCATGGGAGGTAATTATTTTTCTTTTTTTTCATCCAGTTCTTTTATTCCTTATTTTTTTATAATTTATTTTTTTCCCACTCTATAGCAAGGGTATCAAGTTATCCTTTTGTTAAGGTCCTCAACTGATTGGGTGAGGCTCACTCTCATTATGGAGGATAGTCTGCTTTAGTAAGAGTGTTCAGATTGTGATATTAATCTCACCCATAAAGCTACCTTCATGGAAACATCTAGACATGTGTTTGACAAAATATCTTGGTTCTGTAGCCTATTCAAGTTGACATATAAAATTAACCATTATAGGATTTCCTGTCATGGCACAGTGGAAATGAATCTGAGTAGGAACCATGTGGTTGTGGGTTTGATACATGGCCTCATTCAGTGGGTTAAGTACTGGTATTGCCATGAGATGTATAAGTTACAGACACAGCTTGAATCCAGCATTGCTGTGGCTGTGGTGTAGGCCAGCAATTGTGGCTATGATTTGACCCCTATACTGGAAATCTCCATATGCCACAGTAGTGGCTCTAAATAGCAAAAAAAAAATATTAACCATTATATTTTAGTTTTTCATTCTCAGTCTGATTTGGAAATCTGCTGGAAGGGATTCAGTAGAGGAATAACATGGCCATACTTGATTTTGTTATTGTTTCTTTAAAAAAAAAACAGATTTTTGGAGGTGTAAATGATATACAATAAACTTCATGTAGCTGGTGTATAGCAATTGATTCAGAAAAATGTATATAGAACTACTGTATATTCAGCCATCCCACTCCTAGGCATGTATCCAGATAAAATTTCAATTCAAAAAGATACATGCACCACTATGTTCATAGCAGCAATGTTCACAATAGCCAAGATTTGGGAATAACCTAGATGTCCATCATGAGATGAATGGATACAGAAGATGTGGAACATATAGAGGATGGAATACTACTCAGCCATAGAAAACAATGCAGTAATGCCATTTGCAGCAACATGATGCAACTAGATAGTCTCATACTAAGTGAAGTAAGTCAGAAAGACAAACATCCTATAATTTCACTTAGATGTGGAATCTGAAATATGGCACAAATGAACCTATCTACAGAAGAGAAGCAGACTCATAGACACAGAGAAGAGACTTGTGGTTGCTAAGAATGGGGAAGGGTGAGTGGGTTGGATGAGGAGTTTGGGGATAGTAGATGAAAATTTTACATTTAGAATGGTTAAGCAATGAGGTCCCACTGTATAGCACTGGGAACTATTTCCAGTCTCTTGGGATAGACCATGATGGAAAAAATTTAAGGAATGTTATGAGTAAACACTGTGCCAATTTGCTAAACTGCAAAAGTTGGCACAATATTGTAAATCAACTATATTTTAATTTTCAAATAGGTAAAGAGATGTTCTGAGAAAATATTCATGATGTTGATGTCAGAGAGTGTTTTGCGTATGTTTTCCGCTAGGAGTTTGATGGTGTCCTGTCGTATATTTAAGTCTTTCAGCCATTTTGAGTTTATTTTTGTGCATGGTGTGGGGGTGTGTTCTAGTTTCATTGCTTTGTATGCATCTGTCCAGATTTCCCAGCAATGCTTGCTGAATTGACTTTCTTTGTCCCATTTGATGTTCTTGCCTCCCTTGTCAAAGATTAATTGACCATAGGTGTCAGGGTTTATTTCCGGGTTCTCTATTCTGTTCCATTGGTCTGTCTGTCTGTTTTGATACCAGTACTACACTGTTTTGATGACTGTGGCTTTGTAGTATTTCACAACTTAGAATAGATTTACAAGGAGATCCTGCTGAGTAGCATTGAGAACTTTGTCTAGATACTCATGTTGCAACAGAACAAAGGGTGGGGAAAAATGTAATTGTAATGTATACATGTAAGGATAACTTGATCCCCTTGCTGTACAGTGGGAAAATAAAAAAATAAAAATAAAAAAATAGGTAAAGAAAAGTGTACCATTTGACCAGTTTTGGCCTATGTACCCACCCATGAAATTGTCACCACAAGCCATCAAGATCATGAATTTCCCTGATGCCTACACTCCTGTCCACCCTGTACTCCTCCCATCTGTCCTCAGGAGATCCATTATTCTGTTTCTGTCACATGGATTAGTTTGCACTTCCTAGAAGTTTATTTCAATGGAATCATACAGTGTGTGTTCTTTTCTTGCTCTCTTCTTTCACTTAGCATAAGTATTCTGAAATGTATTCATGTTGTAATGTGTACCAGTACTTTCTTCTTTTTGTTGATGAATAGTATTCCATTGTATGGATATACAAGGGCTTTTGAATCCATGCACATTTAAAAATGTTTTTAATTAATTATTTTAAAATTTTAAATTATTTTTAATTTTTTAAATGTTTCTGTTTATCTTTTTAAAATTTTCATTAGACATTTTTATCAAACTATAGTATATTTACAATATTATGTTAGTTTCAAATGTACAACAAAGTAATACAATTATACACACACACACACACATACATACATATATTCTCAGATTCTTTTCCATGAAAAGTTATTGCAATCTATTGAGTACAGTTTCCTGTGCTATAGAGTAAGTCCATGCATTACTAAGTCAATTGATGAACATTTGGGGTGTTTACACCTTCTGGCTATTAAATAAATCTCTTATGAACATTTTTGTATAAACCTATGTATAACTATATACATTATTTTCCCTTGGACAAATAGTCATGTGTTAAGTGTTTGTTTAACTTTTTAAAATTGTTCAGGAGTTCCCATCGTGGTTCAGTGGTTAATGAATCTGACTAGGAACCATGAGGTTGCAGGTTCAATCCCTGGCCTTGCTCAGTGGGTTAGGGATCTGGCATTGCCATGAGCTGTGGTGTAGGTTGCAAGCATGGCTCGGATCCTGCTTTGCTATGGCTCTGGTGTAGGCTGGCATCTACAGCTCCGATTTGACCCCGAGGCTGGGAACTTCAATGTACCACAGGAGCGGCCCAAGAAATGGCAAAAAGACAAAAAAAAATTGTTCAGACTTTTTTGTATTCCCATGAGTAGTGTATGAGTGTTCCAGTTCCATCATATCTTCAGTGACACTGAGAGGAGCAGTCTTTTTTCAGCCAGTTCAATAGGGGTGTACTAGTGAAACCAGTTTACAGACCTAGAGCCACTTGATTGAAGGGGTTTCTGGGTTTCTTTTTAAAAGAATCCTGTAGCACTGGGGTATTTTTTTAACTTCTTGAGTCTCCCTAGCTCCATGCATGATTCTCATCATTCCACAGCACTTATCACCATTTACCTGCCATTCATTTTGCTTTAATAATATTTTTCTGGTCCACCTCCTATTTGGATATGTGTTCTAAGAGAGGGATTTCTGATTATAAGGTTATCTGTTATGTCTCTAGAGAATATATCAGTATTACATTAGTGTGAACCTTCATGATTATTTAAATGAATGAGTGAATCAATGAACAGATGATTTCAACAGTTATAAGTCACAACAGGCAATTGCCTGTTGTGAGCCATTGCTGATCTCTAGTGATACAAAGACATTGACAATAAAACTTAACATTTAGCAAGCTTTCATTAGGTGCTCATTAAACCTTCCTTCCAACTCACATAAAGACTGTGGTTATTGTGTCTACTTTATAGAAACTGAGTCTCAGTGACCTTGAAAAAATTTCTTAAGTATGCTCTTTTATCAGGGGAAGAACCCAGAGTGATTTTTCCAGAGTTTTATATGCAATCCCCTTCTCCTGCACAAGGCATAGATGGTGCCCTTAAACACATTCCAGTGAAGTGGGAAGACATGCACATTTTAAGGGGCTTTGTGTTTTAATGAAACCTGTATCAGTGTTGAGGAACCTACAGAAGAACTTGCACTGCTTGTGCCATACACTGCCCTTGGGAGAAGTTCTGCTTATGATGCAGAGGCCACAGGCAATGGACGAACTCCTGCTCCTCATCAGAGACTTTACCAGGAGCCCAAGGTAACACTGCTATCAGGGACACTTTCTCCTGTGAAAATAGGTGCAGCTCAGCCTTTTTGGACCCTACTCATCCTTCTTACCAAGGGGCCAGGAGGGAGTTGGGAAGTTACCCCATTGGACTGCTTCTCTAGTCAGGAATGGGGTGGATTCCCTCCAGTGTCCCTTTTGGATGGAGAAAAGGAGATCTCCTTGTGCATCATTTTGAAGCTGGGGAACTGACATGAGACTCTGTATGGTCCTCATGCCACCAAAGTTTTCTCTCTTTCTGTGGATCCTGGGTCTTCTGGACAGAAAGTGAAGATTCAGGTAACAGAATGAAGCAGAAGGTATTTGAACTCAGAGCACAGGTATAACTCAGAAGGAGCCCAGAAATCTCCATATTCAGGGAAGTGTGTCTGTGTTTAATGTGTGTGTGACCATCAGAGAAGGTAGAGTATTTGGGTGTGTGTGTGTGTGTGTGTGTGCATGTTGTACAAGTCTATGTTTGTATGTATAACTGACAAATACACTGGATGACACACACTAGGATATACAGAGGTCAGAGAATCCTGGACATCTCCTCAGTGTGTGCCTATTCTACTTGCATCTGCTGCTTATATGTCATGTGTAAGACATTGTGCACTGTTTGTGATCCCAATATGAAGGACTTCTTATGACAACATCAACTTCGGTCTAGGATGCTTGACAGTTCTGAGTGTGTAGCTGTGTTGTAAATGGGTATTTTGTTTGTGTGTTTTGCATAGATTTATGTGAAGCTGACTCACACCATGACTGTACTTATATATTTGAGTATAAGCCAGAGTAATCTATAAATCTCCACTTGACTAGTGTTTGTCTGTGATGGTGTGTGAGTTCTTTGTGTATCAAACTCACACATTGATTTCTTTCACACAGAAGATATAAATATCTCTCTGTGTGTGTGTGACTGTCTCACATTTTTTAACCTCCACCTGCCTGAGACCAGAGTCCACACAGGCAGCTCCACAGGAAACCGACTTTGCAGAGATGTTGGCATCCATTTTTCTGTGATTGGACTCCTCCAGCAGGGCCCCAGAGGCCCAAAGTTTTTGACACTCTGCTTCAATTTTGGGCAGTCCATTTAGTAATGAAAGGCTCATTTTGGAAGCACATACTTTGACAGTCATATCTTTATCATTCCTCACTTAATAGCTTGGTAGCCTTGTTTGTGGCCATGGTGATTCTCAGCATCCACTGCTGGTAAAAGGTATCATGCTAATTGCTGAAAGATCTTGTTTGTAAGGTGCTTAAGAAGCTCAGCACATCATAGGCATATGGCACACTGTAGCCTCGTGAAGACCCAGACACCTGACTCTCTATTTTCTATTGTGCAGGGAGCAATATTTAGTATGAAGACAGGAAAATCAAGCCCATCCATAGTCTCTCTCTTTCTCAACGCTCCACCCCTAGGTCACATACTGTCTACTCTTCACTATTGAGCAATTTCCCAGCCGGTTCTTTGCACATAATGCTGATGGAATCAAAGTACCACATCTGTATTGTTCCCTTCTGATCACATTGCAGCTCCTGGGTGTCATTAGGAGCTCTGGTTCTTTTTCAGGAGATCTCTGAGGTCCTGGGATAAGACTGATCCAGAAGTTTTCAGTGAGAAGCCTGTGCTTGGCAGGAGGGTCATGTGGCTGGTCCCTCCTTATGCCCCATGGACTGAGTCAGTTAATAACCTCGAACAAGTCCCTGGTCTGGAGCAAGCATATACTGACAGATTCTTACACAGTGTTAATGTCATATTCCTCTCTCAGGCATATTTTAGCATTTACGTTTTCACTTTTAGCATTTGACTTTAGCCTCTCTACGCTCCATAGAAAGAAATTGGTGGATTCTCTCTCTAGTGATAAGATGAACAGAAAAATCAATGTTTGAGTCCCAGTTCTACTATGTGATATCTACATGAGATTGTTTAAGTGATTTCACTACTCATGTTTGTAAAAAGCAGGGGAAAAACACTGTGTTCTCTACTTCCCAAGAACAAATAAATGTTGATCAATTCAATGAAATTAAAGGCACATTGAAACCATTGGCAGACTAAAGGGCTGCATGAATATGAATGAGGACAGTTACCTGAGCAGGTGGGCACCTTCAAATCCTGAAATACTTCTTCACAATGTCCTGCCTATTTTGTCTAAATAAAGAGAGGAATAGTATGGTTATAGGAGCAAAGATTCCAATATATATTTAAAAGCTTGTGAGGAAATGTGACTACGGCTGTTACTCATTTGATGGTCATGTTCTTTTCATACTCCTTCTGAGTATGTTATAATGAAGTTTTATTTTTTTAATTCTTAATTTTATTTTTTATGTCCACACCTGACACATGTTGTCAAATCAGAGTTGCAGCTGTGATGGTAAATCACAGCCACAGCTATGCCAAATCCAAGCCCTCTCTGCAACCTACACCACAGCTCTCAGCAATGCTGGATCCTTAACCCACTCAGTGAGGCCAGGAATTGAGCTGGCATCCTTATGGATACTATTTGGGATCTTAAACCACTGAGCTAAAATGAGAACTCCCAATAGTGAAGTTTTAATAGCACCTTCCTCCTAAGACTATTGAAATATTCAGTGAGGCAATCATGCACAAATATATTTGTTTGCCATTGTGTTCATTAACTGTGTGGAGATCAATATCAGAAATAGTGCTGGTCAATCAGGTCACTGACTTCTAAGAGACACCCCAATTCTTCAGTATCCCTCAGCTCTCAAACTTCATCTCAGATCTCAATTGTCTTTCTGTCAATGAATAGCCAGATCCAAGCCAACTTGGAGGATTAGATATAGACAAAATAGACAGAGGTGCATGAACTAAAGTAAGCTTTATTTCTTGGCAAGAATATAAACGTGCATTAAGACATGTTCAAGAGGGGAACTTACCCCAGTGATAGGTTATGAGCTCAGAAACATACCTGAAGAGTGTGAGAGCTCAGGTAAGTTAACATGAAATTTAGGTCACATTTTTGGTGCTTTATTGTGACCAGCTCATAATAATCTTTTTTAAATTTCCTGAATTTGACACTGGTTTATTTTGGATATTTATCCTGTCATAAAAATGACCAGTACAGTTTTTGGTGTCTATGTGATGCACAACAGTATTCTTAGATATGAATGCATATTGAATTAGAATTCTTTTTGTTAAATCTATGAATGTGTGATATTGGCATCTTCAAGTTATAGAGGGACAACATGAGTACCAGATATAGACAGAGATAGATGGAAATAATGTTTATTTCTTTTTTATATATGATTATTTTTTCTATTATAGTTGATTTACAGTGTTCTGAATAAGATTTATTTCTTGGCAAGAAGATAAACTTGCATTAAGATAAATCCCACCAGGGAACTAACCCCAGTGATAGGAAATGAGCTCAGAAACTGACATTGAGTGTGTGAGAACTCAGGTAGGTTGACATAAATTTTAGGTAAGCTTTGTGGTCCTTTATAAACCACCACATAATATTGTTTTATTGAATTCATGAACTTGAGATTGGTTTTTTGGGGATATAGGTCCTCTCATAAAAGATAATTTATGCAATTTTTGGTGTTTATTTTATACAGGACAGTGTTCATAGACATTCATGCATGATGAATTAGAAGCCTCTTTATTAACTCAATGAAGGTGTGATACTGGCTTCTTCATGTTATAGAGGCACAACTTGAGGCCAAGAGAGATTTAGCATCCCAATTCCTACAGCAGCAAGAAAGAGGTGGGACCAAAATCACAACACAGGGAATCTGGGTTCAGGTTCACACCGTTAGTCAGTCCTTGGTCACATGTGCCCTTGAAGGTCAGTATCCTGAAGGAAGGGATCCTGTATGTTGTATTTATTCTTGTATGTCCAGTTAGTGACTTAATGCCAGAAACATCGTTGATTAAAAAGAACAAAAGAAGGAGTTCCCGTTGTGGCTCAGTGGTAATTAACTGAACTAGTATCCAGGAGGATGCCGGATTGATCCCTGGCCCCACTTAGTGGGTTGGTGCTCTGGCATTGCCATGAGCCCTGGTGGAGTTCACAGATGTGGCTAGGATCTGGTGTTATTATGGCAGCAATGTAGCCCTGCAGGTGAAGCTCTGATTTGACCCCAGGCTTGGAATGTCCACATGCCACAGGTGCAGCCCCACTCAAATAAATAAAACAAAGAAAAAGAAAAAAGAAGGAATTTACTGTTTTTTTATTGAAAGGAATCGTGTTGAGTGTTGAGGGTGTGTCACTTGCTTTAGCAACACGACATGATAGAAGAAATGTAGGCAGTTATTCTGTTTCTCCACTAGAAAGTGAGAGACCCTAGTGTGGTGGCCACAAGTGAAAATTCAATGTCTCTGACATTTTCCACTCCCATCCTTCCACAGCAGACAGGAGAGTAGCGTGAGGAGGGAGAAGCAGAGCATCATCTCTGAGTTCCTCCTCCTGGGGCTCCCCATCTGGCCAGAGTAGCAAGGCATGTCCTTTGCCCTGTTCCTGGGCATGTACCTGACCATGGTGCTGGGGAACCTGCTCATCATCCTGCTAAGGCTGGACCCTCATCTACACACCCTCATGTACTTCTTCCTCAGTCACCTGGCCTTCACTGACATCTTGTTTTCATCAGTCACAGCTCCAAAGATGCTCCTGAGCATGCAGACACAGAGTCACTCCATCTCACACACTGGGTGCAATTTTCAGGTGTATTTTTTCTTAAAGTTTGGGTGTCTTGACAGCTTTCTTCTCACTCAATGGCCTATGACAGGTACATGGCCATCTGTCACCTCTTCCGCTATATCATGATTATGAGTTAGAGTCTTTTCCTCCTGTTAGGAATCAGGTCCTAGACACTATCCTCTGCCAGTGCCCTTTTGCACACCGTCCTCTTAGCTGGTCTCTCTTTCTGTGGAGACAACACATTCCCCCATTTTTTTCTGTGATCTCTCCATCTTCCTTAAGTTGTCCAGCTCAGATACCACAGTCAATGAGCTGTTCATCCTCACTGTAGGAGTGATGGTCATTGCCCTGCCATTCGTATGCATCTTAGTCTCTTTTGGGCACATTGGGGCCAGAATCCTTAGGGTCCCCTCCACCAAGGGCGTCTGCAAAGCTGTCTACCTGTGGCTTTAACCTCTCAGTGGCCTCTCTGTACTATGGAACAATTATCAGACTCTGCTTTTTTCCCTCATCCAGTAACTCTAATGACAAGGATGTTATTGTGGCTATATTGTAAGTGCTGTTCATGCCCATGTTCAATCCTTTCATCTACAGTCTGAGAAATCAGGATATGAAAGGAGCCCTGGTAAATATACTCAGCAGAGCACTTTCATAATGATGATCCTTGTTTTTCCTGTTAATTGCATGTAAGACCTATTCCACCCCCATCCCTGTTCCATCACTTCCTCTCTCATTAGCTGTTTCTTAGTGAATTTTGATGCAGTACTTTCTTCAGTCTGTGTTTCAGTTGGACACTGTTTTCTTCTATTTAATTTTTTGTTCATTATGCAGAAAGGAAGTTCTGACAAACCACCTGCAAAACATTTTCCTGCCCCTTTTTCTCTGGCATACCTTGTACTAGAAATAATTAAAATTTCATGTAATCACAACTTTCAGTTTTTTTGGCTGGGTGTGGATAATTTACAGCTTTTATGTAGGAAATACTTTTCCCTTCTCAAAATAACAAAAATATATCTTTGGGCCATGATTTTGTTCTGTGTTTAATACACTAATACTTTCGAAATTTATTTTTTGAGTTAAGAAGAAATCTAGTTTTAATTTTATTTATAATTCCTTTTTTAGTATTACTATGCTTTTATTTTGAAAGCAACTTCCTGTTACTTTTTTCAGCCCTTTCTTTTAAGATTTAATTGAAACATGTCTTAGAGTTCCAGTTGTGGCTTAGCAGTTAAAGAAACTGGCTAGCATCCATGAGAACACAGGTTTGATCCCTGAAATATCTCAGTGGGTTAAGGATCTGGTTTTGTCATGAGCTGTGGTGTAGGTCACAGATTCAACTTGGATCCTGTGTTGTTCTGGCTCTGGTGTGGGCCAGTGGCTAGAGCTCCAATTGGACCCTGGCCCAGGAAACTCCATATGACATAGTTGTATCCCTAAGAAGACCAAAAATAAGTAAGTTAAAAGAAAAGGAGACATCCCTGAGGGCCAAGTGACTGAGAGAAGAAGTACATGAGGGTGTGGAGGTGAGGGTCTAGCCTGATAATCAGGTTCCCCAGCACCGTGGTCAGGTACATTCACAGGAACAGGGCAAAGAACATGCCCTGCTGCTCTGGCTGGATGGGGAACCCCAGGAACAGGAACTAATACATACTGATATGATTCCCCCTCCTCATGCTGGTAGGTCAGCTGAGGGGACTAGTAGGGAATGTTGAAGGGAAAATGTGGGATATCTTGGGATAGAAAAGTGATCAGTGTAGCCTAGCGTAATGGAGATGTTCCTTTGATTTAGGGAAGGGCTTCATTCATATTTTCATACATTTATTTTATGTATTTTGCTGGATAAATGAAGAAAAGTTGTAGGATTTTCCTCAATCTGGTGCCAGTCTCTATGAATGATAATACTGACAGTATCATTAAATGCTGTCCTTCTGCACTGTTCTAATAGCATATGTAGTAAATAATGCCAAAGTCTTAAAACATGAGCTAGGTAGTTAGTCTTTCTTTCTACTTTCCAGATAGCTGTGGCAGTCAGTCTCTTAGTCACTGAGGTAAGAAGAGAAATTGAGATTTGGACACAAGCATTTTCATCCTGAGTTTTCTGTCTGGAAGACAAATTATTTGACATCAAAATGTTTTTGCCCTTCATAATTTTGTGTGTAATGATCTACTGAAGGCTGCATCCTCTGATTCTTTCCACATTCCATGATTATTTCTAATTTGTTCATTTGTTATAGACCCCAGCATCTATGAAAGATGACTAATGCACACACAACATAAATTTGTTGATTAAATAAAAGATGTCATATCCAATTCAATTCCTCATGACAGCCTCTTTAAGAAACTTTCATCAGGTCTTGGAAGTATAACCCTAATTATCCTGGGGTTCCATGTTATTTGTTGCATGACAACATGTGCAAAAAAGCACAACCTAAGAGCCAAATGCAATTTTTAAAAGGAATTCTAATCTTTTCATGGTCTCTAGTATAGCTTCAGGAATTAAACTAGGAAATTTAATGATGAGTAAAAAATTATAATCTCAAGATATATGCATAGATCATAATATCAATAGTAAAAATTGATAATCCAAGTCAATATTTCTCAAAATTGATAATCCAAGTAAATATTTCTCAAAATTTCTATATGTTTTTAAAGGAGGAGTTAGGGATACACCATAGCCTATCAAAGCTTATTATAAAGCTAATTTGATTTCAACAAATAATATACTGTCACAAAAATAACCCCCTACAACAGTCAAGGAAAATATAGAGCCTAGACACGGACTGGTTGTAATGAGGACTTGACCTCACCCTCACTTTGTCAGCTGGATTCAGAAGGCAACCATGTATCACCAGTCTTGGTTCCTCCATTCTGATCAGAGTGAAGGGAAGAGTGTATTATCAATGAAATCAATGCAGTAGGTGAACATTCTTGCCAAAGGGTAACTTTCAGTGACTAGAGCAAAGCAACCATCTGCCTCCTGAAAATGTTGGAACCAGATATCAGATTAGAATATCTATGAATTCTTTACCGTTTGATCTCCCAGAAAGAGGTGAAAGATAGTTTGCTACTTAGTCCTAAAGGTGGGGGGCTTTCTTGGCAGAGTCTAGTACCTTGGACCTAAGGGATGACCCCAAAATCTTTATGGATTATAGAAAATGAGAACTGGGATACTGCCTCTAACTTTCTTAAGATTCTTTAGATTATTTGGGTCAATTTTTCTTGGGCAAGGACTTGAAGAATTATTGCCTGTGTAGTTTGATTTTCAGATCAACAATTAATCCTCCATATATCTACCCAAACACCACCCTCAAAGGGCTGCAGTGTTCTTTCAGCAAGAGAAAACAAGATTTGAGGTCCCAACTATAGATTAGGTTTAAAAGTAAATATTCCTGGGAGAGTGACCCCTATGGAACTCACAGAGGTAGAATAGCTGGGAAGAGTTCAATATTTAGGGACCAGGTTTGGCTGGCCAAACAAGGGCATGGACCACTTCAGTCAAAGTGAGGTTGGGGATTACATGCAGAATAAGGGCAGGGGCCATAGACATATTGAAAACAAATGTACTATCTTTCCAATTTGGCTGAATGACTGATATGTGGATTTATCATTAATAAAATCTGAATTAGTACCTAGTTTGCACCAGGTTCTTTTCAAATACTTTTCACTTCTTCCCCAAAATCTTGCAATATAGACAATCTGTTCCTCATTTTTGAGATGAAAACATTGGGAGGCAGTGATAAAACTTGCCTAATGTTATAGCACTAGGATGTAGTGGCTGTGTGATTTGAACCTATGTCTCCCTGGATTCAAAGATCACATTCTTCCCACTATATTATGTACCTTCATTACCTATGCTGCCTGAGAACATTCAATAATTTCAGGAATTAAACTGGGAAATTTAATGATGAGTAAAAAATTATAATCTCAAGATATGTGCATAGATCATTTTTATTTTTTATTTATTTATTTATTTATTTTTGTTGTTGTTGTTGTTGCTATTTCTTGGGCCGTTCCCGTGGCATATGGAGGCTCCCAGGCTAGGGGTCGAATCGGAGCTGTAGCCACCGGCCTACGCCAGAGCCACAGCAACGCGGGATCCGAGCCGCGTCTGTAACCTACACCACAGCTCACGGCAACGCCGGATCGCCAACCCACTGAGCAAGGGCAGGGACCGAACCCGCAACCTCATGGTTCCTAGTCGGATTCGTTAACCACTGCACCACGACGGGAACTCCACGTGCATAGATCATAATATCACTAGTAAAAACAACAATATTATTACAACAATCATTCATTAATCACATGTTTATTGTGTGACTACTATAGACCAGTTGCTGTAACATGTACTTTATATTCGCCTAACAGCCCCACAATAAAGGCATTTCTCTAGCTTAACTTGTTGAAAACCAATACTTAAGAGCATAAGAAATTTGCCATACATCCCTCATCGTGAAAATGATGGACAAGTCATTCAATCCTATATTTATCAGATTTTGAACCCATGGTTCTAACCACCATGCTATTTTGACTCCTGTAGTGTGTCATTTGACAGAAAAGGGACACCTGCATATATGCTCCTCATTCAAGAGAAGATGGGGTCTGCCATTTCTCCAAAGCCTTGGTGGATGTGTTGCCTCTGTCCTTAGTCAGATGATCAGACATGAATAGAGAGATTATGAGACCAGCTACTGGATTTATAAGACAGATACTCATAAAATGAATTTCTCAGGGCTCCAAGGACAAAAGCATAGATAATGTTTTTCAAAGGAAGTAATAGGTGGAAAGTTAAGGCAAGTATGGTACATATCCATTGGAAGTTATGTCATGTACCTAATAAAATGAATACATGAAGCTTATGAATTCATTTATGAAGGAACATAATCAAAAATTGTATATAAGGTGTGTTTATAACTATGTGAAAAACAATGCAGATACCATCACATCATAATCATCTTTATCATTAGTAAACCTGGAAGGCTTTCCTCACTGCTTACATACATACCAGACATCTACCAAAATTGTGAAAGTACAACTTCTTAGAAGGGAAGGAACAAATCCCAAAGAATTTTAATTTATCATGCCTACATAAGTTTTTTTTGAGATGATACAGCAAAATTATAAAAAATAATGAGGCACAAATATAATTATCTGCAAGATTTCACAACAGACCACTCAGAAACATATACACTCTCTCTCTCTCTCTCTCTCTCTCTCTCACACACACACACACACACACACACACACACACACACTGCTGAGTAAAGTCTAAAAGCCCTGCCCTTACCTAGCTCAGGAGAGAGCAATTCAAATACTGTCAGCTCCAGGATGTAAGCAAATTTTTCATTTTCTCTCCAGAAGTCTTTGACCTAGAATGGGGAGAACCCACACACTCAACCCAGAATTGGGGAGGTGGTACACTATTTTTTAAACCAGATCCAGGACAACAACAATAGTATCTATTTTTACCAGACAGAAGGGAACCCAGGTGACCAAGGTCAAAAATTTCTGTTGAGGGAAAATTTGGGAGTGATAAATGCAATTCCCTTAACTATTCCCCATGGAGATGTGCCTTCGACAGATACCAAAGATAGTCATCTCCTTTGGGAATATAAATGAGGATTCATTATTTGCAGATTCACTTAGAGAATGTTCATGTCAATAAGCTCATTTAATCCCCCAATCCTTCCTGCAGTAGATAGTATTTTTCCTATTCCATTGCAAAGAGGAGGGGTTGAAGGAAAATGGGCAAAGGAGGAGGTTTCAAATGCAAACACATTAATTTCACATCTAAAGCCCTGTTCTGTTGCAACACAATGGCTCTCCTGCAGCAGTGGACTCTATCCTTTGGAGCTCTTCCTTCTAAATCCAGTCCAGATGTGGGAGGAGAGTTGCTACTCATCCCTGGGGAATAAAAACATTTATCTCAGAATAAATGGGCTTCTGTTTCTCAGAAATAGAGATTTTCTTCTTCTTATAGAAACATACAAATGCCTAAAGGGATTTTTTTAGTTAATGCACATAATAATAGTTGGCACATAGTCAGGGTTCAAAACATACTTTTTAGCCCTAAGAATGGGTATTAGAAGGCTTCAATTCAGATTGGCAAAAAATAAAGACATAGAATCAAGTGGAAGATAGCATTTTATCTATTCCAATAATTTGTTTATTTAATTTTTCATAAAATTATTTTGTAACTACTATATGGCAAGAGTTTTGTGAGGTGCTGTGAGCAAAGTATGGAAAGCACATTTTTAACAGAATGTAATAATGCCATTTGCAGCAACATAGATGGACCTAGAATTTACCATACTAAATCAAGTTATTGAAAGACAAACATCTTGTGATATGGCTTATATGTGGAATCTAAAAAAAAAGGATACGAATGAACTTATTTGCAGAACAGAAACAGATTCACGGACTTTGAAAACTTCAGGTTACTAAAAGGAACAGGTGGGTATGGGGGGAGAGAGGGACTGGATTCTTGGGAGTGCCATATGCACACTGATGTGTATGGAATGACTGGCCAATGGGGACCTGGTGTATGTCACAGAGACCTCTACCCAATATTCTGTGACAATCTATGTGGGGAAAGAATTTGAAAGAGAATGGTTGTGTGTTTATGTATAACTGAATCACTTTCTTGTACAGCAGAAATTATCACAACCTTGTGAATCAACTTTACTTCAACAATACTTCTTTAAAAATGAAAAGCTTTGAGAACAGTTTTTTCCTCTAAAAGTTTTCTCAATCTAGTGAGTAGAATAGACAAAATAGGGTGTGTCAAATGATGTACTAAAGGTGAGGCCTGAGTCCTGTGAGCACAGAGCATGGGTGTTTCACCTAAATTTAAGGGGTCAGGAAAGGTAGGCTGCAGAAAGTTATAAGTAAGCAGAGACTCAGTATAATCCAAACAGTAAAAGTTGATGTGGGCAGTGTAGAGAGAGAAGGAAGGGAGAAAAATATAGGAACAAGAAAACACATGGACAAGAGAAAAGGTGACAAAATCAGGAAACAAATATCAGGAAAATTAGAATGGCTGAAATATAATTTCAACAGGGGAAGAAGTTCAGGATGAGGTCAGAGAAACTAGTGGGAATGAATAGTGCAGAACATTGACAGCCATGTTGAACAATTTGCACTTTTTCCTGAAGGAAAGGGAGAACTCTAGAAGGATTTGCTCAAAGAATGACAGTGTCTTGTTAAAACATATGTCTGTAAGTAAAGAATGGATAATGAGCTGGTGTTTGCAGTAGAGGGAGGGAATGTGGGCAGGGCAAGGATGGAGGGATGGCATGTAAGACAGTAGCAGGGAGACCAGTTTGCAACTGTTCACAGTTGCTTGGATAAGAGATTATGGAAGTCTGTCTGAGGCAGTGGAATTGGGGAGAACTCTATGGATTTAGGTCTCCTTCAGCATCAGAATTTAAAGGATGTGGTCATTTTGCAGTGAGCCAAGATTGATGGGACTATGGAAAATGAAGGCACTAAAACCTGTCTAGATTTATGGCTTCCACAGCTGAGTGTATGCTTGTGCCATTTACTGAAATAGGGGATCTAGAAGGAAAAACAGATTTGAGAAGTTTTTAACACACCAATTATGAAGTACCTATGGATCATTCACAAGAAGACATTCAGGAGGCAGGTGAATATATTTTGGGTGCAGACAGATATTAATGACCCATCAATATAGAAGAGGGTGAGATTGTAAAAAGAAATGAGATGAATAATAAATATTGAGAAAAGAGGGCAAGAATGGAGAAAGAAAAAGAGGTAAAGAAAGCAGAGGAAAGAAAGTACAAAGAGAGGAGTTTCTGTTGTGGCTCAGCAGAAATGAATCTGAATAGGAAGCACGAGGTTGTGGGTTTGATCCCTGGCCTCCCTGGGTTAAGGTTTGGGTGTTGCTCTGAGCTGTGGTGAGGTCGCAGATGTGGCTTGGATCCTTCATTGCTGTGGTCATGGTGTAGGCCAGCATCTACAGCTCTGATTGGAATCCTAGCCTTGGAACCTCCATATGTCATGGGTGTGGCCCTAATAAGGAAGCAAGAAAAGAAAAGAAAAGAAAAGAAAAGAAAAGAAAAGAAAAGAAAAGAAAAGAAAGAAAGAAAGAAAGAAAGAAAGAAAGAAAGAAGAAAGAAAGAAAGAAAAGAACAAAGAGAAAGGAAAGAACAAAGAGAAAGGGAGGTGAACAGAGCTGAACACAGACCAGAGAGAACATTGAAAATTAAGGAAATGACAGAGAAAGAGCATCCTCAAAGGGCATCAGAGAAACAGAGACATGGAAGGAAAATAAAAAACATGGGACCATGGGAGCAAAGGGAAGGGAAGGTTAAGTGATGAAAACTATCCACTGAATTTGGTAATAAGGAGACGTTTGGTGATGTAACTGGGAGCAATGTCAGTGAGCGATGGGACCAGAATCTAGACTACAGTGAATAGAGGACTAAATGGAAAGTAAGGAAGCATAGAATGTGAATAGTCAGATTGATCCAACGTGGAAGCTTTGCTAGATGGGTGGGGTAGAGGTCATTGGAGTTAAGTCTTTTGCAATAGGGAAGAGAGTAAGACAACATGAGATCTGTAGTGGGGAGGATAACAAATTTGGGGGAAAATGGATGGGATCAGAGACTGGATAGAATTTTGAACCCAAAGATTCTATATAATGAATGAGTAGAGGGGAAAGAGAGAACAAGTTATATTGAAAGTTTAATTTAATAGGTAAAGCAAATCCAGTCTTCCTAATATAACCATGGGAATAGATGGCTCAAGTGCAATAGAGTTTGAATGACTGAAGATGAGCTCAGAGGATAAATATGCCACATTGCTGAAGGGTTCATTCATACAGATGCTGCAGGCACCCCACTTGACAGTGAAATTGTAGAGAAGTAAACTGATTCAGGTGCCAGAGTCTGTAACCAAATAAGGGCCACTGGAGTTTGGTTGTGTGGCTATAGGACCTAGGACAGTTTCTACTCTTTCCACAGTACTGAAAAAAACTTTCTCTGGAATTAGAATTAGAGAGATGTCTCATTATGGTATAATTTTAAAAGAAAGTAAGTAGTTACAGCCTAGTTTCTCTCAATGAGGGAAGGGTTAAGTAAGTGTGGTACACAACCTTTAGAATATTACCTCACTGTTAAATGATATTTATGAAAAGGTTAAGATGTTATTTTTGAAAGACATAATAGAAAATTTGTATATAGGCATGTTTATGACTATTTTAAAAAATGCAGATTGTTTTCTGATAACCTGGAATGATGCAGTCTAAAATGTTAAAGAAATTATTTTGTTATTGGAAGTGGAGACATGTATATATTAAAAAATTCCCAACCATAATATTATATAATCATGTCTTTCTCTTTAATCATGGTTTTTATTCATAAGTAATAAAAATATTAGTTAGTTTTGTGAATGCTTGCTGAATCTCATGGGAAAGAGATGGTCCAGGAAAAGAAGTACATGTGCTGACAAAATTCATGTTGAGGAAGGTGGCTGGCCCCAACAGGCACCATTGCTCTGTCTGATTGCTCTGTTTCTCACCCCCATCCACTCATATAGGATCCTGAACATCAAGGCCTGAAACCATCAAAGGACAAATTCCTGAAGCATCAGGAAACAGTCCCTCTTCTAAAACTAACTTGCAGCCAATAAGCAAATGCTTATGCCACTAGCAAACAGTTTGTATTCTACTGACCTATGGGCCCTCAGCCTTTCTAAATACATGAAAGGAGAGAGAAGAAAGCAAGGTCTTTGTCTGATTTATCCCTGATTTTTTTAATTTACCACTTTATTCATTTATAAACATTCAGGGGCATGAAGTTCATATTATTGTGCAATCATAACCACTTTCCATCACCAGAACCTGGTCATCATTCCAAACTAGAACTCTGTACCCATTAAAAATTAATTCTCCATACCCCTTCCCACAGACCCTGATAACCTCTACTTTCTGTTTCTATGAATTTGCCTTTTCTAGCACCTGACATAAGTGGCATCACAAATGGACACGTCCATTTGTGCCTGGCTAATTTAAATTAGCATAATATTTTCAAAACAAATGATTTTTCCATTCCTGGCCTCAATTGCAAGTCACTCAAGATAAAGTTGCACTTTTCAAAATGACATCAATTATGTATATGCTTACATTTAAAAGGCATATTTCTGGGTTTTCTGAAGTCAAACTTTTCTCTCTCTGCAGGCCTGGGTGTGAGTGTGGTGTGTGTCAGGGGGCATACCCCTTGCATGCTCCTCCACTGCTCAGGAGGCTTTCCAACACCTGGAGATATTATGTTTTAAGATCCTTCTCAGATTTCCCCCAGATTCATATGGATCTGGTCAGCCTCCTTATCCCTCAATTTTTATTTCATTAGTATCAGGCACAGAGAGATCCAATTTCAAAAATGCTTTCTGAATCACAGTGAAGATAGGAATTCTGTTTCCTAACAAAAAGTAAATTATAAAAATCACTAAGTCATAGAATATTGATTAACTTGCATTCCTCCAGAAGCCAATCCTGAACCAAGAATGAAGGATAAGTCATTTATTTGGGAGTCAAAGAAAACACCAATATGAGAGTGGGAAAGAAAGATAGGGAGAACAAGGCTATAGACAAAGGACAAATATTAACACAATCATTACCTGTGAAAATTAAGCTAATTCCACTGAGGAAACACTAGCATCCTGCACACCTCACATTTGTCCACTTTGATTTTTCAAAGCTGCCAGTGGTCGCTATTCAGTTGACTTCATTCTCTGGCTTATGTCAAAATGTTGTTGGACTTCAACAGGTCTGAGTTGAGAGTCTCTCCATCCCTTCTGCTCTTATATACATGAAATTGTGGCAATAATACAGGGTCATCACAGCTAGAAAGAAGCTACCCAGATAAAGCTTTGTTCTACTTACCATCTATTAACCTCAGATATCCAAAAGGGCAAAATAAAACCTCAAAGAGGATCTCCAGCTATACATACTTCTTTGTCCTGTATATCTCAATCCTAGGAATCACTAGTGCCACATTAATGATCATTTCTTAGAAAGATCAATTTTAAAGAAACTGAAACTTTTAAATTTTAAGTCAACTTTTCTGGATTGTGTGTGTCAACAATTTTTTCCCTATGTGCAAGTTTGTTTTCTTTGTGGTTTATGCTTAATTTTTCTTCCTCTTTCCATCCCTCCTTTATTCCTCCTTCCTTGAAACTCTTTTTATTTGATGTATTTTAATTATTTATTTCTTTTGTTTGATATAACTAAGCCTAAGTTTGTCCAAAGAAAAAAAGTAGTTATCTCTGTCTCTTGTCACTTTACATTTCATAGTGATCACTAAAGAGAATAAACATGAGATCATTTCCTTTGGGTCACCTGGTGGGTATGGCCCAATAAGAGTCTTTGGAGTGGGATACTGTTCTACCTAATTCCCACAAGCCAATTGGTCCTTTGGCTATTTGGATCTCATTGGAGCTAGTAATTTTTTTAAAAACTCTCTGGAGCTTATCATAAGCTAAAGGGTGCTTAAGGCTGGGAAACAGAGCTTGGAACAGAAGGAAAACTGATTATCCTTGAGGTCCTTCCTCCATGGGCTCATTGTCTAATGTCCCCAGCACAAATCTCTCTCCCATGGGACAATTTTCCTAGAGGAATCAGGGGGAAATGGGGCAATTAATCCAGGTCTGAAGGATGTCTTGAACTGGAAATTAGAAGTTTGTCTCCATGCCCCTTGGGGCTTTCTCCTTGGCTATTATACTCCTCAGTTCATAGGTCTGGGGTTGGTATATAGGAGTGAGAGTCTCAGCTTGTTTCTTTACTTTTTGATGCTCAGAAAATGTCAGTGACCTTGGAAGTTAATATTCAGGTCCCTTAAAGAGACTCAGGGCATATTTACCCACCAACACACTGGAACATACATGCAATAAGGTCAGTATTGGGGATGGAATCGACATTGTTTTCTCAGAAACATATGGACATATATAGGTATAGAAGTGGAAATATCAAAAAGCTGATTTTTTAGGGATGTTCCTGTGGCATATGGAGTGTCCCAGGCTAGTGGTCCAATTAGAGCTGTAGCTCCTTGCCTTTGACACAGCTCACAACAATGATGGATCCTTAACCCTCTGTCTTATACCAGGGATTGTACCTGCATCCTCATGGATACTAGTCAGATTTGTTTCCACTGAGCCACAATGGGAACTCCTGAAAGCTTATTTTGACATGGAAGAGAAGAGAGAATACAAAAGACAGACAAACTATGATAGGGTGGCGAGGAGGTATAGTGACATGGAGTGACAAAGAATGAAGATGCAGTGGCAGAGAGAATGAGAACTGAGATAGGAGGAAGGAGAAAATAAGAGAAATAAAGACAAAATAGAGGGAGAAACAGAAAGAGAGAAAAAATAAAAAAAGAGATAAAATATAGAGACATAGGGAAACAATTTCTTTCAGGATGAATTTTACTTGCTTTAGTTCATGACATAGTCCAGCTACTGAATATAGGAGAGAGGGTGTTTATGAGTCACCTTTGTGATCAATGGCAAATACTTCCAACGAGAGAGCATCCTCATTTCTTTACTAGTTAGGTAGGAGTTAGCTCTGTTGTATAAAGGTGGAAGTTGGGGAAGGACACAGGGATTTTGTTGTATACTGGTGCCAGATAATCAGAGTACTTTAATATACATGAAATTTTACCATTACTGGTATATCAATTTCTTTTTGCTGCTCTAACAAATTGCCACAAATGTATTGGCTTAAAACCCCACAGATTTATTATTTATAGTTCTGAATGTCAGAAGTCTGATCATTGGCTTTTCTTCTTAAGACTCTGAAGGAGAATTTTCTCTGTCCCTTTTCCAGCTTCTAGAGGTTACCTGAGGCCACCTGCATTCATTGTTTGTGTCCCTTTTCTCCAACTTCTCTGCCAGGAGCATAAGATCTTAAAATCTCTCTCTGACTTACTCTTCTGATTACTTCTTCTACATCTAACAACACCTTTGATTACATTAGGTCCACCCAGATAATCTAGGATAATCACATATTAAAGTCAGCCTTAATAAAGCAGCCTTAATTCCACCTGCACCTTAATTCTCTCTTGCCAGGTAGCTGACCATATCCACAGGTTCTGGGCATGAGGATATGGACATCTTCCAGGTCTATTATTTCTGCTTCCCATAACTAACCTGCAAGTGTTGTGTTAAATGGCAGGACCACCTGATAGGGACAAGGAAACTTGGGATAAAGCTAAAATCTCACTTATTTTAACATCTTTTGATAATCATCTTTACTTTTGTTGAGGGGTATTATCATGTTCCATAGGAAGAAAATGAAATGAATTAAGCATATATTTTGTATAGATAGTTTGAGCTATTGTTATCATTTATCCTTCTCTGTGCTGACAGTAGAAAATAAGTCATAAATAAATTCTCATAAAATATTTTCTGGGAGTCAGATTGGCCTTTGCTTGCCTGACATGACATGGGACCTCAGGGAACCCACAGCCACCAAAGCAGAAGGAGTTTAAATGACATCAAGTGGAAATGTACTTTTTGAGGGAAGTTGGAATGGAGATATCAGCAAGAGTCAGTGTGTTGGAGTGAGGAGGAAAATATTGGAAATGCAGCAGAGACAAAAATTGCTCAGTTTCTTTAAGCCACGTTAACACTGTTACACTTCATTTTAAAATCAGTGGGAATACTTTGAGAGTTTTTAAACTGGGGAAATTGTTTAGGCCTTTCAAAGAGGAATATTTTTTAAAAAATCACTCTTTCATTTCAGTAGAGAGAAAGGGTTAACACAATTCAGAGTTTCTTAAGGACCCTCTCTGAAGTGGAAACAACAAAATGGATGTATATCAATGAGTGTCCTTTAACAAATACAATAACATACTTTACGTTCTTTTCTTTGAAAAGTCTGCCTCCCATCTGAAATTTATTTTTTTAAATTTTTTTCTTGTTTTTATTTTTTATTTTTTATTTTTTTAATTTTCCCAATACATTACTTTTTTTTTTCTACTGTACAGAATGGTGACCCTGTTACACATTGACAAATGATTGGATTAGGAAGAAGTGGTATATATACACAATAGGGTATTAGTCATAAAAAGGTGCAAAATAATGCCATTTGCAGCAACATGGATGGAAATGGAGACTCTCATACTGAGTGAAGTAAGCCAGAAAGAGAAAGAAAATCACCATATGATATCACTTATATCTGGGCTCTAATATAAGGCACAAATGAACTTTTCCACAGAAAAGAAAACCATTTGAAATTTAACAGTGATGTCACATCTTCTACAGGTTTCTGTGCAGTGGTTGATGATTTGGAATGCAAACCACTAAACATTCTTGGGGCAATAACCAGGCTGAGATATCATTTACATGCACTAGTCCAGAGCAACACAGATGCACAAATTCAATTTTGTCATTGAACCAAGAAAAGGATGCTCTCTTTAAACTTCCCTCCTTGATAATTATTCTAATTCCCTTATGTGTCACTATAAAGGTAATATATGAGAAATAGGTGAAATTTCCCACTATCCAAAGTAAAACATACATATTTTTTATCTAACTGCTAAAATCAATTAATTCAGAGACATTAATATTTTCATGCATTATTCATTCCCAGCAGTGAGAGAAGCAGCATGGGGAGGGAGAACCAGAGCCATGTGTCTGAGTTCCTCCTCCTGGGGCTTCCCATACAGCCAGAGCAGCAGGGTGTGTTCTTTGCTCTGTTCCTGGGCATGTACCTGACCACAGTGCTGGGGAACCTGCTCATCATCCTGCTCATCAGGCTGGACCCTCACCTCCATACCCCCATGTACTTCTTCCTCAGTCACCTGGCCCTCACAGATGTCTCCTTTTCATCGGTCACCATCCCTAAGATGCTGAAGAACATGCAGACAAAAAACCTGTACATCTATTATCCAGGGTGCATCTCACAGGTGTAGTTTTATATACTTTTTGGTTGTGTTGATGATCTCCTCCTTGCAGTGATGGCCTACGACAGGTATGTTGCCATCTGCCACCCTCTTCACTACACCACCGTAATAAGAGGACTCTGTGCCCTGCTGGTGACTGGCTGCTGGATTCTCTCCTGTTCCAGTGGGCTTCTTCACACACTCCTGCTGGTCCTTCTCTGCTGACAACATCATTCCCCATTTTTTCTGTAGCCTCCCCAACCTACTCAAGCTGTCCTGCTCAGAAACCTCTCTCAATGAGCTGGTCATATTCACTGTAGGGCCTGCTGTTGTCATTTTTCCATTGAGTGGCATCCTGGTCTCTTATGGCCACATTAGGCTCTCCATCCTGAGGGTACCCTCTATGAAAGGCATCTGCAAAGCCTTGTCCACCTGTGGCTCCCACCTCTCTGTGGTGTCTCTATTCTATGGGACAATGATGGCAGTGTACTTTTCCTCCTCATCAGGCCATTCCCATGACAAAGACATCATTGCTTCCGTGATGTATACAGTGGTCACCCCCATGCTGAACCCTTTCATCTACAGCCTGAGAAACAGACATAACTTTGGCTCTGGGGCTTGTTTTCAGAAACAATAACATTTTAGCCAAGTGAGGATGACTTAACCATGTTTTTATTTACTCACTGACCTTGTTAGAAATGCCTTAAAAAGTTGTGTGTTGATCACCCATGTCTTTAGCACTTTTCTAACTGTCCTTTAAATGGTCATTGTTATTAGATCAATATATTTCACTTTATTCATATCTCATCCATTTATTCTTCCATAACCCCAAATATGACATTACCCACAATGCACTTTCAACTTGCGGTCTTCAAAGAATCAAAATCCTTTGTGTGTGTGTGTTTTTTTTTTTGATGTGTTGTATTATTATTATCTTTGGATTTTTACAGCTTTTTTGAAGTGTGTATATATATATATGTATATATTACTTCTTATTTTGGTCATCTATCTTGGGCATTGGTTTTCTGATTTTGTACAATTTTATTTATTTGAAATATAGTTGACTTACAATGCTGTGTTAATTTTAAGTGATTCAATTATATGCATTGTTTTCTCAGACTCTTTTACCTTATATGTTATTACAAAATGTTGATTATAGTTCCCTGTGCTATATGACTAGTCCTTGTTAGTTACCTAAATTAAATATAGCAGTATGTATGTGTTACTCCCAAACTCCCCATTTATCCCTTCCCATTTCCCCTTTAGTAGCCATAAGTTGTTTTCTATATCTGTAGGTTTATTTCTGATTTGTAGCTAAGTTCATCTGCATTATTTTTTTTGATGACGATGAGTGCTATCATATGATATTTGTCTTTGTCTGGCTTACTTTAAATTCCATCCATGTTGCTTCAAATGGCATTATTTTATTCATTTTTATCTCTGAGTAATATTCCATTGCAAGATTGTACCACATCTTCTTTATTCAATCCTCTTTGATGGACATTTATGTTGCTTCCTTGTCCTGGCTTCTTGCCTTCCAGCAACAAACATTAATTTCTAGTGTTTAGTTTTAGTAAAGTCCAGAATGCTTATCTTCTCAATGTAGTATCTAGTTAATAAAGTACTTTGGATGGCTTGCTGAAACCTAAATAAACTTTAATTAGATTGTGCCCAAAACAGTAGGTGAGCACAAAGCAGTCAATCCAATTACTAAATGTCCCTATTCCAGGAAGACTGATTTTTTTCCCCCTCTAAATTGGATTTTCATGTTGAGAAGAGTCTATAGCTATCAGATTAATTTTAACCTTGGAAAATGAGTGTTGTCTCTGCCAGAGAGGTCATTTCTAATAAGAAAAGTCTAAATATGTGAATTTATAATTTATGCACAGAAAATTATTTACTGCATAACTATTATGTTCCAGGCAATTTTCTACATTCTGGTAATACAAGTTAAAAAATGTATCCCCTGTGAGTTTACATTCCAGAATTCCTGATCCAGCTCATCCTCCTCTTTTTTTTTATAGCGTGTTTTAACCTTCTAACACACCATAAGCTTTACTTGTGTTTAAAATTTCATGATTTATTTACTGGGATGAAAGTTCTATGGAAGATGGGTTTATATGTCTCAGTTAAATAAATTATAAGATTTTTGTAGGTAAAAACTGTTATGAATAAAGGGGGCAGAAAAAGGGAAAGCAGGAATACTGGGAGTGGGGTTCATAATTTAACATCATGTGATCCAGGTAGAGCTCATTTGTAAGGTAACATCCAAACAAAGACATTAATGAGGACTGGTAAGTGAGTCTTGGTGGTACCTGGGAAAAAGCATGGAGATTGGGACCTAGAAATACTCTGAGGTGAGATGGTTCCTGGTTATTCTAGGGACATTAAGGGGGCCTCTGTAGCAGGGCTGAGTAGGAGGGGGATGGTAGCTGGTAAGTTTTGTAGGGCACGTAAGGTCACAGACTGTATTAGTCAAGGTTCTCCAGAGAAATACAACAAATAGGATGTGTTTATGGGAAGGGGTATAAGAGAGAGGGATTTATGGAATTCCTATTGTGATGCAAAAGGGTTGGTGGCATTTCTGCAGTTGTTTAAAGGATCCAGAATTGATTCAGCTGTGGCATAGGTTGAAGTTGTGGCTCAGATATGCCCCCTGACATGGAAACTTCCATAAGCCACAAGGTGGCCAAAAAAGAAGGGAAAGAGAGATCAAGAGAAAGAGAGAGAGATTGATTTATTGCAAATAATTGGTTGATGTGATTTTGGAGGCTAGCTGTGGAGTAGGTTGGCAGCTTGGAAACCCAGGGGATAGGTATAGTTTGAGTCTGAAGGCAGGCTGGTTACAGAAATGGTTCTTCTTTGTGGGAGATCATTCATTTTCTTAAGGCCCACCAACTTTATGAAGAACAATCTGCTTAATTCACAGTGTACTGATTGCAATGTTAATCTCATCCACACAAATACCTTCATGGAATCATCTAGAATTGTGTTCAAGCAAATAACTAGGGACTGTAGCTTAGCCAAGTTGACACATAAAATTAATGATCATAATCAAATTTTTGATTTTCTGTATGATTTTGGAAGCTACTGGAAGGGATTCAATAGAGGAATAACATGGCCATACTTGATTTTGTTATTGTTTCTCTAAAAACACACACATTTTTTTGAGGTGTAAGTGTCATACAATAAATTTCATATAACTAAAATATACCATTTGACTATACCATTTGGAATATATAGACCCATGAATCTATCACCACACCTATCCAGATTGTGAATTCCTGTGATGTCTACACCTCCTGTCCTCTTTTTGTTCCTCCAATCTGTCCTCCCAGGAAACAATAATCTGTTTCCACCTCATGGAATCATTTGCATCTCCTAGAAGATTATTTCGGTTGCCCCTTACAGTGTCTATTCTTTTCTTTCTGCTTTCTTTTACTCTGCATGAGCATTTTGAGATTCATTCATATTGCACTGTCTATCAATACTTCATTTCTTTTATTCCTGAGAAGTATTCCATTGTGTGGCTATACACCAGCAATTGCATATTCATCTTTTTATAATTTTAAAATATTTTAAATTATTTTCAAATTTTCAATTATTCATTGTAATTTTAAAATTATTTCTTTTTTAAAAAATATACTTATTTTTTACTCAACATTTTGTTGCTTTTATTATTTTTTATTTATTATTATTATTTTTAATAGTTATTCCCCCCAATTTTTTTTTCTAATATACAGCAAGGTGGCCCAGCTACCTTGTACACATACATGTACACATTCTATTTTCACACATTATTGTGGTCCTCAAAAGTGAATAGACATAGTTCCCAGTGCTACACAACAGGTTCTCATTGCTATTCCATACCAAAGGCAATATTTTGTATCTATTAACCCCAAGGTCCCCAACCACCCCACTCTCTTCCCCTCTCCCTTGACAACCAAAAGTCTGTTCTCTAAGTCCAAGATTTTCTTTTCTGTGTAAAGGTTCATTTGTGCCTTATATTAGATCCAGATATAAGTGATATCACATGGTATATGTCTTTCTCTTTCAGGCTTACTTCACTCAGTATGAGAGTCTCTAGTTCCATCCATGTTGCTGTAAATGGCATTATTTTGTTCTTTTTATGGCCGAGTAGTATTCCATTGTGTGTATATAGCACTTCTTCCTAATCCAATTGTCTATCAAGGGACATTTAGGTTGTTTCCATGTCTTGGCTTTTGTGAATAATGCTGCAATGAACATAATGGTGCATGTGTGTTTTTAAGGAAAGTTTTGTCTGGATATATGCCCAAGAGTGGGGTTGCTGGGTCATATGGTAGTTCTATGTACAGTTTTCTAAAGTACCTCCATACTGACCTCCAGAGTGGTTTTACCAGTTTCCATTCCCACCTGCAGTGCAGGAGGGTTCCTTTTTCTCCACACCCCCTATAGCATTTGTTATTTGTGGACTTATGAATGATGGCCATTCTGACTGGTGTGAGGTGGTATCTCATGGTAGTTTTGATTTGCATTTCCCTAATAATCAGCAATGTTGAGCATTTTTTCATGTGTTTGTTGGCCACCTATATATCTTCCTTGGAGAAATGTCTATTCATGTCTTTTGCCCATTTTTCCATTGGTTTGTTTGCCATTTTGCTCTTGAGTTGTATAGGTTGCTTGTATAATCTAGAGATGAAGCCCTTGTCAGTTGCATCATTTGAAACTATTTTCTCCCATTCTGAAAGTTGTCTTTTTGTTTTCTTTTGTTGTTTCTTTTGCTGTGCAAAAGCTTGTCAGTTTGATTAGATCTCATTGGTTTTATTTTTGCTTTTATTTTTTTAATTATTTCCCCAATATAATTTTTTTCTACTCTACAGCATGGTGACCCAGATACATACTTGCATACTTTCATTTGATTTTTTTAATGAACTATAGTTCATTTACAAATTTGTGTTAGTTTCAAGTATACAGCAAAGTGATTCAGTTATACACAGAAACACACACACAAAAAACACACATTTATATTCTTTTCTGATTCTTTTCCCTGATTGGTTTTTTACAAAATATTGAGTGTATTTCCCTGTGCTACACAGTGAGCCCATTGATGAACTTCTTGGATATTCTTTGTTTATGGATATAAATTCGAGCTCTTATGATCATCATTAAGTGTATATACATACAACTTTACACTTTCTTTTCCTTTGGACAAATACCTAGTCATGTGCTAGGTATATTGTATGTGAGTTCCAGTTCTACCATATCTTCAGTAATACCTGAGAGCAGCAGTCCTTTCAATTTTTCCAGTCTAATAGGTGTATAGTGGTGTAAACCCGTTTGCAGACCTGGAGCCACTTGATTGAAGGGGTATCTGGGTTTCTTGAAAAAGAAACCAGTAACATTGGTACTTTTTCAATGTTTTTGGGGGGCTACACATGCAGGATGCAGAAATAACCAGGCCAGGGATACAACCTGCACCACAGCAGTGAAAATGCTAGATCCTTAACCACTAGGCCACCAGAGGACTCCCTGAAATTCTTGAGTCTCCCTATCTCCATGCCTGAAAATTTATCATAGCCCAGCACTTTTCACCATTTACATACCATTTTGCCTTAATAACATTTTTCTCCACACAACCCCCTTGCCCCACTTCAATGTGTGTTCTAAGAGAGGGATTTCTATTTATATTATTCTGTATTATGTCTCTAGAGAATATGTCAGCATCACTTTACTGTGAGCCTCAATGATTATTTAAGGGAATGGGTGAATAAATGAGCAGATAAATTCATTCAACAGTTACCAGTCACAATTGCCTGTTGTGAGCCACAGCTGAACTCTATTGATACAAAGACACTGACAATAAACCTTAACATTTAGTAAGCTTTCATTAGGTGCTCATTGACCCATTCTTCAAATTAATTTGAAGAGAACAATTATTATTTCCACTTTGGAGAAACTGAGGTTCAGTGGTCTTAGACAAATTGCTCAACTATGCTCTCATAGTAGGGGAAGAACCCAGGGTTTTGTTCCAGAATTTTATATTCAAACCCCTTCTCCTGAAAAAGGCATAGACTATACATTAAAAGCCTTCTAGGAGAATGGTGAGACCTGCACATTTCTTTTTCTTTTTATGGCCACACTGGTAGCATAAGTAGGTTTCTAGGCTAGGGGTCAAATTGGAGTTGCAGTGGCAGGCATATGCCACAGCTGCAGCAACACTAGATGTGGGCCACATCTACAAACTACCCTGCAGCTTGCAGCAACTTGGGATCTTTAACCCACTGAGAGAGGCCAGGGATCAAACCTGCATTGTCACAGAGAATATGTCATGTCCTTGAACCACTGAATCACAATGAGAACACTGAGACATGCACATTTTAAGGGGCTTTGTGTTCTAATGAAAGCTTGTGTTGGTGTTGGGGAACCTGCACAAACCCTTCCACTGCCTATACCGCACACTGCTGTTAGAAGAAGCTGTGCTCTTGACACAGAGGCCAGGGGCAATGGGGGAACTCCTGCTTCTCATCAGAATCTTGACCAGAAGCCAAGGTACCACTCATATCAGGGACACTTTCTCCTATGAAACCAGGTTCAGCTCAGCCCCTGTGGACCCTAATAATCCTCCTTCCTGATGTGCCAGGAGGGAGTTGGGCAGTTTCCCAAATGGAAATCTTCTCTATTCGGGTCCTAGGGGGGATTCCCTTGGGGGTCTCTTTAGGATGGAGAAAAGGAGATCTCCTTGTGCATCATTTTGAAGCTGGAGATCTGACGTGAGAGTCTATACACGTCCTCAGGCCACAGAGGTTTGCTCTTTTTTTTTTTTGAACCATGGGTCTTCTAGACAAAGTAAGGATTCAGGTAACAGAATGAAGCAGAAGTTATTTGAAATCAGAGTACAGGTAGAGCTCAGAAGGAGCCCAGAAAATTCTCTAGTCATGCATGTGTGTCTGTGTGTAAGTGTGTGTATGACCATCAGAGAAGTTATGTGTATTTGTGTGTGTCTGCTGTATGAGTTTATGTGTGTATGTCTAACTGACAAACACGCTAAATGCCACATACTAGTATATATAGAGGTCAGAGAAGCCTGGACATTTCCTCAGTGTGTGCTTATTCTACATGCATCTGCTGCTTTTGTGCCATGTGTAAGACCTTGTGCACTGCTTGTGAATTGAATAAGTATGACTTGTGTCAACAATACCTCTGGTTTAGGATGATTGACAGTTCTGTATGTATAGCTTTGTTTTATGTGTATATTTGTTATGAGTTTTGCATAGATTTGTGTGAAGCTGACTCACACTCTGATTCAATTTATCTAGTGAGAGTATAAGCCAGAGAAATCTATAAATACCCATTTGGCAAGTGTGCATCTGTGATACTGTGAGAGTACTTTTCTGTAACACCTTGACTTTCTTCATAAAGGAGATATAAATATTTGTGTGTGTGAGAGAGAGAGAGAGAGACAATATCACATTTTATACCCTCCCTTTGCCTTAGACCAATATCCACACAGGCAACTCCACAGGAAACGTACTTTGGAGACCTATTGGCATCCATTTTTCTATGAATTGACTATTGCAGCAGGGCCCCTGCATCCTCAATGGTTTTGACACCCTCCTTCAATTTTGGGGAAATAGGTCAGAAACAAAATGCTCATTTCTGGGATCATGTATGTCAACAATCAAATTTTTGTTTTTTGCCTACTTAATATCTTGGTTGCCTTGGGTTTGGCTGTGGTGATTCTCAGCATCCATTGCTGTTCCATGGGATTATGCTAATTTCTGACTGATCTTGTCTGTAAGTTGCTTCAGAAGCTAGGTGCATTGTAAGCACTTAGAAAAATGTACCAGGGAGTTCCCGTCGTGGTGCAGTGGTTAACGAATCTGACTAGGAACCATGAGGTTGCGGGTTCGGTCCCTGCCTTTGCTCAGTGGGTTGACGATCCGGCGTTGCTGTGAGCTGTGACGATCCGGTGAGCTGTGGTGTAGGTCGCAGACACGGCTCTGATCCTGCGTTGCTGTGGCTCTGGCGTAGGCCGGTGGCTATGGCTCTGATTCAACCCCTAGCCTGGGACCCTCCATATGCCACGGAAGCAGCCCAAAGAAATAGCAAAAAGACAAAAAAAAAATTAAAAAATTAAAAAAAATAAGAAAAAAATAGAAAAATGTGTCAAATTGGTCATGGAGACCCAAAAACTTGCCTCTCCATGTCTTATTGTGCAAGGGACAGTATTTGGTATGAAGACAAGAAAATCAAGCTCATACATATTGTCTCTCTCTCAATGCCCCAGCCCTAGGTCACACACTCCTTTTCCTCTTCACTACTGAGCAATATCCCAGCCACATTTTTGCACACAGTGCGATGGAATCAAAGTAGCTCACCTACATTTTTCCCTTCTCATCACATTGCAGCTCCTGGGTGTCATTAGGAGCTCTGTTTCTCCTGTAGGAGATCTGTGAGATCCTGGGCTAAGTCTGACCTAGAAGCTTTTGGTGAGAACCCTGTGCTTGGCAGGAGGTTCAAATGGCTGTTCTCTCCCTTTCCCCTGAGAACTGAGGCAGTTAATAACCTCCAGCAAGTTCATGGTTTGGAGTAAGCATCTACTGACAGATTCTTATACAATGTCAAGTTCCTCTCCCAAGCGTATTTTAACATTTAACTTTAACTTTTCACCTTAGCCTCTCTACCCCCCATAGAAGGAAATGGGTGGATTCCCTCTCTAGTGAAAGATGATCAGAAATCAACCTTCGAGGGAGTTCCTTTGTGGCTCAGTGGGTTACAAACCTGAATAAAATATGTGAGGATGCTGGTTCAATGCCTGACCTTGCATCCTATTAAGGATCCAGTGTTGCCATGAGCTGTGTTATAGGTCACTGAGTTAGCTACAATCCCACATTGCTGTGTCTGTGGTATAGTCTAACCACTATCACTCCAAATCCACCCCCAGTCAGGTAACTTCCATATGCCACACTTGCGGCCCTAAATACCAAGCAAAAGAAAGAAAAAAGAAAGAAGAAAGAAATAATAAAAGAAAGAAGGAAGGAAAGAGAGAAAGAAAGGAAGAGAGAGAGAAAGAAAGAAAATCAACCTTTGAGACCAGGTTCTACTATGTATTATCTATGTGAGATTGTTTAGGTTGTTTCACTACTACTGTTAGTAAAATGAAGGAAAAAAAATCACTTTCTCTGCTTCCCATGTATCAACACAAATGAATGTTGATACATTGAATGAAAGTGAAAGCATATAAAACCCATTGGCAAACTAAAGGGATGCAGGAATATTAATGTGGATAGTCATCTGGGTCAGGAGTACTCCTTCAAATACTGAAATAGTTCTTCAGGTCCTGCCTTTTGTCTATCTAAAGAGAGGAACTGTAGGGTCATAGGATCAGAGATTTCAGTGTATTTTTAATAACATGGGAAAGAATTGTGACTACAGCAGTTAATAACTGTATAATAATTATATAATCATGCTAGTTTTTTACTTCTTCTGAGTATGCTATTAATGAAGGTTTTTGTTTGTTTTTATTTTTTTTACCCACTACACCTGTGGCAAATTGAAGTTCCAGGCTCAGGGTTGAATATGAGCCACATCTGTAACCTACGCTTTCAGCAATGCAGGATCCTTCACCCAATGAATGAGGTCTGGGATGAAACCTATATACTCCCAGAGACCACATTGGCCCCTTAACCCTCCCTCCTTGGACTTTTGAAAAATTTAGTGAGGCAATAATGCAAAAATGTATTTGCCTGCCAGAGTGTTCATTAACTGGCAATTATTATCAGTGTGAAGTTCAATATGTTGGGAAATAGTGCTGGTCAATCAGGTAACGGACCTCTAGGAGACACCCCAATCCTTTAGGATCTCTCAGCTCTCAGACCCCATCTCAGATCTCAGGTGTCTTCCCAATGATGAATATCCAGATCTGAGCCAACTTCAAAGATCAGATGTAGATGGAAATATCTGGAGGTACATGCACTGAAGTAGTAATAATAAAAATGATAAAGAAATAAACCTGAAGTAAGGTTTATTTATTGGCAAGAAGATAAACTTGCATTAAGAAAATTCCACAGGGAACTTACCCCAGTGATAAGATATTTGCTCAGAAACTCACCCTAAGAGTGTGAGAGCTAATATAGTTTAACATAAATTTTAGGTTAGCTTCTTGGTCCTTTATGTGACTACTTCACAATATTCTTTTATTAAATTCTTGAACTTAATACTGTTTTTTTGGGGAAATACAAGATCCTATCATAAAAAATATTCTATGTATTTTTTTGTGTTTATTTGATGCAGGACAATATTCTTAGATATTAATGCCTAATGAATTGGTACCCTTTTTGTTAACTCTAGGAATGTGGGATATGTCATCTTCATGCTGTAGAGGAACAAACTGACACCAAGGGATTTAGCATCCCAAGTCCTAGAGTGAGAAAGTGGTGGGACCAAAATCATAACACAGGGAATCTGATTTTAGGTTTGCTCCTTTAGTCAGCCCTCAGTCATGTGTTCCTTGAGAATCAGTATCAGGAGGGAAAGGGTCCTTTATTTCATATTTATTATTCTGTGTCCAATTAGAATCTTAGTGTTGGAAACAGGGTCGATTAAAATGAAAAAAAGAAGAATGAATTTACTGGTTTCCATAGAAAGGAATCATGTTGAGTATTGAGGGTGTGTCACTTTCTTTGGCAACACTATGTGATTAAAGAAATGAAGGTAGTTATTCTTTTTCTCCACAAGAGAAAAAGTGGCCAAAATTGCAACTTAAATGTCACTGATGTTTCCCACTCCCCTCCTTCCCCAGCAGACAGGAGAGAACCATGAGGAGGGAGAACCAGAGCAGTGTATCTGAATTCCTCCTTCTCGGCCTCCCCGTCCCACCAGAGCAGAAGAGTGTGTTCTTTGCCCTGTTCCTGGGCATGTACCTGACCACCATGCTGGGGAACCTGCTCATCATCCTGCTCATCAGGCTGGACCCTCGCCTCCACACCCCCATGTACTTCTTCCTCAGCCACTTGGCCCTCACTGACATCTCCTTTTCCTCTGTAACTGTCCCTAAGATGCTTATGAACATGCAGACTCAGGATCAATCCATTCCCTATGCAGGGTGTGTAACACAAACATACTTCTTCTTAATTTTTACTGGTCTGGATGATTTCCTTCTCACCTCAATGGCCTATGATAGATACGTGGCAATCTGTCACCCTCTCCGCTATACCAGTATTATGAGAGGGGGACTGTGTACCATACTAGTAGCTGTATCTTGGATTCTGTCCTGTGCCAATGCACTTTGTCACACTCTCCTCCTGGCCCAGCTGTCATTTTGTTCTGAAAACACCATCCCCAATTTCTTCTGTGACCTTGGTGCCCTTCTCAAACTCTCCTGCTCAGACACATCCCTCAATGATGTAGTAATTTTCATAGCAGGAGTGGCTACCATTATGCTCCCACTCCTTTGTATCTTGGTCTCTTATGGCCATATTGGGGCCACTATCCTCAAGGTTCCATCCACCAAGGGCATCTGCAAAGCCTTGTCCACATGTGGCTCCCACCTCTCTGTGGTTTTTCTCTATTATGGAACTATTATTGGGCTATATTTGGTACCCTCATCCAGCACCTCCAGCAACAAGGATATAGTTGCCTCTGTGATGTATGCAGTGGTCACTCCATTACTGAACCCCTTCATTTATAGCCTGAGGAATAGGGACATGAAGGGGGCCCTGGAGAAACTCTTCCACAAGGCACCAGACTTGTCTTAGTGACATTTACTCATCTTTATTACAGACACATGTGGTCACATAACTCCAGATTATACACCCCTTATCTTGAGCCCAGCTTGTATAAAAGCTCAGTATAAATTTGGTAACTGAATTGCATTTTGTAACAGCTATTCTTTCTTTTCCTAGGAATTCATTAGTATCAATTGTGAATTATTAGTTGATACTATTGATTGATGTTCTTGTCTACAACACTGAGAAATTATATACCTGGTACTACTTAATGTCTCTCTTTTTATTACCTGGGAATTTAGTAGCTTTTTATAAAACATCTTTATTGAGGTAAAATTGTTCTGTAAATGCAGCACACATTTAAAAAGTGTTATGATTCATATTCTGGAACAGTATACCTCATGAAATAACCTCCACAATGATTAATTAACATATTCATCACCTCCACTTATTTACCATTTTAGCATATTTGTGTGCAGGGGGAACATAAGATCCACTGTACTAGGGGATTAAATATTAATTGTACAATACAGTCTGTTTCACTATAGTCATTGTGCTGTACATTTGACCTCAGGAGAACTTATTACTCTTACATAACTGTATCTTTGTCCATTATGATAGTGAAATAAGTCCAACTCAAAACAAGACAAATACTGTGAGATCTCACTTTCATGTAGAACCTAAAATAGTTAAATTCACAGAGAAGGGGATAGGATGGCAGTTGCTAGGGCCTGGGGAGGAGGACATGAATGCTGTTATGAATTGGTAGAAGCTCAAGGCTGAGAAGGTTCCTGTGGCATGGAAAGGTGCCAGAGATGGGACATGGTCAAGTATGTCTTTCCTTTCCTTGCTTCTCATTCAGTGATCTTTTCATATTTTGGTTGTTGGTGGTGATGATGGTGGGTCAGGAGAAGAAAATGTGGAGCAGCCTGTATTGCTTCAGGAACAATCCACAGCTATGAGTTCAGCTTCTCTACTTATGAACTCAAAGCTTCTAGATTTTAGAAACACTGAACACTCTAAGACACTGCTGTTGCCTCCACTTGGTAGTTTACTCTCAGACTAGTTGTCTCTGGAGTGTGCCTACTGTATGCATGAGTTGCAGAAAATGCCAGGTACATCCAGACTGGGAAGGAGGAAGACAAAGAAAGCACCTGTGGTGTAGAGTCTTCTGTTGCCCCTATTGAATTTGCTGTCTGCCTCATTCAATGTCTTCATTTTGAATCACTGTGAAAAATCATTTCTACTCAGCATAATGATACCAGTTTCATGTTAGGAGCCTAAGTGATAATCCCCTTTCTTCTGCATCCATTGAGGGACCAAACACTTCTTCTTCAGCCTACTTAGTTAAAGACCAATGTGATCAAAACTGCTTTTGAGGCTCAACACTACATAGCTGTAAGAGATGAGTACTTGGGAAAACAGAACTCAATGGAAGGCTGTACTTGCCTGGGGAAACTCCCTTCCCTTGTCTGAATATCCCTTTCTTCTTCAGTGGAAATCAAAAACATTAAAAAACTTATAAAATGTGTTTGATTTTTGGCTAAATGTGATACCTAATTAGGCTTAACATGACCCCTGACCAAGAATATAGAATATTTGCTTTCCCTCCCTGTTTACCAGTACTACATTTATCCCATATATATGTTCATGTTTATAGCTCTGCATCCAACTCTTTATGGCAACAGGGTTTTATTTCTTTTGCAGAAATTCCTAGGAGTGGAATTGTTGGTGAATAGTATATTTAACTTTATGAGAAACTGACCAATAATTTCTCAACAATTTATTACTGCCAAATAAGTATGAAATTTCCAGTTTCTAATAACATCCTCACTGCCTCTGGTTTTGCCAGTCATTTGACTTCAGCCATTCTGGTGGGTTTGCTCTGGTATCCTGATGTGGTTTTCATTTCCATTTATCTGATGATTAATTATGTGTGTCTTTATGTAGACTGATCTGCTCTATTCTCTCTTGAAATATCTTTTTAAATTTTTTACACATTGTTTTAAATATAATTGTGTTTCTTGTCTTTTGTGTATGTTCTGGATTCAGCTCTTTATCAGAAATATGTTTTACAAATATCTTAAGCCAGTCTGAAGCTAGTCTTTCCATTTTATTTAGAGTTTATTTCCAAGAGTGGATGCATTTTATTTTTTTAAGTCCAAATCATAATATTTTTTCTAGTTCATGGTTTTTGTGTCCCATTTGAGAAAATATTGCCTACCCCATATTTTCCAAGATTGTGTCCAGTGTTCTCTTCAAAATAGTTATCTGGTTACAGGATTTATACATTTGACCCATTTCTAGATACTTTTCCATGTGATCACATACGAACTTGTTCATTTAAGACATATTGATATTGATGCATTCTGGCACCATATGTTGAAACAGTATCCTTTCCACATTCAATTGCCTTGGTGCATATGCAAAGTATTAGCTAAACTTATAGATACTGATATATTTCAAAATTATTCATTCTTTAGCTATTATGTGTATTTTTGCTTCCAAACAACCTTTAAAACATTTTGTTCTGGAGTTCCCGTCGTGGCGCAGTGGTTAACGAATCCGACTAGGAACCATGAGGTTGCGGGTTCGGTCCCTGCCCTTGCTCAGTGGGTTGGCGATCCGGCGTTGCCGTGAGCTGTGGTGTAGGTTGCAGACGCGGCTCGGATCCCGCGTTGCTGTGGCTCTGGCGTAGGCCGGTGGCTGCAGCTCCGATTCGACCCCTAGCCTGGGAACCTCCATATGCCGCGGGAGTGGCCCAAGAAATAGCAACAACAACAACAACAACAAAAGGCCAAAAAAACCAAAAAATATTTTGTTCTAGTTTTGTGAAAAATGTCTTTGGTAATTTGATATGGATTACATTGAATCTGTAGATTACCTTGGGTAGTATAGTCATTTTGATAATATTGACTCCCATTCCAAGAGCATGGTATGTCTTTCCATCTGTTTATGTCATCTTTGATTTCTTTCATCAGTATCTATATTTTTCAGAGTAGAGGTCTTTTGTCTCTGAGTAGGTTTTTTCCTAAGTATTTTATTCCTTTTAATGTTACAGTAAATGGGATTGCTTCCCTAATTTCTCTTTGTGATCTTTCATTGTTAGTATACAGAAATGAAGTTGATTTCTGTGTAATAATTTTGTAACCTGTGACCTTGCCAAATTCACTGATGAGCTCTAAGGGTTTTCTGGTAGAGTCTTTAGGATTCTGTAGGTATAGGATCATGTCTCTCCAAATAGTGATAGATTTACTTCTTCCTTTCCAATTTGGATTCCTTTTATTTCTTCTACTTCTCTGATTGCCATGGCTAGGAGTTCCAAAATTATGTTGAATGGTAGTGGTGAGAGAGGACATCCTTGTCTTGTTCCTGATCTCAGCAGGAATACATTTAGCTTTTCACCATTGAGAATGAAGTTAGCTCTGGGTTTGTTGTATATGGCCTTTATTATATGGGGTAAGTTCCTTCTATGCCCATAATCCTGAAAAAGAAAAATGGGCTCAGAAGAATAGGTTTCCTGACTTCAGACTGTACTACAAAGCTAGAGTCAACAAAACCATATGGTACTGGCACAGAGACAGAAATATAGATCAGTGGAGCAGGATAGGAAGTCCAGAATTAAATCCACACACCTAAAGTCAACTAGTCTATGACAAAGGAGGCAAGAACATACAATGGAGAAAAGACAGTCCCTTCAATAAGTGGTGCTGGCAAACTGGAGAGCCACATGCAAAAAAATGAAATTAGATCACTTCCTAACACTATACACAAAAATAAACTCAAAATGGATTAAAGACCTAGATATAAGACCAGACACTATAAAACACTTAGAGGAAAACATAGGCCAAACAGTCTCTGACATAAACAACAGCAACATCTTCTCAGATCCACCTCTTAGAGTAATGACAATAAAAACAGAAATAAACAAATGGGACTTAAAAGTTTATGCACAGCAAAGGAAGCCCTAAACAAAATGAAAAAAACAGCCTACATAATGGGAGAAAATATTTTCAAATGAATTGACTGATAAGGGTTTAATATCCAAAATTTATAAACACCTCCTATAGCTCAATAGCAAAAAAACAAACAACCCCATCAAGAAAATGGCAGAATATCTAAACAGACAATTCTCCAAAGAAGACATACAGATGGCCAAAAAACACAGGAAAAGATGTTCAACATCACTTATTATTAGAGAAAGGCAAATCGAAACCACTAAGAGGTTACACCTTACACCAGCCAGAATGGCCATCATCAAAAAGTCTACAAACAATATCTGTTGGAGAGGGTATGGAAAAAAAGGAACCCCATTCCACTGTTGGTGGGAATGGATATTGTTGCAAACACTGAGGAAAACAGGATGGAGATTCCTCAGAAAACTAAAAATAGAATTATCATTTGATCTAGCAATCCCATTCATGGGCAACTATCCAAGAAAATCATGACTCAAAAAGACACATGTACTCCAATGTTCATTGCAGCACTATATATACTAGCCAAGACACAGAAACAACCTAAATGTCCATTGACAGAGGAGTGGATCAAGAAGATGTGGTACATATACACAATTCAGCCATTAGAAGGAAAGAAATAACGGCATTTACAGCAACATGGAAGGACCCAGAAATGATCATGCTAAGTGATGTCAGTCAGACAATGAGAGGCCAACATCAAATGCTATCACTTACATATGGGATGTTAAAAAACGGAGACAATGGACTTCTTTGCAGAACAGATATGGACTCACAGAAAAAATTATGGTTTCCAAATGAGACAAGTTTGGGGGTGGGTGGATGCACTGATGATTTGGAATGAAAATGTGATAAAATTTGGTTGGGATGATTGTGTACAACTATAAATGTAATAAAATTCATTGAGGAATTAAATAAAATAAAATACATGGCAAGATTTAAAAAAATATTCATTATATTCAAATTATTCATTGATCTATATTCCCATCCTCACACAATTATTGTGTTTTCATTGCCATGATTTTATAAATAATTTTACAATTAGATAAAGGAAATCTGGCAGTTCTTTCTCTCCTCTCTTTTCTTTTCTTTTGACAGCTACATCCATCATAAGTAAGTTCTCAGGCTAGAGGTTGAATCAGAAATGCATCTGCAGGTCTAAGCCATAGCCACAGCAAAGAGGGATCCAAGCTTCATATGACCTACACCTTAGTTCATGGCAATGGTTGATCCTTACTGATCCTTTTTAGAATTATGCTGCTGATATTTTGCCTTTGGTTGCATTGACTCTGTAGACCAACTGAGGGGAGAGCTGGCTCTGGAATTATATTCAGTTATCTGATTTACATGCAAGATATACCTCTATTTACATCCTCTTTAATTTCACCTGTGAAGGTTTTGTGCCTTTCAACATACTTTGATTGCAAGTAAATTCATCCATATGCATTTTTTTGTTTTTATACTGCTAATAGTATATAATAATTCTCAATTCTCAGTGCTCACTGCTAAGGCATAGAAGTTACATTGATTTTGGGGTTTTGTCCATTATTTGTGTTTGCTTAGACCCTGTTAAACATTATTAATTCAAAAGATTTGCAGAGAGATTTTTTTTGTTTGTTTTTGGGACCTTCCACACTTTTTTTGCCTTTGTTAAGATGAATTTGGTTTGTATTATTTATTTTATCTCTTCTACTTTTCTTAGGTCTATGTCTTTTTTTGATCCTCAAGTGTTTACCTAAATCTTTCCAGCTTTTTGTCTTGTCTTTTTGTGTATTTGCATCTGGCCATGCAAAATTCAGTAAGTTTACAAACTTTATACATAAGTATAAGACTAAATAGTATGTAGCTAGGGTTTGGAGTGACATTTAAGGCTGTGTTGATGTCCTAACTCTAGTCTGTTTGGGATGTGAAGAAGGAAAACAAAATGGCTTTGATTATGTTAAGGAATGTTCCCTCTATACCCACTTTGGCCTAACCTATAAAATATACAAACAAGTTATACAACTCAATAGCAAAAAAAGCCAACAATCCAATTGAATAAGGGCAAAAGATCTGAATAGACATTTCTCCAAGGAAGATATACAGATGGTCAAGAAGCATTTGAAACAATGATCACCATCCCTGATGGTGAGAGTCTATGAGAGTCTCTAGTTCCATCTATGTTACTACAAATGGCATTATGTCAATCTTTTTTATGGATGAGGAATATTCCATTGGGTATATATACATTTTCCTAATACAATCATCCATTGGTGGACATTTGGGATGTTTACTTGTTCTGGCTATGTGAATAGTGCTGCAATGAACATGCGGGTGCATGTGTCTTTTTAAAGGAAAGTTTCACCCAGAGATATGCCCAAGAGTGGGATTTCTGGGTCATAAGTTAGTTCTACATATAGAATTCTAAGGTACCATCCCTGATTATTAGAGAAATTCAAATCAAAACTACCATGAGATATGACCTCCACCAGTCATAATGGCCATCATTCATAAGTCCACAAATAACAAATGCTGGAGGGGGTGTGGAGAAAAGGGAACCCTCCTGCACTGTTGGTGGGAATGTAAACTGGTACAGCCACTATGGAGAACAGTAACATAGATGGAACTAGAGACTCTCATACTGAGTGAAGTAACTAAGAAAGCAAAAGACAGATGCCACTTGATATCACATATCTGGAATCTAATATGTGGCATAAGTGAATCTTTCCATAGAAAATAAAATCATAGACTTGGAGAATATACATTTAGTTGCCAAGGGGGAGGGAGTGGGGTGCATTGGGATCTTGGGGTTAATAGATTCAGACTATTGCCTTTGAAATGAATTAGCAATGAAATCCTGCTGTGTAGCACTGGGAACCATGTCTAGTCACTTATGATGGAGCATGATAATGTGAGAAAAATAATGTATACATGTATGTGTAACTGGGTTTCCATGCTGTACTGTAGAAAAAACAATAATTGTTGGGGTAAATAAAAAATAATAATTAAAAAAAGGAAGCAAAAAATAAAATCAATTCTGCTTTCTGATGCAAATCTAAATAAAACAGACATGGAAATAAAGATGAAGTCAAAGTACTTTACCCTTCCATTATTCAATTTTTATCTTCCTACAATGGTTTTTATTAATTTTATATTTCCATAAATGGAATTTATTTTACATAGTATTTTATTACTTTCCTTGCCCACATTTTATGATTTTTGATGTATTTTTTTTAAACCTCTACATGTTTAGATCTGCATGCTGGGTCATTTAAGTGATTGCTTTCCAGTTGTGTTTTCCTAAATCCTAATTCTTCTTCTTTTCTTTTCTCTCTCTCTTTTTAATTTAGAGAAACCTTTCCAGTTTTTCATTTATAATGGGTTAATATTGCTGTACTCTTTTAGCTTGGAGAATTTTCTCCAACAAACAAACAAAAGAATTCCTTATTTCCCTTTCAATGTGAAATATTATTCTTGCTGGATAGATATTCTAGGTTGCAATTTTTCTCCTTTCAGCACTTTAAATATATATTGTCACTCCCTTCTGTCCTGCAGTGTTTCTGTAGAGAAATCAGCTGATAGCCTTATGGGGGTTCCCTTATCATTAATTCTTTGCTTTTCTCTTGTTGCCTTTAGAATCATCTCTTTAACATTTGTCCTTTTTAGTATGATATGTCTTAGTGAGATACTGTTTGGGTTCAACTTCTTTGGGGCCTACTGTGCTTTGTGTATGTTGATATCAGTATCTTTTAGATTTGGAAAGTTTTCAGTCATAATTTCTTCAAATATATTTTCAAACTCCTTTTCTTTTTCATCTTCTTCCTGAATTCCTATCATGCATAGATTGGCCTGCTTTATATTATCCCATAAGTGTCTATTGCTTTCATGTTATTTTCATTTTGTTTTCTGTTTGCTGTCCTGATTTAGTAATTTCCATTATTCTATCTTGCATGTCACTAATTTGTTTCTCTGTATTATTCATTCTGGTATTTATTGCCATTTGTTGAGTTTGTGTTTCTGCAAATGAATTTTCTAGTTTTTCTTGCTCCTACTTATATTTTCTAGTTCCTTTCTAAAGGAATCTGCATATTCATATCCTCTCTTAATTCCTTCAGTGTTCTCACTATCTCCCTTTTGAACTCAAAGTCTTTTGAATTATAGAGGTCTGTTTCATTCTTGACTGCTTTAGGTGAATTCTGTTGCTTTAACTGGGAAAAGTTTCTGAATTTATTCATCTTGCTTGTGTTTTTTTCTTTTTCTGTGAATTTGGGAAGCCAAACTGTAGTCTTGTACCTCTATTTCTATGCAAGAATATCCATTTTTTGAGGGGGTTACTGTTTATTTTTGGTGTGTGAATTCAAATATTTTCTCTCTCTTTCTTTGGTGTGAGCAGACTGTTAGCTCCAGGATGCTCAGTGTGTTTTCAGGGAGAAGGAGGCAATGAGTATGGCCAGAAGTCAGTGCCTGGTCTTTGAGCTCTCAATAGCAGCAAGGAACTGCAGGAAGGTGACACAGGCTACTCCTAGTTGCAGGGCCCTGGGAAGTGGTAATGAGCTCTAGAAGGATCTGCAAGGTGACCAGAGCATTTTGCACTATCAGCAGCAGGGTGTGTGAGTTCCTAGAGGGGTGAGAGCAACAACAGCTAGTTTTGAATTGCATTGCCCTCCTTTGAGGTGATTGGAACTTTAGGTGGTGCCTGTTCAGGGACTCCTAGTGGGAGAGGGCCATGACTGTCTCTAGAGTCAGTGATAACTGTGGTGGTTTTCCCCTTCCAACTCTAGACCATGCACAAAGCAACCAGTCTCACTTAGCCTGCATGGGAGTTGCTGCACAGGCTGTTCCTGTGTTGTTGCAGGGTCCTGGAAAGTGACAGAGATTTGGCATATGGGTACTGCCCTGACCATTCAGCAGTGGCAACAGCAGTGCCAACGTATTCCTAAGGGTGCAAGAGCACCTACAGGTGGCATTCAGTCACAGTGCAGTCTTCTATGATGCCTTGAAGTGAATGAGACTGCAAGTGGTGCCTGTTCACTGATCCCTAGTGGTGTAGGGCCACTGCTGCCTCTTCAGCCAGAGATAACTGCAGTGGTTTGCCCCCACAACCTGTAAATTATGCAAGGAGCAACTCATCCTTCTTAGCTCCCATAGAATGTGCTATGCAAGCTGCTCCTGGTTGCAGGTTCCTGGGAAGGGACAGTGATCACACATCTTGGCACTGCTCAGCATGTGTGGCTGTGGCAGCTGCAGGGAGTGTGTGCTCCTGGAGGAGTGAGTTTACCATCAGGTGGTGTTCTATCACAATGGCCTTCTCTGAGATGCCCTCTGAAGTGTTTGGGGTTGAAGGTGATATTTGTTTGGATATCCCCAGCAGCTGTGAGCCAAGACCACCTCCAGAGTCAGGGATAACTGTGGTGGTTTGCTCCCACCACCTGCAGGTCCAGTCTGCCATGGGCTAGCAAGTGGCTTCTGGATGCAGGGGGCTGTGCCTGAGATTCCCAGTCTGGGGCAGGCCAGAGAGTGGCTTCCCATGGCCCAAGAGGACTGGGCCATGGTGAATGGCAAGTAGCTTCTGGCTACTGAGGTGGCTGCACCAGGGACACTCCACACCCCAAGAGCCCATGGGTGTGTGCACACTAGGGCACAAGGAGTTTCCTATGGTGGACTGCCCCTCCTATTCTTGTCCTCCCCAACAATGGCACTTTGCCTCTCCTGTGGTTCTAGAACTTTTCCCTGGTTCCCTCTGCTGTGGTTTTCCACTACCCAGCCCTTAGTGTGCCACTACCCTCACCTGCCATGCATGTTCCTTAGCCCCTTAGGCTGTCTCCACACCACCATCCCCAGCCTGATCCTGGGGGCTGACTTCTGGAGCCTAAGTCTCAGCACCCAGCCCCCACCCAAGCATCTCAGGCTGTGGCATCTGCACCAGTGGTTCAGATGATCTGTGCACCTCTCACACTGCTTTTCTGTTCTCAGACATGCTGTGCTTTTCTTGGTGTCTTTGAGGTCCCTCCCACTTGGCTGAACTTTCCATCAGTTAGGTGGCTTCCCAGGGTGTGGGTTCCTATTCCCCTTCATAGCTCCCTTTTGGGAATTCTAGTCTAATCCTGATAACTTTTTCTCTCCTTCTTTTTTTCTTTTGTTCTACCCAGTTATGTCAAGTGTTTCTAGCCCTTTTTGGAGGGTTAAGTTATTCTGCCAGCATTCAGTTGATGTTCTATGTGAATCATTTTACATGTTGATGTGGTTTTTACTGATGTGTTTGTGGGAGAGGCTGAGCATAACCTCTTATCCTCCATGATCTTGCCTGCACCCCAGTGTATGTTTACTTGTATATTTTTAACTATGTTATCTTTTACCTACTAAGAAATAAAAAAGAAGGTAATGGGAAATAAAGCAAAATAGAATAAAATATAAAGTGAGCCTAACTATATTTTGAGTTAATACCATAATCAGACTAAAGGGGAAAATAAACAGTTCTTATTATTTAAATACCAAATTTTGTCTATAAACTCCTCTAACAATAATTGAAATACAGTAAGCATATTTTTTTGGTAAGCAATTTTTTGAGCTGAAATTATTTTTTTATTAACATTGATTTCAGTTCAAGATTCTGAAATTACATGTATTCAAAATATAGTAAATAAATAAATTTTTCCTGGAAAAGAGAATGACTCCTGAATGGGGGAAAGTTATAATGTACATGGAAAAAGAGAGGCTAGAAAGAACACTTTGGTGTCAAACTAGAATTGAAAATACCAACTTGAACTCATGGGTTATAATGTGCAGAAACAAATTCAAATTATGTATCAACATCTGTGATTCCCATCTCCCATTTTTTCTGTCCCACTCCTGAACCATTTCTTAGGGGTAACCATTCCTTTAGTTTGCTTGTTTCTAGTTTCTACACCCTGTGTTTCTTTTATATATCCTTCCTGGCTGTATTCTCTGATATAACTTTGAAACCTTGTAAGCAACAAACACATGTAATTCCAAATTTGATTTTTGAATATCAATATCTTCTAACAGGAACCAAAGTGCCTTATAAAAATGGCTGATTCTAGGCCTGGGGCCAGGACAAGTCAAGACAAGGGAAATTTGCTGAGCTTGAAAATTAAAAGTGCTAACTCAATCAAGGGGACACATAAGCCAGCTGGAAGGTCTCCCATTGGCCAAAGCTGGGATAATTAGAGCTTCAAAATGAATAACATCAGTAATAGTTCATAACTCAGAGAATAAATAAGAAGTCATGAGTCCATGATGATATAAATAAATCAGTGAAAAAAAATGAATGAATGTGGAGTAAGGGGAATCCCTCTTTAGGAGATTACAGCCAATCAACATAGAGGAAATAATCAAATTATAAAATCATCACTTGGGAGATGGGATTAAGATGGCAGAACAGAAGGACTGGAGCTCAACTTCTCTCCTAAAAACAATGAAGTTCACAACTAAAGCCTGAGCAATTTTCACCCAAATGACTGGAAACCTTAAAAAAAGATGTCCTACTCCAGAAGAAAAATAAGAGGCCACATCAAGAGGTAGGAGGGGTGATTTCATAATAAAAACAACCCCATACCTCCTGGGTGGGAAGCCCCACAGACTGGAAATAAACTGGTTCACAGAGACTCACCCACAGGAGTGAGAGTTCTGAGCCACACATCAAACTCTCACGTGTGGGAATCTGGCACTGGGAGAAAGAGCTCCTGGAGCATCTGGTGTTGAAGGCCAGTGGGGCTTGTGCACAGGAGTGCCATAGGACTGGGGGAAACAGAGACCCCATTCTTAAAAGGTGCACACAGATGTTCACATGCACTGGGTCCTAGGGCAAAACCAAGTCTCCATAGGAATCTGAGTCAAACCTGACTGCAGTTCTTGGAGGACATCCTGGGAAAACAGGGGTGAATGTGACTTATTGTGAGGGAAGGACATTGAAAGCAAAGCTCTTTGGAAGATGACATGATTCTACAGCTAGAGAATCCTAAAGATGCTGCCAGAAAATTATTAGAGCCCAACCACCAATTTGGCAAAGTCACAAGATACAAAATTAATACCCAGAAATCAATGGAAATTCTATACACTAACAATGAAAGAGCAGAAAGGGAAATTAGGGAGGCAGTCCTGTTTACCATCACATCCAAAAGAATAAAATACCTACAAGTAAACCTACCTAAAGAGACAAAAGACCTGTACTCTGAAAACTATGAGACACTGATGAAAGAAATCAAAGATGACACAAAGAGATGGAAAGACATACCCTTCTCTTGGATTGGAAGAGTTAATATTATCAAAATGACTATAATACCCAAGGCAATCTACAGATTCAATGCAATCCCTTGCAAATTACCAAGAACATTTTTCACAGAACTCAAGCAAAATATTTTAAATTTTTTTTGGAAGCACAAAGACCCAGAAGAGCCAAAGACATCCTGAAAAAGAAAAGTGGAGCTGGAGGAATCAGGCTTCTGGACTTCAGACTATACTACAAAGCAACCATCATCAAAACCATATGGTACTAGCACAAAGACAGAAGCATAGATCAGTGGAATAGGATAGAAAGCTCAGAATTAAATCCATGCACCTACAGCCAACTAATCTATGACTAAAGAGGCAAGAATATACAATGGAGAAAGGAAAGCTGGTTCAATAAGGGGTACTGGGAAAACTTGAGAGCCACATGGAAAAGATGAAATGAGAACACTCCCTAACACCATACACAAAAATAAATTCCAAATGGATTAAAGACCTAGATATAAGACCAGACACTATAAAACTCTTAGAGGAAAACATAGACCAAACACTCTCTGATATAAATGACAGCAACATCTTCTCAGATCCACCTCTTAGAGTATTGACAATAAAACCAAAAATAAACAAATGGGACCTACTCAAACTTCAAAGTTTCTGCACAGCAAAGGAAACCCTAAACAACACGAAAAGACAACCCACAGAATGAGAGAAAATCTTTGCAAATGAATGAGTGACAAGGGTTTAATCTCAAAAATTTATAAACACCTTCTGCAGCTCCATACCAAAAAAACAAAAACAAAAAACCTATCAAAAATTGGGCAGAAGATCTAAACAGACAGTTCACCAAAGAAGACATACAGATGACCATGAAACACATGAAAAGATGTTCAACATCACTCATTATTAGAGGAATGCAAATCAAAACCACAATGAGGTACCACCTTACACTAGCCAGAATGGCCATCATCAAATAGTCTACAGACAATAAATGCTGGAGAGGGTGTGGAGAAAAAGGAACCCTATTACACTGTTGGGATTGTAAATTGGTTCAACCGTTGTGGAAAGCAGTATGGAGATTCCTCAGAAAACTAAAATGAACTACCATTTGATCCAGCAATCCTATTCCTGGGCATCTATCCAGAGAAAACCATGACTCACAAAGACACATGTACTCCAATGTTCATTGCAGCACTATTTGAAGTGGCCAAGACATGGAAACAACCTAAATGTCCATTGACAGAAGAGTGGATTAAGAAGATATTGTATATATACACAACGGAATATTACTCAGCCATTAAATGGAATGAAATACTGGCATTTTCAGCAGCATAGATGGACCTTGAAACTATCATGCTAAGTGAAATCAGCCATACAATGAGACACCAGCATCAAATGCTTTCACTGACATGTGGAATATGAAAAAAGGACAGACTGAACTTCTTTGCAGAACAGATGCTGACTCACAGACATTGAAAAATTTATGGTCTCCGGAGGAGACAGTTTGGGGGGTGGGGGTATGTGCTTGGGTTATGGCATGGAAATCCTGTGAAATTGGATTGTTATGGTCATTTTACAACTACAGATGTGATAAATTCATTTGAGTAATAAGAAAAAATAAAAAATAGATTAAAAAAAGAAAATCTCCATTTGGCCACCAAATTTGCAATAGTATTTTCCATATATGAATCATCAATGGATGTTCAATATAGCGGGTGAAATTTTATTAAGGAAAGTGTTGTGGTTATATAGTCTCAAAATATCTATCAAAAGATACTTAGTTAATTTCAAAGGCTAAAATAGTAAGTTACTATAGAGAAGCTGGCAAACACCCACATTAACCAATTGATCAATAATAATATCACTAGTCATTGGAAATTTTTTTTTTCTTTTTATGACTCCACCTGTTCATTGTAAATTCAAAGGCTAAGGGTAAAATAAGAGCTGCAGCTGCCAGTGACACCACAGCTACAAAAATCACAGGATCTGAGCCACATTTTCTGCCTACCATGCAACCTGTGGCAAAATCGCATCCTTAACCCAATGAGCAAGGCCAGAGTACAAACCTGCATCCTGCTGGATACTAATCAAGTTTGTAACCTGCTGAACAACAAAGGGAACACAAAGGAACACAAATTCTTAATGTAGCTGTGCAATTTTTAAAAATATCTGGAAATGTAAGGCTGATATTTAGTATTAAATAAGAAATATTGGTAAAGCCCTTATCCTAGGATCCAAATGTTCATTAAAATTTTCAGCATTATGAAAGATAGTTTGTGGACTATTCTAGCACCAAGGCACTATACTAAGTTCTTTATTGAAATATAATTTGTAGGGCCTGCATAGCTCAGTCTGGAGAGCATCAGCCTTTTAATCTGAGGGTCCAAAGTTCAAATCCCTGTCCAGGCACTGTGTGAAATTAAATTTTCAAACAATAATATGTACTTTCTGGTGTATTACATGGTGATTTGACATTTTCATACATTATAAAATGATCACCATATTAATCTATTAACTCTCTGTTGCCATAAGCATTTATGTTATTATTGATCTTATTCCTTATGCGGTATATTATATCCCATGGTCTCTTTATTTTATTACTGGAGTTTTGTTCCTCTTCATCCACATCACCTATTTCATCCCTCTCCCCCCGATACTGTCCCTTCTCACAACCACCAGTTTCTTCTCTGTATTTATGAGTCTGTTTTCATTTTGTTTTGTTGATTTGTTGTTTTGAATTTTAGTCTCCAATTATAAGTTAGATGCCATTACATGTAATGTTGTCTCTCTGCCTTATTTCATAGAGCATAATACCTTCTAGGTCTACCCATGTTGTTGGAATGTGGCTGTGAACTGTGAGATGCCCCTGAATAGCTCCCTTATGGCCACATTGTTGCCAAAGAAGGTGGCAAACATCTTTATCCCCAGGATGGGATGGCACAGACCGTTTTTTTTTTTTTTTCACTGTTGGGCATTCACTTTCATTCTTTTGTGTGTGGATAACTAATTTCTCAGCACCATTTATTGAAGAGACTCACTTTTCCCCATTGTGTGTTTTTGGCTCCCTTGTCAAAGATCAGTTGATCATATATGAATGGGTTTCCTTCTGGACTCCATATTCTCTTCCTTTTTTTAATATGTCTATTTCAAAGGCAGTAATATACTGCGTTGATTTTTAAAGGTTAGAAGTATAGTTTGCAGTCAGGAAGTGTGATGACTACAATTTTGTCCATTTTGCTCAAGATGACTTTGTCTTCTGTGGGTTTTTTTTTTTTTTTGGTTTCATATGGATGGAATAAATGATGGTGATGGGGTGTGAGTTCCAACATGTTTCAGCATCAGTGGTGTGTGGTCTCAAGATATGGTCCTACTCTGTTTGGTCCTTTCTGCAGTGGATGGAGTGACAGTTTCCATTATAGGTTCTCCAAAATTCAAAGGTGTTCATAGCCTCTCCTGCTGCTCATGAGCAAGCAGAGGATAGACCAATGTGTCACTGACATGAGAGACACCTTCTGGGACTGCTGTAGTTATTTCAGTCCCTTTGGTCCCCACACTGGATCCTTCTCAATAGGGACACAAGAAATTGGGCAATTACCTCAGTCATCTTCTTCTCTAATCAGAAGCTTGGGGGTGTGTTCCCTGGTGTCTTATTCCTGTTGGTAAATTCAGATCTTCCCCCCTCATTGTTTTCCTTCTTGTAAATAGCTGCAGAAGTGACAAACATCATCAGGAAATGGAAGCATAAGAGATGAGTCCTCAGGTCCAGCATAGATCAAAGGATGGTAGGGAACAATCCCTTGGCCCAGATGTGTGCAATGATATGAGGACCAGGAAGTAGAGGTAGAGAAAATGTGTATTTATGTTGCTCATATAACGGTGTGATTTTAGTGACTGATTCACACACTGAGATAGATAGTGCCACCAGCCTCAAGTGGCCATAACATTAAAATTGATTATAATGACCTCAAATTAAAACTTGGATTCTTCAGTTACACTACCTATATTCAAGTCTCCAGTAGCCACATGAGACTGGTCCTGCTGTATTGGACTACACAGCTCTAGAGTATTTCCATCCTTGTGGAAAGTCTTATTGTACAGTGTTAATAATAGACAATGGAGGCTGAAAATCTGCAGTACATGTGTACGTGCTTGGGTTGCTGTGTGCATGTTGCTTCTTTTTGTTATTTCTGTGTTGGGTTTGATCACATGTGGCTCTTAGTTTATGTAGTGGAGTTTCTGTGTGTGAGTATGCATGGTTTGTGAGTTGTGTGGGTGACTGGATGTGGTCTTTGCATGTTTTTTAAACAGATTGTGAGGTGTAATTGATATACAAAAATCTGCCTTTATGTAATGTATATAATTTGAGGAGTTTGGACATGTGCACACACTATTGTAGCTACCACCACAATCAAGGTCATCAGCTTATCTGTCTCCTCTCACAATGTACTTGTGTCCTTTTTATGTGGTAAGAAAACTTAACAAGAGATAAAAATTTTTAAGTGATTTTTAGGTGCACTGTATAGTATTTTTGACACTGCATTTCTCCTTCCCCCTAGCTCTGGGTGACTGTCATTTCTTCTTTGCTGCTATGAGATTCTCAAAGTAAAGTTATGCAAAATTCATCCTTGTAGGACTGGCTTATTTCACTTAGCATAATATTCTCTATTTCAACCATCTTGTCTGAAATGGTAGGACTTCCATTTTTAAGCCCAAATTATAATCCATTGTGTGTATATGCCTCATTTATACATTCACCTGTTGATAGACATGCAGCTTGTTTCCATAGCTCATCTATTATGCACAGAGCTGCAATGCATATGGCAGTGTATTTTCATCTCTGAGATCCTGATTCCAGTCCTTTCTGGTCTACACCCTGAAGTGGGATTGCCGTATCATGTACTAGTCCTCTTTTCAATGTCTTAGGGAATCTCCATACCATTTTCCATAATGGCCACACCATTTTACATCTCCACCAACAATGTAAAAGTGTATTTGTTTTCATGTTTTTTAAATTGTGATTGACAAAGATTTCATTTTAAAGTTGTAAGTTGATATGAATCCATAAAAACCTCACTGCTAACTAGGATGAGCATAGGTTGGAGAGGGCCAAAAGTAGCACCTAGGGTTTTCTTTTGGTTTCACTTTGTGTCATACTGAGTGTCTGTTTCTGTGTAAGACACACTCACAATCTCCTACTCCTCTCCTTGGATTGCCATAGAGCAGAGAGGGCCACATGAGGACCTTGGAAATATGTGTATGCATTTGACCTGGTCAGAAAGCCTCATGGCCTGAGTCTTTCTTTGTCTCAGCTCTAGACATAAACAGGCAACAAAGTCTTCTTTATGATTAGTTGGCGGGATACATTATCCAGATGGCTTGAAGGCTTCTGAATTTCTCACAATGTTCCTCATCGATGTTTGATAATTTCCACATTTACACTCTGGAAAACAAAGCAGGGTCAATTTTGGAAGCTTTTCTAGTTGATCAGATGACCGTGAATTCTGATACAGGTCCTTGGTCCTACAGGAGCTGTAATACCTCAGCTCTCTAGTCACCTCACTGGGCAAATTCACATGTCCTCCCCTTTGCATGTGTGTTCAGAACTGAGCCATTTTAAAGCCTTGTTGATGGAAATGGAGAGACAGAGAGACAATGGCAGTTATTAATAAAGCTATTTCTTGGAAAAATTTTTTAAATGCAATGAGTCAAGTGCTGTGGAGCTACTAAACTTCAAGGGCCATTCATTGTCTGGGGCTGTACCATTTCCTAGATGTGAGAGCAAGACTTCAGAAGTAAACACACATTTTCAGGAAGCTACTTGATCTTGCTTAATGGCCTCCTATATATTTGTTATCTTTAATTCTTGATGTCTTCTCAGCCATCCTGACCAAACAATGAGCTGATTTAGTTAAATTTTGTGTCATTCTCCCTTTGATTGACATTTATAGTCAGTATTTATTGACTCTCCGGGTATATGTTTTAAATTAAAAAAATATTGTGATAAAATATATGTAACAAAATGTAACATTCCAATAATTTTTGTGTACATTTCTGTGGCACTAAATAATTCACATTGTTGTATAACCACCATCCACCTCCAGATTTTTTTTTTTCCAAATGGAAACTTTACCCACCAAACAGTAACTCCTCATTTTCCTCCCCATACCAGCCCCTGACAGTCACCATTCCATTTTTTGTCTCTGTTAATTTGACTATTCTAGGAATCTCATATGAATGGAATCTTACAGTATTTACAATTATGTGATGTATGATTTAACTTAGCATAATGTCTTCAAAGTTCATTCATGTTGTGTCTGTATCAGGATTTCTTTCCTTTTTAAGGCTGAAGCATATTCCACTCTATGTATAGGCCACATTTTATTTATCATTTGATAATGGACATGGGATGTTTCCATATTTGGCTACTGTGAATAATACTGTTTTAAATATGGGTGTATAAACACATCTTTGGCCCCTGCTTTCAGTTATTTTGTGTACATAACTAGCAGTAAATTTCCTTAATCACATGGAAATTCTATTGAATTTTTTGAGGAACTTTCATAGTGTTTTTCTTCTCCTTCCTCCCTTCCTTCCTTCTTTGTTCCCTTCCTTCCTATCTTGGTTGCTTCCTTCCCTCATTTCTTCCTTTCACTTTTTTCTTTCTTGCTTGCTTACTTGCTTGCTTTCTTTATATTTCTTATAGTCATTCTAATTATAAAATGTAATTTTATATGTTGAGCACTTTATTTTGTTCATGGTATGTTAATATTCTAAATAATGTTTAAGTAGTGTGTGTATGTATATGGTTTGTGTGTTTGTGTGTATGTGTGATAGACACAAGCACATAAGCAGTCAGACAGTAGAGCCATGCAAGGAAATGTGTATATTTATTACTCTTCTTCTCCTGTCTGTCATGATGGCTCCACTTCATAAAAAAAAGAGAATTACATTTTCCTTATTTCCACTGAAATTTTCTATTGAAGTCATGCACTTTCTCCCTGTGACAGTGTCAGTGTCAAAGAAATCACATTGTGTTGCTCTCACCAGACTGGATGAGGCATCAGTGTGTGAGTGCAGTGAAGTGAAAACTGTCTATACACTGACACAGTCACTCTTAGAAAACATGTGACCACATGGTAACTGCTGTGCTCAGCACTTCTAAGTTCCAGAAATTTCTGATTTCACTTCATTCTCAGCAAAGAGAAAAGCAGCATGAGGAGGGAGAACCAGGGTGGCATGTCTGAGTTCCTCCTCCTGGGGCTCCCCATCCAGCCAGAGCAGCAGGGTGTGTTCTTTGCCCTGTTCCTGGGCAGGTACCTGACTACAGTGCTGGGGAACCTGCTCATCATCCTGCTCATCAGCCTGGACCCTTGCCTCCACACCCCCATGTACTTCTTCCTCAGCCACCTGTCCTTCACAGATGTCTCCTTTTCATCTGTAACTGTCCCTAAGATGCTGATGAACATGCAGACTCAAGATCAACCCATTCCCTATGCAGGGTGTATAACACAGACATATTTTTTTTTCTTATTTTTGGCTTGAATTGATAACTTTCTTCTTGCAGTGATGGTCTATGACAGGTATGTGGCCATTTGTCACCCTCTACATTATGGCATCATTATGAGGGAGGAGCTGTGTCTGTGTCTGTTGGCTGGATCCTGGCTCCTCTCCTGTGCCTATGCCCTGACCCACACTCTTCTTCTGGCTCAACTGTCCTTCTGTGCTGACAACATCATCCCCCATTTCTTCTGTGACCTTGATGCCCTGCTTAAGCTGTCCTGCTCAGACACCTCTCTCAGTGAGCTGGTCATATTCACTGCAGGGTCTGCTGTTGTCATTTATCCAATGAGTTGAATGCTGGTCTCTTATGGCCGTATTGGGTTCTCCCTCCTGATGGTCCGCTCTACTAAAAGGCTCTGCAAAGCTTTGTCCACATGTGGCTCCCACCTCTCTGTGGTGTCTCTATTCTATGGGACAATGATGGAAGTGTACCTTTCCTCCTCATCAGGCCAGTCCCAGGACAGAGACATCATTGCTTCCATGATATACACAGTGGTTACTTCCATGCTGAACCCTTTCATCTACAGCCTGAGGAACAGAGACATGACATTGGCTCTGGGGATTCTTTTTAGAAACAATAACTTTTTTGCCAAGTGAGAATAATCTAACCATGTTCTTATTTCACTCACTGACCTTGTTAGAAAAGCCTTAAAAAGTTTTATGTTCAGCACCCATATATCTAGCACTTTTCTAATTGTCTTTAAATGGTCATTGTTATTGGAGAAATCTCTTCCCCTTTAGTCATGTTTCAGGACTTGCATACAGAAAGATGGGACTCCAAGGTTTTTTTGCCAGCAAGCAGCATTTTTTTATGCAAGCTCTGTCTCAGTGGATTCTTATCCAGAAGCTGAGCCCCAAATGCAGTGGTGCACTCTCTTGTATACCCTCTATTATTTTTTTATTACACTTATGTCCCTTTGTCCCCCTTATAAGGTAACACACATTCTTTAAATTCTGGTCAGATGGTCTATGCTACAAAGTTGCACATGGATGCAGATGATGTTGTACTGCCACAAAGTTGCACATGCGTGCACAGATGCTGATTGTGCGTGTTGCTTTGTCTTTGGTCTGGGAGTCCCCCTGCCACATTCATATCTTTTGTCCATTTATTTTTCTATCACCCTAAACTTGACATCACCCACAACACACATTCAAAATGTGGTTTTCAATGGGCCAATTTCCTTTCTATGCATGTATAAGTATGTTTAAATTTTGCTTTTTTTCTATATATTGTGTTATTATTACATTTGCCCTTTTATACATTTTTGAGGTATATATATATATTTAAGTTTTATTCTGGTTATCTATTTTGGGCATTGCTTTTTTAATTGTTTAATTAATTAATTATGTAACTAATTTGAAGTCTAGTTGACTTACAATGTGTGTTAGTTTCAAGTGCAGTGCAAAGTGATTAGATCTTTTATATATTATGTGGTATGTATATATATTTTCAGGGTGTTTTCCCATATATGTTATCACAAAATATTGAGAATATTTCCATGTCCTATACAATTTGTCCTTGTTGGTTATCTATTTTGTATACAGCAATGTGTATGTTAATCCCAAAGAAACAATTTGTCCGTCTACCCTTAACCCTGTGGTAACCATAAGTTTTTTTGTATGTCTTTGTGTTTATTTCTGTTTTGCATATAAGTTCCTTTGTATCTTTTGTGTGTGTGTGTGTTTTTTTTTTTGCATTTTTAGTGTCACACAGTAGCATATGGAATTTCCTAGGCAAGGAGTCAAAGTGGAGCTATATCTGCTGGCCTACACCACAGCCATAGCAATGTGGATCCAGGCTGTGCCTGTGACCTATGCCACAGCTCAGGGCAATTCTGGATCCACAGCTCACTGAGCAAGGCCACTTTAAACCCACATCCTCATGGGTACTTATTGGACTCATTTCCCTTGAACCACAACAGGAACTTGCTGTGTCATTTTTTTCAGATACCACATATAAGCAATACCATATGATATATGTTTGTCTCGGCTGGTTTACTTAATTTTGTGTGATATTCTCTGCCTCCAACCATGATGCTACAAATGGCATTATTTCATTCTTTTTATGGGTGAGCAATATTCTATTATATAAATGTACCACATTATCTTTATTATTCATCTGTTGAGGGGCATTTGGGTTGCTTCCAAGACTTGGCTTCTAAAGCTAAAAACAGTTAAGTTCATAATCTTTTATTTTAGTTAAGTTCATAATCTTTTATTTTAGTAAAGTCCACAATGCTTATCTTCTCAATGCTGTATCAAGTTAATATTGTGCTTTTGATTGTTGGCTAAACCTAAATAAACTTTAATTTGATTGTGCTTTTGACAGTAGAGGAGCATTGAGTAGTCAATCCAATTACCAAATTTCCACATTGCAGGAAGACTAAATTGTTTCCCCTAAATTGGATATTTGTTTTGAGAATAGTCCATGGCTATTGGATTAATTTTATTCTTAGAAAGGAGTGTTGTATTTTCCTGAGAGATCTCACTTCTAATATGAAAAAGTGCTAAATGCCTGAATTTAAAATATTTACACCCAAAAATATCTCCTGCATGACAGTATGTGCCAGGGAGTGTTCTACATTTTGAGTATACAATTAAAAAAATATATCCCTTTTTAGAGATTACATTCCAGCATTCTTGATCCAGTTCATGATGCTCCTTTTTTTTTCCAGAACAAGATTTAAGCTTCTAACCCACCATAAAATTAACTTATTTTTTAAATTGCCATCATTTCCTTATATATTATTTTATTTTATTTTCCCACTGTACAGCAAGGGGATCAAGTTACTCTTACATGTATAAATTTTTTCCCCACCCCTTGTTGTGTTGCAACATGAGTATCTAGACAAAGTTCTCAATGTTACTCAGCAGGATCTCCTTGTAAATCTATTCTAAATTGTATCTGATAACCCCAAGCTCCTGATCCCTCCCACTCCCTCCCTCTCCCATCAGGCAGCCACAAGTCTATTCTCCAAGTCCATGATTTTCTTTTCTGTGGAGATGTTCATTTGTGATGGATATTAGATTCCAGTTATAAGTGATATCATATGGTATTTGTCTTTATCTTTCTGGCTCATTTCACTCAGTATGAGAGTCTCTAGCTCCATCCATGTTGCTGCAAATGGAATTATGTCATTATTTTTATGGCTGAGTAGTATTCCACTGTGTATCTATACTACCTCTTCCAAACCCAATCCTCTGTTGATGGAAATTTGGGTTGTTTCCATGTCCTGGCTATTGTGAAGAGTGCTGCAATGAACATGCGGGTGCATGTGTCTCTTTTAAGTGGAGTTTTGTCTGGATAGATGCCCAAGAGTGGGATTGTGGGGTCATATTGAAGTTCTATGTATAGATTTCTAAGGTATCTCCAAACTATTCTCCATAGTAGCCGTACCCATTTACATTCCCACCAACAGTGCAAGAGGGTTCCCTTTTCTCCACAGCCCCTCCAGCACTTGTTATATGTGGAGTTATGAATGATGGCCATTCTGACTGGTGTGAGGTGGTATCTCATGGTAGTTTTGATTTGCATTTCTCTTATAACCAGCGATGTTGAGCATTTTTTCATGTGTTTGCTGGCCATCTGTATATCTTCCTTGGAGAAATGTCTATTCAGGTCTTTTGCCCATTTTTCCATTGATTGATTGGCTTTTTTGCTGTTGGGTTGTATAAGTTGCTTATATATTCTAGAGATTAAGCCCTTGTCCATGGAGTGAAAGTTCTATGGTATATGGGTATGCATGTTTGAAATAGGTAAATTCTAAGTTTTTGGTAGGTAAAAACTTCTGTGAATAAAGGAGGAATAAAAGGGGGATCAGGGATTTCCTGTCATGGCTCAGGATAACAAACCTAATATCAAAGAGGACACAGGTTTGATCCCTAACTTTGATTAGTGGATTATGGATACAGCATTGCCATGAGCTGTGGTGTGGGTCTCAGTTGGGGCTTGGTTTCAGCTTTGCTGTGGCTGTATGTATGGTGGAAGCTACAGTTCCAAATCCACCTTTAGCCCAGGAATTTCCATATTCCCCTTGTGTAACCCTAAAAATCAAAAAGGTGGGGGGAGAATGCTGGTGTGGCATTCAGAATTTAACATCATGTGGTCTAGGTAGAGCTAATTGGGAAGGTAACATCCAAAGATGCTAATGATGATAGGGAAGTGAGCCATGGGTCTCCCTGGGCAAAAGCATGGAGATTAGTACCTATAAATACTCTGAGGGGAAATGGTGCCTGGCTTATCCTAGGGACATTAACTGGGCCTCTGTTCCTGGACAGGACTAAGTAAGGGAGGGATGGTGGGTGATTATTTCAGAGATATCAGAGGACCAGATTGTTAGGGCACTTAAGGTCATGGTAGGTTTATTAGTCAGGATTCTCCAGAGAAGTAGAAACAATAGGATGTGTGTGTGTGTGTGTGTGCGTGCGTGTGTGTGTGTGTGTGTGTGTGTGTGTATAAGAGAAAGAGATTAATGGAGTTCCTGTTGTGGCATTATAGGATTGGTGTTGTCTCTGCAGTGGGTTAAGTTATCCCATTAACACAGCTGTGGTGTAGGAGGCTACTGTGGGTCTGATGATTCCTGGCATGGGAACTTCCATCTACTAAAGGGCATCCAAAAAAAGATTTATTTTACAGAATTGAGTAACATAATTGTGGAAGCTAGCAAGGGTAAAATCTAAAGGGTAGGGTGGCAGTCTGGAAGCTTAGGGAAAAGTTGCAGTTTGAGTCTGAAGGTAGGCTGCTGTCAGTAGTGCCTCTTCTTTGTGGGAAGTAGTTCTTTTTCTTGAGGTCCTTAACTGATTGGATAATGAGCACCCTCATTGTGGAGGACAGTCTGCTTTACTTAGTGTCTGAAGATCACTGTTTTAATCTCATCCATAAAGATAATGACATGGAAATATCTAGATGTGTGTTTGACAAGATATCTGAGTACTGTATCTAGCCAGGTTGACATACAAAATTATCAATTATAGTTTTGTTTTTGGTTCTCAGTCTGCTTTGGGAACCCTATGGAAGGGATTCCATAGAGGAATAACATGGCAATACTTGATTTTGTTATTGTTTCTTTAAAAACACCCAGAGTGTAGAGGTATAAATGACATACAATAAACTTCATATGGTAAAGTATACCTTTTGATTCAGAAAACTGAATATAGAACTACCATATCATCTAGCCATCACACTTCTGGGCATATATCCAGAAAAACCTACAATACAAAAATATGCATGCGCCCCTATATTCTCAGAAGCATTGTCCACAATAGCCAAGACTTGGAAATAACCTAAGTGTCCATCAGGAGATGAATGGATACAGCATCTGTGATACATATAGAGAAAGGAGTTCTACTCAGCCATGGAAAAGAATGTTGTAATGACATTTGCGGCAACATGAAGCAACTAGATAGTTTCATAGGAAGTGAAACAAGTCAGAATAACAAACATCATATATTTAAATGTGAAATATAAAATATAGCAGGAATGAACCTATTTACACAACAGGAGCAGACTCATAGAAGAGCCTTGTGGTTGCCAAGGAGTAGGAGAGAGGAGTGGAATGGATGGGGAGTTTGGGCTAAGTAGATACAAACTATTGCATTTAAAATGGATAAGCAATGAGTTCCTCACTGTATAGCACAGTGAACTTTATCCATTCCCTTGGGATAGACCATGATGGAGGATAATATAAGAAAGTTTATTACACACACACACACACACACAAAAACACACACACATATATTCTTCTCAGATAATTTTCCCTTAAGGTTTATTACAAAATATTGAGTATAATTTCCTATGTTACTTAGCAAGTCCATTAATTAATATCATTAAGTCCATTGGTGAACATTTGTGGTATTTCCAACTTCTGTCTATTAAATAAAGCTCTTATGGGCATTCTTGTATAAATCTATGTATAACTATATATATTATTTTACCTTGGAAAAATACCTACTGACATGCAAAATGTATGTTTAACTTTTTAAAATTGTTCAGACTCTTTTGTACTCCCACAAGCAGTGTATGAGTGTTCCAGTTCTGTCATATCTTGGATGACACTGACAGCAGCATTCTTTTCAATTTTAGCAAGTCTAATAGGAGTGTGGTGGTAAACAAATTTACAGACCTGGAGCCACTTGATTGAAGGGGTGTCTGGGTTTCTTTGGAAAAGAATCCTGTAGCACTGGGGTATTTTTTTTAACTTCTTGAGTCTCCCTAGCTCCATGCATGATTTTCATCATTCCATAGCAGTTGTCAGCATTTACCCGCCATTCATTTTGCCTCAACTTTTTTTTTTTTTAATCTGTGCCACCTCCAGTTTGGATGTATGCTCAAACAGAGGGATTTCTGTTTATGTTATGTGTTATGTCCCTATAGAATATATGAGTATTACATTTGTGGGAATCTTAATTATTTATGGGGATGAGTGAATGGATGAACAGATGAATTCATTCAACAGTTAACAATCACATTTGCCTGTTGTGAGCTGTAACTAGTCTCTAGTGATACAAAGACATTGACAATAAACCTTAACATTTAGTAAGCTTTCATTAGTTGCTCATTTAACCTTCCTTCAATGTTACAGAAATACTATGAGTATTATTTCCATTTTGTATTAACTGAGTCTCATTGGTCTTTGATAAATAGCTCTAGAATGCTTTCTTAGTATGGGAAGAACCCAGAGTATTTTTTCCCAGAGTTTTGTATTCAACCCCCCTTCCCCTGAACAAGGCATAGATTGTATCCCACAAAACCTTCCAGGTGAATGGGGAGAAATGCACATTTTAAGGGGCTGTGTGTTCTAATGAAAGCTTGTGTTGGTGTTGGGGAACCTGCAGAGACACTTCCACTGCCTGAGCCATACACCACCCTTGGGAAGAGCTGTGCTCATGATGCAGAGTCCATAGGCAATGAGGAAATTCCTGCTTATCATTGAGACTTGGCCAGAAGCCCAGGGTACCACTCATATCAGGGACATGTTCTTCTGTGAAACCAGATGCCGCTCAGCCCCTGTGGACCCTAATCATCCTTCATGAGAGGCCAGGAGGGAGTTGGGCAGGTGTCCCAGTGGACTGCTTCTCTAGTCGGGGACTGAGGTAGATTCCCTATGGGGTCTCTTTATGATGGAGAGAAGGAGATCACCTTGTGCATCATTTTGAAGCTGGAGAACTGACATGAGAGTCTGTATGGCCCTCAGGCCACCAAAGTTTGCTCTCTTTCATTGGATTCTGGGTCTTCTGGACAGAAAGTGAGGATTCAGGTAACAGAATGATGCAGAAGGTGTTTCAACTCAGAGCTCAGGTATAGCTCAGGAGCCTAGAAACATCCCCAGTCATGCATGTTTTTCTGTGTGTAAATGTGACCATCAGAGAAGTTGTACGTATTTGTGTTGTTGTACCTGACAAACACACTGAATGATGCACACTAGGATATACAGAGGTCAGGGTAGCCTGGACATTTCCTCAGTGTGTGCTTATTACATTGTATCTGCTGCTTGTATGTCATGTGTAAGAGATTGTGCACTGCTTGTGATCCCAATATGAAGGACTTCTTGTAAAGACAATGCCTTGGGTCTAGGATGCTTGACAGTCCTGAGTGTGTTGCTGTGTTGTACATGTGTATTTTGCTTGTGAGTTTGCATAGATTTGTGTGAAGCTTACTCACACTCTGACTGTATTTACCTAGTTAGAGTATAAGGCAGAGGAATCTATGAACATCCATTTAGCAAGTATATGTCTGTAATAGTATCTGAGTTCTTTTGTGTAACAAACCCACACCTTGACTTTATTCACACAGAAGAGGTAAATATCTCTGTGTGTGTGTGAGAATGAGTATGTGATATCTCACATTTATTTACTCTCCACCTGCCTGAAACCAAAAGCTACAGAGGCACCTCCATAGGAAACTTAAATTGCAGATTTATTGGCAAACATTTTTCTGTGATTTGATTCCTCCAGCAGGGCCCCTGGAAGCCCAATATTTTTGACACTTGGCTTCTATTTTGTTCAATCCATTTAGAAATGAAAGACTCACATCTGGAATCACATCCTTTGACACTCAGACATTATCTTTTCCCCAATTAATAGCTTAGTTGCCTCGGGTTTGGCTGTGGTGAGTCTCAGCATCCAGAGCTTTGACTAGAGTATTGCTGTGGTGATTCTCAGCATCTAGTGCTCTTACATGGGATCATGCTAATTGCTGACAGATCTTGTCTGTAAGGTGCTTAAGAAGCAAGACATATCATAAGCCCTTAGCAAATTGTAGCCTCATGGAGACCCAATCCCATGACTCTCCACGTCCTAATTGAGCAGGGGACAATTTTTTATATGAAGACAGGAAAAGCAAGCCCATCCATAGGATCTGTCTCAGTGCACAACCACTAGGTCACATACTGTCTCCTCTTCACTATTGAGCAGTTTCTCATTCACCTCTTGGCACACTGGGCTGATGGAATCAATGTACAACCTCTGTATTTTTCCCTTCAGTTCACATTGCAGCTCCTGGGTGTCATTAGGAGCTCTTGTTCTCCTGCAGGAGATCTATGAGATCCTGGGCTAAGTCTGACCCTGAAGTTTTCAGTGAGAAGCCTGTGCTTGGCAGGAGGGTAAAGTGCCTGTTCCCTCTTTGTGCCCTGTGAACTGAGTCAGTTAACAACACCAAGCAACTCCTTGGTCTGGAACAAGCATCTGCTGACAGATTCTTATATAGTGTTAATGTCAATTTCCTCCCCAAGGCATATTTTAACATTTATCTTTTCACTTTTAACATTTCACCTTTGCCTCTCTACTCCCCCATAAAAAGAATTGGGTGGATTGCCTGTAGTGAAAAATGATGGTAAACATCAATGTTTGAGACCAGGTTCCACTATGCAACATCTATGTGAGAATGGTTAAGTGGTGGAACTACTCCTTTTGGTAAAATGAAAGGGAAAAAACACTGTTCTCTGCCCCCCAGACAGAAATAAACAGTGATAGTTTGAATGATCTTGAAACCACATGAAAATCATAGGCAAACTAAAGGTTGGCAGGATTATGAGTTTGGGCAGTTATCTCAGGAGAAGGGCTTCTTCAAATCCCAAAATACTTCTTAAGGTCTTGCCTATTTGCCTAACTAAAGAGAGGGAGGAAGTGTAGAGTCATAGGATCAAAGTTTCCAGTATGTATTTAAAAGCATCAGAGAGAAATGTGACTAGAGCTGTTACTACCTCTATTATCATGTTCATTTCCTACTCCTTCTGAGTATGTTGATAGGGAAGTTTTGTATTTTTTAAGTCTGCATATGCCAGTTCCCAGGCTAGAGCTTGAATCAGAGCTGAAGCTGCTGGTCTACACCACAGCCACAGCCACACCAGATCTAGCCCTCTCTGCAACCTACATCAGAGCTCATGGCAATGCTGTATTCTTAGCCCAATCAATGAGGCAAGGGTTCAAACCACTATCTTCATTGATATGATTTGGGTTCTTAACCCACTGAGCTACAGTGAGAACTCCAAATAGTGAATTTTAATAGCACCTCCCTCCTAGGACTCTTGAAAAGTTCAGTGAGGCAATGATGGAAAAATGAATTTGTCTACCATTGTGTTCATTTTCAGTGTGAAGATCAATATTTGTAAATAGTGCTGGTCAATCAGGAAACTGACTTCTAAGAGACACCCTAAATCCTTCAGGATCTCTCAGTTCTCAGACCCCATCATAGATATCAGGTGTCTTCCTAATGATGAATATCCAGATCTGTGCCAACTTGGAGGATCAGATGTAAACAGAGATAGATAGAGGTCCATGCACTGAAGTAAGGTTTATTTCTTGGCAAGAAGATAAAAATGCATAAGACAAGTTCGAGTATGGAAATTACCCCAGTGATATGATATGAGCTCAGAAATTCACCTGAAGTGTGTAAGAGCTCAGATAACATAAGTTTTAGGTCAGCTTCTTGGTGCTTTATGGTGACCACCTTATAATACTATTTTATTAAATTCCTGAACTTGATACTTTTTGTGGGGCTGTACAGATCCTCTCATATAAATAATGTATGCAATTTTGGTGTTATTTTATGCAGGAAAATGTTCTTAGTTATTAATGCGTAATGAATTAGCATCCTTTTTTTAACCTCTCTGAAATTGTGATATTTGCATCCTCACATTATCCAGGGACAACATGAGGCCAAGAGTGATTTAGCATCCCAAGTCCTAAAGCAAGAGTGTGGTGGGGCCACAATAATAACAGGGAACCTGGCTTCAACTTCCCATCATAGTTAGTCCTTGGTCTGGTGTGTGCTTGAGGGATAGTCTCATGAGAGATGTCCTCTTTGTTGTATATACCCTTCTATATTCAATTAGAATATTAGTGTCAGAAACATGGTTGATTACAAAAAAATTAATTTCCTGGTTTTCATCAAAAGGAATCATGGTGAATGTGGAAGGTGTGTCACTTTCTATGGCAACACTAGGTGATAAAAGAAATGCAGGCAATTATCCTTTTTCTCCACTAGAAGCTGAGAGGTAAAGTGTGGTGGCCAAAATCCTGAATTCAATGTCTCTGACATTTCCCACTCACCTCCTTCCCCAGCAGACAGGAGAGGAGCATGAGGAGAGAGAACCAGAGCAGCATGTCCAAGTTCCAACTCCTGGGGATCCCCATTGAGCCAGAGCAGCAGGGCTTGTACTTTGCCCTATTCCTGGGCATGTACCTGACCACAGTGCTGGGAAACCTACTCATCATCCTGCTCATCAGGCTGGACCCTCACCTCCACACCCCCATGTACTTCTTTCTCAGCCACCTGGCCCTCACAGATGTCTCCTTTTCATCTGTCACTGTCCCTAAGATGCTGATGAACATGCAGACTCAGGATCAACCCATTCCCTATGCAGGGTGTTTAACACAAACATACTTTTTCATATTTTTTGGCTGCACAGATAACTTTCTTCTTGTAGTGATGGCCTATGACAGGTATGTGGCCATTTGTCACCCTCTACGTTACACAATCATTATGAGGGAGGAGCTGTGTCTGTGTCTGTTGGCTGGATCCTGGCTCCTCTCCTGTGCCTATGCCCTGACCCACACTCTTCTTCTGGCTCAACTGTCCTTCTGTGCTAACAACATCATCCCCCATTTCTTCTGTGACCTTGATGCCCTGCTTAAGCTGTCCTGCTCAGACACCTCTCTCAGTGAGCTGGTCATATTCACTGCAGGGGCAGCAGTTGTCATTTTTCCATTGAGTGGCATCCTGGTCTCTTATGGCCGTATTGGGTTCTCCCTCCTGAGGGTCCGCTCTACTAAAAGGCTCTGCAAAGCCTTGTCCACATGTGGCTCCCACCTCTCTGTGGTGTCTCTGTTCTATGGAACAATGATGGCAGTGTACCTTTCCTCCTCATCAGGCCAGTCCCAGGACAGAGACATCATTGCTTCCATGATGTACACAGTGGTCACCCCCATGCTGAACCCTTTCATCTACAGCCTGAGGAACAGAGACATGACATTGGCTCTAGGGATTCTTTTCAGAAATATCCACATTTTTGTCAAGTGAAAATCACCTAATCACATTCTTACTTCATTCACTACCCTTTCCTTAAAAACTGTGTGTTGAGCACCCATGCGTCTAGCATTTTTCCTCACTGTCCTTAAAATTTTCATTGTTATTTGATCAATCTCTCTCACTTAGGTCACATTGATTGTCCCTTTATTCCTCCATAACCCTAAATATGTCATTACCCATCAGGAACATTCAAATTTTCATCTTCAAATCATCAAACACCTTTGTGTATTTATGTAAGTGTGTTTAAATTTTGTTTTTTCAGTGTGTTATATTATTATTACTTTTGGATACTTTACAGCTTTTTAAAGTATATATATATTTAAGCCTTCTTATGATCATCTATTTGTCCTTAGTTTTCAAGTATTTACTTCATTAATTTATTAATTTGAAGTGTATTTGCCAAACAATGTTGTGTTAGTTTTAAGTGTAGAGCGAAGTGATTTCAGTTCCAAATATGTTATATACTACATATATTTTTCAGTTTTTTCCCCTTATATATTATTAGAAAATATTGAGTATAGTTCCACATTCTATACAATTGGTACCTGTTAGTACCTATTTTATGCATAGAAGTGTGTATAAGTAAATCCCAAGTTCCTCAGTTGTACCTCTGCCCTTTCCCCTTTTGGTAACAGTAAGCTTGTTTTCTATGTCTGTGGGTCTAATACTGTTTTGTGTATAAGTTCATTTGGATCATTTTTTCTTAGATACCAAATATAAGCGTATCATATGATGTATTTTTTTTTTGTCTAGTTTACTTCATTTACTATGATAATCTCTGGCCCCATCCATGTGGCCACAAATGGCATTATTTCATTCTTTATATGACTGAGTGCCTATTCTATTAAATATATGTACCACTTCTTTATCATTTATCTGTTGTAGGATATTAATGTTGCTTCCATGTCTCGGCTTCTTGGCTTCCAAATCTACAAACATTCAGTTATGATTGTATTGTTTACTTTTAGGAAACTCCAAAATGTTTACCTTTTCAATGCAGTATCAAGTTAATAAAAGTATAACTGATCATTTTCTATGTAGTGATTCTACCTGTTGCACTTAATTGTGTGTATCTTTGCACATTTAAATAATGTTTAGTTTTGTTTTCTTATGGTTAAAATGTTCATAAGAATATTTGTTTGAGCTACTGGAAAGATTTAATTTGAAAGTGAATGTAGGAGTTCCCATCATGGCACAGTGGAAATGAATCTGACTAGGAACCATGAGGTTACAGGTTTGATCCCTGGCCTCAGTGGGTTAAGGGTCCAGCATTGCCATGAGCTGTGGTGTAGGTCTTGGATGTGGCTCAGATCTGGCATTGTTGTGGCTCAGGCATAGGCCTATAGCAATAGCTCTTATTAGACACCTAGCCTGGGAACCTCCATATCCTGTGGGTGTGTTGCTAAAAGGACAAGACAAAAGACAAAAAAGAAAAAAAAAGAAAATGTGTTTAAAACCCTTGGAAGAGTGCCTCAAGTTATCAACATTGACTTGGATGCTTGGATTGGACATTTTTTATAACAGGGGATTCTAAGGGACTCAAAACAGGTAGGGTGAAGCAAATTACACTGAAAGCCCATGACATAGCTTCAATAATTCTCTTCAAATGTAAGGAGCCTCATATCCTTTTTAAGATGTGCCTCTTACTTTCTGCCCTTTTCCCATTTTCATCTTAGCAAATTACAGAGGTTTGACCCTTGCTTGATATAAAGATATGAACTTGAACAGAGAGACTTCTCAGTTCTTTTTGACACTTTTGTACTCAATATGGGACAAAGCAGTTGTGCAATAACTATTTATTGAATGAAGAATGAAAGTCCATTGGTTTATTTGGAAAGAGACTTGCTTAATGTGAGTGATTGATATATTATTGGAGCCTTGACAATTTCCTTCTCACAGTGATGGCTTATGACATGTAAGTGAACATTTGTAAGCCTCTCCACTACAGCACCATCATGAGGCAGGAATTGTATGTGTTTTTAGTAGCTGGGTCCTTGTTCCTCTGTTGTATCCACACCCTGTTGCACAGCCTCACCTTTGTCCAACTGTCTTTCTGTGCTGACAAAACCATCTTCCACTTCTCCTATGACCTCACTGCCCTCCTGAAGTTGAGCTGTTCAGACCCTCCCTCAATGAGCTTGTCATCTTTACTATGGGAGGGACACTTTTCTTCCTGCCATTGTTTAGCATCTTGGGCTCATATATTCATATTGGGACGAGTTCTGTGGGTCTCTTCCACCAAGAGACTCTTTAAAGTTTGTTCCACCTGTATCTTTCATCTCTTTGTGGTGTTTATACTACAGGACCCTTGCTAGTGTTTTCTTGTTCTCCTCATCTTGGGACTCCAATGACAAAGACATAACTGCTTCTGTCGTGTATGCAGTAGTTACTCCCATGCTGAACCCCTTCATCTACAGCCTCAGGAACAGAAATAAAAACAGGCCTTAGAAATATTTGTCAATAGTGCTAACTTCTTGAAGTGACAATCAGTAAATCCTCATGTTGTAGCCATAAGCACCATAAGATTATCTCCTAAAATTATCACAAGTTTGGCAACTCTGTAAATTTAAATGAAATGCATTCAGCCATCATATATAGTGATAATATGTCAATAAGTTCCAGTTTGTTACTTGCATTGTGAAATATTCTTGATCTTTAATTTTTTCTTCTTCTTCATCTCTTATCAATATGTGAAAAATCCTATACAAAATATGTCACATAATTATGATTGTGGTTTTATCTTTCTCTCCTTTTAGATATGTAAGTTTCTGCTTAAATATTTTTATGCATTGTTATTGAGAACATACCAACTCAGCATCATGTTCTGCTCCTTGTAGAGTGGTTCCTTTCAATAAGACGTGCTGAAATTGGCTTGCATTGGCTTCAAGCTGGTTGGGAACATCTCTTTTTAACTCCAAAGTAAATGACACCTTGCTGGTGAACTGAAGTTAGCCATGATGGGATTAAAAACACTATGGAAATTGGCAAATGCTACAACATCATCCTCTCCTATGACAGGGAGCCTTTTCTTATTCATTCAAGAGACCACCACTGCATTTATAGTTGAAGGGTGATTTCTCTTCAGCATGTCTCCTACCCTCACATCTCATTTACTTCCTCTGATATGTGTTTAGATATACCAACTTTCTTTTAGTTAGTGTTTACATGTATTTCTTTTCCACAACAGTTTCAACTTTCTTATGTCCATATATCTGGAAAGTGTTAGTCCTTTGCTGTGTAAACTTGGGCTTTGCTCTTTTTATGTAAGTTGACAATCATTGTATTTCTGAAGAATTTGATCTATTAACATCTCATATAATCAGAATGTATTTTTTTCCTTTTTTAGTTTATTTTTTATTTTCCCCACCACAATTTTTTCCCACACTGTACAGCATGGGAACCCAGTTACACATACATGTATACATAAATTTTTTCTCCCATTGTGCTGCATTGTAAATATCTAGACATAGTTCTCACTGCTACACAGCAAGATCTCATTGTTAATCAATTCCAAAAGAAATAGTTTACATCCCTTAACCCCAAGCTCCCAATTCCTCCTACTCCCTCCTCCTCCCCCCAGGCAACCACAAGTCTGTTCTCCAAGTCCATGATTTTCTTTTCTGTGGAAAGTTTCAGAATGTATTTGAATTTATGTTTTCCATGTTTCTATAGGTTTTCTAATTGAGACATCTGATTTTGTATTTGTTCTTGCTTCCCTTTATAATTTGTCATTCTATATCCTCAACATTAACTTATCATTTATTATTATTATTTTATTCTTCTTCTCTGTGATTTATGTAGAGATTATGACTTGCTTTTTCTCAAATTTTTTTTGTGGTATAATGTACTACACAACATGAAATTTGCCATTTTAACCATTTGAGGTATACATTTAGGTGGCATTTAATACATTCATCACTGCTATTTTCTTCTAGGGCTTCAAGACTACACAACATCAATGCATTTGAGTACTTCACAGCTATGAAAAAATAATGGCAAATATTGCTATGAATCGATATGGAGGGATTTCCAAGTTATATTAAATGGAAAAAAAGCAATGCATAAAAGAGCATGTATAGCATACTACTTTTTATGTGAGAAAGAAGGGAAAATAATATATACCTGTATATTCCCATTGAGAAGAAGTAACACATGAGGAATCAATTTGAAACTAATTAGATTGCTTACCTATAGGGCATGGGGTGGGAATTGGATAGAAAAGATAGGGAGATGAGTCCATTTATTTGTATAGTTTTCACTGTGTTATCTTTTACCTACTAAAAAATAAAAAGAAGGTGATGGAAATTAAAAATATAGAACAAAACAAAAAATTAGCATAGCTCTATTTCAATTAATAACATAATCAGACTAATGGGAAAATAAAGTAATTAAGTTGTTATTGAACACTGAATTTTCTCTATACACTACTCTCACAGCAACTAAAAATGGTAAGCACATTTTTTGGTAAGCAAATATTTTGAGCTGAAGTTTGTTCATCATTAACAGTGGTTTGCATTTAAGATTCTGAAATTACATATAGTCAAAGATTTAGTAAATAAGTACCCTTGTCCTGGAAAAGAGAATAACCCCTGAATTGGGGAAAGGTGCTATGTACATGGAAAAAGAAAGGCTAGAAAGAACTCTTTGGTTCAAACTAGAATTGAAGCTACAGGCTTGAACTCATGTGTTTTAATGTGTATTAACAGTTTGAAATTATACATCAACATTTGTCTGGTTCCCATCCCCCATTCTTTCTTTCCCACTCCTGACTCATCTGCTAAGGGTAAGCATCTCTTTAGTTTTCTTGCTTCTAGATTATACATACTGTGATTTTTCTATATATGTTTCCTGGCTATATTCTCTGAGATGACTTAGAATTCTTGTAATGAACAAATACACATAATGCCAAATGTGCATGAATATTAGTCTCCTCTAAGGGAAACCAATGTTACCCAGAAAAATGGCTTGTTCTAGGGCGGGTCGGACATGTCAAGGCCAGGGAAATTTTGCTGAGCTTGAAAATGAAAATTACTCAGTGAATCATGGGGACACAGGAGCCAGCTTTATGGGGCTCCCATTGGCAAAATCTGGAATAATTAGAGCTTCAAAATGAATAATATTAGTAATGGGTTACAACTCAGAGAATAAATAAGAATTCATGAGTCCATGATGTTATAAATAAGTCAATTAAAAAAATGAATGTGGAGTAAGGGGAATTTCCTTCCTCTAGAGAATACAACTAATAAACATAGAGGTAATGATCAAATTAGAAAATCATCATGTGGCCACCACCTTTACTATAGTACATTAAATATAGGAGTCATCAATGGATGTTAGATACAGTGGATGAAATTGTATTAAGAAAGGTGTATTGGTTATATAGTCTCAAAATAGCAACCAAATGATACTAGTTTATTGCAAATGGTAAGTTACTGTAGAGAACCTGGCAAACACCACCTTAAGAAATAGATAAAGGATAAAATCACTAGTAATTGGAATTTTTTTTTCTTTTTAGGGCCACATCCTAGGCTAGAGGTAGAATGGAAAGTGTAGCTACCAGCCTACACTAAAGTGACAGTATCAAGGGATCATAGCCTCATCTGTGGACTACAATATAATCTGTGGCAATGCTGGAATGTTAACCCAATGAACAAGGCTGGGGATACTAGCCAGGGTTCATAATACACTGAACCACAAATGGATCTCTGAAGAACACAAATTCCTAATGAAAATTTTGTGATTTTTGAAAAAAAAATATATATATAAGGCTGATGTTTTGTATTAATTAGGAAACATGGGTAAAGCCCTTAGCCTAGGACCCAAAAGTTCATAAAAATATTCAGCATTATGAATGATTGTTTGAGGACAATTCCAGCACTGAGCATTTTTACCAACTTGTTTATTGAATTATAATTTGCAGGAACTGTGTAGCTCAGACCATAGAGCATCAAACTTTTAATGTGAGTGTCCAGGTTCAAGCCCCCATCCAGGCGCTGTTGGAAATATTGTTTGGAAACAATATTATGTTAATTTCAGGTATATTATGTGATGATTTGTCATTTTCAAAGATTAAAATCATCACAATTTTGAATCCAATAACTATCTGTCTCTATACGCTTTTACAGTATTATTAATCATATTATTTATGGTGTATATTCAATCATCATGGTTTCTTTTGTTCCTCTTCATCCACATCACCTATTTCATCCCTCTCCCCCAAACACTGTTCCCTCTAGCAAACACTGGTTTCTTCTCTGTATGTATATGAGTCTGTTTTCATTTGGTTTTGTTGATTTGTTTTTTTGATTTTTTGACTCCAGATATAAGTGAGATACCATGATATATACCTTTGTCTCTTTGCCTTATTTCACAAAGCATAATAGCTGCTAGAACCATCCACGTTGTTGGAACCTGGCTGTGAACTGTGGGATGCACCTGAATAGCTAGCTTATGACCACATTGTTGCCAATTTAATTCCCCAGGACAGGATGGCACAGACCATTGTTTTCACTGTTGGGAATTCACTTTCATTCTTTTGTGTGTGGATATCCAGCTTCCCAGCATCATTTATTGAAGAGACTCATCTTTCTCCATTGTGTGTTTTTAGCTCTATTGTCAAAGATCAGTTGATCATATATGTGTGAGATTCTTTCTGGGCTCTATATTCTGTTTCATTATTTTTGTATGTCTGTTTTTATGTCAGTAACCTACTGTATTGAGTTCTAAAGATTTGAATTATAGTTTTCAATCAGGAAGTGTGATGCCTAAAGTTTTGTCTGCTGACAGATTCCTACTCAGTGTTAATGTCAGTTTCCTCTGCCAGGCATATTTTAACATTTACCTCTTCACTTTTAACATTTCACCTTAGGCTCTCTACTCCCCATAAAAATAAATTAGTGGGTTGTTTGTAGTGAAAAATGATTAGAAAATCAATGTTTCAGACCAGCTTCCACTATGCAATAATTATGTGAGATGCTTTAAGTGATTTCACTACTCCCCTTGGTAAAATACAGGGAAACACACTGTTTTATACTTCCCAGCCAGAAATAAAGGATGTTGGACTCAATGAAATTGAAGGCATATGAAAACCATTGACAAACTCAAGGTCTGCAGGTATATGAGTGTGTACAGTTATCTGAGAAGTAGGACTCCTTTAAATCCCCCAATATTTCTTCTTAAGGTCCTGCCTATTTGTCTGACTAAAGATTGGGAGGAACAGTAGAGTCATAGAAGGAAAGTTTCCAGTATATATTTAAAAGTGTGAGAAAGAAACATGACTACAGCTGTTACTAAGTCTATGGTCATGCTCATTTCCTACTCCTTCTGAGTATGTCGATAGTACAGTTTTATATTTTTTCAATTATTTAATTTTTTTTAGGGCTGCACCTGTGGCATATGGCAGTTCCCAGGCAAGGGTTCAAAAAAGAGCTGCAGCTGCTGGCCTACACCACATCCACAGCAATGCCAGATCCAAGCCCTGTCTGCAATCTACACCAGAGCTGAAGGCATCACTGTAACCTTAGCCCACTGAGGCCAAGGTTCAAACCAGTATCTTCATGGATGTGAGTCTTGTTCTTAATCCACTGAACTACAATGGGAACTCCCAAAAGTGAAGTTTTAATAGCATCGCTCCTAGGACTCTTGAAAAGGTCTGTGTGGCTATCATGGAAAAATGTATTTGTCTGTCATTGTGTTCATTAAGTTTCCATTATTATCAGTGTGAAGATCAGTATTGGGAAATAGTGCTGGTCAGTCCGGTCACTGACTTCTAAGAGACACCCCAATTCTTCAGTATCTCTCAGGCCCCATCTCAGATCTCAAATGTCTTCCTGAAGATGAATATCCAGATTTCAGCCACCTTGGAGGATCAGTTGTAGATGGAGATAGATGGAGATACATGCCCTGAAATAAGGTTTATTTCTTGGCAAGAAGATAAATATGCATTAAGACAAGTTCAAGTGGGGAACTTAGCACAGTGATAGGATATGAGCTCAGAAACTCACCTGAGGAGTGTGAGACTCAGATAAGTTAACATGAATTTTAGGTCAACTTCTTAGTGCTTTATGCTGACCACCTGATAATACTGTCTTATTAAATTCTTGAACTTGATAGTTTGTGGATGGTATACAAATACTCTCAAAAAATAATGCATGCAATTTATGGTGTTTATTTTATGCAGTAAAGTGTTCTTTGATATTAATGCCTAATGGCATAAAATCCTTTTTGTTAACTCTGTGGAGGTGTGATATTGGCATCCTCAAGTTAAAGAGGGACAACATGAGGCCAATAGAGATTTAGCACCCCAAGTCTACAGTGAGAAAATGGTGGGACTAAAATCAATACAGGGAATCTAGCTTCAGATTCATTTAGTTAGTCCATGGTCAGGTGTGCCCTCGAGGCTTAGTCTCCTGAGGGAAGAGGTCCTGTATGTCATATTTATCCCTCTAGGTCCAATTAGTAGCTTAGTGTCACAAACATGGTTGATAAAAAGAAAAAAAATGAACTTGCTGGTTTTCATTGAAAGTAATCATGGTGAATGTTGAGGGTGTGTCACTTGCTTTGGCAACACTATGTCATGAAAGAAATGCAGTCATTTATTCTTTTTCTCCATGAGAAAGTGAGGGATGTAGCATTGTGGCCACAACTGGAACTTCAAGGTCTCTGATATTTCCCACTCAACTTCTTCCCCAGAAGACAGGAGAGGAGCATGAGGAGGGAGAACCAGGGTGGCATGTCTGAGTTCCTCCTCCTAGGGCTCCCCATCTGGCCAGAACATCAGGGGTCTTCTTTGCCCCGTTCCTGGGCATGTACTTGAACACAGTGCTGGGGAACCTACTCATCATCCTGCTCATCAGGCTGGACCCTCGCTTCCACACCCCCATGTACTTCTTCCTCAGCCACCTGGCCCTCACAGATGTCTCCTTTTCATCAGTCACTGTCCCTAAGATGCTTATGAACATGCAGACTCGGGATCAATCCATTCCCTATGCAGGGTGTGTAACATAGACATATATTTTATTATTTTTTGTTGGTATTAACCTTCTCCTTGCATTGATGGCCCATTACAGATATGTGGCCATTTGTCACCCTCTACATTATGCCATCATCATGAGGGAAGAGGTGTATTTATCTGCTGTCTGGATTCTGGCTCCTGTTCTCCGCCTATGTCCTGACCCAAACCCTCCTCCCGGCTCAACTGTCCTTCTGTGCTGACAACATCATCCCCCACTTCTTCTGTGACCTTGTTGTCCTGCGTAAACTGTCCTGCTGAGACACCTCTCTTAATGAGCTGGTTGTATTCACTTCTGGGGCTGCAGCTGTCATTTTTCCATTGAGTGACATCCTGCTCTACTGTGGCCCATTGGGGTCTCCATCCTGAGTGTCCCCTCAACTAAAGGGATTTTCAAAGCCTTGTCCAGCTGTGGCACCCACCTCTCTGTGGGGTCTCTATTCTATGGAGCAATTATGGCCATGTACCTTTCCTCCTCAACAGGCCAGTCCCATGACAAGTATCTCATTGCTTTTGTGCTTTGCACACTGGTCACTCCCATACTGAATCCTTTCATCTGTAGCCTGAGAAACAGAGATATGACATTGGCTCTGGGGATACTTTTCAAAAAATAAAACTTTTTGCCAAGTGAAATTCACCTAACCATGTTCTTATTTTACTCACTCCCCTTGTTAGAAAATCCTTAGGAATTTATCTTGGTCGCCCATGTCTCTAGCACTTTTCCTAACTGTCCATTGCATGGTCATTTTTATTTACCTTCACACAATATGCAAAAATAAACAAAATTTCTTAAAGACTTAAATGAAATACAAGACATCATGAAACTCCTATAAGAGAACATAGGCAAAATATTCTCTGCACCAACCTTACAAATGTTTTCTCAGGTCAGTTTCCCAAAGCAACAGAAATAAAAGCAAAAATAAACCCATGGTACCTAATCAAACTGAGAAGCTTTTGCACAGCAAAGAAAACCAAAAAGAACACAAAAAGACAACTTACAGAATGGGAGAAATAGTTTCAAATGATGCAACTGACAAAGACTTAATCTCAAAAATATGTAAGCAGCTGATACAACTCAACAGCAAAAAAGCCAGCAACCCAATAGAAACCTGGGCAAAAGACCTGAATAGACATTTCTCCAAAGAAGATATATAGATGGCCAACAAGAACTTGAAACAATGCTCGACATCACTGATTATTAGAGAAATGCTAATCAAATCTTCCGAGGTACCATCTCACACCCATCAGAATGGCCATCATTAATAAGTCCACAAATAACAAATCCTGGAGCAGGTGTGGAGATGGGGGAAACCTCTAGCACTGTTGGTGGGAATGGAAGCTGGTACAACCACTGTGGGGAACAGTATGGAGGTACCTTAGAAAACTAATACATAGAATTACCATATGACTCAGCAATCCCACTCTTGGGCATATATCCCAACAAAACTTTCCTTGAAAAAGACATGCACCTGCATGTTCATTGCAGCACAATTCACAGTAGCCAAGACACGGATACAACCTAAATGTCCATCAACAGATGATTGTATTAAGAAGATGTTTTATATGTATACACAATGGAATACTACTCAGCCATAAAAAGAACAAAATAATGCCATTTACAGCAGCATGGATGGACTAGAGACTCTCATACTAAGTGAAGTAAGTCAGAAAGAAAAAGAAAAATACCATATGATATCACTCATATCTGTAATCTAATATCTGGCACAAATGAACCTTTCCACAACAAAGAATATCATGGACTTGGAGAACAGACTTGTGGTTGTCAAGGGGAAGGGGGAGAGAGTGGCAGCTACTGGGAATTTGGAGTTAATATATGTAAACTTTTGCTTTTGGAATGGGTAAGCAATGGGATCCTGCTGTATAGCCTCAGGAACTATGTTTTGTGACTTGTGATGGAGCATGATAATATGAGAAAAAAAGAATGTGTACATGTATGTGTGACTGTGCCACCTTTGCTGTGCAGTAGAAAATTGACCAAACATGGTATACCAGCTATAATGGAAAAAATAAAAAACATTATTAAAAAAAACAATGTATACATGTATCTGTATGTGACTCACTATAATGTACAGTAGAAAAAAAATTATATTGGGGAAATAACAATGAACATAAATAAATAAATAAATAAATAAATAAATAAATAAATAAATAAAAATTAACCCCCCCAAAATAAATGGGAATTGTTATTGAATCAATCTCTTTCCCTTCTTGTCCATTTATTTTTTCATCAGCCTAAATATGACATTACCCACAATGCACATTCAAATTGTGGTCTTCAAAGCATCAAATGCCTTTGTGTATATAAGTAAGTGTGCTTAAATTTTGTTTTTTTTTTAATGTGTTATATTATTATTACATTTCACTTTTTACAGATTTTTAAAGTATATATATTTAAATGTAAGTCTTATTATGGTCATCTATTGGACATTGGTTATTAAATTTTAATTGATTAATGAATTAATTAATTTCAAGTATAGTTAACTTACAATGATGTGTTAGTTTCAAGTGTAGAGCAAAGTGATTTCAATTTAAAATGTTATATACTATATATATATATATATCAGTTTGTTCTTCCTTTTATGTTATTATAAAATATTCAGTTTGTTTCCACATTTTATGCAATTGGTACTTGTTAGCTACTTTATTTTATATATAGCAGTGTGTTATGCAAACTCCTAATTTGTACCTCCCCCCTTTCTCTTTTGGGTAACTATAAGTTTGTTTCTATGTCTGTGAGTCTTTTTCTGTTTTGCGTATAAATTCAATTGTATCATTTTTTTAGATACCACATATGAGCACTATCACATGACATTTTTTTTCTGTCTGGTTTACTTCATTTAGTATGATAATCTCTAGCTCCATCCATGTTGCTACAGGTAGCATTATTTCATTCTTTATAGGGTTGAGTGCTATTCTATTAAACATGTGTACCACATCATCTTTATCATTTATCTGTTGAAAGACATTAAGTTTGCTTCCATGTCGTGGCTTCTTGCCTTCCAAAGCTACAACATTCAGTTAAGATTCTATTGTTTACTTTTAGTAAAGTCCCAAATGCTTATCTTTGCAATGCAGTATTAGGTTATTAAGCTACATTTGATGGTTTTCTGTGCTGTGATTCCATCTGTTGCAGTTACTTGTGTGTATCTTTACATATTTATATAAAGTATACTTCTGTTTTGTTATGGTTAAAATGTGTAAAATAATATTTATTTGGGTAGTTCCCATCATGGCTCAGTCGTTAAGGAGTTCCATTCATGGCTCATTGGTTAATGAATCCAACTAGTTTCCATGAAGTCATGGGTTCAATCGATAGCCCTGCTCAATACATTATAGATCTGGCATTGCTGTGAGCTCTGGTGTGGGTCACACATTTGGCTTGGATCCCACATTGCTGTGGCCATGGCATAGGATGGCAGCTGCAGCTCTGATTCAATCCCTAGCCTGGGAAGCTTCATATGTGACTGGTGAGGCTCTAAAAAGACAAAAAGACAAGAAAGGAATATTTATTTGGACCACTGTGAAGATTTAATTTGAAAGTGTGTGTATAACACTTGAAACAGTGCCTGGAGCTATTGATATTGGATTGCAAGTCTGGATTGGACATTTTCAAAATAGGGGATTTTAAGTGACTCAAAACCTGTAGGCTGCAGCGAACTATATTCAAAGCCCATGACAGAGTTTCAGTAACTCTCTTCAAATGTAAGGAGTTTCATATCCTTTTTAAGAGGAAAGGAATGATTGATACCTCTTACCTTTTTTCCCATTTTCATCAGAGCAAATTACAGAGATTTGAGCCTGGCAGGATGAAAAGTTGCAAACTTGAACCCAGAGCCTTCTCAGTTCTGTTGACTCCTGTGTACTCAATATGGGACAAAGCAGTTGTTCCTTAATTTTTTATTGAATAAAGAATGAATGTCCATTGGTTTCTTTGGGAAAAGACTTCATCAATGTGAGGGTTTGATGTATTGTTGGAGCCAGAATTGGAAAGACTGATGCATTCACCAACAATTAAAAAAAAATAAAGGGAGAGTAGCAAAAATTAAGACTTTTCATAGAACAGAGAACATGACTATAATCTTATGGCATGTCCGTTGACATTTCCCACTTTGCCAACTCTGAGCCGATGCAAGAAGAGCATGAGTAGGGAGAACCAGAGCAGTATGTCTCAGTTCTTTCTCCTGGGGCTCCCCCATCTGGCCAGAGCAGCAGGGCATGTTCTTTGCCCTGTTCCTGGTCATGTACCTGACCACCACCTCATCATCCTCCTCATCAGGTTGGACCCTCACCTCCATACACCCATGTACTCCTTCCTCATCACTTGGCCTTCACAGATGTCTCCATTTCAAATGTCACTCTTCCAAAGATGCTGGTGAACATGCAGACTCAGCAGCAATCCATTCCCTATGCAGGTTGCATTTCCAAGATATATTTTTTTCACACTTTTTTTTTCTTGATAATTTCCTTCTCACAGAGATGGCTTATGACAGGTATGTGAATATTTTGTCAACCTCTCCACTACAGCACCATCATGAGGCAGGAACTGTGTGTCTCATTAATATCTGGGTCCTGGTTCCTCTGTTGTATCCATGCCCTGTTGCACACCCTCCTCTTGGTCCAATTGTCCTTCTGTGTGGACAATACCATACCCCACTTCTTCTGTGACCTCATTGCCCTCCTGAAGTTGAGCTGTTCAGACACCTCCCTGGTCATCTTTCCTGTGGGAGGAACACTTTTCATCCTGCCTTGGTGTAGTATCTTGGGCTCCTATATTCACATAGGGCCCACAGTTTTGAGTGTCTCTTCCACCAGGAGACTCTTTAAAGTTTGTTCCACCTCTGGCTTCCATCTCTTTGCCGTGTCTTTATACTGTAGGACACTTGATGGTGTTTATTTTTCTCCTCATCATGGGACTCCAATGACCAATTCATAACTGCTTCCATCGTATATGCAATAGTCATTCCTGTGCTGAACCAATTCATCTACAGCCTCAGGAACAGAGACACAAAAGAGTCCTTAGAGATATTTGTCAATATGCCTAGCTTCTTGAAGTGACAATCACTAAATCCTCACATTGTAGTCATGAGCACAGTGAGGTTATCTTCTAAAATTATCATATTGTTGTCAACTCTGTAACTTCAAATGAATATGCATTCAACAATCACACATAGTGTTAATATGTCAGTAAGGCCCAGTTTTTCCTTTCATTGTTAATGTTACTTTATTTTTCTGCTTTTTCATCATCTTATAATATATGAGAAAAATCATATGCAAAATATGTCACACAATTAAGATTGTGTTTTTTTCTTTTTCTCCTTTTAGATATGTCATTTTTTCTTATGTATTTTTATACTATGTTATTGAGAATATACTGATTTAGCATCATGTTCTGCTGCTTGTGGACTGATTCTTCTCTGTAAGATGTGCTGAAATTGGCTTGCATTGGCTTCAGGCTGATTGTGAACACCTCTTTTCAACTCCAAAGTCAAAGACACCAAGCTGGTGGATTGAAATCAGCCACAGTGGGCATAATTACACCACGGAAATTGGATAATCCTGGAAAGTAATGCTCTCCTATGATAGGGAGCCTTTTCTTATTCATTGAACAGCACATCATTGTGTTTATACTTTAGGGGAGATTTCTCTTTAGACATGGCTCCTACCCTCACATCTCATTTACTTCCTCTGATAATAGTTTAGATATACAGCTTTCTTTTAGTTAGTGTTTACATTATTTCTTTTCCACAATTAAAATTTCTTATGTCCTTATATCTTTAAAGTGTTAGTTCTTTGCAGTGTCAAGTTGGGTTTTGGTCTTTTTTTGTCTTTCTCTCTTTTTAGGGCCAAACCCATGGCACATGTTGATTCCCAGGCTAGGGGTCCAATCAGAACTGTAGATGCCAGCCTATGCCACAGCCACAGCAATGCAGGATCAGAGCCACATCTGCAACATACACCACAGCTTACAGCAACACTTGATCCTTAACCCACTGAGTGAGTCCAGGGATTGAAGCTGCATCCTCATGGATGCCCATCAGGTTTGTTAACTGCTGAGCCACAATGGAAACTCCAGGGTTTTTTTCTTTTTATGTAGGTTGACCATCATTGTATTTCTGGAAAATTTGATATATTAACATCCAATATAATCACAATGTATTTGAATCTCTGTTTTCTACATTTCTATATGTTTTATACTTGAGACATCTGATTTCATATTTATTCTCACTTCCCTGCATCCTTTTTGATCAATAAGATATATATTTTGTTATTCCATATCCCCTCCATTAATTCCTGAATCATTCATTATTATTTTGTTATTTTTTTCTGTGCTCTAAATAGAGATTTTGACTTGCTTTTCCTTATTTTTTGTTATGTTATAATGTCCTACCCAACATGATATTTACCATTTTAACCATTTGAGGTATACAAGTAGCTGGTATTTAGTACATTCATCACTGCTATTTAATCTAGGGCTTCAAAAGTAAACTGTAGAGACAATGCATTTGAGTACTTCACAGCTAGGAAAAAATATGGCAAAGATACCTATAAATTAATATGGAAGGTTTTCCATGATATATTATTAAATGGAAAAAAGCATTGCATAAAAGAGCATCTATACCATACTACTTCCTATGTGAAAAAGAAAGAGAAACAATATATATATGTGTCATCCCATTGAGCAAGAAGAAACACATAAGGAACAAATTTGAAACTAATGAAACTGATTACATACAGGGGTTGGGGTGGGAATAGGAGAGAAAAATGTTGAGATGAGTATATTTGTAGTGTTTTGACTATGTTACGTTTTACCTACTAAAAAATAAAAAGAAGGTGATGAGATATAAGGCAAAGTAGAATAAAACAAAAAAAATGAGCCTAAATATATTTTGAGTTAATGTCATAATCAGACTCAAGGGGAAAATAAATTAATTAAGTCATTATTAAACACCAAATTTTGTCTACAAACCCTCACACAATAACTAAAAAACTGTAATCACATTTTTTGGTAAGCAAACTTTTTGAGCCAAAGTTATTTTGTTATTAACAGTAGTTTTAGTTCAAGATTCTGAAATTACATGTATTCAAAGATTTAGTAAATAAGTAAACTTGTCCTGGAATAGAGAATGACTCCTGAATGGGGGGAAAGTTATGTTGTACATGGAGAAAGAGAGGCTAGATAGAACACAATGGTGTCAAACTGGAATTGAAGGCACCAACTTGAACTCAAGTGTTGCAATGTGTATAAATCCACTAAAATTAAATAGCAACATCTGTCTGATTCCCATCTACCATTCTTTCTGCCCCACTTCAGACTCATTTCCTATGGGTAACATTCCTTTAGTCTGCTTGTTTCTAGTTTCTACATCCTTGTTTCCTTGATATATGTTTCCTGCCTGTATTCTCTTGGATCACTTAGAAGCCTTGTAATGAACAAACACCATAATGCCAAATTTGACTTTTGAATATCAGTGTCTTCTAACAGCCCACTGATTCTAGGGCTGGGGCCAGGACACAACAAGACCGGGGAAATATTACTGAGCTTGAAAATAAAAAGTACTCACTGAATCAAGGGGACAGAGAAACCAGTAAGACAGGGCCCCCATTGGCCAAATCTGGAATAATAGGAGCTTCAAAATGAATAGCATCAGTAAAATCTTACAACTCAGAGAATAAATATGAATTCATGAGTCTGTGATGATAGAACGAAATCAATGAAAAAAATGAATGAATGTGGAGTAAGGGGAAGATCATTCCTGTAGGAGACTACAGCTAATCAACATAGAGGAAATGCTCAAATTAGAAAATCACCATGTGGCCCCCACATTTGCAATAGTTATTTCCATATATGAATCATCAATGGACATTTGATATAGTGGGTGAAATTTTATTTAAAAAAGTGTTTTGGTTATATAGTCTCAAAATATGTACCAAGTGATACTTAATTTCAAGTTTTAAAATAGCAAGTTACTGTATAGAAGCTGGCAAACACCATCTTAAACAATTGATCATGATAATATTACTAGTAATTGGAAAAAAATGTTTCTTTTTATGGCTGCAACTGTGGCATATGGAATTCCCAAGGCTAGGGGTATAATTAGAGCTGCAGCTGTCAGCTGACACCACAACCACAACAACAGGGGATCCAAGCCACATTTGTTGCCTGCAATGCAGCCTGCGGCAACATAGGATCCTTAACCCAATGAGTGAGGCCAGAGTTTGAACCTGCATCCTCCTGGATACTAATCAGGTTTGTAACCTGCTGAGCCACAATGGGAACTCCAAATAACACAAATTATTAATAAAGCTGTGCAATTTTTGAAAAAAATCTGCAAATGTAAGTATGATGTTTAGTATTAAGAAACACTGGTAAAGCCCTTAGCCTAGGACACAAATGTTCATAAAAATTTTCAGCATTATGAACGTTAGTTCATGGACTATTATAGCACCAAGCTGTTATACTAAATTCTTTATTGAAATATAATTTGTAGGGCCTGGGTAGCTAAGTCAGTAGAGTATAAGTCTTTTAATTTGAGGGTCCAGGGCTCAAGTCCCTGTCAAGTCACTGTGTGAAATTTAGTTTGCCAACAATATTATGTTAGTTTCAGGTGTACAATATGATGATTTGACATTTTCACAGGTTATGAAATGATCACCACAATCATGAATCTAGTAACTTTCTGTCCCCATAAGCATTTACATTATTATTGATCACATTCCTAATGCTGTATATTACATCCCAAGGTTTCTTTATTTTATGAATGGAAATTTTTACCTCTTCATCCACATCTCCTATTTCATCCCTTTCATCCAGATACTGTCCCCTCTGGAAGTCATTGGTTTCTTCTCTGTGTTTATGAGTCTGTTTTCACTTTGTTTTGTTGATTTGTTCTTTTTTATTATTAGTCTCCAATTATAAGTGAGATGCCATGATATTTATCATTGTCCTTCTGACTTATTTCATAGAACATAACATCTTGTTGATCCATCCATTGTTGGAACATATCTGTGAACTGTGAGATGCCCCTGACTGGCTCCCTAATGGCCATGTTGCCAATGAATGTGGCAAAGATTTTTGTCCCCAGGAGAGGATGGCACAGACAGATGTTTTCACTGTTGGGGATTCACTTTAATGCATTTGTGTGTGCATATCCAGTATCCCAGCACCATTTATTGAAGAGACTCACCTTTCCCTATTGTGTGTTTTTGGCTCCCTGGTCAAAGATCAGTTGATCATATATGTGTGGGTTTCTGTCTGGACTCCATATTCCGTTCCATTTTTTAATATGTGTATTTTAAAGGCAGTAATATATTGTGTTGATTTCTAAAGGTTTGAAGTATAGTTTGCAGTTGGGAAGTGTGATGCCTATAGTTTTGTCCATTTTGCTTAAGATGGCTTTTGTGGGTCTTTTGTGATTTCCTATGGATGGAATAAATGATGGTTATGGGATTTGAGCTCCAACACACTTCAGGGTCAGTGGTGTGGGACTCTCAACATCTGGTCCTACTCTGTTTGGTCCTTTCTGCATTGGATTAAGTAGCAGATTCCATCTTAGGTTCTTCAAAGTTCAAGGGTCTTCATGGCCTCTCCGCCTCATGAGCAGGCAGAGGGAAGACCAATGTGTCACTGATATTAGAGTCATCTTCTGGGACTCCTGTAGTTCAGTCCCTTTGGTCCCTGAACTGGATCCATCTCCAGAGGAAGCTGAGAAATTGGGCAATTAACTCACTTGTCTTCTTCTGTAACCAGAAAATTTGTGGTGTGTTCCCTGGGGTCTTGGTCCTATTGGTAAATGCAGGATCTTCCCCGCTCATTGTTCTCCTTCATGTAAACAGCCATGGAAGTGCTAAATATCCTCAGGCCATGGAGGCATAAGAGGTGACTCCTCATGTAGTAGCCTGGTCTAGCACAGATTGGAGAAAGGTGGGGACCCATCCCTTGCGTAAGTTGTGTGTGTTGATGTGAGGACTAGGAAGAAGAGGGAGGTAAAATGTGTGTTTATGCTTCCTGTATAACCCTGTCTTTTTAGTGAGTGATTCACAAACTGAACCACATAGTGCACCAGCCTCAAGTGGCCTTAACATTAAAATTAATTAAAATGACCTGAAATTATCATGTGGGTTCTTCAGTTTCCCTATCTTTATTTCAAGTCTCCAGTAGCCACAGGAGACTGGGTCTGCTATATTGGATAACACAACTATAGAGTATTTACATCCTTGTGGAAAGCCCTATTTATTGTACAATGCTAATACTAGACCATGAAGTTTGGAAATCTGCAGTACATGTATGTGTGGTGGGGTTGCTGTTGCATCTTCCATCTTTTTATGTTATTTGTGTTTGGGGTTGGAACACATGTGATTTTTAGTGTGTGTAGTTAAGTTTCTGCGTGTGTGTATGCTTTGTGAGTTGTGTGGGTGACTGGATGTGGTCTTTTCTTGCTTTTGTTTTAAACAGCTTTTGAGGTTTAATTGATATGCACAAAACTGCATATATGTAATATATGTAATTTGAGGAGTTTGGACATGTGCACACACTGGTGAAGCTACCACCACAGTCAAGGTCATTAACATATTGGTCTCCTTTAAAATGTCCTTTGTCCTTTTTATGTCATAAGAAAACTTAACATGAGATCTACTCCTTTAAGGAACTTTTAGGTGCACAGTATGGTATTCTTGACTCCAGGCATTATGCTGTATAGCACATCTCTAGAACTAATTCATCTTGCATGACTGAAACTTTATTTCAGTTAAATAATGACACTGCATTTGTCATTTATTCTCTGCTGCTATGAGTTTCTAAAATTGAAATTATGCAATATTTCTTCTTGTAGGCCTGGATTCTTTCACTTAGCATAATATTCCCAATTTCATCCATCTTGTCAGAAATGGCAGGATTTCCAAATTTAAGCCAAAATTATAATCCATTTATCCATTCATCTGTCAATGTACATGCAGCTTGTTTCCATAGCTTACCTATTGTGCACAGAGCTGCAATGCACATGAAAGAGTAGATAATTATCTCTGAGATCTTGATTCCAGTCTTTCTGACCTACGCCCTGAAGTGGGATTACTGTATCATGTGATAGTTCTATTTTTAATGTCTGGGGAATCTCCATACTGTTTTCCATAATGGCCACATCATTTGACATCTCTGCCAACAGTGTAGAAGTGTTCTTGTTTGCATGTTTAAGCAGTTGTGTGTGACAAAAGATTTCATTTTAATGTTTTAAGTAAGTTGGTATGAATTACTACAATCCTCGTTTCTCACTAGGTTGAGTATAGGTTGGACAATGCCAAAAAGCAACACATGGGGTTTTGTTTTTATGTCACTATTCATTAAGCTGAGTGTCTATTTCTCTGTATAACACACTCACAATCTCCTACTCTCCTTGGATGGCTGTAGATCAGAGAGGGCCATGTGAGGGCCTGGGAAGTATCTGTATGTATTTTACCTGATCAGACAGCCTCAAGCCTGAGTCTTTCTTTGTCTCAGCTCTAGACATAAACAAGCAGCAAACAACCTCCTCTTTATGCTAAATTGGTGGTGGCACTTTGTCCAGATGGTTTGAAGGCTATTGAACTTCTTGCAATGTTCTTAATTGATGTTTAATGATTTCCACATTTCCACTCTGGGGAACAGGGTGGGATCAATTTAGGAATCTTGTCTAGTTAGTCACATGACTGTGAATTCTGATATAGGTCCTTGAGCCTACAGAATATGTAATATCTTGGCTCTCTTGTCACCTAACTGGGCAAATTCACATGTCCCTCACTTTGCCTGTATGCTCAGAACTGAGCCATTTTAAAGCCCTGGTTATGGAAGGGGACAGAGAGACAATGGCAGATATGAGGGAAGACATTTCTTGGAAAAATTTTTAATAATGGAATGAGTCAGGTGCTATGGACCTACTAATTAATCTGCAAGGGCCATGGTCTGGGCCTATACTGTTTTCTGGATGTGAGAGCAAGACCTCAGAAGTAAACACATATTTTTGAGAAGCTACTAGAGTTTGCTTGATGTCCTCCTGTATCTTTGTCATCTTTAGTTCCTGATGTCTGCTTACACATCCTGCCCAAATAATGAAATGATTTATTTAATTTTTGGTTCACTCTTCTTTTTTTTTTTTGTCTTTTTGCTATTTTTTCTGGCTGCTCCTGCGGTATATGGAGGTTCCCAGGCTATGGGTCTAATCGCAGCTGTAGCCCCCGGCCTATGACAGAGCCACAACAACACAGGATCCGAGCCGTGTCTGCGAACTACACCACAGCTCAAGGCAACACTGGATTGTTAACCCACTGAGCAAGGGCAGGGACCGAACCCACAACCTCATGGTTCCTAGTCGGATTCGTTAACCACTGCGCCACAACGGGAACTCCCACTCTTCTTTTGATTGCTATTTTTAGGCAGTATTTATTGACTCTTCTGATACATTTTCTAAATTAAAAATTTTTATTGTGATAAAATATATGTAACAAAAGGTAACATTTCAAAGATTTTTGTGTACATTTCTGTGGCATTAAGTAATTCACATTGTTGTACAACCACCACAATCATCCACCTCTTGAGCTCATCGAACAATAACTCATTTTCCTCCCCACACCAGCCCCTGGAAGTCACCATTCCATTTTTTTGTCTCTATTAATTTGACTCTTCTAGGAATCTCATATGAATGGAATCTTACAGTATTTACAATTTTTGATTGCAAGATTTTACTTAGCATGATGTCTTCAAGGTTCATTCATATTGTGACTATATCAGAATTTCTTTCTTTTTTAAGGCTGAAGAGTATTCCACTGTATGTATAGACCACATGTTATTTATCCAAGTATTAACTATAAGACAAGGTTTTTTTTTCCCCCATATTTTGGCTACTGTGAATAATACTGTTTAAATATGGGTCTATAAATATTTCTTTGGCCCCTGTTTCCAATTACTCTGAGTATATAAGCAGAAGTAAAATTCCTTAATTATATGGAAATTCTATTGAATTTTTGGAGGAACTTTCATAATGTTTATCTTTTCCTTCATTCCTCCCTCCCACGCTTCCATCATTCCTACCTTATTTCCTACCTCTCCTCCTTGATTTCTTCCTCTTTCTCTTTCTTACTTTCTTTCATTATTTTTCTTTCTTCTTTCTTTCATATTTGTTCCACTCATTCTAAAAATAAAAATAAATTTTTGTGTCGAGCACTTTATTTTGTACATTCTACATTAATCTTCCATATAATGCTTTAAGTGGTATGCATGTGTGTGAGTGTGTGTGTGTGTGTATGTGTGTAAGAGAGACACAAGCACATATGGAATCTGACAGCAGAGCCATGGAAGTGACTATGTCATATTTATTACCCCATCCCTACTGTCTATCATGATGTCTCCAATTTGTGAAAAAGAGAATGAGCTGTTCCTTATTTCCACTAAAGGGTTTGATTGAAGTCATATGCTTTCTCCACATGACTGTGTCAGTGTTCAGACCAATCATGTTTTGTTGCTCTCACCAAACTAGAAGAAGCATCAGTGTGTGAGTGCAGTGCAGAAAATGAGACCTGTCTGCACATGAGAGTCACTCTGAGAAACCATGTGACCATGAGGTAACTGCAATGCTGAATACTTCTAAGTTCCAGGAATTTCTGATTTCTCTTCATTCCCAGAGGAGAGGAAAGCAGCATGAAGAGGGAGAATCAGAGCCATGTATCTGAGTTCCTCCTCCTGGGGCTCCCAATCTAGACAGAGCAGCAGGGTGTGTTCTTTGCTCTGTTCCTGGGCATGTACCTGACCACAGTGCTGGGGAACCTGCTCATCGTCCTGCTCATCAGGCTGGACCCTCACCTCCACTCCTGCATGTACTTCTTCCTCAGCCACTTGGCATTCATGTATATCTCCTTTTCATCAGTCACTGTCCCTAAGATGCTGATGAACATGCAGACTCAGGATCAATCCATTCCCTATGCAGGGTATGTAACACAGACATATTTTATTCATGACTTTTCCTTGCATTGATAACCTTCTTCTTGCAGTGGCTTATGACAGATATGTGGCCATTTGTCACCCTCTACATTATGCCGTCATCGTGAGGGAAGAACTGTGTCTATGTCCGTTGGCTGGATCCTGGCTCCTCTCCTGTGCTAATGCCCTGACTCACACCCTCCTCCTGGCTCAACTGTTCTTCTGTGCTGACAGCATCATCAGCCACTTCTTCTCTGACCCTGCTGCCCTGCTTAAGCTCTCCTGCTCAGACACATCTCTCAACGATCTGGTCACATTCACTTCAGTATCTGTGGTTCTCCTTATTCCACTGTGTGGCATCCTGGTCTCTTATAGCTGCATTTGTGTCTCCATCCTGAGGGTCCCCTCTGCTAAAGGGATCTGTAAAGCTTGTCCACCTGTGGCTCCCACCTCTCTGTTGTGTCTCTATTCTATGGGACAATGATGGCTGTGTACTTTTCCTCCTCATCAGGCCAGTCCCATGACAAGGACATCATTGCTTCTGTGATGTACACAGTGGTCACCCCCATGCTGAACCCTTTCATCTACAGCCTGAGAAACAGAGACATGAGATTGGCTCTGGGGATTCTTTTCAGAAACAATAAACTTTTTGCCAAGTAAGAATCACCTAACCACATTCCTATTTAATTTGCTGCCCTAGTTAGGAATACCTTAAGTTGCTGTGTGTCAGTCACCCATGTCTCTAGCACTTTCTTCACTCTCCCTTAAGTGGTCATTGTTATTGGGTCAATCTCTTCCCTTTACTCATACCTCTTGCCATTATTTCTCTATAATCCTAAATAGGACATTACCCACAGTGCACATTCAACTTGTTGTCTTCAAAACACTATAAACTCCTTTCTGTTTATATGTAAGTATGTTTAGATTTATTTTTTCAATATAATATATCAGTATCATATTTGGCTTTTTAAAGCTTTATTGTAGTATATATTTTTTAAGTTTTATTATTGTCATCTATCATTGGGCATTGCCTTTTCAATTGTTTAATTGATTTTTAATTAATTAATTAATTAATTTGAAGTACAGGTACTTTACAATGTTGGGTTATTTTAATGTGTAGAGTGAAATAATTAATTTTTCAATAAATTATATAATTTATAGCATGTATATATATATATTTATATACTTGTATTTAGATTGTTTTCTCATATATTTTCAAAAAGTATTGAGTACTGTTCCATGTGCTATACACTTTGCCCTTGTTAAGTATCTATTTTATATACAGTATTGTGTATATAGTAATCCCTAACTATTAATTTGTTCATTCCCCTTTTCCCCTTAGGTAACCATAAGTTTGTTTTCTGTGTCTGTTTATCTACTTCATTTTTGTGTATAAGTCATTTGTATCTTTCTTTTTTTGGCATTTTCAGGATAGTACCCAAGGCATATGGAATTTCCCAGGCTAGGGTTTGAATTGGAGCCACAGCTGCTGGCCTACACCACAGCCACAACATTGTGGGATCTGAGCCACATCTGCAACCTATACCATACCAAAGGGCAATGCTTGATCCCCGACCCACTGAACAAGGTCAGGGATCACACCCACATCCTCTTGAATACTAGTTGGAATATTTCCATTGTGCCCCAATGAAACTTCCCCATATCATTTTTTTTAGAAACCACATATAAATGATATCATATGATTTATGTTTTCACTATCTGTTTTACTTCATTAAGTATGATAATCTGTAGCTCCATTAATGTTGCTACAGATGGCATTATTTCATTTACTTTATGGTTGAGTAGTATTCTATTATATAGAGCTACTACATCTTCCTTTTCAATTCATTTGTTGGTGGACATTTGAGTTGCTCCCATGTCTTGGTTTCTTGCCTTACAAAGCTATAAACATTAAGTTAGGATTCTAATGTTTCATTTTAATAAAGTCCAAAATTCTTACCTTGTCAATTAGTATCAAATTAATGAAGTACTTTTGATGATTTGCTAAACCTAAATAAACTTTAATTTTGCTGTGCTTTTGACAATAGGGGACCACAGAGTAGTCAATCCAATTACCAAGTTTCCCCATTCCCGGAAGACTGTTTTTCTCTCTAAATTGGATATGTGTGTTATGAACAGTCTACAGTTTTGGGATTAATTTTAGTCTGGGAAATGAGTGCTGTCTTTTCTCCAGAGATCTTCCTTTCAATAAGAAAAAACACTAAATGCCTGAATTTTTAATTCTTGCACAAAACAACTACTGCTTGACTACTAGGTGCCAGGCAATGTTCTACATTCTAAGAATACATGTTAAAAAAATGTGTCCCCTTGTAGAGTTTATATTCCAGCACCCCTGATTCAGCTCATGATTCTCATTTTTGTCCATAGAAGTTTTTATCCTTCTAACACACCATAAAATTAATTTTTTTAATATTGTCATTGTTTCTTTACTGGCCTGAAAGTTCTATGGAAGATGCCTTTCCAGGTCTGAAATAAATAAATTCTGAGTTTCTAGTAGTAAAAACTTCAATGAATAAATGAGGCATGAAAAGGGAGGAGCAGAGTTCCCATGATGGCTCAGGGGTTAACAAATCTGACTAGGAACCATGAGGTTGTGGGTTTGATCCCTGGCCCTGCTAAGTGGATTAAGGATCTGGTATTGCCACAAACTGTGGTGTAGGTCACAGATGTGGCTCAGATCCCATGTTCCTGTGGCTCTGGCATAGGACAGCAGCTACAGCTCCAATTAAACCCCTAGCCTGGGAACCTCTATATGCCATGGGTGTGGCCCTAGGAAAGACAAAAAAACAAAAAAAGGGGGGAGGAGCAAGATATTCCTGTCATAGCTAAGCTGTAATAAACCTGACTAAAATCCATGAGAACACAGAGTTGATCCCTGGCATTGCTTAGTGGGTTAAGGATCCAGTGTCACCATGAGCTGTGGTATAGGTCTCAGATGCAGCTCAGATCACACCTTGCTATAGCACTGTCATAGGCAGGAAGCTACAGCTCATAATCCACCCCTAGCCTGGGAATTCTTATATGCCACCTGTGTATCCCTAAAAAAGTAAAATCAAAATATTGGTGGCAGAGCAAGGGGACTGGTATGGGGTTCATAATTTCACACTGTGTAATCTAGATTGAACTCACTGGGAGGGTAGAATCCAAAGATATTAGTAAGGACAGGGAGGTGGGTGATGGGGCTGCCTGGGCAAAAGTATGAAGATCTGCACCTAGAAATATTCTGTGGTTTGATGGTGCCTGGCCTATCCCAGGGACATTAATTGAGCCTCTGTAACTGGACAGGACTAAGTTGGGAGGGATAGTGGGTAATTAATTAAGAGATATCAGAAGAACAGATATCTGGTCATAGTATGTGTATTAGTCAATATTTTCCAGAGAAGGAGAACAAATGGGGAGGGTGTGTGTGTGTGTGTGTGTGTGTGTGTGTGTGTGTGTGTGTGTGTAAGAGAGAAAGATTTCTGGAGTTCCTGTTGTGGCATTATGGGATTGGTGGCATCTTTGCAGTACCTTAAAAGATCCAGTTGCCACAGTTATGAAGTAGCTTGCAGCTAAGTATCTGATCTGACCCCTGGCCTGGGAATGTCTGTATATCATCAGATGGGCAGAAAAGAAGAAAAAGAAAGAGAGGAAAAGAGAGATTTATTTTAAAGTATTTTCTTGGAGTTCCTGTTTGGCTCAGTGGAAATGAAACTGACTTGTATCAATGTGGATGTGGGTTCAAACCCTGGCCTTTCTCAGGGATCCAGTGTTGCTGTGAGCTGTGGTGTAAGACAAAATTGTGGCTCAGATCCTGCATTGCTGTGGCTGAAGCAGAGGCTGGCAGCTGCAGCTAAATGTGCCCCCTAGCTAGGAAATTTCCATGGCTCATGGGTGTGGCCTTAAAAAGCAAAAGAAAAAAAAGAAAGGAGGGAAGGAGGAAGGAAGAGAGACAGAGAAAGAAAGAAAAAGAAAGAAGTAAAGGAAGAAAGAAAGAACAAAAGAAAGAAATTGTTGATAATAATTGTGGAGGCTAGGAAGTGTAGTCTACAGGGTAGGTTGGATGGCCAGAAACCCATGGAAGTTGCAGTTTGTGTCTGAAGGCAGGTTACTGACAGAAGTATCTCTTCTTTGTGTGAGGTCATTCTTTTTTCTTTTTTTCTCAAGGTCCTTAACCATTTGGGTGAGGCCCACCCTCCATATGTAAGACAGTCTGCTTTATTCAGAGTCTGTGGATTAAAATGTTAATCTCATCCACAAAAATACCTTCATGCAAACTAGAATTGTGTTTGACCAAATATCTGGGTACTGTGGCCTAGCCAAGTTGACATGTAAAATTAAGCATTTTAGTTGCATTTTTGGTTCTCAGTCTGATTTGGGAACCTGCTGTAAGGGATTCTATAGAGGAATAAAATGGCCATACTTGTTTTTGTTATTGTTTCTTTAAAAACACCCAGAGTTTTGGAGGTATAAATGACATACAATACAATTCATATACCTAAGGTATACCATTTGACTCAGAAAACTGAATATGATCCAGCCATCCCACTCCTGGACATATATCCAGATAAAACTACAATTCAAAAAGATACATGCACCCCTATATTCATAGCAGCACTTTTCAGAATAGCCAAGACTTGGAAATCACCTACCTGTCCATCAAGATATGAATGGATTCAGAAGAGGTGGTGTATATAGAGTATGGGACTACTCAGCCATTTGAAGCAACATGATGCAACAAAATAGTCTCATGCTAAGGGAAGTAAGTCAGAAAGACAAACATCATATGGTATCACTTACATGTGGAATCTAAAATGAACATGGCACCAATGAACCTATCTACACAATATAAGCAGACTCATAGTCATACAGAAGAGACCCTTTTTTGCCAAAGAGGAAGAGGGGGAAATGGGATGGGTGGGATGTTTTGGATTATTAAATGTAAACTTTTGCATTTGGAATGGATAAGCAATGAGGTCCTACTGTATAGCATAGGGAACTATATCCAGTCTCTTGGGACAGACCATGATGGAAGAGGATATAAGAAAAGGAATGTATAGGTACAGGACTGGGTCTCTTTGCTATTCTATAGAAATGGGCACAACATTGTAAACTGACTTTAATTTTTAAAAAGGTAAAGAAAATAAAGTAAATCATTTGAATAGTTTTGACCTATGTACACACCCATGAAATTATCAACACAAGTCATCAAGATCACAAACTTCCCTGATGTCTCCTCTCCTGCTCTCTCTTTGCTCCTCCCATCTGTCCTCAGGGGAATCAGTAATCTGTTTCTGTCTCAAGGATTAGTTTGCATCCTCTAGAAGCTTATTTCAGTGGAATAATAGAGTCTATTCTTTTTTTCTGCTGCCTTCTTTCACTGTGCATAAGCATTTTGAGATTTATTCATGTTGTATTTTGTATCAATAGTTCATTCTTTTCAGTGCAGAGTATTATTCCAGCATAAGTATATACTACAACTTTTATCCACTCACATATAATTTTTTAATTATTTTAAAATTTAATTTTAAAACTTTCTATCTTTTTTTACTTTCATAATATTTTATTTGTTATTAAAGTATAGTTCATTTACAATGGTGTAATTTTCAGGGGTATATATAGCAAAGTGATTTTTGTACACACATGTATGTATATTCTTATGTCATTTTCCCTGACTGATTATTATAAAATATTGAGCATATTTTCCTTTGCTGTACTCTATTATAAATCAATTCACTTACAAACAGTAAGTTCATTGATGGACATCTAGGCTGTTTCTAGCTTTTGGCTATTAAATAAAGCTGATATGAACATCTTGTATAAATCTATGTAAAATTATATATATTCTTTTTCTTGTACAAATACCTGATTGTGTGCTAAGTAATGGTTAACTTTTTTTAAAAATGTTCAAACTATTTGTATTCCCCTGAGCAGTGTATGAGTGTTCCAGTTCCATCATATCTTCAGTGACACTGACAGCAGCATTCTTTTCAATTTTAGCAAGTCTAATTGGTGTGTAATGGTGTAAACCAGTTTACAGACCTGGAGCCACTTGATTGAATGGGTATCTGTGTTCATTTGGAAATGAATCTTGTAGCACTTGTGTATTTTTTTAACTTCATGAGTCTCCCTTGCTCCATGCATGATTCTCATCATTTCACAGCACTTATTACCATTTATGTGCCATTCATTTTGCCTGAATTTTTCTCTGCATCACTTTCCAATTGGATGTGTGTTGTAAGAAAGTGATTCCTGATTATATTATTATATGTTATGTCTCTAGAGAATATATCAGTACTACATTTGTGGGAACCATAAAGATTATTTAAGGGAATGAGGGAAGGAATGAGCTGATGATTTCATTCAATAGTTACCAATCACAATTGACCGTTGTGAGCCATAGCTGATCTCTAGTGATACAAAGACACTGACAATAAACTTTAACATTTATTTTAAGCTTTCATTAGGTGCTCATTTAACCATTCTTTAAACTCAAACAAAGACTATGATTATTATTTCAGCTGTATAGAAAATGAGTCTAATCGGCCTTGGATAAATTGTTCAAGTATGCCCTCTTAGAATTGTAAGAACCCAGAGACTTTATTTCCAGAATATGAAGTCAATCCCCCTTCTCCCGAACAAGTCATAGATCTTACCCTACAAAACCTTCCAGGAGAGCAGGAAGATGTGCACATTTTAAAAAATATTGTTTTCTAATGGAAGCCTGTGTCATTGTTGGGGAACCTGCAGAAGCTCTTCCACTCCCTGTGCCACACACTGCTGTTGGGAGAAGCAGTGCTTATGACAGAGAGGTCAGGGCCAGTGTGGGAACTCCCTGTTCTTGGGGACTTGACCAGAAGCCAAAGTTACCAATGATATCAGGGACACATTCTCCTGTGAAACCAGGTGCAGCTCAGCCTCTGTGGACCCTAATTATCCTCTTTCCCAAAATACCAGGATGAAGTTGGGAAGTTGCCCCAGTGGACTGCTTATCTAGTCAGGGCCTGGGAGTGATTCCCTCCAGGGTCTCTTTAGGATGGAGAATAGTAAATTTCCTTGCATATCATTTTGAAAATGTAGAAAGTACAAGAGAGTCTGTACAGGGCCTCAGGCCACTGAGGTTTGCTCTTTTTCTTTGGATCCTGGGTCTTCTGGACAGAAAGTGAGAATTCTGGTAACAGAATTAAGCAGAAGGTATTTGAACTCAGAGCACAGGTATAGCTCAAAAGGAGCCCTGGAATCTCCCTAGTCAGGCATGTGTGTCGGTCTGTAAGTGTTTGTGTGACCATCAGAGACATTAGGTGTATTTCTATATGTGCTTTGTGTCATGAAACCTATGTGTGTATGTGTAACTGACAAACACACTGAATGCCACACACTAGGATATACAGAGGTCAGAGAAGCCTGGACATTTCCTCAGTGTGTGCTTATTGTACATGCATCTGCTGATTGTATGCCATGTGTAAGAACTTGTGCACTGCTTGTGATTCAAATATGAATGACTTCTTGTGACAACAATGGCTCTCTGTTGTTGTAGGATTCTTGAGAGTTCTGTTTGTGTAGCTGTGTTGGGCATGTGTATTTTCTATGTGAGATTTGCATAGATTTGTGTGAAGCTGATTCACACCCTGACTGTATTTATCTAGTGAGAGTATAATCCAGAGAAATCTATAAATCTCCATTTGGCAAGTGTGTGTCTGTCATAGTGTGTCTGGTCTTTTGTGTAACAAACCCATACCTCAACTTCCTTCACAGCAAAGATATAAATATCTGTGTGTGTGTGTGTGTGTGTGTGTGTGTTTGTGGAACATTCTCACATTTTTTTTTACTCTCCACCTCCCTGAGACCAGAAACTACATAGGCACCTCCACAGGAAACTGACTTTGCAGAAAAATTGGCATCCAATTTTTTGTGATTGGACTCCTCCAGCAGGAAACTTAGGAGCCCAATATTTTGACATTTTTCTTCAATTTTGGTCAATCTGTTTGAAAATGACATCCCCATTTATGGAATCACATACTCTGTCACTCTTATCTTTATCATTTCCCCACTTAATAGCTTCTTGGCCGTGGTTTGGCCAAGTGCTGGATTCTCAGCATCCAGTGCTCTGACATGGGATTGTGTTATTTTCTGAGAAATCTTGTCTGTAAGCTTCTTAAGAAGCTAGGCATATCACAAGAGTTTAGCAAATTGTAGCCACATGGAGACCAAAAGCTCTGACTCTCCATGTCCAGATTGTTCAGGGAACAGCATTTGTTAAGAGAATCAGAAAATCAGCCTCATCCAATTGTCTTTTCTCAGTGCTCCATCCCTAGGTTACATTTTGTCTCCTCTTCACTACTGAGAAAGTCCCAGACACCTCTTTGCAAGTGTTGCTGATGGAATCAGAGTACCACATCTGTATTGATCCCTTCTGTTCCCATTGAAGCTCCTGGGTGTCATTAGGAGCTCTGGTTCTCCTGCAAGAGATCTGTGAGATCCTTGGCTAAGTCTGACCCATCAGATTTTAGTAAGAAGCCTGTGCTTGGCAGGAGGTAAAGTGCCTGGTCCCTTCTTGTGCCCTGTGAACTGAGTCAGGTAATAACTCTGAGCAGCTCCCTGTTCTGAAACAAGAATCTGCTGAAAGATTCTCTCAAAGGGTTAAAGTTATGTTCTTCTCCCAGGCATATTTTAACATTCACCTTTTCACATTTAGCATTTCACTTTAGCCCCTCTACTTCCCATAAGAGAAATGATGGATTATCTGTAGTGAAAAATGACCAAAAATCAATGTTTGAGACCTGGTTCCACTATGCAATATCTATGTGAGCTTGTTTAAGCAATTTCACTACTCCTGTTGGTAAAATGCAGGGGAAAATACACTACTCTCTGCTTCCCAAAAATAAAGTTTGATGGGCTGAATGATATTGAAGGCATATGAAAGCCATTGGCAAACTAAAGGGCTGAAGGAATGTTAGTGTGGACAGTAATCTGAACAGGAGCAGTCCTTCAAATCCCAAAATATTTCTTCTTAAGGTCCTGACTACTTCTCCGAATAAAGAGAGGGTGGAACAGTAGTTTCGTAGCATCAAAATTCCAGTATATGTTGAAAAGCATCAGAGAGAAATGTGACTTCAGCTGTTACTAACTCTAAGATCATGCTCATTTCCTTCTCCTTCTGAGTATGTTTATAGTACAGTTTTGTATTTTAATTTTAATTTTGGGGGGGCTGCACCTGCAGCATATGTCAGTTCCCAGGCTAGGTGTTGAATCAGAGCTGCAGCTGCTGACTAACACCACTGCCACATCCGAGCCCTGTCTGCAACCTACACTGCAGCTCTGTGGGATCCTTAAAACACTGAGTGAGGACAGAATTCAAACTGGCATCCTCATGGACACTAGTCAGCTTCTTAAACCACAGTGCTACAGTGAGAACTCCCAAAAGTGAGGTTTTAATAACACCTCCCTCTTAGGACTATTGAAAAATTCAGTGAGGCAATCGTGGAAAAAATGTACTTGTCTGTTATTGTGTTCATTAACTTTCCATTATTATCAGTGTGAAGAACAATATTGGGAAATAGTGCTGGTCAATCAGGTCACTGAATTCTAAGACAGCATCCCAATACTTCGGTATCTCTCAGCTCTCAGACCCCATCTCAAGTCTCAGATGTCTTCTAAAGGATGAATATCCAGATCTAAGCCAACTTGTAGGATTAAATGTAGATGGAGATAGATGAAGCTACATACACTGAATAAAGGTTTATATCTTGGCAAGTATATAAACATGCATTTAGACAAATTCAAGTGGGGAACTTACCATAGTGATAGGATATGTGCTCAAAAATGCACCTTAAGACTGTGAGTTAACATAAATTTTAGGTCAGCCTCTTGATCATTTATGCTGACCACCTCATAATACTGCTAAATTCCTGAACTCTATACTGTTTTTTTAGGGGGTATGCAGATCCTCTTATAAAAATAATGCATGATATTTTTGATGTTTATTATGCAGAAAAGTGTTCTTTGATATTATTGGAATTATTTTTTTTAATCTATCAAGCTGTGATATTGGCACCTTCATGTAATAGAGGCACAACATGAGGCCAAGAGAGATTTAGCATCCCAAATACTACAGTGAGAAAGTGGTAGGACCAAAATCATTACATAATGAATCTGGCTGCAGGTTCATTTAGTTAGTCCTTGGTCAGGTGTGCCCATATGGGTTAATCTCCTGATTCCTCTATGTCCAATTAGTAGCTTAGTGTCAGAAATATGGTTGATGAAAAAGAAGAAAATGAAGAATTTGCTACTGTTTACATTGAAAGGAATAATGTTTAGTGTAGATGGTGTGTTAAGTGCTTTGGCAACACTAGGTGATAAAAGAAATGCAGGCAGTTATTCTATTCTTCCATGAGAATGTGAGGGACCTAGTGTGGTGGCCAAAATCATGAATTAAATATCTCTGACATTTCCCAATCACCTCCTTCCCCAGCAGATAGGAGAGAAGCATGAGGAGGGAGAACCAGAGTGGTGTGTCCAAGTTCTTCCTCATAGGGCTCCCCATCCAGTCAGAACAGCAGGGGTTCTTCTTTGCCCTGTTCCTGGGCATGTACCTGACCACAGTGCTGAGGAACCTGCTCATCAGGCTGGACCCTCGCCTCCACACCCCCATGTACTTCTTCCTCAGCCACTTGGCCCTAATGGATGTCTCCTTTTCATCAGTCACTGTCCCTAAGATGCTGATGAACACGTGGACTTAAGATCAATCCATTTCCTCTTTAGGGTGTGTAACACAGACATATTTTTTCATAACTTTGCTTGTGTTGAAAACCTTCTTCTTAACAGTGATGGCCTATGACAGATATGTGGCTATTTTTCACCCTCTATATTGTGCCATCATCATGAGGGAAGAACTGTGTCTTTGTCTGTTGGCTGGATCCTGGCTCTTCTCCTGTGCCAGTGCACTGACCCATACCCTCCTCCTGGTTCAACTGTCCTTCTGGGCAGACACCATCATCCCCCACTTTTTCTGTGACCTTGCTGCCCTGCTTAAGCTGTCCTGCTCAGACCCTTCTCTCAATGAGCTGGTCATAATTGCTGCAGGGCCTTCAGTTGTCATCTTTCCATTGAGCGGAATTCTGGTCTCTTATGACTACATTGGAGTCTCCGTCCTGAGGGTACCCTCTACAAAAAGGCTATTCAAAGCCTTGTCCACCTGTGGCTCACACCTCTCTGTGGTATCTCTATCCTATGGGAAAAAATGATGGCCCTCTACTTTTCCTCCTCATCAGACCAGTCCCATGGCAAAGACATCATTGCTTCTGTGATGTACACAGTGGTCACCCCCATGCTGAATCCTTTCATCTACAGCCTCAGAAACAGAGACATGACATTGGCTCTGGGGATCCTTTTCAGAAACAGTAAATGTTTTTGCCCAGTGAGAATCACCTAACCATGTTCTTATTTCACCTACTGACCTTGTTCGAAAAGACTTAAAAATTTTGTATTGTTCACCCATATCTCCAGCACTTTTCCTCACTGTCCTTAAATGATCATTGCTATTGGTAAAATATCTTTCCCTCTAGTTGTATGTCTTGTACATTTATTCTTCCATAATTCTACATATGACATTACCCATAATACACTTTCCCGTTCTGGTCTTCAAAGCACCAAACTCCTTTGTGTGTATAAGTGTGCTTAAATTTTGTTTCTTTCAATGAGTTATATTAGTATTAAATTTGGCTTTTATTTACCCTTTTTATATGTATATATATTTAAATTATTATCATGTTCATTTCTTCAGCATTGGTTTTTAAATTATTAGTGAATTAATTAATTAGTTAATTTGAAGTATAGTTGACTTGTAATGTTGTGTTAGTTGCAAGGGTAGAGCAAAATGATTCAGTTTTAAATATATTGTATACCTCATATATTTTTTCAGATTGTTTTCCCTTTTATTATATTAAAATATTGAGTATACTTCCAATTTCTGTACAAATGGTACCTGTTAGTTATCTGTTTTATATATAGCAGTATTTATATATTAGCCACAAAATCCATGGTTGTACCTCCTCCCTTTCTTTTTTTGTAATCATAAGTTTGTTTCTATGTCTGTGCGTCAATTTCTTTTTTGTGTATAAGTTCATTTGTGTCATTTTTTTTAGATACCACACATGATCAATATCATATGATATATATTTTTCTCTATCTGGTTTACTTCATTTAGTTTGATAATCTCTAACTCCATCATGTTGCTTCAAATGGCTTTATTTCATTCTTTATATGGCTGAGTGATATTCTGTTAAACATAAATACCATACTTTATCATTCATCTGTTGATGGATGTCTTCATTGCTTCCATGTCTTGGCTTCTTGCCTTCCAAAGCTACAAACATTCAGTTAATATTCCAATGTTTACTTTTAGTAAAGTCCCAAATGCTTATCTTTGCAATGCAGTATCAGGTTAATAAGGAACATTTGATGATTTGCTATGTTTTGATTCCACCTGTTGCACTTAATTGTGTGTATCTTTGCACATGGAAATAATGTATACTTTTGTGTTGTTATGGTTAAAATGGGTGTAACACTATTTATTTGGGTCACTGGGAAGATTTGTTTTGAAAATGCATGTAAAACACTTGGAAAGGTGCCTGGAACTATTAACAATGGCTTGGAAGCCTGCACTGGATATTTTTTATAATGGGATTTTAAGTGACTTAAAAGATGTAGGATGCTATGAACTATACCAAATGGCCATGACAGGGAGTTTCCATTGTGGTGCAGCAGAAATGAATATGGCTAGGAACCATGAGGCTGTGGGTTTGATGCCTGGCCTTGCACAGTGGATTAAGGATCTGGCATTGCTGTGAGATGAGCTATAGGTCACAGATGTGGCTCAGATATGGCATTGCTGTGGGTGTGGCATAGTCCAGCAGCTGCAACTCCGATTACACCCCTATCCTGGAAACCTCCATATGCCACAGATGTGGCCCTAGAAAGACCAAAAAAAAAAAAAAAAGGCCCATGACATAGCTTTGGTAATTCTCTTCAAATGTAAGGAGTTTCATATACTTTTCAAGAGGAAAGGAATGATCAATACCTCATACCTGGCGCCCTTTTCACATTTTCACTTTAGCAAGTCATTAGAGGTTTGAACCTGTCTTGAAGAAAATATATAAACTTGAACATGGAGACTTATCTTTTCTTGTTGACTCCTGTGTACTCATTATGAGACAAACCATTTGTTCAGTAATTGTTTATTTAATTAAGAATGAATGTCCATTTGTTTCTTTGCAGAAAGACTTGGTTAATGTGAAGGTTTGATGTATTATTGGAGCAAGAATTGGAAAGAATGATTCATTAACCAACAACTAAGAAATAAAGAGAAAGGTAGCAAAAGTTAAGACTTTTCAGGCTACAAAGGACATGACTATAATATCGTGGCATGTTCATTGACATTTCCCACATTCCCCAAATCCCAGCTGAGGAAAGAACAGCATGAGGAGAGAAAACCAGAGCGGTGTGTCTGGATTCCTCCTCCTGGGGCTCCCCATGTAGTCAGAACAGCAGAGCATGTTCTTTGGCCTAATCCTGGGCATGGTCATGGGGAACCTGCTCATCATCCTGCTCATCAGGCTTGACTCTCACTTCCACACCCCCATGTACTCCTTCATCAGTCACCTGGACCTCACAGATGTCTCCATTTTATCTATCATGGTTCCAAAGATGCTGCTGAACATGAAGACTCAGGATAAATCTGTCCCCTATGCAGGGTGCATTTCCCAGATGTATTTTTTTTCTCAATTTTTGGTGATATTGACAATTTCCTTCTCACAGTGATGGCTTATGACAGGGATGTGGCCATTTTTCAGACTCTCTGCTACAGGACAAATCATGAGGTGGGACTCCTTAGTAATCACATCCTGGTTCCATTGTTGTATCCATGCACAGTTGAAGAACTTCCTCTTGGTCCAACTCTCCTTCTGTGCATAAAGCATCATTACCACTTCTTCTGTGACCTGCTGCCTCCTGAACTTGAGCTGTCCACACTCCACCCTCAGTGAGATGGTCATTTATACTGGGGGAGGGATGCTTTTCATCCTGCTTTAGAGTAGTATCTTGGGCTTGTATATTTGTATAGGGATGGCAGTTCTGAGTGTCTCTTCCACCCAGAGACACTTCAAAGTTTTTTAAAAGCCATTTATGACAAACCCACAGCAAATATAACACTCAATGGAGAAAAGCTGACAGCCTTCCCACTAAAATATGGAACAAGACAAGGATATCCACTCTTACCACTGTTATTCAACATAGAATTGGAAGTTCTAGCCACAGTGATCAGACAAACAAAAGAAATAAAATGCATCCAAATAGGAAAAGAAGAGGTAAAACTGTTCTTGTATGCAGATGGCATGACATTATATATAAAAAACTCTATGGACCCAAACACAAAACTGCTTGAACCGATAAACAAATTCAGCAAAATAGCAGGATATAAGATTAACATTCAGAAATCAGCCACATTTCTGAATACTAACAATGAAATATTAGGAAAGGAAAATGGAAATATCATACCATTTAAAATTGCACCCCCAAAATTAAATACCTGGGAATACACCTGACCAAGGAGGTAAAGGACCTATATGCCAAGAACTATAAAATATTCATCAAGAAAATTAAAGAAGATGTAAAGAAATGGAAAGATATTCCATGCTACTGGATTGCAAAAATTAATGTTGTAAACATGGCCATGCTACCCAAAGCAAGCTACAGAGTCAATGCAATCCCTACCAAATTACCCATGACATTTTCGCAGAACTAGAACAAACAATCCAAAAACTTATATGGAAACCACAAAAGACCCAGAATTGCCAAAGCAATTCTTAAGAACAAAAACCAAGCAGGAGGCATCTCTCTCCCAGCCTTCAGGCAATATTACAAAGCCACAGTCATCAAGAGAGTGTGCTACTGGTACCAAAACAGAGAGACCAATGAATAAGAATAGAGAATGCAGAAATATACCCAGACACCTATGGTCAATTAATCATTGATAAAGGAGGCAAGAACATAAAATGGGACAAAGACAGTCTTTTCAGCAAGTATTGCTGGAAAACCTGAACAGCTGCATTCAAATCAATGAAACTAGAATACACCCTCACACTATGCAAGAAAATAAACTCAAAATGGCTTAAAGACTTAAATATAAGTGAAGACACCATCAAACTCCTTGAAGAGAATATGGGCAAAACATTCTCTCACATCAGCCCTACAAAAATTTTCTCAGGTCAATCTCCCAAAGCAACAGAAATAAAAGCAAAAAACAAAAAAAACAAAAAAAAACCAAAACCAAAAAAACAATGTGACCTAATCAAACAGGCAGGCTTTTGCACAGTAAAGAAACCCAAAAAGAAAACAAAAGGACAAATTACAGAATGGGAGAAAATAGTTTCAAATGATGCAACTGACAAGGGCTTAATCATTAAAATATACAAATGACTTATACAACTCAACAGCAAAAAAACCAACAACCCAATTGAAAAATGGGCAAAGGACCTGAAGAGACTGTTCTCCAAGTAAAATATACAGATTGGAGACAAGCTCTTGAAACAATGTTTGACATCACTGATAATTAGAGAAATGCAAATTAAAACTACCATGAGATACCACCTCACACCAGTCAGAATGGCCATCATTAATAAATCCACAAATAACAAATGCTGGAGGGGGTGTAGAGAAAAGGGAACCCTCCTGCACTGTTGGTGGGAATGGAAGCTGGTACAACCACTATGGAGAACAGTAAGGAGGTACCTTAGAAATCTATACATAGAACTTCCATATGACCCCGCAATCCCACTCTTGGGCATATATCCAGACAAAACTCTACTTAAAAGAGACACATGTGCCCACATGTTCATTTCAGCACTATTCACATTAGCCATGACATGGAAACAACCCAAATGTCCACTGATAGATGATTGGATTAGGAAGATGTGGTATATATACACAATGGAATACTACTCAGCCATCAAAAAGAATGACATAATGCCATCTGCAGCAACATGGATGGAACTAGAGACTCTCCTACTGAGTGAAATTAGTCAGAAAAGAGAAAGACAAATACCATATGATGTCACTTTTATCCGGAATCTAATATATGGCACATAGGAAATTCTGAACAGAAAATAGAATCATGGACTTGGAGAATAGACCTGTGTCTGTCAAGGTGGAGGGGGATGGAGTGGGAGGGACTGGGAGTTAGGGGTAAATAGAGGAAGAATGTTGCCTTCAGTATGGATTAGATATGGGATCCGGCTGTGTAGCAATGGAAACTGTGTCTAGTTGCTTATGATGTAACACATAATTTGAGAAAAAAGAATGTATATATCTAAGTGTAACTGGGTCACCATGCTGTACAGTAAAAAAATATATATTTAAATAAATTTAAATATTTTATCTTTTCAAAATTTAGAAAAATAAAAATTAAATTAAAAATAAAGATTTTTTCCATCTATGGCTCCCATCTCTTTGTGGTGTCTTTATACTATAGGACACTTCTTAGTGTTTACTTGTTCTCCTCATCTTGGGACTCCAATGACAAAGACATAATTGCTTCTGTTGTATATGCAGTAGTGACCCCCATGCTGAACCACTTCATCTATAGCCTCAAGAACAGAGATATAAAACAGGCCTTAGAGATATTCATCAATAAGACTAAATTCCTGAAATGACAACCACTAAATCCTATCATTGAAGTCATGAGCCTGATGAAATGTATCTCCTAAAATTATATGGTTGGCAACTGTGTAGCTTCAAGTGAATATGCATTCAGCCATCATATATAGTGTTAATACACCAGTAATGTCCTGTATGTTACTTGTATTGGTAATAGTCCTTACCTTTAATTTTTTCTGCTTTTTCATCTATCATAAAATAGATATTAAATCCTATACAAAATGTTACACAATTATAATTGTAGATGTGTCTTTTCTCATTTTGTATATGTCAATTTCTGCATATGTATTTTTATACTATGTTATTGAGAACATACTGATTTAGCATCATGTTCTGCTCCTTGTGGACTGGTTCTTCTCTGTAAGATGTGCTGAAATTGGCTTTTGCATTGGCTTCAAGCTGATTGTGAACATCTCTTTTCAACTCTAAAATCAATGATACCATGCTTGTGGATTGCAACCAGCCATGATGGCCATAATTACACTATGGAAATTGTCAAATGCTACAATATAATGCTCTCCTATAATAGGGAGCCTTTTTTAATTCATCAAACAGCACACCATTGCATTTATAGTTGAGGGGAGATTTCTCTTTAGACATGGCTCCTACCCTCACATCTCATTTACTTCCTCTGATATTAGTTTAGATATGCCAGCTTCCTTTTAGTATTTGTTTACATGTATTTCTTTTCCAACACTTTAAACTTTCTTATGTCCTTAATGGTTAGTAGTTAATAGTGTAAAGTTGGGTTGTGGCCCTTTTATGTAGGTTGACCATCATTGTGTTTCTGGATAATTTGATCTAACATCCAATATAATCAGAATGTATTTGAATTAATGTTTTCCATGTCTATGTTTTCTAATTGAGACAACTGATTTCATATTTATTCTCACTTCACTTTATATTTTATTATTCCAATCCCCTCCATTAACCTATTAATCATACATTAATATTATTTTATTATCCTTTTCTGTGCATTATGTAGAAATTATGACTTATTTTTCTTAAAAATGTTTTATTGTGGTATAATTTACTACACAACATAAAATTTACTGTTTTAACCATTTGAGGTATACAATTAGGTGGCGTTTAGTGTCGGGAGCCATAAGGCTGCTCCAGTAAAGAAAGCAAAGCCACAGTCGGCACCTGCATGAGGCTTGTCTGTTTAGCAGAGCTACAGACAAGCGGAAGAAAGAAGAAGGATTGCAGATGCATGAGGCTTGTCTGGTTAGCAGAGCTACAGACAAGCGGAAGAAAGAAGAAGGATTGCAGAGCAATCCCTTGAAAGACATCAGCTCCAGGAAAATAAAAATGATATCCCCTAAAAAATATGTTAATCTATTTTTCTGTGTTTATCCTTCTTTTTCTATCTTTGATTCACAGCTTTCTTACTGCTAAAGATTGCCCTGGGTACGTAAAACACTTGAACCAAAACAGAGTGAAGTTATTTAAACAATGTAATGGAAAAAGCCTTTGTTTTGGATTAACAATTTATGGCACCTATTTTGTGAGAGTATACAGGGGAAACTTATGATTTCAGTCCCTTTACTTAAAAAAAGTTGGGGGCTGGGAAAAATGTTGTTTGGCCTATAAATTGCTATTTTCTATAATAGATATATTTTTTATCAAATAACAGTGTCACCTGTTAACTTTCATCCCTTGTGGGGGCATTTGTTAATTTTTGGGTATAATACTCCTTTCTATTGAAATTGGTGGTTTGGAACTTACGTAAATCAGCACAATAGGTTAAATGCTTAGCTTGCTGGCGCCAAATAAATCGTGGCTTTAAGAATGTCATGAGCCCAAGGCTTTCATGCATTTTGTTAACTACATACACCTTTAGTTAAAGAATGTTAGGTATCATAGTCTATTACTTATTAAAGCTTTGTTCTTAATATAGAATGGAATAGCTACTGTTGTTGACCTTTTAAGAAAAATACGGTGTGAAACTTTAAGTTTGTAATCTTGAAGGAAAATCTGAAGTTGAAAGGAACATGTTTTAACTAACCTTTTTTTTTTTTTTTTGTATCTCAGGTGGAGGGAACAAAAGGGCTTTAAATCAAATGTTAATGTCAAATCTTACACAAAACCTGATTGTGATAGGGTATAAAAACTGATGCTTTTCATTTAATAAATTGGGTCATCTGCAGCATGCAGCTGAGGAGTTGGCTCCAATTCTTTCCACGCCGTTTGTAGCCCATCCTCTCCTTCAGCACTCCCTGGCTGCTGGGGCTGGACCTCGGCAATTTAGTAAATTAATCACTGATATTTTATTCTAGGGCTTAAAAAGGAAACTACATAACTTCACTGCAATTGAGCACTTCACAGCTCTGAAAAAATAATAGTAAAGATGCCTATGAATAAATATGGAGGGATTTCCAAGATATATCATTAAATGGGAAAAATGTATAAAAGAGCATCTATAGCATGCTAATTCCTATGTGAAAAATAAGAGAATATGTACATGTGTCTTCCCATTGAGCAAGAAGAAACACATGAGGAATCAATTTGAAACTAATGAGACTGCTTACCTGCAGGGGGTGGGGTGGGTGTAGGATAGAATACATGGAGAGATGAGTATATTTATTTATATAGTTTTGACTGCATTATCTTTTACCTGCTAAAAAATAAAAGCAAGGTGATGTATATTTAAAAATATAGAATAAACAAAAAATGAGCCTAGCTTTATTATGAGTTAATAACATAATCAGATTAAGGGAAAATAAAGAAAGTCATTACTGAACATCAAATTTTCTTTATACACTACTCTCACGACAACTAAATGTAAGCACATTTTTTGTGAGCAAACTTTTTGAGCTGAAGTTAATTCGTCACTATAGTGGTTTGGCTTCAAGATTTTGAAATTACATGTATTCAAGAATTTAATAAATTAGTAAAATTGTCCTGAAAAAAAGGGGCTGATTCCTCACTGGGAAAAAGCACTATGTACATGGAAGAAGAGAGGCTAGAAGGAACTCTATAGTGTCAATTTAGAATTGAAGATACCAACTTGAACTCATGGGGTGTAATCTGCATAAAAAAGTTGAAATTAGGAGTTCCCGTCGTGGCGCAGTGGTTAACGTATCCGACTAGGAACTATGAGGTTGTGGGTTTGGTCCCTAGCCTTGCTCAGTGGGTTAACGATCCGGTGTTGCCCTGAGCTGTGGTGTAGGTTGCAGACGCGGCTCGGATCCCGCGTTGCTGTGGCTCTGGCATAGGCCTGTGGCTGCAGCTCCGATTCGACCCCTAGCCTGGGAACCTCCATATGCCACGGGAGTGGCCCAAGAAATAGCAACAACAACAACAACAACAACAACAAAAAGACAAAAAAAAAAGTTGAAATTATATATCAATATGTCTGGTTATATCTCCCATTATTTCTGTCCCACTCCTGACCCATCTCTTATGGGTAAACATTCCTTTAGTTTGCCTGTTTTTATTTTCTACATCCTGTTTCATTTATATATGTTTCCTGGCTGTATTCTCTGAGATCACTTAGAATATTTGTAATGAATAAACACACATATTGCCAAATTCATTTGAATACCAGTTTCCTCTGTGAGGAACAAAAGTTAGAAAAACGGCTGGTTCTATGGTTGTTGCCAACATGACAAGGCCAAGGAAATTTTGGTGAGCTTGAAAATAAATATTGCTCAGTGAATCATGGGGACACAGGAGCCAGCTTGATGGGGGTCCCAATGGCCAAATCTGGAATAATTAGAGTTACAAAATGAAAAACATTATTAGTGGGTTACAACTCAGAGAATAAATAAGAATTTATGCGTCTGTGATGATATAAATAAATCAATGAAAAAAAAAAACAAATGAATGTGGAGTAAGGGGAAATTCCTTCCTGTAAGAGTACAGTTATTAAACACAGAGGAAAGGATGGAATTAGAAAATCATCCTGTGGCCACCACATTACAATAGTATTTTCAAAACAAGTGTGATAAAAGGATGTTTGATACAGTGGGTGAAATTATATTAAGAAATGTGTACTGGTTATATAGTCTCAAAATATCTACCAAAAGATACCTAGTTTATTACAAAAACTAAAAGAGTAATTGATTCTAGAGATCCTGGCAAACACTACCTTAAACAATTGATAAATAAAAAAATCACTAATAATGGGAAAAAAAATTTAGGGCTACACCTGTGGCATATGGAAGTTCGCAGGCTAGGGGTAGAATAGGAGCTGTAGCTGTCAGCCTATACCACAGCCAGAGCAACAGGGGATCTGAGCTGCATCTATGGCCTACAATGCAGCTTGCTTCAATGCTGGATCCTTAACCCAATAGCGAGACCAAGGATACTATTTGGATTCCTAACCTGCTGAGCCACAAGGACAACTCCAAAGAACACAAATTCTTAATGAAGCTTCTGCAATTTTTGAAAAAATCTGGGAATGTACGACTGATGTTTGGTATTAAGAAATATCAGTAAAGCCCTTAGTCTAGGACCCAAATATTAATAACAAATTCAACATTATGAATGATAGTTTGAGGACTATTCTAGCACCAAGCAGCGTTACTTCCTTCTTTATTGAACTATAATTTGCAGGGCCTGGGTAACTCAGTCAATAGAGCACCAGACTTTTAATGTGAGGGCCCAGGTTCAAGTCCCTGTCAAGGCCCTGTGGGAAATATTGTTTGAAAACAATATTACATTAGTTTCAAGTGTATTACATGGTGATTTGATATTTTCATACATTATGAAATGATCACCACAGTCATTAACCTAATAACTATCTGTCACTATATGCTTTTACAGTATGTTTTATCATGTTTCTCATGCTGTATATGGCATCCCAAGGTTTCTTTTTTTTTTTATTTTCCCACTGTACAGCAAGGGGGTCAGGTTATCCTTACATGTATACATTACAATTACATTTTTCCCCCAGCCTTTCTTCTGTTGCAACATGAGTATCTAGACAAAGTTCTCAATGCTATTCAGCGGGATCTCCTTGTAAATCTATTCTAAGTTGTGTCTCATAAGCCCAAGCTCCCGATCCCTCCCACTCCCTCCCCCTCCCATCAGGCAGCCACAAGTCTCTTCTCCAAGTCCATGATTTTCTTTTCTGAGGAGATGTTCATTTGGGCTGGATATTAGATTCCAGTTATAAGTGATATATTATGGTATTTGTCTTTGTCTTTCTGGCTCATTTCACTCAGGATGAGGTTCTCTAGTTCCATCCATGTTGCTGCAAATGGCATGATGTCATTCTTTTTTATGGCTGAGTAGTATTCCATTGTGTATATATACCACCTCTTCCGAATCCAATCATCTGTCGATGGACATTTGGGTTGTTTCCATGTCCTGGCTATTGTGAATAGTGCTGTAATGAACATGCGGGTGCATGTCTCTCTTTTAAGGAGAGTTTTGTCCGGATAGATGCCCAAGAGTGGGATTGCAGGGTCATATGGAAGTTCTATGTATAGCTTTCTAAGGTATCTCCAAACTGTTCTCCATAGTGGCTGTACCAGTTTACATTCCCAGCAACAGTGTAGGAAGGTTCCCTCTTCTCCACACCCCTTCCAGCCCTTGTTATTTGTGGACTTATGAATGATGGCCATTCTGACTGGTGTGAGGTGGTATGTCCTGGTAATTTTGATTTGATTTCTCTTATAATCCACAATGTTGAGCATTTTTTCATGTGTTTGTTGGCCATCTGTATATCTTCTTTGGAGAAATGTCTATTCAGGTCTTTTGCCCATTTTTCCATTGATTGATTGGCTTTTTTGCTGTTGGGTTGTATAAGTTTCTTGTATATTCTAGAGATTAAGCCCTTGTCGGTTGCATCATTTGAAACTATTTTCTCCCATTCTGAAAGTTGTCTTTTTGTTTTCTTTTGGGTTTCCTTTGCTGTGCCAAAGCTTGTCAGTTTGATGAGGTCCCATGGATTTATTGTTGCTCTAATTTCTCTTGCTTTGGGAGACTGACCTGAGAAAATATTCATGATGTTGATGTCAGAGAGTGTTTTGCCTATGTTTTCTTCTAGGAGTTGGATGGTGTCCTGTCGTATAATTAAGTCTTTCAGGCATTTGGAGTTTATTTTTGTGCATGGTGTGAGGGTGTGTTCTAGTTTCATTGCTTTGCATGCAGCTGTCCAGGTTTCCCAGCAATGCTTGCTGAATAGACTTTCTTTTTCCCATTTGATGTTCTTGCCTCCTTTGTCAAAGATTAATTGACCATAGGTGTCAGGGTTTATTTCCGGATTCTCTATTCTGTTCCATTGGGTCTGTCTGTCTGTTTTGATCCCAGTACCACACTGTTTTGATGACTGTGGCTTTGTAGTATTTCTTGAAGTCTGGGAGAGTTATGCCTCCTGCTTGGTTTTTGTTTCTCAGGATTGCTTGGGCGATTCTGGGTCTTTTGTTGTTGCATATAAATGTTTGGATTGTTTGTTCTAGTTCTGTGAAAAATGTCCTGGGTAATTGGATAGGGATGCATTGAAAATCTGTAGATTGTTGGGTATTGTGGCCATTTTTACAATATTGATTTCCCAATCCAGGAACATGGAAATCTTTCCATTCTTTTACATCTCTTTGATTTCTTTGATGAAATTTTTATATGTTCTCGGCATATAGGTCCTTTACCTCCTTGGTCAGGTGTATTCCGAGGTATTTGATTTGTGAGGTGCAATTTTAAAAGGTATCGTGTTTTTGTATTCATTTTCTAATGTTTCATTGCTGGTATACAGAAATGCAACTGACTTCTGAATGTTAATCTTATATCCTGCTACTTTGCTGAATTTATTAATCAGTTCAAGCAGTTTTGGGGTTGAGTCCTTAGGGTTTTCTATGTATAGTATCATGTCATCTGCATGCAGTGACAGTTTTATCTCTTCTCTTCCTATATGGATGCCTTTGATTTCTTTTGTTTGTCTAATTGCTGTGGCCAGAACTTCCAAATAATGTTGAAGAGCAGTGTGAGAGTGGGCATCCCTGCCTTGTTCCAGATTTGAGTGAGAAGGCTTTCAGTTTTTCCCCATTGAGGATTATATTTTCTGTTGGTTTATCATAAATGGCTTTGATTATATTCAGGAATGTTCCCTTTATACCCACTTTGGCGAGGGTCTTGATCATGAATGGATGTTGGACTTTGTCAAATGCTTTTTCTGCGTCTATTGAGATGATCATATGATTTTTGACTTTTTTTTTGTTAATGTGGTGTATGATGCTGATTGATTTGTGTATGTTGAACCATCCTGTGAACCTGGGATGAACCCAACCTGGTCATGGTGTATAATTTTTTTTGATATGTTGTTGGATTCGGTTGGCTAAGATTTTGTTGAGAATTTTTGCATCTATATTCATCAATGATATTGGCCGATAGTCTTCTTTTTTGGTGGTATCTCTGTCTGGTTTTGGAATGAGGGTGATGGTGGCATCATAGAATGTCTTTGGGAGTATTCCTTCTCCTTCCACCTTTTGAAAGAGTTTAAGGAGGATGGGCACCAATTCCTCTTTATATGTTTGATAAATGCACCTGTGAAGCCATCTGGTCCTGGAGTTTTATTTGTAGGGAGTGTTTTTATGACCTCTTCAATTTCATTTCTATGATCGGTCTGTTCAGTTGGTCTGTTTCTACTTGATTCAGTTTGGCAGGCTGTAAGATTCTAGAAACTTGTCCATTTCTTCCAGATTGTCAAACTTTTTGTCGTATAGTTGTTCATGGTATTCTCTTATGGTTTTTTGTATTTCTGCTGTATCCGTTGTGATTTCTCCTTTTTCATTTATAATTTTGGTTATTTGGGTTCTTTCTCTCCTCTTTTTAGTGAGTCGGGCCAGGGTTTGTCATTTTGTTGACCTTTTCAAAAACCAGCTCTTGGTTTTATTATTTTTTTCTATTGTTTTTTGATGTCCTATTTTATGGATTTCTTTCTTTGATCTTTATTTTCCTTCCTTCTGCTGACTTAGGCCTTTTTTTGTTCTTCTTTTCTAATTCATTTAGGAGGGATTAAGTTGTCAATTTGGGATCTTTCTTCTTTTTGAGAAAGGCCTGTATTGCTATAAATTTCCCTCTGAGCACTGCTTTCGCAGCATCCCATAGATTTTGAGCGGTTGTGTCTTCATTATCATTTGTTTCAAGGAGTTTTTAATTCCTTCTTGATTTCCTCATTGACCCATTGGTTTTTTAGGAGCATGTTTTAGGCTCTGTGCAGTAGGTTTTTTCCTTTCCTTTTCCCATGGTTGATTTCTAATTTCATGGCATTGTGTCGAGAAGATACTTGGGATAATTTCTATGCTCCTAAATTTATTGAGATTAGCTTTGTGTCCCAATATGTGGTCGATTGTTGAGATGTTCCATGAGCATTTGAGAAGAATGTGTCTCCTGCTTTTTTTGGATGTAGTGTCCGGAAGATATCAATGAAGTCTACCTTTTCTATTGTTTCCTTTAGGATCTCTGTTGCTTTATTGGTTTTCTGTCTAGAGGATCTGTCCATTGATGTGAGGGGGTATTAAGGTCTCCTACTATGATTGTATTCTCATCAATACTCCCTTTCTGTCTGTTAATATTTGTTGTATGTATCTGGGTGCTCCTGTATTTGGGCATTATATGTGAAATAGTAACATCCTCTCCTTGGATGGATCCCTTAATCATTAAGTAGTGTCCTTCTTTGTCTTTCTTTATGTCTTTTGTTTTAAGTCTATTTTGTCTGATATGAGCGTTGCGACTCCTGCTTTTCTGTCATGTCTATTGGCATGAAATATTTTCCCCCACCCTTTCACTTTCAATTTATATGTATCTTTTCTCCTAAGGTGAGTTACTTGTAGGCACAATTGAAGGTTTTTGCCTTTGTATCCACTCAGCCACTCTGTGTCTTTGATTGGGGCGTTCAGTCCTTGACTTTAAGGTGATAATTGATAGATGATTATTTATTGCCATTTGAACCTCGTGTTCCAGTTGATTCTATGGTTCTCCATTCTTCCTTTATTTTTTTTTTTTTGGTTGGATGGTCTCCTGTTATTATCTGCTTGAGTGTATTTTTTTTTCATTTTTTGCCAATGAAATATTTGGATTTAGCATGTGGTTGCCCTGTTTTTTAAGTATGCTAACCCTTCCTCCATAATTGTGTGTTTTTAGTCTGATGGTCCCGTAAGTTCAAACACTTCATTACTATATAAAATTAAAGAGAAACATACAAACAAACAAAATGGGTTATTTACTTCCTGACATCCTTGCCCACATTTTATGGTTTTGATGACTCTTTTTTATTTTTTCTTGTTAATTTTATTTTGTTTGAGGCCGTTCATGTATATCTCTATGCTGGCTTATTTGAGTGCTGCTCTTTGATTGCGGTTTCCTCAGTCCTAGTTCTTCTTCTTCTTTTTTTTTCTTTTCTTTTTTCCTCCCTTTCCTTCCTTTCTTTTTGGTTTAGAGAAGCCCTTTCAATATTTCCTTTAACCTGGGTTTTGTGTTGCAGTATTCTTTAAGATTTTGTTTGTTGGAAAACATTTTTATTTCCCCTTCTATTTTAAATGATATTCTTGCTGGATAGGATTCTAGGTTGCATTTTTTCCTTTGAGCACTTTAATATTCTCTTGCCATTCCCTCCGGGCCTGTAGTGTTTCTTTAGAGAAGTCAGCTGATATTCTTATGGGGGTTCCCTTGTAGGTAACACTCTGCTTTTCTCTTGCTGCCTTTAGGATCCTCTCTTTATCACTAACTTTTGCCATTTTTATTATGATGTGCCTTGGTGTGGGTCTATTTGGGTTCAGTTTGTTTGGGGCCCTCTGTGCTTCTTGTATCTTGAACCCAGCATCCTTTAGATTTGGGAAGTTTCCAGCGATAATTTCTTCAAATATATTTTCCATCCCCTTATCTTTTTCTACTCCTTCTGGAATTCCTATTATGCATAGATTGGCCTGCTTTAGATTATCCCATAGGTCTCTTATATTGCTTTCCAGTTTTTTGATTCGGTTTTCTGTCTGTTGACCGGATTGAGTGATTTCCATTATTCTATCTTCCATATCACTGATTCGTTCTTCTGCATTATTCATTCTGGTTTTTACTGCCCTTAGTTCAGTTTGCATCTCTTCCAATGAATGTTCTAGTTTTTCTTGGCTCCTCCTTATCTTTTCTAGTTCCTTTCTGAGGGTATCTGCATTACTGTTCATATCTTCTCTTAATTCCTTCAGTATTTTCACTATTTCTCTTTTGAACTCCAGGTCTGTCTGACTGCAGAGATCTGTTTCATTGTTGACTGTTTTAGGTGAGTTCTCCTGTTGGTTTGACTGGGGGTGGTTTCTCTGCTTCTTCATCTTGCTTGTTGTTTTCTTTCTCCTGAGGGAATTGTACTCTCCATGATCGGGCAGTGTTTGCCTTGTCACTGCCGTGGAATATTTCCTGAGGGCTGGCGTTGTTGGTCAATCTTTTTTGAGGCAGTGTGGCTTTTCTGGAGTGTTGATGGGGCTAACAGTGTTTCTTTGAAGCAAAGGAGGACTTCCTGAGGGCAGACAGGACTGGGAAGTCCAGACCACGCGGGTAGCAGATTTCACTCAGGCAGAAGTTGTTCTGGTGTTTTTAGGCTGTGGGGTTCTTGCAGGGGGTTGGCGGTGTTGGGCAGATGTTCCTCAGGAGTGCAGCACCCCCTGGGGGCTGGAGCAGCTATCTGGGTCACTGAGAACCTAAGAGGCTCTTCCCTAGGTCAGCCCAACTCAGAAGGATGGCCTGAGAATGTAGGCAGATCTTTTCACAGTCTGGCCAAGCTTGTTGCAACTTTTCTGGGCTGCAGGGGCTCTTCTAGGGGGCTGGTGGTACTGAGCAGCTATTCCGCAGGGGTGGGGCACCCCCTAGGGGCTTGGGCAGGTAGCAGGGCCACTGGCAACCGAAGAGGCTCCTCCCCGGGGCAGCCCGACTCAGAAAAACCATCTGAGATCTTTTCCCAGCTTGGCCAGGCTTGTTGCAGCTTTTCTGGGCTGTAGGGTGTCCTGCCTGGAGCTGGCAGTCCTATGCAGCTGATCCACTAGGGCACCCCCTGGGGGCTTGGGCGGGTAGCAGTGCCACTGGAAACCCAAGAGGCTCCTCCCCGTGGCAGCCCGACTCAGAAAAACCGTCCGGGCATTAGGCAGATCTATTCACTGCCTGGCTAGGCTTGTTCTAGCTTTTCTGGGCTGCAGGCCTTTTCTCAGGGGCTGGTGGCGTTTGGTGCTACTCTGCGGAAGTGTAGCCCCTCCAAAGGGCAAGCAGGCCTGTGCAGGGACAGCCCCTGTGGTGGTAGGCTTCAGGCAATTGTTGAGGCCAGCCCTCCTGGATGGCAGGCAGCCCCTGGTTCGGCGAGAGCATAGGCAGTGGTGTGGGTGGGGGGAGGGGATGCACTGGGAAGCACAGCTTTCAGGTAGCTAGTGGGCCTGTAAGCTTGCTGTGGTGTGGGGAGTATTCTATTGGGACCCACCCCTTCTTCTCTCCCCTCCCCAGCACGGGCGCAGACCAGGCTCTTTTCCCAGGTTCCCTCTGATGTGGCTTTCCACTTCCCTGCCCCTAGAGTATTGCTCCCTTCCTCTGAGACAGCTTTGTTTTCTAGTCTCCCAGGCAGTCTCTGCCCTGTCAAATGGTTTCTAGACCTCTCAAGCAGTTTCCGCTCCGCCGCGCCCCCCCCCCCCAGCCCGGGGACTATCCTCTGGAGCCTAGGTCTCGGTGCCCAGCCCCCACCCAGGTGTCCCCCAGGCCCTTTCTCCGCGACTAACCTTAGGAGGCGAGGTCTCGGTGCCCAGCCCCCACCCAGGCATCCCCCGGCCCTTTCTCAGGGACTAACCTCTGGAGCAGAGGTCTCAGTGCCCAGCCCCCACCCAGGTGTCCCCCAGCCCTTTCTTGGCGACCAAGCCTCGGAGGCGAGGTCTCGGTACCCAGCCCCCACCCAGGCGCCCCTCGGCCCTTTCTCGGGGACTAACCTCTGGAGCCGAGGACTCGGTGCCCAGCCCCCACCCAGGTGTCTCAATTTTTGGTGACTGTGCCCGTAGTTCAGATGGTCCGTTCGGTTCTTGATCGGCTTTTCCGTACTCCAACTTACTGCTACACTCTTCTCTGCATCTGGAGATTCCTCCGGTTCGTTTGATCTTTCCCCCGTGTAGGTGACTTTCCAGGGTGACTTTCCAGACTTTCCCTTTCTCCTCCGCAGTTCCCTTTCGGGAGCGCCCGTCGCGCTCGGATTCACCTTCTCTCACTCTCCTCTTTTCTCCCGTTCTGCCCCGTAATGTCACAAACTTCTTGCCGTTAATGGAGTTTAGGTTCTTCTGCCAGCGATTGGTTGCTATTCTGTGTGAGTCATTTATTCTGTAGATGTGCTTTTTTTTGTTGTGTTTGTGGGAGAGGGCGAGTGTGTCCCTCTACTCCTCCGCCATCTTGTCCTCCCAGTTTCTTTATTTTATAACTGGAAGTGTGTTCCTCTTCATCCACATCACCTATTTAATCCCCTTCTCTGAGAAACTGACCCTCTGGCAGCCATCAGTTTCTTCTCTGTATTTATGAGTCTGTTTTCATTTTGTTTTGTTGATTTGTTGTTTTGATTTTTTGGCTGCAGATATAAGTGAGATACCATGATATTTATCATTGTCTCTTTACCTCTTTTCATGAAGCATAATAGCTGATAGATCCATCTATGTTGTTAGAACATGGCTGTGAACTGTGAGATGCCCATGAATAGCTCCCTTATGGGCATGTTGTTGCCAGCGAAGGTGGGAAACACTTTTAGCCCCCAGGAATGGATGGAAGAGACAATTGCTTTCACTGTTGAGATTCTCTCTTACACTTTTTTGGATAACCAGTTTCCCAAAAGCATTCATTGAAGGGACTCCCCTTTTCCCATTTTGTGTTTTTGGCTCCCTTGCCAAAAATCTGTTGATCATATATGAGTGGGTTTCTTTCTGGGCTATATATTCTCTTCCATTTTTTTTTAATCTCTGTTTTTATGTCAGTAGTATACTGTGTTGATTTCTAAAGCTTTTTACTAAAGTTTGAAACAGGAAGTGTGATGCCTAAAGTTATGTCCATTTTGCTTGAGATGGCTTTGGTTTTGTGGGTCTTTTGTGGTTTCATATGGATGTAATAATTGATGGTGATGGGATGTGTGCTCCAACACACTTCAGGGTCAGTGGTGTGGAAATCTCAACATCTGATACTACTATGTTTATTCCCTTCTGCAGTGGATGGAGTGGCAGATTCCATTGTAGGTTCTTCAAAGTTCAAGGGTGTTCATGGCCTCTCCTCTCATGAGCAGGTAGAGGGAAGACCAATGTGTCACTGACACTAGAGATATCTTCTGGGACTCTTGTAGGCTGGAAATCTGCAATACACATCTGTTTGCTTGGTTTGTTGTGTGTGTGTTGCTTCCTTTTTGTTATTTGTGTGGTGGGTTTGACCACACCTGATTCTTAGTGTGTGCAGTGGGGTTTCTGTGTGTGTGCTTCTGTATGGTTTGTGAGTTGTGTGGGTGTCTGGATGTGGTCTTTTCATGTTTATTTATACAACTTGTGAGGTTTAATTGACATACAAAAACTTACATGGGAGTTCCCATTGTGGCTCAGTGGTTAACAAATCTGACTAGGAACCATGAGGTTGCAGGTTCAATCCCTCGTCTTGCTAAGTGGGTTAAGGATCTGGCATTGCCATGAGCTGTGGTGGAGGTCACAGATGTGGCTCAGATCTGGCATTGCTGTGTCTCTGGCATAGGCTGGCAGCTACAGCTCTGATTAGATCCCTAGCCTGGGAACCTCTATATGCTGTGGGTGTGGCCCCAGAAAAGACAAACATAAACAAACAAAAAAACTACACATATTTAATTGTACAAAATTTTGAGGAGTTTGGACATGTGCACACACTTGTGAAGCTACCACCACAATCAAGAACATTAATATATCTGTCTCATCCCAAAATACCCTTGTGTCCTTTTGATGTGGTAAGAAAACTTAACATGAGATTTTTCCTTTTAAGGAAATTTTTAAGGAGATTGTTCTATACCTTATTTATTTATTTATTTATTTTTGTCTTTTGTTCTTTTAAGTCCTTCCCATAGCATTTGGACATTCCCAGGCTATGGGTCTAATCAGAGGTGTTGCTGCCAGCCTATGCCAGAGCCACAGCAATGCCAGATCTGATCCATGTCTGCAAACTACACCACAGCTCATGGCAACACTAGATCCTTAACCCACTGAGTGAGGCCAGGGATCAAACCTGCAACCTTGTGGTTCCTAGTCAGATTCATTTCCACTGCTTCACAAAGGGAACTCCCCTTTTAAGGAATTTTCAAGTGCACAGATGGTATTATTTTCTCTAGGTATTATGCTGTAGAACAGGTCTCTAGAACTAATTGATCTTGCATAACTGACACTCTATTTTAATTTAATAACAACACTGCATTTCCCCTACCCCAGCCCTTGGTGACTGCCATTTATTCTCTGCTTCTATGAGTTTTTCAAAGAGAAGTTTTGCCATATTTGCCCTTGTAGGGCTGGCTTCTTTCACTTAGCATAACGTCCTCCTGTTTCATCCTGTTGTCAGAAATGTCAGGCATAACTATTTTAGAGGGAAAACTATAGTCCATTGGGTGTATATGCCACCTTTATCCATTCATCTGTTGATGGCAATGCTGCTTGTCTCCATAGCTTATCTATTGTGCAAGGAGCTACAATGCACATGGGAGAGCAGATAACACCTCTGAGATCCTGATTCCAGTTCTTTCTGTTCTACACCCAGAAGTGGGATTACTCTATCATGTGGTAGTTCTATTTTTAATGCCTTGGGGAGTCTCCATCCTATTGGGGGCACAATTTTACCTCTCCACCAACAGTGTAACAGGGTTCTTTTCTGTGTGTTTTTTAAGTCATGTGTGACAAAAGATATCATTTGAAAGTTTTAAATTCGTTGGTATGAATCTGTAAAAATCCTCACTTCTTTATAGAATGAGTATATGTTGGAGAGGGCCAAAGAGCAGCAGCTGGGGTTTTCCTTTTGTGTCACTCTGTGTCATGCTGAGTGTCTGTTTGTTTATAACACACTCACAATCTACATCTGTCTTGGATGGCTGTAGTGCAGAGAGGGCCTCATGAGGGCCTGGGAAATATGTGAAAGCATTTGACATGGGAGCTGGTCACCAGAGTGTTGGTGTCACCAAGCCAAATTTTGGTGTGTTCACCTGTGTGCAGTAAAGCCTCTCCTGACTCTGGGTTGCGGTGCAGGAAAGGGCAGCATTTGTTGCAGGGAGCCAAGGAGGCTAATGCTCAAAACACTCAATGGCCTTCAGGGGAAGGTTTTTAAAGACAGAATGAGGGAGAAGGTTGCAGCTACAGGACCAGCTGGCGGACATTCCTCTGATTGATTGGTGGTGAGGTAATCAGTAGTTAATATCATTAAACTTCAGGTTCCAACCAGTCCACATGCTTGGGGTTACCAAGCAGTTAACTTTTCCCACCTGGTATGGGTTTCAGTGTCTGCCAAACAGCTCAAAGAATATGGCTCAGAATATTATCTGTAGCCATTTAGGAGGAACTAAAAGTCCTTGACATTGCTTTGGGCTAAATTATTCTTTTTTTGTCTGGCTTGATTGTTTCCCTTTCTTTCTGTATTTTTCTCACTGCTCTGATTAAATTCATTCTTTGGAAATCAGGGAAGGCCTAGGAGGCTAACGTTTGTCTACAAACCAGCAGCAGGCCAGGGACATGGGGGGCGTTTCCCAGGAAGACCCCCTGGGGTCCTGTGCGGTTACATCTGGAGAAGTCACGGAGAGGACAGAGAAGAGGTGACTGCTGATTGACCTGCAAGTTGGACTTGGATTTTTGGAGGCACCTTGATCCTGTCTGTGTCCTTGAAATGTTCACTCTGCCCTGGGTTCCCAGGCTGGGAGCCATTTTCGAGGAGGCAGCCTTGAAGGAACAGTGTGTTGCTGAGACTCTCCGGACAACATGTGTATCTGAACCCACTGAGGGCCTCTGTAAAAGCTTTCAAGATCCTGGTCAGCAGGGGTGGAGAGCTGCTTTTGGCTAACAAGACAAGCCTTGTAGGTAAGTTCCCTTGCGTATGAAGACTGCCTCCTACCATTCTGGGGTGGGGGGATGGTGCTGGCTCTTTTTTCAGGGGCCAGTTTACAGACAGGTGGGTTTTCTGCCCCCCTCCTCCATGGCAACTGAATTATGCTTTGTGTGAATGGAGGGGCCTGTGTGAGGGTGTCTTTTCTATCCTCTTTATCTTTCATAAGCATCTTCCCTAATATATTTTTCCCCTAACTAGGTTTTGGCATTTGTTTATTGTGGGCCTGAACTGATAGTACAATTAACAGAAAATTTTCAGCAATTGTGTGCTTTTTCAGGTGGTTTCTGCTCTTTGGTTATTATGAATAGTACTGCTATGTACATTCATGTACAGGCTTTTATGTGGACATATGTTTTCTTAGTTATATTCCTAGGAATGGAATTGCTGGGTGCTATGGTAACTTTATGTTTGAACTTTTTGAAAAACTGCTCATGTTTTCTAAATTGGCGGCATTATTTTAAGGTCTTACTATCAATATAGAAGGTTTCACTCTCCTGAGATTCCTTTCTAATGTTCTGATATTATCCAATAAATTTTTTTTAAAAATTTAACCATCCTAGTGGAAGTGAAGTGGCATATCATTGTGATTTTGATTTGTATTTCCTGATGATTAATGATGTTGAGTGTTATTCAAATGGCTAATTGGCCATTTGCCTTTTTTTTTTTTCATTTGGAAAAATGTCTCTAAATACTTTGCACATTTTGAAATTGATTTATTAGTCTTTTTGTTGAAGTGTAAGAATACTTCATATATTCTTATACAAATATCTTATCAACTATATGGTTTCCCAATATTTTATACTTTTCTGTGGGTTGTCTATTCACTCTCTTGGTGGTATCTTTTGAAGTACACAACTTGGTGGTTTTGTTGAATTCCTGTTGATCCATTTTTTCTATTACTGGTTGTGCAGGCAATCAGTTTGGTGTCATACCTAAGAAATCATTGCCTAATCTAAGGTCACAAAGCATCTCACTCCCATGCTTTTTTCTAAGTGCCTTGTAGTTTAAGCTCTTGAATTGAGCCCTGTCATCCTTTTTGAGTTAATTTTTGCATGAAGTGTGAGGTGAAGGCCCAGCTTCATTCTTTTGCATCTGGCTATTCATTTGTCTCAGCAGGGATTTTTGAAAGCACTATTCTTTCCCCCTTGACTTTCCCTGGAAGCCTTCTTGAAAATAAGTTGATCATAAATGTGAAGGTTTATTTGGGGACTCCCAATTGTATTCCTTTGTCTAGAATTATGCTAATATGGCATCGTCCTTCTTAATTGAAGTCTAGTTTCTGTATGACAATTTTATAGCTTACAGGAGTACTATATACAGTGATTCATAATTTTTAAATGTTATACTCTCTTTATAGTTATTATAAAATATTGGCTATATTCCCCATGCTGTACAATATATCCATGTGGCTTATTTCATACCTAATAGTTTATACCCTTAATCTTCTGAAGTTTTCTTGCCCCTCCCCTCTTCCCTCTCCTCACTGGTGACCACTAATTTGTTCTCTGTATCTGTGACTCTCCTTCTTTTTGTTATGTTCACTAGTTTGTTGTACTTCTAAGATTCCATATATAAGTGATGTCATATATTAGTTGTCTTTTTCTGACCTTTTCACTTAGTATAATTCTCTCCAATGCCATCCATGGTGCTGCAAATGGCACAATTTCATCTTCTTTATAGCTGAGTAGTAGTCCATCATGTATATATATGTATGTATATATATATATATGTGTGTGTGTGTCTATATGTATATATCTGTTCATCTGTTGATGGACACTTAGGTTGCTTCCGTATCTTGGGAATTGTGAATAATGCTGCCATGAATATTGGGGTACATATAACTTTTTGAAATAGTGGTTTTTTTGGAGGGGATTATACGCTCAAGAGTGGAATTGTTGGGTCATAGGGTAGTTGTATTTTAGTTTTTGGAGACACTACTTTACTGTTTTCCATAATGGCTGCACCAATTTACAGTCCCACATACAGTGCAACAGGATTCCCTTTTCTCCATATCCTTGCCAACATTTGCTATTTATGTTTTTTTTGATGACTGCCATTCTGACAGGTATGAGGTGATATCATACTTTGATTTGCATTTCTCTGATGATTATCAATGTTGAGCATCTTTTCCCGTGAAGTAATAAGCATGAATTAGTACTTAGTTATTTAGTTTGTAGTAAGTTTTGAAATTGGGAAGTGTGAGTCGACCAACTTTAGTCTTCTTTTTTAAGAATGTATTGGTTATTCTGGTTTTATTGCATTTCCATGTGAATTTTAGGATCAGCTTATCATTTTTCTGCAACAAATATAGCTGAGATTTTTAATGGGGATTGTATTGAATTCAGACCATTTATTATTTCTACTAGGTTTTTTGGGGGGTTGATTTCTTAAGAATTTAAAAATATATATCATCTTCCATTTGCAAGTAGATAAATTTTTCCTTCTTTACAATCTAGATGCCTTCTATTTCCTTTTCTTACTTAGATATTCTGGTTGTAACCTCTAGTACAATGTTAAATGGAAGTGGCAAGAGTTATTGTTATTCTTGATCTTATAAGGTCAGGAATAGGAAGACTAGCTAAAGGGCTAGTGCAGCTCACAAGAAAAAGAGATCCTGTGTGATGATTAGAGTGGGCTTGTGTTGAGAGGGTTCTTTTTGAAGATGACATGGCACTTAAACTAGGTGGGCTTGCAGTAAAGTGCCACAGAGGAGGAAATAATATTAGAAGAAAGGCCCTGAGGGAAAATGTATATGCTAGATATGAGTGATTGAGAGACCCATTGTAGTCAGGATCCTTGTTTTGAATAATTATGGGACACAAAATGGGGAGGAAACTCTTTTTTTTTGGCCACACCCATGGCATGTGGAAGTTCCGAGGCCAAGAATTGAACCTGTGCCATAATTGTAACCTGTACCAAGCCGTGGCAAATCCAGATCCTTAACTCACTGCACCACGAGGGAAGTTCCATCAAATTCTAGAAGAGAGTGAAATGTATAGGAAGGATAGCCATTTAAATATTTAATATCATTCCTGGAGTTCCCGTCGTGGCGCAGTGGTTAACGAATCCGACTAGGAACCATGAGGTTGCGGGTTCTGTCCCTGCCCTTGCTCAGTGGGTTAACGATCCGGCGTTGCCGTGAGCTGTGGTGTAGGTTGCAGACGCGGCTCGGATCCCGCGTTGCTGTCGCTCTGGCGTAGGCCAGAGGCTACAGCTCTGATTCAACCCCTAGCCTGGGAACCTCCATATGCCGCGGGAGCGGCCCAAGAAATAGCAACAACAACAACAACAACAACAACAAAAGACAAAAAATATATATATATTTAATATCATTCTAAAAGTCGTGTATTGTTTCAGTAAAAAAATAAATAAATAAATAATGAAGTTCCCTGGTGGCACAGTGGGTTATGAATCTGGTGTTGTCACTGCCATGGCTCAGGTCATTACTGTGCCATGGATTTGATGCCTGGCCTGGGAATTCCTCATGCTGTGGGTGTAGCCAAAAAATAAGTAAATAACATGCCACATAATATAAGCTACTGAATTATAGTCTTTAAAATGAATTTAATTTTTAAAATTTATTTCATTTTATTTTTTAAATTTATTTTTTATTGTTATTTCCCCCAACACAATTTTTTCCCCCACTGTACAGCATGTTTTTTCTTCCATTGTTGGGGTGCATTGTAAGTATCTAGACATATTTTTCAGTGCTACACAGTAGGATCTCATTGTAAATCTATTCCATGAGCAATAGTTTGCATCCATTGACCCCAAGTTCCCAATACCTCCCATTCCCTCCCCTCCCCCTGGGCAACCACAAATCTATTCTCTATATCTGTGATTTTCTTTTCTCTGGAAAGGTTCATTTGTGCTATATATTAGATACCAGATATGAGTGGTATCATGTGGTATTTTTCTTTCTCTTTCTGAATTATTTCACTCAGTATGAGAGTCTCTTGTTCCATCCATATTGCTGCAAATAGCATTATGTCATTCTTTTTGATGCTGAGTAGTATTCCATTGTGTATATATACCACCTCTTCCTAATCCAATCATTTGTCGATGGACATTTGGGTTGTTTCCATGTCTTAGCTATTGTGAATAGTGCTGTAATGAACATAGAGGTGCATGTGTCTCTGTTTTTTTTTTTTTTTTTACAGTTCTTTTGTCCTTTTCTTTATTTATTTATTTATTTATTTATTTATTTATTTATTTTATTTATTTTATTTTTTCATTTGTTATTACTCAAATGAATTTATCATATCTATAGTTGTATAATAATCATAACAATCTGATTTCACAGGATTTCCACCCCATAGCCCAGGCACTTCCCCCCCACCCCCCAAACTGTCTCCTCCAGAGATCATAAGTTTTTCAACATCTGTGAGTCAGCATCTGTTCTGCAAAGAAGTTCAGTCTGTCCTTTTTTCAGATTCCACATGCTAGTGAAAGCATTGGATGTTGGTGTCTCATTATATGGCTGACTTCACTTAGCATGATAGTTTCTAAGTCCATCCATGTTGCAACAAATGCTGGTATTTCGTTCTTTTTAATGGCTGAGTAATCTTCCATTGTGTATATGTACCACATCTTCTTGATCCACTCTTCTGTCGATGGACATTTAGGTTGTTTCCATGTCTTGGCTATTGTAAATAGTGCTGCAATGAACAATGGAGTACATGTGTCTTTGCAAGTCGTGGTTTTCTCTGGATAGATGCCCAGGAGTGGGATTGCTGGATCAAATGGTAATTCTATTTTTAGTTTTCTGAGGAATCTCCATACAGCTTTCCACAGTGGTTGCACCAATTTACAATCCCACCCACAGTGTAATAGGGTTCCTTTTTCTTCACCACTTCTCCAGCATTTATTGTTTGTAGACTTTTGGATGATGGCCATTCTGGTTGGTATAAAGTGGTACCTCAGAGTGGTTTTGATTTGTATCTCTCTAATAATGAGTGAGGTTGAACATCTTTTCATGTGGTTCTTGGCCATCTGCATGTCTTCTTTGGAGAATTGTCTGTTTACCTCTTCTGCCCATTTTTGGATAGCCTTGTTTGGTTTTTTTTTGGTATGGATCTGTAGAAGTTGTTTATACATTTTGGAGATTAAGCCCTTGTCAATTGATTCACTTGCAAAGATTTTCTCCCATTCTGTGTGTTGTCTTTTTATTTTGTTTAGGGTTTCCTTTGCTGTACAGAAACTTTGAAGTTTGAGTAGGTCCCATTTGTTTATTTTTCTTTTTATTGTCAATACTCTGATAGGTGGATCTGAGAAGATGTTGCTGTCGTTTATGTCAGAGAGTGTTTGGCCAATGTTTTCCTCTAGGAGTTTGATAGTTTCTGGTCTTATATCTAGGTCATTCATCCATTTGGAGTTTATTTTTGTGTATGGTGTTAGGGAGTGTTCTAATTTCATTCTTTTCCATGTGGCTCTCCAGTTTTCCCAGTACCACTTAATGAAGAAGCTGTCCTTTCTCCATTGTATATTCTTGCCTCCTTTGTTATAGATTAGTTGGCTGTAAGTGCATGGGTTTAACTCTGGGCTTTCTATCCTGTTCCACTGATCTATATGTCTGTCTTTGTGCCAGTACCATGCAGTTTTGATGACTGTTGCTTTGTAGTATAGTCTGAAGTCTGGGAGCCTGATTTCTCTAGCTTCATTTTTCTTTTTCAGGATGTCTTTGGCTATTCTGGGTATTTTGTGCTTCCAAACAAATTTTAAAATATTTTGTCTGAGTTCTGTGAAAAATGTCCTTGGTAATTTGATAGGGATCGCATTGGATCTGTAGATTGCCTTAGGTAGTATAGTCATTTTGATAATATTAACTCTTCCAATCCACAAGCATGGTATATCTTTCCATCTATTTGTGTCATCTTTGATTTCTTTCATCAGTCGCTTGTAGTTTTCATAATACAGGTTTTTTTGTATCTTTAGGTAGGTTTACTCCTAGGTATTTTATTATTTTGGATGTGATGGTAAACGAGATTGCTTCCCTAATTTCCTTTTCTGCTTTTTCATTGTTAGTGTATAGAAATGCTATCAATTTCAGTGTATTGATTTTGTATCCTGCAACTTTGCCAAATTCATGGATAAGCTCTACCAGTTTTCTGGTAGAGTCTTTAGGGTTCTCTAGGTATAGTATCATGTCATCTTCAAATAGGGAGAGTTTTACTTCATCCTTTCAAATTTGGATTCCTTTTATTTCTTTTACTTCTCTGATTGCTCTGGCTAGGATTTCCAGAACTATGTTGAAGAGTAGTGGTGAGAACGGACATCCTTGCCTTGTTCCTGATCTCAGCAGGGATTCTTTCAGCTTTTCACCATGGAGCATGATGTTCACTGTGGGTTTGCCCTATATGGCCTTTATCATGTTGAGGTAGGTTCCCGTTATGCCCACTTTCTGAAGGGTTTTTATTAGAAATGGGTATTGGATTTTGTCAAAGGCTTTTTCTGCATCTATTGAAAGGATCATATGGTTTTTATTCTTCAGTTTTTTTAATGTGGTGTATCACACTGATGGATTTGCGGATATTGAAGGACCCTGGTATGCCTGGGATAAATCCCACTTGATCATGATGTGCAATCCTTTTAATGTATTTTTGGATGCATTTTGCTAGGATTTTGTTGAGGATTTTTACATCGATGTTCATCAGTGAAATTGGTCTGTAGTTTTCTTTTTTTGTGGAGTCTCTGTCTGGTTTTGGTACCAGGGTGACAGTGGGCTTATAGAATGAATTTGGGAGTATCCCTTCTTTTGTAATTTTTTGAAATAGTTTCATAAGGAGAGGTGTTAGCTCTTCTCTGAATGTTTGATAGATCTTGCCTTGAAGCCATCTGGTCCTGGACTTTTGTATGTTGGGAGTTTTTTAATCACAGTTTCAATTTCAGCACTTGTGATGGGTCCATTCATCTTTTCTATTTCATCTTGGTTTAGTCTTGGAAGATTGTACTTTTCTAAGAATTTGTCCATTTCTTCTAGGTTTTCCATTTTATTGGCATATAGTTGCATATAGTAGTCTCTTATGATCCTTTGTATTTCTGTGGTGTCCTTTGTTACTTCTCCTTTTTAATTTCTAATTTTATTGATTTGAGTCCTGTCTCTTCTTTGCTTGATAAGTCTGGCTAGGGGTTTATCAATTTTGTTGATCTTTCCAAAGAACCAGCTTTTCATTTCATTGATCTATTCTATGGTTTTCTTCATTTCTATTTCATTGATTTCTGCTCTGATCTTTATGATTTCTTTCCTTCTACTCACTTTAGGTCTTGTCTGTTCTTCTCTCTCAAGCTGCTGTAGATGTAAAGTTAGCTTGTTTATTTGGGCTTTTTCTTGTTTCCTGAGGTGGACTTGTATTGCTATAAGCTTTCCTCTTAGAATGGCTTTTGCCACATCCCATAGGTTTTGGAGTGTCATATCTTTGTCATTTGCTGCTAGGTATTTCTTAATTTCCACTTTGATTTCTTCAATGATCCATTGGTTGTTTAGTAGCATGTTGTTGAGTCTCCACTGTTTTGTGATTGTTGCAGATTTTTTCTTGTTGTTGGTGTTCGGTCGAATAGTGTTGTGGTCGGAAAAGATGCTTGATATGATTTCAATTTTCTTAAAGGTACTGAGGTTGGATTTGTAACCCAGGATAAGATCAATCTTAGAGAATGCTCCATGTGCACTTGAGAAGAAAGTGTATTCTGTTGCTTTTGGATGAAATGTCCTATAAATATCTATGAAGTCCATGTGGTTTAATGCTTCATTCAGGGCCTGTGTTTCCTTATTGATTTTCTGCCTGGTTGATCTGTCCATTGCTATAAGTGGGGGGTTAAAGCCCCCCACTATGATTGTGTTATTGTCAATTTCTCCTTTTAAGGTTGTTTAGCAGTAGCCTTATATATTGTGGTGAGCCTATGTTGGGTGCATAGATATTTAAAATTGTTATATCATCTTCTTGGATCGATCCTTTGATCATTATGTAATGTCCTTCTTTGTCCCTGAAAATATTCTTCATTTTAAAGTCTATTTTGTCTGATATGAGTATTGCTACTCCAGCTTTCTTTTGATCCCTGTTTACATGAAATATTTTCTTCCATCCTCTCACTTTCCATTAGTATGTGTCCCTAGAAGTGAAGTGTGTCTCTTGAAGACAGCATATATATGGGTCTTGTTTTTGTATCCATTCAGCCAGTCTATGTCTTTTGGTTGGGGCGTTTAGTCCAGTCACATTTAAGGTAATTATTGATATTGTGTTCTCATTGCCATTTTATTAATTACTTTGGATTTGTTTTTGCTGATCTTTTTCCTTTCCTTCTTCTCTTGTTCTTGTCTGCCTATAGAAGTTCCTTTAGTATTTGTTGTAAGGCTGGTTTAGTGTTGCTGAATTCTCTCAGCTTTTGCTTATCTGAGAAGGTTTTCATTTCTCCTTCAAATCTGAACGAGAGCCTTGCTGGGTAGAGTAATCTTGGTTGGAGGTTTTTTTCCTTTCATCATGTTGAGTATTTCATGCCACTCCCTTCTGCCTTGAACAGTTTCTGTTGAAAAATCTTCTGATAGCCTTATTGGGGTTCCCTTGTATGTTATTTGTTTCTTTCCCCTAGCTGCTTTCAAGATTTTCTCTTTGTCTTTGATTTTGGTCAGCTTGATTAGTATGTGTCTCGGTGTGTTCCTCCTTGGGTTTATTTTGTATGGTACTCATTGTGATTCCTGGATTTGAGTGAGTGGTTCTTTCCCCATGTGAGGGAAGTTTTCGGCTATTGTCTCTTGGAATATTTTTTTCTGTCTCCGTCTCTCTCTCTTCTCCTTCTGGCATCCCCATAATATGGATGTCGGTGTGTTTCATGTTGTCCCAGAGTTCTTTGAGACTCTCTTCATTTGTTTTCAATCTTCTTTCTCTTTTCTGTTCTGCATCCATAATTTCCACTAATCTGTCCTCCACATCGCTTATTCGTTCTTCTGCTTCCTGTTTTCTGCTGTTGACTGCTTCTAGTGAATTTTTTATTTCAGTTATTGTATTTTGCATCTCTTCTTGTTTAAGTTTTATATCTTGTATCTCTTTGCTCAGTGTTTCCTGTAAGTTATCCATCTTTGCCTCCAGTTTATTTCCAATGTCTTGCATCATCTTTAGCATCAACCGTCTAAAGTCTTTTTCCTGGAGGCTGAGAATCTCCTCATGGCTTAGCTGTATTTCTGGGTTTTTTCCTTTCTTCCTCATCTGAGTTATAGTTCTCTGTCTTCCTTTTTATAGGTTTTTTGTGTGGTGACCTTCTTACAGATAATAGAGTTGTAGCCTCTCTTACTTCTGGTGTCTGCCCCCCTGTGGCTGAAGTTGGTATGGGGGCTTGCTGTAGGATTCCTTGATGGGAGGGGCTGATGCCTGCCCCCTGGTAGGTGGAGCCGAGGTGGGGCTTAGTCTCTGGATGGGATTAGAGAGAGCTGTGTGCCTGAGGGGTGTTTAGGTAGCCTGTTTACAGAGGGGTGGGGCTGTGATCCCACCTGGGTTGTTGTTTGCCCTGGGGCTTCTCAGCAGCTGGTTGACTGGTGGGGCTAGATTTTCCCAAAATGTCCACCTCCAGAGAAAGGCACTGCTGCTGAATATTCTGGAGAGCTTTGCCTTCAATGTCCTTCCCTTACAACAAGCTACATTCACCCTTGTTTTTCCAGGATGTCCTCTAATAACTGCAGTCAGGTTTGACCCAGATTCCCTTGGAGACTTTGCTTTGCCCTGGGACACAGTGCACATGAAAGTATGTGTGCGCCTTTTAAGAATGAAGTCTCTGTTTCCCCCAGTCCCATGGAGCTCTTGCACACAAGCCCCACTGGCCTTCAATGCCAGATGTTCCGGGGCTCTTTCTCCCTGTGCCAGATCCTCACACGTGAGAGTTTGATGTGTGGCTCAGAACTCTCACTCCTGTAGGTGAGTCTCTGTGAACCAGTTAGTTTCCAGTCTGTGGAGCTTCCCACCCAGAAGGTATGGGCTTGTTTAGATCGTGAAATTGACCCTCCTACCTTTTGATGTGGCCTCCTCTTTTTCTTCTGGAGTAGGGTATCTTTTTTAAGGTTTCCGGTCCATTTTGGTGAAGTGTGCTCAGTTTTTAGTTGTGAATTTCATTGTTTTTAGGAGAGAAGTTGAGCTCCAGTCCTTCTATTCCACCATCTTAATCCCGTCTCCTGTATGTGTCTCTTTTAAGCAGAGTTTTGTCCAGATATATGCCCAAGAGTGGTATTGCTGGGTCATATGGTGCTTCTATGTATAGATTTCTAAGGTACTTCCATACTGTTCTCCATAGTGGCTGTACAAGATTACATTCCCACCAACAGTTCAGGAGTGTTCCCTATTCTCCACACCCCCTCCAGCACTTATTATTTGTGGATTTATTAATTTTGGCCATTCTAAGTGGTGTGAGGTGGTATCTCATGGTAGTTTTGATTTGCATTTCTCTAATAATAAGGGATATGGAGCTTGTTGGTCATCTGTATCTCTTCCTTGGAGAAATGTCTATTCAGTTTTTTTACACATTTCTCCATGGGTTGTTTTATTTTTTGCTGTTGAGCTGTATTAGTTGTGTATTTTATAGATTAGGCCCTTGTCAGTTGCATCATTTGAAACTATTTGCTCCCATTCTGTAATTTGTCCTTTTGTTTTCTTTTTGGGTTCCTTTGCTGTGCAAAAGCTTGTCAGTATGATTAGGTCCCACTAGTGTATTTTGGCTTTAATTTCTGTTGCCTTTGGAGACTAACCTGAGAAAATATTCATAAGGTTGATGGCAGAGAATATTTTGACTGTATTCTCTTCCAGGAGTTTGATGGTGTCTTCTCTTATATTTAAGTCTTTAAGCCATTTTGCATTTATTTTTGTGCATAGTGTGAGGGTGTGTTCTAATTTCATTGCTTTGCATGCAGCTGTCCAGGGTTCAAGCAATTCATGATGAATAGACATTCTTTTTCCCATTTTATGCTGTTGCTTCCTTTGTCAAAGATTAATTGACCATAGGTGTCTGGGTTTATTTCTGTGTTCTCTATTCTTTTTCATTGGTCTGTCTGTCTGTTTTGGTACTAGTAGCACACAATGTCTTGATAACCGTGGCTGAAGGCTGAGAGAGAGATGCCTCCTGCTTGGTTTTTGTTCTTAAGAATTGCTTTGGCAATTCTGGGTCTTTTGTGGTTTCCATATAAGTTTTTGGATTGTTTGTTCTAGTTCTGTGAAAATGTCCTGGGTAATTTGATAAGGGTTGCATTGACTCTGTAGCTTGCTTTGGGTAGCATGGCCATGTTTACAATATTAATTTTTGCAATCCAGGAGCATGGAATATCTTTCCATTTCTTTACCTCTTCTTTAATATCCTTGATGAATATTTTATAGTTCTTGGCATATAAGTCCTTTACCTCCTTGGTCAGGTGTATTCCAAGGTATTTGACTTTTTTTGTGGTGCAATTTTAAAAGGCATGGTATTTTTGTGTTCCATTTCTAATACTTCATTGTTAGTATACAGAAGTGCAACAGATTTCAGAATGTTGATTTTATATCCTCCTACTTTGCTGAATTTCATGATCACTTGAAGTATTTTTTGGGTTGGGTCCTTAGGGTTTTCTATGTATAGTATCATGTCATCTGCATACATTGGCAGTTTTATCTCTTCTCTTCCTATTTGGATGTCTTTTATTTCTTTTGTTTGTCTGATTCCTGTGGCTATGACCTCCAAAACTATGTTGAATAGTAGTGGTGAGAGAGGGCACCCTGTCTTGTTCCAGATTTGAGTGAGAAGGCTTTCAGCTTTTCTCCATTAAATATTATATTTGCTGTGGGTTTATCATAAATGGCTTTGATTATGTTCAGGAATATTCCCTCTATACCCACTTTGGCAAGAGTTTTTATCATGAAGGGATGTTGGACTTTGTTAAATGCTTTTTCTGCATCTATTGAGATGATCATATGGTTTTTGACTTTTGTTAATGTGATGTATGATATTGATTGATTTGCATATGTTGAACCATCCTTGTGAAACTGGATGCACCCTACCTGGTCGTGGTGTATGATCTTTTTGATATGTTGTTGGATTAGGTTGGCTAAAATGTTGTTGAGAATTTTTGCATCTATATTCATCAAAGATATTGGACAATAGTTTTCTTTTTTGGTGGTATCTTTGTCTGGTTTTGGAATTAGGGTGATGGCGGCTTCATAGATTGTCTTTGGGAGTGTTCCTTCTTCCTCAAACTTCTGAAAAAGTTTAAGGAGGATGGGCGCCAGCTCCTCTTTGTATGTGTGGCAGAATTCGCCTGTGAAGCCATTTGGTCCTGGGCATTTATTTGCAGGGAGTGTTTGTATGATGTATTAAATTTCATTTCTAGCAATTGATCTATTTCAGTTTGTCTGTTTCTTCTTGATTCAGTTTTGGCAGGCTGTAAGATTCTAGAAAGTTGTCCATTTCTTCCAGATTGTCAAATTTGTTGCCGTATAGTTGTTCATAGTATTTTCCTATTGGTTTTTTGTATTTATGCAGTATCCGTTGTGATTTCTGCTTTTTCATTTCTAATTTTATTTATTTATTTTTTCTCTCCTCTTCTTTGTGAGTCTAGCAAGAGTTTTGTCAATTTTGTTTACCCTTTCAAAGAACAAGCTCTTGGTTTTATTGAGTTTTTCTATCATTTTTTGAATCTCTATTTTATTGATTTCCCTTTTGATCTTTATGATTTCCTTCCTTCTGCTGACTTTAGGTCTTTTTTGTTCTTCTTTTTCTAATTCATTTAGGTGGTGGGTTGTCAATTTGAGATCTTTCTCTTTTTTTGAGGAAGGTGTGTATTGCTCTGAATTTCTCTCTGAGTTCTGCTTTGGTGTCACCCCATAAATTCTGAGAGGGTGTGCTTTCATTATCATTTGTCTTGAGATATTGTTTAATTTCCCTTTTGACTTCCTCATTGACCCATTGGGTTTCTTTGTAGCATGTTGTTTAGTCTCCATGTAGTAGTTTTTTTCTCATTTCTTTTCCTGTGGTTGATTTCTAGTTTCATGACATTGTGGTCTGAGAAGATCCATGAAATAAGTTCTATGCTCCTAAATTTGTTGAGGTTAGCTTTGTGCCCCAATATGTGATCAATTCTTGAGAATGTTCCATGTGCACTTGAGAAGCATGTGTATTATGATTTTTTTGGATGTAGTGTCCTGAAGATGTCAATTAAGTCTAATTTTTATATTGTTTCCTTTAGGATCTCTGTTGCTTTATTGGTTTTCTCTCTAGAGGATCTGTCCATTGATGTAAGTGATGTGTTTAAATGTTCTATGATGATTGTATTCCCATCAATTTCTCCTTTTATATCTGTTAATATTTGTTGTATGTATCTGGGTGTGCCTATATTTGGGGCATATATGTTGATGGTAGTAATATCCTCTTCTTGAATGGATCTTTTAATCATTAAATAGTGTCCTTCATTGTCTTTCTTTATGGCCTTCATTTTAAAGTCTGTTTTGTCTGATATGAGTATTGCAACTCCTGCTTTCCTCTCTTGTCCACTGGCATGAAATATTTTATCCCACCCCCTCTCTTTTGATTTATGTGTCTTTTGTCCTAAGGTGAGTTTCTTGTAGGCAGCAGGTTGAAAGTTTTTGCTTTTTATCCAATCAGCCGCTCTGTGCCTTTTGATTGGAGCATTCAATCCATTGACATTTAAGGAGATAATTGCTAGATGATTATTTATTGCCATTTTAAACCTTGTTTTCTAGTTGATTCTATAATCCTCCATTCTTCCTTTCTTTTTTTGGTTGGATGGTCTCCAATTATTTTCTGCTTGAGTGTTTTTCTTTTCATTTTTTGCTAATGTAGTGTTAGGTTTTGATTTGTGGTTTCCCTGTTATTTAAGTATGTTAACCCCTTCCTATAACTGTGTTTTAGCCTGATGGTCCTGTAGGTTCAAACACTTCATTACCATACTAAAATTAAAGAAATAGAAAATTAAAAAAAGAATCTATTTATTTCCTTACTTCCCTTTCCCACATTTTATGATTTTGATGTCTCTTTTTTTCTTTTTAATTTCATTTTGTTTTAAACATCTTCATGATTAAATCTGTATGCTGGCTGATTTGAGTGACTGCTCTCTGATTGTGGTTTCCTCCATCTTAGATCTTCTACTTTTTTTTTAATTTAGAGAAGCCCTTTCAATATTTCTTTTATAATGGGTTTTGTATTGCTGTATTCTCTTAGCTTTTGTTTGTTGGAAAAATTATTTTTATTTCCCCTTCTGTTTTAAATGATATTCTTTCTGGATAGAGTATTCTAGGTTGCACATTTTTTTTTCCTTTCAGTGCTTTAAGTATCTCCTGTCATTCCCTTCTGGTCTGTAGATTTTCTGTAGAGAAATCAGCTGATAACCTTATGGGGGTTCCTTTATAATTGACATTTTTCTTTTCACTTGCTGCCTTTAGGATCCTCTCTTTATCATCAGCTTTTTCCATTTTTATTATAATGTGTCTAGGTGTACATCTATTTGGGTTCAACTTGTTTGCAGCCCTATGTGATTCCTATATCTTGAACTCAGTATCCTTTAGATTTGGGAAGATTCCAGTGATAATTTCTTCAAATATATTTTCAATCCCCTTTTCTTTTTCTTCTCCTTCTAGAATTCCTATTATGCATAGATTAGACTCATTTATAATATCCCATGGGTATCTTATATTGCTTTCATGTTTTTTTTTTTCATTTTGTTTTCTGTCTGCTGTCCTTTTGGGTGATTTCCATTATTCTATCTTCCACATCACTAATTCATTCTTCTGCATTATTCATTATAGCTTTTCCTGCCCTTAGCTCAGTTTGTACCTCTGCAAATGAACTTTCTAGTTTTTCTTGGCTCCTTTTCATATTTTCTATTTCCCTTCTGAGGGAGTCTGCCTTACTGTTCATATCATCTCTTAATTCCTTCAGTATTTTCAATATCTCCCTTTTGAACTCAAAGTCTGTCAGACTGCACAGCTCTGTTTCATTATTGACTGCTTTAGGTGAGTACTCCTGTTGGTTTAACTGGTAATGGCTTCTGAGCTTCTTCATTTTGCTTATTTTCTTTTTTGTGGTGGAGGTGCTTTTCCTGTGGCTGTGCAGGGTTTGCTCTGGCACTGTTGTGGAGTGTTTCCCAAGGGCTGGTGCAGTTAGCCAGTCTTCTTTGAGGCAGCAGAGCAGACAGGGCTGTACAGGACACTGGGAGGCAAAGGAGTGCTTCCCCAGGACAGACGGAACTGGCAGGTCTGCCATGAGATGGGGACAGCCTTCCTGTGCCCGGGCAAGTCTTGCTTCAGTGCTTCTGGGTCTCAGAGCTCTTCCAGAGGTTGGGCAGTGTTGGGCAGTTGCTCAGCAGGAGTGCAGCACCTCCCAAAGTTGGTAGTGGCTAGCCAGGCCACTGTGAGACAAAGGAGTGATTCTCCAGTACAGACAGGACTGGCAGGGCTGCCCCACGATGGAGGCAGACTTCCAATGGCTGAGAGGAGCTTTCCCTGATGTTTCTGGGCTGTAGAGCTCTTCCAAGGTGCAGCCAGTGCTGGGAAGCTTCTCTGTGGGAGCCATTTTCATTTTAATCATCAACTTACACCTCCTCATCTTTTGTTTGACTACCTGGGCTTTGGCCTCTGGAGATGGGTGGGAATAAGTTGTGTTCCTTATATTCACTGTCTTTGGTTAATTACTTCCCACTGAATTTCTGATTCTGGTTTTGTACCATATGTATCTACCTCACTGACATCATTCCTGAGATACCACATGTGGAGGGCAGGCTGCTAGCAAGGGCAGTGATGTTACTGTCATTGTTAGTCACAGGTGATGAAATGTGAACATGGGACACAAGATGTGGTGACAAATCTCTGGGTGACATGTTTACTGCTCTGGTCCTCATGTGCCTTTTCAATTGTGGGGATTTTTAGTCCCTTTGAGTTTTTTTATTCTCCTTTATAAGATATAGATAATACCCCTACCTGATAGGATTGTTGAAGAGACCTAAGTCTGGAACTCGTGTGTCAGTTTCATCGTGAATCATGATGTGCACTTAAGATGTGGAATTCAAATCACCTGTGAGATGGTGTGGAGGGAAAATGTGATCAGTCTGTGGTAGCCATGTTTGTTTAGGGTCATGAGTTAAAATATAAGATCCTACTGGAGTCTACAAGTTTCTCCCCTCTTTACTCTTGATGAGATATTCAGGAATTTACAAACTTCCACCTCCAGCTTCTCCACTGGATCGAATTGGTTAATGATAGTGTTTACTGTATAAATTGGTTATGAGAATTAAGTTTGATAATGATGATATGATATTTGGATCAGGATTGACCCAATAAGTACTTAATAAATATGATCTGTTGTTATTATTATTTCAGATTTTTAATGATACCGTATTGTTTTTGTGGTCCTGGTCACTGCCTGCATTTGTGCTTATAGATTGTGAGTTGTCTATGTACAAAGTCATTCTCATCATCATCACCCTTATCATCAGCCTCAAGACCACACTGGAAAGGTTTGGACCTCTCAGAACTACCAGTGGCAGTGTGTGTGTTTTGGCATTTGGAAACCAAGTGTAAACTGGGTCAAATAAGTTAATCACAGAGTTCCCATCATGGCACAATAGTTAATGAATCCAACTAGGAACTATGAGGTTGTGGGTTCGATCCCTGGCCTTGCTCAATGGTTAAGGATCCAGCGTTGCTGTGGGCTGTGGTGTGAGTCACAGACATGGCTCAGATCCTACATTGTTATGGCTCTGGTGGAGGCTGGTGGCTATAGCTCTGATTGGACCCCTAGGCTGGGAACCTCCATATGCTGCTGGTGGCTCAAGAAAAGGCAAAAAGTAAAAAAAAAAGTTAATCATAAGAGCCTCCAACTTCTTAAGTATACCATAGGAATAAATAACTATCTTAGAGAGTTATCTGTTAGATCAAATCTTAAGAAAAAGAAAGGATGTGAATGAGTATAACAAACTTTAAGTGGAAGTAGAGGAGTAAATTAGTGGTGTTGACATGGTGTGGTGGCTGAGTGAAATTCTGGGAATCATGCTTTTTTTTTTCCAGTGGACTAAGAGTGAATTATGCTCTGTGATTGCACATATGCTATGTCCTGGTCACTGATGGGGCTCGTGGAAGTGTGATCTGAGACCCGTCCCTCATTCTGCCTTCTACCTGCACCTTCAAGGATGTGATGAACCCCAGAATAGCTGCCCTTCATGATGATCAGAAGATCCAGAAAATGTATGGCAGAGAGGGATGTAGAAAAGAAGGCAAAAATGAAAAGGAAGAGGGTCTATGGGCTGTGAATGTGTGCATGTGTGTGTGTGTGTGTGCCTGCACTTGCTTGGCCTCAGGTAGACTCTGCTCCCTGTCCCCATTTCCACCTGGCCTCAGGTAGAATCTGCTCCCTGTTACCTTTACTGTGCCACTATCCTCACCTGGAGGTGCTGTCCTACCTCAGTCTGTGACACTTGCATGACAGAGCTTTGGTTCACTGTGCTCTTGTCTCTCCAGGAAGACATGGCTGGAGTCACAGACTCCTTCCTTGTGTGTGGGACACAGAGATACTGAAGACTCAGGTCACTGGTGATGCCCCAGGCTCAGGAGCCAGGAGGAGCTGCTGACTTTTCACAGGCAGTGTATACTGGGACCCTTTACCAGACCTGCTAGTTAGAGACCAGATTCGACAATCATCCAACATGTCAGCTGTCCTCTCTGGATGTTGTTTCCCTGTGTCCCAGCAACATCCATGATAATTCCATTCAGATGGACCAGGCTAGTCTTCATTGACACACCCTGGTTTCTCCTCTGGGTGAGGAGCAGCTGTGATCCATCCTCCCAGCCTTAACCCATCCTCCCAGTCTTAACCCTGAACAGGTGCACACTCCATTCATGCTTCCTCATTAGGACCTGGTCCTTGTGGGTGAAATACATTATCTCCCAAGAAATAAATAAAAAATATAGAGAAACTAGATCTGAGGTCACAATCATCAATTTAAAATACCTTGTAGAAGAGGAATTTTTTTTTGTCTTTTTGCTATTTCTTGGGCCGCTGCCGTGGCATATGGAGGTTCACAGGCTAGGGTTCAAATTGGAGCTGTAGCCGCCGGCCTATGCCAGAGCCACAGCAACACGGGATCCCAGCCACGTCTGCAACCTACACCACAGCTCACGGCAATGCCGGATCATTAACCCACTGAGCAAGGGCAGGGACCGAACCCGCAACCTCATGGTTCCTAGTCGGATTCGTTAACCACTGTGCCACCACGGGAACTCCAAGGAAACATTTTTGTTTAGCTATCTCAGAGAACAGAGATATGAAAAATACTTAGATTCTGTATTGGAAGAGGGTGCCTAATAATTTATAAAAAATAAATTTATTTCTGGATAAGTTCATTTGTTGTTGTTTAAGTGTATGCTACATATAAAAGAGTGATTGAAACATTAAGTTCTGTTAATGCATAAAATAAATGCCTATTCTCCCATCACTCAGCTTAAATAGTATATGGGTCAATCCTTGATTGATTGATTGATTGATTTATCCAAGGTAGGTGGTTTAAATTTTTTTAAATTTTTTTTAATTGAAAATATTTAATGCAATATTTAAAGCTTACTTTTCACTTACAGTTATTACAAAATATTGCTTATATTCTCTATGCTGTACAATACATCCTCGAACCTTTCTTACACATGAAAGTTTGTACCTTCCACCCCCCACCTTAACACTACCCTCGTACCCCATCCTTCCTGTAACCCCCAGTTTGTTCTCTGTATTTTTGTTAGTTTCTTTTTTGCTTTCTTCACCTGTTGTATTTTTTAGATTCCACATATGTGATATCGTACAGTGTTTGTCTTCCTCTGTCTGACATAGTTCTCTTAGCATAATGCTCAAGAAATTATTAGAAACCAATCACCTGTGTATGACTTCTCAGGTTTAGAAGGAGAATTTTATTACCAGCAGGGCTGAACCATTTGCATATCTGGTTAGTCATTCCTCTTCTTTCCTCAAAGTAAAATAATTCTTACTGTCTTACAAACATTTTATTTTAGTTTTTGCCTGTTTTTAAAGGTTATATTAGTGCCCTCAGACATTCTGTATTCTTTGTTCTGGCTCTTTTGTTCAGTCTTACTATTGCAAGGTCATCTAGGTAGCTGTATAGAGTGTTAATTTGTTCATTTCTATAGCTGAAAGTTGCCCCATCATATACTGACCTCGCTCTTTACTCATGCAATCTATTCTTGATTGAATGATTGGTGTTTGGTTATTAGGAATCATGCTGTGACAGTTTGGTTATTAGGAATCATGCTGTGACAGTTTGGTTATTAGGAATCATGCTGTGACAGTCATTCCTGTGTATAATTTTTGGTGCAAACATGCTTTTGTTTCTCTTTCCTACATGCCTAGGAGTGGAATTTCTTTCTTTCTTTTTTTTTTTTTTTTTTTTTTTTTTAGCTTCTTAGGGCTACACCTGTGGCATATGGAGGTTCCCAGGCTAGGCGGTCCAATAGGAGCTACAGCTGCTGGCCTAAGCCAGAGCCACAGCAATGAGGGATTTGAGCCACATCTGTGACATACACCACAGCTCATGGCACTGCCAGATCCTTAACCCACTGAGTGAGGCCAGGGACTGAACCTGTAACCTCATGGTTCCTAGGTGGATTCATTTATGCTGCTCCACAATGGGAATTCCTAGGAGTGGAATTTCTTGGCTTTAGAATGTCCACATTTCCAATTTTAGTCCACAATATCAAATTGCCTTCCAAAGATATTGTACCAAGTTGCACTTCCAACAGCAACGTGTGGAGGTGTGGTTGTAGCTTATTATTATAACACTTGGTGGTGTCAGCCTTTTTCATTGAAGTCATTTGGTGTGTGTATGTTGGAGGAGCATCTCCTGGTGGTTTGATTTTGTATTTCAGGGATTAATAATGAGATTGAATACCTTTTAAATACTTATGAGCATTTTCATTTCCTAATTTTGAACCACTTGTCTAAATTTTTTTTATTTTTCTGTTTAGTTGTCTGTTATATTCCAAATTATTTACAAAACTATTTAAATATATTTAAATATTCTAGATAGCAGTCCTTTGTGCATTGTATGTTTTACATTTTCTCTGTTTTTGTGGTTTGTCTCTTCAATCCTGTTACAGTCTTGTTTGCTGAATAAATATTTAACATTTTAATTGGCTGACTTCAATACATCCCTTTCTTCTTAATGCCTTACTTCCATCTGGCTTATGAAGACCATTCTTCCCTGAATTCAGGAAGGTATTTTTCAGCATTTTCTTCTAAAAACTTTATAATTTTGCTTTTCAAAATTAGTGCTTTAGTATACCTATATTAATTTTTGTGTATGTTGTGAAGTTATGGCAGGGCTGTCCATTTTTTTAATTATTTTTGATTGCATCAAGGCACTTAATTATTTAAATGGTTTCATGGACAGACTCCCTTGGATTGCAGCAGTATGGAACTGTCAGCTGTGAATAAAATGCAGTTTTGTTTCTTTTCTTAGAGAATTTATATCTTTTATTTATTTTTCTTATCATACTGCAAAGAATGTGGCCTCAAGTACAATATGAGATAGTTGTGGTGAGAGACAGTATTTTATCTTGTTCCTCAGGGGATAGGAAATAATTAAGTGTATAACCATTCCATATTATCTCTGCTGTATGTTTGAAAATAGAGCTCCTTTGTTCAGATGAAGAAAATTTTCTTCTATGTCCATTTGCTAACAGACTTTAAATGAGCATATGCTGAATTATATCAAATTTTTTTCTTGCATCTCTTGAGATGTTATTCTTGCATCATGTAATTTTTGCCATTTTTAATTAGTACTGTGACTTACTTGGATTGATTTTTTAATGTTAAAACAACTTTGTGTTCATGGGAAAACTCAACTTGGTAACAATAGCATAGTTTCTCTGCATTGTAGTAATGGTCTCACTAATATTTTACTTTGAATCAGTGCATTTAATTAATGAGTGATATCATCCTGTTCATGTACCCCTTTTCAATGTTCTCCTTAGCTTTAGGTACCGAGGTTGTACCAATCTCCAAATGGGAATTGGTGTGTGCTCCTTTAATTTCTAGTCTCTGAAAGAGTTTTGCAAGCTAGAAATTCTTTCTTTCTTGAATGTTGTTAAAACTCACTATTGTAGCAAGGAGGGCCTGCAATTTTCTTTGAGGAAAGGTTTTTGGCTACTTATCCAATTTCCTCAATAGTTGTAGGTCTATTAAATTTTCTATATCTTACTAATTTTTGATGGGTTATATATTTCTTAGAAATGTGTATTATTTAATCTACATTTAAAATTTACTTGTATGACATTATTCATAACATCCCCTTTATTTTAATATCAGAGGTAATGTCTTTCTGTGTTAGAACCACGTTAATGATATGATTTTTTTCTAAACTCAAATGTGATTATATTAAAAATACAGTATTCTATAAGAAAATAAAAAAGTTGAGTATTTGTAAGAATTCTGCAAAGGGGAGGATTTTTAATTATTGCTCTAGCAAAAGGGGTTAAAAAGAAGCTGGCTAAATTTGATAATGAAAGAAAAACTTCCTTACATTAAAAAAATAGCACAAAATTAAGAAGTGAGCTTAACTTAGTTCACTTGGTAGTGTTAGGAACATTACCAAGGCAAAGAAGACCTAGCTATAATGTATTTAACAGAAAAAGGTCCATACAAATCAATAAAACTTCCCAGAAGATAACAGGCATTTGACATGAAAAAACAACTAATACGGGAATTATAAAAATTTGTTATCAAATCCAGGAAAATAGTCTCCTTACCAGTAATCAAAAAATAAATAAATAAATAAAACTAAATCAAGGAGATACCATTCTGGCAATCATATTAGTTACATTTAAGGGGAAATGTGAACATCAGAATTTGGAGAGGAAGCAGGCAAAAGGGCATTCTGGCAGTGTGGATAAGGAGCCTCCAGGATGTTCTGCTTAGACACTCTACTTTTGAAAATATTGAAAAGTGCAGATGATGACTATAAAAATCATTTCATTTCAGAGTCTTTCATTGCATTGCTATTTGTAGTAGAGAAAGCTTAGAAATGTCCTAAACATCCAACAATGGAGAACCATTGTATAATTCGTGGATCTTTTTTCTGGTGTAATTTCAGTTAATGATATGAAGACAATTCTTGATAAGATTAACAAAAATGTTACAGAATTGTATGTCTATTATTTTCTCAATGAAGTCAAGGACAAAACCCATTAGAGAAAGAGAAGGGAAATAGTGTATAATATTACCAGTGGTTATCTTTAATGGAGAGATGGTGAGTGTTTCCTTTTCTTCTTTTTCCTATTCGTATGTTTTGCAAATTTACTCTAAGGAGTATGTATTTTTCTGAAGTAAAGAAAAGTGAGATAAGCCAGAACTTAAAAACTAAAAAAAAATCACAAGCCTGTTCCAATAAATCATAATCACTCATTGTCGCAGTCTTAGCTATTGTTTGTTTGTTTTTTTTGTTATAGCCACACCTGCAGCATATGGAAGTTCCCAGGCTGTGGGGCAAATTGGGACCTGCAGCTGGGGCCTATGCCTCAGCCACAGAAATGCTGGATTCAGGCCACAGTTGAGGCCTATGCTGCAGCTTGTGGCAATGCTGGATCCTTACCCCACTGAGGCCAGCAAGGCCAGGGATAGAATTGCACCCTTACAGACACTGTGTTGGGTTCTTAACCTGCTGAGCCACATAAGGAACTCCCTGGTTTTTTCTTTTGGCTGCACTCAGGGCACATGAAAGTTCCTAGGCCAGGGATGGGATTTGAGCCAGAGCTGGGACTTATGCCATTGCTGTGGTCATGCTGGATCCTTAACCTATTGTGCCACAGGGGGGACTCCTCACAATCTTAGTTCTAATCCCAGTTGTGTGATTTTGGACAAGCCACAGATATATCTGTGCCTAGTTTCCTCTCCTAGAATTATCCTTGCTCACTTATTCCCAGAAAATTGTGCACCTTTTTGGTTCACCTTTCTCCCTGTGTAGCTTAATCTCTGTAAGTGAGGTATTTCTAAAGCTGGGCTTGAAATGGCCTCTGAAATGTGGACATTTGACCCTTTCAGATATATCCTCAACATTTCTTGTAGAGAATGGAAAGGTTACCTATAGACTGAGTTGATATTTGGGTTTCCTCCAAGAACCTACATTCTGTCTGATGTCATCTTTTGAGGATTCCCACTCTCTGGTTGGAATCTGCTTCATCATCAATACCCAGTAATCAAGTCATCCTACAGGGGTTGATGGCTAATCCTCATCCAGGCTGTAGCTCTTTCCTTGGCCAGTGGATCCTAACTCAGTCCTGCCAAGTCAGGCATTCTCCCTTTTTATAACCTGCTTGGAATGCTGAGAACCATCCTGCTTTGAATTTGAGGTCTTCAAAATAACAACAAAGATGTCTGAGAAGAAGGCATTTCACAGAGACTGAGCTTCTAATCTAGGAAAAGCCCTTTTACTGAGTAGAACTTTTCCACAGTTGCAGAATCTGCACAAAGCCTCCATCATGTCCCTGTTCCTCAGGCTGTAGATAAAGGGGTTCAGCATGGCGGTGACCAATGTATATATCACAGAGGCCACCATTCCAGTGTCTGCAGAGTAGGAGGAGGAGGGCTGGAAATACACCAGAAAGAGGGTCCCATAGAAGAGAGTGACAACTGTCAGGTGAGCGCTACAGGTAGAGAAGACTTTGTGCTTTCCCCCAGGAGAGGGGACCCTTAGGATGATGTGGATGATGTGGGCATGAGAGACCAGGACACAGGTGAGAGGGATCATGCCCGAGAGTATGGCTTCAGTTAACATGGGGACCTGAAAGATGTGGGTGTCTGAGCAGGCAAGTTTGAGGAGTGGGTGAAGATCACAGAAGAAGTGTGGGATGGAATGGGAGGCACAGAAGGAGAACTGAGACATGAGGAGAGTGGGTGAGAAGGCCAGGAGGTGGGCGCAGAGCCAGGATGTGGTGACCAGCAGTAGGCACCACTGGGGACACATGATCATGGTGCAGTGGAGAGGGAGGCAATGGCCATGTAGTGGTCATATGCCATCAGAGCCAGCAGGAAGTCATCCGGCAGGGCCGATGCCATGAAGAAGTACATTTGCACAAGTCACCCAGTGTAGGAGACGGTGTGGTGCTGCGTCTGGATGTTGACCAGCACCTTGGGGACAATGTGCAGGAGAAGCAGGTGTGGATGAAGGACAGGTTGGCCAAGAAGAAATGCATAGGGGAGTGGAGATTCTGGTCAGAACCTATTCCCAGAATGACGAGCACATTCCCCAGCATGGTGATCAGGTACATGGCCATGAAGAGCCCAAACAGGAGAGCCTGCTGGTCTGGGTGTTTAGAGAAGCCCAGAAGCAAGAAGTCAGAGGTGGTGGATTTGATTTCTGATTACCATTTAAAGTAGCAAAATTCATGGAAAATAGTGCTTAAATGCCTGTAGAATCCAAAAGTTGTATCATTCAAAGTTTTTTGTCTGTTTTCTGTGTTTTTTTCAAGGGTCACAGGGATGCTCTGATGTCTCTTTCTGGTGGGCATACAAACATGTATAGAGAGGAGAACTAAGTACAATGATTAGGAGACTTTTTGGGGGTGAACTACACTTAGCTTTCCACTCGGTAGTCATGTAGGCCTCACAGAGGAAGTTGAACTGGAGATTAGCCGGGAAGAGGATTCCTAAGTCTTCGTCCACACCTTCCTTTTTAAACAGGAAAGCTTCGTATTTCATAGGCTTGTGAAGTTTAAATACCTTGGGGGGATATGTATTTACTAGAAAATTCTTAAGATTATTTCCCTCTGTGTGTGTCTCTCTTGAGTGTCTCTCTCTGTGTGTGTACGTGTGTGTTGTTTGGGAGTAGAAAAGGGATGATCATTACATAGAATGGTCATAGTAGCCCTCAGATATTCTTGGCATGGTGGGATTATTTGTACTCTTTTTCTGTCAAAGATCCATCAAATGAGATAATGTGGAAAAGTTACTTTATAAACTCAAAGGTATTTTACAAACAAGCATTCCTACCATCATCACCATCATCATTATCAGCATCATCATCATCTTCATCACCATCACCAAGGTCAACATTATCGACCCCTCAGTCCTTAGGAATGCTGTCTTTGGTGTCCTATAGACTAGTTTGGAATCCATTCTGGCTGTGTTTCCTCTAAAACCTACACATCCTAGGACCCTCTTTTTCCTTCAGTTTCCTCATCTGTAAACTGCATGCATACTTTGTATACTTATTGTAGATAATCAGTGAGATGACATATTCAAAACACTCGCACAGAGTAGGTCTTCAATAAATTGTGATAATTGTTCCTAATATTGATAGAAGCAGTGGTAGAAAAAATGGAACCTGAGGTTCCTGCTGCACCAATAAGATACACCCTCATTTTTTAAATATATTTTGTGTAGAATTTTTTTTTAACTATCTCCAAGTCTCATTGTTCTCATCTAGAAGACGTGGACACAAACTTACCATATAGGACAATTGAAAGTTATCAAAATGCCAGAATCCATTAAATGTTTTACTCAGAACCTGGGTTACAAAATCCAAAATGACAGTTTCTGCATTTGTATGCATGGGAAGATGTGCACACCAACAGGCAGTGCCAGCCAGGCTCACGCCGTGATCTTTGACATGGTGGCAAAATACATCCTTCTTGATCTGACAGACCTTCATTTGCCACCATCCCCTTTGTGAGTTGTAACCTTGAGCAAGTTTTCTCAGTCTTTCTGACCTCAATTTCTGTATCTGTTCAAAGAGAATAATTAACAGACCATATGATCCAGCAATCCCACTCCTGGGCATATATCAGGACAAAACTTTCATTCAAAATGATACATGCACCCATATATTAATTGCAGGAATATTCACAATAGCCAATACATGGAAACAACCTAAATGTCCACTGACAGATGAATGGATACAAAGGATGTGGTACATAAACACAGTGGAATACTACTCAGCCATAAAAAAGAACAAAATAATGCCATCTGTAGCAACATGGCTGTGACTAGAGATATTCATACAAAGTGATAAAAGAGAGAGAAAGACAAATACCATATGATATCACTTATGTGTGTAATCTAAAATATGGCACAAATGATCCTATCTAAAATACAAGAACAGATCACAGACATGGAGAGCAGACTTGTGCTTGCAAAGGGGAAGAGGGGAGAAAGTGGGATGGATGGGGAGTTTGGGCTTGGTAGATACACACTATTATATTTAGAATGGATAAGCAATGAGGTCCTACTGTACAACACAGAGAGCTAAATCAAATCCCTTGGGGTGGAATATGATGAAAGATAGTATAAGAATAATATACATATATGTATGACTGGGTCACCCTGCTGTGCAGTTGAAATTGAAACAACATTGAAAATCAACTGTACTCTAAAAAATCAATACTTAACTCATGATCTTGTAAGGACTAAAACAGATAAGGATTGTATAGAACCATAATAATTACCGGTTTCTATCAAATGGTCATTAAATACCAGCTTCCCCTGATGTTACTGTTTTCTCTCTCTCTCTCTTTTTTTCTTGGTGAACTTAACAAAAGGATGATGCTTTCTGGGATAACCAGCTAGTCCTCTATGTTTACCTAGGACTGTCCTGCTTTCAAAATGGGGCAAATTGGACTTTTTCTTGTACACGGCCTGTGGGACTTGCAAGACTAAATTTATAGAATATCAACTACCGAGTAACAGATACTAAACTTTCAAGCTATAGAATTGTAAGAATCATTGTCACCAGTGTCATCATCATGAGCTTTAGGTGGCAATGGCTCTAACCTAGTAGTAACCATGACAAAGCACCCACTTTGACATGTAAGTCCCAGGTTTGAGTTCCAACTGTATCATCTTAGTCAAAGCACTTGAACTTAGCAGAACCCCAGTTGTAACATGAATCTAAATAAATCTATCTCAAATCATTCTGAGACTCCAGTTAAAAAGGATGATATTTATGACTGAGTCACTTTGCTGTACAGTAGAAATTGACAGAACAATGTAAATCAATTATAATAGAAAAATACAAACCTAACAATAAAAAGATGAAGCAAGGCTTGCTGAACTGTCCAGGAGCATGGAGATAGTTGCTCTCCTTGGGTGGTGGCATAGAAAGACTCTGAAAGCCCATCAGGATTGAGTGGGCTGTTAGTGAATTGTCCAGGCACAGTGTAGGGGTCCTGAGCACTGTTATAGCAGTTACAGTATCTCATCCCCTGCCATGGACTTGGGGACCACTGATCTGCACTGAATTCATATTGGACTCTCAGAAAGTTCACAAATATTAAATCATGGTCCTCCTTATGGTGGTATAACCAGGGTATATTTTTCTGAGAGTAATGAAGGGAATAGAAAGGAGAAAGGGATAGGGGTATTGGGTGTGTGTGTGTGTGTGTGTGTGTGTGTGTGTGTGTGTGTATTGACCTCCTGTCCCTAAAACTCAGGTCTTACCTGGAAATTCTTACCATCCTCAGATCTTGTCAAAATCACAAGGTGTTGGGTCTGTTTGGTTTACCTACCCTCACCTGTTTGGTTTGTCTACCCTTCTTTGTACAACTCACTAGCATCTCTGTTTTCTTCCTTCTCTCTAACAGCAGCACAGACCAAAGACCCAGGGCTTGGACAGTCAATTCAGGAACAGGAACCAGGAGGAGCTGTGGGCTTTTCACATGGAGTGTCTCCTGGGACCCAGCCCCTGATCTCCTAGTTAGAGATGAGTCAGGGCAAATGTCCAACCCCTCAGCTGTCCTCCCTGGGCCCTGGAGTTCCAAGCCTCAGTGGTGTCAGAGTGACCAGGTCTGGGAATCCTGACAGCACTTCTCTTGGTAACATTCCCCTGGGCAGGGGAGAGGGTGGCTCTATCTCCCTGAACCCTAACCAGCTATGGAGTAACATGTTAATCAGTCCCAGAGCCTCATAAAGGAAACCTCTCATCACCCAGCAATTAAATAACAATCAATGAGTTGAACAGATTTGTTAAAGGGTGGACCATACAACCATCATCTTCAAATTCCTACACTTTGACATTTAGAAAAAGTGAATAGGCTTGTTCGCCATGACTCCAGGGGGTAGAGATTAAAAGATCTGCCCAAGAAATAGGGGTACTGCTGCACACAAGGTTAGTTTATACTCTTACTTTATATTTTTAATTGTGAATTATATCATATACAAAAGAGTATAAAATATATAGGAATGGTTTTCTTACAGTTTTTCTCTATACCTAGCACCAAATTTGCACATATGGATAAATTAGGTATTGTTTATATTTCCTTCTTTTTGTCTGACATGAATGGAATCATTTAGCTTCTCTCCATCAGTGTTGTGTTTTGGGGGACATTCATTTGTATTAGTACTTGTAACTGCAGGTCATTCTTTCTCACTGCTGTCTAGTAAAGGGTCACTGTTGTACTTAATATCTTAAGGGCTATTCATTTTGGAATTCAGAATGTCTCTACTTTTAGAAAAAAATACTCTATATGTGTCATTATTTATGTGACAGCATCAGTAAGTTCTAGTATTTCATGTTGTAACCAAACACAGTAATATATTGGCAAGAAAATATGTAAATACTCATGTCAAGTGAAATCAATGCATTTTTAAAAATAGCCACATGTCACTTCAGGTCAGTTTTTGCCTACAAATGAGTTTTCTGAAACTCTATAAAATACCATCCATTGATTTTTGAATTTTGGAGACTGCAGTTAAGGGAGTATTACTTAAATTCCATTGTAGATTTTACGCTAATGCAGTTATTTATTCTAGTGTTGATGGCTGTGTGAGTTTCTTGACAGGTTTTTGCCATCCCCACACCCCCTGCCCCAGTTGTTTATTATCTCAAGTAGAATTCCTCCTACCCTCATTTAAAAATGAAAAAAATGACATTTTGAGTGAATGTGACATGGTCTTTTCCACAGTTTACTTTTTCTTAGAAAATAAATTTGTGAATTGGAGAAACTTTTATTTTTATTTATTTTATAATGTCAGATTTTGGATTTTTTGTGGGGGGCATGCCCACAGCATGAGGAATTTTTAGGCTAGGGACTGAGCTCATACCACAACAGTGATGACATTGGATCCTTTCCACTTGACCACCAGGGAACTCTTGGAGAAACTTTTAGACCACTATCCTTTAAAGAGGACATCTCCACAGTAACAATCATTTTTCATTCCTTTGTTCTATTACTGATATTTTAGTGATTTCCCAAGCTTTATTATTTCAAAAGAAATGTCTAGAGAACCAGGATTTAATCCTCCTTTCTTTTTATCAAGTTGTTAGAATGCTTTCATAGATGAGAGAATAAAACCACAGTGAATGAAGTCATTTGGTTCCATTTTGAACTGCTACATTAATGAACATTCATGAACCTTCTCCTGGTGTACTTATTCATGTTTCTCTATGGTTATCTGCTGAAGAATAGAAATGTTTGCAAGGTATTTGTTAATGCTTTAGTTTGGATCTTCTGAGAAGCAGGTGTCAAGGTGGGATTCAGTCTGTAAGAGATTCATGAGGAGGTTGGAGAAGAAACTGGGAAGCACCTTCAAATTCTGATGCAGAGACCTGTGGAAGAAAAGAGGGAAGAAAGAAAGAATGGGGTGGGAAGAGTCTCAGTCTACAGCCAGATACTAAGAAAATTTTAAGCAGGCCAATGTTTGGGGCAGTGAACCTGTATCAAAATGTTCCACCAGAGGTTCCTCTAACTCTCTGGAAATAAGCCTGTCTCAGTACCCCTATCATGCTTATTCATTGGCCAGGAGCAGCCTGTATAAACATGGCTTTTATACCGTGGACTTAACAAAAAAAAAGCACAACCTAAAAGTTGAGAGTTATGTTTCATTAAGTGAACATACTAAGGAGGCATACTCTCAGACAGCTCTGAGGGACTGTTCCAAAGAGGTAAGGAAGGAGCCAAAACATATGGGAGTTTTTTCCAAAAACATGAGAATTTGGTACATCAAAAGATTGCTGTAGGAGTTCCTGTTGTCGTTCAGCATGTTAAGGACCTGAGGTCTCTGTGAGGATGTGGATTGAATCTCTGGCCTTGATCACTTGGTGGGTTAAGGATCTGGTGTTGCCACAAGCTACTGCATAGGTCTCAGATGGGGCTTGGATCTGGTGTTGCCTTGACTGTGGTGTAGGCTGGTTACTGAAAGTAAGCATTGAATCCAAGACCATTTTTCTCCTTAGTTACTTCTGCACACCATGTCATCACTATCCATGGCTCTCCTAATAGAACATGGAAGCTCACTAAGTAATTGTAGCTTTTAGCTTTTTGGTGAGGCTGTCTTGTCTTTTTGTATCTTGCTTCAAGGCAGATCCTTGGAAAAAGCTCCTGGTCAGTCAAGATCCATTTAATAGTTTTTTTCTCCAGCTTAATTGAGATATAATGGACTTGAAGAATTATACATATTTATGGGGAGGGGAGAGGGGGTGGGAGGGACTGGGAGTTTGGGGTCATTAGACGCAAACTGTTACATTTAGAATGGATAACCAACAAGGTTCTACTCTACAGCACAGGGAACTCTATCCAGTCTCCTGGGGTAGACCACAGTGGAAAAGAATATAAAAAATGAATGTATGTGTATACACACACATATATATATGTGAATGACTGAGTCACTTTTCTGTACAACAGAAATTGGCACAACATTATAAATTATACTTTAAAAAAGAATTCTAGGAAGATGGCAGTGATTGCAGCTGGGCTGGGTGGATGGCTTGGGCTGGCATTTGGGCTGTGGCTGCTGCTGGCAACTGTGCTTCAAGCAGAGAGTGGATGTCACCTCCCTGGCAGCCCGAGGGTGAGTGGGAAGGACTGAACTGAGGAAGATGGAACATTCAGCCTGGTTTGGGAGCCACACTTGCAAAGGGTGGGAGAACTGGGCTTCCTCAGCGACTGCTGTGGCTGAAATGAACCACAGCTTAATCCTGGGGTTGTGCTTATCCTTTCCCACCCTGGGTTTCTAGCACTTCTTTCTCCTGACTTTAGAGTATCTTGAGTACAATCTGTAAGACACATGGTGAAAGAAAAGAGAAGCACAAAAGTTGGCAAAGAGATGAAGATTTTTTTTTTAATTGGCAAAAATGCAAGAAATTCCAATTCCTTATGACAAGCTCCCAGTCTTGGAGGAAAGTCCTCAAGTATTTGGCCCAGGGTACACTTCCTTTACATGTCTTTCTCTCAATTGTTGGTGGTCTCTGTGTGTCAATCTTAGCCTTTTCCTCTGTTCTCTGGCTTTCCTGTGCTGCCATTGAGTGCCCTTCAGTGTTGTCTGTGGTTTTAAAAAACATTGTTGCAACAAAAGGAGCTACTCTATTAAAAAAATAATCATACATATTTAAAGTGTACAACAAGGTGACTTGATATGCATATACTTTATGAAATCATTATCACAATCCCATTAATTAACACAGCTATTAACTCATATAGTTACCTTTTTTTTCTTGCTTTTTAGGGCCACACCTGGGGCCTATGGATGTTCCCAAGCTATTGGTCCAATCAGAGCTTCAGCTTCCGGCCTACATCACAGCCACAGCAATGTGTGATACAAGCTCTGTCTGTGACCTACACCATAACTCACTGTAATGCTGGATCCTTAACACACTGAGCGGGGTCAGGATTGAACCTACTTCCCATGGATGCTTGTTGGGTTCCTTACCAGTGAGCCACGATGGGAACTCCCACAGAGTTATCATTTTTGTTTTGTGGTGAAAATGATTAAGACTTACTCTTGTAGCATATTTCAAGCACTCAATACAGCAATAATCACCATGTTGTCCTTTAGATCCTCAGAGCTTATTCATCTTATAACTGAAAGCTTGTATTCATTTGAAGTTTCACCGTAGTTTAAGCCCTGATATTGGCTTTTGTTTTTGTAATGCAAATGCCTGACATAAACTCTGATTGTCTGAGCAGCCACTTCAAAACTGGCCATCTTGAATAAAGCCTGGCTCCCACATCTTCCAACCCCCACCCCAATAAAAGCAGAATCTCAGGCTCATGTGAGCTTCCTCTTCCCCCCTCTCTTCTCCCACTCTCTTCACCTCTTTCTACCCTTTACCTATGCCAGGGCCTTTCTAGAATCTGTGAGTAATAATGCTTTTTCCCAACGTTTTCTGACATGTGTTGCTGTAAGGTGTCTCACAGTCGTAATAAGGACCATGAGGGCTGTTCCAGCCACAATGAGTTATCAATGGATTATGGTTGACACAAAGCATTCACTTAATAATGCTGTGCATTTTCTTTTCCTCTTGAAGTAGCTTGCTATATTTTTTCATCCAATCTCCTCAGTCCCTCTGGACAAAGTTTTTTTTCCTCCCAATTTTTCTTCACATATCTCCTTCACATCTCATAGCCTTAGTTTGTATAGCAGAAGTTTGAAGTGCTGGACAGCATTCCTCATGGAATTTTTGTTTCAGTGAAATTATTTTCATTTATTGGAAATGAAGGTGGGATGGAGAGAGGAGTTAAGGAAGAAGGAGGCTCAGTGGAATTTTGTTATTTTGGATATTGTGGAGGCCTTTCCTGTACTCAATGGAATTCTTAAGAAACCCAACAATACAGATAAAAGCCTAAGGACCAATTAATTTATAATGAATTTCAGGAAGCATGTGGGCTGAAAGCAGTGGGAAAGATGTATCACAGTGTGACTATTTCCAACCCCATTATAGAACTTGGAATGTTCTTTGGGAAGGGACCATAGATACATTTTCAAATAACTTTGTTGAAATTTTTGTTGAAATTTTGATGAAGTTTTTGTTGAAATTTTGATGAAATTCATTGAGGACTTTCTATATGTAGGACCCTGTTCCAAATACCTAAAACATAACTAATATATATCCTAGAACACTTCCTATATCATTTAACATTCCTGTTGATTTGTTATAGCAAGCAGATAGCTAGGTGGCAGGAAAGCACTTATCCTGCAAACAGCAGAGGTCCATGGGCCAAGAAAAGCAGGAGCCTCCAGACTGACAGCAAACCACATATTTTGGGATGATTAGTGTCATGGAGGCAGACAAAGAAAGGTGGGGAATGGCCCAAATCTCAGAATCTGAATGTAACCTGTTGCTCTTTATTCCCTCATTAAAATAAAATGAAACTCGATGATAGAAGTGCCCATCATGGCCTGATGCCATGGCACTTCTTTTTATTCTTCTTCTATTTTTTTTTTTTGCTTTTTTTCAGGGCTGCACCCACAGCATATGGAAGTTCCCAGGCTAGAAACTATGGTAAATGGTATATCTGTGCTTCTGGTCCAAGCTGTATAATTTCAGACCTGGGGTGCTTAAGCTTAGGATAAGTAAATGTTCCAAAGTTAGCTAAGTGTAGAATGGTGGCCATGATGGTGGAGTAGGAGGATCCTGAGCTCACCTCCTCTCAAAGGAATGCCAAAATTACAACTATTTACAGAGCAGCCATTGGTGAGCGTCACCTGAAGACGAGCAGGGAAGACTTTCCACAGCTGAAGATATAAAAGAAGGAACCACAATGGGATGGGTTTGAAGGACAGAGACATTGTATAGTCAGGACCCACATCACTGAATAGGTGACCCTCTAATTAGAGGATAATCACAACTGCAGAGCTTCTGCCCAAGAAGCAACTCATCTGAGCCCCACATTGAGCTCCCAGCACAGGGGTCTGCACCAGCAAGATGAGACCTCAAAGCATCAGTCTGAAGTCGAGTCAGAACTGCATATGGGAGAACTGGTGGACTGTAGGAAACAGTGACTTTGTTATTAAAGGGTGCATGCCAAGTCTCACATGCCCCAAGTCCCAGCAGAGAGACAGTCATTTCAAAGGAGCCCATGTCAGACCCACCTGCTGATCTCAGAGAGCCTCTTGAAGAGGCAGGAGGTAGCTGGGTTTCCCTCTGTGGACATAGATGTGAGTGGCACCCATTTGGGGGAGCTCATCATATCCCAATAAAACTGATGTTGGCAAATAAATTTGGAGTTCTCCCTCTAGCTTATTAAGGCTGGGGGCTTACCTGCCCACCAGAGGGTCAACACCAGTCTCAGATCCCCTTATTAAGTCAGCACTTGCACCAGTCCCCCCAGGGCTTACAGCCAGGTGCTTGTGGACCTAGCCCTGCCTACCAGTGGGGCAGCATCCACCTCTTGAGGCAGGGCCTGGTAGCCAGCTAGGCCTTCTGGGGGCTGGCCTGCTTACCAGCACTGGCCCCAATAGTCAGCCCCACTCTGGCAGAAGGGCCCATGCAGCCCACATAAGAGGCACTCCTAGAGCATATAGCTCTGGTGGAGGGGAGTATACTGCGGGGCCCCCCTGGACATCTCTGAATAAGGTCACTTCTCCAAGATGAGGAAATATCATGACCTCCTTAATACATAGAAATTAACACAGTGAACTAGGCAAAAAGAGGAGACAGAGGAATATATTTCAGATGAAGGAAGAAGACAAAAACCCAGAAGAAGAACTAAGAAAATGGAGACAAGAAGTCCATTGGAGTTCAAGGCAATGATTATAAAAGTACTCAACAAACTTGGGAGAAGAATGGATGAAGAGGGTGAGAATTTTAACAAAGAGTGAGAAAGTATAAATAAGAACCAAGCAACATTGAAGACTAAATTTATGAATTTAAAAGAACGCTAGAAGGAATCAATAGTAGATTAGTTGATGCAAGGAATGGGTCAGCATACTGGAAGACAACATAGTGGAAATCACTGAAGCTGCACGGAAAAAAAGAAAAAAAATAATTTTAAAAAATGAGGGAAGTTTAAGGATCTCTGTGACAACATCAAGCAGTGTAACATTCACATTATATGGGTTTGAAAAGACAAAGGGAGAGAATTTATCTGAGGAGGTAATAGCCGTAAAGTTCCCTAACCTGGGAAAAGAAACAGACATCCAGGTCCAGGCAGCACAGAAAGTCCCAAAACAAGATAAGCCCAAAAATCATCATCAGAAGATACATCATAATTAAAATGGCAACATTTAGAGACTCCCACAGAGACCCCAAATGGCCAAAGAAACCCTGAGAAAGCAAATCTGGGTATTATGTTCCCTGATTTCAGACTATACTACAAAGCTGGAGTACTCAAAACAGCATGATACTGGCACAAAAACAGACACATAGATCAATGGAATTGAATAGAAAGCTGAGAAGTAAATCCACACACTTTGGTCAATTAATCTATGTTTAATCTATGATGCATGAGGCAAGGGTATGTAATGGAATAAAGACAAAGAAATGTTCTCTTCAATAAGCGGTGTTGGAGAAACCAGACAGCTATGTTTAAAAAAAAAAATGAGATTAGAACATTTACTCACACCATTTACAAAAATAAATTCAAAATGGACTAAAGACCTAAATAAAGACCTGAAACCATAAAATTCCTAGAAGAGAACATAGGCAGAGTACTCCTTGATATAAGTTGTAGTAATAATTTTTTTAGATATCTCTCCTGAGGCAAAATAAATGAAATGAAAATAAACATGTGGGACCTAGTTAAAGTTAATATATTTTACACAGTAAAGGATGTTAGTAACAAAATGAAAACCTATGGACAGGGAGAAAATATTTTTACATGATATGACCGATAAAAGGTTAATATCTAAAATACATAAACAACTCATACAGCTCAACATCAAAAAAGACAACCTGATTTATAAATGGACAGAAGACCTGAGTAGACAGTTTCTTAAAGAAGACATACAGATGGACAACAGGCACATGAAAAGATGCTCAACATCATTACTCATCAGAGAAGTGAAAATCAAAACTGCAATGAGATATCGCTTCCCACCTGTCAGAATGGCTATCATCAAAAATACTACAATTAAGAGTTCCTGTCGTGTCTCACTGGTAACAAACTCCACTAGTATCCATGAGAATGCAGCTTCAATCCCTTGCATTGCTCAGTGGGTTAAGGATGCAGCATTGCCATGAGTCATGGTGTAGGTTGCAGATGGGGCTTGGTTCCAGCATGGCTGAGACTGTGGCATAGGCCAGCCACTATAGGTCCAATTAGATCCCTAGCCTAGGAACTTCCATATGCCACAGATGTGGCCCTAAAAAGCCAAAAATACAAAAACAAAAACAAAAACAAAAAACAAAAACTACAAATAATAAATATCGACAAGGATTTGGAGAGAAAGAAGCCCTTCTACACTGTTGGCAGTAATGTAAATTGGAATGGCTACTATGAAGAACAGTATGGAGGTTTCCCCAAAAAATTAGAAGGAAGACTAATCCAGTTTTACACATGATCTAGCATTCCGCTTCTGAATATTTTTCAGAGGAAAACAAAAATGCTAATTTGAAAAGCTATATGCACCTTTTACAATCATTGCGGCATTATTTACCATAGCCAAGATATGGAAACAACCCAAGGGTCTATTGATAGATGAATAGATAAAGAAGGTGTGGTGTATGTATGTAATGGAATACTAATCAGCCATAAAACGGAATGAAGTCTTGCTATTTGTGACCACATGGATGGACCTAAAGGGCATTATGCTAAGTGACATAATCCAGAGAGAGAAAGAAAAGTATTGCATGTTTTCACTTATATGTGGAATCAAACAAAACAAAACAGAACAAAAAACACAACAAAACAAAGCCACACTCATAGATACAAAGAACAAACAGGTAGTTGCCAGAGGGTAGAAGTGAGTGAAAAGGGTGAGAGAGATGAAGAGGTACAAACTTCCAGTTATAAAATGAATACATCACAAGGGTGTAACGTACATTATGGGGAATATATTGAATATTATTGTAATAACTTTGTAAGGAGACAGATGGTCCCTGGACTTGATCCTTTTGGAATGCATAAAAATATTCAAATAATATGTTGTACAATTGAAAGTAACATAATATTGTAAGTCAACCTATTTAAATGAAAAAAGAATACAGTAAAAAACCCCACAGAGTTACCAACTGGTAGATTTGGAATTTTCATTTGACAGTCACAAAATTAGGGTGAGGTCATTTATTGTATCTATGATGCAGATGAGAAAAGTGAGGCTTAGACTGAATGACTTGGTCACAGTCACACCATTTGTGAGATTGAGTAGTAACTTGTTTCACTCAGATATTTAGGATCTTATTACTACGCAGGTACAGCAGCCTCCTGTGACCCAATTGTGAAGTGCCTCGGAGAAGTTATGAGCTGTTCTAAATGTCACAAGAGAATCCACTAGTCAGACACAAAGTGTTGGTACCTAAAATTAATAACTCCTGTGATGGGGACAGTGACCTTTTGAGGCTTTGTGTAAGCTGACCCACATAATGAACATTGAAAAAACATTACTAGAGAAGTTTTTCTTTGCTGTTTATTGGGAAACCTACTGTGCAACACTAATTATGAACGTGACACACATGAACAAGGGACTGCAAAGGAAAAAGAAAAGAAAGAAACTTAGTATAATACAGAAAGAAATCAATAACTGTGTCTCATTTTATTTTTTTTTACCAAAAAAGTACAATAATCTTATATTGCAGTTGTATTCTCTCCCTTACTGAGCTGTATTTAATATTTTTGGCCACACCCTCAGCATAAGGAAATACCCAGGCCAGGATCTGACCAGGGCCACAGCAGAGACTCCAGATACAGCAGTGACAATGCTGGAACCTTGACCCACTGAGCCACCAGCGAACTCCTGTAAGTAATCTTGAAGACAGTGGCCCTGATTGATTTATCTTTGCAATATGTTTGTAATTGAATGCAGTTCTTAGTATTTAGCACATGTTTCATGAGTCCTTATCGAATGAGTGAATCCTGAGATGTACCATACAGGGGTTCTACTATTCTGTCTTCCTCATCAGCTTGCGCAAGGCCTGCTTCATATCCTTATTCCTAAGGCTGTAGATAAAAGGGTTCAGCATGGGGGTAACTACTGTTTAGATAAAAGTGACCACACGATCTTTTGTCACTGAGTAGGTGGACCAAGGGCGGATATACACAGATATTATGGTTCCATAGAATAGTGACACAACTGTGAAGTGGGATCCACAGGTGGAGAAGACCTTGAACCTGCCTCTCCCGGAAGGGACCCACAGAACAGCATGGGCAATGTACACATAAGAGACAATGATGCAGAGGAAGGGGCTCATGATCACAAAGGAGCCCTCTGTGAAGGCCAAGAGCTCATTGACAGAGGTGTCCGAGCAGGAGAGCATCAGCAGTGGCTGGACATCACAGAAGAAGTGGTGGATGATGTTGGGCCCACAGAAGGAGAGGCGGGCCATGAGGATGGTGTGGGTGAGTGCGTGGAGGTGGGACACCAGCCAGGATGTGATCACAAGCAGGAGACAGCGCCTGGGGTCCATGGTTGTGGTGTAATGCAGTGGGTTGCAGATGGCCACATAGCGGTCAATGGCCATGACAGCCAGGAGGAAGCTGTCAGTGATTGCACAGGTCACAAAGAAATACATCTGTGTGAGGCACTGGGCAAAGGGGTCCTTCTTGCCCTTGCTCAGTATGTTTGCCAGCATCCTTGGCACAATGATGTTTGTAAAGCAGATGTCTACCAGGGCAAGTTTGGGGAGGAAGAAGTACATGGGGGTGTGGAGGTGAGCATCCCCCTGGATGGCTGCAATGATGACTGAGCTGCCAGCCATGTTGACCAGGTACATGGCCAGGAAGCTGGCAAAGAGCCACACCTGCTTTCGGGGGTCACTGGTCAGTCCCAGAAGGAGGAATTCAGTGATGTGAGTCTGGTTTCCTCTTGTCATTGCTCTCCTGCAAGTAGGAAACATGAAGGAATGTTAGGTGTGTGTCCTTGCCTGGAGTTTCCAGTTCTAAATTATTTCGAGTGCCTGGTCTAGTTGACAAGAGTATGGATTTCATTGTCACACAGATCTGACTTTCCATTCTGTCTCTGTCACTGTTTTACACTGAACATGAGTCCCCTTCTGAGCTTACATTTCCTTGATCCATAAAGACAGAAACTATGAAATTTACCTATTCTGTTTTAGCCAGGATTTCTTGCTTTCTGTTTTCCTAAAAATGAGTATCAGAATATCTTGGAGTTCCCATGGCAACTGGGTGAAATGAATCTGACTAGTATCCATGAGGACACAGGTTCGATCCTGGGCCTTGCTCAGTGGGTTAAGGATCTGGCATTGATGTGAGCTATGTTGTAGGTCACAGACGCAGCTCGCATCCTGTGTTGCTGTGGCTGTGGTGTAGGCTGTCAGCTATAGCTCCAATTAAACCCCTACCCTGGGAACCTCTATATGCCACAGTGCTGCCCTTGAAAAAACAAAAAACAAAACAAAACAAACAAACGAAAGAGTTGGTGTTCTTAGCTCTAGTCTTTTGGGGGAAAATTTTTGGGATGCATTTGGGAGTTTGGGTAACAATCTTGTCAGGAGTTCCATGAAACTGCAAAGTCTACAACCCTCCAGGAGGTGAAACTGTTTAAGCTGTATGATCTGAGGACAATACAGCATTCTGGAACTGTGTGGCAGAGGGCAGACCACTTTCTAGCAGCAGGAGAGCTTCTGCTTGGTTTGGTGAAACATTTTATTTTATGCAGGTTGATTGTATTAAGGATGGCACCAATGGAATTCTCACTGTGGTGCAGCAGGTTAAGTATCCAGCGTTTTCTCTGTGGTAGCATGGGTTTGATCCCCAGTCCAGTGAAGTGGGTTAGGGATCCAACTTTGCCACAGCTGCAGCTTGAGTTTGATTCCCAGCCTGGGAACTTCCTTATGCCTTGAATGTGGCTAAAAAAGAAAAAAAGAATGGCACCATGCAAGTAACAGGTGTATGTCCTGACAGTAGATTAGATTTGAGCTGAGTCCCAGGTGGTCATCTGAGCAGGAGAACTTAATAAGTGGTGCAGATATGCTGGCACATAACAGAGAGGACTAGATAACAAAGTTCTTGTCTTCAGGACCTGGATTCTTAACCTGGAAATGGGCACAGAGAAGCAAGACACAGAGAGAACAAAGCAGGACCCCTGTCTAGAAGGAACTGTCACTCTGCTCAGCAATTTATAAAGGCAGAGACTCAGCTGCCATGGAATGTGATCAGAAATCAATGACCTGCTGTAACAGCAGACTGAGGTAATCAATGGGCATGACATTTCAGTTAAGCATGATGAATAAACTCTGGGGATTTGCTGTGCAGCACTGTACCTGTAGTCAATAATACACTTAAATCTTTGTTAGGAGAGTAGATCTCACATTAGGTATTCCTACCACAATAAAATAAAATTATGTTGTAATTGCAGAACCTACTGAGTCAAGCCTAGTGGTCAGGATTGAGGGCTCTGAGATTAGTCCAGAATTTGAGTCCTAGGCTCCCTAATTCTTGGCAGAGTGATTTAAGTGTGCTGCTTAAGCATTATATCTTTGTTTTCTTATTTACAAAGATAAGAATTAAAGAGTATCTGCTTCCAACTAGTTATAAGGGGAGTTCCAGCTGTGGCACAGTGGGTTAAGAATCTGATGGCAGTGGCTCAGGGCACTGTGGAGATGTGGGTTTGATCCCTCAGCCTGGTGCAGTGGATGAAAGGATCCAACATTGTTGAGTAAATCACTGCTGCGGCTTGGATTCAGTCTCTGGCCCAGGAACTTCCATATGCTGGGAGTGCAGCCATAAAAAAAGCAGTTAGGATTGTAATAATATGCATGCAAATCAGTTAGTAATTTAGGTGGCACAGAATAAGCTTCTGATAAATGTCAACTTTAATTATTTCTGCTCTTTAACAACATTAATTAACAAATTTGTGTATATAACCTTTAGGAAACTGGCACATAATAGATGTTCAGACAGTGCCTGAAGAAATGTGTATAGACCTGAATAATCTCAGAGCCAGAAGAAAACTCAGAGATCATCCTTTCCAAACCATCACCCAGAGCAGGAACCCTAGAGTAGCCTTGACAGAGGTCATCTGGCTTGAATACATCTAGACAGAGAGAACTCACTGCCTTCTAACTTCATGGAATCCCAAGGACCCACAATATATGTATTTTTTGTCTTTTTGTCTTTTCTCTGGCCATACCCATGGCATACGGATGTTCCCAGGCTAAGGGTCTAATCAGAGCTGTAGCTACCAGCCTACACCACAGTCATAGCAACACCAGATCTGAACCACTTCTGTGACCTACTCCACAGCTCATGGCAACACCAGATCCTTAACCCACTGAACAAGGCCAGGGATGGAACCTGCAACCTCATGGTTCCTAGTCGGATTCATTAACCACTGAGCCACGATGGGTACTCTCACATCTATATTTTTGATGTTAAAGCCAGCAGTCAAGAAATCTAAACCTCATGCTTCCAATAGCCTTCCTTTTTGTGTTTTTTAATATTTCCAAAATTATAGTTGATTTACCACATTGTGCCAATTTATGCTGTGCAGCAAAGTGACCTAGTCATACAAATATATGTATTCTTTTTCTTATATTATCTTCCATCATGGCCTCTCCCAAGAGAAGAGATATAGTTCCCTGTGCTAATCACTAGGAATTCATTTCTTATCCATTCTGAACCAATAGACTTTCTTAACTGTCTTCAGTTATAACAAATGACCACAATTTTGCTTTTCTCCTTCCTGTGGAATTATTGATTTGTTAAGCAATCAGCAAGCACTCCCTGAGTGCCAGCAGTCATGAGAGGTCCTGGGGACACAGAGGTGAGGAGACACCAAGTCATTGACCACATATTCCTGAGCCTTCACTTTTCCATGTCATCTGTCTCCTGCCTTCACTGTCACCTGTACCCCTGCCCCCAGGACACAGCTTCAAATCTTCCTATATCTCTTGTCCCATTCTTCCTCTAACCCATGGTTGACACTCCTGTGTGACGGACATGTCACTGGTGAGGTATCGTGTGAATAGCAAGACCTAGAAGTCCAAGAATTCATCCTTTTTATCCAAAAATATTCTTCCTTCATTGGTCTTATAGATTTTGTTTCAAAGGAAAGTTTTTAAGACAAGCTTTCAGCGCTACAGAAAATTTCTAAACCTAAGTTCCGATCTAGATCATGTATTTGCAGAGGGTCAGGTGAAATGTCAAGGAGGAGGTATTGGAGACATTCTGGGGTGACAGACGCTGGACTTTTACCCCTCAGCATCCTCAAGCTACACTCTTCCTCTGAAAGGGTTGATCCCTTTGGAGTTTCACCCACTCAGAGCCAAACCTCCCTCCCTTTTGTGAATGGAGAAGGGAAAGAAGATGTGAGGAGGAGTTTGAAGCCTTCAGGGAAATACAGGAGGCAGGGTGTGAAGGATGAGATAACCCCACTTTTAGCCCAACCCTGGCATTTAGTTCTGCATGTAACTGGACCACTAGTTTTCCTTCTTGGTAAGAATGAATGTATCAGATAGGAAAGTGTGAAAGTTTCTCACACTCCAGGTTAGAAATACTCTAGGTATAGAGTTGAGGATACCAGCTACTTACTCAGGTAAGTGATGGTGACAGCCAGGGTCTCCTTCTCCTCAGCCTTATTGGCCTGGTGTCTAGAGGACTGGAGGGCTTGGGGCATAGAGGGAATGTTCAGAGCAGGCCAAGGAAAGGAAAAAGCCCCAGATTCCCAAGGCAGGTGTCAAGACCTGCAGTATTGAGTGCCTGTGATTTTTGTCTCAGCCTAGAAATAAGGTTATCAATTCCTGAAGTGGCCACTTTTCTTCTCCCTCCTGAGAGGCGACCCCTCCATGGAGCCCCTGGCACTGGAACATGAGCTGTCCATCTATCCACAGATATCCACCACCTGTCACCTTCAGGCTCTGTCAGGTGTTGATGGATTGGGTGGGGGCTTGGAAGTACCTGACTGTCCTGCATATGGCTTCATACCAAGGAGACAGGAAGCCTCCCCAGGTACCAAGCCCACGGAACTCATTAAACACCTTGCTTGGAGAAAAGTAGAAACCTCTCTTTAGATGCAGTTCCCTGGTGGTGTAGAGGTTAGGATTCGGCACTTTCACCACTGTGGCCCAGGTCCAATTCCTGATCTGGGAACTGGGACCTCTCAGTAGAGACCAAGGAAACCCAGGCTACCATAGCATTGGTTTTCTTAGAATCCTAGATGATTAGTCCTTTTTAGTTTAGTGATTTCTAAAGAGACAGAGGCAAATGCGTAGATAAAGCCTGGGGTCTCTCCCAAGTGGTGGGGGAGAATGTAGAGTCAAGAGAATAGTCCAGGTCTTCACATAAAGGTTCTGTGGTGAAACTTAAAAAAGATTCTTTGTTGATTATTTGGTACTTATATAGCCACACCTCTCAACCCATCTATTAAAAGAAAACTAATTTAAAAAACTACACGACATAATTTTTACCATTTTAACCATTTTCAAATGTATAGTTCAGTGGCCTTAAGTACACAGATGGATATATACATTTTCTTTCATATCTCAACTTGGAGAACAGTACTGAAATATTCCATTGCATATGGCGGGGATGGTTGGGGTAGCAGAGGGGGACTCAAGTGGCTGATCAGGAAATGCAAATACATTTGGGGCAAAATCTAGTGAAATCTGCAGGGGGTCTTGATGGCTGTGCCAGCCACGGATTTCTTCAGCAGAGAGAGCTGCTGGGGTCACTGGCAGAGCAGATCCCTGGGAACTGTAGTTTTTGTCCCTTTATGGCTGATACTGCAAGTCTCAATTTTTCTTCCTTCTTCCTAGAAATCTCTATATGTCTCACCTTTGCAGGTCTCTGGGTTGGGTGAAGCTGGGCCCTCACCTGGTGTCCCCAAAGCCTAGGGAAGCTAGTTGCTCACTTACCACTCTTTTTTTCCTGAGAGGGGAACTCCTTCCTGCTGGGGAGTTCCCCTTGGCACCAAGCAGTGCCAGCCTGGAGTATGGGCTGATGCAAGCAAAATGAAGCTGTTTGTCCTTCCCTTTTTGTGCTTTAATTCTCAAGGGTGTATTTTTCGACATTGTGTTATTGAAGTACCCCCATCCTTCTCTCTCTCTTTTTGGCTGCACCCATGGCACATGAAAGTTCCCAGGCCAGGGATTGAACCCATGCCAGAGTGGCTTCAGTGAATATGCTAGATCCTTAACCCCCTGAGCTGTAAGAGAACTCCTGAAGTCTCTTAAGTAGATTCGGGAGCTCTCCCAGAGCTGTTTTTGTTGGTGGAGAGCTGTCTAGTTGCTCATCTTTGTGGGTGAGGGGTAGATGCTGGGATCTGCTTCTCCACCATCTTGGTGACATCACTCCATTTAGTACTAGTTCTACAGGTAAATATGTGCTTGCTGTTTATCACCTGTTCTTAAGTTGCTGTCTGTTGAGTCATCTTTATTTCTGAAACTTGTGTTGTATTAGGTTCCTCAGAAGAACTTGAATAGTGAAAGAGGTTTTCATACTGAAAGTAATTTTGATGGGACATGAAACCTTAGCTCATATATTCTTTCTTATCTCCATGTTTTTGTGTAATTAGCTCTTGTTTCATAAGATTTTCAAATATAGGGTCTTGTACTTTCTGAGGTATCTGGTTCTGTTCCTCTGCTCTACTTTTATTTAGACCTTCTTTTTTTTCCCCTGGTATTATTATTTTTTAAAAATTGTGTTTTAAACTTATGTTTACAAAAGGGGAAATGTGGTGGGGGGTTAAAAGGGGTGGAGATTGATATATACATATTCTTTTTTCATTTATTTTTTTTCTTGTTTTATTATTTAATTTTTTTCCACTGTACAGCATGGGGACCATATTCCTCTTACATGTATACATTTTACCCCACCCTTTGTTCTGTTGCAATATAAATATCAAGGCATAATTCTCAATATATTCTTATATATAAAATAGATGGGGAACAAGGGCCTACTGTATATCACAGGGAAAGTTACTTTATGGGAAAAGAATAATGTATATGGGAAAAGAATCTGAAAAGGAATGGATATATGTACAATTGATTTAGCATGCTCTATGCCTGAATTTAACACAACTTTGTAAGGTAACTACATTCCGATAAAATTAAAAAAAATTGTGGTTAGTAAACATGTAACATGAGATCTCCCTTCTTATATATTCAATTGTAGGGTACAGTATTAATGATAAGCATGATTGTTGTACAGCAAGTGTCTAGTGTTATATGACAAACTCTTTACCAATTGAACAGCAATTCCCCATTTCCCCTCCTCCTATCCCCTGGGGACAATCATTCTAGTTTCTGTTTCTATGAATGTGCCTGTTTCAGCTACTTCACATTAATGGAGTCATGCAATATTTGTCCTTCTGTCACTGGCTTATTTCACGTAGCATGACATCTTCCATGTTTGCCATGGGGTCATATATTCCAGAATTTCCTTGTTTTTTAATGGCTGAGTAGTATTTCATTGTAGGTATACAGCATATTTTCTTTACCCATTCATTAATGGATAATTAGGTTGTTTGCCTACATTGGACATTGTGAAAACTTCTGCATCAACATGGAATTGCAAATATATCATTGAGATCCTGATTTCAATTCTTTTGGACTAATACCGAGAGGTTGGATTGTTGGATAATGTGGTAGTTCTGTTTTTAAGACTTTGAGGAAACTCCACCCTGTTTTCCATAGTGTCTGTTTCATTTTGCAATCCCATCAATAGTGTACAAGGGTTCCAGTTTCTCCACATCCTCATCAACATTTGTCATTTGTTTTGTTTTGCTTTGTTTATTGATAATGACCATTCTAACAGGTGTGAAGTGTTATCTCATGTTTATTTTAATTTGCATTTCCCTGATTGATTACTAACACTGAACATCTTTTCATATACTCATTGGCCATTTGTATGTCATCTTGAGAGAAACGTCTATTCAAGTCCTTTGCCCATTTAAAAATCTGATTATTTAGGTGCTTTATTGCTATTGAGTTGTAGGAGTTCCTTATATCTTTTGCAGATTAACATCATATCACATATACTTTTTCTGCAAATAGTTTCTCCTATTCCCTAAGCCTTTTTCACTCTGTTGTTTCATTTGCTTTGTAGAAAGTTTTTAGTGTGAGGTATTCCCACTTGCCTGTTTTTGATTTTGCTGTCTGTGTTTTTTGTGTCATATCCAAGAGATTATTGCCAGGGCTAATGTCAAGGAACTTTTCTTCCAGGAGTTTTATATTTTTGGTCAAATATGTAAATCTTTATCAATTTCAAAGTGATTTTTGTAAATGGTTTAAAATGAAGGTCCAAATTAGTTCTATTGCACATGGATATCCATTTTTCCCAACACCATTTATTGAAGAGACTTTACTATCTTCATTGTATATTCCTTTTTCTTTTTTCTTTTTTTTTTTTTTTTGACCAGACGTTCCTGGGCCAGGGATCAAACCTGAACCATAGCACCAATATAAGCCACATCAGTGACAATGCTGGATCCTTAACTGGCTGGACACCAGGGAATGCTTGATTATATTTCTTGATGCCTTTGAAAAATCCAACTAGTATCCATGAGGGTGTGGGTTTGATCCCTGACCTTGCTCAGTGGGTTAATGATCTGGTGTTGTGAGATGTGGTGTAGGTCACAGATGTGGTTGGCATCTGCTGGTTCTGTGACTTTGGTGTAGGCCAGCAGCTGTAGCTCTGACTCAACCCCTAGCCAGGGAAATATGCCACAGGTTCAACCCTAAAAGCAAAAATAAATAAAGAAAGAAAGAAAGAAAGAAAAGAAAAAGAAAAAGAAAAAAAAAAGAGAGCAAATTTGTTGATGGTATGCATTTGGTTTTATATCTGGATACTCTGTCCTGTTCCATTGGTCTTTATGCAAATACCATACTATTTTGATTACTGTGGCTTTGTAATATATTTTCAAAATATGGGGTATGATGCCTCCAGCTTTGGTTTTTATTCTTAAGATTTTTTTGGACACTTTGGGTCATTTATAATTCTATATGAATTTTATGATTTGTCTATTTCTTTTAAAAAGACAATTGGGATTTAAGGATTTAAGGAAATGACATTGAATCTGTGGATCACTTTGTATATTATGGACATTTTAATAATGCATAATCTTCCTGTCCATGAAGTCTTTCCATGTATTTGGGTCTTCTTTAATTTCTTTTCTTTTTTTTTAATAATTTTTTTTTTATTTTCCCACTGTACAGCAAGGGGGTCAGTTTATCCTTACATGTATACATTACATTTACATTTTTTCCCCCACCCTTCCTTCTGTTAATTTCTTATATCCAATATTTTTGTTTTAAAATGGATAAGTCTTTCACCTCCTTGGTTAAGTTTATTCCTAACTAATTTATTCTTTTGATACTAGTGATGGGATTGTGTTTTTAAATTTACTTTTCAGACTGTTCATTGTTAATGTACAGAATCACAAGTGATTCCTTAATTCACTTCAGTCTGGTTCTTTTTACCTTCCTCCGTTGAAACCTCATTGCCAATGTCATCTTGTCATTAAAGTCTCATTACCTAAAACCTCATTATCAATGGCCTCCTTGTCATTTAAGCCGATGGACAATCTTCCAGGCTTATTTTGCTTAAAGTTTCACCACATTTTGTTGTGGATTAATAACTGCTGCCTCTTGAAACTTCTTCTATTCTTGGCTTATATGAATACTTATTTTCAGTCCTCTTGGCTAATACCTCACCTCCTATTTCAGCCTCTTCAGTGTCAGAAATACTCAGCCACTTCCCTATACCCTCCTCAATTTTCATACATGCCTCCTTCTTTATGTCATTCTCTCTGATCAACAGGCAAAATAGGCTCAAAAAACTAGATTCTTCTTAGTTCAACATTATGAAAAATTGTCAACATTTACATATATGTGAGCCTACAGCAAAAGGACCCCAGTCCATTTTCCTTCATGATATTCTCATCCATGGACGTGATTATAGCCGTATTATTCCACTGTTGGAGTCAGCCGGCCTCCCAGGTGTCTGTATGGTAGAAGGAGGACTGTGAAGAAGTTTCTTGGTCTCCCAAGGGCCATACAGAAGCAATTTGCCTAACCTGGCAAGGTGTTCAGAAGATCTGCTTGGATCTTTTTTATGATTATATCTAGGTTAAGAAGGGACTTATTCTTACCAGTGCTTTTTAGCAACCTCCAAGGTCAATTTCTGGGCTCTATTGTTTGGATAGCAAATCTTTTATGAAAGTCCCCAAACATTACCTGCCCCTGAACAGCAGCAGGACATCTAAAGGAATTGCTACATATTCTAAAAAAGAAGAGAATCTTGTTCTGACTGAGAAGTTTAGGGTTAATCTTTCTGTCAAAAGTGTTACTGAATTGTAACTAATTATCTATTTCTCTTTATTTGAACTTTTTGGGATATCTATAAGATTTTAAGTAAAAGATCTTGATTTCTTAACAACTATGTGTTCTTGAAAAAAGGAATCAGGTTCTAATGGCAGAGGGAGGTTCGAGCTAAAGAAACATTAGGTTTCCTGGGACCAAAATACTTAATGAACTTTATAAATTATGGAAGGTATTGTTAATGAATTTATTTAATGTATTCTATGTATTTTTCATATTCTAATGTGATTTATGTATGCGGCTGAGCATGGAAAAACTGGCATATAAATAGAGGAAGTAGAATGTGTAGAGATCTTCCAGGCCACCCTCCCCAAAACTGAGTGATTGGTGGGAGATAGTGGTTAAATCCAGGGGTGCCTGTGCAAATAAAAAGGCTTTTGCAAAAGAAGTGTGTTTCCTGGATGCTGATGGCTTCTTGAAAATTGGAGGTGGACATAGTGAGAGCTATGGCAAGGACTTTGATGTTGGGCCCCAGGCATCCCTGTGTTCCATTAGGTTCTTATGTACCTTTTGTTAAATCTTTCTTTTTACTTTTTTTTTCTTTTTAGGGCCATACCGCTGGCATATGGAAGTTCCCAGACTAGGGATTGAATTGAAGCTGCATCTGTGTTGTACACTACAGCTCATGGCAATGCCAGTTCCTTTAACCCACCGAGCAAGGCCAGGGATTGAATTTGCATCCTCGGGTACTAGTCAGATTCATTTCCCCTGCATGCCAATGGGGACTCCTCTCTTGGTTTATCTTTAAGGCCAAAAGACTTGTATTCAACTTCAGTTTCTGCTGCTTATCTTGACTGAAACAAGTTGCTTATCCAGGACATAATGAGTATTTCAGTAAGGACACTGGCCACATGGAGAAAAGAAATAAAAAGGAAGGGAAAAGGTGTTGAGTACTGCAAATTCACACTGTGATGACACTTTGGTGTTGGGGGAAGTAAATCTGTTTTATAGATTCTTCTGTCCACCCCCAATGCCCACCATCCTATTCTCCCTGATGTCAAAGAAGCCCCGCAGGGCTTTTCACCATCTCTCACACACATCCCAGTGTTTATTGCTTTTACTTGCTTGGATGGTTTCCACATTTGAAACACTCTAGTTCCTTGTCCTTTTAACTTTCATCTGTCAAAATTCAATTCATCCTTAAGGAATTTTCAAGAAGATTTTCCCCTATACTCTATGGAGTCCATGTAATGTTTTATAAATTTGAATAGGATTTTCTAGTTCCTTGAGCACTGACCATTGTCAAATTTATGGAAGAGTTGTTTGGAGACACATTTTTTGCCCACTATTTGGGTGGCAGAATCCTTTCTCTTGAAATCTGGATTCCTAGCAGTAATTAGCCTGTGAATGATCATAAAGTAATCAAGGTCACTGTATAAACCAAACGATGCTGCTTTGATATCAGTGCTCTCACTGTGGTGCAACACCACTGCTTATTACCTCTTTGGGTTACATCTGAAAATGCATAGGAAGAAAGGATAACCTGATCACCTCTTAAGTCCCACCCCAATTGGGACATCCTGTCATGTCCTTCCTATGAGTGAATACTGTCCCTTAGTTTCCTGAAACCCCTCTTCATATCTTTGTTTCTCAGGCTGTAGATGAAAGGGTTCAACATGGGTGTCACTGTCGTGTACATAACTGTGGCCACCCGGTCCTTCACCACTGAGTACATGGACAGAGGTCTAAAATAGACGTAGATGATACTTCCATAGAACAGAACAACCACAGAGAGGTGGGAGCCACAGGTAGAGAAGGCCTTCCACTTCCCGCCTACAGAGGGGACTCTGAGCACCGTGATGATGATTCGCAGGTAGGAGAAGAGGGTGCACAGGAAAGGGGTTGCAATGACAGCCAGGGTCTCAGTCATGACCACCATCTGGCTGGAGGAGGTGTCAGAGCAGGACAGCTTCAGCACAGGCTGGGTATCACAAAAGAAGTGCTTGATGACGTGGGAGGCACAGAAGGACAGGCGGGACATGAGCAGCACACGCAGCATGGAGTGCAGGTGAGAGATGGTGCAAGAACCCAGCAGCAGGAGGAGGCAGTGCCTTGGGCTCATAGCCATGTCATAATGGAGGGGGTTGCAGATGGCCACCAGCCTGTCTATAGCCATAGAGGCCAGCAGGTAGCTGTCAGTGTTCCCAAAGGCCATGAAGAAGTACATCTGGACCAGGCAGCCCACATAGGCGATGGACTTTGTCTCTGAGAGTAAGGTCACCAGCATCTTGGGCACAATGACTGTGGTGAAGCAGATGTCCATGAAGGACAGGTTGCTGAGGAAAAAGTACATAGGGGTGTGGAGCCGGGTGTCAGAGTGGATGGCCAGGATGATGAGTACATTGCCCACCAGGGTGACCAGGTACATGATGAGGAAGACAGCAAAGAGGGGTTTCTGAAGCTGAGGGTTGGAAGAGATGCCCAGAAGGATAAAGTCTGACATGCTGCTGCTGCTGTAGTTTTTTGTCTCCATGTCCATGTCCTTGACCTCCTGTACAGAGTTTGGAGGAGCCCTGGGTGAGATGTGAAGTTCAATTTGACCAAGATGTCATTGTCTCTAATTGCCAGCCTATAATAAAGAAGCCTGCTGCTCTTTGTTAGGATATTTCCATCAGCAAAGTACAGAGATCAGGGGGTAAAATCCAACAAGGGGCAATTTAAATAATTCCAAGATGCTACCTACATGATAAACTAAACTTTTTGTGGATGTTGTTAGGAACTTATAGGCTGCCTAATTTGTCTAATCTCTCTTTTTTTTTTTTTATTCTGATGGCCACAGCTCCAGCATATGGAGGTTCCTGGTCTGAGAGTCAAATGGAAGCTGCAGTTGCAGGCCTACACCACAGCCACAGCAATGCGGTATCAAAGCCACATTTGCAGCTTGCAGTAATGCCGAATCCTTAACTCACTGAGCTAGGCCAGGGATCAAACCCTCATTCTTACAGATGCTGTCAGGTCCTTAACTAGCCAAGCCACAATGGTAAATCCTGAGTTCTTAATTCTCTCTTTTTTTTTTGCATTTTGTTAATATATAATGATTGTCATTTTTTTTCATTATACCTGGTTTACAGTGTTCTGTAGGTTTTCAACTGCACAGCATGGTTACCCAGTTACACATACATGTATACATTCTTTTTTTCTCACATTATCATGCTCCACTTAATTTTCTTTTGATAGATTCTTCTTCAGTTGTTTTTTTGACAAACTCCATAGTCCCAGCTCATTTTTGTCCTTGTAGGGACAGAGGCTCCTGTGTCCCACCTTGAATTGTGATGCTTTTATACCCATGAATGAGGTCATCTCATCACCAAACTTTCCTACTCATGTCAGATTCAATCACTTCTCCTTGGTATCCATAGAATTCAGATGAGACTTCTTTAAGTCTTCAGAGAAAAACCTGCTTAATATTTATTTAAGCATTTCTGTTTGGGTGACATGCTCTGGACACTTAGATTCTAAGGTTTTGCTTCCAGGATGCTACTCCAGATAGGAACACTATCCAGAATGGCCTATATTACTGAGATTAATCCTTTCAATATATTGAAATTTCTGATTAAGTAACTATGAAGTTCTTGGTCAGTATTACAGGAAATTAAACCTTGAATGTAAGAGCCCCCTCATCACAAATGTTCTGGAAAAGGCAAGGCAAGAATGATCTCCATTACCACAATCAAACTACACTACTCAGATGATAGTCTGAGCCATGCAGGAAGCAAAAGGAAAGAAACAGGAGGCATAAACTTAGAAAAGATGAAATTGTCACTATTTTTAAGTAACTTGATTGTATATCTAAAAAAATCCAAGATAGTCATCTGAAAATATTTTAATGCTGTGACGATTTTAGCCCAGTGGCCTAATACAAGATAAATACAAAGGGAGTTCCTGTTGTGGATTAGTGGGTGGTGAACCTAACTAGTATCCATGAGCCTTCATGTTCAATCCTTGGCCTCTTTTAGTGAGTTAAGGATCTGGCATTGCCATGAGTTGTGGTGTAGGTCACAGACACAGTTGGATCCCACATTACTGTGGCTGTGGTTTAGGCTGGCAGCTGTAGCTCTGATTTGACCCCTAGACTGGGAAGTTTCATATGCCACAGGTGTGGCCCTTAAAAAAAAAAAACACTGTAAACCAAGTAAAATGGAAAAAAATTAAAAATCATTTAAAAATAAATAAAAAATAAAAGCCAAAAATATAAACAAGATAACTATATAAAGATTAATACTCTTCATATACCTGAAATACATACTGGAGAACAAAATTACAACTGATGGTAAGAAGGTCTGAAAAATAGTTAGAATCCACCTAAGTGGGGGGAAGAAATGATAAAGAGCTATCTGAAGCAACCACAACAGAACACAAAAGGAGAGTCTGAATAAATAGAAGACATTTTAGGAATATTTCCAAAAGGTGAAGATTCAGTATTTTAAAATGTCAATTCTTAGATACCACATATAAGCTTTTCCATGCAATATTTGTCTTTCTCTGTCTGACTCTTGTTTAGCAAAATGACCTCATGTTTTAAATGGAAACATTTCAGTTTTTCTAAAGGATGAATCTAAAAAGGACGAATTCATAGAAGCAGAGAGGGTTATGGTGTTTGCCAGGTGCTCAGAGGTGGGGGAAATGGGGAGTTGTCAGCCAAAAGGTACCAGACTTCCAACACGATGATTAAGTTCAGGGGATCTAGTGTACAGCATGGTGACTAAAATGGAAATATGCTATTATATACTTGAAAGTTTCTAAGAGGTAATACATTTACTTCTTATTTATTCTATTGAGTTATAATTGACATATGATATTATGTAACTTTAAGGTGTACATTGTGTTGATTTGACACATTTATATATTGCAGGGTGATTAACAAGGACCCATTATCTAACACCTCTATTACATGACATAATTATTTCTTTTTTATGGTGGGAATCATTGAGATCCAGTCTCATATCATCTTTGAGTTTATAGTACAGTGTCTATCATCACTATGCTATACATTGTATCTCCAAACCTTACTTATCTATTGGTTGCAAGTTTATACCCTTAAGTCTTCACAATTCCTCATCCCACAGACACTTGTAACCACTATTCTACTTCAGGGAGTAGATTTTAGATGTGTTGACCACAAAAATAAAGATGGTAATTATGTGAGGTGATGGATATGTTAATTAACCCTCCTGTGTCAGTCCTTTTGAAATATATGTATATCAAATCAGCATGTTGTACACCTTAAATGTGCACAGTGTTATATATAAATTATACCTCAATAAACCTGAAGAAAAGTCAGCTCTTTTCAAGTCAATAAAACTCAATTCACAAATAATACTAATACCCCAGGGGAACTTTTATGGGATTTGAGAAGCTCATTCTAAAATTCATCTAGAGGCATGAACAGTGTAGGAAAGACAATTCTGAAAAAAAATGGGACAATGACAGAGAACTTTTCTAGCCCCAAATCATAGCATATAATAGTGAAAAACAATAAGGTAATGGTATACACAGAGAAAAAAATCAATGGTTCATAAAGAGTTTTGTATACCTGTATTTGCACATCATATATAGATCCGGGTCTATGCAAAATTTATTTCATAGCAAAAGAGAATTGATGGACTGTTAAAAATGTGATAATACTTGTGACAATTGGTTCAACATTTGGAAAAAAATAGATTTCTATCTAACCCATACATAAAATAAAACCCATATGAATGAACAACTTAAAATTAAAAATATAAACTCTAAAATAATTAGCTAAAAACAAAGGAACCTATTTTTATGGTCTCAGAAGGGAGATGCCATCCAAAGCAAGAAATAAAATGTAGAGGCACAGATGACAAAATACCATATGCAAAACTGTGAACATAACATCAAAAGAGACCCCAGGGAAAGCTAAGATATAAACTGTTGACTCAAAGAAAAAAATCTGCAACACATTTACCAAAGAAAACATAGGAGAAGATGTTCAACCTCAGTGGTGATCAGAAAATATAAATTAGACTGAAATTTAATTTTTACCCATGAGATTGTATAGAAGTTCAGAATAGGCTTCCCCAAGATGTGGTATTTTGGCATGTAGATTAGTTTGCCCCAAAGGCAACTGAGACCCAGAGAAACTGTGGGCTTCAGAGAAACGACTGCCCCTCCATTACATACCTAGAATTGAAATTAAAAAATAATTATTACCAAAGATAAGTTTTCTCTAACTGGTCCCATGTCTGGCAGGGCAAACATCTAATTACCAAGGTCTGCTGTTCTATTTGTCTTATGAATGAACCTCTGACCTGGAGAGCCCAGGTTTCTATTCCATTCCACAGCCCAGGATGGCCTAGTGACCTCATTGAACCTTTCAGTCTTTAAACTTCTGTGTATGTGGGGTCTCTGGCCCTATCGTGTATGGAATTCTTGTACAAATAAAATACAATTTGATTTTCTCCTATTTTTTTTTGTCCCATGTTGATTTGATTCTTAGACCAGCTGAAATAGCTTTGAAGAGTATAAAAATCTCTCCTCTCCAAAATGTGGTAAATATTTTTTTTAAACAATATTCAAAAGGAAGATGAGGTATCACCTCACAGCAGTAAGGATGGCTATCATTAACACATCAACAAATAACAAATGCTGGAGAGGGTATGGACAAAAAGGTACCCTTCTTCACTGTTGGTGAGAATGTTAATTGGTACAGCCACTATGGGAAACAGTATGGAGGTAGCTGAGAAAACTAAATATAGAACTACTGTATGCTCCAGCAATCCCACTGCTGGGCATATATCTGGATGAAACTTTCCTTAAAATAGACACATGCACTCGTATGTTCACTGCAGCACTATTCACAATAGTCAAGCCACGGGAACAACCTAAATATCCATTGACAGATGAATGGATTAAGAAGATGTGATACATATATACAATGAAATATCACTCAGCCATAAAAAAAAGACAAACTGTTGCCATTTGCAGCAATATAGATGGAACTAGAGATTCTCATACTAAGTGAAGTCAGCCAGAATGAAAAAGACAAATACTATATGATATCACTTATTTGTGGAATCTAAAATATGGAACAGATGATCCTATATAAAAAAAAACCCCAAAAAACCAAAAACAAAAGCAGACCATGGCCAAGGAGAGCACAATTGGGGTTCCAAGAGGGGAAAAGGGAGGGAGTGGAATGGATGGGCATTTTGGGGGGTTTTTGGATGCAAACTGGTATATTTGGAATGAATGGGCAGTGGGGCTCTATTGTAGAGCACAGGGAAATGTCTGTGATTGGGTCACCTTGTTGCACAACAGAACTTGAAGAAACATTGTAAATCAACTATACTTTAAAATAAAGAATCAAACAAATAAATAAATAAAAGGAAGGAAGAAGACCCTCACATACACTGATAGAGGATAATCAGTGTAGACCTTTTGGTAGTCTCTATCAGAATTGAAAATCTTCATCTCCTTATCCAGTAATTCTACTCATACAAATCTACCCATTAAAAAAAAATACTTATCTTGAGTGAGGACCATACTGGCAGTTTTTACATTCCTGACAAAAATCCTCCTGATTATATTTGGCTTGTTTTTGAAGGATAACATTTATTGGCTACATAAAATATAACTCATGACCTTACTGATTCATTAATATAAATAAATAAGCACACAGTCTAAATTGAACCCAATTTTGAATAAAAGTCATATCTTTAGCTCCCCCCAAAATTTCTTATATACATGTGGTGCAAAGATATGTACACACGTTTTTATCATTGCATTGCTTATAATATAAACTAAAATAAAGCAAGCAAATAAGCAAAACAACTCCCAAGAGAAACAATCTAAATATCCACAAATAGGTGAATTATTAAAACAATTTATAGTGAATTTGCATTCCTTATCACATAGTCTAAAGAATTTAGATGGGTAAAGTCAGCATTTATTCGCCCTCAATATATACCACACACTGAGATAAGCGTGTCTTTTTCACTTTATTGTCTCCAAATCCTGAGGTAAGCATTATTATATCCCTATTTTACAGATTAAAAAAAGGAGTTTATCAAAGTTAAATAACTAAGTAAGTGGTAGAGCTGGGATTTGAGTTCAGGCAGTCTGGCAGCAGAATGGGAGCTATTCCTTGCTGTGCTATGTCATCCCTGATACACTACTGTCTGTGGTCTTTTGTTAAGTGACAAAAGCAAGTTGCAGAACAATGGGTACAGAATAACCTCATTTTTTTCCAGAATGATGTCCCCTTTCTATGCTGTTTTTGTTGTAGTGTGTGTGTTTCTATGGTGTCGTTGCCTCCTGAAGCGAGAGTGAAGGGAGAGAGTGGGGAGTTCCTTCTGTATTTAACTTTATATTATGTGTTTGCATTTGAAAATAAGGGAAATATGTTTCTTTTATTAATTTTACAATGAAAGGTGAAAGTTCCCTAAAATTCTACTTCCCAGAGAACTAGAGATGTATGTATGCTTTAAAGTTTTTTCCTCTGCCTGGATCTATACACATATTACATTCAGAAATAGGGTCATAATACTTTTTCCTCCATTCACAGATAGTGTTTAAATGGATAATTTTGTACATGAATATTTTGCACTCCTGAGAGGTTTCTATGGCATAGAATACACTCTGAGAAATGGGCAGCTGAGTTGGAGTTAGGAACATGGAACAGGTTTAGTAGATACTCCTGATCTGAGACAATTACCCTTCATCCCACTAATGGGACATGTACCGATGTGACTCTGGACTCTTTCCCCATGTCTTTTCCTGTGCCTTTTAGCTTCAGTCCTGGGACTGTGTTTTCCCTGGGGATGAAGGGCTATCTGACCCTCCTTGTCTTGAACCTGGAATTCCTCAGATTTATGTGACACTTCTCAGGGCAGTAGGGAGCCTCCTTCCCATTTAGCTGAGACTGATAACATTGTATATTCCCTCATGCCTTGGGCCGGTCCTTTCTCCCATTTTACCATCAGTAATATGGGCATGGTTCAACTTTTTGCCTGCAAACTCTTGTTAGTGGAGACTCATATAACATTAAGCATATGCATATAACCGTGATAATATCATAGTGTCAAATCATATGCATTAAATATGTGCAGATTTGTATATCAATTATATTTTAGTAAAGCTGTTTTTTAAAAAAAAAAAAAAAAAACAGGTATCATTGCAGAGCCTTGAAGGTTTGCTGACTTAATCTATGTAGATAAAGAGAAGAGGATCCTGCCCACTTGTTCCTAAAAACTTTTCAGAGATAGACCTGAAAAGAATGCAGTGATTTTTTTCACTGCCATTGACAGAACAGTCTTACAGGCAAAAGTCAATTCCACTTACTTGCAATATCTCTTTCTTGCCCCCACAGCACAGTTCAAGGAGGTAATCTCATGTTATCTGATGCCAGATCATTACAGATGGTATTTATTTTGATGTGAAAATGCAGTGTCCATGAATGAGAGTGCTAGAACTCCAGAAAGGAACTGCCTGTGCTCCTTTCTCAATATTTAGTCTCTCCTTTTCATGCATTTGTTTTTGCATGACCCATATAAGGTGGAGGTAGGATGCTGCATTATTAAGACTTGGTGATGATTAAGAAGAAACAAGGGATTTTGAGTCACAGTCATCTTAAGAGTACAAATCAAAGCACTTTTCATTTCTTTCAAAAGCACAATTACATAGCTTGACTAAATTATGTTCATTCTTAAGGGTTTTTTTGGCCACACCCTCGGTATTCAGAAGTTCCTAAGCCAGGGATGGAACCCTCACCACAGCAATAATCAGAGACACAGCAGTGACAATGCTGCATCCTTAACCTGCTGGGCCACCAGGGAACTCATTCATTATTAATTACACACATCATTTTAACACTTTTCTGTTACTGAAATAGGATGCTATATGCTAACACATTGTCACGTGGTATAGCATGGGTAAATGAAAGTGATTATGGTTATTAATAAAGCATTTTGTGTTACTGGCAAAATAAAAAAATGTAGTTGAGTTAAAGACTTTGGTGTGCTTTCTTCAGTTTTTGATATTATTGCTCCTACAATAAATTGAAGAATTATATTTAGACGATGGGTCTTTTCATCAGTTAGTGGCTGGGAAGGACCAGGAGGGACCCAGGAACCTTCCTAAGCCTTTGAAATTACACTATTCCTCCTTGAAAGGTATTTACTCCCTTCCTTGACAGATGGCAAATAGGGACCGTCTCTGTACTTCTCAACTTTCTTCATTAGACTTTTCTACTTTGTGGACATTCATCAGCTCAGGTTGGTTTTTCCTTCCTTGCTTCTTCACCACTTAAGAAGCGTGCTTCTCCTAGCCATCAGCCCCATGATACCAGGGAGTACAAATGTGGAACAAAGAATGCCCTTTACAACAAGATAGAAAAGGCCTAGTGGGTAATACCCAGAGTGAGCAAGGACAGCTGAAAAGTGACAGCTGAAAAGTGGCAAAATTTCAGGGAACATTTATTGGACATGTTCTGCACTTAGCTCTTTTTGTTTGTTTTGTTTTTGTTTTTTAGGGCCTCAGCTGAAGCATATGGAAGTTCCCAGGCTAGGGGTCAAATCAAATCAGAGCTGCAGGTGCCAGCCCTTGCCACAGCAACAGCCACATGGCATCCAAGCTGCGTCTGCAACCAATACCACAGCTCATGGCAACGCTAGATCCTAACCCACCAAGTAAGGCCAGGGATCAAACCTGTGGGCTCATGGATACTGCTCAGGTATATTACTTCGGAGCCCACAATGGGAACTCCCTGTGCTTAGCTCTTGTCTCATATAACCTTCACTACAGCACTGTGATGTTAGTAGTATTATTTCCCCCTTTTTATAGTTAAAGAGGCTGAAGTTCAGAGAGTTGATATCTTGTTATATACAGGATTCAAACGCATGAATGCCTGATTTCAGATTGTGTGTTTCAAATGACTTGATCAAACATCCCTCCCAGACCATCACCAGGTGGAGAGAACTCAGCTGGCATTTCCTTTGCTGGCAGAAGTCCTCAGTCCTGCCAACAGCCTGAAGCCAGCTTGCCGACCTGCTGCTCCTCCTCCAGCTGTTGCTCCTCTCGTTCCACAAAGTCACAGGCTCTGCTCTCCTCCTTGTCTTCAGAGAGAAGGTTGTGGAGACTTTAGAACTCAGCTCTGGCAAAGTTTGAGCAAACAAGGGCTCTCTGATTTCCCATCATCAGTATCTGACCTTAGAATCTTTCCTGGGACCAGTTTTGTTTGTTTTAGTTTTGTATTTTTTTTTTTTTTTCATTTTTAAACTTTTCATTGAAGTAGAGTTGATTTACAATGTGGTGTTAATTTCTGCTGTACAGCAAAGTGATTCATTTATACATATACACATATCCATTCTGTTTCAGATTCTTTTCCTATGTTGGGTATCACAGAATATTGAATAGAGTTCTTGTGGTGTACAGCAGGTCCCTGTTCACCACCCATTCCATAAACATCAGTGTGCACATGCCAAGCACAACCTCCAATCCTACCCTCCCTTTCCTCTCTGGTAACCAGGAGTTTGTTTTCAAAGTCTGTGAGTCTGTTTCTGTTGTGTAAACAAGTTCATTTGTATCATTTGCAGCAACATGGATGGACCTAGAGATTATCATACTAAGTGAAGTAAGTCCAAGACAGATATCATAGGATATCACTTACAGGTGGAAGCTAAAAAAATTAAGCCCATTTTTTTGAAATCCAGCCTCTCCTTGTCTCCTCTCTTCCCACTGCCAGTAGTAAGACACAGGTGTACAGCCTGCTGAACAGGGATGTCCTGCTCCCAGGTCTGCAGGGCCCTTTTCAGGATGGTTTTTCCATCCTCCCCTTTCTTAAATCTCTCCTTTCTGCCAAGCTTTCACTCCCCTATCTCATTAAAGCCTTATCTAGCCCTTCCCAGCTGTTATTGTAAAGTAGACTTTACAGTATGCCCACTGCAGTGCTTTGGTGAATAATTGTCTTTACTCTGTCTCCCCAGACCTTTGGTATATCGATCTGATCCCCCAGAGGTGCTAAAGCGGGACTTTTGAAAACATGTCTCTTGTGTTTCCCCCCTGAGCTGGCCCTGCCTTACCAGGCATTTCCATCCTGAGACCCTTACTTCCCTGCAACCACTTCCCATGTTTGTTCTCAATCATGGTCACATCAGAGGTAAGAATTTCAGTGTGTGCATGTGCCAGATGCTGCCCTAGTTACCTCACAGACACTGCCACATTGAGTCTTTACAGACCCCACTTTACATGTAATGAAAGTGAGGCATTCCCACTCTGCTGCAGCAGGATGGACAGTGTCCAGATGAGACAGTTCTGGGATGGAAGCTCCATCCCCTGTCCAGCACAGTGGGTTAAGGATCCTATGTTGCATCAGCTGCAGCTTAGGGGGAAACTGTGGTCACGATCTGATCCCTGGCATGGGAACTCCATATGCCAAGGGGTGGCCACAGAAGGAAGAAAAAAACAACAAAGCAAGTGAGGGAGAGGATTTGAAGTGACTTGTGAGGTCACAGCTGGGAGGTGGTGGAGTCCAGCTTTAGAACACGTGCTCATAACGCCTGCATGATCCTCACTTTTTTGTTCCCTTGTTCCCTTGCTGACTGATATCCTGGCAGAGGTGACTGTGTGGCTCTGGGTTGTAGGCTGTGGACAGTACCCTTTAAGGCAGGAGCCAGTGCTTCACCCAGAGTAGGGTCTCCAAAAATGTGGGATCTGTGGTTCCCAAAGGCAAGAGAGGAAAAACTAGAGGAGGGTCAATGTTTCCTGGCTTTTGAGATGAAGGAGGGAAGATGGGGTTAGGAAAAGATCACAGGAAGAAGTTAACCCCTGGGGTCTGTTCCCAAACACCCCTCCGCCTGCCTACCTGTGGGCTTGACAGACGAGATTCTGGGTCCTGACCAGGCCTGGGGTCCTGCTGACAGGTTGTGATCAGGCTCTGAATCCCTGAGGCAGGAGGCAGCTTGAAGTGCTGCGCTAACTTCAGGACCCTGCTGGTTCTTCTCTCTGCCCACAGTGGGAATTGCTGACAGCAGGGAGGCCCCTCCAGGGGGGTGTCCTCCCCTCAGCCCCCAGCTAGCCAGAGCCCTAGGGGAGGAGCCCTGCAGCATTCCCAGGAGTGATAGCTTTCCTGATGCCCTCATTGATCTCTGTGTCCAGGATCCTGGGAGCCTGTTCTCCAGGGGTATAGCCTTTGCACCTGGGAAGAACAGTGGAGCCATGAAGCCACAGGGTTGGAGGTATGTTCATGCAGGTGCATGTGCACTACGTGTATGTGTGTGCTGGTTCACTGTATGTGCTGTCTGCACATGCTTGTGCTCCTGTGGGTGTCAGTGTGTAGACAGGATGGAGAAGTGATGACCTCTGACTTCTCTGAGCATCTTTGTCTGTGTGGATGATGGTGTCTAGGTGCAGGTGTCACATAATGGCAAGGTATTAAGGTACAAGCTCTGGAGCTAGAGGGATAGATTCAGATGCTGACACTGCTTCTTACATGCTCTGTGATATTTTGCAACAGTCAACTTTTCTGAGCCTCATTTATTGTGATTTTTTTTGTTTACCCTTCTTAAACATTTTATTGCCTCAGTGTCTTAAATCAGACTACTTATTTTTAAATTTCAGTTCTATCAATTATTCTATCAGTGTCTTTAGGCCAGTTATTTAACCTCAGTAAGCTACCTGGTCCTCAATCATAAATGGTATAGTAATCACAATATTTAAATACATATTTTCTTTTTTTTTAATTTTCCCACTGTACAGCAAGGGGGTCAGGTTATCCTTACATGTATACATTACAATTGCATTTTTCTCCCCATACATATTTTCTTTAAAAACTGTTTTCTCTTTAAATAGACTTTATGTTTCATAGCAAGTATAGGTTCATGGACAACTTGATCAGAAAATACAGAGTTATCCTACATCACATGCCCTTATATACACAAAGCCGCCCCCATGCTTTCCATAGTGGCACATATGTCATAGTTCATTAATGTACATTGACACATTAACACTGAAAATCCATAGTTTACATTAGTGTTCATTCTCGGTGGTGTACCGTCTATGGGTTTTAACAAAAATATAATGTCATGTATCCATCATTATACTATCATCAAGAATAGCTTCATTACCTTCAAGACCCTGTGTTCTTGAATATTTTGGAATATTTATACGATTTTAAATAAAAGATCTTGATTTAATTTTTAAATTAATTTTTGTCTTTAAGCATAGTTGATTTACAATGTTGTGCCAATTTCTGCTGTACAGCAAAGTGACTCAGTCATACACACACACACACACACACACACACACATACACACATACACACACACAAACACACACACACACACATTCCTTTTCTTATATTATCTTCCACCATGGTCTATCCCAAGAGATTGGATATAGTTCCCTGTGCTCTAGAGTAGGACCTCATTGCTCGTCCATTCCAAATGTAACAGTTTGCAAAAAGACCTTGATTTCTGAATAACTATATGTTGTTGAAAAAAGGAGTCTGGGCCTGACTGCAGAGTGAGGTTGACAGTAAAAAAAAAAAAATTATGTTTCCTGGGATCCAAGGAATTAATGAACTTTCTAAGTTACTGGAAGTTGTTATTAATGAATGAATGAATTTATATGCCTGAATTATTCACATTCTGAAGTGGCTTATGTACTTGGTTGAGCATGAGAAAACCAGCACATAAATAGGGGAATTGGAATGGGTAGAGATCTTCCAGGTCAGCCTCCCCAAAGCTGACTGATTTGTGGGTGACAGTGGCAAAAGCCAAATGTGCCTGAACCAATATGAAAGCAACTGCAACATGAGTTTGGTTCCTGGATGTCAATGGCTTCTTGATAATTGGAAGAAGACATAGTGACAACAATGCCAATGCACCTTCATGTTGGGCCCCTGTGGTTCCTGTGTCCTTCTGGTCAGCTATACACCTCTTGTTATATCTTTAAGGCCAAAAGACTTGCATTCAATTTCAGGTCCTGCCAGCAACAGGTTTTTGGTCCATAAAAGTTGGTGGTTATGGAAACTTGATGAAATAATTGAAGGAAAAGGATTCCAAAGAGCATCTATATGTTACATGACTGTGATTATTGACAATAACCTAATCAGGGAAGGACTGATTGGGCAACACATCCACACATGTATTTACATGTGATTGGGATTGTGGAGTGGTCATTGAGTTAGTGCACTGAATACCGCTGGCTCTACCCTTTATAGATACATCACTACACCGTGCCTCTTGGTTCCCTTGTGTTTGGGTGGGGTCTTGAGATTTGTTGTGGAACAAGAGTTTTTAATGGAAACATATGCTTGTTTCTGGACAGAATATTTCACTGCCATTGCAAACCCTTCAAGAGGCTTTCTTAGCTTCAGCCAGAGTGAGGATTAATGGTGGTTGCTCTATGAGCTTTGGTCCCCAAGAGATTAAAATGAGTGGAACTGTGCTTTTCTATGGTGAATGTAGAGTATGAATTAAAAAAAAATGTCTGGTTCTAAGGTCCCGAGATTTTGAGATTGATTGTTCCCTCAGCATCAGTTTATCCTGACTGATATGAGTTGCCTTTTTCTAGGATATAAAGAGCATTTCAGGGGGGATTCTGGCCACATGGAGAAAAGAAGGCAAGGAGGAGTTCCCACTGAGGCTCAGTGGGTTAAGGACCTGATGTCGTCCTTCAGTGGGTTCTATCCTGGCCTTTCTCAGTGGGTTAAAGATCCAGCATTGCTGAAAGCTGCAGTGTAGGTCACAGACATGGCTGAGATCCTGTGTTGCTGTGGCTGTGACATAGGCCTGCAGCTGCAGCTCTGATTCAACACCTGGCCTGGGAATTTCCATATGCCACAGGTGGGGTTATAAAAAGAAAAAAAGAAAGAAAATAAAAAGACAAGGAAAAGGAGTTGAATACTTAGAATTCACACTCTTATGACCCTTTGGTGTTGGCAAAGGGGTAAATCTGCATAGGAGCATTTTCTATTTTTCCCCTGTCTTATTCTCACTGCTCTCAAACAAGCCCCACAGGGCATTTCACTGTCTCTCAAACCCACTCCAATGTTTACTGCTTTTACCAGCTTGGATGGTTTCCACTATGTGTTTGCTCACTTTTCTTTTATTGATGTATAGCTGAATTATTCTATTAGTTTCAGGTGTATAACAGTGATTCGATACTTTTATAGATTATCTCCCATTTAAAGTTATTATGAAAGAATGGCCATATTCCTTGTGCTGTAAAAAATATCCTTGTTGTTTATTTATTTTTTACATTGCAGTTGGTATTTCTTAGTCCCCTACCCCTATCTTGCCCCTCCCTTCCTGCTTTACTCTATGGTAACCAGTAATTTGGTCTATACATATGCGAGTCTGTTTCTGTTTTGTTATATCCATTCATTTGTTTTATGTTTTAGATGGCACATATAAATGACTACATAGATTATTTGTCTTTCACTTCCCGGCTTATTTCACTAAGCATAATACCCTAAAGGTCCATCCACATTGTTGCAAATGGCAAGATTTCATTTTTATGGCTGAGTAGTATTCCACTGTGTGTGTGTGTGTGTGTGTGTACACCACATTTCCTTTATCCATTCATTGATTTAGGGATATTAAAATTGCTTCCATAGCTTAGCTATTGTAAATAGTGCTGCTGTGAGCATTGGGGTATATGTGTCTTTTTGAATTAGTGATTTCCTTTCTTAAATATATTCCCTGGTATAGAATTACTGGGTCATATCGTAGTTCTCTTTTTAGGTTGAGGAAGCTTCAGACTGTTTTTCATAGTTGTCATACAAATTTGCATCCCCCTCAACATTGTTCTAGGGATCCCTTTTCTCTATGTCCTTGCTAACATTTGTTATTTGTAGACCTTTTGATGATAACCATTCTGATAGGTATGAAGTGATATCTCATTGTGGTTTTGATTTGCACAGCTCTGATGATTAGAGACATTGAGCATCTTTTTTTTTTCCATGTGCCTGTTGGCCATCTGCACATCTTCTTTGGAAAAATGTGTATTCAGTTTTTCTTCCCATTTTTAATTGTATTGTTTGTTTTTCAAGTTAAGTCATATGAGATGTTTACATATGTTGGATATTAACCAAATATTTTCTCTCATTAAGTAGGTTGTCTTTTTATTCTGTCAGTAGCTTCCTTTGATGTGAAAAAGCTTGTAAGTTTACTTAGTTCCCATGATAAAATTTTGCTTTTGTTTCTTGTGTTTTAGGAGACAAATCTGAAACAGATATTGGTACAATTTTTCAAAGAGTGTTTTGCCTGTTTTTCCCCAGGAGGTTTGTGACTTCAGGTCTTACATCTAGGTCTTTAATCCAGTTTGAATTTGTTTTTGAATTTGGATTGAGAAAACCATTTTCTTCTATTTGAAATGCTCTGCCCATCTCCTATTCTATTGAGCCATCAGTTATCAAAATTCAAAACATCCTAATGAGAGTCTTTGCTCACTCCTCCAAAACGTCTTTCCCAGTTTTCAATAAAACCATTATTTCTTATTTTTAAAAATATCAAGACTTCATCATTTCTTGACCACTAGCCCATGTCAAGCATATGAAAGAGTTATTTAGGGAGAGATTTATTCCTCTGTGTGAGTGGCAGAAACTGTTTTCCTAAGACTAGGTTCGAGGCATCACATGATATGGGATTCAACATATGTTCATTCAGTGTTATTGATAGAGACCAAGTGGTCCTGCTTCCAGGTCAATGTTCTCATGGTGGTTCAACAACACCACTTATCATCTCTTTGGGTTCTGTGTGAAAATGGGTAGGAATGAAGGATAACCTGATCACCTCTTAGGTCACCTCCCAATTGGGACATCCTGCCATGTCCTTCCTATGAGTGACTTCTGTCCCTTAGTTTCCTGAAACCCCTCTTCATATCTTTGTTTCTCAGGCTGTAGATGAAAGGGTTCAACATGGGTGTCACTGTCGTGTACATAACTGTGGCCACCCGGTCCTTCACCATTGAGTACATGGATAGAGGTCTAAAATAGACATAGATGACACTTCCATAGAACAGAACCACCATAGTGAGGTGGGAGTCACAGGTATAGAAGACCATCCACTTCCCAGCCACAGAGGGGACTCCTAGCACCATGACAATGATTCTCAGGTAGGAGAAGAGGGTGCACAGGAAAGGGGTTGTGATGACAGCCAGGGTCTCAGTCATGACCACCATCTGGCTGGAGGAGGTGTCAGAGCAGGACAGCTTTAGTACAGGCTGGGTATTGCAAAAGAAGTGCTTGATGATATGGGGGGGGCAGAAGGACAGGTGGGACATGAGTAGCACACGCAGCATGGAGTGCAGGTGAGAGATGGTGCAAGAACCCAGCAGCAGGAGGAGGCAGTGCCTTGGGCTCATAGCCATGTCATAATGGAGGGGGTTGCAGATGGCCACCAGCCTGTCTATAGCCATAGAGGCCAGCAGGTAGCTGTCAGTGTTTGCAAAGGCCATGAAGAAGTACATCTGGACCAGGCAGCCCACATAGGCGATGGACTTTGTCTCCGAGACTAAGGTCACCAGCATCTTGGGCACAATGACTGTGGTGAAGTAGATGTCCATGAAGGACAGGTTGCTGAGGAAAAAGTACATAGGGGTGTGGAGCCGGGTGTCAGAGTGGATGGCCAGGATGATGAGTACATTGCCCACCAGGGTGACCAGGTACATGATGAGGAAGACAGCAAAGAGGGGCTTCTGAAGCTGAGGGTTGGAAGAGATGCCCAGAAGGATAAAGTCTTGCATGCTGCTGCTGCTGTAGTTCTTTGTCTCCATGTCCATGTCCTTGACCTCCTGGCGAGAGTTTGGAGGAGCCCTGGGTGAGATATGAAGGGCAATTTGACCAAGATGTCATGGTCTCTACCTGCCAGCCTATAATAAAGAAGCCCGCTGCTCTTTGTTAGGATATTTCCATCAGCAAAGTACAGAGGTCAGGGGGTAAAATCCAACAAGGGGCAATTTAAATTATTCCAAGTTGTTCCCTACATGAGATACTAAATTTTTCCCAGATGTTGTTAGGAAGTTCTAGGTTGCCTAATTTTTCTGAGTTCGTCTCAGTACTCTTTCTAAAGATTCTTATGAGGTTGCTTCTTGACTGATACCCTAGCCCCCTTGTTCCTTTTGCTCCCTTCTTTTCTTAGGGGACATGGCTGCTGTGTCACACCTTGATTTTATACAGTGGGTCTCCATGAATGAGGTCCTCTCACCATGACCCTCTCCTACTCATACATCCAGAGGTGATGGTCCACGTGGTCATGGGGATGGGACAAAAGTAAACATTGCATTCAGTTGATTCCCTTTGGTCCCGGAGAGTTCACATGAGACTTTCCTATGGCTTCAGAGCAAAACCTGCTTAATATTTATTCAAGCACTTCTATTTGGTTAACCATGATCCAGACACTTGAAGCCTAAGTGTTTGGTTGAGGAATGCCACTCGAAATAGTAACAGAATTGACCACTGAACAACACAGGTGTACCATGCAGATCCAGTGATATGTAGATTATTTCAATAAATACATAGTGAAGTACCACTTCATCTCTGGGTTGGTTGAATCTGTGAATGCAGAACTTGTGGCTTTGGAGTGCTGACTGTGAAGTTAAATGGGTATTTTTAACTCAGGAAGCTTTCGTGTGTCTTCCCCTCATGTTCTTCAAAGGTCAACTGCCCTACAGGAAATTGCCTATGGTACTGAGTTTATTCCTTTAAATACATATTTTTCCTGATTAAAAGCTTTGATGGTCTCACTGTAGACATTCCAATAATACAAGAATGTTTGAATATAAGAGTCCCATTCCCACCAATACCATGGAAAGATGAGGCATAAATGGCCTCGGTTACTACTATTGTGTCACATTGCTCAGATGGTGGTTCAAGCCATTGAAAAAGCAAAATGAATGAAGAGGAGTCATAAAGATCAGATAAAATGAAAATGACACTTAAAAAAGTGATTTGATTGTCCATCTAGAAAAATCCAAGAGGAATATCTGAACAGTTTAAAAACCTATGAAGATTTCCCTGGTGTTTAGATACAAAGTAAGTATACAATTATTAATACTTTGCATGTATTAGAAAAACATATGAAATGTTTCAATTGGCAATGGGATGAAAGTCTAAAATAGAATTCGGAATCAATCTGAGAAGGAGTTTGTAAGGAGAGATGAGAATAACTATGCTGCGACAGGATATAATGGAATAGAAAGGATGATCAGACTGAGTGGAAATGCGATACTCCAACAAAGGAAGATTCAGTATTTCAAATGTCTGTTCTTAGTCTCCACAGGTATATGATATCATACAGCATTTGTATTCCTCTGTCTGACATATTTAACTTAGCACAGTGCTCTTAAGGTCCATTCATGTTGTCATACGTGGTAGGCCTTCCTTCTTTCTCATGACTGAATCTAAAAAAGACAAACTCCTGGAAAGAGAGAGTAGAAGGGTGGTGGCCAGGGGCTGAAGGGTGGAGGAAATGGGCAGATGTCAGTCTGAGTCAAAGGTACAAACATCCAGTTAATAAGATCAATAAGTTCTGTGGATCTATAGTGGCACATGGTGACTACAGTTAACACAATATTATATACTTTAAATTTAATAAAAGAGTAGGTCATTCACTTATTTATTTAAAATATATTTTTATGAGATGTCATTGGCATGTAACATTGTATACATTAAAGTGAACAACATGTTGATTTGATACGTATTTATATTGCACTATAATTACCAGCCAAACATTAGCTAACACCCCTCTCTCCGCACCTAATGATCATTTATCTCTTTGTGTTGGGAGTAAGCAGGGTCTAGTCTCTTAGCTACTTTTGAAGTGCATATCTAATTTAGTGCTGTTGTCTATAATCGCTGTGCTGATCTCCAGCACTCTTTGATCTAATAATTGTGATTTTGTGCTTTTAAACAACGTTTTCTCAGTTCCTCCAATTCCCATCCCTGGTGACCACCATTCTTTATAAGTGAGTAGATCTTGGATGTGCTCACCACACACACATACACAAAGATAATGGTGTGAGGTGATGGAGGTGTCAACAAACCCTACATTGGCAATCATTTTGCAGTTAGTAAGTGTATCAAATCATCACATCGTACACCTTAAATTTACACAGTGTTACATGTGAATTATATCTCAAGAAATCTGGACAAAAAGTCAATTCTCAAATTAATCAGATTCACTTCATCTATAATAACACCCCAAGGGAATTTAATGGGATTTGAAAAGGTCCTTCTCAAAGTCATCTACATGAATAAATGGCTAAGGAAAGGCGAGATCATTTTGAAAATGCTGTAATAATGAGAGATGACTTTTCTAACTGAAAATAAAGGCATATAATAATGAAAAACAATAAGGTAATGGTACGCACAGAGAAGAATAAGTGAATGGATCAACATAAAGTATTTTATGTACCTGTATATATACATGGATGTAGATCTAGATGTATCTAGAACTTAATATATAATATTTATTTCATAGCAAGGGAGAAATGATGAGCTATTAAATAAGTGGCCTTTATGATACTGGCTGAACATTTGGAAAAAATTAAGGCACGGTTTCTCTCTAACCTGCACATTGCAATAAAACTCTTATAAATGAATTATCTAAATGTAAACAATCCAAACTATAAAACAGATTAGCCCAAACTAAAGGGAACATGTTTTATGGTCTCACATTGGGGATGCCATTCCAAGAAAAGAAATAAAATGTAGGGGGCATGAATGACAAAATGCCATAATGTGAAAATTAGACCAAAAGAGACAGTAAGACTCTAGGCTCCAAGAAAATACCTACAACACATTCACGAACGAAAACATACAAGATGTTCAACCTCATTGGTGATTAGAAAATATAAATTAGACTTAAGTACAATTATCATTCATTGGAATGGCCTTACCTTTTTTTTTTTTTTTAACAATACCCAGGGGGAAAAAGACCCTCACATAACCTGATAGTCAGGAGGTTATCAAAATAAACCTTTTGGTAATTTCCATCATATCTGAAAACCTACATCTCCTTATCCAATAATTCATTTATAAAAACCTATCCTTTAAAAGTAGTCATATATGTGTAGCACAAAATTACATACACACATTTTTGTTGTAGCACTCCTTATAACACCAAATAAAACAATGCAAACAGATGTACAAAATAAACAACCCACAGATAATGCAACCTAAATATCCACAAATAGTTGAATTATTAAAATAATTTACAGTGAATTAGCATTACTTCATATCACATACTCTAAAGAATTTAAATAAGTAATGCTAGTAAACATTTATTAGCCCTGGATATAAGCAACTCACTGAGCTAAGTCTTTACATGTCTTTTATCATTTATGGTCTCCAAATCCTAAGAGATAGGTACCATTATATCCTTATTTTACAGATTTAAAAAAATGAGTTTAGCAAAGTTCAGGCCATCTGATGACTGAGCAGGAGCTATTCCTTGCTGGGCTGTGTCATCCCTGTTACACTACTGTCTGTGATATTTTAAGTGACAAAAACAAATTGCAAAACAATGGATATAGAATAATCTCATTTTTGTCCATGAAAGAGGTCCCCTTTCTATGCTGTATTTGTGTGGTGTGTGTGTTTCTGTGGTGTCCTCAACTCCTGAAGTGAGAGGGATGGGGGTGGGGGGGTATTGGGGAGTTCCTTCCATATTTAACTTTTAAAAAATAAGGGGCACATGTTTCTTTTAATAATTTTATAATGAAAAGTTGACAGTTCCCTAAAATTCCACTTCCCAGAGAACTAGAGATGTGAGTATATTTTAAAGTTTTTTTCTCTGCCTGGATCTATATACATATTATATTCAGAAATGGGGTCATTTATCCATAATACTTTTTCCTCCCATCACAGACAATGTTGAAATGGATATTTTTGTACATAAATATTTTGCACTCAGGAGAGATTTCTGTAGCAGCATAGAGTATATTCTGGGAGATGGACAGCTGGACAGCCAAGTTGGAGTTAAGAACCTAGATTTTTTTTCTTTTTCTTTTTGGGCTGCATTCTTCGCATATGGAAGTTCCCAGTCTAGGGGTCCAATGGGAGCTACAGCCTCCGGACTTTGCCACAGTTCACAGAAAAGCCAGATCCGAGCCGCATCTGAGAATTACACCACAGCTCATGGCAATGCTGGATCCCCAACCCGCTGAGCAAGGCCAAGGATCAAACCTGCATCCTCATGGATATTGGTTCGATTTGTTTCTGCTGCACCATAATGCAGAATATAGATAATTTTAGTAGATACCTCCAATATGAGGCAGTCACCCTTCATTCCACTCCTGGAAAATGTATTGATTTGATTCTGGACTCTTTCCCCATGTCTTGCCTTTTGTCTTTTAACCTCAGTTCTGGGACTTTGTTTTCCCTGATGGTGAAGGGCAATCGACCCTCCTTGGTCCTCAACTTGGAATTCTTCAAATCTATGTGACATTTCTCAAAAGAGTAGGGACCCTCCTTTCTATTTTACCTGGAAGTGGTAACATTGTGTATTTCTTCATGCCTTGGGCAGGTCTATTCCCCTCAATGTACCATCAATAAGGTGGGGGTGTTTTAACGTTCTGTCTGCCTATCCCTATTAATGGAGGCTCAAATGCCATTTGTATATTACCATGTACCAACACCACAGCAAGTTGTGTGCATTAAATATGACTTGTAAATCAATTATACTTCAATAAAACTATGAAAAGGAGTTCCTCTTGTTTTTTAAACACTTTTGTTTTGAAATGTAGTTGGTTTACAAGGTGGTGGTAATTTCTGCTGTACAGCAAAGTGATTCATTTATACATATACACATATCCATTCTGTTTCAGATTCTTTTCCTATGTTGGGTATCACAGAATATTGAGTAGAATTCCCTGTGCTGTACAGCAGGTCCCTGTTCACCACCCATTCCATAAACATCAGTGTGCACCTGCCAACCCCAACCCCCAATCCTTCCCACCCTTTCCTCTCTGGTAACCAGGAGTTTGTTTTCAAATCTGTGAGTCGGTTTCTGTTGTGTAAATAAGTTTATTTGTATCATTTTCAGCAACATGGATGGACCTAGAGATTATTATACTAAGTGAAGTAAGTCCAAGACAGATATTATAGGATATCACTTACAGGTGGAAACTAAAAATTTGAGCCCACTTTTTTGAAATCCAGCTTCTCCTTGTCTCCTCTCTTCCCAGTGCCAGTAGTAAGACACAGGTGTGCATCCTGATGAACAGGGATGTCCTGCTCCGAGGTCTGAAGGGCCCTTTTGAGGATGGTCTTTCCCTCCTCCGCTTTCTGAAATCTCTCCTCTCTGCTGAGGTTTCACTCACGTATCACATTAAAGCTTTACTTCGCCCCTGTTATTGCAAATGTCAAGGCAAGTGGACTTTTACAATATGCCTATTGGAATCCTTTTTGTGAATAATTGTCTTTTCTTTGTCTTAATATTCCTTTGGTATCCATCTTATCCACCAGAGGGACCTAAAGTAGAATATTTGCCGAAAACCAGTCTCTTGCGTTACAGAGAAGAGTTTCATATGAATGGTTTCACTGCCCTGAAAACCCTCCATTCTCTGCCTGTTCACCCCCCCCCGACTCCCCCAACCTCTAGCAACCACTCATCGTTTTACTGTCTGCATGGTTTGCCTTTTGTAGAATGTCATTTTGTTGGAATCGCATATCTTAGATTATTTTTGGATTGGCCTTTTTCAGTTAGGGATAGACCTGTAAAGTTCTTCCTCTCTTTTCATGACATGATAGCCCATTTCTTTTTGTAGCTGAATCATACTCCAGTGTCTGGATGTCCCACAGTTTATGTATCCATTTGTCTACTGAAGGACATCTTGGTAGCTTCCAGATTTTGGCTACTATGAATAATGCTGCTATAAACATCCACGTATCTTTGTGTGGACATAAGATTTCAACTGCTTTGGGTAAATAGCAAGGGATATGATTGCTGGCTAAGGGTATGCTTAGTTTTATAAGAAACTATGAAACCACCAAACTGTCTTCCCAAATGGCTGTAACACTTTGCATTCCCACCAGCCAAGAATGAGAGTTCCCTGTTGCTCTATGTCTTCCTCAGCTCTTGGTATTGTCAGTTCTTGATTTTGGTGATTCTAATGGGTGTGTAGTGGTATCTCTTTGTGGTTTTCATTTGCATTTTACTGATAGCATATGATGTTGAGCATCTTTATTGTATGTTTATTTGCCATATGTATATCTTCTTCAGAGAAGTGTCTGTTCACGTATTTTGCCATTTTTAAAATTGGGTAGTTTGCTTTCTTATTCTTGGGTCTTAAGGATTCTTTATACATTTGGGCTAGCAATCTTTTTTTAAATTGGACTTAGGGTTAGGAAAGGGGAAACCATGGGGGGATGGGATTAACAGGTACATACTACTAAATGTAAAATAGATAACTAACAAGGGCCTATCATATAGCCCAGGGAGTCTCACCTGGCATGTAATTATCCCTCAACAAACGTTAGTGATACAATGAGGATGGTGTACATGTCCCTGTGTCCTCAGTATCTATCTTCCTGCAGGATTCCATTCCCTTCTCCATCCTACTGAGCCCTGTTGATGGGGCTGTGATGCATCTTAAGAACCCTGCATGTTCCTATGGTGACAATCACTGTAGGTACTGAAATAGGATCTGTTTCATCTGTACTCCTCTAGAATATCCCATGGGCAGCTCAAAAGGATACATTCCAAGTGGACTGTACTTCTAAAACTTGCTCCTTTCTATTTCAAAAACTTCTGCTTTATTTGTTATGGCCTACTTTAGATACCATCTCTTCTGTAATGTTTTTTCTGGACTTTTTAGATAAACCAAGCAAATATTGCCTCTAGCCTCCTACAGCACTTTGCTCACTTGACATCACATTGTGTAGTAGTTGTCTCTGTCCCAACTGGTGGATGTAGATGTCCCACCAGGCTGTGAGGCCTTTTGAGGGCAGTGACTGTGTCCTGTTCGTATGTGTATCACCAGTGTTGAAAATCCTATGTAACACATAGTAGGGCACTCAGTAAATATCTGTTAACTTGAATGGGACTAGAATCCAGAAGAAGACCTACATAAAAAGACATTTAGCCTTTTTTTGACATTTATCTTTTTGTTTTGTTTTGTTGGTTGCTCCATTTTTAGGGCTGCACCCATGGCATATGGAAGTTCCCAGGCTAGGGGTTGAATATTAGCTGCAGCTGCAAGCCTATATCACAGCCAGTGTAACACCAGATGTGAGCTGTGTCTGTGACATATGCCACAGCTTGTGGCAATGCCAGATCCTTAACCCATTGTGCGAGGCCAGGGATTGAACTGGCATGCTCGTAGATACTAGTCAGGTTCTTAACCTGCTGAGCCACAAAGGGAATTCCCATTTAGACTTTTAGCATCTGGTGGAAAAGAAAATTGTGGGATGACATTCAGTTGGAAGAAAATACATTTACATCTCTACTGTAATACTATATATACAAATAAATTCCAGATGAATTTGTAGATCTAAAGCAAAAATCTATAAAACTATAATAGGATAATATAGAATATTTTTGTAATCCTGGGGTGGATCAACTCTTCCACAACAAATTATAAACCCTGAAGCTCTAAAATAAAAGACTGACAGGTCTGACTACCTTAAATTGAAAACCTATGTGATAAATGATTCCATGAACAAAATTAGAAGAGAAAGACTTGGAGAAAATATTGATCTGTATAATATATCCATGCAATATGATGCATATAATATCTGCACAATACAAAGGATCCCAATAACTCAATAATAAAATAATAAATATTTCAGTTGTGGCAGGGACCATGATATTTATCAAATATTCCATATAAAAACAAACTTCCCACCCCCTGCAGTTTGGTATGAACACCTTATGTATAGAAGGCACAGGGTACATTTGAACAATATATATGTAGAATATGTTTATATAAGTATTAATTATACTAGAGACAAGAAAAAAATAGAAACTCTCTAATGCCCAGGAATAGAGAAATGATTAACTAAATTGTAGTAGCTTCATATTATAAAATGATATTTACTGTAGAGGGAGTTCCTATTGTGGCTCAGTGGTATCAAAACTGACTAGTGTCCATGAGGACATGGGTTGAATCTCTGGCCTTGCTCAGTTGGTTGAGTATTTGGCATTGCTGTGACCCATGGTATAGATCTGAGCTGCAGCTCAGATCCCATGTTGCTGTGGCTGTGGTGTAGACTGGCAGCTGCATCTCCATTTGGACTCCTAGCCTGGGAACCTTCATATGCCACAGATGAGGCCCTAAAACAATAAAAAATACTAGGGAACAGTTAAAAACAATAGTGTAGATTGTACATAGTAGTGCCTTAGAACGGGAGTCATCTCCAAGACATCTTATTAGATGAAAATTCATTTTGCAAGATAATGTATTTATATAGTGTGATTTCAATGTTATGAATCTTTAAGTGTGCTTATGTGAAAATATATTTCTACATATAACAGGTTTGTAGGTGGGAGTCAGAAGGGACTTTCAGTTTGAATCCTACAATTTGACTGTATTCATGTGTTATCAGTGCCCTTAGGAAATAAAACTTGGAAAATAGAATGAAAGATTAAAAACATAGAATTAAAATATTTGTAATAGAGTGCCTTCTTTATGTCATCCCTTGGCATCAATTTTTTTTTTCTCTTTGGTCACGCCTGCAGCATTTGTACATTTCCAGGCAAGGGATTGAACCTGCGCTACAGCAGCAACCTGAGCCATGACAGTGATAATGCCAGATTCTTAATATGCTGAGCCACAATGGAATTCCTCAGCATGAAATAATGGCACATTAAAAACTAAAAAAAAAAAAAAACCTCTTATGATATATGAAAACATACCTAGGAGAGAGGGTAAGGTAATTAATTTGCTGAACCCTAAAATCTCCACATTGACTATAATAAATTTCAAGACAACCGGGGTCCTCTGAAGAAATCAGTGGTTCTCAAACTTGGCTGGTGAATGGAACATCCTTTGAACCTTAATACTACAGATACCAGGGTGGTGTCTCAAATGTTCTCATTTAATTGTGGGGTGTGGTCCTGGGCATCTAGATTATTTTAAATCTCCCCGGCTGATGCTAAATGCACAGAAGATGTCTAGAACTGCTGCTTTCAATAAAGTAGACACTATTACAAAGGTTTCTCATTGAGACCAAAAGGAATAGGGTAATTGAATTGTATGCATCAAGGATAATATTATCCAGGGAATAACAAGGGAAAAGGGCCCTAGGTAGAACTGCTTTAAATATCCCCTCCCTCTAGTAGGATGTACTGGGAATCTGGGGGTAAGAGATGCAAAGTATTGCCTTTGGAATGGATAAGCAATGAGTTCCTGCTGTATACCACTAGGAACTATATCTAGTCACTTATGATGGAGCATGATGGAGGATAATGTGAGAAAATATCTGTATGACTAGGTCACTTTCCTGTATAGTAGAAAATTCACAGAACACTGTCAACCAGCTATAACGGAAAAAATGAAATTCATTAAGAAAAACCCCTCCCTCTAAAACTTGTTATTCAGTAGCTTCCTTCAGCGCTTCCTTTGAGGATTGGCCTCAGATGAGAGGAGGCAAAGCCTCGGAATTATGGTATCTTCTTTCATCATTCTAGAGTTAAATGAGAATGTGGCCCCTTGAGAGTAGCACAGGAGGAAAACCAGGACACCTCACTCATAACAATGTGTCAGGAAAGTTTCTGAGCCACTCTAGCTGCAGAAGCTCCCTCAGAGGGTTGAGGTCCCATCTTTGCTTTTTAACAAGGCTCAAGGGAGATCTTTTTGGTGAGCTTCCAGGCTCCTTTCCTTTGATGCTAATTAACCACTCAGGGCAGCGCCTTACAGCCTAATCAGATAGAGTCCAGAGGTGAAATTTGGCTCCTCTTTGTGCATGGTTGATTGGGGATTAAGCCTGGACTCTCTTAGCACAAGTCAGCCTCAGTGTAACCATGGGTCGCAACTAATCCCAACACAGACCTTGGTCAGAGAAACAGACCACCCAGGCACCCCCATCCCACTGTCTAGTCAGAAAAACATGCTCTCTTTTGAGGGCAAAAGTGTTGATCTTATCAGAACGTTGGCTTATCTAATTGAGAACCCTTCCAGAATGGAAGCCAAAGAAAGACTCTGGGGAAGGTCATGGTTGTCCTTAGTGATAGCCTCATGCAGGTTAAGGTGTGGCCTCAGACAGTGCCCACTTCTCCCCCTAGTGTTTGGCTTTGCAGTTGGGATTTCACATTGATCAACTCTAAGTTTGTGTTCTGTTTACCACTTCCCTGCTCATGACTTTGGATAAGTCACTTCACCTCTTTGAACTTTAGTTTTCTCATCTTTTTTTTTTTTTTTTGGACAGATCCTCCCACAGGTTTACTTGTACAAATACCACAGCTGGGCACCAGCCCCATATAGACAGCAGCTGAAGGATCACACCAGTGCTTCTGTCCTCACAGTGGCAGATAAACACCTCTATTGTGGAGCCTTTGTGGGGACTTGGGAAACATTGGGAGCCAAAGCCAGAGCTGGACTTGCAGCTAGACTTTCAGCTGTGGCTTGGCCTTGTTCTGAGCCTTGGCCTGGGACTGTGGCCAGAAGAGCCTGAAACCCTTGGCCACGAGGGCACGAGCATGTTTCCCAAGCTTGGGGTGAACAGTGTGGGCAAGTCGACTGAGCTTGTGGCTGCCACCCTATGGGATGTTGGGCTTGACCTTCTTGGGTTTTACAAGAGCCTTGATAGCGGCAGCACATGCACTCATGGACTTGGCATTTTTGGCCTGCATCTTCTTTAGGCCCTTCTTGTTATGCTTCCTGGAAAAGTGCATGTTCCTCAGGAACTTGGGGTCGACCCCCTTAAGAGATTCATATCATTGTGATCAAGGTTTCTTGATGTTGTTTCTGTACCACTTTCGAGATTATTTGTGGTGTGGTTCTTGGATTTTGCCCCACATCTGAACCTGGGTTACCTGATCCCAAAGCACATGGGGCCAGAAAAGAAAGAGCAATTTCCTCACCTTTGAAATGAGGTCATTATATCCCATCAGTCAGAACTGGAGGTGATTGATTTGTGGTAGTTTCTGTCACATGCCTGTGACAATCTATTGCATTTACATCAGCTAGCATCTTTAAACTTATTAAAAAGAAATGGTAAAAAAGTGTATGCTAGCTCAGCAGATGATGGAAATTAAGAGAGGGCATTATGACCAGGGAACTCAGGAGAATTTGGATTCCACTCTAAGATCCAGCTGCCTCTTTCCATGCAGCTGCTAAGGAAAAGGCTGCTCAAAGAAAAATGGCAAAGTGTAAGCTTGACAGGAAGATGGCTCTCTCATATTTCCCACATAATTGATGGGGCTGATGGCAGGGACATCTTCCAGTATCTTTAGGTTATAGTGATTCTTTATGTCCTTAAGGCTTCCGTTTAAATCTGGGTTCCCTTGTCATTTTGTTCTCATATTGACTTTTGCACCGCAATCTCTTACTAGTTGAGTTCTAGGTCTTATTCTCAGACAAGCTAGAAATTATGGAAAGTTTCTAGTTTTATATTCTCCTGAATAATCCAGAAATAAGAGAACTTCATATTTGGAAAACTAATTTTCTAGCCAGAATGGAAGACATGTGGAAAGCCTTTACTATGGATAAAAAGTTGAGACCTTAAGTACAATTTACTTTTCAGATATCACCAGGAAATTTATTGAAAGTATTGTCTTGGGAGTTTCTGTTGTAGCTCGGTAGTAAGAAACCACGAAGACTGGGTTTGATCCTTGGCCCTGCTCAGTGGGTTATGGATCTGGTGTTGACATGAGCTGTTATGTAGGTCACAGAAGTGGCTCAGATCTGGCATTGCTATGCCTGTGGTGTAGGCTGGCAGCTGCAGCTCTGATTTGACCCCTAGTCTGAACTTCCATATGCCTTGGGTGTGTCCTTAAAAAGACAAAAAAAAAAGTCTTAGTTTGCTAGGGCTGTTGTAACAAGGTATCACAGACCGGGTGGCTCAAGCCACCAGAATTTTTTTTCTCACAACCCTCTGGATGCTAAAAGTCTGAGACCAAGGTACTGACAGTTTTAGTTTCTTCTGAGGCCTGTTTGGCTGTCATCTTCTCCCTGTGTTTTACGTGCTCTTCCCTTGGTGTATGACTGGGTCCTAAATTTTTCCTTTTATAAAGACACCAGTCATATAGTATCTGAGCCCACCCTAATGACATCATTTTATCTTATTACCTCTTTAAAGAACTTCTCTCCAAATAAGTCACATTCTGAGATGCTAGAGATTAGGATTTCAATTTATGAATTTTGAAGGGGACACAATTCATTCTAAAAATTAAAAAAAAAAAGGAGTTTCCTTAATGGCTCAGTGGAAACAAATTTGGCTAGCATCCATGAAGATGCAGGTTCAATCCCTGGCCTTGCTCAGTGGGTTAAGGATCTGGCATTGTTGTGAGATGTGGTATAGGTCACAGATGTGGCTTGGATCTAGCTTTGCTGTGGCTGTGGCATAGGCTGCCAGCTATAGCTCCCATTCGACCCCTAGCCTGGGAACCTCCATTATGCTGTGGGTGTGGCTCAAAAAATCCAGAAAACAAAAACAAAAAAAAGGAAAAAAAAAGAAAATGATGGTGTTCGATTTGTGTACGCCAGAGTACTAGATATTGTCCTTAGTACTTTCCTTGAGGCAATCCAAAGGTTTTCTTTTTAAAAAAGATTATTGGATTATAGTTGATTTACAATGTTGTATTTGTTTCAGGTGTGCAGCAAAGTGAATCAGTCATACATATACACATATCCATTATTTTTTCCTGTATAGGTGATTGCACACTATTGAGTAGACTTTCATGTGCTATGCAGCAGGTTCTGGTTAATCATCTATTTTGTGCAATAGTGTGTGTTTGTATGTTATTTCCACCCTCCCAATTCGTCCCTCCCCCCAGTGGTTTCCGTTACATGGTAACCATGAGATTGGTTTTGAAATCTCTGAATTTGTTTTTGTTTGTTTGTTTATTTACCTATTTAGGGCCACACCCATGGCATATGGAGTTTTCCAGGAGTTTTCCAGGCTAGGGGTCAAATTGGAGGTGTAGTCACCAGCCTAGACCACAGCCACAGCTACGCCAGATCTGAGCCACGTCTGTGACCTACACCACAGCTCACTGCAGTGCCTGATCCTTAACCCATTGAGAGGGACCAGGGATCAAACTTGCATTCTCGTGGATGCTAGTCAGATTTGTTTCTGCTGAGCCACAATGGGAACTCCCCAGTTTCTGCTTTTAAATAAGTCCTTTAGTGTTATATTTTATTGGATTCCACACATACATGATATCATATGATGTTTGTCTTTCTATGTCTGACTTACTTCACTCAGTATGGTATTCTCTAGGTCCATTCATGTTGCTGCCAATGGCATTATTTCATTCTTTTTTTATGGATGAGTGGTATTCCACTGTAGATATGTACCACATATTCCTGATCCATTCTTCTGCTGATGGAAATTTGCATTGCTTCCATGTCTTGGCTCTTGTAAATAATGCTGCAGTAAACATTGGGGTGAATATCTCTTCAAATTAGAGTTTCTTTTCTGGATATGTACCTAAGAGTGAAATTGTTGGGTCATATGGTAGTTCTTTTTTTTAAAGACTTTTATTTTTTCCATTATAATCGGTTTACAGTATTCTGTCAGTTTTCTACAGTACAGCAAATTGACCTAGTCACACATACATGTGTACATTCTTTTTTTTTACATTATCCTCCATCATGCTGCATCCCCAAGTGACTAGATATAGTTCCCAGTGCTATATGGTATTTCTATATTCAGTTTTTTGAGGAACCTCCATAGTGTCCTCCATAGTGGTTGCACCACTTTACATTCCCATCAGCAGTACAGCAGGGTTCCTTTTTCTCCACACCTCCTTCAGCATTTATTGTTTGTAGACTTTTTGATGATGGCCATACCAAGGGTCTAGAGTGGCTCATTAAAATTAGAGAATGAATGAGAACAAATGCCAGGTTGGTAGGGAGTAGAGAGATGAACATCAGAGGGACATGGCAAGACCCACTGCATGGTGGCTAAGAATGTATGGCATCTCCATTGGATCATCATTGTGCACTATAAACAGTAACGAGAACCAGTCTCCATTCTCAAAAGTAAGCCCTAGCTGTCATGCGTGGTGACAAATGAATGGAACACAGTCAGATGTCAGCCACAGAATCCTGTGTAGGACCAAAAGATAGACCAATCTGATAAAAGAACTTCTTTCTCTTTGTAAACATGCAGAGGATGTTGCATAATCCCTGAGAGATTAGAAACAGAACTTAGAAGGAGCAATGATAGCCATGAGAAGTGGGAAATGAATGAATGGGGCTAAATTACAAATCAGAAGTCACTGAGAGATTGTTGGATTGGTTTGAAAAAAGGCAGAATTGAGTTACCAAAAAAAATAAAAATAAAAAATAAAATAAAATTAGGATTTCCTGTTGAGGCGCATTGGAAACGAATCTGACTCATAAAATAATTCATCTTTTCTATTTTATTGAGGTATATTTGCCTTATATTAGTTTTAGGTGTGCAACCTAGTAAGTCAATATTTTTATGGATTTACATACCATACAAAATTACTACAATGTTATTGACTATATTCCCTGTGATGTACATTACATCCCTGTGATTTATTTTTATAACTAGGAATTTGTACCTCTTAATCCCCTTCACCTGTTTTGCCCATATCTACACCCCCCACCTCCCACAATGTCCCCTTGACTGTGGCAACCACTGGTTTGTTCTATGAGACTGTTTCTCTTCATTTATTTGGGTTTTTAGATTCCACACATGAATGAAAACTATGGTATATGTCTTTCTCACTCTTATTCTGAATGTTTTCCTTTATAATTCATTCTTTACCTCAATTGAAAGGGTCTTTCATATCAGGCATTTTAAACCAAAGGGTTTATTATTAGTTTGCATCCATTGATTTTTTTTTAATTGAAGTATATGCTTTTTTTTTTTTTTGACTCTTCCTCCAGTGGCCATAGGAAGCATTTCTGATTAAACAGAATAAATAAACCTTCCTTCATTCTGAAAAAAAAAAATCAACAGATAGAAAAAATATAGAAAAATAGGCATCTCTAAGAGAAAAGAACGCACAGGCAAGGAGCCCCAGAAAGATTCAAGTGATGACTTCACTCTGAGCACATGGAGGTGAGGAAGAGTGGAGACCAAACATGTGTAAAAGCATAGAGCTGGATAAGTAATAGTCAACTAAGTGATTTCTTTGTGGCAAATCTAATGATCCCATAGCCCAGGATAGGCAAAGGATATCCATACATTGGAAGTATTTTTAAAAAGGGCTTAATGGGAGTTCCCGTCATGGCGCAGTGGTTAACTAATCCGACTAGGAACCATGAGGTTGCAGGTTCGGTCCCTGCCCTCGCTCAGTGGGTTAACGATCCGGCGTTGCCGGGAGCTGTGGTGTAGGTTGCAGATGCGGCTCGGATCCTGCGTTGCTGTGGCTCTGGCGTAGGCCGGCAGCTATGGCTCCGATTCGACCCCTAGCCTGGGAACCTCCATATGCCACGGGAGCGGCCCAAAAAATGGCAAAAAGACAAAAAGACAAAGATGAATAAATAAATAAATAAATAAATAAATAAATAAATAAATAAATAAAAAGGGCTTAATGTTTAGAATATATAAGCAACTTGTTCACTCAACAGCAAAAAAACCAATCAACCAATTGAAAAATGGGCAAAAGACCTGAATAGACTATTCTCCAAGGAAGATATACAGATGGCCAGCAAACACATGAAAAAATGCTCAACATCGCTGATTATAAGAGAAATGCCAATCAAAGCTACCATGAGATACCACCTCACACCAGTCAGAATGGCCATCATACATAAGTCCACAAATAACAAGTTCTGGAGGGGCTGTGGAGAAAAGGGAACCCTCCTGCACTGTTGGTGGGAATGTAAACTGGTACAGCCACTATGGAGAACAGTTTGGGAATGTAAACTGGTATAGCCACTATGGAGAACAGTTTAGAAATCAATACAAAGAACTTCCATATGACCCCACAATCCCACTCTTGGGCATATATCCGGACAAAACTCTACTTAAAGAGACACATGCACCTGAATGTCCATTTCAGCACTCTTCACAATAGCCAGGACATGGAAACAACCCAAATGTCCATCAACAGAGGATTGGATTAGGAAGAGATGGTACATTTACACAATGGAATACTACTCAGCCATCAAAAAGAATGACATAATGCCATTTGCAGCAACACGGATGGAGCTAGAGACTCTCATCCTGAGTGAAATGAGCCAGAAAGACAAAGACAAATACCATATGATATCACTTATAACTGGAATCTTATATCCAGCACAAATGAACATCTCCTTAGAAAAGAAAATCATGGACTTGGAGAAGAGACTTGTGGCTGCCCGATGGGAGAGGGAGGGAGTGGGAGGGATCAGGAGCTTGGGCTTATCAGATACAACTTAGAATAGATTTACAAGGAGATCCTGCTGAATAGCATTGAGAACTTTGTCTAGATATTCATGTTGCAATAGAACAAAGGATGGGGAAAAAATGTAATTGTAGTGTATACATGTAAGGATAACTTGATCCCCTTGCTGTACAGCAGGAAAGAAAAAAGTAAAAAAAAAAAAAGAATTTCATCCTGATAGACTTTCCCCTATTTAAGTCCAACTTAGTTAAAACATAGTGTTTATCTATTAACTAGTTATATGGTAAACTTTAGAGTTAGGATCTTAATGAGGTTCATAAAATTTAGACATATATTATCCAAAAAAACCTAGCTGTTAGTTTTGTCCTTGATTTTAAAAGCTTTTAAGTGATAGCTAGTTTAGTTAAGTTGGTTTATATTTACTTACACTATCTCCCTGCCATAAACACTTTGAAGATAAGCACCAGTCTACAAACAACGTTTGTGAATGCCAAATTCTTGTGTCTATGGCCTCTTCAAAGTACTCACTAAGTTTAGTTAAGATGAATATCTTAAACCATGATGTACAGCTGCTATACCATGTAATAGTTAACCAATGTACTTTTAACACTGTGATGTAATCTGTATTGAAAAACTGTCTATATAATCAACCATTGTTGCCAATAAAGTTTGAGCAGTCCAGAGCCCTAAAAGAAGGGACAAAGAGGCTGTCTCCGTATTGTACATTCCCACCGACGCCATCCATCTCTGATCGGGAAAAAGTGTACACTCCCTGGCTGCCAGAGCTGGCCGCCAGCAGTCACTAAGTCCCTTGTGTTTGGTGGAGGGGAGAATATGCACACAAACATCCATTATCCATGTGCAGGACTGTCTCCACAGATTCAGGAGGATTTACAAGTCTTCTCCTTCCCAGGTGGTCCCACATCCCTTTTTTCAAACTTCTGGGTGTAGTGCAGCTTCTCTCTCACCTGATGTAGGTGTCCAGAGGGACAATAATGTTCTGGACCTGGCTCTTCCAACCCCTGTGTTTACCTGGGAGATGTCTCATGTAGCACTGAGGATGTAGTACCAGGCAGGGACATTTAGGTCCAATATTCCCCTTGAACCTATAAAGCTTCCACTTGGCCTCCTCTGAATCTCCCCATTTATGCAAAGGACAGATACACCCAGAGTTTCCCCCTCCCACAACATGTTAGGTATCTTCTGCCCCGTTGCTGTCAAGTTCAGATACAACTGCTAGTTTAGAAGATGTGCCTTTATGCTTCTATCCTATAACAAAAGGGAGGGTCATAACCTTGGAACCTAACCTCAGGTCACCTTTCTTTTATTAGCCAAACCCCTAGTCTACTGCTCAGGTATTTGCTTACCATCCTCTGCTACCACCCCTGGGGAAACCCACCAGCTTTAGACTATATATATATATGTATGTATTGATTTTTATTGTTTTCCATTGTAGCTGGTTTACAGTGTTCTGTCATTTTTGTACTGTACAGCATGGTGACCCAGCTATACATACATGTATACATTTCTTTTTATCACATTACCATTCTACATCAAATGTTACCAGACATAGTTCCCAGTGTTACACAGCAGGATCTCATTGATGATCAATTCCAATATCAGTAGTCTCATTTCACTCTTTTTTAATGGATGAAAGCACACAACCCACACCTCAGGGCCCTGACATTCCCTGCCAAATACATATTGCTCATTGCCTGTCACTTATTGATTTTTTTCCATCTTTTGTATTTTTAGGGAGGCACCCATGGTATGTAGAGTTTCCCAGACTAGGGGTCTAATCAGAGCTATAGCAGCTGGCCTATACCACAGACACAGCAACACTGGATGCAAGTGGCATCTGTGACCTACCTCACAGCTCATGACAATGCCAGATCTTAACCCACTGAGTGAGACCAGGGATGGAACCCAAAACCTCATGGTTCCTAGTCAGATTCATTTCCACTGCATCATGATGGAAATTCCCAAGATTTCTGATCACATCTTACAGTGCAACCACCTCACCTCCTTCTATTTCTCATTCACTGCTTCTCCAGGCTAAAATGCAGCCTCCTACAGGAAGCATTCCTCAATGACCTGATTAGAATGAAATATCTGCCTTTGCTGTCTTAGTCTTATAGATTAATTTCTATTAAACACAAATCATGTTCATTGTTATATCATCTTTCACTTGAAGGCAACTAATATGTATGTACTCAGTAACTTGTAAGCCTTTCTCACATAAAGCACACAACAGACTCAGAACATGAGTCCTTATTGTCTCTCTTTTACACTACTTCAAAAACTAAGGTAACTAGCAAATAAAACTTGAACCAAGGATGGTTTGAAGCCAAATCATGTGGTTGAATCACTGCACTGAAAGGCCTCTCTCTTTTGCTTTGACAAAATTAAACATTTCTGTTAAGAAACAGCTTTCCAATGACTTAGGGAACCACAACTTAGCCTTATTTCTTTCTTGCCAGATTAAGCTTGAAAGCTCTTTGGTGCCCTTGTTCAAATCCAGGCCTTATTTCAGACACTATGTGCTATATTTCCCTTGGTCCAGCTATTTTATCAATAAGACCATATCTATTTATCTGTCTATTGCTTATATATATATATATAATTATGTATATATATAAATATATATATATGTATATATATATAAATGAGAGGAGAATCAAGACAGCATATGAGAATAAAATCAATTAGACACAAAAGAAGGAAGTAATGAGGAATTGAGAAACAAAAAAGATGAAAGACATACAAAACAAGTAATAAAATGGTAGAAGTCCTTCCTTAGCTGCAGTTACTTTAAATTAAATGAATTAAGCTATTCAATTAAAAGGCAGAGGTTGGCAGAATGGGTTTTTAAAAACAAACAACCATGATCTGACCATAAACTGTCTACAGGTGACTCAATTTAGATTCAGAGCCACAAATAAAAATGAAAGATTGGAAAAATATATTCCATGAAAAAATAACTAAAAGAAAGCGGAGGTGGCTATGTTAACTATCAGAAAAAAAAATAGACTTTTAAGTAAAAAAATGGTTGCATGAGATAAAGAAGGACATTATATATTGATAAAACTGTCAGTACCTCAAGAAGCTATAAATTCTGGTCACCCACTATGCTGTACTTTAGGTCTCCAGAACTAATTCATCTTACAACTGGAGGCTTGTACTCTGTGATCAACAGTTTCCCATTTCTCTCCCCACCTCCCCACCCCTGGAAACCACCAATCTACTCTCTGATTCTGTGAGTTGTTTTTTAGATTCCACACACAAGTGATATCACACAGTACTTGTCTTTTGATGTCTCACTTGTTCTCTCTTTTTTTTTTTCTTTTTAGGGTCACACCTGAAGCATATGGAGGTTCCCAGGCTAGGGGCTGAGTTGGAGCTATAGCTTATGGCCTATACCACAGCCACAGCAACAAGTGGGTCTGAGCCATGTCTGTGAAATACACCACAACAATGCAGGATCCTTAACCGACTGAACAAGCTCAGGGATCAGACCTGCATCTTCATGGATGCTAGTCAGGTTTGTTTTGGCTGTGCCATGTCAGGAATTTCTGTCTGACTTATTTAACTTAGCCTAATGTCCTCAAGGTCCATCCATGCTGTTAAAAATTGCAAGATTTCCTTTTTAATGGCTGAATCACCTTCCATTGTATATATATACACAACATTTTATTTGTCCATTCATTTGTCAACAGACACTCAGGTTGTTTCTTAGCTATTATGAATGATGCTGCAGTGAATCTGTAGTTTTAATGTGTCACTGTATCCAGCACACAAGCAAGAGCTCACTTCCCCTTTTCACACAGCAGCTGCCTGAGCACTGACGTGGGTGGATGTGTTTTTTCATTCTTACCAACCCACACACATTAGCCAGAAAGTCTTCCTAGAGCAATGATCCAAGGCAAAATTAAATTGTAAAAACTAACCAAAATTTGCAATTTAAATGTAAACAAAACTACAACACTCAGTAAAATTCAAATGAACAATGTTAAGATAATATAATAGATTGTGTTTTATTGAAATGAAATTAGCAGTATTAAGTATAATAGAGAAAGAATTAATCTTTTATTATTTCCTGTTATTTCCCCAATATAATTTTTTTTTCTATTGGACAGCATGGTGAACCAGTTACACATACATGTATACATTCTTTTTTCTCCCATTATCATGTTCCATCATAAATGACTAGACATAGTTCTCAGTGCTACGCAGCAGGATCTCATTGCTGATCCATTCCAAAAGCAATAGTTTGCATCTCTTAACCCCAAGCTCCCAGTTGATCCCACTCCCACCCCTCCCCCCTTGGCAACCACAAGTGTATTCTCCAAGTCCATGATTTTCTTTTCTGTGGAAAGTTTCATTTGTGCCATTTCTATATTTTTGCTTTAATGATACTTATATGCAGAATGGCTATTGAAAGAAGAAGACAAAAATGATGTTAGTAATATCAAGCTGTGTTTAACAGCTTAGGAAGATCAAATACCATCCTGAGCCCAAATTGCCAGTAAGGAATCCTAAAATGCCCAAATTATTAGAATGTCATTTCACAATTCTTTAAAGCTGTCCTTTTCACTTGAAAAAGTTTAGTATTTTGACTTTGTCTAGATCAGCATGAAATGAGTATCTAGAGCTAAAGGGATCTAATTAATCACAGTAGTAATAACAATAAATAACAATTACCATTTCTTGAGTCTTTTACATGTGCTAGACAGTGTCCTCATGTTATTATTCACAGCATTTTATTTATTATCTCTTACTAACTGAATAGTACCTCATTATCTTTCTGTAGCAATCAACCTTATCAGGATGGTTGTACTGTGTCTTAGAAGCACTGATGGTGATCTTTCTAACTTAAAAAGATGTAGCTATCATGACCACATGTCTGTTCTGGTGAGTGGGAGAACCCCTGAGCTTTTGTACTTGTCTACAGGAAAGGTGACAGGTAAACAGAAGTATGATAGGCAGAATTCTAAGCCGACTTTTCAGGAGCCCTGCCTCATGGTCTACATGCCTTGCATATTTTCTGGGACTGTGAATCTGATAGATTTTACTCCTGTGATGAGGTTATGTTATATGGCTCAGGTGACTTTAAAAAAGATTATCTTCAAGAGCTGGACCTAACCACAGGAGATTCCTTTAGATCTCAGTAGGAGGTCAGAGACAGAGGAAGTCAAAGATTAGAAGCATGAGAGGGTTTTTAGCAGCCCCTGAGGACCTGGAGATAAAGGGAGCCACATGGCAAAGATTGTGACTTCCCTCCAGGAGTCCTGGAGGCTGGCAGGGAGATGGGACCCCTGTTTTGCAACTTCAAGGAACTGAATTTCACCAAAAATGTGAATGTGTTTGGAAGGATAGTTCCTCTTCAGAGGTTCCAGAAAGGAAGGCAGCCTGGTCCACACGTCGACTTCAGCCTTCTGATATTCTTGTGATGCTGTCAACATGGTTTATGACTGTTGAGGTTGACCTTGATCACCTGAATGAAGTGGTGTTTGTGAGGCTTCTCCACTGTAAAGTTACCCCCCCACCCCCACTTCATACTGTCTCCTTTGCGGACAGTCAGTATGTACATCCCATGTGAAGGAGTGGAGAGTTTTACTCCTGTTGTGGAGAATGGAAGTGAATATTTGTTTGTTTATTTATTTATTTATTTAAATAATGATTCTTATTTTTTCCACTATAGCTGGTTTACAGTGTTCTGTCAATGTTTTACTGAACAACATGGTGACCCATTTACACATACATGTATCGATTCTTTTTTCTCATAATGTCATGCTCCATCATAAGTGGCTAGTTATAGTTCCCATTGCTATACAGCAGGATCTCATTGCTTATCCATTCCAAAGGCTGTAGTTTTTGTCCATTAACCCCAAATTCCCAACCCATCCCACTCCCTCCCCCTCCCCTCCCTCAGAACTGGTTTATTTTTAAACTTCAATTTTCACTTGTCTCTCAATGGTTTTCTAATACATGATCTTAAAAACTGGTTTTATGTGAATATCTGATTTCAGGGTGGGCAGGATGTGCTGAGGGGGAAGAGGACACTTTCCCTAGAGCCAAGAGCTATGTTTTGGCCACCATGATGCATGAGGCTCCAGAGTGGTTGGGGCTGGAGGCATCTGGGCACAGCTTCTTTTAGGAGTTGACATATAGTGGAATTCATGTCATCAGTATTCAGGGGAGGGCCCCAAGTGGTTAATTAGTCCCTGAAGAAGTGAACTGCAAAGTTTGTAATCATGGTCTCTCCAGAGTGTTGGGGCATGTGGCTGGGTTGCATGCATCACCCTTCACCGAGTGGGGAAACATTGAAAGTTTCATGATCTGTTTAATGTCTGGGGATTCACAACTCATATGAGGCTAATTCATCTTGCCAGTTTCAAAAATGGAAAGAGAGAACCTTCTAAAATGTTGCTGCAGGAGTTCGTTGTGGCCTAGTGATTAAGGATCCAGCATTGTCATTGTTATGGCTTGGCTTGCTGCTGTAGCATGGGTTCTACCCATGGGCAGGGCATTTCCATATGCCAAGGGCATGGCCAAAAAATATTGCTGCAAATATCAGGTCAATGCATGTATTCTGCTCCTTTGTATTTATAAACTAGTTCTGTATTATCTGGTCTGTTCAAGCAGTATAACAAAATAATTATTCTGAAACTGAAAAGTAACAATCAATAAACCTAAACTTTAGATATATACTCCCCAATTGAGGAAGGCATACAAAATTAAAAAACAAAACAACAACAGTAGGAGTTCCCACTGTGGCACAGCAGATTAGGGATCTGGCATTGTCTCTGTAGTGGCTTGAGTTTGATCCCTGGCCCAGTGCAGCTGGTTAAGGATCCAGCAGTGCCACAGCTTCAGCCCAGGTTGCTGTTGCAGCTAGGATTTCATTCCTGACCAGGGAGTTTCCATGTGCCCAGGGTGCAGCAATTAAAAAAAAACAAATCAACAACAACAAAAAAGCCTTAACAACAGCTTATCTATACACCAAAAGGAGGGAAAAAAATAGAACATCATAGTATGACACAAAATGCTTGCAACAGTTCTCAGAAAATAGACTCCACTATTCTCACCCCACTGATCCTTCATCAATGTGGTAAAAATACTCTTTGGCAAGCCTGTTTCAGGGAAATTTTCATTTCACAAATTTTCATTGTGCTTAACTCCTAGTCTCCAACTCACCCCCAGCTGGTGAATCATCATGTGAGAGTAGTGGAGAAAAAAGCCATTTGTTTTCCATGTGCCCCCCATGACCACTGCCCCCCTTCTGTGAACCAGCTGTGGAGGGGCAGAAATATGACATACTTATGAGTCTTCCTTTTTTTTTGCTTTTTTTTTTTGACCACACCCACTGCATATGGATGTTACCAGGCTAGGGGTAAAATTGGAGCCATAGCTGCCTGCCTACACCACAGCCACAGAAACTCAGGATCTGAGCCATATCTGCAAACTACACCACAGCTCACAACAACATTGGATCCCCAACCCACTGAGCAAGGCCAGGGATTGAACTTGCCTCCTTGTGGATTCTATTCAGATTCATTTCTGCTCTGCCACAATGGGAGCGCCCATATTTATGAGTCTTGCATTTTCCTCTGAATAACCTTTGAGTGCCTGAACCATGTACCAGCTCTGCAGGGCATGGCCATCCTTGGCTTCTTATTCCTCTGTGACATCTCCATGCAACTGAGATGTAGGTTTTCTTTTCCTCCCCTTGTGAATCCTTACAATAACCCTTTCGAAGATCTCTGGAACACAGAGGTGGAAGCCACCCATCCATCCTTTTGTGTTGTGGAAAATGGCTGAACTTTGACCCACTCACAGCCAGAGTCAGAATGCGCCTCTTCTTAACACCCCTCTGTAACATCGACTGACCTGACATCTGGAAAAACTTCCCTCATCAACTATCCAGCCTTACCACTGTCACCAGCTCATTCCATTTATGCATACCTGATTCTTTCTAGCCCTGTTCCCTTCTCTCTATTAAAAAAAGTCCTTTACTGCCTGACTTTTGAGACCTTTTCAGATTTCATGCTGGGGGGATCCTCCATATGCGATAGCAGCCTTCGCCCTATTGCCGCAGACCCTTCCCCCACCCCTTGCAGATAAAGTCTCTCCCTGCTGAAGCCTAATTTGGCACCTGCTACTTAAAAGTATGTGTATTCCATAAACAATAAGGATTTTCTGTATAGCACAGGGAACTGTATTCAATATCTTATAATAACCCATAATGGAAAAAAATCTGAAAAAAACTATGACTGAATCACTTTGCTGTGCACTTGAAATAACAGACTATTGTAAATCAACTATAATTCAGTTTAAAAAAAGATGTGTGTTCTTCTGCGCCTTGTAATTGAAAAAAATAACAAAATTTTGCTCCAAAATCTTGGTTATTTATACTGCCTAGGTTATTTTGTCTTTTTAGGATCCCACAGAATTTTGGTCATCAGATTGTTGGCTTAAAATCTAGAACATAATCATTGTATTTAAGTTTAGGATACTGGTATATGGCAGATAAGAAATAGAAATTTGTTGAACAAACAAATTCACAGACCTCTGAGTTGCCAAAGAAATGAATGGACTAGCAGCGACTTTAATATTTTTCAGAACTCCCAAATGAACAAAAGCTCTTTTTCCTACCCAATCAAGGTTAGTAGGTTGGCTTGAATCTATTAAGAAAGAAGTATCCCCAGTATCTGGGACCACCTACTACCAGGGTCACCATTACCTAATATTTCCTCCCTGGGAAGATGCGGTTGAATTCAGGTCAAATGAAATGAATAAGGAAAGACTTAAATGCACCTGCAGCTGTGCCAGGTGGGAAGCAGGGAGGAGAATGCCGAGACAATGTGCTCTTGAGGATGTGGCCTGGAACTACTTTATCAAGAGTCATCTGGTGGGCTTATTCCACTTGTTTGAAATGATTATAGAAGACAGGGTCTGAATCGTTGAGATGATGCAGAGGAAGGAGTCATGGTTCTGACCTTTATAATGGAAGACAGACCTTGCTGTTGAGAAGCACTTGGGCTAATGTGCTGAATTAACTGTCTTTCTCTTTCTCATACACACACACACACACACACACACACACACACACATTCAAACAGCTTTAAATAACTACATAAAAACTCATCCTGAATAAGGATACCTGGAGTTGATAACATCAAAACACGAGGACAGGAGGAATTTCAGCTGAGTTAGGGTTAAGTGAAAGGGATGTGGTTTTCTGGAAAGGAGAATGTAAGGTTGATTGAGGTTCAGATTAGGGCACAGAGAACAGACTTCAGGTAAACCTTGTCCCAGGCAGGTAATATGAGAGACTTGGAATATAAACATCATATACATGAGTAGCTTCAACACATTATCTTCATCATACATGCAGTAAACGTTCTTCTCTCAGTGAAGAAACATTGTTGAAAATACCATCTTTCAGAATCTCATCACAGGCATATTAAAAACCTGCAGTCAGGGACAAGCAATTTTTGTAGGATTCTAAGACCTCGGCTCCTCTTATTGGCATTTCACCCTGTGGATGCCTTTCATCCAGCCTTGCTTCATGTCTTTGTTTCTTAGACTATAGATAATTGGGTTGAGCATCAGAGTCAGTATGATATAGATGATTTTTGCTAGTCTATCCTTGACAGAGTAGTTGGACAGGGGCTGGAAATAGACACAGCTAATACTTCCATAAAACAGGATCACGACCATGATTTGGGAGACATAGGAGGAAAACGCTTTTCACTTCCCAGCAGCTGAAGGGATCTTTAGAACAGGGATGAGGATTCTCAAGGGGGAGACGATGATGCATGAAAAGGGGGTCATTATGACCACCAACCCATCTGTCATGACTGTGATTTTCTTGACAAAATGGGAGGAATGGGACAATTTTAGCACCAGCTGGTGGTAACAAAAAAAGTGGTCAATGACATTGGAAGCACAGAAGGTGAGATGTTTGGTCAGGAGGATGTGCAGGAGGGAGAGGAGTTGTGGGATGCAGAAAGGGAGGATGAGAAGCAGGATGCAGTGCCTGTGATTCATGGCGGTGATGTAGGGTAAGGGATTACATATGGCCACATAGTGGTCAGTGGCCATGGCTGCCAGGAGGTGGCTGTCTGTTTCCAAAAGTTATGAAGAAGTGCATATGTGTCAGACACTCACCATAGGAGATGGTCACTGTCACTGATAAGAAGTTCACTACCATCTTGGGGATGATGACTGTCACATAGCAAATGTCAACAAAAAACAGGATACTCAGGAAAAAGTACATGGGCGTCTGGATGCGAGTTTCTGAGTGGATGGCTAGGAAGATGAGCAGGTTTCCTATCGCTGTGATGAAGTAGATTGGGAGAAACACGGCCAAGGGTGGCTTCTGATCTTCAGGTCAGTAGGAGAGTCCCAGGAGGGTGAATATGGAGGGTCTTGTTAGGTTATTTCTTCCCATAGTCTTGGGTTCGCCTAAAGATAAGCTATCATTATAACAGATTCTTCCAACATACAACATATTCTATCCAAGAATTTTTCTGTTTATTCTTCCTATCAGCAATTAGAACAACTGAAAGTATCATAACTACCTAGACTGTGACTTCTGTCCATAAATAAATTCAGAAATTGTTACCTATTTTAAGCTCCTTTCAGTTTTCTTCTGTAACAGGAAAGAAGAAATGGGAAAGAGAAAAGAAGAGATGGAGATAGAATAAGAGTTAGAATTCCCAGGAAGGGGAGGGGGACTTTGGATAAATCGTTTTCTATTTGAGGGTTTTTCAGTAGTTAATTCAGAGCAGAGTGATCAGTAAATTGCTTTCCCTCTTCATTGCCAGCTGACAGAATGATGCTTTCCTTTCATTCAGATGCTTCTCTCTGCATCAGTTATCCTTGTGCCTGAAACTCATTTGGAAAAGGATTGAGACATGAGATCACCCAACAGTTACTCCATATCCCTCACTTCTTGGTGAAACTTTATTTGAGTGAGAAGATAAGCGATAAAAGACAGAGAGCATAGATAGTAAAAACATTTCTTTTAATGTTAATATCTGTCCCATACTTGGTATCCAATTCCTGGATCTAAAACTGTTTTTGATGTTATGTGCTGGTTTGTGTTGGTGTAATTCTTTTAAAAATTCCTGTCTTGGCTGTAGACTGCCCAGATAAAACTATACAGGGAAGTCACCTGATCTTAGACAAGATTTCAGCCCTCCTGAATCTTCAGGATGTCTTTCCTGCCTTCTCTGGACCTTCCACATGCTGAAAAGACTGTAGACACTCATAGTCTCCACCTTCTCTCAAGAGAGCATCCTTTGAGACTTTAAGAAGTCCCAGAATTCCAGATGGAGGAGACAGTAGAAAACAAACCAACAATTGTTGAAATTTTGGAGTTTCTATCCCAAGGAGCCTGTCCTTTCTCTCCTAGTAATCACTCTCTTGACTCAGCTCCTTTATGACAAAAAAACAAAAAACAAAAAACAAAACAAACCAAAAAACACCTATGTGAGTTTGCCACAGAGATGCACTGTGACTGGCTCTCCCAGACATCCTGGGTGTTGTTTTTAAAGCTGTATGGTTTACACCAAAAGACCACCTATAGAGTTAGTTAGAGGAAATTTTTTGGAGTCTACATAGCTTTGGACTAAAAAGACTTGAACATCTTATGTCACCAGTCTTTTTTCCATTTCCCAGTCTTAGAAGGTTGGGCAATGTTCTTAGAACTCAGAATATCAAAATTAATAAGGTTAAGACTTAAGATCCCAGAATTTACTTTTGTTCTTATGTTCCCAAATCTACTTATAAAATACTGGTGTATGACCCTGCTTTTCCATTCAGGAAAATCACCCTGTGAATATATTTTATGCATCATGGCATCCCAAGTTACTGGTAACTGGGGGCTTCTCATTTTGTGTGTACTGTAGAAATTCCCCAGTTAGGACTCAAACTACCCTTTCTGCCAATGAAACCATTACCCAAGAATATCCAGTTCTTGATGACTCATTCCCTCCATAACCATTTATACTGTCATGCCTTTGTTTCTACTTTCCTTCATCTTCTATATCTAGATTGCAAGGCTTAAGTTCAGCCTCTTCCAGGAAACTTTGCTTGGTGACCTGCCATCAAAATGGGTCTGTGCTCTGTCCCCTTTTAAAGCTTTGGACTTCCATTCTAAGCAATAACTCAATCTCTTGGCTGTACTGCTCACACATTAATTTTAAGACTCACAACTTCTTTCATCATGTAGCAAGTGCTTGTCTTGTGCTAGGCACTCAGTTTAATAATGGCAAATGCAATATCTTATTTAACTATGGCATCACCTTCATGAAGTAGGCAGTCTTCTTTTCCTTAGAGATGAAGAGTATGAGCTCAGAGAGGTGAAATGGATTGCCCAATGTAACAGATCTAAAAAGTGACAGAATCAATTTCTGGACCATCTCATGAGATTATTTGACGCCTGCTTGGCTTCATGCTCTTCACCTGCTATTCTACTACTTCTTCATGCAAAAAAGATTTGGGAATTCTTTGCTGAGTAACAATTCTCAAATGAATCATATATTCAAAAAATACAAACTATTTCTTATTAAAGATTTTTATGATTTTTATTTTTTCCATTATAGCTGGTTTACAGTGTTCTGTCAGTTTTCTACTGTACAGCATGGTGACCCAGTTACACATACATGTATATATTCTTTTTTCTCACATTATCATGCTCCATCATATGCGACCTGACATAGTTGCAAGTGCTACACAGCAGGATCTCATTATTAAAGTTTAAGATACATCCCACTAGACAGCATATTCCTTGAGATCAGTAATTATGCCTATTAATATCTGATTTCTCCAGGCAGTCAATAAATTCATAAATATTTCTTGACTGTTTACTATATGTAAGGAATTGTACTAGGTGCTGGAGATACAGTAAGACATAAAAAGAGGCAGTTTCCATCCACTTATGGGTCACTCAATGTTTTGTCCAAGATAACTAGGTACTTTATAGCAATCACAGTATTTCCTCATTTTTTTGTTTGTGATAATTTGAAATTTTAAAACAGTAGAAAAATACAAAGAGGAGAAGTAATAATCCATGTTTCCATCACTCAGAAAGATTGACTACAGTAACATTTTGTCCTATTTTCCTTCAGCCTTTCAAAAAATTCTTTTATTCATGTGTTTATAAACATTTATAAGATGCTTATTTCGGGAACTGTTCCATGTGCTTTGTAAATACTGACCTTTTTATCCTCCTAATAACTCTATTGGGTAGATTTTCTTAATTTTTAAAGCATTTTATTGAGGTATGATTGACATATAAAAAATTTACAATTTAATGTATACAAACTGAGTCCCAGTTTGATGACTCAGTGTATAAGTACACAACTATCAAGATCATAAATACATTCGTCACCTCCCAAAGGTTCCTCCTATCCCATCTATGATGATGAAGATAATGACAAATACTTAAGATCTACCTACCCTCTTAGAAAATTTAAAATATAGGGTAGAGTATTGTTAGTTATAGACCCAATGCTCTATAGTGGATATCCAGAACTTACTTATCTGGGATTTTTTATTCTTTAATTATTACTTCCCAATATCTCTCTTCCTTCAACCCCTGGAAACCACCATTTTACTCTCTGCTTCTCTGAGTTTGACCATTTTAGGGTCCACTTATAGGGGAGATTATGTAGGGTTTTTTTTTTTAATGATTTTTAGTTTTTCCCATTATAGCTGGTTTACAGTGTTCTGTCAATTTTCTACAGTACAGCAAGGTGACCTAGTCACACATACATGTATACATTCTTTTTTTCTTACATTATCATGCTCCATCACAAGTGACTAGATATAGTTCTCAGTGCTATACAGCAGGATCTCATTACTTATCCATTCCAAAGCTAATAGTTTGCATCTGTTAACCCCAGATCCCCAGTCCATCCCACTCCCTCCCTCTCCCCCTGGAAACCACAAGTTTGTTCTCCAAGTCGATGAGTTCCTCTTCTGTGGAAAGGTTTATTTGTGTTATATATTACATACCAGATATAAGTGATATCTTATGGTATTTTCTTTCTCTGACTTACTTCACTGAGTATGAGAGTCTCTACTTCCATCATGTTGCTGCAAATGGCATTATTTTCTTCTTTTTTGTGGCTGAGTAGTATTCCATTGTGTATATACCCACACCTTCTTAATCCGTTCCTCTGTTGATGGACATTTGGGTTGTTTCCATGTCTTGGCTATTGTGATTAGTGCTGCAGTGAACATTTGAGTGCATGTGTCTATTTTAAGGAAAGTTTTGTTTGGACATATGCCCAAGAATGTGACTGCTGGGTCACATGGTAATTCTACATTTAGTTTTCTGAGGTACTTGCATTGTGGTTTTACCAATTTACATTCCTACCAATAGTTTAGGAGGGTTCCCTTTTCTCCGTACCCTCTCCAGCATTTGTTATTTGTGGACTTATTAATGATGGCCATTCTGAATAGTGTGAGGTGGTATCTCATAGTAGTTTTGCTTTGCATATGTAAGGTTATTTTTTCTTCCTGTATTTGGCTAACTGCACTTAACATAATGTCCTTTTCCATCCATGTTGCAAATGATAGGATTTTATGGGTGAATAATATTCCACCATGTGGATATATCACATTTCCTTGTTCTGTCCATGTGTCAGTGTACATTTAGGTCGTTTCCATATCTTGGCTATTGTAAATAATGCTTCATTGGACTTGGGAATGCTGGTGTCTCTTTGAGATCTTGATTCAGTTCCTTTAGATAAAACAAGAATGAGATTGTTGTATCATATGAGAGTTCTGTTTTTCATTTTTTGAGAAATTTCCACACTGTTTTTCATAATGGCTGTACCAATTTACATTTCTCCCAATAGTGTACAGCGGTTTCCTTTTATCCATGTCTTCACCAACTATTGTTTGCTTTAAAAAATAAATAATAATAACCATTCTACTGGGTGTGTGGTGATACATATCAGTGTTTTGGTTTTAATTTCTCTGCTTAGTGATGTTGGGCATCTTTTTTTTTCATGTACTTCTTGGACATTTGTATGTTTTCTTTGGGAAAATGCTTATTCAGGTGTACTTTGTGGAATTTTTAATTGAGTTAATTGTTTTTTCTCTATTAAGTTGTGTAAGTTCTTTACATATTTTAGATTAACCCCTCCTCAGACATATGGTTTACAAATATGTCTCACATTATGTAGCTTGCCTTTTCATAAAATTTTCAACAAAATTAGAATATAGTTGATTTACAATGTTCCTTCAATTCTTGCTGTAAAGTGACCCAATCACACACATACATACATTCTTTTTTTCATACTATCTTCCATCTTGTTCTAACCCAAGAGATGGGGGGGGGTCTAGTTACCTGCACTGTGCAGTAGTACCCCATTGCTTATCCACACTAATTGTAATAGTTTGTATCAACCAACACCAAACTCCCTGTCCATCATACTCCCCTCTTCCTTGGCAACAACAAGTCTGCTCTCCATGTCCATGATCTGCTTCTGTTCTTTAGGTAGGATCATTTGCACCAAATTTTTAAAAGCTTTTTATTTATTGTTATTTCCCCAATACAATTTTTTTCTACTCTACAGCATGTTGACCCAGTTACACATACAATTATACATTCTTTCTTCTCCCATTATCATGCAACATCATAAGTAACTAGACATAATTCCCAGTGCTACACAGCAAGATCTCATTGCTAATCCATTCCAAAGGCAATACTTTGCATCTATTTACCCCAAGCTCCCAGTCCAGTCCATCCCACTCCCTCCCTCTCCCCCTTGGAAACCACAAGTCTATTCTCCAAGTCTACGATTTTTTTCCTGTGGAAATGTTCCTTTGTGCTGTATATTAGCTTCCAGATGTAAGTGATATCATATGGCATTTGTCTTTCTCTTTCTGACTTACTTCACTAAGGACAAGAGTCTCCAGTTCTGTCCATGTTGCCGCAAATGGCATTATTTTGTTCTTTTTATGGCTGAGTAGTATTCCACTATAGATGTGTACCACATATTCCTTATCCATTCCTCTGTTGATGGACATTTGGGTTGTTTCCATGTCTTGGCTGTTGTGAATAGTGCTGCAATGAACATGCGAATCCATGTGATTTTTCAAGGAAATGTTTGTCTGGATATATGCCCAAAAGTGGGATTGCTGGGTCATATGGTAGTTCCATGTATAATTTTCTAAGGTACCTCCATAGTGTTCTCCATAGTGGTTGCACCATATTTTAAATTGCACATATAAGTGATGGTTTCCTTGGCTATTCAGGAGCCTTTTGGTTTGATGCAGTCCCACTTGTTTACTTTTGCTTTTGTTGCCAATGTTTTTGGTGTCATTGTCAAGGCCAATATCAAGGATCTTTATGTTTTCTTCTAAAAGTTTTACAGTTTCAGGATTTACAGGTAAGTTTTTATACCATTTTGAATTGATTTTTCTGTCCGGTATAAGATTAGGGTAAAATTTCATTCTATTGCATGTGAATATCCATGAGGAGCCCCAAATGAAGGATTCCTCAAATTGCAGCTCTGTACAGAACTGTGAGGAATGTTTACAATCATTCATTCAATAAGTATTCCTTGAAGGCTTGCTATGTGCCAGCCACTTCTAGAAGTTCTAGAGAGACAGCACTAAATAAAATAAAGCACCTGTACCCGTAGAATTTTAAATTTTGAGGAAAGCAGACATTAAGCAAATAACTCTGTTATATGTTCTGAAGTCACATGGGATATTGAAAAATAAAAACATGGTATGTGAACAGAGTGTGACAGGGGAGACAATATTTTATAAAAGATGGTCAAGGAAGAGCTCTCTGGAAAGGTGACAACTGAGCAGAGATCTGAATGATATGAAGAGCAGTGTCTCTCAAATTTAGTCAAACAGAGGTCTGTTTTAAAGGAAGAATACAGAATTCCTGTTGTGGCGTAGCAGAAATGAATCCAACTAGGAACCTTGACATTGAAGGTTCAATCCCTGGCCTTGATCTGTGGGTTAAGTATCCGGCATTGCCGGGAGCTCTGGTATAGTTTGCAGACGTGGATCAGATCCTGTGTTTCTGTGGCTATGGTTTAGGCCGGTAGCTGTAGCTCAGATTCGACCCCTAGCCTGGGAATGTCCATATGCTGCGGGTGCAGCCCTAAAAAGCAAAAAAAAAAAGGGTAAATGGAGAAGACAAATAACTCCAACTCAGCTATTATGTGTACATTTTTATTGTTTCATGTGTATATACTTTTGTGATGTTACTGACATATGTATAAACTTACAATAAGTTTACACTTAACATTTATATTGCTTATAAACTCCCAAACTCAAAAGAACAGAAAACAATATTTTTATAAATTAAACATGCATAAGTCATGTAAACTATAATAATAATTTTATATGAAACTGAAAATATTATGACTGATGAATAATGTTTCATTGAGGAAATAAATTAACTTTATTGGTATTAAGCAAAGAAAAGTATAGCTTCTAATCAGTTCTGTATTAAATCTATCTCTCTATCTCTTTTTTTTTTAAATGTCCACATGTGCAGCACATGGAAGTTCCCAGGTTAGGGGTTGAATTGGAGCTGCAGCTGAGGCCTTTGCCCAAGCCATCGCAAGGCCAGATCCCAGGCTCATCTGCAACCTATGCTGCAGCTTACAACACTGGGTTCTTAACCCACTGAGTGAGGCCAGGAATCAAACCCACATACTCATGGATACTATGTTGGGTTCTTAACCTGATGAGCCACATCAGGAACTCTTCCTTTTTTTGTGTTTTAATTTCAACCATCTAGTGAAAATAAGGTCTATTTATATAAGCGTATAGCAAAAAGGCCATTAATATTTTGAAGAATTTATTTTTTGTGGAAAAAATTAAGACATTCTACTAAATCAAAACTCTGCTGGTTAGCAATTCATGAATGCCAATTTTAATAAAGTGTTTATTTAAAGATTATATTAGCATTGGGGTCATATTGAAATATACAATAGCAGGTACCCAGACAGTGAATAAAATCTAATCACTAATGACAACAATAATTATAAACATTTTTTGAATTCTCTGTACCAGATAGAATCATTAGAATGTGACAAATATTACTTATTATCTCCACATCCCACAACTCCTATGTGACCTTCACCAAAGGACAAGACTGAGTCCTGGAGGAAGATGTGATGTCATTTATTAGATAAAAAGGCTTCATCATGACCACTTGGCCATCACTATGAACTGTATAGGAAGTCCTGTGTCAGTATCTGAATCTTCATGGAGAATATCTTCCTGAAAGATAAATTTGTGCTTGTTTCAGATGAACTTATCTGAAATCAATTACATTTGAAAAGCCAAGGTGGTTAAGTTGCTATTTCAATTGATTATTATCTTTTTGGCCAAACCCATGGCATATGGAAGTTCCTGGGCCAGGGACTGAATCTGAGCCACAGCTGCAATCTACGCCACAGCTGCAGCAATGCCAGATCCTTAATCCACTGTACCAGGCCAGGGCTTGAACCTGTGATGCCACAGAGACAATTCCAGATCCTTAACTTGCTGTGCCCTAAGTTGCTCTTTTAAAATATTTAAAAATATATATTTGTAAACTGCCTATGATTAAAAGGAGGACAATGTGAGAAAAAGAGTGAAAAAGATTGGATCAATTTCCTGTACAGCAGAATTTGACAGAACAATTTAAATCAACTATAATAGAGAAATTAAAAATCTTAAAAAATATTTTAATAGTGTTTAAGACTAGAGAGTGAAAATCAGGTTTTCCTCCTGTTCCTGAACCATCAAGAGATAGGTGATCAGATAGCAATTTCTAGGGTAGCATCCACAGTATAGAGAGGCTGTGCACTAGAGTCATTCACATCCACTCACCCATGTGTCATACAATGCATACAGTTTTGCACCTTGATTTTTCTCAGTTAACAAAATATATTGAACATGGTTGTGTATCAGTAAACAGAGAACTTAAGTTTTACACTGGAGTGTTGCCGAGATCAGCTCAGCAGGATGGGGCTGAAGAGAGGGTGCTATGGAACTTAAGGAAAAAAAAATAACATAAAACAAGACACAGAGACGTTTATCTTAAGTGAAGGTGGGAACCAGGGGACTCAAGGTCTCAGGGACCAAGAGCCCTGCCTCAAGAAACCACACTGCTTTTATTGTGCTCTTGAGGATTACATCAAGCGAAAAGGGGGTTGTAGGTGCAGGATATAGGGTTTTTTTTATTATTTTAAAAGTCACTTAGCTGGTAAATGGTTAAACTTTTTACTCTGAACTGTAGGCATTTAAGAATCATTAGCATTTGAGTTAGCTATCTATGCACAGCATTTCAGAGAATCCTCAAGTCATTTACCATCACCATGACTGTTTCTCAAGCAGGAAGATGGGACAAAGTAAGGAAGGATAAGATGGAGTTTTCAGCAAAGAGGCTAAGAAAATATTACAAAAACATGTCTCGCAACAGGGTATTATTCCATGATGAGATTCTGTGCTCATTGTTGTATCCAAGCCTTCATACTCTGCTTGAACACAGCAAGCATGTGCAATTACTTCCTGAATGAATGAGTATAAGTTTGCTCATTCTTCTCTTTTATGGTATTCAATTATAATGTATTTAATAAGAAAAAAGTAGATGGACATTTAGCGACTGTTGTTCGGCTTCTACAAGGACTCTTGTAGGGTAAAATTTTAGAACAGAAATTTCTGGTCAAAGGGAATACTTTATGTATATTTACAAGTTTTGTTTCAAAGACCTTGTGTCAGTGTACCATCATGAGCTATGTATGTCTGCGGTGAGTTCTCAACCTCTTGAATAGTTCACAATGTTATCAAATATTTTTTAGTATTATTCATGATTTTTAAATATTTATTTATTTATATATTCTTTTTTCTAGTGCACAGCATGATGACACATTTACACATACAATTATACATTCTTTTTCTCACATTGCATGTTCTATAATAAGTGACTAGACAGAGTTCCCAGTGCTACACAGAAGGGTCCCATTGCTAATCCATTCCAAAGACAACACTCCACTTCTGTTTACCCAAGCTCCAAGTCCCTCCCATTCCCTCCCCTTCCCCCTTGCAAACCACAAGTCCATTCTCCAATTCCATGATTTTCTTCCCTATGGAAAGTTTCCTTTGTGCCATATATTAGATTCTAGATATAAGTGATATCATATGGTACTTGCCTTTCTCTTTCTGACTTACTTCACTAAAGACAAGAGTCTCTAGTTCCATCCATGTTGCTGCAAATAGCATTATTTTGTTCTTTTTAATGTCTGAGTAGTATTCCTTATCCATTCCTCTGTTGATGGACATTTGGTTTGTTTCCATGTCTTGGCTATTTTGAATAGAGCTGTAATGAACATGTGGATGCATATCTCTTTTTTAAGGAGAGTTTTGTCTGGATATATGCCCAAGAGTGGGGTTGCTGGGTCATATGGTAGTTCCATGTATAATTTTCTAAGGTACCTCCATAGTGTTCTCCCTAGTGGTTGTACCAACTTACATTCCCACCAACAGTGCAAGAGTGTTCCCTTTTCTCCACACCGCCTCTAGGATTTCTTATTTGTGGTCTTACTAATGATGGCCATTCTGACTGGTTTGAGGAGGTATCCGTTGGTAGTTTTGATTTGCATTTCTCTAATAATCAGTGATGTTGAACATTGTTTCAAGTGCTTGTTGGCCATCTGTATCTCTTCTTGGAGGAATGTCTCTTCAGGTTGTTTGCCCATTTTTCAATTGGACTGTTGACTTTTTTCCTGTTGAGTTGTATAAGTTGTTTGTATATTTTAGAGATTAGTCCCTTGTCAATTGCAACATTTGAAACTATTTTCTCCCATTCTGTAAATTGTCTTTTTGTTTTATTTTTGGCTTCCTTTGCTGTGCAAAACTTGTCTGTTTGATGAGGTACCATTAGTTTATTTTTGCTCTTATTTCTTTTGCTTTGGGAGACTGACCTGAGAAAACATTTGTAAGGTTGATGTCAGAGAATGTTTTGCCTGTGTTCTCTTCCTGGAGTTTGATGGTGTCTTGTCTTATATTTAAGTCTTTAAGCCATTTTGAGTTTATTTTTGTGCATGGTGTATTCTACTGTCATTGATTTGCATAGAGCTGTCCAGGTTTCACAGCAATACTTGCTGAAAGACTCTCTTTTTCTCATTTAATGCTCTTGCCTCCTTTGTCAAAGATTAATTTGCAGTAAGTGTCTGGGTTTCTTTCTGGGTTCTCTATTCTGTCCCATTGTTCATCTGTCTGTTTTGGTAACAGTACCACACAGTCTTGATGACTGTGGATTTCTAATATTGCCTGAAATCAGGGAGAGTGAAGCCTCCAGTTTGGTTTTTGTTCTTCAGAATTTCTTTGGCAATTCTGGGTCTTTTGTTGTTCCATATAAGTTTTTGGATTGTTTGTTCTAGTTCTGTGAAAAATGTCCTGGGTATTTGATAGGGATTGGATGGGATCTGTAGATTGCTTTGGGTAGTATGGACATTTTTACAATATTAATTTTTCCAATCCAGGAACATGTATTATCTTTCCATTTGTTTATATTTTCTTTAATTTCCTTGATTAATATTTTATAGTTTTTGATATATAAGTCCTTTACCTCCTTGGTCAGGCATATTCCTAGGTATTTGATTATTTGTTGTGCAATTTTAAAACATATTTTATTTTTGTATTCCTTTTCTCATATTTCATTGTTAGTATACAGAAATGTGACTGATTTCTGAATGTTCATATTATATCCTGCTCCTTTGCTGAATTTGTTAATCAGTTCAATTAATTTTTGCATTGAGTCCCTAGGATTTTCTACATATAGTATCATACCATCTGCATACAGTGACAGTTTTACCTCTCCTCTTCCTATTTAGATGCCTTATATTTCTTTTGTTTTTCTGATTGCTGTGGCTAGGACATCCAATACTATGGGTTTTTTATTATTCAATGAATTTATTACATCTTTAGTTGTATAATGATCATCACAATCCAATTTCACAGGATTTATATCCCACAACCCAAGCACATCCCCCACCCCACAAACTGTCTCCTCTGGAGACCAAAAGTTTTTCAACATATGTGAGTCAGCATCTGTTCTGCAAAGAAGTTCAGTCTGTCCTTTTTTTTCAGATTCCACATGTCAGTGAAAGCATTTGATGTTGGTGTCTAATAGTATGGCTGACTTCACGTAGCATGATCATCTCTAAGTCCACACATATTGCTAAAAATGCTGGTATTTCATTCCTTTTAATGGCTGAGTAATATTCCATTGTGTATATGTACCACATCTTCTTGATCCACTCCTCTGTCAATGGACATTTAGCTTGTTTCCATGTTTTGGTTATTGCAAATAGTACTGCAATGAACATCAGAGTACATGTGTTTTTGTGAGTCGTGGTTTTCTCTGCATAGATGCCCAGGAGTGGGATCGCTGGTTCAAATGGTAGTTCTAGTTTTAGTTTTCTGAGGCATATCCATACTGTTTTCCACAGTGGTTGCACCAACTTACAATCCCACCAACAGTGTACTAGGGTTCTTTTTCTCCACACCCTCTCCAGCACTTGTTGTTTGAAGACTTTTGATGATGGCCATTCTGGCTGGTGTAAGGTGGTAGTCTAGTGTTTTTGATTTGCATTTTTCTAATAATGAGTGATGTTGAACAACTTTTCATGTGTTTTTTGTCCATCTGTATGTCTTCTTTGGAGAACTGCCTGTTTAGATGTTCTCCGCAATTTTGATGTTTTTTTTTTTTTTTTTTTTTGCTATGTAGCTGCAGAAGTTGTTTATAAATTTTGGAGATTAATCCCTTGTCAGCTGATTAATTTGCAAATATTTTCTCCCATTCTGTGGGTTGTCTTTTCATTTTGTTTAGGGTTTCCTTTGCTGTGCAGAAACTTTGAAGTTTGAGTAGGTCCCATTTGTTTATTTTTGTTTTTACCATCATTACTCTAAGAGGTGGATCTGAGAAGATGTTGCTGTCGTTTATGTTGGAGAGTTTTTGGCCTAGGTTTTCCTCTAAGAGTTTTATAGTGTCTTGTCTTATATCTATGTCTTAATCCATTTGGAGTTTATTTTTGTGTATGGTGTGAGGGAGTGTTCTCATTTCATTTTTTACCATGTAGCTGTCCAGTTTTCCCAGCATCACTTATTGAACAAGCTTTCTTTTCTCCATTGTATACTCTTACCTCCTTTGTCATAGATGAGTTGGCTGTAGGTGCGTGGGTTTAATTCTGGGCTTTCTCTCCTGTTCCACTGATCAATATTTCTGTTTTTGTGCCAGTACCACATGGTTTTGATTATTGTTGCTTTGTAGTATTGTCTGAAGTCCAGGAGCCTGATTCCTCCAGCTTCATTTTTCTTTTTCAGGATGTCTTTGGCTATTCTGGGTCTTTTGTGCTTCCAAACAAACTTTACAATATTTTGATTGAGTTCTGTGAAAAGTGTCCTTGGTAACTTGATAGGGATTGCATTGAATCTGTAGATTACCTTAGGTAGTATAGTCATTTTGATAATATTGACTCTTCCAATCCACAAGCGTGGTATGTCTTTCCATCTATTTGTGTCTTCTTTGATTTCTTTCATCAGTGGCTTATAGTTTTCACAGTACAGGTCTTTCGTCTCTTTAGGTAGGTTTACTCCAAGGTATTTTATTCTTTTGGATGTGATGGTAAATGGGATTGCTTCCCTAATTTCTCTTTCTGATCTTTCATTGTTAATGTATAGAAGTACCACCAATTTTTGTGTATTAATTTTGTATCCTGTGTCTTTGCTGAATTCATATATGAGCTCTACCAGTTTTTTGGTAGAGTCTTTAGGATTCCCTAGGTATAGTATCATGTCATCTGAAAATAGTGATAGTTTTAATTCTTCCTTTTCAATTTGGATTCCTTTTATGTCTTTTATTTTTCTTTGCATGTTTTGTAGAATTCTCCTGTGAAGCCATCTGGTCTTGGACTTTTATTTTTAGGGAGTGTTTTTATGAAGTATTCAATGTCATTTCTAGTGATTGGTCAGTTCATTTGGTCTATTTCTTCTTGATTCAGTTTTGGCAGGCTGTAGATCTCTAGAAAGATGTCCATTTCTTCTAGATTGTCCATTTTTTTGGCATATAATTGTTGATAGTATTTTCTTATGTTTTTTGTTTTTATTTTTTATTTTTTTGTATTTCTGTAGTATCCATTTTGACTTCTCCTTTTTCATTTCTAATTTTGTTTATTTGGGTTTTTTCTCTCCTCTTCTAGCTGAATCTAGCCAGAGGTTTGACAATTTTGTTTACCTTTTCAAAGAACCATCTCTTAGTTTGATTGCTTTTGTCTATTGTTTTTTGAATCTCTATTTTATTGATTTCCTCTTTAATATTTATGGTTTCCAGCCTTCTGCTGACTTTAGGTTTTGCTTGTTCTTCTTTTTCTAATTAATTTAGGTGGTGTATTAGGTTGTCGAATTGAGATTTTTCTTCTTTTTGGAGGAAGGCCTGTATTGCTATGAATTTCCCTCTGAGCACTGCTTTTGCAGCATCCCATACATATTGAGCAACTGATATCTCTACAGAAACACTACAGGCCAGGAGGGAGTGGCAAGCTATATTTCATGTGCTAAAAGAAAAAAAAAATTGCAATCTAGAATACTCTATCCTGCAAGAATATCATTTAAAATATAAGGGGAAATAAAGACTTTTTCCAACAACAACAACAAAAAAAAACAAAACTGAAAGAGTATAGAGGAGTTCCTGTTGTGGCGCAGTGGTTAACGAATCCGACTAGGAACCATGAGGTTGCGGGTTCGGTCCCTGCCCTTGCTCAGTGGGTTAAGGATTTGGCGTTGCCGTGAGTTGTGGTGTAGGTTGCAGACACGGCTCGGATCCTGTGTTGCTGTGGCTCTGGCATAGGCCGGTGGCTACAGCTTCAATTCGACACCTAGCCTGGAAACTTCCATATGCCATGGAAGCGGCCCAAAGAAATAGCAAAAAGACAAAAAAAAAAGAGTATAGCAATACAAATCTCATTCTAAAAGAAATACTGAAAGGTCTTCTGTAAATTTAAAACAAAAAGAGAGAGAAAAATCTAGGATGGTGGAAACCACAGTTGGAAAGCAGTCACTCAAATAAGCCAGCATACTTATCTAACATTGAAGATGTTAAAAGAAAAAGAAAAAAAAAGACAGAAAATTCATACAATGTGGGCAAGGGAAGTAAGAAAAATTAGATTCTTTTTCATTTTTTTAAAGGATGTGTTTGAACCTATATCATTATCAGGCTAAAGCAAGCAGATATAGGAAGGGGTTAAAATACTTAAAAAACAGGGCAACCAAAAATCAAAACCAAACATTACATTCACAGCAACTGAAAAGTATTAAATCATAAAATAAATGGAAATCATCCAACCATAAAAGAGAAATGAAAAGAAACAGAATCAAGTGGCAAACGAGGTTTACAATGTCAATAAATACATATCTATCAACAATCACCTTAAATGTCAATGGACCAAATGTGCCAATCAAAAGACTCGGAGCGGCAGATTAGATAAAAAAGCAAAAAAACCTTCAATCTTCTGCTTACAAGAGACTCACCTTAGGGCAAATGACACTTATAAATTGAAAGTGGGTGGAAGGGAAAAGATGTTTCATGCCAATGTTTCAGACAGGAATGCAGGAGTTGCAGTATTCATATCAGACAAAATAAACTTTAAAACAAAGGCCATAAAGAAAGACAAAGAAAGACACTATTTAATGGTTAAAGGATCCATAGAAGAAAAGGATATTACAAACATCAACATACATGCACCTGTTGTAGGAGCACTCATATACCTACAACAAATATTAACTGACATAAAAGGAGAAATTAATGGGAATACAATCATAGTAGGTAATTGTAACACCCCACTCACATCAATGCACAGATCCTCTAGACAACAAATCAATAAGGCAACAGAGATCCTAAAAGAAACAATAGAAAAGTTAGACTTAATTGACATTTTCAGGACATTACATCCAAAAAAATCATACTATACCTTCTTCTCAAGTGCACATGGATCATTCTCAAGAATTGATCACATATTGGGGCACAAAGCTAACCTCAACAAATTTAAGAGTATAGCAATTATTTCAAGTATCTTCTCTGACATCAATAGCAGGAAAATATTTGTGAGTGCATATGGCAAACAAAGGCTATTTTTACTATATAACTGCTAAGTACAAGATTTACAATCTAATAAAACAAGGGCAAAGGATATAAGAAGATAGTCCACAATAAAGAAAATAAAAATGACTTTTAGGTAGTTAAAATACATTTAAAATATGTACAGTGATGAGATGTTTTAGAATATGATATATCAAATCAACAAGTGCATTCTACAAGTTTCTGAAAAATCTGAATTCACTTTGGTGAAATCACACCTACAATGATTGTAGCACAAATGGTGGCAGCAACAAAAACAATTATGATTTGAGCCTTTTACTACATGGAAGTGCTTATAATCAGAAGTTTATATATAATACTCTAATCCTTATACCCATCATTTTTTCATTTTAAAATTCGGTGTTATTATCACTTTACACATAAGTTGATGAGAACTCAGAGGTGTTAAATAATTGCCAAATTGACAGAATATAAAAGTGGTAGATCTCAGAATTGTATTTACTTTTATTTGGCTCCAGAGCTATACTTTTAGGTCATTACATCATGTGTATAATATCTCAAGAAGAAAATAATGTGATGACTGAGAGAGTGATTTGGATAATGAGACACAAATGTCTGCCATGTGTGATGCTTAGGCTTTGATTAAGTAGTCTCCCATCCCATCAGGATCCATGGCATGAAGTTATTGCCAGGGATTTGAAGTGCTCTTAATTTTCCCTTGAGACTGTGTCCATACTTTCTTGCTCTCTGCAACGGCAGGCTTTGTACCTGCTTTCCCCAGGTGGCTCTAGGGGAAAGGTCTCAGGGGCCCCACAATCTCTAAATCTCACCTCACCTCCCTAGTCCTGACTTCCAGCTTCGTGCACTGGTCTGTCCTTCAATACCATCGCCAGACCCTTGAAGACTGATAGAAGCCTGGAGCCACAAAGTCCAGAGTCAGAGAAGTCCTTTCTTGCCCAATGAGGGTGTGGGTGGGGAAACTACCCTTGACCAGTTCTTACCTCTGTCAATAACAGATCTCTCACTCTGGTTCTCCTTTTTATCCACACAGCCATGCCCCTCTCTCTCCTCACCCTGAGAGTCTCTTCCACTAGCCTGCCTTTCTGTTCCCATGCTGATGCCCCATTTCTCACATCTGCCTACCCTTCTCTTTCATTTAAACCATTCCATGACCTCCTTCTCCATTCTGCTCTCCTTCTGCTCTTTCCACATTTCCACCTTTCTCTTCATCAGCATCCACACACCTGTCTCCTCCAAAGCCTTATTTCTGCTCACTGATTCAACCCCAAACATTAAAAATTTTCCATCCTCAAGTATGCTTCTTTCTCCTCTCATTTCCAAAGTTCCTCCCCTTATTTGCTTATTTTCTCTCCATTCATCCATTCACTATATGAGTCTCTTTCCATCCTTCATTTCCATTGTGTCTCTTTCCCACTACTTTGTATTCTTTGTTTTCTCTTCCAATTTATTCTTTTCTCCATTGTGTCTTGATTTCTGTGTCATGCCTCACATTGTTCCATTTGGTCATCTCTTAGAAACTACATCAATATTTTTATAAATAAAGAACTACATTGTACAGCAGAAAGTGGTAGAAAATTGTAAATCAACTATATTTTATTTAAAAATTAAAGAAAGAAATGTAGAATGTAAGGGATGGGAGTTTAGAAGAAACTCCCTATTTGACAGTAAATTCTGTTTTTAAGTAATTTTCTTAATTTTCATCATATACATGAAGGTTATAATCAGTATACACACACATACATAGACACACGCATACACAGTTATATCACACTCATATAACTCATTCAGAATGCCAGCTGTCCTCCGAGTAAAAGGGAAGGCAGTTTTGGCATCAACTAGGATATTTTTTAATGGGTACACATTTCTTTGATCTTGTTACTTCTTAGGAAACTCTTCATAACCTCAGCCTGTCCCCAACCTCACCTAAGCACATAAGACCTGCACCAAATAATTCCACAAGCCCTTTTGCTTGTATTCATTGTATTACTTACCACAGTGATTTTCATCCAATGCTGATTTTTCTTTCTTTCCACACTGTGGTTTCCTCATTGTGTGGTTTGTTTTTTAATGCCCCATCACAAGCAAGAAATCACTATTTGTAGAACAGATAAATTAATCAACAAATGGATGAAAAATGAATCTTCTTCTGGATCATGTGATTACCTTTTGCCCTCAATCTAGCCAAAATTATTTCCTGAGAACAGTAGGCAAATTCAGGTATGTACGATTAAGACTAATTTTTAAAAATCACATTCTTTTTGTTCACCCTGCTCTCAGGTATTTCCAGAGGCAGAGATTACAGTTGCTCATCATTATTAAAATAAAAATTTGCTTTGTGAGAAAAGACAGTCATTCCAATTGCTTTTAGGAAATATGAAAAATACCCCATGTGAATGATTTGTAATAATTAGATCCACATTTTGTCCTCTTCTTCATACTCCACCCCTTCTGAGCTTTTCTTTTGATGGTCCTCCTGTCTCTTTTTCTTTTCTGTCTTAATCATTTTCCTTGAGCTCCTCATCTATATTATATACCCTCCCTATATACTCTGTCTCATTATGTACATTTTTTTACCAGAATGATAGTATGGACCCTACAGCCCTTTACTGGAGAAGTGAGGCAGCTATGTGTGCATTTATTTTTTTAATTTTATTTAGTTTATATTTTGTCCTTTTAGAGCCGCACCTGCAGCATATGGAAGTTCTCAGGCTAGGGGTCGAATCAGAGCTCTAGCCACAGGCCTATACCACAGCCACAGCAACATGGGATCCAAGACGTTTCTGTGACCTACGGCAGAGCTCATGGCAGTGCTAGATTCTCAACCTCCTGAGCGAGGCCAGGTATCAAAACTACATCCTCTTGGATAATAGTTGGGTTCATTATTGCTGAGCCACGACGGTAACCCCAAGATGTGCATTTCTGAGGACTCAGTATTAAGTTGGCCAATGGGATCCTAGGATTAGATACATTCTTCAGTTTTACTCTTGATGCCCCTTTATGGTGAAGGTCTTGGGAGAAGAAGAGAAAAAATGTAAATAGAAAAGACATAATAACTGAGAGATGGAAGATGAAATTAATAATTTTACAATATGATGGAGATTGAAAAAAAATATGTCAGGAATGTAGGGGATAGTGGTTAATAATACCAGTCTGAGAATGGTTTTTATTTTAGCCCATCAATCTGCCTCTGTCTATCCATCTATCCATTTTTTGTTCTTTCTTTTTTGGGTGTCCCACATCATATGGCATTCCCAGGCCAGGAATCAGATCTGAACTGCAGTGGTGACCTACACCATAGCTTTGGCAACACTAGACCCTTTAACCATGCTGGGCTGGGGATTGAACCTGCATCTGGGTGTTGCAGAGATCCCACTGATCCATTGTGCCACAGCAGGATCTCCTCTATACCCGTATTTATATGTACATGTACTTTCCTATTTGTGTATGCCCACTCACCGAAAGTTTAGCCTTTTGACTGTTCTGAATTTATGTGGTGGTGTCTACCTCTTGTCTCATGCAAGCCTATTAAACACTCAAGTCCTATCCCATATGGGGGGTAACACTTAAGCCTCTGGGCTCTGAAGACTGATTCCATGTCCCCTCCCACTTACCTGTTACCACCACCACCATCACAGATGGTTTAGATGTTAGTTTTTCTTATCACTCCTTGATTATCAACCCTTGTATTTCTCTAACATTCTTGAAAGCTCAGTTTTGAACTTAAAAGGATGATTATTGTATTTTTCTAAATTTCTTTCCATGTTGAGTGAGAGCGTGTTATTTATGCCTCCTATTTCAGGAAGGTAAAGTTAAAAAAATAGCATGAGAAGTTCTACAGGAATATGAGAGCTTAGCATGCTCAGAAAACCAAATAAAAACTGTAAAGTACTGACAATGAAAATTGCTTTCAAGCCAGTTCCACCTATTTGGATTTCATTCTGAAGGAATTTGGAAATTTTATTCTGACATGTATGTGTAAAAGTTCTACCAGGCGGGATAAGTAAAGAAACTAGTAATTAGAGTATGAAAGTAGAACTGGCCAGAGATGCTGAAATTTAAATAGTGTTAGAGGTCTGAGAGCAAAGGATGGATATAAGGAAAAACAAGTCAAGAAGTATGGGAAGTGAAGGGGAGATTCCCCCATCCAATCAGATGGATGATGATGCTCTTAGCCAACTGAATCAAATAAAAAGGAAAAATAAGTTATTTCATGACAACCAGAAGCAATTACACTGTAAAACTTAACTACATATAAAGAACTATTTCCGTCCATATTATGTATTAAATGGAATATCATATTCACTACAGGTTCAGATGGAAGAAATAATGAGAACCACCATGGGATGAACTGTTAGTAGAAGATGAGAAGTTAAAGATGGTGAGTGCAGGAATTTTTTTCATGAAGTTTGGCATTGGATATAAACAGTAGTTGGGTGAAAAGACCATATTGAAGGAAGGGTTTACAGCTGTGTGAGGGACTTTATCAGGGTATAAGGATTACATAAAAGAACCCATTAGAGTTGGTGAAAAAGAAGAAATAAAGGAGACAGTTCTAGAACAAATGAACAGAATAGAGTCATAGACTTGGAGGAAGCGCCATAATGGTCAGTTGAATTTAAGTTCTAGGAAGCTTGAAAAACATAAAAAAAAATTAACTAGTCTTTAACATCTCATTGCTATGACCCATGACTTGCTTTTGATTTTTAAATCAGATTCTCTTTCAGGAAGACTCATTGTCACTCATCATGGGCTGTGCCCCTAATGCCTCACATTCTCCAGTCTTCTTGCTTCTCGGGTTCTCAAGATCTAGAGTCCCCCACAGTATCCTCTTCCTCCTGTTCCTGGCTGTTTACCTGACCACCATAATGGGGAATGTGATTCTAGTGCTGCTCATCTCCTGGGACTCCAGGCTCCACTCACCTATGTACTATTTGCTCCGTGGGCTCTCCATGATAGACATGGGGTTGTCCACAGTCACCCTGCCCCAGCTGCTGGCCCACTTGGTCACTCGTGACCCAGCCCTTCCCATGGCCCGCTGCCTGGCCCAGTTTTTCTTCTTCTATGTATTTGGAGTTACAGACACTCTTGTTATTTCTGTCATGGCTCTGGATCGCTATGTGGCCATCTGTGACCCTCTGCACTACCACTCAGTGATGAATCGCAAGCTCTGTGCCCGCTTACTGGCCTTGAGCTGTGCAGTGTCAGTGGTGCACACCATGCTGCATGTGGGGCTCCTCATGCCTCTCTCCTGGGCTGGGGATGCTGAGGGCAATGTTCACCTGGCCCACTTCTTTTGTGACCACCGCCCACTTCTACGAGCCTCTTGCTCTGACATCCGTCCCAGTGAGTTGGCCATATTCGTGGAAGGTGGCTTCCTCATGCTGGGCCCCTGTACCCTCATTGTACTCTCCTACCTCCGCATTGGGGCCACCATCCTACGTTTGCCTTCAGCGGCTAGTCGCCACCGTGCGGTCTCCACCTGTGGGTCCCACCTCACCATGGTTGGCTTTCTCTATGGCACCATCATCTGGGTCTACTTCCAGCCTCCTTCCCAGAACTCCCAGGATCAGGATATGGTCGCTGCTGTGATGTACACTGCCATCACACCTCTGGCCAACCCTTTTGTGTACAGCCTCCGCAACAAGGATGTCAAGCATGCACTCCAAAGGCTGCTTAGGGGAGGGAAGGTGGCCTCCTGATTAGCCTGCCTCATGCCATATTGGTTAAGTGAGGAGAGAGGTGGGCAGACAGGAGTATGTCTGCTTTTGGAGTTGAGTGGGGCAGTTGGCCTGGACAATTTATGGAACTCCAGATTCAGCTTTTGTTGATATGGTACTCTGATAGCTGTGAACATTCCAAATTCATGCTGGGGTTTCCTCATCAACATGCCTCTGGAATCTTCCCTCAGGCCATTTATCTTGACTTATCACAGTGGATAAAAATGAGTCACTAGGCCTGGATTGTTTAATTCCAATATTTTGAAGAAATATGTTGATACTGGGGTTCCCATCGTGGTGCAGTGGTTAACGAATCCGACTAGGAACCATGAGGTTGCGGGTTCGGTCCCTGCCCTTGCTCAGTGGGTTAACGATCTGGCGTTGCCGTGAGCTGTGGTGTAGGTTGCAGACTCGGCTTGGATCCCACGTTGCTGTGGCTCTGGTGTAGGCCGGTGGCTGCAGCTCCGATTCAACCCCTAGCCTGAGAACCTCCATATGCCACTGGAGCGGCCCAAGAGATAGCTAAAAAGACAAAAAAAAAATATATATATATATATATGTTGATACTATTGTGAAATTCTGAACTAAAGCAGAGACAGTGGAGTTAATTGCAGTCACCTTGAACTTGGTGTTCTTGCCTTTGGGGAGTGTATTGGTGTATACCAGAGAGTTAGTGGAAGAGAAGAATTCAGGTGAATAAAGATGGTAATTTCCTACCTTAAAGTGAGCAAATATATGCCCAGAATTGACTGTGAAATGTGGGCCATGATTTTTGTATTCCTCATGCAAACCCCAGTTTCCATGGGCCTCTCAGAGTGTGAGCATCTTATTCTGATACCTGTGAATTCTATTTTATATACATTAATTTTAACTTACATTTCTCAAGTAAAATATATGGAGGAAATGCAAGCTAAATACTTTGCTGTATGAAACAAGGAACAGGGAACTATTTCAACAGTAGAGGGAAAAATTGCCTATGTTTAGCTTTTTGGAGACTGGACATTGGGCTTTTTAATCGACGTGTTATGGACAATAACACTGCAGAAGGTCAATGTGTTGACTTGATACATTTGTATATTGCAATGTGATTATCAGCATAGCGTTATCCTCTATCATGTCATATGATTATCATTTCTTTTCTGTGATGGTAACAATTAAGACCTAGTTTCTTAGAAACTTTGAAGTTTATAATACAGTATTGTTGTCTATAATCACTGTGCTGTGCCATATCTCCAAGACTTATCTAACTGTAGGTTTGTACCCTTAAGCGATATCTCTCCACCTCCCCCATTCCCTAGTTCCTGGCCACCATCATTCTATTCTCTGTTTTTGTAAGTTTGGTTTCTTTAGATTCCCAGTGTAAGTGAGATGATACAGTATTGCCTTTGTCTGACTTATCTCATTTAGCTTAATGCCCTGGAGGTCCATCCATGTTGTCATAAATGGGCAGGATTGCTTTCTTTTTCATGACCTAATAATATTCCATTGTAGGTATGTACCACATAGTCTCTATCCATTCATCCATTGACGGACACTTAGGTTGTCTCCAAATCTTGGCTATTGTCAATAATGCTATAAGAAACATGGGAGTGCAGATATCTTTTTGCAGATATCCTGTTTTCATTTCCTTTGGATATATACCTAGAAGTGGAATTGCCGGATATTATGCCGGCTGTATTTTTAATTTTTTTAAGAACCTCCATACTATTTTCAATGGTGCCAATTTATATTTCCACCATCAGTCTCCAAGGGCTCCCTTTTCTCCACATCTTTGCCAATACTTGTCTTTTTGATAATAGATTCTAAAGTGTACAGTGCTACTTTCATTGCCTTTTTTTTTTTTGGCCACACCTACAGCACGTGGACATTCCCAGGCCAGAGGCTGAACCCACACCACAGCTGTAACAAGATCCATGTCAGTAACAATGCCAGATCCTTATCCCTCTGAGCCACAAAGGCACTCCTTTATTGCAGCTCAGATTTGCATTTCCTGATGAGTATTGATGTTGAGCATGTTCTTAGACATTTGGATATCTTCTTTTTTGTTTCATTTTTAAAAGTTTTATTGAAGTATGGTTGATATACAATGTTGCAGTAATTTCTGCTGTGCAATTAACTGATTCAATTATGCATGTACTCACATCCATTTGCTTTTAGATTCTTGTGTCTACTCAGATCTGCTCATTTTTCAATCAGATGTTTTTGTTTTTCTTATTACTGAATTGTGTAAGTTCTTTATATATTTTGGATATTAACCCCTTTCAGATACACAGTTTGCAAATATTTTCTCCCATTCTGTAAGTTGCCATTCCATTGTTTCTTTTGCTGTGAAGAGGCTTTTCAGTTTGATGTAGTGTCATTTGATTTTTGCTTCTGTTGTTTGTGCTTTTGTTGTCATATCCAGAAAATCATAGCCCAGATAAATATGGAGTTTCCTTCTTGTTTTCTTTTAGGAATTTTATGGTGTCAGGTCTTATGTTTAAGTCTTTACTCCATTTTGAGATAATTTTTGTGTCTGGTATAAATAGAGTTTCAATTTTATTTCTCTATTTGGGTCTATCCAATTTCTCCAACACCTCATTTTTTGAGGAGATTATCTTCCCCACTCTTCTTCATTGCCTTGTCAAGAATCGATTGACAAAGATAAATGGGTTTATGCCTGGGGTCTGAATTACAGTCCATCATTTTATGTATCTTTCCTTTTGTAACTACCATATTCTTTTGATTGCTATAGTTTTGAAATAAGTTTTGAAATAGGGACAGGTGAGTCTTTCAACTTTGTTCACACCAACTTTGGTTTTCTTCCAAGATTGTTTTGAGTACTCATTGTTCCTTGCAATTTCATATGAATACTAGATTTTCTCTTTTCCGCTTCTGCAAAATGGTTCACTGGGATTTTGAGAGAGATTGCATTGAATCTGTAGGTCAATTTGTGAAGACTTGAATGAAATTACATACCTCAGTGGGAGGTGGGTCATGTTCCAATGAAGGACAAGCAGTGTAGACTGGGAGATCGTGAATGCCAATAGAGCCATTTGGAGCAAAAAGTGACAGAGGAGGAAACTCCAGGGGCCATTACTCCCTTGAAACACCAAAAAATTGGCAAATACCATCAGAATCAATATTATAGGAACTCTAAAAATAGGAAGAACTATGCATCAAATACAAGAATAAAGAGTCAGGATAAAAGTCACTGAACCAGGATAGAATATATTTGTGGAATTTTAAATTACCCAGACCAACAACTACATGGTCTTGGTCACAAGAGTCTGCATTCCCAAGAATATCTCCAATTTTCATATAATCTGAGTTTTCAGTATGGTGCTCTATCTTCTGCTGTCATGTTTAAATCAGATATTATGAAGATGATAGTTCTAAAATAGAGAGACAAAATAGCTAGATGAAATCTAGCAAAAGGATGCAATTGGGTGAGGGCAGGAAATGAGAAAGTCACTGGTGAGCAGAATGAAAACATAGTTGCCATCAGAGTTGTCCCATGGCTATAATATAAAGCCTCATGCTTTGCAAAGAACTCAGCTATGTTAAGATGTTTGTATTAATACCAAACACTCAACAATTACAGAAACTATATATTAGGAAAGATGGCTTCTTGAGATGATGTAATGGAAACTGAGTTGCCCTTAAGGTTGTCTTTTGCCTTAATGTTGACATTATATGAAACAACAGTGTCCCCCAAGGGGTAGAACTTCTCTACAGACACAATTGTTTTCAGAAACTTTATAGTTTTTGCCTCAGTGAGATTTAGATATAAGGATGGAGAAGGAGCAGGCACCTGAGCTACAATCCCAGTTGATACAGGAAGGTATAATGGCTCAGCCCATTCTAATTAATGTTTCACCTGAACAAAATTGGAGCTTCCTGGGGTTGGTAGAATCCCGGAGGCAGTACTTGTGAGCCTGCCTCATTGGGATGAGCTGTTCTATAGAAAAGCTTCTTTGGAAGATGATAAAAAAGGAATCCCTAATTTTCTGAGAAGGTGGAGAAGAGGGAACACAGCTCTACCCAGATTTTCTAAATTGAGTGTGTGATATTAGATACAGAGAAAAGGTGGGATTACGTTTACACTGTACCATAGTAGTAAATAGAAAAGGGATAGAAAATAAAAAATTATCATTTTCTTGCAGAAAACAGTGTGACATTGGTACCCAAAATGCTACAGAATAGAATGAGGTACAAATATTAGTCAAGGAAAGCAATGAGGTAGTGGAAATGTCAATTATGACACAGAACAGTATTTTTTTTGACTGAAAATATGAAGGCTTAGTTGGAGAATATAGTCATGCAATCAGAGAGGGTATGGAGAGACAGGGCACAGTGCCAGATGCAAGAAATGTGTGACAGAGGACCTAATTTATTTTGTGAGAGTTTTTAAGATATAGTCTTGAGACAGATCAAAAGAGATTCAGATCTATACATCTCCGATTCAACCTTTGTGATTCCTCCACACAGGGGAACAGTCTAGAAATAGAATTTAAATCAAGGAGGCATTATGTAGAGCATATTCCTGACATTTAGCTATGGATAAAACACTGAGGACTCATATGTCCCTTGGTGCTTTCAACGGAGAAGAAAGACAAGGATGAGCATAATTTGGGCTTGACAGCATAGTGCTCTCCCTTCCTCATGACGCTGCATGTCCCTGACGTACCAGGTGGGAACTGGGAAACCAGAGAGAGTTTTCTGTCTTGTTCCCAGGGATTCTCCCTTTTGTTTCTTTCTTCCTAATTTCAGTATAGTTTACCTCTTTGAGGTGCACAAATCTATATACGTGTGTATCTTCATATTTCTTCTAAAGGAATGACTCGCCTCTCTGTCCTCTCCTGTACCAGCATCATGGTCTCTCAAAGTTGTCTGAACAGGACCCACAGAGCTCAGCCTCTGATGCGAATTGTATTAAGATATTGGAAAATAACAAAGGCACAGAGATGAGTACTGAAGAAGTCAGCCAACAAGAGCACTACCACTGCTTAGTACTATTTTTGTGTTTAACTGGCTTTAACATACTGTTTTGTTTTGCTTAAAAGCAAATGGACTCACATTATTATAGTCTTATCCTCATAATAGGTAAATCTATTGTTTTTGACTTTCTTTCCTTCTTGAAGAGAATTTTCTCTCACCTTTTCCCCATGAAGGGACTTATTCAATCGTTCTTCCCATTTCTTCTCTTTCACCTTCATCTAAGCCTCTGTGCAGATGCCTGTGTGTGGCCACTGCCTTGAATGAAGGATAGGATCACAAGAGCATATCATTTGAGCTATATCCACTGACATGGAGAAGGCTACAGGAAGAAATAAAGACAAAAGAACAGACATTGGAAAACATAAGTTTTTTCTTTATCTGTTAAGCTCCTGCTTAATATATGATAGAGAGAGAGGTTCTTAAGATAATTTTGATTATTTATCTGAATATTAGGAATATTCTCTTTTAGAGGGGTGAAACACTGGTCTCACTAAAGAGTAAATGTAGGGAGTTCCCATTGTGGCTCAGTGGGTTAAAAACCCAACTTGTTTTCATGAGGCTGCAAGTTCAATCCCTTGCCTCACACAGTGGGTTAAGGATCTGGTGTTGGTGCAAACTGGGGTGTAGGTCACAGATATGACTTGGATCATGCATTTCTGTGGCTGTGGAATAGCCTGGTGGCTGTGGTGTAGCCTGGCAGCTGAAGCTCAGATTAGACCCCTGGCCTGGGAACTTTCATGGGCTGCATGGCAACCCTCAAAAAAAAAAAAAAAGGGAGGGGGGAACCATGACCCTGGCACATCATTTGACTCTGCATTGAAAAATACAAAGTTATACTCATGTAAATGTTTACTTAGTTTCAGAATTTACTTGGAAGACTTAACTATGGCTATTACTCATAATTTGTATGTCTTCAGAGTTAACAATACACAGATCAAGGCGCAGCTTTTCAAATGTTGGGAGGGTGCAGGGCTGAGGAAGATAAGTGGAGTCTGAAGTGGATGGAATATAAATTGAGGCATACCTTTTAAAAGCAGGAAAGCAACTAATCAAAGAGCTAAAACCATCACTGAAAAATTGGGGAAAGGAGCAAGAGATAAAACTTCATCTTTGGAAATGGAGACCTGAAATATATTCTTAAACTGATACATAGATACATAAGCAAGTAGATAGTCTTTAGAGACATAGAGGTAATAAAAACCACCACAAGAGGTAAAAAGGTAAAACTAAATATGGAGGTGTATACACTTAGAGCAAGAGACCTCTACTTTTTATTGTGTGTTCTCTTACACTCTACTATTTCAAAATTACTTTTCTTACCTTCATAAAGAAACAGATCCTTCTCTGTAATGCAGTCTCAAAAATTTACCTCTTTGGTGTGCCATAACTCTGCTGATAGGGAAAACCTGAGCAGAAAAAAACCTGAGACTCTCACCCACTGGCAGATTGTATTATTCACTGAAAATTAATCATTAATAATGTCAATGATTATATGAATCACAGCTACCCTCATCCCAGGTAAGTTCAGTTGCCTTAATGGAACAAGAGCTCACCTACCAGAAGAACAGAAAACAGAAAACAGAACTGAGTTTAAAAAAAAAAAGTATTGGGGAAATAAAAATTGATTACAATTAAGACAAAAACAAGACAAAGAAAGAATGGGCAATGGGGCCCTAATGTTCAGCACAGAGAGCTGGGTGTGATGGTGCTGTTCAATGAAAACTGAAGAAACATTGTAAATCAACTATAGTGTAATAAAAATTTTTTAAAATGAGTTTCTGGACACACAAAGCTGGAGCCAGCTGTTCACTTCAGTCCTTCATCAGAGATGTATAGAGACTCAGACATCTTCCCCTTCTCTTTCCAACTCTGACAACTAGTGATGTGTGGTGCTTAAGTCCAGTAAAACTATACAGGGTTACGTCCAGGGTTGAGTCTGTTGCTCAGACCCTAGAAGACCTTCACTAGAGTAGTCCCTTTGCTTTAGCTTTCCTACCTGTAGTGTGAGGCTGAAAGTAGTTTCTACCATTGGGACTGTCGTGAGGATCTAGTGCATGATATTTAGTATGCTCTGTAACTCTCAAAAGCACCAGAGAAACTGTGTGTTTTGTGCTGTCTTCCTTGTTATACAGTGCATTTCATAAAAGCTAGGACCATGTGTGATTTCTCCTACTGTCATTATGTCAGCTAAATTGAGAGATTTTTAAGTGGTCAAGAAATGACCCTGGAATATACTGAAGAGTAGGTGGGTAAAGTCGATGAATAATGGAAAGGGAAGGAAATAAAAGGAAAAAAAAAATTTTGTAAAACTGAGGACATTCATGCAAGAAAAGATATTTCCTGAAAGTACCCCAGAGAAAACTTCAGCATTATTTTTTCCTCACGCTTGCTCTTTGCAGGTGATGTGGATCGAGTCTCATGACCACTAGAAATAGGACAGAAGTAACTGAATTTATTGGGCCTGTCCAGCTGGCCAGAGATGCAACCAGTCATTTTTGGGATTGTCCTTACCACGTACCTGGTGGCAGTTATGGGCAATGCCCTGTTAGTAATCGTTGCCTCTCAGACCCCAAGCTTCAGACCCCTATGTGTTTCCTACTCAGCCACCTTTCTTTTATTGACATATTTCTGACATCCATCACTGTTCCCCAGATGCTGGCACACATGCTGTCTTGGAGTAAAACCATCTCCTTTAACTGCTGCCTGATCCAGCTCTTCTTTTTTATGGCTGTGGACAGCATGGAAGGCCACTTGGCCATCATGGCCTACAACTGTTATGTTGCTATCTGTGACACTTTAAGATACTCAGCCAGCATCAGCTGTCTCCTCTGTCTTTGCATAACACTGACCTCATGGGTGGTAATTAGTCTCTACAGCCTCCTCTTTAGTGTCCTGGTCCCCCGCTTAACTTTCTGTGGCAACCAGGTCACCCATTTCTTCTGTGACATCACGTCTTTTCTGAAGCTCTCCTGCACCCGCCCAGTGGTCAATGAAATGCTAATATTTACGGAGGGTGTAGCTGTGGTGGTCAGCCCCTTCTTCTTTATTTTAGGTTCCTACACCCGCATCGGCATTGCCATAGCCCACATGCACTCAGTTGCTGTCCTGTGCAAAGCCCTGTCCACTTGCAGCTCCCACATCCTGGTTGTGCTGCTCCTGTATGGCTCTGTGATCCGCATGTACCTCCGACCCTCCTCCAGCTATGACCTGGACCAGGATTGCCAGGTTGCCATCTTTTACACAGTAGTTACCCCCATGCTAAACCCACTCATCTACAGCCTGAGGAACCAGGAGGTGAAAGGTGCTCTGCAAAGGCTTTTTAGGAAATTCTGTGTTTCAGGAAACTTCCAACTGGGTTCCCAGGCAAAAATGGAATGGCAGCACATCTCCTGAAGCCACAGAGCTAAGAACTAACTTGAAAGTGCCTCACATAGATGGGTGATACCCTTCATAGCTGGTAAGTTTCACATTCCTGTGGGAAAATCTTCCCTGAGCCAGGGAAGTGTATGCATGAATAGAGATCTGGTCCCTGTTGACTGACCCCAAATCTCATGACTTTGGAAATGAAAAGAAATTTTAAGATCACCAAATCTGAAGATCTCATTTTCAGATCTGATATGGGGCATAGGATATTACTAAGCCAAATGGTTACAAACCAGTGTGACCTGCAGAAGTTGATGACTTTAGTAATGGCATGGCAGGTTCTATTTTCCAGAGAGAAGTCAACATGTGTTACTGCATCTTATGGTGAAGTGATTTTAGTAAACTATAGGGTAGCCTAAGCATCTCTAAAATTGTAATAATTTTGTGATCTCTTGTCCTTCTCTACTCACAGTTAGAATAAGTAATTCATTACTTAGAGTTGACTGAATTATTTCATCTGAACTTTCCAGTCACTCCATTAAAGACAGTGTAGGTCACTGACAATGGAGACTGGAAGGGGAAGTGTTCACAATGGCTCCAACACCAGGGGTAGGTCGTCATATTTGGAACATATGGTAGGCAGAGCTGTTTAGACACACTGATAGCCCAGCTGTAATGTGTAAAGGAAAAAGAACAATCAAGGATGGACATGCAAATGGGTGGAGTCATTATACCATGAATTTATCTGTGGAAGTTTCTGCAGAATTGTAGGGCATGTCGATTTGGTTGGGGGGGGCAAAATCAATAAATCCACTTTAGCCATGATAATTTTAATTTTGTGATATCTATCCAAATGAAGATATTTCGTAGGCAACTGAATACATAATTACTGAAGCTCAGAGAGGGATCTTAAGATAGGAATGTCATAACAAAATGTACATGATAGTTGAAGGCATGAGACTGGATAAAATTGCCCAGAAAGGGAATGTAGAAGAGAGAAGAGGACTATAGAGAGAGCTCTGTGCTGGGAGTGGTGTCCAACATTTCAAGGTCTAGGAGAGGAGGTAGCAAAGGAAACTGAGAAATGGCTATTCCTAGGAAGAAAGCAGGTAAATTTGGTACATCCGAATCCTAGAAAAGAATATTTCCAGAATATAGAAGTGATCACTCTCTCAGAGATGAGAGCTTATTAAAATGAACCTTTCCACATAAAAGAAACACATGGACTTGGAGAATAGACTTGTGGTTGCCAACGGGGAGGGGGAAGGAATGGGATGCATTAGGAATATGGGGTTAATAGATGCAGACTATTGCTTTTGGAATAGATTAGCAATGAGATCCTGCTGTATAGCACTGGGAACTAAGTCTAGTCACTTATGATGGAGTGTGATAATAATGTGCAAAAAAAGAACGTATGCATGTATGTATAAGTGGGTCACCATGCAGTACAGTAGAAAAGAACAAAATAATGTATTGGGGAAATAAAAAAAGTAAGACTTGAAAAAAAAAGTAAAGGAGATAAACAACAAGGACAAAAAAAAAGAACAGATAACTAATTTTTAGACTTGAAAAGATATACATGATTGAAAACTTTGCTAAGGACTGTTCTGTGAAGTTTTGGAGAACAATTACAATTACAGTCTTTTTTTGAAAACACTGCAAGAGAGTAAATGGGGTCTGTGTTGAAAGATAAGATACTTCCTCAGTATAGTTTGGGGTTTTTTTGTGTTTTTTTTTGTTTTTTTGTTTTTTGGTTTTTTGTGTTTTTTTGGTAGGAGGTAGATAAAAAGTGGTGTGGACCTTGAGAAGAACCTGAGTAAAGAAAGAATTTCTTCTAATATTCAGAAACTCTAATATTAAACATGCATGTTTGCTTATAGAAATGATCCAATATATATTTAGAAATTAATGATTCAAGGGAAAAAATAATTAACTGCAAGAATAAAGTCCTTGAAAGGGGATAAGCATCTATTAAGTGGATGACTTTATCAAAGGAACTGAGAGACTTCTTCCCTTCAATAAAAAGTCAGAGTATGTGGATTCAGATGTGGATGGGCTGGTGGAATTGATGGCAAGAACATGACATATACTTGAAGAGATTTCTACTGAGAGCAGTGGGAGCAGATTTGTTTTAGAGATTTCTAGAAAGGCATGCTAGAAACTATGTAAAAACTATGCTAGAGTTTGAGAAATTGAAGTACCAGGAATGTTAGAGTAAGCCCCAACTCTGCCAATATGGAGTGTCCATTTAGGTAACTTGTTCATGAGTTAAAATGTAGTCAAATAAGCATGGGTAGGTGATATCCTCCAGTAATATGCAGCTAATCAAGAATAGTCATGAATAAACAAAATGTTAGTTTTATCTCAGGTTGAGGCTTTGCCAGGTAGAGCAAAGGGAAGCAAAAGAATGAAAGGTGTTTACAAGAAAGCGGTTATAGTTCTGGACCCTAAAGTGTTTTCTTGTTAAATGAGAAGGAAGGGCATACATGAGGTAATAGTGAAAAACAACTTCACAGGAAAATGCTCTCATTGGTGTCAGAGAATTGTTGGAATTGGAAAACTAAATTTATTTTATCGAAAGAATAGAAGGTGATAAGAAGTAAGTTATTTAAAAATGAAGATTTCACCAGCTGTGCAGTGATTATAAGGGCAGTGTCTAAGATACGGACCACATGGCTGGGGGACTGAAATGGGGTCCAGTAAAAGATTGTTGAAGCTAAACAGTACAGGAACTGAGAAGTTAAGCTGTTAGCTACATAAAACATTTATATAGAAAATTGTATTTCTAAGAATGAAAATTAAGCAGTGTTGGAGAAAGTTAGATAATCCGATGTTGAAGTCATCAAGGATTGAGGGAGGAAGACCATAAATTTTCTTAATTTTTCAAATAAAAATTGTATCTATTTAAGGCATACAGCATGATGATTTTATATGATTACTATGATCAAGCTTATTAATGTAACATCTCCTCACATGGTTACCATTTTTGTGGATGATGAGAGCACCCAGAATCTAAAAACTCTTAGTGCATTTCCAGGATTCATTGCAGTGTTACTGAATACAGCCATCGGATTGCACATTAGATCTCTTGACTTATTCCTCCTACACAACAACTTTGTATCCTTTGACCAACATCTACCATTTCCCCCAACTCCCTGCCTCTGATAACCTCTGTTCTATTCTGTTTCTATGTATTTGACTTTTTAATATTCCAGATAATAAGATGCATCATGCAGTTTTGCTTTCTTTCTATGGTCTGGATAATTTTACTTAGCAGAATGTTCTCTAGCTTTATCCATGTTGTTGCAAATGTCAGGGAATCCTCTTTTAGGGATGAATAATATTTCATTGTCTGTGTATAATATGCCACAATTTCTTTGTCCTTTCATCTGCTGACGGACATGTAGGTTGATACTGTGTCATTTAAATTGTGATTAATGCTGTGATTTACATGAGATCCCAGATATATTTTAAAGGCTCTATTTTCATTCCCTTGTGTATATACTGAGAAAAGGAGTTGCTGAATCATGGGCTAGTTCTATTTTTAATTTTCTGAGGAAGTTCCGTAGTGTTTTCCATAGCAGCTTCATCATTTTCCATTCCCACCAACAGTGTAAAAGGATTCTAACTTCTCCTCCTCTTCACCAACTTTTGCTATTTCTTATCTTTTTGATAAAACTGGTTCTACCTGGTGTGAGGTAATTTCATTGTGGTTTTGATTTACATTTCCCTGGGGTTAGGGATGGTGAGCACTTGTTCATATACCTTTTGGAAACTTTGTATGTCTTCTTTGGAAAAATGTCTATTGAGGTCCTTTGCTCATTTTAAATTAGGATAATATATTTTTTAAATATGTTTTTCTTTGGTTTTGTTTTGCTATTGAGTTTTATGAACTCCTTATGTATTTTGGCTAGTAACCCCTTGCCAAACATATGGTTTGCAAATATTTTATTTCATTCCATACGTTGAAACTTGTTGATTATTTCTTTTGCTGTGCAGAAACTTTTTAGACTGATGTAGTCCCACCTGTCCATTTTTGCTTTTTGTTTGTGTTTGATGACATAGCCAAAATATATTGCCAAGACCAATATCAAGAAACATTTTTCCCGCGTTTTCTTCCAGGATTTTTATGGATTTATGTCTTATATATCGTCTTTAATTTATTTCAAGTTAAAACTTTTGTGGCAGGTGTAAGCTAGGGGTCCAGTTTCATTCTTTTGCATGTGGATATCCAGTTTTTCCAACACTATTCAAGATACTATCCTTCCCCTTGTGTGTTTTTGCATCGTTGTCAAAGATTAGCTGACCATATATGCTTTTGGGTTTATTTCTAGACTCTATTATGCTCCATTGGTCAATGTGTCTGTTTTTATGCTAGTACCATACTGTTTTTTTTTAATTACTACAGCTTTGTAATATAATTACAAATCAATCAAGAAGTCTGATGTTTCAGCTTTCTTCCTCTAAATTGTTTTGTACTTTTAGAGTCTTTCATGGTTTCACACATATTTTACATTTTTTTGAATTTTGATAGGGATTATGTTGGATCTGTATATCACTTTGGGTAGCATGGATTTTTAACAATAGTTATTCTTCAAGCCCATGCACATGAAATAGCTTTCTATTTATTTGTGCCTGCTTTAGTTTCTTTCATTAATGTCCTTAAAATTTTAGTCTAAAGGTTTTTCACCACCTTGGTTAGACTTAATCCTAAATATCTTATTCTTTTTGATATTATTGTAAGCGAGATTGTTTTATTGATTTCATTTTCAGATGGACTGTTGGCAATGTAAAGAAATGTACCCCTTTGAGAGATAAGGAGGTGGTATTTTTAATTACACTGAAAAAAATAGAGATAAGTAGTTCTTTTGTGCCAACATATGATCTTCCAGAAATGATTTTCCTTAATAGGTCAGAATGAAAGAAGTCAGAAGCCCAAGGGAAAATGCTAAAGGTCTTGGCTGAAGGTGGTATAGGGTAGTGGTTAAGGGGACAAACTCTGGAGACAGATACAGTGAATTAGAATCCCAACTATGTCATTACTTGCTGTGTTATTGTTTTGTGCCTATGGATAACCAGTAGACTTGACTAGCCCCTCTGTGATTTTTATTATGATTGCAAGTTGTCCCCAGCAGTTCTTTGGAGAGAACTTTGAAAAAAAAAAATGGTTTATGGCTCACAGGTCCTGGAAAGCACAAGGCACACCTGGGGCCATGCAATGTGGTTGCAGAAATGGGGCAAGAGTGTGGGCTTGGGGTTATGCTTTTATTGGGGTTGAAGTTAGGGGCCTAGGCTTTCCGGGGTTTACTTTTTATTGGTGGATTTAAATCAAAAGAACAGTAATTCCCTGTTAGCCTAGTTAGTAGGGATCTGGCTTGTCACTGCTGTAGCTCAAGTCAGTATTGTGGATTGGATTCAATTCCTGGCCAGAGAACTTTCACCTTCTCCAGGCCTCTGCAAAGGAGCAAGAATTTAAAGCAGAAGAAGAAAAAAAATCAAGTGCCCAAATGACTAGTTCATTTAATCAATCAAGATCTCTAAACAAAATGGGAGAGGGTGGATGGGGACTGGTTTCTTAATATTCATAGCTGGCTATGTTTTTATTCAAGGTAGCCTTTAATGTGGATTCCTCCTCAATTAAAGCTTAAGTTAAGTGCTTGCATTACAAAAAAAAAAAAACGAACAAAATACATTTTTAGGCATCCACTACAGTGGAAAAGTTGACAATTGTGCAACTACTCTGCCTCAGCTATCCATGTGTAAAGAATGGAGAAGTGGTATCTGTCATTAAATGTTGTTGTAGGGATTTGATGAATACAATACAGGTAAAAGCACTGTAACAGGAACATGTTCACAGTAAGTACCATATATGAGTATTTTATTTCTATTGTTATTATTACTGTTATTATCAGTAGCATATGCATGAAGAAATACTGGGAGAAAAGGACAAAGAGGGGCTAGATATGGTTTGATATACCTATATGTTCCTCAGTGCTATTGATGAAATGAGAACAAGGCCAGGAATTAGTCTCTTTATAGACTGCACAATAATTCATAATATATATATATATATATATATATATATATATATATATATATATTGAATTGGTTGGGATTTACTTCAAACTACTGAATAAAAAATGATCTAGGAGTTTCCATTGTGGCGCAGTGAGTTAAGGATCCAGCACGGCCACAGCTGTGGCGTGGATCACAGCTGCAGCTCAGATTCAGTCCCTGGGCCAGAAACTTCCATATGCTGTGGGTGAGGCCAAAAGAAAGAAAGAAGAAAAAGATACAATCTAAAACCTCAATGACTTATAACCAACTTTTATTTCTCAGTCAAAACTGTGTAGCCTTAAAGAGGCAACTGTGCTTCAGACCCCAAGTCAAGTTCAATTCTTCAGTGTATTTCTCATTCTGAGATCTAAGCTAATGGACCCTAACTATATGGAATGAGCTTTTCTTCTCATGGTGAAGGTTAGTTCTCAGGAGGGCAAACCAAATGTTTGAAACCCATTTAAAGCTCTTTATTCAAAGCAGCATTTGTTACCCCTGTTCATAAACTGCTAGCTAGAGCAGGTCCAAAGGTAATGGGATGGATAGGTTTATTCTGCCCTCTGTGAAACCATGGCAAGGAAAGGAAAGGAAGGAAGAAAACTGAACAAATAATACCATCTATCTAACTACTAAACACAACAAACCAAAATTCTATTAGTATTCATGAAGATTAATTCTAATTTTTCACTGTCATAGACAATGACAGTATATTCAACATAAAATACATATGTGTATATTCACATATATATTTATTGATTATATATATTCATTTTGTGAGGTAAATTCCTAGAAGAGGAAGATATCTAAATACAAAATTTTTGATGGAATTGCCCAATTGCATTTCAAAAGTGTTGACCTAGTTTTCTCTCCTTCAGCATTTCTTCACCTTAAGAAAGTTCTTTCCATGGGAGCAGGGCAAATTCCTAGAAGAAGCTACAGTGATAAGAGGTGAGACTTATTGTTGGTAAAGAATGAAGATCCAAAATGAAACTGCCACCTAAAGACGGAAAAGGAGAAAGGTGGGTGTGGGAGGCAGGGCAGAGGAAGTATGAGCAAACAGGGAAATCCAAAGGAAAAGCATTTTGTGTGTAGGATCCTTTCTACAAAATGTGAAGGGCCAGAGTTAACTAACCAAATGTTGGCTTTATTATCTTGTTATTATCATTTGACAAGTGCCAGGGCCCCCTTTGCCTTGGAAGAACTTATTATTCTGGTGTAGTCAAAGACTTAGGAGGTGAATAGCTTCTCAAATCCATTTCAGTGGGGTAAACTCTGACAAAGCCTTATATATAGGCTACAGGAAACTCTTCTTCTAGCTCTTTACAGAAAAATTATTACAATTTTAGCTCCTTCTTGACTCAGTGCCATAACACCTCAGATCCTGTAATAGAAACTTTATCCAGACAAACGGACTAAATCAGACCACACTTGCAACATCTGCCCATGTCCTGGGAGAACCCCTTTCACCTTTCCCTTTTGATCCTATAACCTTGAAACTGAAGAATCAACATTTTAAGAGACGTCTTGGCTCTTGGACCCATTCCCCGTGTCCAGCACTGATTGGTCCGCAGACAAATATTAGTAACAGACAAGTTCCACATCTCAAGTATAGAAAAGACCAGGAGGATCCTGAGGCAGAAGGAGGGAAGTAATCCCAGAATAGTGAGGCTCCTGCTCACTAAGAAAACACACGTCGGATGGGTGTTTCAATCTGGAACAGCCGTAACTTTTCTCTTTGTTTTCTTTTTAGGGCCTCACCTGTGGCATTTGGAAGTTCCAGGCTATGGATTGAATTGTAGCTACAGCTGCCTGCCTACGCCACAATCATAGCAACATGGGATCTGAGCTGAGTCTGTGACCATAGCTCACAACAATGCCGGATCATTAACCCACTGAGTGAGTCTAGGGATCAAACCTTCAACCTCATGGACACCAGTCGGCTTCATTACTGCTGAGCCACAATGGGAACTCATGGAATAATCATAACTCTTAACCCGCTAGTGGACATTCCTGATTATGTCCCTCTTCCTATTCTGAAGTCGTTCCCCCATGTCCTTTGCCTTGGTAGAAGGAAGGAAATTCCTCCATATTATAGAATATAAATGCAGCACTATTGCTCTTCCAGTGTCCGTGAGAACTAGAGCATGGGAGAGTGACCAAGACTTGTCTAATGAGATGCACCACCTTATCATGAATCAAGAGGTTTTGGGTGCAGAAAATAAGTGAGCAGTTCTCTCTGGAGGTGATCACACCTAGCTTTCCAAGTGCTATGCCCAGTGACCATTTCTGGTAGTGCTGGTGGGATTACAAGTGGCAGTGAACAGAGTTTGGTGGCTATAGTAGTGACCTTATCACACCAATGCTGGAATATGATCTTGAATGTGGCTCTGCCTATATGATCTTTCTGACGCCTGTCTTTTTGATTAAGCCTATTTTCTTAGCTTTATTGGAAATTCATCCATGAGTTTCATGTATACTTTTAACAAACTCATTTCCTCCATGAATAAGCAGAATTGGTTTCTGTTGCCTGCATCTAAAAAACTTGAGAGGTTGCCAAAGGGGAGGGGGAGGGATTGGGATAAATTGGAAGTTTGGGGTTAGTAGATGCAACCTATTCCATTTAAAATGGGTAAAGTTCCCTGAGTAGCACAGGAAACTATATCCAATCTCTTGTTATGAGACATGATAGATGATGAGAAAAAGAATGTAAATATATGTAAGACTGGGTCACTTTGCTGTGTAGCAGAAATTGACAGAACATTGTAAATCAACCATAATAAAAAAATTTAAAAAATAAAATTAAAAAACCCTCTTAGTGTTATAATCCTGGTGTTAAATGGCAGGCTCAGAGAATACCCTCACCTATGATTAAAACCACGGTACTGTTTTACACTAAGTACATAGTTTCATGTGCTTTGGGTTTAAGAGTTATCTCTGGACAATATCCAGTGAGTAAACCATGGTATGAACCTAATTTAGATATTTCTGGGACATTCTAAAGGAAGCAGGTATCTGAAGGACAAAACTGTTCTCCCAGAATCGTAGAGAAAACTTGGAGTGGTGTTTTGGGGTTTTATCTAAATAAGGAAGTACGTAGTCTGCTCATCCATTTTCTCAAGGCTCCCTTGACATCCCCGTTCCTCAGGCTATAAATGAAGGGGTTCAGCATGGGGGTCACCACCGTGTACATGACTGTCAGGATGCTACCACTGGCCACTGAGTAGCTGGGAGGGGGCCGGAAGTAGACCCAGGTGAGGGTACCATAGAATATAGCCACCACAGTGAGGTGGGAGCCACAGGTGGAAAAGGCTCTCCACCTGCCCTTGGCTGAGGGGCTCTGGAGGACCACTGAGATGATGCAGGCATAGGAGGCAATGATGAAGGCCAGAGCTCCATTGATGACAATGACCCCCTCTGTGTGAATCATCAAGGTGTTGAGGTGGGTGCTGGAGCAGGAGATCTTCATCAGAGGGTATAGGTCACAGAAGAAATGAGGGATCATGTTGTCTGCACAGAATATCAGCCGACCCATGAGAAGGGTGTGCAGCAGGGCATGAAGGTGGGAGAGGATGTGGCACAGGGCCACCATCTGTGCACACAGCCTTCTGCTCAGAATCATAGGGTAGCGGAAAGGGTGGCAGATTGCGATGTATCTGTCATAGGCCATCGCAGCCAGGAGGAAGTTTTCCATGGCTGCAAAGCAAATGAAGAAATAAGTCTGAGCCAAGCAGCCTGTGAAGGAAATGGCCTTTGTAGGAGAGAGAATGTTGTGCAGCATCTTGGGGACCGTGGTGGAGGTGGAGCAGATGTCAGCCAAGGCCAAGTTGCTGAGGAAGATGTACATGGGGGTTTGGAGGCGTGGAGTAGAGACAATCAGTGTGATGATGGCCAAGTTGCCAGAGACGTTGATGGCATACATGAGTAGAAAAAGCAGGAAGAGTGGGATCTGCTCTTCCTGGTGGGTAGAAATGCCCAAGAGAACAAAGTGGGATACACTGGTCCAGGTGGTATTGTCCATCTGTCCATAAAAAAAGACTGTTATGTTTTAATCGAGGTATAGTGGATATATAACTTTATACTAGTTTTGGTTGTACAACATAACGATTCGAATGTGTATGCATTTTGAAATGATCGCCATGATAAGTCTAGTTAACATCTGTTCCTGTATGTCATTACAAAAGTTGTTTTCTCTTGTGATGAGGACATTTGAGATTTACTCTCTTAGCTGCTCTCAAATATGCAGTACTGTATATTTTGAGTATTTTGTGCATTTAATTTTGTATTTTTGTATATTTTGGTTAGAATGTACCATTTTTTAACCACAGTCACCATGCTGTACCTTACATCCCCGTTATTTATTTCTTTTATAACTGGAAGTTTGTACCTTTGGACCCTTTCACTGATTTTGCCCATCCCTCTCACCTCCCACCTCTGGCAACCACCAGTCTGTTCTCTTTTTGAGCTTTTTTTTTTTTTTTTTTTAATTCCATGTATAAGTACGATCACACGGTATTTGTCTTTCCTTGTCTAACTTGTTTCATTCAGCATAATGCCCTCAAGTTTCATCTATGTTGTTGCAAATGGCAAGATTTCATTCTTTTTTTCAGATGGATGAATAGTATTCCATTGTATCTTTGCCATCCGTTCACCCATTGATGGACACCAAGCTATTTCCTTGTCTCGACCACCACAAATACTGCTGCAATGAACTTAGGGGTGCATACATATTTTAGAATTGGTGTTTTTGTTTTCTTTTGATAGATACTCAGAAGTGGAGTTGTGGGATAGTATGGTATTTTTATTTTTAATTTTTGAGGGATTTCCATACTGTTTTCCTGAAAGGATTATTTTTATAGACTTGGATATCTGAGCAGACTGTTTAGTTACTATCCCATTTGTGCTTCAGTGTAAACTACACATGGTGTAACATGGTGTTGATAAAGGAATCAAGTACTTTATTATTTTCCAGAATATTGAGACATGGGTTTTTAATTGTCATTAACATCATATTGTCATCATAGTTAACATTTACAGAGCATTTTATTTAATAATGAATTTGCTGCATTATTACATTCAAATCTTAAAATAACACCACGTCTATTATTATTATTATTATTATTATTATTATTATTATTATTATTTCAGTTTTACAAATTTGAAAACTGAGGCCTAGAACTTTTAAACTCATAAAGGCAAGATCTGGAATCAAAGTCATAGTTATGTGACTTCAAAGGCTATCCTAGTGACACAGTATAGCAAGACTCCACAAACTAAAAGTAAAACATCTTATTCTAAGAAGACTTTTCTTTCTTTTTTTTTTCTTTTTTTCTTTTTTTTCTTTTTTTGCTTTTTAGGGCTAAAAGTGTGGCATATGGAAATTCCCAGGCTAGGGGCTGTATCCGAACTATAACTGCTGGCCACTGCCACAGTCATAGCAATACAGGTTCCAAGCCACCTCTGCGACCTACACCACAGCTCACAGCAATGCTGGATCCTTAACCCACTGAGCAAGGCCAGGGATTGAACCCGAATCCTTTTTACTGAGCCACAATGAGAACTCCTCAAAGACTTGTTGATGGGCTCCATAACCAAGGGATCTCCTTGTTAAGGGGGATTTTAGAAGTGATTTAGTTTAACTGTTTCTTTTGGGGGGAAATGTATACCCTGGATGGTACTTGGAGACTTTTCAGAATCCATAGATACGATTTTTAGGAGACTCACTTTCCAGATTCTCAACTTTTATATTTCTCTTTTCTAAAAATCATTTTTTCTTCATGATGTCATGTCATGCATTATCCTGTCTCCCACTTAACAAATGAAAGGCTTACTCTCATCCATCCCAAATCTTACTAGATGCATTGGCTCAGGACATTAAAACCTCAAAGGAACTAAATGAAAGTACAATTAGAAATAAGAAAATGAATGACTTTACTGACCAGATTACACATCCACTTCTAGATCAGAGGCTTTCCAGTTCCTTGCTTAAAAAAACAAAAAAAAAACAAAAAAAAACAAAAAAAAAACAAAAAAAAAAACAAAACCCTGAAGGAGACAATCTAGTCCTCAGCACAACATTAAAAGTGCTTTTTCAACAAATTTATATGATTTTTAGTTTTTTCATTAGAGTTTATTTATAGTGTTCTGTCAGTTTCTACTGTATAGCAATGTGACCCAGTCATACATACATATATATTCTTTTTCTCACATTATCTTCCACCATGTTCCATCACAAGTGACTAGATATAGAAAAAGTGCTTTTTAATTACCTGCAACATTAATTTTGTCACATTACTTGGACAGTGTTTAGTCCTCTGGAATCTCACAGAACCAGTCTATTATTCTTTGTCAGGAAAGTCCTCAAGAAATCTAAATATCAATTAACAAAGGAAGCACTGTGCAGTGGTTAAGAACCCCAGCTCTTTCATTTAATAGTTTTATTACCTTGAGGAAGTCACTTACTCTCTATGAGGCTATATTAATAGTACCTTACTCATAAAGTTGTTATGAGGATATTTACTCATTCTTGGTAAGTGTTCAGCAAATATTGGCAATTGTTTCTATTAATTTTGGAGTTTGTCCTTCACAAAGTCAATAGGTTTTTCTAGGAGGACAGTGTCTCTGAAAACCAGAAGCACTCTCTATTGTCAACCTGCTCTACTTTGTTCTTGTCTTTAAAATAAGGTTCCCAGAACTAAGCCAAGTTCTGAGTCTGGCCTTTCATCATAGTGTAATCATAGTGGTTTGGTCTTGTCATCATTCACAGCCTTTTCCCTGGAAATCAATCAATCAATCAATCAATCAATAAAAATTTCCCACTGTGGCTCAACAGTAGCAAACATGGCTAGTATCCATGAGGATGCAGGTTCGATCCCTGGCCTTGCTCAGTGGGTTAAGGATCCAGCATTGCCGTGAGCTGTAGTGTAGGATGCAGACACGGCTTGGATTGGGCATTGCTGTGTCTGTGGTGTAGGCTGGAAGCTGCTGCTTCAATTTGATCCCTAGACTAGGAACCTCCATATACTGCAGGTGTGGCTCCAAAAAGCAAAAAATAAATTAATAGCCTTTGGGTGGAGATCACAGCTGGCAGTCCATAGGTGACCTGCATCCATGGCTATCCCAAGAATTCTTAAACTTCACAATTAAGTTGTTAGGGAAAAAGTGCCAGCAGTGAAGAACTGCCCCAGGGTAAGGAACTTTCTGTGCTTTATCTCATATAACCCACATAGCAATCCCGACATGCTTCTAGCTGCATCAAAATTACTTCTAATCCTCATTTCATAGATGAGTAGATCAAGACTTAGGGAAGTGAAATGATTTTCCCAGCAAAACTCAGAGTTAAGTGATCTGGCTGGACTTCTCACTCATGGCCGGGCTCTGTGAGTGCCCCTATGTGTTTGGGTCCACCACGCTGCCCCCTCAGTTACTCAGCTTCTGCCCTGCAGAAGTAGATTTGTTCCCCATTCCTGGCCTATGTAATTTCATATTTCAAATGAAACTGTATTGCCGTGGAAGCACTCAAGAGAGTGAACATTATATTTCCCAGTGACAAATGTGGAAATTCATAATGTGCTCTGGAACTATCCCGAACTGATTTCAACATGGTCTGATGATGAATGAGAATGGAAAGTTAGAGGCAGATTTACTGAACACTAGCTATAAACCAGGGATTATTCTAAGGAATTGCTTTATATACGTGTTTTTCACTTGGTGATCACAGCAATTCTGTAATACAGGTATTGTTATCTCCTTCTATAGATGAGAAAATGGAAGCTCAGAAGTGTTCTGTGACGTGCTACCAGCCACAGAGTTAGTAAGCAGTACAACAGGTTTTTGAATTCAGTTCCATCTGAACTCAATGTCCATGCACTTAGCATTGGGCTGCGCCATCTCTTAAATGTCCTGCTCCTTCCACTCCTACTTTCCTGTTTGTTTCTTTCTTTTCCACTGAGCTATATTGTGCATTTGGCCAGTGATAAATGTCTATCACTTTTTCTAGTTTAATCCTCATGATTGAACTTGAGAGTAGATATTTTTCCCATTTTTAAGATCATGAAATTAAGAGGATGAGTTAATTTTCCCAAAGCCACAGAGTATAGGGTTTGAGCCAGGCTGACCATAGATCTGTCTCACTCAGCAGCAATGGTCTTTCTGCTCAGTTACCGCTTGTGTTTCATACTTTTCCTGTGCCTGGTTCTTTGTTGTTTGTCTGTTATTGTAACTAGACTCTCCACATGGGATCAGTTTGTCCTGAGTTTATGGTTTATGAAATATAGGATAGCTCATCTCAATTCTTAGGGAAGGCTGGGGAGGGACTGAGCTCTATGTGACCATCACAGGCTCTGGCTGCCACCTGGGGCAGTGTCCATACAGCTCCTGTGACAGCTGCTAAGAAGCTGGAGAGGCCCCAGAGGTGGGGGGGAGGGTGAGCCTCCTGGAACCTTGGAATCTTCTTCTCCCTTGTAGCTGGCAGAGCTCATCCTACCTGACCTGCAGCACAGTGTGCCAGCAGGTCAGCACCTTCTGGGTGGAGGAGATTAGTGTGGTGTGGGCAAGGGGCTGGGAAGCCAGGAATGGGGAACTGCTAGAGAAGAATCTTGCTTCGTGTAAAGGTGTGGGTAAAGAGAAAGCAGTGGGGTGTGCAGGAATGATTCTTGTTCCAGGAACTGGGGATTTGGCCTTTGGTCCCAAGTCATGGACTGAGGTCGTGAACATTTTCTCTGAAACTTTGGGAAAATCATTTCACTCTTGGGGCCATCGGTTTGTTCATCTGGGAAATGGGAAGAATAATACCTGCTTTCAGTCCAGAGGCTTTGCATGTAACATAAGAGACTACGGATGTAAGAGCCCAAGTCTCATGAAACAGCAAAAAGTTGTTTGTTTTAAATTTATGCTGGAACTTGGGATTTTTTTCTATCTAGAATGAGTCCTCATGGACTTCCCTGGTGGCACAGCTGGTTAAGGATCTGGCATTGCCACTGCTGAGGCTCAGGTTCCATCCCTGGCCTGGGAACTTCCACATGCCAGGGGTGAGGCCAAAAAAAAAATATAGTAGAATGTGTCCCCCCGTGCATCTGATCCACAGACTTTCTTGATAATAGAGTTGCCTCTCATTCTAAAGAGATTTAGGAACTTGGATCACATGACTTAGTCTATCATCCAAGTTTCTGTGTGTGATCATTAATTCCCAGAAGTGGAAAGAAAAGCCTGGATCAGCTGTTAAACAAGACAGAATAGACAACCATGTCCAGGGGTGGATTTTTGGATCCTTCAAACCTGAATACCCACAATCCCTCCTGCACTGATTGAGCTCTCTGGAGTTCTGTTAGATATTTTCATTTTTTTGTGGCTCAGTTTTAATTAGGGGAGGGGAGAGTATCCACAAGATAGGATAGCTGAGGCTGGTATAAGGAAGAGACACTATGAAGGAAAAGAGAAGGAAAAAGCTGACTGGGGAAGTCAAAAATAAACTTCACAATACCCACAATGTTGTTCCCAGGACTGAATTTGAGAAAAATAGTCCTCCATCCAGAAGTTAGGAGGAGCCTGTGTAGGATGGGTCTGAGGTGCTGTGAGAGTGTGTGGTCCTGGGCAGCTGGGTACTCACCTTCCTGTGGACACCCACTGGGCTGGAATGGGCTGGTCTTGGTGCTCCCATCATCCCTCAGGCAGCAGGTGCCATCCTGATTTGAGAGCCGCTCAGAACTGTCCACTCAGGGAAGACAGAGGAAGTTGCCTAGCACGAAAGAATAGAAGGCATCAGGAAGGAGCTGAAAAGGTAGAGCATTCAGTCTCCTGGGTGTTGGGAGGCTTCTGCTTGTCGGGCCAGGAAGCCTTGTCTAGGAAAGAGGCCAGGAGGTTTTTTATTACATGCATCTGAATGAATTCCATGGTTCTCTGAGCACATAGTCCCAAGTGTGTCATTGTCCAAAGTCACTGCCTTCTCTGGGGAGGTGGGCCCACGAGGCAGTGCTTCCAGTATTACCATTAATATTAGTGTTAGCAGCTGGGGCTTGGCATGTCAGGGGATCCCAGGGCTTGTCCAGGACGTGGAGGATTAGCCTGGACATGGGTTTCTCTGATGAATGCTTCAAAATTTGACTCTGAGGATGAATCCCAGAAAACCCTAGATGTAGTGCTGATATGGATGGGGTGTCTCCTTTCCCTGAGTCCTTGAAGAGCTATCCTCTTGTTTTATATTTCTTTCAAGTAACATACACTACTTAAAAAAATGTTTAGCAGTGAAAAGTGCATCAACTGAAAAACGAGAGTCTGTTTATCCCCTTCCCCATTCCTCTCCAGGAGTAGTCTTTGATAATGTTTTGACATATACCTATCCAGGCATTTTTCTTTATTTTTTTATTAGAGTATAGTTGATTTACAGGGTTGTATCAATTTCTGCTGTACATCATAGTGACCCAGTCATTTATATATATATGTATATATATGCACATATGTAAGAGTAGTCAACGCATATAATGTATATGGCACATTCTTTTTCTCATACTATCTTCCATTATGTTCTATCCCAAGAGATTATAGCATAATTCCCTGTGCTGTACAGTAGGACCTCATTGCTTATCCATTCTAAATGTAATAGTTTGCATCTATCAACCCCCATTTCTCATCAGCATATCATGGACCTTCTATGTTACCATGAGACCTACCTCATTATGTTTATTATTATTATTGTTATTATCATTATTATTATTGTTATTATTATTGACTGCACCTGTGGCATGTGGGAGTTCCCAGGCCAGGGATTGAACCTGCACCATTGCAGTAACCTGAGCCAGTGCAGTGACAACACCATTATGTAAAGTGAAAAATAGAGATAGAGAAAGATATAAACTGTTAGTTCACACTTACATGTAGACTCTAAAAATGCCAAGCTGATAGAAACAAAGAGTGAGTTGGTGGTTTCCAGGGGCTGGGGTTGATTAAATGGAGACAGTTTGGGCAAAAGGTATTCATTTCCAGTTACATGATGATGAAGTTCTGGGGACATAATGAACAGCATGGTGACTGAAGTTAACAATTCTGTGTTGTACACTTCAAAGTTGCTAAGACTGTAGATCTTAAATGTTCCTAACACACATACACATACAAGGGAGCTATATGAGTTGATGGTTGTGTTAACTAACCTTATCGTGGTTATAATTTCACTGTGTGTGTGTCTGTGTATATATAGATAGAGGCACACACATATATATGAAATCAAGTTCTACACCTTAACTTACACAGTGTTTCATGTCTATTACATCTCAATAAAGCTGGAAGAAATAAATAATGAAAATTTGCAACAGGAAAAACCAAACTATAGAGTTTAGCTACACGTGTAGCTGGCAAAATTGAAAGAGAAGCAAGGAAGTAATTGACATAAAAAGTCTAAGAATAGTTACTTTTATGTGGAAGAGAGGAACACATCTTGGCTAGAGGTACAAAAGCAATTTCTGGAATGCTGGCAATGACTGATTTCTTGAATGAGTGGTAGAGAGTTAGACATTTGCTCTGTGATAAATCATTAAACAGTAAAAACAAAACTTAGGGATTAGAAAGAATTTTTTAAAATTTCTGAAAAAATCTAAGTTCCAAATATAACTCATTCACAAATTTCTGTATTTATTTCTTCATTCATTGGCTTAGCAAAATCCTGTGGATTCAAGGGATGCTGTAAAACATAAACCAGAATTCCTGTTTTCACAGAACTTACAATAAAGCATAAAAGATGTTATACACCAGACTACAAGCTCCAAGAATTCAGAGGCAAGATGTGCTGTGTTCTTCATGATAGACCCAGTATCTAGCTAAGTTTCAGGCACATAAGAGGGACTTAGTAAATATTGTAGAATGAGTGGAGGAATAAATTAATTTCTCAGTCAATTGTATATTGAAATATTGAGATAAGTACATTGAATGACAAGTAAAGGGAGTTTATAAAATATAAATTACAAAGATCTAATCTAACTTTCCTTAGAAAGTGATACTTCATCTGAGATCTCAGGAGTGAATGAGAGTTAGGGAGGAAAGGAGGAGAAAGTGTTTCAGGCAGAAGGAAGTTGGAGTGGGAGCACAAATATTACAACATATTGGTACTTGATCCAAATTATTATGAGGAAATAAGGTTGCTGCTACTTAATGGGGGAAGGGAGGGATGTGTCCAGAACTCATGGGCTTCACCAGGACCCCACCCTCTGCTTCCATGCCTGGTGATGGCTGTGAATGTTTGTATGAATTAGACCTATTGTGGGTATTGTGGGCAGAGGATCCTGGCTTCTCCTGTTCATCTGATGACCCAGATTGATGATGAGTACAGGTACAGAGTTGCTTTTTGAAAAAACACATTTATATCAAGAATGTGGAGCATCTGCTAGGAGTGAATCCTTTTTAAATAAATTCATATACAATGTCACCCAATTGAAAACAAGTCACATGGTGCTCATGAGTTATAACACTCAGCCAAAGCTTCAGGGGTGATGTCTTCTCACTACCCCTTCTTGCAATGCTCATGGAAGATGTCATTTAGTACCAGGAAGATAAGAGAAACAACTCTCTTAATTGGGGGACCTCCATCATTATTGGAATTCAGATCCACTTCAATCTCCATTTCCTCTGTCACGTAATTTCACCAAGATTGTTGGAATTGTAATGATGATCTGAAGCCACAGAGAATGGCAGCAAATAGCTAACAAGGGCCTGACAGCCAGAGTCTGAGAACCTGGTGTCTGATCTCAAATATCTCCCTGGATGATCAGAAGTTCTACACAATATAAGGGAGATGAAGGAAGGTCCCTTTTGGTACAGCATGTTAAGGATCTGGTGTTTCCACAGCTGTGGTGTGGGTTCGATCAATGGCATGGGAACTTCCACATATGAAAGGTAAGGGAAAAAAAAAAGATGCCAATAAAGAAGAAATGACTTTGGGAGACTGACCTGAGAAAATATTTGTACGGTTGATTTCAGACAATGTTTTGCTTATATACTCTAATAGGAGTTTGATGGTGTCTTGTCTTATATTTAAGTCTTTAAGCCATGTTGAATTTATTTTTGTGCCTAGTGTGAGGTTGTGTTCCAGTTTCATTGGTTTACATGCAGCTGTCCAGTTTTCCCAGCAACGCTTGCTGAAAAGGCTGGATTTTTTTTTCCCATTTAGGTTCTTTCCTTCTCTGTAAAAGATTAACTGACCATAGGTGTCTGGGTTTATTTTGAGGAGGGATGGATTGGGAATTTGGGATTAGCAAATGCTAACTATTATATATAGAATGTATAAACAAGCATAGGGAACTACATCCAATATCCTGTGATAAATAATAGAAAAGAATATGAAAAAGAATACATATATGTGCACATATATGTGCTGTACAACAGAAACTAATACATTGTAAATCAATTATACTTTAGTAAAAGTTTTAAAAATTAAAAAAAAAGTAGCAATGACAGGCACAGTGAACTTAACCTAGGGCATGAATTGTTCTCAGTGATGCAAGGGGTAAATTTGTCCAATGCTGTCATTGCCCTGCCAATTCCTCCAGTTCTTACCATTTTAAATAACATTGAGAAAAAGTCTGTGATTCCCCCACATACTTTCAGATTCCAGCACCTCCGTCTTTTGAGTAGCAGCTGCTGGTATCCCCAGAGTCTGAAGGGTTCCAGATGTGCATGCACAGCAGGGTAAAAAGTGCTAAGAAATGAATGTTCCTTGAGGGCAGCCATCAGTCTCAGCTGATGGGAGTTGGGTGATAGAACTTAGATCTGTAGGCAACTCTGAAGTGTGTATTCTGTCCTGGTCCCAGAGTTCCCAGCATACTAAGCTCCAAGAATTGAAGGCGTAAGTGGCTTGATCGTGGTTCTCTATTGCTGGCCTTCCCCTTCCAGCCCTGGTTCCCTACTCCTTCCTGGTGTTTCCATCTCCCAAAGGAACTGCTTGCCTTCAAATATTTACCTCAGGGCCTTTTTTGGAGTGACCCCCAACCAAGATATATCTGATATTATAGCTTAAAACCATCTTTAATCCCAACTTTAATTTTGGAATTATTTCTCAAGAAAACTATTTTCAATGCTTTTAACATAATCCGATCATTTTTTATATTTTAGAAATATGGAAACCAAGGCTCAGAGATGTTAAATGATTATCCAGCTGTCATGCTATCGTATAGTACATAATGAGCCCTGGAACCTATTAAAGTGCCATTCCTTGTTTTGATGCAAATAACATATTTTCATGTATTATTTCGATTTAAAGCCCCATTCTTATTCTTCTAAAGAACACTTACTGTTTAAAATGAAAGTATCCTATTATTTCCTTAGTATTTTATCCTACTAGTCATAATTATTCCTGTATTCTAGGGATAGCTTCCATAGTTCCTTTGTGACTTGAGCTAAGCAAAAATTTACACCTTCATTTTCATTTGATAGACATACAATCCCTACCCTGTGGACTTCTCGACACTATCTAGTAAAATGAAACAAGAACCGTTTTGAAAGTGGGTAGCTCCCTACTCAGAGTATGGGCACTTCATGGAGTTGATTAGGGGTTCCTGACAGCACTGGTCCCCTCCCTGTCCTCAGATGTCAGGCTGTACCTTGAAATGTAAATGTGAGGACAAAAGAAGTCTCAGGTTCAGGAAAGGGACAATGGTTGGTCACTTAGGAGGCCAATTTTCTTCCTTCCTTCTTTCCTTCCTTCCTTCTTTCTTTCCTTCCTTCCTTCCTTCCTTCCTTCCTTCCTTCCTTCCTTCCTTCCTTCCTTCCTTCCTTCCTTCCTCCGTCTCTCCCTACCTACCTTCCATAGTTCCTCCCTCCCTTTCTTTCTTTTCTTTCTTTCTTTCTTTCTTTCTTTCTTTCTTTTCTTTTCTTTTCTTTTCTTTTCTTTTCTTTTCTTTTCTTTTCTTTTCTTTCTCTTTGTTTTCTTTCCTTCCTTCCTTCCGCCTTTTAGGGCTGCACTTGAGACACATGGAGGTTTCCAGCCTAGGGGTCCAATTGGAGCTAAAACTGCCTGCCTATCACCACAGCCACAGTGACACCAGATCCAAACTGTGTCTGTGACCTATACCACAGCTCACTGGCAATGCTGGATCCTTAACCCACTGAGCAAGGCCAGGGATCGAACCCACAAAATCATGCTTCCTAGTTGGATTTGTTTCCACTGTGCCATGATGGGAGAAGACCAATTTTCAACTCTCAGCTCTGAGTCTCTGAGTCAGGACTCAGGTTCCCAAGAAAAAGTGTTAGAATGTGTTTCTTCTGAGTACTCTCCCCAGAGCCCCTCTTCATGTCCCTGTTTCTCAGGCTGTAGATGAAGGGGTTCAGCATGGGGGTGACCACTGTGTACATCACAGAGAAGACTCTGTCCTTTGCCACTGAGGGGGATGCTGAAAGACAAAAAACAGCTGTGCCACAGAACAGAGAGACTGCCGAGAGGTGGGAGGTGCAGTTGGAGAAGGTCTTTTGCTTACCCTTCAGGGAATCAATTCTTAGGACTGCCAATGCAATGGAAAAGTAGGATGTAAGGATGCAGGCAAAGGGTGTGATTAAAAATGTTCCTGCCACAAGGCTGAGCACCACGTCATTTACATAAGTACTGGAGCAGGCCAACTTCAGGAGTGGCACCAGATCACAGAAGTGAGGGATGACATTGGGGCCACAGAAAGAAAGCCTGGTCAACAGGAGGGTGTGCACCAGGGCATGGAAGGTAGTGGCCAGCCATCACCCAGCTGCCAGCAGGACACATTGTTGGGAGTTCATGGTCATGGCATAATGGAGGGGTGACTGATGTCTGATGTCACATAGCGAGAGAGTGCCCTCACATCCAGGAGAAAGTTGTGCAGATCTGCAAAGAGGCCAAAGAAGTAGAGTTGTGTCAGATACCCCCCATAAGAAATCAGTTTGCTTTATGAGCCAAAGTTATCTAACATCTTGGGAATGACTGTAGAGATGAAACCAATGTCAGAGAAGGACAGATTGGACAGGAAGAGGTCTGTGGGAGTGTGGAGGTGAGGGTTAGAGCCAGTGGCAAGGATGAAGAGCAGATTCCTCAGTATAGTGACGAGGTATGTGCCCAAGAAGAGCCCAAACAGGAGATGCTGCTACTCTGGCTGTTCAGAAAGGCCCATGAGAAGAAATTCATAGGGGCTGGTCTGGTTTCTTCTGCCCATGTCTGGAATTCTGTATGAAATAAATTTTGTTATAATATAAATAGCAACAAGGTAGAATAATGCTGTGTTGAAACTACTCTGAATTCCTGTTTCCAGAAAAAAAAAAGATGATTCTGTTTTGTTAAAACTTAAATTTATAATTATGTACATGTACTTTGCTGTGCAGCAGAAATAACACAGCATTGTAAATCAACTCTAGTTCAGTAAAATTGAATTAAAAAAGAGAAGATGTGATAGTGGGCAGACCAAGACCTGGACCACCTGGAAAAACTAGCTGGCCCCAACCTCGGCCTCATTACATGTGTATCACTAGCATCTTCCTACTGTCACCACTGCTAAGGAAAAGCTGTCCCCCTTGCGTCTCTGTTTAAGACCAACTCTTACTGTCACTTTCAGGGACAAGTGCACCAAGCAAAATAATATAATATTATTATATTATTATAATAAAATATATATATATATTTGTTAATATAAATATATGATTATTTAACAAATAATAAAATTATACTATGTTATATAAATGAAATTGTATGAAATTCCTATTACCCAATGAGGATGGAGAATGGAATAATGAGTTCAAAAAATAAAAGGGATGGAGTTCCCATCGTGGCTCAATGGTTAACAAATCCAACTAGGAGCCATGAGGTTGTGGGTTCAAGGCCTGGCCTTCCTCAGTGGGTTAAGGATCCGTCATTGCCGTGAGCTGTGGTATAAGTCACAGACGTGGCGAGGATCCCGTGTTGCTGTGGCTCTGGTGTATGCTGGCAGCTACAGCTCTGATTAGATCCCTAGCCTGGGAAGTCCATGTGCCACGGGAACGGCCCTAGAAAAGGCAAAAAGACAAAATAAATAGATATATAAATAAAAGGGAAATTCCAAAGTGCCAAAAAATAAAGCACAGTTTGGATCAGACTATTTATAAAGTTACAGATAAAGGTCAGCATTCCATCAGGCATCCAAGGCTCCTTCAAACTGTTTCAACTGTCCCCATGAAACATGGCACGTACCATGTAAGTGTGCTTTGGGGTGTGGAGAACATTGTCCTACCTGTATCTGCTCCTTCTTTCTTTTTCTGAATAATAATGCAGTTGAGTGAAAAATATTTTACTTAAACTAAAAAAAATAAAATTACAATAACCTGGCTAATATGATATGTAATAATTATAAATAAAATAATTATGCAGTTTAACACAATTAAAATTTTTTTAATTTAATTTTACTGGAGTATAGTTAATTTAAAATATTGTGTTAGATTCAGGTGTACAGCCAAGTGAATCAGTCACACATATACATAGATCCATTCTTTTTTTCCAGAGAGGTTATCACAGACTAATGGGTAGGTATTCCTGTGCTATCCAGTAGGTTGTTGTTAATCATTTAATTTATACAGGGGGGTGTATATGTTATGCCTTCCCTCTAACAGTTTCAACTATAACATAATATCTAATAGGCAAAAGGTCAGAACAGCATGCAGGTTTATAATTCCAGTTTTGTAAAATGAAAACATGCATGTTGGAGAACCCTGAGAGAACACAGGTTAAAGGTCAGCAGAATTCCCTCCTGGGATGTGAGTGTGGATGGAAAGTGTGCCCACTTCAGCTTTACCCATTTTTTTTCTTTTTGCTTTTTAGGGCCATATCTGTGGCATGCGGAACTTCCCAGGCTAGGGGTTGAATCTACGCTACAGCCGCCGGCCTACACCACAGGCACAGCAACGCAGGATATAAGCTGCATCTGTGACCTACACCATAGGTCATGATAATTCCAGATCCCTGACCCACTGAGAAGGGCCAGGGATTGAACCCACTTCCTCATGGATACTAGTTGGATTCATTTCCGCTGCACCACAACAGGAACCCCTGTTTTACTCAACTTCTTACCAGCATCTTTACCTTTTTAATTAAAAGACTGCTTTTAAAGTATGATGGATGTAATGGGTTGAATTTATCCAAATGACCCTCCAGAAGGATATGGAGAATTGGGGAGACCCAGAGTCCTCACAAATAAATCAGGGAATAATCTCTGCAAGGCAACTCTGAGAAGTAAGTTGGATAACAAATATCAGATACCCTTGATCCTGTGTGAGGAAAAAAATGTTACAGAGCAAGAATATCTCCTCATAGTTTACTCTGTCTAGGCACTACAAATGTCCCCACCTTTCCCAAAGAAAAGGCTGTAGGATGTGTATAAAATACTACCCCAAGTGCCCCCAACATGGGTGGGAATTACTCCTGCTTTTTCTCTGACGGGCGTGGTGCCCCTCACTTCCAGGTGCTTCTCCACTTAATTTGTCATCGCTTCTTCTGGCTCCTTGAATTTAAAAAAATCTAAACTCTAGCCTGAATATTCCAATACTTGACCTCCTCCTTGCTCCAACAGAACCTTCTTATATTTATTTCTTAGATTCACATATTACAAACCTAAACAGAAGGCATCACACCCTTGGGTTGCTCCCCCGATTACAATTCTCTAAGGGGAAAGATGTGTTAATTAACTTAATTACACAAGTGTTAATTCAGTGTGCTTCAAGTGTTGTTCAGAGAAGAGGACTTCTTGAATTGATATCTGAATATCTTTGGTTTCCATAGCTAGCCACTGTGAAGATACACCAAGAATCACATAACCGGGTAGTGTTGGACGTGAAACCCAATCCTTTCCTCTGACTCAGTGAAAAAGTGAGACTAGTAATCATGGCTGACAGTGGCTGGGCACTGGCCATGAGCACCTGCACTGGATTCTCCTAAGTGAGAACCTCTGCAGCAGGGCCATGTTTATTTCTCTTTTAAAGATGTAGAAACCAAGGTTCAGCTGTTAAAAATCTTGCCAAATGCACACTCTCAGGATTTGAAGTAAAATTTGTCTGCATCAAAATCCTAAGTTTTAGTTCTGCTATGCTCCTTTTCAATGATCACCAAACTACACTCTGACTGTCGTTCAGCTTTATGCATACATTTTAAGTTTTTTTAAAATTTATTTTATTTTATTTTATTTTATTTTGTTTTGTCTATTTGTCTTTTCTAGGGCGGCATCTGCGGCATATGGAGATTCCCAGGTTAGGAGTCCAATCTGAGCTGTAGCCACCAGCCTATGCCACAGCCACAGCAACATGGGATCTGAGCCGTGTCTGCAACCTACACCACAGCTCAGGGCAATGCCAGATCCTTAACCCGCTGAGCGAAGCCAGGGATCGAACTCACAACCTCATGGTTCCTAGTCGGATTTGTTAACCACTTCACCATGGTGGGAACTCCTTTATGCATACTTTTAATAAGGAGAAAATGCACCATCTGAGTATTTACTTATTTATTCCAATTTTATTAAGATATAATTGACAAAAATTGTATATGTTTAAGGTAGACAAAGTAATATGTGCGTATTACACAATACACCATTGAAATGATTATCATAATTAAGTTAACACATCTATCACCTTAGAGAACATAAACATCCATTTAATCTGGCAGTTACATTTCCCATGGCAAATAAGCATAGTGATGTTTTGGCTTATGAATTTTGTTTTTTATGAGCGTGATTGATGTGAGTCAGCCCATTTCAGTCCAGCCCAATGTTGGGATTAGATCCAGTGTCTCTACTTGCAAAGCTAATGACTTTAGAGCATTTTACTATGAGAGGCTCAGATTCTTTCCTGTGTGCTATCTCTACCTCCCTCACCCCCACCTGTACCAGGGTCTGGATAGATTAGCAAGACATAGCAAAGGGCAGGACGTGTGGTGAAATCTTTTGTTGTGATCATTCAATTATATCTCCTGTCCAGTAAGAATTAGAAATAAATCAATATTTATTCCCATTTTCACTTTTCTTGCTTAAGGGTAATTAAATTTCAGGAGTCTCATTGTGTACTAAAAGCCGGTATACTTATTTTGATTAAAAACTTACAAAAATGGATTAATATTCCTGGAATTCTTCTGATACTATGGGCAAATAAACTAGTAAAACTTAAAACAATTGACTTTTGGGGAAAAGATATGTCCATTGGTTCCAAGCGGTGGGTCTGAGCTGGGATATATATCGCAGCATCTCATACAGCCTTACTTATTCAAAAAATTCCTATTAAAAATTGCTCAGAATATCTAAATAAATATTTCTCTGAACATGGCAGGCAGATGGCCAAAAAACACTTGAAAAGATGCTCAACATCACTCATTTTAGAGAAATGCAAAGCAAAACCACAGTGAGGTATCACCTCAAACCAGTCAGAATGGCCATCATCAAAAAATCTACAAACAATATATGCTGGAGAGGGTGTGGAGAAATGGGAACCCTCCTACACTGTTGGTGGGAATGTAAATTGGTGCAACTACTATGGAGAACAGTATGGAGGTTCCTTAAAAAACTAAATATAGAACACCCACGTGATCGAGCAATCCCACTCCTGGGTATATATGCAGAGAAAACCATAATTCAAAAAGATATATGCACCTCAATGTTCACTGAAGCCCTACTTACAAGAGCCAAGACATGAAAGCAATCTAAATATCTATCAACAGAAGACTGGATAAAGATGTAGTACATATATGTAATGGAATGTTACTCAAACTTTAAAAAGCATGAAATAAAACCATTTGCAGCAACATGGATGGAAATAGAATCATCATTATAAATTAAGTAAGTCAGAGAAAGACAAAAATATATCTTTCTCAGTGTGTGGGATCTAATAAAAATGATGTAACAGAAATTAAAAAAACAGAAACAGCTTCAGAGGTTTCAAAACAAAACTTATGGTTATAAAAGGGGAAATGTTGTTTGGTTGGCATAAATTAGAGGGTTGGGATCCACAGACACAGACTAATACATATAAAAATAGATGGGTAACAAGGACCTAGTGCATAGCACAGGGAAATTTAGTCAATCCTGCGTAATAACCTACCTGGGAAAATAATCTGAAAAGGTATGGATATATATATGCATAACTGATTTACTTTGCTATATGCCTGAAATTAATACAACTTTGTAAGTCAACTATATTCCAATAAATTTTTCATAAAATTTCCAATAAATCTCATGCTTGAAAACATCCAACTTGACCTGACATACTCCATCCATATGTCCAGAAGATTTCATGAAACTGTGGTTTCAAGGACAAGGGTTATATTCATGACCCAATGAAATCGTCCTTGGGATCAAAGACACCTAGCCACTCCGATCTTTAGGCATGAAAGAATATTAAACCATCCAACGTAACTCCTTTATTTTATGAATGAGAAAACAGAATCTCAAACTGCTGCTGTAATCTGTTTAAGAAATGCACTACACTTAGTACTGATCCAGGATTCCTGGAACTATTTGCATGCACCATTGAGTGATGAGAAGGGGGAAATAGGCCCAATGACTTACTGTCAGTCTGAGCTGGGCCAGGAAGATCATTTCTTCACATTAAGGCAGAGGTTTGCTCTTATGCTCTCAGTTTTCACTTGTAAGGAATGGATAAGCCATATTTGATGACCAAATAAAAAGATAATATCTTTACCTACATTTAAGGCAGGGCCATGGGACCCTCATCTGCAGCAAGGAAGGAGAGATGAAGGCAGGCCACCCCAGATTCTGAGTCAGCCAGACTGAATAGAAACCCAGGAAAAGGGAAGTTATCTATGCATTGGTTCTGCCACAATCCCCCAAGCTCCTGACTGGAAGTAGCAGGCATCTGGGAATACCAGTCTCGAAAGTATCCACTGTGGGAAGAACTTTGGTTCATTGCCCAGTCCCAGCCCTCACACTCTAAATGAACTGCTCTGTGACTATGGAATTCACTTATACTCTCCTGAACTTTGGTTTCCTGGTAAATAAGTCAGAAAGCAAAATATTTCCACAAACAGAATTCTGAGAGTTAACATTTTTGCCTTTCTAAAGTGTATGTAGTGGTACTTCATTGTGGTTTTAATTTTCATCTTTCTACTTCTTAATGAGGTGGATACATTTTCATGTGCTTATTGGCCATTCTCATATCTTCTTTTTATGAAGAATCTGCCCATTTTTATTGCATTGATTATCTTTTGATACTGATGTGTAGAAATTTTAATTCTGGTTTATAGTGGATATACATTATAATTTTTCCTTTAGTTTAAGCATTTAAACAAAACAGCTTTATCAAGATAATTGACCATCCTTAATTTCCATACATCTTTCAGTGTTTCCTAAAAATTTTTCTTTGAGCATCTTCTCCAGAATTCTTTGTGTGGCAAAACTTCTGAGATTTTATATATCTAAGAAAATTTGTAATACATCTCTACATTTGAATAGCAACTTTTTTGGATATAAAACTTTAGGTTCAAAGCTGTATTTCCCAGTACATTAAAATTATCTCATTGTCTTTTTATATCAAGTATAACTATTAAGAAGTCTGATGTGAATATGATTACTATTCCTTTTGTAGGAAAACTTCCCTTTCTTTCAGAATTTCCTTTTTGACTTTTAAATTCTTAAGATTAAATAGTCCTGTGGAGGTGAGAGCTTTTAATTTTCCTTTGTTACTCTATAGAACCTTGGAATCTGAGGTCGGTAATATTTAAATCTGAATACCTTTGTCTCCATTACTTTTCTAAATCTTTCTTCTCCAATTTTATATTCAGTTCTTTTGGGATCCATATTACATTTTAAAATTAATTAATCCTCTTCTTCCTCTATTTTTTTCTTTTTAGAGCCATACCTACAGCATATGGAAGCTCCCAGGCTAGGGGTGTAATTGGAGCAGCAGCCATCTTCCTATGCCACAGCCACAGTAATGTGGGACCTGAGCCACATCTGTAACCTACATCATAGCTCATGGCAACATTGGATCCTCAACCCACTGAGGGAGGCCTGGGATTGAACCCACATCGTCATGGATACTAGTTGTGTTTGTTACTGCTGAGCCACAGTGGGAACTCCCACAATAATCCTTTTATTTTGCTTGTAGGGTAAATTGTACTGTTTTGTTTTTTATTGTGGTAAAATACACATAATATAAAACACCATTTTAACCATTTTAACATGCACGGCTCAGTGGCATTAAATATTCACAATGTGTGCAACCGTCCCCTTTATCTAGCTTTCCCCTGTAAGTTCAGGGACAATATCACTTCTATTCAACATTTACTGAAGGTTAGAGCCAGGGCAATTTTAGGCAAGAAAATAAAAGGCATCCTGATTGGAAAGGAAGCAACAAGACTGTACCTGTTTTCAGATGATTTGGAATATATAAAATACTAAGGAATCCAAAAATAAACTGTTAGATCTAATGAATAAGTTCAAAGGATTGAAAATACAGTATACAAAAATTATACACTAGCAAGGAAGAATGAAGATAAGGAAACAATCCTTTTATAATAACACATGCTTAGGAAAAAATGTATCAAAATAAGGTCAAGGAGTTCCCGTCGTGGCGCAGTGGTTAAGGAATCCGACTAGGAACCATGAGGTTGCGGGTTCGGTCCCTGCCCTTGCTCAGTGGATTGACGATCCAGCGTTGCCGTGAGCTGTGGTGTAGGTTGCAGACGCAGCTCGGATCCCGCATTGCTGTGGCTCTGGCGTAGGCCGGTGGCTGCAGCTCCGATTAGACCCCTAGCCTGGGAACCTCCATATGCCATGGGAGTGGCCCAAGAAATAGCAACAACAACAACAACAACAATAATAACAACAACAAAAGGCAAAAAAAAGGTCAAAATTCTTGCTCTGAAAGCCACAAAGCATTGTAGAAAGAAATTAAAGGTATAAATAAATGGAAATACATCCTGTTTTCATGGCTCAGGGTACTTCATATTGTTAGGATGGCAAGATTTCCCAAACTGACCTATATATTCAACATAATTCCTACTGAAATCCCAGCTGGCTTCTTTGCAGAAATTAACAAACTGATTTTAATCTACGTAAGGAAATTCAAGGAATCCAGACTAATGAAAACAATCTTGAAAGACAAAATGTCAGGATTCATATGTTCTTATTTCAAAACTTACTACAAATCTACAGTAATCAAGATAGTGTGATACAGGCAGAAAGATAGACGTATAGATCAATGGAACAGAATGGAGAACCCAGAAATAATCCCTTACATTTATGTACAAATGAATTTGTTTTTTTTTTTCTTTTTTACGGTCATACCTGCAGCAGATGGGGAAAAAAGTTCCCAGGCTTGAAGTGAACATCATCAGAGAGCTTAGGATTCTACTGCGGAAACAATACACAGAATTCAGAGAGCAGGTGAAAAAAAGATGAGAGGAAATGCAAAATTAGGTTGAGAGAAAAATGGTGTTGGTGGTAAAACAAGTCCAACTTAAAAAAAAAATTATCCGACTCAGCTTTATTCAACATGTCCATTCATTCATTTGTTCATTCATTTAGAAAATGCTTACCAGGCTCAGACTATGTGCCATAGGCTTGTGGAGGCAGGAGAGCAAGACAAGCCAGTTTCTGCCTCATGCAGTTGACCTCCAGCACCTGCTCTTCAAAGCCATGAGCTGATCCCTGCGGGGATCAAGTTCTGAAAAACCCAGAGTCGCTGTGCTTTTAGATCAGTAGAGCCAGTTCATATGCCCTCCCAGCCATGGGAGAGGCCAAGGCACCTACGAATACCTTTGGTCATGTCCCAAGGCCTTTGGGGAATTTTCTAATCTTATATGGTATTTTATTTTATATATTCACATATGTAGTCACTTTCTATTTAAGGCAAGTGGGCCTGTTGAATGCCTTTTTTTGTGTGTGTGTCCTTTTATCTTTTTTTTTTTTTTGAGGGTTGCACCCATGGCACATGGAGTTTCCCAGGCTAGGGGTCCAATCGGAGCTGTAGCCATGGGCCTATGCCAGAGCCACAGCAATGCCAGATCTGAGCTGCGTCAGCCACCTACACCACAGCTCACAGCAACTCCAGATCCTTAACCCACTGAGTAAGGCCAGATATCGAACCCACAACCTCATGGTTCCTAGTGGGATTTGTTTCTGCTGTGCCATGACAGGAACTCCTTTTTTTTTTTCATTTTTTGAAGTTTTGTTCCAGTGTAGTTGATTTGCAGTGTCATGGTGGTTTCTGCTGTGCAGCAGAGCAATTCAGTTATACACATACACATATCCATTCTTTTGCGGATTCTTTTACCAGATGGGTTATCACAGAATATTGAGTAGAGTTCTCCGTGCTATGTAGCTGGGAATGTTAAAGATGTAAAATTTATTTTAAATAACTCTTTTAATTAAAAAATGGAAATTTGAAGAATAATATTACTTTATAAGTGCACATGGACATGGAAGGTTAAGTCCAACTTTTAAAGGAGACATATTTTAGAGCCCCCAGGAGTAACTGTGACAGACAGAATGCATTTAGGACACCAAGTGGTGTCCTTGGTTCTGAAAATTTTCTGAGGAGCATGTTTCATATCCTTATCCCTCAAGCTGTAGATGAAGGGGTTCAGCATGGGGGTGACTACCATGTACACCAAAGCAGCAATTATATCCTTGTGTTTGGCATTGCCTGATGAGGGAAAATAGGAAACACCTGCAATTGTCCCATAATATAAAAACACCAGAAAGAGGTGAGAACCACAGGTAGACAAGGCTTTGAAGATTCTCTTGAAGGATAGGACCTTCAGGATGATGGCTGCCATGCGGGTATAGGAGCCCAAGATATCACCAAATGGCAGGGTAAAGATCAGTCCTCCTTCGGTGAAGATGAGCAGCTCATTGAGGGACATGTCTTAGCAAGAGGATTTGAGCACAGCAGCAAGGTCACAAAAGAAGAGGGAGAGACAGTCCCTGCACAGAAGTATGACTGGACTGGTCCATGAGGAGGGTGTGCAGCAGAGTTTGTGCACAAGAGAAGAACCAGCAACCACCCACTAGGATAATACCAAATTCATCCCTCATGATACTGCTGTAGTGGAAAGGGTGACACACGGCCACATACCTGTCATATGCCATCACTGTGAGAAGAAAACCATCAAGGCAACCAAGGAATATAAAGAAATACACCTGTGAAAGGCACCCTGCATAAGTGATAGATTGTCATTGGGTCTGTGTGTTCAGCAGCATCTTAGGGACAGTGACAGATGAAAACGAGACATCTGTGAGGGCCAAGTGGCTGAGGAAGAAGTACATGGGGGTGTGGAGGCGAGAGTCCAGCCTGACGAATAGGATGGTGAGCAGGTTCCCCAGCTCTGTGGTCAGGTACATGCCCAGGAACAGGGCAAAGAACATGCCCTGCTGCTCTGACCAGATGTGGTGCCCCAGGAGGAAGAACTCAGACATGCGTGTCTGGTTCTCATGCCTCATATCGTGCTTTGTATGCTGGGGATAAAAGGCAGGACTATCAGAATGAATGTCAAGGATACATTCCACACTGCAAATTTCTGAAAAAACAATGAGTTTTAAAATACCTTCTTATTAATTCCTCACTCGTATGAATGCATGCATCTTCGCTCATCCCAGTCTGGATCTAGGCAAACATCACACCCCAAAGCATCCAGCAAGAAAGACCTCAGGGCACAGAAGCAAGTGGGCACTTACTGTTTGATGAAATCATGATTTATTGAACATTGAGTCCGAACCCAGCCCTCTGCTCAGGTCTGAGAATGCAGCAGTGCACAGGTAAAGCACTAGTATGTTTTCTGCTAGAATGTTTTTATAAGCATGCTGGAATAATTTATTACATGGAGACTGAGCCAAACTGTGAGAGTTGACTCTGGTAGAAATAGTAGATGAGCTTCGGCAAACTGGTCTCAGTCATTTCCAGGACTGAGATGGCATCGTGGAGACTTGCCATCTCCTCCTGGGAACCTGGCTGCATCCCAATGACCTAATTTGGAACCTATAAACTCATCAGCAGTAGAAATGGGTGGTCATTTAAAATCACTTGATGCCAGAATAGTCCACAAACTACCTTCATAATAATATTTTGAGTTACTTGAGGATTATCTGAATATTTGGGGGATTGTACGATGCAATGGGCACTGTGTTAAAGACTTACATACATTTACCATTTAAATCCACACATCAGCCTTACATTATATCGTGAAAATTTTCATTGTTATGCTAAGAATTAGTGTTCTTTTCCCATTTAAGCTATTAGCAAATAGAAATAGAAAGGGTATCAATTCTACAGGCATATAACAGCAGCTGTCAGAGATTATTTATATATATATATTTTTTCACACATATATAGGTTAATATATCTATATAATCCCATCTATATGTATGTACATATACATATACATAGATGGAATATCTATGTAAGCACATATATGGACCATATTTACAGAATATATATGTGTGTGTATATATAACCCATGTACATAGCTCAAACTGAAATCCTATGTGTACATACTGTATGTGTGTGTGTGTATATATATGCCAATAGATAGATATATAGATAGATAGATAATTGTCCTTTTCTGAGGGTTAAAATCAAGTATTGGATCCTTCATGTAGTTCTATCTAATAGTATTGTGTGATCAGAACTCATGTCTTCAACATAGAACTCTCCTATTTTAATTGGTTATGAGCCACAGATACTCAGTGTTATTTTAGGGCTGCAAGGAAACCAAAGTAGTCCAAAATATTCTTAGTGCTCTTTCCAGATTCCTTTCATTCACATTTATATGTTTTCCAATTGACAAAATGCTCTATCATATGTTAGATTCTATTTAAGACATAGATATATATTGGGGGCCTGTAAGCTTCCATTTTATAGAATGGAAACTGAGGCCAAAGAATTAAGTGCCCTCCCAACGGCTTCTACACTCTTGCTTCACTTGGCGTGGAGCCCAGTGTTTCTTTGCTGGGACCTGAAGTGAAGTGAAGTGGAGTGTAAAGCTCTGAAACAGTCAGTCCCACTCAGGTGTGTGAAAACGATAGCAGATCCTTTCCTCAAAACAGTTGCTGGGAGAATTGGTTATCTCAGCTGATGTCTCTCAAGACGGAGGTCACATACAGTAATATTTGAGGTCATGGGTGCAAATCAGAAACCTGCAAACATGTATACGAATCTCTTTCTCTTTCACACATGTGCACATACGTGTGCACACACACACAAACACTCTACTGATCTGAGGATTCCAGTCCAATTCTAGGGGAAGTATAACCAGTATATGATTCAGTTCATAAACACACATATACATACAAGTCACAAATAGCACACAAGGTAAGACATGTAAGTGCACAATAGCATATCATTCATAAATACACCCACAATGTACCACTGACACACAAGTACAACAAACCTGGTACAATGTACAACTTGCTGCTTATATATAACTCATCACTACATATACACATCACCAAATGCACACAGAGCCACACACAATTCAAAAATCTCATAAGACAAACACCAACAACATGCATGCACACCTTCACACACACACTCACTGCAACAAGCGGTGCACACTCCCTTACCTGAAAGGTGTGCTTCAGCCCTGAATCCTTCCATAATGAAAGCAGTCAGGTTGGGCAGATAAGCCAATTCAGTCGCTAAACCACCACCACCAACCCATACACATGGTAACAAACACAGAGACAAAAGCAAACAACACATATTACTGCTCTCACACACCAGTTTGTCACCCACAAACACAGCTTACACTTACACCACACACTCCTGAGCAGAGGTTAAGACCGCTCTGACCTTGGTCCCTTGACGAGGTCAGGCATCTTCTCCAGCAGCACTGATGCTAAGCAGCCTCTCAGCTGTGATACCTGTCCAGGGGGGAAATGCCCCAGGCATAACAGTAGAATGAAAATATTTAAGATCAGGGCATGACTCAGGAGACCCTAAAATCGTAGGCTAGGAGACTGGGAACTTCTTCTATAAGTGTGAAAACAGAGACCAGATTTGGTCTACCTCAGGAAAAGAATCAGGTTCTACCCACACACACACTCCTCCCAAACAACACATATGCAAACATACACGATGCAAGTATACAAGTATACACACACACATGAGCACAGAGATACTTCCGCACAAACCCACAGGCTGATCAAATGTCAAGGGCAGATTTCTACCCACTTCTGACCTGGGCTTGTGAATGCCAGTGGAGTTCGGACACCCCTTGTAGACTGTTGCTCAAGTCCTCAGCTTCTCTTCATAGTAGAGAGGAGCCACCGTGGATTAATTGGCCAATTTCTTACTGCTATTTTGGGAGCAGTGTGTCCAGGAGAAAGAGGGAATTGGAGCCAGAGGGGACAGTGTTCTTAAAGCCAGGAATGTATTGAACTCCTTCCTTTTTGGGCATGGTTCCAGCTAGGACTCAAAATTGTTTTTAATTTAACTTTTGAATGATTTCAGACTTAGCAAAGACAGTAAAGGTGATAGAATGAATTCCTGTCTGCTCTTCAACCACACTTCAGAAGGGCTACATTTTACTGTTTTGCTTTATCATATGTGTGTGTGTGTGTGTGTACCAAAGATTCAGGCTATAGATCTTTGATGGGTATACACAGTGCATATTATCTGAAAGCACATGGTTTGGTTCAGGTGTCAGAGGCTGATGGCACTTCACACAGGAAAAGGATTTAAATGAAAGTTTATTACTCACACTAAGAATTTCTGGGGATAGCTGGGTGGGGGTAGGCAAGTCTGGGTTTGTTTGGACAAGCAGAGGGAATGGGTTTGACATTGTGTCATGGGTGAGGGGCAGGACTGGGGAAAAGCTTCTGCTTGAAAAACAAACCACACCCTCTAATATCTGAGCAACTTTGCCTCTGTGTTGCTATGATCACAGGCACTTGGGAAGGGGGCCGGGGTGCTTTTGACTACTATGGGATCAGGATGGAACAGTTGATACCTCCTTTCCATATCTATTTGTCTGGAGTGGGGATCTCCATTCCTTAATGGAAAATGCTTTTGGATGAGACCAATTTTCACCTGTCTTGACCTCTCTCTGTGATCCACATTGTTACAGGTACGAATTGGAGCAATGAACTCTGCTTTCTGAGTGAGAACATGATTAACATTATTAATTAAATATCCCATAGAGGCAGAAAATTTTTCCAGAGCTTGGGATTAGGCAGATCATCAGGGCACCATAATAGCTCTAGGGTATAGCTAGAGCAGTGTTAACTAGGAAGTGTTTCATAACTAACAATCTGTCCTCAGTCTGGCTTCCATCCCAGTCATAATGAAGGCAATTCTGAAAAGGAAGATTGAAAGGAGGGGATGCCTTGTTCAGAATGATCTTCATAATCCCCAACATGGGGAGTCACCACAGAGGGCAGGGGAAGGCAACGAGGGTGTTTTCAGCACATTTAAATAGGGGGTAGAGAGCCCCAAAGGTCAGAATTTAGTATAGTGATGGCCATAGGCAGAGGGATACCATTTTTTAGACCATACTTTATTTTGTAATTTCAGGAGGTTTAGTTATAAGTGAGCCATTGTTGTGGTCTATAAAACCAGGAGCAGGGAACTGATAGGGGAGGTGGAAGTTGCCTTGAATGCCTTGTCCAAGATTCCAGCATTGTGTATTTTGAGAAGTGAAGTGAGTGCCTTGGCCTTTCAGGAACCCACAAGGAATGAGGAGTGTTTTGGTGAGGTTCTTTGTGCTACCTTGAGCAGTGGCAGGTCTGGTGGGTGGAAAAATATGGTGCCAACCTAGGAGTTCCCCATTCTAGCTCAGTGGTAATGAATCTGACTAGTATCCATGAGAATGGGATTTGATCCCTGGCCTTGCTCAGTGGGTTGAGGATCCAGCATTTCCATGAGCTGCAGTGTAGATCACAGACACAGCTCAGATCTGATATTGCTGTGGCTGTGGTGTAGGCTGTCCCCTATAGCTCCAATTTGACCCCTAGCCTGGGAGCATCCATACGGTGCTGGTGTGGCCCCAGTAGAAGAAAAATGACAAAAAGGAAGTTGCCACTGTAGATTATCTACCAAGGTCAAATCATAGGTAGTGGCACTGGCATTTGGGGACAGTGGCTGAAGAAAACCTATTTGCCAGTGACTCTATGGAATCTCCATGGGAGTGCCACCTGAGTGATTATATAGCCAATGATGAGCCTTCTCACAAAGGCTGCCTAGGCTCATCACCATGTGGTCCATAACAGAGGAAAGGGAACACCCTTTGCATGTAGCCCAAGACAGAAGGGTAGAGGGGCCTCTATGACCTGATGTTTCATAGGCTCTCTGAGCCAAAAGGAAAGACATCTGGACTGTTATCTGAAGTAGTTTAGCCCTGGCCTCTAAAATCTGTGCAAATCTATCAGCTTGGACATTAGATTGGGCCTCAGTAGTCTGAGTCTTGGTGTGGACTGAGACATGTATGATCTGAATTTGTATCTTTCATATTTGATAACCAAGGAATTCCCAGAGTTTGTTATTCCAAAGAGGGCAACCCTGAATGAGAATTGTTGCCATTGGCCAAACCAAAGGGCTAAACCACTGGCAAAGGCCAGTTGCTAAAGTTGTGTAATTGGAGCCAGTTGCTGCCCAGGGCATCTTCCAATACCAAGATGAGCACCTGGAGTTCAACTAACTGTTCTGATCCTTGGATTCCATCCTTGATCAGGGGAATCTCAACTAAGGGATAAAAAGCAGCAGTTCTCCAGTGAGCTCCATCATGTATGATGGTGGTGCTACCATATGTAAAATATATGGACTTCCTTTCCTTCCTGTTCACTTAGTTGGTCCAAAAATTTCCTCAGGTGGCCAAGGGATCCAGGAGAAGGATGACCTCCTCTGCCACTGTGGCATCTGGCAAAGGATAGAGGACCGAGGAGGCCACCTCCTGCAGGTGGAATATATCAGGGTTCAGGTTGGTTCCATCCTATAGGTACCATTTCCATTTCAACAAAGAGGCCTCCATGACCATCTCAGCTTTTAGGGTGATGTTTCCATGATTTAGAGCATAGGGGGTAACTGAGTGTAGAGGATCACAGTTTCAGATCTTGTGAGCACCCTGTTTCCAGGAGAGACCAGGATGCAGCCAGTTCTAATGCTGTATAGCATGGGGCCTAAGTAGGCAATTTTTTATGCCAGAACTCCGTGGGCAACTTATAGCCAGTACGGACAGTTCAAAGATACCAAGAAGAAAAGGAAGAGAATACCAGAGCCTATATTTCATTTTATTTTATTTTTTTATTTTTTGGGGGTCTTTTTGTCTTTTTAGGGCCTCATCCTTGGCATATGGAGGTTCCCAGGCTAGGGGTCCAATTGGAACTGTAGCCCCCAACCTGTGCCACAGCCACAACAACTCAGGATCTGAGCCATGTCTATGACCTACACCACAACTCACATCAGTGCCAGATTCTTAACCCACTGAGCAAGTCCAGGAATTGAACCCATGTCCTCATGGATGCTAGTCAGTTTCACTAACTGCTGAGCAACAGTGGGAACACCCAGAGCCTATATTTTAAAGGAGTTTGTAGTAGGCACTAAAGAAAATGTCTGTTACATGGTCTTCTGTGCCAACTCCAGAGCCTTCTATTATAATGGACTGCATTCTTTGTGGGATGATTTGCTGGTGATTCCACAAATGGGCCTTAAAAGTATTTGTAAATGAGGAATATGCTGCCTCTAGAAGCCAAAAAGACATAGTAAGTGTTGGGCCTGCTTGACATTTGTTGAAGCTGATAAAATTGGGAGTTACCTTTATGCTTCGTCAGGAATGGAATGAGCGTCAGTGGATCAGATGATGCTTAAGAATTTAATGGAGGTAGCAGGCCCTTTAACCTTAGGTGGGAAATACCCCCTCCACCCTTAGGAAGTGCAGGGGTAGTATTTGTTGTGTGTGTATCTAGTGAATCTCCTAAGAGGATGTCACCAATGTAGTATCATATTGGGTACCTGGGGACAGATCTGTCTGATTAAAGCCTTGCCAGTAGAGGTTTCATGTAGTGACTATACTGTTGAGATACCCAAACAGAGATGTATTTTGTACTTTCAAAAGTGAATGCAAACTGAGGCCAAGAGGTTGTTCAAGATGGCACTTAATAGAACATATCAAACACGTCTATTACACCAACAATTTGCCAGTGAAAATTGAATGGCCTTGGTATTTCCATTATGTTAAGTATAAGGACCTTAATGGATGGAACCACAGCATGAAGGTTAATCTACCGTTAGGGACCATTGATTCCTTCTGGTTTTATGATCAGGCCAAATTGGGCTGGTAAGTTGAGAAATAGCAGGGGTAATTTTCCTTTCTCTTAAAAGATCTCATATAATGAGTCTCAACCCTTGAAGGCCTTGTTTCCATTTATACTGAGCCATACTAACAATTTTAAGAGGTAGGGGCAGACACATGGTCCGATTTGGTGAAGCCAATTGTTCAGCCCAGAGTTTTCATTTTATTTTGGTGGCCACATGGCCAGTTAGAACATTCACCTAGATGATGCAAAATCCAAGGGGTGTGGGAGATACAACCACTGAAAAATTAGACAAAGTTATTTTGCCAGCAGTCTGGCTAAGGCAGACTTGTTTGCTTTCAATATATTTCTAAAATCATCCTGGAGCACACAGAGGGTCCCTTCCTTAAATTTAATGGGGTCTCTGGGATCACTGTGATGGCAACCAGGATCAATAAACCATAAAATGTTGCTTAGTGTGTGGTGACGAGTGGACCTTCATGGTGGTATAAGGGTGATTGTCCATAGGCGATGACCAGGATCCATGAGATATGCCATGTCCCTAATGAGGCTGGAGGGGTTGGCACTGTGTTAGATGAGGGAATAGGACAATGGATTCTGCACCTTAGGAACCCAAGTTCTGGGGAGGAGGAGATTGGATGCACTGTGTATCTCGTAATAGAAGAAGCTGGAGCTCCTTGGGATTCTTCCTAGAAACCATAAACCATAATCATTGGGAAACCTATACCAGAGTCTCCAATACCAGGTGTTTTGATGGGGGTCCTGCCCTGATGACAGCTACCCCTGGACCCTCTGAAATGGGAGGGGGTGTTCACTCAGTCATGTGATCTGTTAATTTTGGAAGTGAGGATCTGGGTATCAGAGTGCTCCTCAGGGCAGACAATAATTTTAGGTCATCAAGGGAATCTTTAATAGTAGTCACTTGAGTAACCAAAGAGTACATGGAAAACCCAGAATTTTCTGACACACCCTGACAAATAGCCACGAGGTGTCAGGGTCAGTGGTAGACCACTTAGGACTGGCTAGGGCTTCTCACTCCTCAAGGTGCACAACATTGTATCACACCAAATTCCTTGACAACTGGTGTGCCCCTTCTAAAATTTTCTGTTTGATGAAGTCAAGTCTTAAAGCAGCCTTCTGCTCCCACATCACGTTCTATCTCAAAACCATCTTCCTGTTCTCCATGATGTTCTAAATTTTAATATTATTACTGTCATTTCCTGGATTGTTGGTTTACCCCAGTTTCTCAAGATGCATGGGAGCCAGCAGTTTAAACGGATTGCTTTATTAGCAATAATTGAAACTCAAAGGCTCAGAGCAGGTAGAGGACCAGGAAATCTTTGGGCCAGTTCAGAATGCAAGTTAGCTGTACTCCACCTCCTGTTCTCTCTTCTTCTTCTTCTTCTTTTTTTTTTTTATTTATCTTGAAGTTCCCGTTGTGGCACAGTGGTTAACAAATCCGACTAGGTACCATGAGGTTGAGGGTTCCACTCTGGCCTTGCTCAGTGGGTTAAGGATCCAGTGTTGCTGTGAGCTGTGGTGCAGGTCGCAGACGCTGCTCAGACTGTGTGTTGCTGTGGCTCTGGCATAGGCCAGCAGCAAAAAGCTCGTATTAGACCCCTAGCCTGGGAACCTCCGTATGCCATGGGAGCTGCCCTAGAAAAGGCAAAAATACAAAAAAATAATAAAAATAAATTTATCTTTTATTGGTGTAAGTTGATTGACAGTGTTGAGTCACATTCTGCTGTACACCATAGTGACTCAGTTTTACACGCACACACACACTTTTTCTCATACTATCTTTCGTCATGGTCAGTCCCAAGGGACTTGATATAGTTCCCTGTGCTGTACAGTAGGACCTCCTTGTCCCCCTTCTGCCACAGTTTCCAGTTCTCCCAGGGGAAACCCCAGAGCAACCACCACACTAAGAACAGAGATGCACATCCCCAGAGACAAACCTTATCACATGCAAAACCACCAATAAATACACTCTTCCCTCCCTACCCCCATGCTCCCCAGTGAATTCTGGTGCCAGGAGACAAAGTGTGAAGCTGGAGCAATTACTTTATGTCTGTCCCTGCAGATCAGCCAGGGACTCATACTCCAGAGGCCCAGAACCTAGAAATATGCCCATGATAACGCGGCCAAAACACCTCTCACCACCATCACCACGATCTGGGTGCTGCTCTACAACTGGCCCAGTGTCACCTGCAGCCCTGAGTCTTCTCACCCTTCTCATCCATCATAGGCTAAGAAGAGCCTTCAGTGCTTGAGGTATGGTCCTCTGAGACCAAAAGGGACCTGTAGTAACAGAGTGGTTTCCTTTGTTTGGGCCAGATAAATACGGTGAGTGCTGTGAGAAAGGGGCAGGGTTATGTTTTCCCTCTGAGACCCACAGAGACCCCAGTCCCTATCCCTGCCTCCTGTTCCAGGTCATCCTGAGATGATATGTGGTACCTGCTCCCCTACAGAGCAAGTCATGCAGGTCTTCCTCTTGCAGAGGAAGGTTCAATTCAGAGGTGACCTTGACTCAGGGTGTTTAAGAACATGGGAAAAGGCTTCAGAGTCCAGGTTTGTATTTATCAGTTTATTTGGGAATTGGTGAACGCATCTTAATGTTCCTGAGTTTCTTCCATGATACGCAGGTAACAAAAGCAAGCAACTCACAGATAATTTAGTTAGAGATGCTATGATGTATAGTGCTTTGGGTTCAGCAAATGGTAGTTCTGAATGCCCGTGTGCTACGTAGCAAGGATGGAGATGATGTGCACCTCACCTCCCAGACCAGCATACACCACTTTGCTTTTGTTCTCAATACCTCTGCCTGCTTGTTCTCCCTTCTCAGATGGACTGAGGGGTAGGGAAGAGTTAAGGGAGATCCAGGAGGAAGGATCTAGGGAATCTGATAAAATCATATCTGCTGAATAGAATATGACCACATCATTATGACGATATCATTGAAGGCTGCACTTGTTACTCCTTCTACAATTTTCCTATATCTGTTTTCTCTTTCTAGAAAGAGGGGTATCATGGACCAAAACAACCAGTCCACTGTCACAGAATTCCTTCTCTTGGGTCTCTGTGAGAGACCAGAGCAGCAGTATCTCCTATTCAACATCTTCCTGGGCATGTACCTGGCCACCATGTTGGGAAATCTGCTCATCATCCTGGCCATTGGCTCTGACCCACACCTCCACACCCCCATGTACTTCTTCCTGGCCAACCTCTCTTTGGCCGATGCCTGCTTTTCTTCCACCACTGTCCCCAAGATGCTGGTGAACATCCAGACACACAGTCAGACCATCTCATATGAGGGGTGTTTGTCCCAGATGCACTTGTTCATGACATTCGGGGCACTGGATGACTTCCTCTTGGGGGTGATGGCCTATGACCGCTATGCAGCCATCTGCAGACCTCTGCACTACTCCACACTCATGAGTCCTCTTGTGTGCGTGCTCCTTCTTGCAGCATGCTGGGTTCTCACCAGCCTCGCCGCCCTCTTACACACCCTGCTCATGGCTAAGCTTTCTTTCTGTGCTGGCAACACCATCCATCACTTCTTCTGTGATGTGGTCCCTCTGCTGCAGCTCTCCTGCTCAGACACCAGCACCAATCAAGTAGCCCTGTTCACAGTGGGCTCCGTGATACTCACTGGTCCCCTCTCCCTGATCATCCTGTCATATGCACATATCATCCCCACCATCCTTGGGGTCCCATCTGCCTCGGGCAGGCAAAAGGCCTTCTCCACCTGTGGGTCTCACCTCACTGTGGTCTTCCTGTTTTATGGCACAGCAATTAGTGTCTATCTGGAGCCCCCTTCATCACGCTCAGGTGGTAAGGACAGGGTTGCAGCTGTATTTTATACTGTAGTGACTCCAATGCTAAACCCCTTCATTTACAGCCTCAGGAACAATGATGTGAAGATGGCACTGAAAAGGCTTTTGGGAAGTCACACACGCTCTTCCGAGGGACTTTAATCCTACATCCATATATTGAAGTGACACTCCGGAGAACCCATGTGTTTATGAAGCAATATCATCTCCTACCACATGTACTTAGGTTTTGAGAAAAGTGATCTAGAGATCATTCTCTTAAACCTGCAGATCCCATGATGTATATCATCAGTGTATTTCACAAGGGACCTGTACTCTCTTGTCAATGTTGTAAATATTTCCCTGGTGTTGTGTAGGGTGATCTCAGAGAGACAGGGCAATGTCAATCAAAATTTCACTTGTTATTCTAATGAATATGTGATTATTTTTTTATCATATGACTCAACCCATGTTTACTATTTTTTGCCATTTTCCAGATACTATGTCAGGCAGAGGAGGTGTTGATTCCATGCCTTTATGGAATACACAGTTTTACTTGGAGTAGAGTTGCACATGTATGCAGTTAACTATAATATAGGCAGTGAATTATGCTGGAAGCAGCTGTACACAATCCTTCTAGAGAGTTAATCAGAAATCCGGGGGTGTGGTGACAGTTAAATTTCCACTTCTATCAGGTGTAGTTTTGTTCTTGCTATTTTCACACTAATTTCTGTCTTGTGACTTTTGAGGTTCTCTTGGTTTTCAGTAGGTTGGCTGAATATATATATATATATACACATAGCTGTTGTTTTTTCATCTATATTCACTCTGCTTTGACTTCACTTGACTTCTTGAATCTGTGAGTTGATGTTTATCATTGGTTTCAGAAAAATCTCAGACCCTATCACTTAGAATATTGCCTCTGTCCCGATATTTCTGTATCCTCCTTCTGGGGCTTTAACTAAATACACATGTGTATGGTAACATTTTGCGTGTTTTCCTCATGGCTTTTAAGGCTCTATTACAGTCTTTTAATCTCTTTTTTCTTTATGATTCCATTATGAGTTTATTAATCTTATTTTCTGTGTTCAGTTTGCTGTTAAACCACCTCGTTTTTTTTTGTTGTTATTGAAATATAATTCACATGTCATGCAATTCACCCATTTAATGTGTACAACTAAATAGTTTTAAGTCTGTTTACAGAGCTATCCAATCATGTATCAGTTTCAAACCACTGTATTTTTCAAGGAATTTGTCTCTTTCATCCAATTTAACAAATTTGTTCATATAAAGTTCACCACCACGTAGCAGTGAGAATCTTTCTTTCCTTCTTGATATAATCAAAATTTTCCTCATTTTTTCCTAATTATCTAGTCACTGTTTATCAATTTTGCTGATCTTTTCAAAGAATCAAATTGTTTCTTTTAATTATCTCTAATTCTTTTTAGTACTGTGTTTCACTGGCTTCTGCATTTATCTTTCTCAATTCTTCCTATACTTACTTTTGGTATATCTTTTCCCTCCTTTAATATCTTCCTAAGGTAGAACATTTAGATGGTGCTTTTTATTCTCTTTCAATGTAAATATTTAACATGATAAATTTCTGTTTAAGCATTGCTTTATCCAAAGCTCATCCACTTTGTTACATTGTCTTTTCAGTATCTTACAAATCAAAATATTGTCTTATTTCCCTTGTGATTTACTTTTTGACTCATGTGTTTTTGAAGTGTGGTGGTTAATTCCCAAATATTTGTGGATTTCCTTCATATTTTATTATTACTTATGTATTTTTAACTTTTTTCTTTTTAATTTCTTTATATTTGATGATTAAGAAATAATTTTAGACTTGCAAAATACTGAAAAAATAGGAAAAAAAAACATTCTTATATACCTCATTATCAGCTTCCCCAATTACTGTGGTGTAATTATCAAATCAAGGAATTAATATTGATAAAATTCTGTTAAATAATCAGCAGACCTCATTCAAATTTTGTTACTTGTCCCAGTAATACCCTTTGTCAGATAGGATCCAATCACAGGATCACATATTACATTTCACTGTTAAAACTTTCCTTTAATTTTGTACTGTTTTGTTTTTCATGACCTTGACACTTCTGAGGAGTGCTGGACAGTTATTTTGTAGACTATCCCTCATCTGGAGTTGTCTACTGTTTCCTTATGATTGAACTTAGATGCTATGACTTGGACATGTCACAAAAGTGAAACCTTATCCATATTACATCATATCAGTTATGTTGGTATGTTTTGATCTCTTGGTTGAAATGCTGTTTGCTTTTATTTGTGACAAACATTACAACTACCTTATTTTAGTTAGTTTCCTTTTATTTTGTTTACAGTGTTACTTCACCATGAAAAATTTAACGTTTTTATATGATCAAATTTTTATCACCTCTTGACTTTGAGTCAAAGTTGTTCTCTACGCTGACATTAAAGAGAAATTTACCATGTTTCCTTCTAGTACTTGTATGCCAATGTACTCATTGTTCCAGTACATTTATTAAATGCATCTTTGTACCAGCATTTATTATACACTAAACTTTTATTTCTGAATATTCTATTCACTTGTCTATTTGTTTATTCATGCACCAGTTCTACCACACTCTTTGAATTATTGCTTGTAAGATGCACTTTCTATCCTCAAGCAGCTAAACACCTGGACCCTAAATAGCTAAAAGTTAACAGCTATTTAGAATAGTTTTCTAGAGAAGACTGCAAAGGTCCATATGTACATAGAAGAATGAAATAATAACTCTCTGAATAGATGAACCCAGGAAGACTTCACTCAGAAGGAAACATTTGTAAAGGGTCTTGAAATGAGAGTAGGTCATTGCAAAACACAAAGAAGGAGAAAATTTTCAAGACAGGAGGTAGTGAATATGAAAATATACAGAATTACATCAAGAAAGGAAAATGAGGAGCTCTTGCTATGTGGGTGAGGTGACATGGGAATCTAGTGTTCCAAATCCCAAAACCTTCAAACTTTTTTTGATGTCAGTTTGACAATATATGCAGACTGGAAAGTGTCACTTAAAATGGTCCTTGGCCATTTAATTCATTGGTTAGCAAGTCCTTATGATTTAGCTGAACCTTAAATACTAGAAAGCAAGAAAATGTGGTAAAATCAACATCTGGCTAGACTTGAGGCAGCATGAAAGGTCAGGGATTTTCTGCTGCTCTTGTACCCATGGTCAGCATCATTAGAAGGCATGGAGAGTAGCAGAGAATTTCAGTTGCATGCACCATTCAAAGGAGAGGTCCAGGGTCATGTCAGAGCCCTAGTATTGAAAGGATGAGGTGCAGGAATTGGGATGGATGGGGAGTTTGAGGTTGGTAGATGTAAACTCTTACATTTAGAATGGATAACTAATGAGGTCCTACAGTATAGCACAGGGAACTATATCCAGTTTCTTAGGATGGAACACGATGGAAGACAGTATGAGAAAAAGAATGTTATATATGTATGACTGGGTCACTATGCTGTCCAGCAGAAAGTGACACAACACTGAAAACCAACTGTACTTTAATAAAAATAAAATTAAAAAAGAAACCTATCCCCAGTACCTTTTTTTAAAAACATGGGCTACAATTTATTTTATTTTTAAAATTTTTAACATTTTATATTTTATGTTTTTAAATTTCCTTTGGAATGGATTAGCAATGAGATCCCAATACCTTTTTAAACTTGGAGGAGATTTCCTGGTACCAGAGTTTTATTCACTAGGGAAAAGGTTAGAGTGGACATGTCACCTTATGCCTCGTAAACGGCAAATGTCAAGTTTCTCTTTGATAAGAGGTGGAAGGGAAGAGAAGGGAAGGCAGGTGCTGGGAGAAGAAAACAGATGAAAAGAGAAAAATTGGTAGTATTTTCACTTTAAGCAGAAGAAGCTGATTACAGCATAGATATCAGACACTGTGATAATAAATTTGTATTTGTTACCCTTTGTATGAATTCTCACAACAGCCTTAGATGACAGCTACTATAGTTACTCTTAACTATCCACGTGTTTATATTTGGAAGCAGAGACTCAGGGATGTTGAGAACTTGCTGAGAGTCACACAGACAGTGAATTTTAAATCTAATATGTAAACCCAAGTATTTCTGACTCTAACATAAGTCTTACTTTCATTTAAAAAAACTATTTTCAGGATTCCCTCTCAGCTCCATGGGTAAGAATTGAGTGTTGTCACTGCTGTGGCTCTGATTATAGCACCTGTGGTGCAGGGTCAATCCCTGGCTGAGGAACTTCTGTTTGCCACAGGCAAGAGCAAAAAAAAAAAGAAATCTATTGAAAAAACTCTGAGTTCATCAGTGAGATCTCAGTAGAGTCTCAGTGATGGGGGAAGAAATCCACAGAGGGTAGTGCAGGTTCCAAAATTTCTTCTACATATTAACAAAAAATCCTCTGCAGATTATTAGGATATATCCTTAGCTGCATATCTAGGGGAGAGACTATATCTAGTTTCTTGGGATAGACCATTTTGGAAGTTAATATGAGGAAAAGAACGTATATATATTTATGACTAGGTCACTTTGCTATACAACAGAAATTCACACAACATAGTAAATCAACTATACTTTAATCAAACAAACCAATAGGAATACAGTTTTATTTGAAAGACATCTAAGCATTGACTGTTGGCATAGCACTGAAGAATGATGATGGTTCAATAAAAGAAACTTGGTGAGAGTGTCAGGCAGTGTGGTCCAAGTACTCTTCTCTTTGACCCCATGGCTTGATTCAGAAGTCATTTCAAAATGTCTAAGTAAGGGCTTAGGCTCAAGCAGAGGGTGTGACCTCCTGGGGAAGCAGAATCTCTGAAGCTGTATATACTCTATTCTCTAGCTTCTTAGTCATTTTACCTCATTTTCAAATCAGTTGCTTGTATTTGGAGAAGTCGTAGATTGGAACTGCATATGTGAACAGTGTGAAGTAAGCAAAAAAAAAAAAAGAAAAGGATGAAGAATATATATATTTCATGTGCATTTATCAGAGTATGCATGTTGGAATCAGATATCTGAGTTCAAATTCTGGCTCTGCCATTTATTAGATGTCTAACTCCAGGTTACATAATTTAACCTGTTTGATCATTGCTTTCTCTTCTCTATAATGAAAATATTAACCACAAAGGCATATGTTGACAATTTCTGAAAAAAAAATGAAGATCTGAATAAATTTATAGGTATGCATTTTTTCTTTCTTACCCTCCCAGAAACCCTACATGATGGTACATATTTTATGAATTTTTTTTTTTTTGAGTGAGGAGATGGTGGCTCAATGAGGTTATTTAATTTCCCTGGGTTGGAAAGCTAGCAAATGGCAGATGCAGGGTTTGGATGGAGACACCAAGATAACTCTCTAAATTGATTTCCCCTGAAATCCCCAAATGATGTCTTTGGCCTCATGGAGATTGCAGTGCCCTTCTGCTCAGGAGTCTCCCCAAGGCCCTCTTCATGTCTCTGTTTCTCAGGCCATAGATGAATGGGTTCAGCATGGGGGTCACCACAGCATACATCACTGCTGCAAACCTGTCCTTGCTGGCTGCATCGGCAGAGGAGGGAAGGAAGTACACCCCTATAGCAGATGCATAGAACAAACAAATTGCCAAGAGGTGGGAGCTGCAGGTGGAGAAGGCCTTCCACTTCCCCCTTGCTGATGGGATTCTCACAATGGCAGCCACGATGCGGGCATAAGAAATGATGATTAGCAAGGGGATCAAGATGGTTAACCCCCCTCCCCAGTAGGTCAACACACACTGGTTGGCATAGGTGTCGGAACAAGAGAGCTTCAACAGGGGGAGAAGTTCACAAAAGAAGTGGGGGATGGTGTTGTCAGTGCAGAAGGATAACTGAGCCAAGAGAATGGTGTGGGTTAGAGAGTATGAATGTGTGAGGATTAGGGACATGACCACTAGCAGGACGCAGTATCTGGGGCTCATGACCAAGTTGTAGTGCAGAGGATGGCAGATAGCCACAAACCGGTCATATGCCATCACTGCCAGGAGGAACACATCTAGACCGACGAGCCACAGGAAGAAGTAGATCTGAGACAGGCAGCCAGTATAGGTGATGGTACGCCTGTGAGCCTGGATGTTGACCAGCATCTTGGGGACCGTGGTAGATGATAAAGCCAGGTCAGTGAGGGAGAAGTTAGCTAGGAAGAAGTACATGGGGGTGTGGAGCTGTGGACCAGAGCCAATGGCCAGGCTGATGACAATATTCCCCACCACGGTGATCAGGTACATGGCCAAGAAGATGCCAAAGAGGAGAGGCTGCTGTTCCTGCTGCTCAGACAGGCCCAGGAGGAGGAATTCAGAGACTCCAAATGTGTGGTTTCCTGCTTTCATCTCACTGGTGTTAACTAAGGAATAAAAGGAAGGATGATGCATCCAGAACTTTTCTTGCCCTAATATTGTCTAGATGGAAACAAAAGCATAAGATAGAGATGGAATCAGGATATTAGTAGCCATGCATTATCTCAATTAAACCTGGAAGAGATCTATGAGATTGTTATCATTATACCCATATTATTGATGAAAGACAACAGATGTAAATTTCAGATCTGGCCATTCCCAATTTGGTGCCTGTTATTTTTGTTTATTTTGGCTGCATCCATGGCACACAGAAGTTCCCAGGCCAGGGATCAAACCTGTACCACAGCAGTGACAACAACAGAATCTTAACCCACTGAACCACCAGGGAACTACCTAAAGTCTGTGACCTTAACCTCCCTACCAATCTTTCTCTAATGAGGTAGCCAGAACTACTTCATTTCTTCACTCCACATTCAATGAATACTTACTTTGGTCAGCCTTTAAGTACCATAGAAACAATGGTTTCTGCCTTTATGTCAATGGCATGCTAGTCAGAGGATTCATGTCATAAACAAATACTTAAACAAGAATGTAAACCTGGAAGAAAACCCAAAATATCAAGATCAGTAGCAGATTGCTTTAAATTTTGTGGTCAGCGAAGAACTCACTTTAGGTGGATAAGAAGGAGCCAGCCAAGTACAGAATTGGGGGGAATGGTATTTGGGATAAATAGAAACATAGGATCAACACTATATTTGGAAGAGCAGAAGGAAGGCAAGTGTGGGTCAAGTATAGTCAGCAAAGGAGAACGGGAAGTGAGGAGGCTTGTGGGGCAGGTATGCGGTGGAGGGCAGGTTCCCAGTACTATCAGACACCTTTGGGCACGGGTGGCACTTTCAGCATCAGACAGCACTGATCTGATTGAGGGTGTGCAAAGACCATTCCGCTACTGCGGAGAGGATTGTAGGGGCCAAAAGTCTTATGCAATAAAAGAAGGTAAGAAAATACATATGTGGGACCCAGGGTAGAGAGACAGAGTGAAGTAGATGGATTTGGGTTATGGTTTAGAGAGTTTGATGACTTGCTCCAGGTACCATAGTGGCGATGTAAATTCTGGAATAAAAGGCTTTTTATTCCTCCAGCTGCCCTCTTAAAAATAGCAATAGTAAAATTCCTTGAACTGAACAGAAAAAAAAAATATTAAGTTTATTTCCTTTATACATGGAGGCTGTTTAAAAATTATATAGCTTGTATTTCCTGTTGTGGTGCAGTGGGATCAAATCCAGCTAGTACCCATAAGGATGTGGGTTTGGTCCCTGGCCTTGCTCAGTTGGTTGGGATCAAGCATTGCTGTGAACTGTGGTGCAGGTCACATACATGGCTTGAATCCCGTGTTGCTGTGGCTGTGGAGTAGGCCAGCAGCTGTAGCTCCAATTTGACCCCTAGCCTGGGAACTTCCATATGCCACAGGTATGGCCCTAAAAAGCAATAAATAAGTAAATAAAGTAGCTTAAAAATTCTGAGAAATAATCTCTAGAGTATTTCTCAAATGGCAGAATCCCTGGAATGCCCTGGAAACATCAGAATAATGGGAAGAGGGGTGCCAGTGATATGGCCAAACTCTGAATTATTCCAAGAAGTGGGGAGAGTGAAAAAGTAGAAAAGCTTCAGGGACCATTTACAAGACTGTAGAGTGAAGTAAGTCAGAAAGAGAAAGATAAATACCATATGATATCACTTGTATCTGGAGTCTAATATATGGCACAAGTGAACCTTTCCACAGAAAAGAAAATCATGGACTTGGAGAATAAACTTGTGGCTGCTAAGGGGGAGGGGGAGGGGGAGGGAGTGGGATGGAGCTTGGGGTTAATAGATGCAGACTATTGCCTTATGAATGAATTAGCAATGAGATCCTGCTATGTAGCACTGGAAACTATGTCTAGTCACTTATGATGGAGCATGATAATGTGAGAAAAAAGAATGGCTACATTGCATGTAACTGAGTCACCATGCTGTATAGTAGAAAATTGACAGAACACTGTAAAGCAGCTATAATGGGGGAAAAAAAGCATTATACAAACTAAAAAAATCATTAATGATATTTTTACTATGTGTCAATGACTTCTCTTATTTAATGACTTCTTTTATTTCAACCTATATGCCATGTATCTTTACCCTACATTTTTAGATCAGGAAGGCTCAGAGAGGCTAACTGACCAGCTAAAGAGCACACAGCTAAGAAGGGAATAAATCAATATTCAGATTAAGATCTTGGAGTAACCACTATGGTGCAGTGGAAAGGAATCCAACTAGTATTCATGAGGATGCAAGTCTGATCCCTGGCCCAGCTCAATAGGTTGGGGATCTGGTGTTGCTGCTGCTGTGGTGTAGGCTCGCAGCTACAGCTCTGATTTGACCTCTAGCCTGGGAAACTCCATATGCTGCAGGTGCAGGTATAAAAATCAAAAACAAAACAAAACAAAACAAAAACCTAAGATCTTTCTTTAATCAGATGTGGAAGGTAGCCCTTCATGCAATCTCCTAAGGCAGGCCTTTATTTTCTCATGGATATTGCAGATATTTGTCAACTACTTTGTAACCATGTGGGTAGATCCATTCTTTAGAATGCCTCCACATTGGGTCTAGGGAGCCCTATTTGCAAGTTTTCATCTATTCAAATATTTATTGGTTGCCTACCTTCCATCGCATTTGCCTCTGGGCACTAGAAGTTTAAAGGTAATGGAAATAGGCAGCTTGTCTGTACCTATGGGCAGATTGGAGAGGCTGACAACAAACAAAAAAGTCAATACAAAGTCAGTATGAAAAGGAGAGATACAGTGGTAACACTGAGACTATGTAATTGGAGGATCTAAATCGGACTAGAGCTCAGGAAAATCTTCTTGGAGAAAGTTCGATATCATGTGGGCCCTGAAGTAGTGATGAGCTATATCAGCAGCAGAAGAAAGAATAGTTGTGCTGAAAAATTTCCAGCATATGTAAAGGTCTGGAGGAGGGAAGGGGCCTGATGGGAAGAACAGAGTGGCTGGAGGACAGTGAGCAGATATGAGCTGCGCAGAGCACTACCTGGGCTTATGGCCAAAGGTGATTAAACCGTGGAATCAGATGTGTTAGACTGAGTCAGGAGGGTTCTGCTTTTAAAACTGGGAGTTAGTGATACAGAGCATTTAGCCATTAGTTTTGAGCTCTAAGGATACAAGTTTCTGTAGTGTGAGGATAAGAGGCAGCATCCTGGGCCACAGCCTTGCAGAAACCTTTGCTAGAGAGGAACAGAGGCAGAGTTATATGTGGAGAGAGTGTTGGCACCAACTTGGAGAAAAGAACAGTCAGGAGGTATAGCATTCCAGAAAGACACACAATAGCTGCTTTCCAATGTCCCAGTTTAATTTCATTGTCTTGAGTCTTTCTTGCCCAACCACATCAACAAGAGGCAGAATGACTCATGGCTCAAGAGTACAGACTCTGGGTTAAAACAGACCTAGGCATTAATCTTGCCTCTGCCATCTCTGAGCTACAGGTAAATCACAAAATATATGTATTCTTGGCAGCAGCAATGGCAAGAATAACAAGGATTGACTTCACATCCTGCCGGGATTTGTGCTAAAACTGCTTTTCTTATCTCAATGTACTTTCACTATCTCATTGGCTGAATACTCTCTTTTTCTGATAAGGAAACTGAGGTGTAAAGAGGCAAAGTGATTTGTCCCAAGGGAGGCAGCAGGTAAGCAGTAAAACTCAGACTTGAACTGTTGTGCATCTGATTCAGCACTGACCCACCTGATCCTCCTCAGATCAGCAGTGTACTATCTTCACTTTCTCCTTGGACAAGGGCAGATTCACATCACAGCCCCATCTGGAGACGTGGCCTCTCCTCCATGTTTCAGGCAACTGTAGAGTAGATTTCTGGAGTCCCAATAAATGGAACTGAGGGGGCCTGAGGGGCCTCATGCTGGGAATATGCTCCAGGTTTGGAGGCCCCAGTGTCCTCATTAGAGGGAGAAGAGACTAATTGCCTCTGAATCCCTAAAGAGAGGAGGGGGCCCTGCTGTTTCCAAGTGGGAGTCCTGTTTACTTGCAGATTCTCAGAGAAGGTTCCTTCTGTCCATCATCTCGGCAGGCCCTGCTCTGAGCTTGCTGTTGTCACCTTATTCTCTTATATCTGTGACTCAGAGGGAAGAACGTGGGTGAAAGGCCCAGGCATCACCTAGTTTCTTGTTTGGACCTGACATTCTCCTAGTCCAAGTATCCTGGCCAATACTCTAACACTTCTGTGCATTATTCTCCTCATCAAGGGCAACTGTGGTGTCTTTTAAGGAACAGAAATTCTTAAATTTAACATAGACAAATTTCTCAGTTTTGTCTGATTTTTCTTGTTCACCATCTTGTTTGCAAGATTCATCAATATTAGTTTTGTTTATTTATTCTCATTCAGTTTAGAATTCTATTATATAAACATACCACAATTGTTAATACATTATAATGTGGGCGGGCATTGAGGTTTTTTTTTTTTTCCAATTTGATACTGTAATAAATAGGGCTGCTGTGGATACGCTTGTAAATATCTTTTGATAAACATATATGCAGTTCTTTGGAATACATGCCTATGAATGAAAATGCTGGGTCACAGGGAATACATTAAAAGACACCACCCAGTCACACTCCAGGAGGTTTATCCCAGTGTATGTTCCTATTTGTAGCACAGAAGGGTTTTAGTTGCTCCATGTCTTCAGCAAGACTCAGATTGTTAAGCATGCTGGTGAGTGTGTGATAGTATTTCATGGTGATTCTAATTTGTATTTCTTTGATATTAAAAACTGAAATTGGGAGTTCCCATTGTGGCTTAGGTTAAGAACCTGACTAGTTTCCATGAGGATCCAGGTTCGATTCCTGGCCTTGCTCAGTAGGCAAAAGAATCTGGCATTGCCATGAACTGTGGTGTAGTTGGCAGACAGAGCTGGGATCTGGCATTGCTGTGGCTGTGGTGTAGCCTGGCGGCTGTAGCTCTAATTCAGCCCCTAGCCTGGGAACTACCATGAATTGAATTTGAACGTCTTGTTTTATGTTTCTTGTTCATTTGTGTGTCTTCTTGTTTGAAGTAGCAATTACTTTTCTATTGCATTCTCTCCTTTTCCTTACCGATTTGAAGAATCTTTTATATAGTCTGGATTTGATTTCTTTATTGAAGATAGATGGATAAGTAGATAGATAGAAACTTCTATTCTAGTACTTGCCTTTTCATTATCTAAATGATTTATTTTGATGAACAATACATAAATTTAATGTAGTCTAACTTGTTGATTTGTTCTTTAGGTTTAGTACTTTTTGTTATAATTTGGCCAAGTATATGAAAATATTCTCCTGTGTTATTTTCTAAAAGCATTTGTTTTTCAGCCGTTTATATTTAGACCTTTAATCCTTCTGGAAGTAATTTTTGTTTATGATGTGAGTTATAATTCATTTTTTCTATATGGATATTCACTGACCCTAGCACCATTTTTTGAAAATGCCATCTTTTCCTCACAGCATTGCAGTATCAACTGTGTCAGACATATATGTACAAGTGTATAGCTCTGAATCCAAGTCTTTGTGTGTAAAAGATTTCATTTATTTTGCATAAATACTTAGGAGTGGAGTTGCTGGGTCAAGTGTATGTTGAACTTTATGAGAAACTGACAAACACTTTCTCATCAAGGCTCTACATTGTGCATTACTGCCAACCGTGTATGCGAGTTCTGATCTCTAACATCTTCACTGCTTCTGGTATTGCCAGTCATCTGATTTCAGCCATTCTAGTGGGTTTGCTGGGTATCTCTCTGTGATTTGCATGCCAGTCATCTGATTTCAGCCATTCTAGTGGGTTTGCTGGGTATCTTTCTGTGATTTCCATTTCCATTTATCTAATGACTAATGATGTTGAGTGTCTTTATACATACTGCTTTGCTATATATCTTTGGTGAAATATCTGCTCAAATCTTTTACACAGTTTTAAAAATAATTGGGTTGCTTTTCTTCTGTATATGTTCTGGATTCAAGACTTTGTCAGAAACAAACTCTTTTACAAATAGCTTCTGCCAGTTCCAAACTGTATTTTTTCAAGGGTTTCTTTTGCAGAAGAGATGCATTTTATTTTCATTAAGTGCAATTACAATTTTTTTCTTTTCTAGTTCATGACATTGAGAAAATGTTGCCTACCTTATATTTTCTGAGATTTTGTCCAATGTTCTCTCCAAAATAGCTTTATACTTATAGTTCTTATACGTTTGACTCATTTGTAGTTACATTTTGCATGCAGTGCAACATAATGATCTACATTCATTTAAGACATATTGATATTGGATCATGCTGGCACTGTTTACTAAAACAGTATCCTTTCTGCATTAAATCGCCTTGGCATATTTGTAAAAATGTTAGTTGAACTTGTATGTATTGATCAATTTTGAAATTATTCATTCTGTTCCATTGATCTATACTCCTATCCTCATGTAGTTTTTGTTATTTTCATTGATAACTTTACAAAAAGTTTCAAAATTAGGTAAAGCCTGGCAGTTTTTTTATTGAAAAAAAAAAATATATATTTGGCTGGAGTTCCCATGCAGTACAGTGGAAACAAATCTGAGTAGGAATCATGAGGTTTAGGGTTCCATCCCTGGTCTTGCTCAGTGGGTTAAGGATCTGGCATTCTGGTGGGCTGTAGTGTAGGTTGCAGATGCAGCTCAGATCTGGTGTGGCTGTGGCTGTGGCATAGGCCAGAAGTTACAGGTCCAATTTGACCCCAGCCTGGGGACCTCTATATGCCATGGGTGAGGCCCTGAAAAAGACAAAAGACAAAAAAAGTAAAAGAAAATAATTAAAATTGTTTTGGCTAATTTGATTCTTTTTCACTTCTATATAAAATTAAGAAGTAGCCTCTAAAAGTAGTCAGCAAATATTTTGGTTTTGATTGCATTTTATCTATAGATCAATTTGGGGGAGAACTATTTCTATAATAATATTGACTCATTCAATCTATGTGCAAGCAATATTTCTATTTATTTGGGTTCTCTTTAATTTCCTTCATGAAGGTTTGGCGGTTTTTAAGGTACTTGTATTGCTACTATTTTGTTAAATTTATCCATATGTATCTTTTAGCTTGTATGCTGTTATAAAGAGTGTATTTAAAAATTTCAATTCTCTGAGTTCCCATAGTGACTCAGCATTTAGTGAACCCAACTAATGTCCATGAGTATGTGGGTTCAAACCCTGGCCTTGCTCAGTGGGTTAAGGATCCAGCATTGCCATAAGCTGTGGTGTAGGTCACAGAGGCAGCTCAGATCTGGCGTTGCTGTGGCTGTGGTGTAGGGAGGCAGCTACGGCTCTGTTTAGATCCTTAGCCTATAAATCTCCATATGCCATGGGTGTGGCCCTAAAAAAAAAGATAAAAAATAAAACTTTCAAATCTCAATGCTCAACACCAGGATATAGAATACCATTTATTTTGGTGATTTTTTTCATTAACTTTGTTTCCTGCTACTTTGTTAAGTTGACTTAGATTTGGGGGAAGATTTTGTTTGTTTTATTTTACCTAGTTTTTCTGCCTTTATTTAGATTAATTTAGCTGATATTACTCACTTTTTCTCTATTATTGTTTTGTAGCTATGTTTTTTGTTTTGAGACTCAGGATTTTATTTTTGTTTTTATTTGTTTTATCATTTACATATATATATTTCTACTGTACAGCATGGTGACCCAATTCCACATATGTGTATAAATTCTTTTTTCTCATGTTACATGCTCCATCATAAGTGACTAGACATAGTTCCCAGTGCTACACAACAGGATCCCACTGCTAATCCATCCCAAAGGCAAAATTCTGCATCTTTTTATCCCAAGCTCCCAGTCCTGCCCAATCCATCCTCCTCCCCCATGGCAAACACAAGTCTATTCTCCAAGTACATGATTTCCTTTCCTGCACAAAGGTTCCTTTGTACCATATATTATATTCCAGATGTAAGTGATATCATCTGGCATTTATCTTTCTCTTTCTGACTTACTTCACTCAGTATGAGAGTCTCTAGTTCCATCCATGTTGATGCAAATGGCATTATTTTGTTCTTTTTTTATGGCTTAGTGGTATTCCATTCTGTATATATACCACCTCTTACTAATCCAGTCATCTATAAATGGACATTTGGGTTGATTCCATGTCTTGGCTATTGTGAATACAGCTGCAATGAACATGTGGGTTCATGTCTCTTTTTTAAGGAAAATTTTGTCTGGATATATGCCCAAGAGTGGGGTTGCTGGGTCATATGGTAGTTCTATGTACAGTTTTCTAAGGTACCTCCATAATGTTCTTCATAGTGGTTTTACCAGCTTCCATTCCCACCAACAGTGCAAGAGTGTTCCCTTTTCTCCACACCGCCTCCAGGGTTTGTTATTTGTGGACTTACTAATGATGGCCATTCTGACTGGTGTGAGGTGGTATCTCATGGGAGATTTGATTTGCATTTCTCTGATAATCAGGGATGTTGAGCATTGTTTCAAGTGCTTGTTGGCCATCTGTATCTCTTCTTGGAGAAATGTCTCTTCAGGTTGTTTGCCCATTTTTCAATTGGATTGTTGACTTTTTTCCTATTGAGTTGTATAAGTTGTTTGTATATTTTAGAGATTAGTCCCTTGTCAATTGCAACATTTGAAACTATTTTCTCCCATTCTGTAAATTGTCTTTTTGTTTTAATTTTGGTTTCTTTTGCTGTGCAAAACATGTCCGTTTGATGAGGTACCATTGGTTTATTTTTGCTCTTATTTCTTTTGCTTTGGGAGACTGACCTGAGAAAATATTTGTAAGGTTAATGTCAGAGAATGTTTTACCTATATTCTCTTCCAGGAATTTGATGGTGTCTTGTTTAAATTTAAGTCTTTCAGCCATTTTGGTTTTATTTTTGTGCATGGTGTGAGGGTGTGTTCTAGTTTCATTGATTTGCATGCAGGTGTCCAGGTTTCCTGCCTGAGGCCAGCTCCAGTGGCCAGGGAGTGCACTCACTGAAGAAGATGGACGGCATTGGTGAGTGTACATGGAGACAGCCTCTTTGTCCCATCTTTCAGGGCATTGGACCGCTCAAATTTTATTGGCATAAGTGATTGTTATATAGACAGTTTCTAACTACAGATTGCATCACAGTGTTAAAAGTACATTGGTTAATTTTTACATTTTGTTTTTTGATCACATGGTACAGCAGCAATATGTCATGTTTTAAAATCTCCAACTTAACTAAACTTAATGAGTACAATTTAAGGACAAGCAGGCACAACATATCATGTGGGAAAGAGGAGACCCAGCACAAACCATCCCATGGCCAGCCAATTTTTACAAGCTGAAGAGGCTACAGACACAACAAATTTTGTCTTCAGACTACTGTCTGTCTTCAAAGTGTCCTTGGCAGAGAGACACTATGAGAAAATACAAAATAACTTAGCCAGCTGTCACTAAAAGCTTCTAAAATCAAGGACAAAACTCACAGCTAGGTTTCTTTTGATCATGAATAATATATGTCTAACTTATATAAACCTCATTAAAATCCTAACTCTAAAGTTTACTGTATAACTAGTTAGTAGATAAATACTATGCTTTAATTAAGTAGGATTTAAATAGGGAAGTCCTCTAGAATGAAGTTATTATTATATTATTATTGTAATTTTGTTAAATCACAAATCACCAGGGAAATAAGAATGGGAAATAAGAATAATAAGCAAATAATCAGGAAAGACTGAGGAAAACTGAATAAAAATAAAACAACAGGAAAGACCAGGTCACCTGTGAAACAATCCATGTTCTCCAGTGAAAACATGGAAATTGTTTTCCCAGGAAAGCCCCAATTTTTCCCCATCAACATCAACATGAGAGCCGTGTAACCTGAGGCCTGCCCTCGGATTTCACTCTACAGGCAGGTCTCAGCCTGCCCTCGGTTTTCCTCCATACAGGCAGGCTTCAGCTTGCCCTTGGTTTTTCACCTTACAGACAGGCTTCTATCCTGACCAGAAGCCTACCTTCGGCTTGCACCGTCCAGGTGAACTCCCTTCCTTGGTTAGGAACCTGCCTTTGGGTTTTTCTGCTGTCAGGCAAGGTCCCTTCCTCAAGTCCCTGCATCTCCTTGGCTCCGCGTGGTTTCCCAGCAATATGTGCTGAAAAGAATGTCTTTTTCCCGTTTTATATTCTTGCCTCCTTTGTCAAAGATTAATTGACCAAAGATGTCTGCATTTATTTCTGGGTTCTCAATTCTGTACCACTGTTCTGTCTGTCTTTTTACCAGTAGCACATTATCTTGATGACTGTGGCTTTTTAATATTGCCTGAAGTCTGGGACAGAGATGCCTCCTGCTTGGTTTTTGTTCTTCAGAATTGCTTTGGCAGTTCTGGGCCCTTTGTGGTTCCATATAAATTTCTGGATCATTTGTTCTAGTTCTGTGAAAAATGTTGTGGGTAATTTGATAGGGATTGTATTGAATCTGTAGATAGCTTTTTATAATATGGACTTTTTTCAAAATTAATTTTCCAACACAGGAGCATGGAATATCTTTCCATTTCTTTGCATCTTCTTTAATTTCCTGGATTAAAATTTCATAGTTTTTGGCATATAAGTCTTTTACCTCCTTCATCAGGTGTATTCCCAGGTATTTGATTTTGGGGGGATGCAATTTTAAAAGGTATTGCATTTCTGTATTCTTTTTCTAATATTTCATTGTTAGTATACAGAAATGTGACTGATTTCTGAATGTTAATCTTATATGCTGATACTTCGCTGAATTTGTTGATCAGGTCAAGTATTTTTGGGATTGAATCCTTAGGGTTTTCTATGTATAGTATCACGTCATCTGCATACAGGGACCGTTTAACCACACCTCTTCCTATTTGGATGCCTTTTATTTCTGATTGCTGTGGCTAGAACTTTCAATACTATGTTGAATAACAGTGGTGAGAGTGGGCATTCTTGTCTTGTACCAGGTTTTAGTGGGAAGGGTTTCAGCTTTTCTCCACTGAGTATTATATTTGCTGTGGGTTTGTCATGAATGGCTTTGATTATGTTAAGGAATGTTCCCTCCATACAAGCTTTGGTGAGAGTTTTTATCATGAAGGGATGGCAGACTTTGTCAAATGCTTTTTCTGCATCTATTGAGATGATCATGGGTCTTTTGACCTTTCTTTTGTTAATGTGCTGTATGATGTTGATTGATTTATGCATGTTGAACCATCCTAGTGACCCTGGGATGAATCGCACCTGGTCATAGTATAAGATCTTTTTGATATGCTGTTGAATATGGTTGGCTAAAATTTTGTTGATAATTTCTGCATCTAAATTGTTCAAAGATACTGGTCAATAATTTTCTTCTTTGGTTATATCTTTGTCTGGTTTTGGAATTAGGGTGATAGCGGCATCATAGAATGTCTTTGGGAGTGTTCCTTCTTCTTCTACCTTTTGAAAAAGTTTAAGGGGTTGGGCATAAGTTCCTCTTTGTACATTTGGTAGAATTCTCCTGTGAAGCCCTCTGGTCATGGACTTTAATTTGTAGTGAGTGTTTTTATGACATATTCAATATCATGTTCAGTTGATCTATTTCTTTTTGATTCAGTTTTCATGCTGTAGTTCTCTAGAAAGATGTCCATTTCTTCTAGGTCATCAAATTTGTTGGAATATACTTGTTGATAGTATTCTCTCTTTTTTTGTATTTCTGTAGTATCCATTGTGACTTCTCATTTTTTATTTCTTATTTCATTTATTTGGGTTTTTTTTCTCTCCTCTTCTTGGTGAGGCTAGCCAGAGGTTTGTCTACTTTGTTTACGTGTTCAAAGAACCAGACTTCAGTTTGATTGATTTTTTCCTATTGTTTTTTATGTCTCTATTTTAGTGATTTGCTCTTTGATCTTTATGATTTCCTTCCTTCTGTTGCCTTTAGGTTTTTTTTGTTCTTCTTTTTCTAATTCACTTAGGTGGTGGGTTTAGTTGGCAACTTCAGGTTTTGCTTCTTTTTTGAGGAAGGCCTGTATTGCTATGAACTTCCCTCTGAGCACTGCTTTTGTGGCATCCCATAAATTTTGAATGGTTGTGTCTTCGTTATCATTTGTCTCAAGATTTTTAATTTCCTTCTTGATTTCCTCATTGACCCATTTTTTTTTTTTTAGGAGCATGTTGTTTAGTGTCCATGTAGTCTGTTTTTTCTCACTTCTTTTCTGTGGTTGATTTCTAGTTTCATGCCATTGTGGTCAGAGAAGATACTTGAAATAATTTCTATACTCTTAAATTTGTTGAGGTTAGCTTCATGCCCCAATATGTGATCAATTTGAGAATGTATCATGTGCCCTTGAGAAAAGGTGTATTCTGACACAGGACAGCAACTAGATGCTGGCAGAAGAACATAAACCTCCATGGAGTTCCCATCGTGGCACAGTGGTTAACAAATCTGACTAGGAACCATGAGGTTGCGGGTTCGGTCCCTGCCCTTGCTCAGTGGGTTAACGATCCGGCGTTGCCGTGAGCTGTGGTGTAGTTTGCAGATGCAGCTCCGATCCCGCGTTGCTGTGGCTCTGGCGTAAGCCTGTGGCTACAGCTCCGATTAGACCCCTAGCCTGGGAAGCCTCCATATGCCACGGAAGCGGCCCAAAGAAATAGCAAAAAAAAGACAAAAAAAAAAAGAACATAAACCTCCAAAAATGGCAAAAAAAAAAAAAAACTCAACAAAACTTGGTAGAACAAAAGAAAAAAACTATAAAAGGAATCAGAATGGGACAAGCATTCCTTAGAGGGACCTTTGAAGCAGAAAGGGAACCCACACCCTCAGAAGTCACCTAACCCACAGAAGGGTCAGCAGAGTCAGAGGGATGACCAAGATGCCAAGGAAAGTACAGCATAAGGTCGAGAACTGAAAAACAGTGAGAGAGGCACAGATCATCTGAACCAATGGCACAGAAACCACAACCTGAGAAGCTTGGGTGCGTGTTGGGCGCTGAGGCCTAGACTCCAGATTTCAGTCCCTGGGAGCAGGCTGGAGTTGGTGGTGTGGAGACAGCCCAAGAGTCTAGGGAGCAGTGTGCCTCAGGTAGAGGAAGTGGTATACTAAGGGCTGGGGAGTGGAAAGCTGTGGCAGAGCGAACCCGGGAGAAGGTCTGGACCCACAGGAGAGATATGGCACCATTGATGGGGAGGGGAGAGGATAAGGGGCAGGCCACCACCATAGAAAACTCCTTGCACCCCAGCTTGCATGTGCTTGCCCCCCCATCACAGAGGGTGGAGTAGCAGGCACAGCACCACACCCCAGTGGGAAGCAGAGAAGCTGCACTATGGGGCCTCACCCCCACTGCAAGAAGCTGGCACCGACCCAACCCAGGAGAAGCTGCATGCTTTAGCAGCACTCCAGGCCCTGTCCCTGCCACGGGAAAGCACTGTGCTGCACCACACAGCTCTGGGCCTCCTTGCCTGCCCCGCAGAAAGCCATGCACTGCTTTGCAGAGCTGTGGGCCTTGCCTTGACCCAGGAGAAGCCATGTGCCGCTTTGCAGCACATGAGGCATGCTCCAGGCCCACCCCCACTTGGAAAAGCCCTGAGCTGCACCACATATCTCCAGGCTGCCTTGTCCTGCCCCAGAAGAAACCTTGTGATGGGTTGCAGTAATCTGGTCCCACCCCAACTTGGGGAAGCTGAGCACCATTCCTCCTAGCTTGGGGCATCATAGCTTTGGGAGTGTTCCTTCTTCTTCAACATTTTGAAAAACTTTAAGGAGAATGGGTATAAGTTCCTCTTTGTATGTTTGGTAGAATTCATCTGTGAAGGCATCTGGTTTGTTTTTTTTTAAATTTTTTGTCTTTCCCTATTTTTCTGCCTTTTTAAGATTAATTTGGTTTCAATTATCATTTTTTGCCCTCTTCTTAGGCATGCACATGAGGCATAAGGAGGTTCACAGGCTAGGAGTGACTTGGAGCTGCAGCTGCATGGCTACACTACAGCCACAACAACATGGGATCCCAGCCACATCTGTGATCTACACCACAGGTCAGGGCAACACAGGATCCTTAATCCACTGTAACAGGCCAGGCATCAAACCCACCTCCTAATGGATACTAGGCAGGTTTATTCCTGCTGAGCCACAAAGGGTAATCCCTTATTATTCATTTTATCTCTATTATTTTCTGCCTAGATATATGTCTTTTATTTTTATTGTCTTTTCAACTTTTTAAATTTTCTTTGTGTGTATGTGTCTTCCCTCTACTAAATGCAATAACTTTATAAATTTTATTTGTAGGTATAAGAGTAAATAGTGTATAACTAGCATTTGGAATGACATTTAAGGTTGTGTTGATGTTCTCAACTCTAATCTTTTTGGAGTGTGAAGATGGGAATCAAAATGTTTTGAAGGAGTTTGGTATTTGATACACGTGGAGACTTATGATAGCAACTTTCCTTAATGATGCATTTATTTCTTTCCATAAGCTTGGATTTAGGTGATCCCATGAATAAATTAGGATAATCTGGCTTTGTTGTTTGTTCCATGCTGTTCAACCTCAATTTCCGTTTGTCATGTATTTTCCTGGACCTCTTCAAAGTTATGTTCCCTTTTCAAAGGAGCAAGAAACATGTACCACTTCTCTATTATTCAGCCATAAAAATATGCAAACTAATGCCTTATACAGTAACATGGATGGACCTAGATATTATCATAGTGAAGTCAGGCAGACAGAGAAGGAAAAATATCATATCACTTATATGTGGAATCTAATAAAAATGGTAGAAAAAAACTTATTTATAAAACAGGCAGAAACTCACAGATTTCAAAACCAATCTTCCGGTTACCACAGGTGGAACCATTGTGGAGAGAAAAGAATCTGAAGGGTGGGAATAACATATACCCACTACTATATAAAATAGATGATTAACTAGAACCTACTGTATATCACAGGAAAATCTACTCAATATTTTTTGATAACCTATAGGGGAGAGAATAATGGATATATGTATATGTGTGACTGATTCGCTCTTCTGTACTCCTAAAACAAAACCAATATTATATGTCAACTGTACTGAAATAAAAAAAATTAAAAACCTATTCAGAGCAAGCCAAGGGGAGTCAGGAACTAGGACAATGGAGCCCATTAAATGGGTACTTTATAGACATGATGGAAGATATCTTGAGAAAAATAATATATATGTAGATATACATCTATATATATAGTCACATATATATATGACTGTGTCATTGTGCTGTATAGCAGAAATTGACACAACACTAAATCAAGTAAGTCTAATAAATATGAAAAAATATAATGAGTACTTTCAAAATATTCATCATATAACTGACAAAAGAGATTTCAATGCATAGTACAATCTTTAATAAAATTTAACAAGGGGGAAGGATCAAGATGGCAGAGGAGTAAGACATCATGCTCACCTTCTTCCACAAGCACATCAAAAAAGCAAATCTACATGTAGAATGATTTGTACAGAGTATCTACTAAATGCTGGTAAAAGATCTTAAACTTCCAAAAAAGGCAAGAAACCCTCAACATAAATGGGTAGAACAAAAGAAAAAAGAGAGAGAAAGAAAAGGAATCAGGACAGGACAAGCATTCCTGAGAGGGAGCTGTGAAAGAGAAAAGGAACCCACACCTTGGGAAGCTACCTAAATGACAGACAGACCAGCTGAGATGAAGGGACCTCAAAGTCACCAAGAAATGTGCAGCAGATGGACTGAGGAGAGCACAGCAGAGTGAAAGCTGCACAGATTATCTATGCCACAACACTAGACATCACAGCCTGAGATACTTGTGTGGGGGCTGGGTGCTGAGACTCAGCCACTGGATGTCAATTCAGGATTAGGACTGGCTGTGTGGAGACAGCCTGAGGGGCCAGGGAGCAGTGTGCCTTGGCCTGGAGAGCAGAACACCACAGCTGAAGGAACTTGAGAAGAGATCATGGCCCACAGGAGAAGCAGGGCGCCATTGCTGGGGAGGGTGAAAGCAGGTGGTGTGGACCACCATAGGAATCTCCCTGTGCATGTGTGGGTTCTCAGAGGGTGGGACATTTCTGGCACAGCCTAAGGGTGGCAAGAGGACCCTTGCTTGGGATATGTGAGACCCAGCCATTCTAGTGCAAGCTAGGGGCAATGGGGGGAGCTAGGCATGAAGTCTCTTGTGTGATCTCCAGGCAGCAGGGACAAACACCACAGTCGTCTCAGAAACTGAGGGAGCAGTGGCCTGCCACGATGTGGGGTGTAGAACAGGCTCCACCTGCGGCCCCTGTCACCTCAGAGGTTGGCAAAAAAGAGGACACTGCAACCTAGCACCACCTGTTGTTTCTCTCACTCCCCTGGGAGCACACCCACCCTGCTGCTGTCACAGCCAAATGCTCAAGGTAGCACCCACATGCTTGGTCACTGTCTTCTCCCAGGGCTCTGCAACTAGGCATAGCCTGTGCAGCACCTCCTGCATGGGCTAAGTGGGATGGAGTGCTTCTTGCATGGTCTACAGGTGGTGGGTGGCAAACCACTGCAGTTATCTCTGACTCCAGAGATGGGCATGAGCCACCACCAATTGGGGTCCATGAACAAACTCCACTTACAGACCCAGTCACCTCAGACAGCACCACAGAGGAAGGCCTTGCAACCAAACACCACATGTTGTTGCTCTCACTCCTCTGGGAACTCACACACTCTGATATTGCCACTGCCAATGCTCTGGGAACCTCTTAAATCTAGCTAAGCCTCATTACCACTTCCCAGGGCCTCGCAATTAGGAACAGTCTACACCACCATCCTACAGGGCCTTGCTACTGTCAAGAGCCCCCAAACTAGGCACTAACTACTAGCCCTACCCATTGCCTCCTTCTCCCTGGAAACAGACTTAGAATCCTGGGCTTAATAGCCTGCTCACGCCAAAGAAGGGGGCAGCATATATCCAAACACCCATACTAAAAATAAATAGTAACCCCCCACAAAAACAAAGGGGTGCTCTTGCATAGAAATAGCCCTCAACGACCACAGTTTGGTTTCCTTAAACTCACAGAAAAAGGAAAATACAAGCAAAACAAAGAAGCTCAGGAATGATTCCCAGTTAGAAGAAAAGGAGAATTTGCCTGAAGCAACAAACAATGAAACAGACCTCTGCAGTCTGATAGACACTAGTTCAAAATGGAGATAGTGAAAATGCGAAAGGAATTAAGGCTGAATATCAAGGAATTAAGAGTGTATAGAAGCCATAATGCAGATTCCTTTAGTAAGGAACTAGAAAATATAAGGAGGAACCAGGAAATCTTATAAAATCCATTTGCAAGATGCAAACTGAGCTAAAGGAACTAAAGTGCAGAATGAATAATGCAGAGGAATGAATTAGTGATTTGGAAGATAGAATAATGGAAATCATGTAAACAGGACAAGAGACAATGAAATGAATACAAAAGCACTATAATAGATCTATGGGATAATAAAAAAATGAAAAAATACAAAAGCACTATAATAGATCTATGGGATAATAAAAAGCAGGCAAATCTAAGCATAATAGGAATTCCAGAAGAAGAAGAAAAAAAAGGGTATTGAAAATATATTTGAAAGAATCATGTCTGAAAATTTTCCAAATCTAAAGGAAACTGATTTCAGGATACAGGAAGCACAGAGAGCCCTAAACATGTTGAACCCAAACAGGCCCACACCAAAACATACTATAATAAAACTGGCAAGTGTTAAGGATAAAGAGAGGATTCAAAATGCAGCAAGAGAAACACAAAGCATTAATTATAGGGGAACCCACCCCCCAAGGCTATCAGATGTTTTCTCTACAGAAATACTCGAGGCCAGAAGAGAGTGGCAAGATATATTTAAAATTATAAAAGGGAAAAATTTGCAACCTAGAATACTCTACCCAGCAAGGATATCATTTAAAATAGACGGGGAAATAAATATTTTCTTGAACAAACAAACATTAAAAGAGTACAGAAATACTAAACATTCTAAAAGAAATATTGAAAGGGCTTCTCTAAATAATAAAGAGGTGTGAAGAAATAGAATGGAGGAAATCACAATTAGAAAGCATTCACTTAAATAAACCAGTATAAAGATCTAAAAGAGGGGAGGGAACCCTACTGTAAAAGGGAATGTAACCACAAGGAACATGAAAAACAAAAGGACAAACTGTAGATATTAATAAAAGACTTCCAAATAACAGAATATGGGGAAGGAACATAAGAAAATCTAAAATTATTTCTTAAATAACGTGTTTGCCCCTCCATAACTAACAGGCTAAAGCAAGTATATATAGGAAGAGGTTAACATACTTAAAAAAACAGGCAAGCACAAATCAAAACCAAAGATTACATTCACAAAAACTAAAAAGGGAAGTACTCATCCATCATATAAATGGAAATTATCCAACCAAAAAGGGAAAGGAACAATGGAAAAATATAGGATCAACTGGAAAATAAGATTTAAAATGTCAATAAATCCATATCTATCAATAATTACCTTAAATGTCAATGGACTTAATGTTCCAATCAAAAGACACAGAATGGCAGATTGTATAAAAAAACAAAAGCCTCATTTTGGGAACAAAATGGTGGAACAGAAGGACTGGAGCTCCACTTCTTTCATAAAAACAACAGAACTGCAAGCAAATGATGAACAACCTTCAACCAAATGGGCTGGAAATTTTCAAAAAGTTACCCTATTCCAGATGACAAAGAGGAGGCCATATCAAGGAGTAGGAGGGCTGATTATATGATATAAGCATCCCCATACCTCCCAGGTGTGAAGCCCCACAGAGTGGAAAGTAACTGTATCACAGAGACTTACCTACAGGAGTGAGAGATCTGAGTCCCACATCAAATGTCCATGCCTGGAGATCTGGCATTGGGAGAAAGAGCCCCTGGAGCATCTCTCATTAAAGAGCAGTGGGACTTGTGTGCAGGAGCTCCACAGGACTGGGGGAAATGGAGACCCCATTCTTGAAATGCAAACACAGACTTTCATGTGAACTGGGTCCCAGGGCAAAGCAAATGCTCCATAGGAATTTGGGTTGGACCTGGCTGTAGTTCTTGGAGGGTATCCTGTGAAAACAGGTGGTGACTGTGGCTTTTTTTGGAGGAAGGACATGGAGGCAAAGTTCTCAGGAAAAGTATTCAGCATGTGTTCTTCTGGAGGTGGCCATTTTGGAAAAATCGGGCCCCACCCATCAGTGCTGAGAAGCCCCAGGCCAAACAATAATCCTGGTGGGATCACAGCCCCCCTCATCAGTAAACAGGCTTCCTATAGAACCCCAAGCCACACAGCCACCTCAAATCTCACCCAGAGTCAAAGCCCCACCTATCTGAGTAAAAGGAATCAGACCACCTTCCAGTGGGCAGGCCCCAGGCTCTCCCATTAGGAAGCCTACAGCAAGTCCCCATACCAACTTCAGCCACAAGGGGGACACACCAGATTTAAGACAGGCTATAACATTATCACTTGCCAAAAGGACACTACACCAAAAATCTAAAAAAAAATTAAAGAGAGAGAACTATAGCTCAGATAAGGGAGAAAAAAAATCCCCCAGAAAATCAGCTAAGTGATCGGGAGATTCTCAGTCTCCAGGAAAAAGACTTTAGACTGTGGATGCTGAAGATGATGCACACATTGAAAATAAACTGGAGGCAAATATCGATAATTTAGAGCAAAGCAACACAAGATTTAAAGCTTAAGCAACCAGAGATGCAAAATACAACAAATGAAATAAAAAACTCATTAGAAGCTACCAACAACAGAAGGTGGAGGCAAAATAACAAATAAGTGAGGTGGAGGACAGACTAGTGGAAATCACTAGTGGAACAGAAAAGAGAAAAAAAGATTGAAAAGAAATGAAAAGAGTCTCAGATAACTCTGGGACAAGGTTAAGCACAACAACACCTGTATTACAGGGGTGCCAGAAGGAGAAGAGAGAGAGAAAGGGACACACAAAAAAGTATTTGAAGCAATAATAGCCAAAAACTTTGCTAAAAAGGAAAAGGACCCACTCACTCAAATCCATTAAGCACAACAAGTACCATATAAAATAAACCTGAGGAGGAAAACCTTGAGACACATATTAATCAAATTGACTAATATTAAAGACAAAGAGAAAATATGACAGCAGTTAGGGAAAAATAACAATATATAAGGGAACCCCAATAAGGTTTTCAGCAGATTTTTCAGCAGAAACTCGGTAGGCCAGAAGGGAGTGGCATGATATGTTTAAGGTGATGAAAGGAAAAAACCTCCAACCAAGATTACTTTACCCAGCAAGGCTCCCATTAAGATTTAAAGGTGAACTCAAAAGCTCTTCAGATAAGCAAAAGCTAATAGAATTCTGCAACACTAAACCAGCATTACAGTGAATACTAAAGGAACTTCTCTACGCAGAAAAAAAAAAAAAAGCAAAACCAGATACAAAAATACCCCAAATGACAAGGCTCACCAGTAAAGGCATATATATACAGTAAAAAATCAAATTCATCCATGCACAATTATGCTACCAAAGTCAGAAATTGAGAGAAGAGGAGGGTACAAATGTAGAATACTGGAGACACACTTGTGATTAAGAGACCAACAACTTAAAAAAATCATATATATTTATATATATAGACTGCTATATCAAAACTTCAAAGCAACTGCAAACCAAAGATCTACAAATGATACACAAATAAATAAAAAAATCAATTCAAATAAAAGACTAATAATAGTCATCAAACCAGAAGAAGAGAGAACAAGAGAATAAGGGAAGAAAAAAGAGCAACAAAAACAAATCCAAAACAATTAATAAAATGGCAATCAGAACATATATACTAATAATTACCTTAAATATTAATGGATGAAATGCCCCAACCAGAAGACATAGAATGACTGAATGGATACAAAAACAAGACCCATATTTATTCTGTCTTCAAGAGACCTACTTCACTTCCAGGGACACAAACAAATTGAAATTGAGAGGATGGAAGAAAATGTTTCATGCAAACAGGAATCAAAAGAAAGATGGAGTAGCAATATCCATATCAGAAAAAAACAGACCTTAAAATGAAGACTATTTTAAGAGACAAGGAAGGACACTGCCTAATGATCAAATGATCAATCCTAGAAGAAGATATAAAAATTTTAAATATCTATGCACCCCACATGGTATCACCACAATATATACAGCAACTGCTAACAACCTAAAAAGGAGACATCAACAATAACACAATAATAGTGGGGGTCTTTTACAACCCACTTACAGTAATGGACAGATCACCCAGACAGAAAATCAATGAGGAAATACAGGTCCTGAATGAATCATTAGACCAGATGGACTTAATAGATATTTTTAGGACATTCCATCCAAAAGTAATAAAATACACATTATTCTCAAGTGCACACAGAACATTCTTTAAGATTGATCATATCATGGGCTACAAATCAAGCCTAGGTAACTTAATGAAAATTGAAATCATATTAAGCTTCTTTTCTGACCACAATGACATATGACTGGAAATCAACAAAAAGAAAAAAGCTGCAAAAACATGAACACATGGAGACTAAACAACATGCTACTAAACAACCAATGGATCACTGAAGAAATCAAAGAGGAAATTAAAAAATACCTAGACGCAAAGGATAACAAAGATACCACACTCCAAAACCTATTGGATGCAGCAAAAGCCATTCTAAGAGGAAAGTTTATAGCAATACAAGCCTACCTCAAGGAAAAAAAAAAAAAAAACCTCAAATAAACAACCTAACTTTACATCTAAAACAGCTAGAGAGAGAATAGGCAAGACATAAAGTTAGTAGAAGGAAAGAAATGATAAAGATCAGAGCAGAAATCAATGAAATAGAAATGAAGAAAACCTTAGAAAAAATCAATGAAATGAAAAGCTCATTCTTTGAAAAGATCAACAAAATTGATAAACCCTTAGCCAGACTTATCAAGAAAAAAGGAGAGGACTCAAATCAATAAAATTAGAAATGAAAAAGAAGTAACAGCAGACATCACAGAAATATAAAGAATCACAAGATACTACTATATGCAACTATATGCCAATAAAACAGAAAACCTAGAAGAAATGGACAAATTCTTAGAAAAGTACAATCTTCCAAGACAACCAAGATGAGATGGAAAGATGGATAGACCAATCACAAGCACTGAGATTGAAACTGATTAAAAAATTTCCAACAAACAAAAGTCCAGGACCAGATGGCTTCACAGGCGAATTCTATAAAACATTTAAAGAGCTAACATGTACCCTTCTAAAACTACTCCAAAAATGTGCAGAGGAAGGAACAGTCCCAAACTCATTCTGTGAGGCCACCATCACCGTGATACAAAAACCAGATGAAGACAGAAAAGAAGAAAATTACAGGCCAATTTCACTGATGAACATTGATGCAAAAATCCTCAACAAAATAGCAAACAGAATCCAACAGTACATTAAAAGGATTGTACATCATGATCAAGTGGGTTTTATTCCAGGGATGCAAGGATTCTTCAATATCCACAAATCCATCAGTGTGATTAACCACCACATTAACAAACAAGAATAAAAACCAATGATCCTCTCAATAGATGCAGAAAAAGCTTTTGACAAAATCCAACATCCATTTCTGATAAAAACCCTTCAGAAAGTGTGCATAGAGGGAACCTACCTCAACATAATAAAGGCCATATATGTCCAACCCACAGCTAACATCATGCTCGATGGTGAAAAGCTGAAAGTATTCCCATTGAGATCAGGAACAAGATAAGGATCCCTGCTCTCACTACTCCTTTTCAACATAGTTTTGGAAGTCATAGCCACACAGCAATCAGAGAAGTAAAAGAGATAAAAAGGAATCCAATTGGAAAGGAAGAAGTAAAACTATCACTATTTGCAGATGACATACTATACCTAGAGAGTCCTAAAGACTCTACCAGAAAACTGTTAGAGCTCAGAAATTAATTTGGAAAATTTAAAGGACACAAAATTAATACACAGAAATCAACTGCATTTCTATATACTAAGAACAAAAATCAGACAGAGAAGTTAAGGAAGCAACCCCATTTACCATTGCATCCAAAAGAATAAAATACCTAGGAATAAACCTACTTAAAGAGACAAAAGAACTTTACTCTGAAAACTGTAAAATGCTGATGAAAGAATCAAAGATGACACAAACAGATGGAATGTTATACCATGCTCTTGAATGGGAAGAGTCAATACTATGAAAATAATTCTCTTATGCAAGGCAATCTACAGATTCAAGAAATCTCTATCAAATTACCAAGGACATTTTCACAGAACTCAAACAAAATACTTTAAAGTTTGGAGGCACAAAAGAACCAAAATAGCCAAAACCATCCTGAAAATGAAAAATGGAGCTGGAGCAATCATCCTCCTTGACTTCAGACTATAGTACAAAGCCACAGTCATCAAATGTATATGGTACTGGCACAAAGACAAAAAAAAAATAGATCAGTGGAACAGGATAGAAAGCCCAGAATTAAACCCACACAACTATAGTCAGCTCATCTATGACACAGGAGGCAAGAATGTACAATGGAAAAAAGAGAGCCTGTTCAATAAGTGGTGCTGGGAAAACTGGACAGCCACATGTGCAAGAATGAAATTAGAACACTTCCTAATTCCATACACAAAAATAAACTCAAAATGGATAAAATACCTAGTTATAAGACCAGGTAATATAAAGCTCTTAGTGGAAAACAGGCCAAATAATCTGTGACAAAAACCACAGCAACATCTTCTCAGATTCACCTCTTAGAGTAATGACAGTAAAAACAAAAATAAACAAATAGGACTTAATTAAATTTGAAAGTTTCTGCACAGCAAAGGAAACCCTAAATGAAACAAAAAGAGAACCCACAAAATAGGAGAAAATATTTGCAAATGAAGTGACAAGGGATTAATATCCAAAATTTATAAATACCACCTTCAGCTCAATAGCAAAAAAAGATACAACCCCATGAAAAAATGGGCAGAAGATCTAGACAGACAATTCTCCACAGAAGACATAGAGATGGCAAATATATATATATATATGAAAAAATGTTCAACATCACTAATTATTAGAGAAATACAAATCAAAACAACTATGAGGTACCATCATTCAGTGACGAGAATGGCCATCATCAAAAAGTCTACAAACAATAAGTGCTGGAGAGGGTGTGGAGGGAAAAACTACACTACTGCACTGTTTGTGGGAATATAAATTTGTGCAACCACCGTAGAAAACAGTATGTAGATTCCTCCTGAAACTAAAAATAGAGGTACCATCTGATCCAGCAATCCCAGACCTGAGCACCTATCCAGAGAAAACCATGATTCAAAAAGACACATTTATTCCAATGTTCATTGATGCACTATGTACACTAGCCAAGACATGGAAACAACCCAAATGTCCATTGACAGAAGAGTGGATCAAGAAGATGTGGTACATATACACAATAGAATATTACTAAGCCATTAAAAGGAAAGAAATAATGGCATTTGCAGCAACATGGATGCACCTAGAAATTATCATGCTAAGTGAAGTCAGTCAGACAAAGAGACACCAAATTCAAATGCTATCACTTACATGTGGAATATGAATAAAGGACACAATGAACTTCTTTGCAGGACAGATACTGACTTTGAAAAACTTATGTTTTCCAAATGAGACAGGTTGGGGGCTGGGGGGATGCACTGAGCATTTGGGTTGGAAATACTATGAAATTTGGTTGTGATGAATGTTGTACAACTATAAATGTAATAAAATTCATTGAGTAATTTTAAAAACTAAAAAAAATAAAATGTCTTAAAAAAGCAAAGGCCTACAATATACTGTCTACAACAGACTCACCTCACAGAAAATGACACACATAGATTCAGAGTGAGAGGATGGGAAAAGATATTTCATGCCAATGGACCAGACAGGAAAGAAGGAGTTGCAATTCTCCTATCAGCCAAAATAGACTTTAAAATGAAGGCCATAAAGACAAAGAAGGACAGTATTTAATGATAAAAGGATCTGTTCAAGAAGAGGAAATTATAATTGTCAATCTATACATGCCTAATATTAGAGCACTGGGATACATGCAACAAATGCTAACACACATAAATGCGGAAATTGATGGGAATACAATAATAGTAGGAGAATTTAACACTCCACTCACATCAATGGACAGATCCTCTAGACAGAAAACCAATAAAGCCACAGAGATCCTAAAGGAAGCAATAGAAAAGTTAGACTTAATTGACATTTTCAGGACATTACATCCAAAAAAATCAGAATATACATTCTTCTCAAGTGCACATGGAACATTCTCAAGGATCAACCACATATTGGGGCACAAAATTAACCTCAACAAATTCAAGACATTACTTCAAGTATCATCTCTGGCCACAATGGCATGAAACTAGAAAGCAACCCTGGAAAAGAAGTGAGAAAAAAACCCTCCTACATGGAGACCAAACAACATGCTCCTAAAAAAACCCATGGGTCGATGTGGAAATCAACAAGAAAATAAAAAAATACCTGGAGACAAATGATAATGAAGATATAACAATTCAAAAATCTATTGGATGGTTCAAAAGCAGTGATCAGGGAAGTTAATAGCAATACAGGTATTCCAAAAAAGGGAAAAATCTCAAATTGACAAATTAACCCACCACCTAAATGAACTAGAAAAAGAAGAACAAAAAAACCTAAAGTCGGTAGAAGAAAGAAAATCATAATTATCAAAAAGGAAATCAATAAAATAAAGAATCCAAAACAATAGAAAAAATCAATAAAATCGAGTTGGTTCATTGAAGGGGTAATCAAAATTGACAAACCTCTGGCCAGACTCACCAGAAGAGGGAGCAAAAAAAGAAAAAAAAAACAAATAAACAAAATAAGAAATGAATGAGAGCAAATTGCAGTGGACAGTGTAGAGCTAAAAAAAAAAAACATGAGTATACTATGAAAAATTTCAAGCCAACAAATTTGACAACCTAGAAGAGACTTACAGCCCACCAAATGTGAATCAAGAAGAAATAGGTTAAATCAACATTTTAGTCACTAGAAATGAAATCAAATAAAACCAATCCCTACAAACAAAAGTCCATGACCAGAGGGATTCACAGGAAAATTCTACCAAACATGCAATTAAGAACTTGTACCCATCCTCCTTACACTTTTCAAAAGAATGAAGAAGAAGGAATTCTCCAAAGACATTCTATGATGCCACCCTCACCCTAATACCAAACCAAAGACACCACCAAAAAATAAAACTATAGGCCAATATCTTTGAGGAATATAGATGCAAATATTCTCAACAAAATTTTAGCCAATTAAATCCAACATATCAAAAGGATCATACACCATGACCAAGTGGGATTCATCCCAGGTTCACAAGGATGGTTCAACATATGCAAATCAATTAATACACCACATTAACAATAGAAAAGTCAAAAAGCACATGATCATTTCAATAGATTCAGAAAAAGCATTTGACAAAGTTCAACAACCATTCATGATAAAAACTCTTACCAAAGTGGGTATAGAGGGAACATACCTTAACATAATCAAAGCCATTGATGACACACCCACAGCAAACATAACACTCAGTGGAGAAAAGCTGAAAGCCTTCCCACTAAAATTAGGAACAAGGTAAGCATGCCCACTCTCACTTCTGTTATTCAACATAGTATTGGAAGTCTTAGACATAGAAGTCAGACAAAAGAAAAAAGAAAAAAAAGTATCCAAACTGGAAGAGAAGATATAAAATTGTCACTGTATGCAGGTGACATGATACTATATATAGAAAACCCTAAGGACTGCACACAAAAATTACTTGACCTGATCAACAAATTCAGTAAAAGTAGCAGGATACGAGATTAACATTCATAAATCAGTTGCATTTATGTATACTAACAATGAAATATTAGACAAGGAATACAAAAATACAACTTTTAAAATCACAGCCCAAAACATCAACTACCTGTGACTAAACCTGAACAAGGAAGTGAAAGACTTATATGCTGAGAACTATAAAACATTCATCGTGGACATTAAAGATGATTCAAAGAAATGGAAAGATACTCCATGCTCCTAGGTTAGAAAAACTAATGTTGTAAAAGTGGCCATATTACCTGAAGCAATCAACGGATTCAATGCAATCCCCATCAAACTACCCGTGACATTACTAAGGGAACTAGAACAAACAACCCCCAAATTTATATGGAACTGTAAAAGACCCAGAATTGCCAAAGCAATCCTGAGGGACAAAAACCAAGCAGGAAGAATAACTCTTAAAGACTTCAGGCAATTTTAATGAGCCACAGTAAGGAAGACAATGTGGTACTGGTTCCCAACAGACTTAGAGACCAATGGAGAAGAACAGAGAACTCAGAAGTAAACCCAGACACCTATGGTCAATTAATCTTTGACAAAGGAGGCAAGAATATATAGTGGAAAAAAAGATGGTGTTTTCAGCAATTGGTGCTAGGAAAACTGGACAGCCACATGTAAATCAGTGACCCTGGAACACACCCACACACCATGCCCAAAAATAAAATCAGAATGGCTGAAAATCTTAGATGTAAGACAAGACACCATCAAACTCCTGGAAGAGAACATAGGAAAAACAGTCTCTGACATCAACCTTACAAATGTCTTCTCAGGTCAGTCTCCCAAGGCAACAGAAATAAAAGCAAAAATAAATCAATGGTAACTAATCAAACTGACAAGTTTTGCACAGCAAAGGAAACCATTAAAAAACTAAAAAATAAAAAGACAACCTAAGGAATGTGAGAAAATAATTTCAAATGATTCAATTGACAAGGGCTTAATCTCTGAAATATGCAAACAACTTATACAACAACTCAAGAGATAAAAAACAACAAAAAAATAAATCCAATGGAAAAATGGGAAAAAAGACCTGAATATACATTTCCCCAAAGAAGATATACAAATGACTCACAAGCACACTAAAAAATCCTAAATCAGTACTGATTAATAGAGAAATGGAAATCAAAACTACTATGAGATAACAACTCACACCACTCCGAATGGCCATATTAATGAGGCAACAAATAACAAATGCTGGAGCAGGTGTGGAGAAAAGGGAACCCTTCTACACTGTTGGTTGGAATGTAAATTGGTACAACCACTGTGGAAAACAGTATGGAGGTTCCTCCAAAATCTAAATATAGAACTACCATATGACCCAGGAGTCCTATTTTTGGGCATCTATCCAGACAAAATTTTCCTTGAAAAAGACACACACACATGTATGATCATTTCAGCACTATTCACAATAACCATGACATGGGAACAACATAAATGTCCATTGACTGATGAATGGATTAAGAAGATGGGTGTATATATGCAGTGAAATACTACTCAGCCATAAAGAAGAACAAAATAATGCCATTTGCAGCAACATGGATGGAACTAGAGAGTCAGACAGTGAGGTAAGTCAGAATGGGAATGACAGATACCATATGATATCACCTTTATCTGGAATATAATATACAGCACAAATGAACCTTTCCTCAGAGAATAAAATCATGGACTTGGAGAACAGACTTTTGATTGCCAAGGGGGAGGTCTAAGGAGTGTGTTGGACTGGGAATCTGGGTTTAATATACATAAACTATTGCTTTTGAATGATAAGCAATGAGATCCTGCTGTATAGTAACAGGGAACTATATCTAGTCATTTATGAGGGAGCATGATAATGTGAGAAAAAATAAGGCATATATGTATGTGTGTGTGAGACTAGCTCACTTTGCTGTACAGTAGAAAATTGACAAAACACTGTAAACAACTACAATGGAAAAAATAAATATAATTAAAAAAGAATCATAGAGCAAACAAAAATCTCAAAAAAATAAAATTTAATAATGTGTTCATTCAACAAATGATCTCCTAAAAATTAAAAAATTAAAGTAGATTCATTTATGGATATTTTATGTGCTCAATGTATTCATATGCATACAAGTAGAAATTCAAATATTAGTAGAGTAAATTCTCATGGAAAAATAAAGCTATAAAATAGATGCAAAAACAAATGGATTTAGGAGGGGGAGGGAGTGGGGTGGATTGGGAGCTTGTGGTTAATAGATGCACACTATTGCCTTTGGAATGGATTAGCAATGAGATACTTCTGTGTAGCCCTGGGAACTATGCCTGGTCACTTGAGATGGAGCATGATCATGTGAGAGAATAGAATATGTATAGAGTAGTATGTGTAGCTGGGTCACCCTACTGTACAGTAGAAAAGTAATTATATTGGGAAAATAACAATTAAAAATAAATAAATCTGAAATTTTCTAAATAAAAACCATTGTAGAAAGATAAAAAAATGAATACTAGAAGGCTGAAGTACTTTGACTTTACCCTTTGTTTTCCTGTTTGTTTTATTTGATTTCCATCATGAAGCAGAATTAATTTTAAAAGCAGCAAATAGAATAGGAATCTCCCCTGGGGGGAAAAATCCCTCTTCACATCCCTGGCTATGACTGTCAGGGAAAACATGAACCTGGTAGGAAGGGCCAGGAAGGGGGTCTCCCCACATCACCTTCTGGGCTCCCATGCACAGGCACCTCCCTGAGGTTCCTCCTAAGGACAGTGTTGCCTCACAGTCTGCCCTGAGAACCATCTGCCTGAGAATCACCTGGCCCCAGATATCATGAATATGCATCACTGCATGTGGAGCTGGGATCTGCATCGTTAACAAGCTCCCTAGGCGATTCTACAGAACATCCAAGTTTAGGGACCACTGCCCTAGGGCATCTGTCCTGGAGGCAGGAGGAGGTAAACTGAGCAATTAACATAGGTTTAATGCATGTCTCTTTACCAAGAGCTTGGTGCCCTGTCCCCTTGGGTCCTTTCCCTGGTGACTAGAGCATAGACTTCACCTCTCCATTTCTGAAGGGGGTGAATTAACTGAGGAGTAAGCTCCTGGATCATGACTTTTCTCTCTGATGCTGGTCAGAGGTTCAGGACTACAGAAGTTGTGGATGCATCTGGTCTCAGGGCATCCTACAGAAAAGGTGAGAAGCCAGTCCATACTCCTGTCATCTAGATCAACCAAGCATAAATTTCAGAGCAGATCAATACATCTTTCAGCAGGAGCAGGGGTGGTGATGGTGGTATGTGTGTGTGTACACAGGTGATTAGCACTTCTCTGTGCCTTCCTTAAACCACCTCTGATTACTAGTTCTTAAAGATGTATAAAGAAGACATTCTTGGCTTCTCTCTGAACTTTCTTGATAACAGCTTTTTTCTTCTCATATTGTGCATGTTGATGAGGTCATGAGGGGTTGGTTTCTGTGTGTGTATGTGTGTTTGCATGTGTGTGTATGTGTGTATATATATATATATATAATTTTATTTATGTTTGAGTATAGTTTATTTACATTTTTTCATTTTAGGCTGTACAGAAAAATTACCCAGTCATTTTTTATACACACACACACATATACATAGAAATATACATACATTATTTTTCTCATATTATATATATGTATTTATTTATACAAACATCCTTTTTTCATATACATACATTAATTTTCTCATATTATATATATATATATTTATACAAACATCCTTTTTTTCATACTATCTTACATCATGTTTTATCCTACGAGATTGGTTATAGATGTTGTTGAATCAGAGAGGTAACAGAATGATGAACATGAGTACTAGTAAAAATGTATATAACTGGCAGTAATATTGTTAGTTTTCCAAACAGTGATATTGCAAGACTGAGCTCCAGGACACTTGGATTCCAAGCAATAGGTATGCTTCTCTTTCTTTGATCTTTATATATAATGGATAATTTGACTATTTATTTTTGATCCACTTTGCTTTGACAATGTGTTGTTGAAACTTCCTCCAAATACAACTTATTAATTGGTTTTATATTTCAGAAGTTCAATATTTTATAACTTGAAGGTCAAGACTTATGTATGTTTGTAAATGTAGAGACAAAAACCGTAAATTATACAGATTTAATTTTACATCCATCTCCTAGGTCATTTTTGTGTAAACAATTATACATAGCTGCAAATGATGATTAAGAGGCTGACTCTCTCCTAGATAATGAAAATATTCCACTGAGCCAGATTCTCTTCTGTATCCAACTCACTTGTCTGATAAAGTTCTTTCACTTAACATGAGGATTCCATCCACTTTAAAGGATTTTTGTAGTGTCATGTCAATGTAGACAGACTTTAGCATATTCAGCAGTAGAAGAGCCTCTTTTTTATCTGCTGCTGGAAATCATAATGTGATGGTTTCTGCTTCTCTTGCTCTCCATTCATGCCAGCAGACAGGAGAGGAACATGAGGAGGGAGAACCAGAGCCACATATCCAAGTTCCTCCTCCTGGGGCTCCCCATCCAGGCGGAGCAGCAGGGCATCTTCTTTGCCCTCTTCCTGGGCATGTACCTGACCACGGTGCTGGGGAACCTGCTCATCATCCTGCTCATCAGACTGGACCCTCACCTCCACACCCCCATGTACTTCTTCCTCAGCCACCTGGCCTTCTCTGATGTCTCCTTTTCATCTGTCACTGTCCCTAAGATGCTGATGAACATGCAGACTCAGGATCAATCCATCTCCTATGCAGGGTGCATAGCACAGATGTATTTTTTCATATTTTTTACTGTTCTGGATGATTTCCTTCTGACCTCAATGGCCTATGACAGGCACGTGGCCATCTGTCACCCTCTCCATTACACCACCATCATGAGAGAGGGACTGTGTACCTTACTGGTAACTGTATCTTGGATTCTCTCCAGTGCCAATGCTCTGTGTCACACCCTTCTTCTGACCCACCTGTCCTTTTGTGCTGACAATACCATTCCCCATTTCTTCTGTGACTTTGGTGCCCTGCTCAGTCTCTCCCGCTCAGACACATCCTTCAATGAACTTCTACTTTTCACAGTAGGACTGGCAGTCATCACCTTCCCACTAACATGCATCTTGGTCTCTTATGGCCACATCGGGGCCACCATCCTCAAGATTCCATCCACCAAAGGCATCTGAAAAGCCTTGTCCACATGTGGCTCCCACCTGTCTGTGGTTTCTCTGTATTATGGGACAATTATTGGGCTGTATTTTGTCCCTTCATCCAGCACCTCCAATTCCAAGGACATAATTTCCTCTGTGATGTACACAGTGGTCACCCCATTGCTGAACCCCTTCATTTACAGCCTGAGGAACAGGGATATGAAGGGGGCCCTGGAGAAACTCTTCTACAAGGCAGCAGTCTTATCTCAGTGATGTTTTCTCATCTTTATAACAGACACATGTAGTCACATAACCTCATATCCTGCATGTCTAATCTTGGGTCCAACCTGGAATTAATACTCAGTAAATATTTGGTAACTTGAATTGCAGGTACAGTTATTCTGTCTCTTCCTAGCAATTCATTAGTATAAATTATTAATTCTCAATTGATATTATGGATTATTGCTTATTTATAATATTAAGGAGTTACATAGCTAAGTGATCTTAAATCTCTCCTGTTATTTACCAGGAATTTATTGTTCTCTTTTTAATATCTTTATTGAAGTTAAATTGATATCTAAATTGTGTATATATTTAAAGTGTTCAAATTGATATTTTGATGTGTATACATTGTGAAATAACCACCACAATCAAGTTATTTTCCATACTCATTATCTCCACACATTTAGCATTTTAATTTATTTGTGTGTGCAGTGAGAGGACTTATGATCCACTTCACTAGTAATTACTGTGTATACAATACAGTCTGGTTTGCTCTAGTCATTATGCTGTACATTCTAGCTCAGGAGAACTTATTCCTCTTGCACAAATGGAACTTTGTCCATTATGCTGGTGACAGAATCAAACTCTAAACAAGACAGATACTGCATGATATAATTTTATGTGGATACTAAAAAAGTCAAATTCATAGAGCAGAGGATAGGATGGTGGTAGCTAGGGCCTGGGGAGGAGGACATGAGGGTCCTTATGATTTGGTGGAAGCTCCAGGCTGACCAGGCTCCCATGGCATAGAAAGGTGACAGAGCTGTGACTTGGTAAAGTATAGCCTTTCATTTCCTTTCTTGCCATTCAGCATTATTTGCATGTTTTGGATTGGTGGTAGTGATGATGGTGGGTCAGGAGAAGAAACTGTAGAGCAGCCTTCATTGCTCCAGGAAACAATCCACAGTTATGAGTTCAGTTCCTCCACTTAGGGACTCAAGTCTTCTTCTGGATTTTAGGAATAATGATCACTCTAAGACACTGCTGTTCCCTATACTCAGCAGTTCACTCTCAGATTAGTTGATTCTGGAGAGTCTGATGGCATGAGTGTGTTTGAAAAATATTCCAACTCATTCCAGACTGGGAACGAGAGGACAAAGAAATTTCATGTGGTCTGGAGTCTTCCGTTGCCCCCAGTAATTTGGTGTTTGTCTCATTCAATGTCCTTATTATGAATCTCCATGAAAATCATTTCTACTCACATTTTATACCAGTTTTATGTTATGAGACTGAGTTATAATCTCTTTTCTTCTACATCCAGTGAGAGACCACATAGTTCTCCTTCTTCAGACTGTACTTAGTTAAGATGAATATGATCCAAACCGCTCCCAAGGCTCAGCACCACATAGCTGTCAGAGAAGAATATTTGTGAAAACAGATCTCAATTGTAGGCTTTACCTGTCAGAATCTGTGGCCTGGGGCAATTCCCTTCACTCCTCAGTATATCCATTTCATCTTCTGTGGAAATTGAAAACATTGCAAAACATCTAAACTATGTTTGATTTGAAACAAATGCAATACTAAATTTGGCTTAACATGACCACGGGCCAAGCATAATGAACATTAGCTTTCCCTCAACAAAAGTGATGTATCAGTATCTCCTTTGTCCCGTGTATATGTTCATGATTATAGCTCTGCATCCAACCATTTATTGGAAGAAATTTTTTTTGTTTTTTTTTTGTTTTTTTTGTTTTGTTTTTTTTTTTTGCTTAATTACCTAGGAGTGGAATTGCTGGGTCAAGTGTATATTGAATTTTAGGAGAAACTGACCAACATATTCTCATCAAGGTTCAACATTATACATTATGGCCAACCATATATGAATGAGAGTTCCATTTTCTAATAGCATCCTCACTGCCTCTGGTATTGCCAGTCATCTGATATCAGCCATTCTAGTGGGTTTGCTGTGCTATTTTCCTGTTGTTTTCATTTCCATTTAACTAATGACTAATGATGTTGGATGTCTCTATACAGACTGATCTTCTATCTTCTTTAGAAAAAATATGTTTTCAAATCTTTTACCTCTAGTTTTAAAAAAGAATTGTCTTGCTTGTCTTGTATATGTGTTCTGGATTCACATCTTTATGAGAAATATGTTGTATAAATATTTTCTCCCAGTCTGAAGCTAGTTCTTTTATTCTATTAAGAGTTTCTTTTGAAGATTAGGTGCATCTTATTTTTATAAAGTCCAAATTATTTTTTTTCTTTTCTAGGTCATGACTTTTGTATCCTATTCAGTAAATTTTGATAGCCCATATTTTCCAATTTTGTATCCTATGTTCTCTTCAATATAGTTTTGTCATTACAGTTCTCATCCATTTGACACATTTCTAGTTACATGTTTTGCATGTAGTGCAACACAGGACTGTTCATTTAAGACATATTGATATTGAATCATGCTGGCACCATTTATTGAAACAATATCCTTTACACATTCAAATGCCTTAGTGCATTTGCAAAATATTATTTGACCTTATATATATTGTTCTATTTCAAACTTATTCACTCTATTCAAATTATTAATTAATATATATCCCTATCCTCATGCAATTATTGTTGTTTCCATTGCTATGCATTAAGAAACACTTTTGAAATTAGGTCAAGTAACTCTGGTGGTTTGTTTCTCATTTCTAAGTTATTTTGTCTATTTTTATTCCCTTTCAGTTCAATATAAAATTAAGACTTAACTTCTAAAGTAGGCTCTGTTATTTTGATTTTGATTACATTGTGTCTATAGGCTAATTGCAGGGTGAACCCCCTCTATACTTTCATTGAGTTATCCAATTTATGTGCAAAATATATCTCTTTTATTTATGTCCTCTTTAATTTCACCCATGAATGTTTTGTAGTTTTTAACAATGTATATTGCACACATTTTGATAAATTCATCCATGTGTATTTTTTGGTTTTTCTACTTCTATAATGGTATATAGAAATTCTCCATTTGCAATGCTACTGCTGGGACAGAGACATACAATGAATTTTTTGGTTTAATTCATTAATTGTTTCATGCTACATTGTTAAACACATGCAATTCAAATAGATCTAGAGGGAGATTTTTTGTTTGTTTTCTTTCACTTTTTTTCTATCTTTGCTTAGATTGATTTGGTTTGTATCAGTCTTTTTTTTTATTTTATTGGCCTCACTAATGTCATATGGAGGTTTCTTAACTATGGGTCAAATCAGAGCCATAGGTTCATGTCTATACCACAGACACAACAGCAAAGGATCTGAGCTGCATATGTGACCTATATCACAGCTTAGGGCAATGTAGGATTCTTACCCATTGAGCGAGGCCAGGCATCAATCCCAAATCCTCATGGATACTAGGCTTGTTCTTTCCCAATAAGCCACAGTGGGAACTATCTGTATTATTCATTTTATCTATTATTATCTCTATTATCTTCTTAGGTAAATATCTTTTTTTTTTTGAACCTCAGGTTTTTTCCTCAGTCTTCCCAAATTTTGATATTGTCTGAGTGAGTGTGTGTGTGTGCCCCCTATGCTAAACACAATAAGTTTACAAATTTTATATGTAAATATAAGACTCAACAGCATGGAACTAGCATTTGGACTGACATTTAAGGATGTGCTGATGTTCCCCCTATAGCCTGTTTGGAGTGTGAAGATGGGAATCAAATTTTTGTTGTTGTTGTTGTTGTTGAAGTCTATTTATTTATTTGTGTGTTTTTAATTTGTATAATGATTTTTATTTTTTTCCACTATAACTGGTTTACAGTGTTCTGTCAATTTTCTGCTGTATAGCATGTTGACCCAATTACACATACATGTATACATATCTTTTTCTCACATTATTATGCTCCATCACAAGGGCCTAGACATGTTCATTGTAGCACTAGTCACAATAGCCAAGACATTAAAACAACCCAAATGTCCCTGGAGAGACGATTTGATTAGGAAGATAGTGGTATATATACACAATGGAATACTACTAAGCCATAAAAAGGACAAAATAATGCTTTTGCAGCAACATGGGTGGAAAGAGAGGGTCTCATACTGAGTGAAGTCTGAAAGAGAAAGGCAAATACCATATGATATCACTTATATCTGGAATCTAATATACAGCACAAATGAACCTTTCTGCGGAAATGAAAATCATGGATTTGGTGAATAGACTTGTAGTTGCCAAGGGGGAGGGGGAAGGATTGGAATGGATTGGGAGCCTGCGGTTAATAGATGAAAACTATTGCATTGGAATGGATTAGCAATGAGATCCTGCCGTGTAGCACTGGGAACTATGCTTGCTTTTTTTTTTTTTTTTAACATTTTAGAGCATTGCAGAATAACATTTTCTCATTTTCTGACCTGCAAACAGATGCCTTAAACAAAAATTTAAAAAAAATTATCATACTAGGTACATCCAAAAATGCAATAATTACACATATGACAATGAATTCACCAAGGACATATCCTAAGAATTTAGGAACAGTCTGTCAGTCAGGAGAAATCTGAGCAAATTTAGCAATCAACTGTTTACATGTCCAAAGACAAACCTATCTAAACTCCCAAACCAGAAGTTTGAAAGGTTTTAAGTCTCCATTAAACAAGAGAGTGACAATTCAAACCTAGCCAACCTCGACAATCTTAATTCCCCTATATTGGGTCCTTTCCCCAGTCTGGATCTCAACAGCAAGCATCTCAGTTTGTCAAACTACTAAGTATCAAACTCTTGGGCCATTATGCACATAGAAGGGCAAAGTGTGCATTAATTAAAAAGCAAGTAGTCATTAAACATCCAAACTATTCCCCCAGCTCACCAGCCCTTAGTATGATCCCAAATATGCAACCTGTGTCACACAGTGCCAGGCTATATTTTGTATGTGTATGTATCTCTGTATATGCGTATATAGTATGTAGTACTATGTGTACACATAGTATTAGGTACGAATGGCAATTAACAGTCCCTGAAGAAATTCATTTTCAGTTGAGGCTATGGCTCCTGTGCCTTGGTATGATTTTAGTCTTCAAAACTGAAAAACACTGCTAAAAATCTCACTTCCTTAAGACAAAATTTGATTGCTTGTTCAGGTTAAGCTTCTTGGTCTAAAAATGGCTCTAAGGTTAAGAATAAAAAAGCAGCCAACTGAGTTCAATTTCTCTCTCCAGTTTGGCCAAGCTATTTTGTAGACTAGAAAATCTATAGTGCCTTCCAAAGGTTCTTGCCTACCTTACTGTCCTTGTTCACGTTTCAAACTGTGTCATCATAGCCTGTACTTCAGGGGTCAGCTGCTTGGCAGCCAGAGTTGCCTCTGTGACAGCCTTGGGATATAGGCCCTTTCTCTTCTTATTAAAGCATGACTGGAAGATTTCTAAAAAGGGGGAAAGTGGCAAAAGAGCCAGGAAAGATGTTGTTGGAGACCCGAATCATGAAATACGGGCCTCCTGTCAGACTAAAAGCCATTATCTTTCTGGCTCACAGTTATAGTAACAATATGGGCTGGCCGCCAGGGGAAGCCGTATATCTTGGCTCAAGCAATGTCCCCTACACATATGGTCCTGCCATCTGGTGTGACATGCTCAGAGACATTTTTGGAAAAGACTTTCATTTTCAAGGAATTACTGAGCTTTTTCTCTCCCTTTGAAGAGGAGGAAGTGGAGGAGGTGGAAGGTGCATGCATACACCCTGGAGGAAAATCAAAGCTCAGAGTTGGAGGATTTCAAATCATCTGTGGTATTAATGCTAAGCACTGAAGCATTAGAAGAGTCAGATTTCTTTTGATTTAGGGTCATGTAAACAGAGATATTGCTTTTGCTGCCCTTTTTGCCCAGTGTCTGTCTGTGGTTTATCCTGCTCTCCAGGCACAGGCACTTCAGTTGTGTCCTGAACCTCACTGTTGGCCTCTTCAGGGCCTTTGGAAGGACTCTGATTTTCTGAAGTGGACTCACATGCAGAGCAGGTAAAGGTGCAGTGAGACTGAGGCTAGGGTGCCATCTTGCCACTCCAAATTTTCTCCAGTCTTCTCAGAGAAGAGTCATTTTCTTCATTCCTGTACCTCTGTGGTTTTAAACGAACCTGGGGTGGAAGGGAACCTGACCTAGGATTCTGGTATCTACGTGTAACTTTTGAATGCATACTTCTGGACATAGAGGTGTCACTGTGCTTCTTCTGTGCCTTTTCTTTGGCAATTTTCAAAACTTCCTGTGTTTTGCATGATCTATGTGTTTACTCTGGAGCACTTTTTCAGTACTTAACTGAGCTTTTGAAGTATTTGCCTGAGCAGAAACTTTGACTACTCTGCCTCTGCTGTGAGCAATATTTGAAACCTTAACCACAGCATTTCTTTTCTGGCTTTCATTTTGGTTTTTCCCATCCACTTTATGGTCAGTTTTCGGTTTTTTGTCCACAGTAGTTACACTTTCATTTCTCTCCTTTTTATCTTCATATTTAGAAGAGTCACTTGCACTACTACCTTTTTTAATTCCTTTTTCTTCAGAAACAACACTGTTTTTACATTTGTCACATAAGACTTGCCTGGGTCGTAGTTTAATAGCATTCATTATTGAATGTACATTTTTCGTTTAATTTTCCGAGGAGGTGGCTGAGGTATTGATTGGTTATGTGTTTTCCGAGGAGGTGGCTGAGGTATTGATTGGTTATGTGTTTCCCTGATAAACAAAGGGGAAGGATAAAGTGCTCCTTCAAGGGAGAGAGGCGGTGGTTTGGAAGTCCACAGGCTTTCCGCCAAGCTCAGCTCAGGAGGTGGTGGGACAGGAGAAGGGACATCAAGAACAGCACCATTCACTTCACGCTTCACTTCTGTCCCTGCTTGGAATGTATTACTTTGGAGCTGCATGGCCTCAGGTTTATCCTTATATTCCCTTTTGGGAAATACTGTCGCAGGGATCCCGTGGGGCCCAAACTGTTCCACCAGAATGGCTGTATATTTTTCCCACCAAAAGTACAGCTATTGCACCATACAGTTCATGGTTTCTTTTAGACAGATCCATGAGGACCTGGGAGAAGAGCTTCTCCCAGAGGTGGAACAACAGGAGGAGGGCATCCTCAATGATGTCATCCAGCCTGACCAGCACTTCAGAGCTGGGGATCAGTTGCTACACCACGGAATCACCTCCCACCACTGGCGGTAGAGCTGGGGCTGCTGTCTGGGAAGCGGTAGTTCCTGGCACTCTTTGGGAGCCTGAGGCTGCTCTGGCGGCGGTGCAGGGGAAGGTGGAAGGTCAGGCCCTTTCTGAGGGGCGGCTGCTGCCACCACTCCAGCAGGCATTTCCTCTGCCTCCAGCTCCAGTCCCACCCACCGCCTCAGGGCTGCAGGCGAGCTTCCACTGCGGCAGTGATGGCGGCGGCGGCGCCGGGAGCTGGGCCTCATAGGCCTGAGGAGAGGAGTGCTGCCCATCAGCCTCGGTGTCCAGCACAGATGCTTCAGTGGCCATGACTGGGAGGGGGTCAGTGCTGGCCTCGCTGCCTGGGATGGGCTCCATCTCCCGCTTGGCCTCACTGGTGCCCCTCTCCGCGGAGGACGCTGCAATTGCCGCCGCCTCTGCAGTCATGGCACCATTTTCTTCCTGGCTTTTCCCTCCTCCAACTCTGGCTGCTGCTCAGCCACTTCTTATTACTAGTTGCTAAAGATGGATAGAGGGGACATTCTTGGCTTCTCTCTTTGAACTTTCTTGATAATAGCTTTTTTCATTTCAGATTGTGCACGTTGATGAGATCATGAGAGGGGTTTTTTTGTATATGTATATAAGTAAATATATAATTTTATTTTTGTTAGAGTATTGTTGCAGACTCAGGATCAATCTATTCCCTATGCAGGGTGTGTAACACAGATGTATTTTTTCTTATTTTTTGGTTGCATTGTTAACCTTCTTCTTGCAGTGATGGCCTATGACAGGTACGTGGCCATTTATCACCCTCTACACTATGCCATCAGCATGAGGGAGGAGCTTTGTATATGTGTGTTGGCTGGATCCTGGCTCCTTTCCTGTGTCATTGCCCTGACCCACACCCTTCTGGCTCAAATGTCCTTATGTGCTGATAGTGTCATCCCCCACTTCTTTGGTGACTCTGCTGCCCTGCTTAAGCTGTCCTGCTCAAACCCCTCTCTCAATGAGCTGGTCATATTCACTCTAGGGTCTGCAGGTCTCATTTTTCCACTGAGTGGCCTCCTGGTCTCTTATGGCCATATTGGGCTCTCCATCCTAAGGGTCCCCTCTGCTAAAGGGATCTGCAAAGCCTTGCACACCTGTGGCTCCCACCTCTCTGTCAAGTCTCTATTCTATGGAATGAGATAGCAGTGTACCTTTTCCTCCTCATCAGGCCTGTTCCATGACAAATACATCCTAGTTTCTGTGATGTACACAGTTGAACCCTTTCATCTACAGCCTGAGAAATAGAGACATGACATTGGCTCTGGGGATTCTTTTCAGAAAAAAAAAACTTTTTTGCCAATTTAGTCATCTAACCATGTTCTCATTTCACTCACTGACCTTATTAGAAAAGCCTTAAAAAGTTGTGTGTTGCTTACCCATGTCTCTGGCACTTTTCCTCGCTGTCCTTTATATGATAGTTGTTATTGCAAAAATCTCTTTCCCTTCAGTCATATCTCTTGTCCATTTATTATTCTGTAACCCTAAATGTGACATTACCCAAATCATACATTCAACTTTTGGTCTTCAATGCACCAAACTCCTTTGCATGTGTTTGTAAGTGTTGTTATATTTTGTTTCAAAGAGTTATATCATTATTAAATGTGGTTTTTTTACATCTCTTTAAAGTGTGTATCTATATTTTAATTCTTATTATGGTCATTTCTTGGGCATTGGTTTTTAAATTTTTAATTGATTCATTAATTAGTTAACTTGATGTATAGTTGAAGTATGATGTATTAATTTCAGGTATAGGGTAAGATGATTCAGTTTTAAATATATTATATACATCATATATTTTTCAGATTGTTTTCCTTATATTATACTACAAAATATTGAGTATAGTTCCAAATTCTATATAATTGGTACTTGTTAGTTATCTGTTTTATATATAGCAGTGTTTATATGTTAACCCCAAACTCCAAATTTGTACTCCCCTTTTCTTTTTTTTTTGTAAATGTAAGTTTGTTTTTATGTCTGTGGGTCTCTTTCTTTTTTTGTGTATAAGTTCATTTGTGTCATTTCTTATTAGATACCCTATGGAAGAAATATCATATGATATATGTTTTTCTATATGTGGTTTACTTCATTTAGTATGATAATCTCCAACTCCATCCTTGTTGCTACAAATGTCATTATTTCATCCTTTATATAGCTGAATAATATTCTATTAAATATAGGTACCACTTCATCTTTATCATTCATCTGTTGATGGATGTTTTCATTGCTTCCAAGTCTTGGCTTCTTGCCTTCCAAAGCTACAAACATTCAGTTAAGATTCCAATGTTTACTTATAGTAGAGTCCAAAATGCTTACCTTTGCAATGCAGTATCAGGTTAATAAGGTACTTTGAGGGTTTGCTATATTTTGATTCCATCTCTTGCACCTAGTTGTGTGTATCTTTGCACACTTAACTAATGTATACTTTTGTTTTCTTATGGTCAAAATGTGTATAATAATATTTATTTGGATTACTGGGAAGATTTATTTTGAAAGTGAATGTAAAATACTTTTAACAGTGCCTGGAACTATTGACATTGGCTTGGAAGCCTGGATTGGACATTTTTGGTAACAGGGGATTTTAAGGGACTCAAAACAAGTAGCATGCAGTGAAGTATACCGAAAGCCCATGACATAGCTTCTGTAATTCTCTTCAAATGATTTTCATATCCTTTTTAAGAGGAAATGCATGATTGATACCTCTTACCTTGTGTCCTGTTCACATTTTCATCTTAGAAAATTATAGAGATTTGACCTGGCTTGATGTAAAGATATAAACTTGAACATTGAGAGTTCTCAGGTCTTGTGCTCAATATGGCACAAAGCAGTTCTTCAATAATTATCTATTGAATGAAGAATAAATATCTGTTGGTTTCTTTGGGAAAAGACTTGGTTAGTGTGAACATTTTGATATATTATTGGAGCCAGAATTGGAAAGACTGAATCATTCACCAACAATTAAGATAAATGAAGGGAGAGTAGCAAACATTAAGACTTTTCATAGGACAGAGGACATGACTATAATATTAGGGCATGTTCACTGACATTTCCCACTTTCGCTAATTCCCAGCTGTGGCAAGAAGGAGGGAGAACCAGGGTAGTGTGTCCGAGTTCCTCCTCCTGGGGCTCCCATCCGGCCAGAGCAGCAGGGCATGTTCTTTGCCCTGTTCCTGGGCAGGTACCTGACCACAGTGCTGGTGAACCTGCTCATCATCCGGTTCATCAGGCTGGACCCTCACCTCCACTCCCCTGTGTACACCTTCCTCATCACTTGGCCCTCAGAGATGTCACGCTTTCATCTATCACAGTTTCTAAGATGCTGATGAACATGCAGATTCAGCAACAATCTATCCCCTATGCAGGGTGCATTTCCCAGATGTATTTTTTCATACTTTTTGGTTGTCATGACAATTTCCTTCTCACAGTGATGGCTTATGACAGGTATGTGGCCATTTGTCAGTCTCTCCACTATAGCACCATCATGAGGCAGGAACTGTGAGTCTCCTTAGTAGCTGGGTCCTGGTTCCTCTGTTGAATCCACACCCTGTTGAACACCCTCCCCTTTGCCCAACTGTTTTTCTTTGTGGAAAATACCATCCCCCACTTCTTCTGTGACCACACGACCCTCCTGAAGTTGAGCTGTTCAGACACATACCTCAATTTGCTGGTCATCTTTGTTGTGGGAGGAACACTTTTCTTCCTACCTTTGAGTAGTATCCTGGGCTCATGTATTCATATAGGGACTGCAGCTTTGAGTGTCTCTTCCACCAAAAGACTCTTTAGAGTTCGTTCCACCTGTGGCTCCCATCTCTTTGTGGTGTCTTTATATTATGGGACACTTGCTAGTGTTTCTTTTTTTTCCTCATCATGGGACTCCAATGACAAAGACATAATTGATTCCATCATATATGCAGTAGTTACTCCCATGCTGAACCCTTTCATCTATAGCCTCAAGGACAGAGACATAAAACAGGTGTTAGAGATATTTGTCAATAGTGCTAATTTATTTAAGTGACAATCCCTAAACCCTCTTTTTGCAATCTTGAGCACAGTGGGATATATCTCCTAAAATAATCATGTTTGGCAACTCTGTAACTTCAAATGAATATGCATTCAGCTGTCATATATCATGTTAATAAGTCAGAATAATCCAGTTTGTGATTTGCATTTTAAACATTCTTAATCTTTAATTTTTCTGCTTCTTTATCATCTCATAAAATATGTGAAAAATCCTATGCAAAATATGTCATCTACTTATGATTTTTTTTTGCCTTTTTCTCCTTTCAGATATGTCTCTTTTGCTTATATATTTTTTATACATTGTTATTGAGAACACACTGATTTAGCACTATGTTCTGCTCTTTGTGGACTTATTTTTCTATGTAAAATGTGCTGAAATTGGCTTTCAGTGGCTTCATGCTAGTTGTGAACATCTCTTTTCAATGCCATAGTGTATGACAGCATTCTGGTGGATTGAAATCAGCCACAAGGGACATAATTACATTATGGAAATTGGCTAATGCTGCAAAGTAATGCTCTCCCATGATAGGGAACCTTTTCTCATTCACTGAATATCACACTATTGCAGTTAGAGTGAGGGGAGCTTTCTCTTTAGTCATGGCTCCTACCCTCACATCTCATTTACTTCCTCTGATATTAGTATAGATATACCAGGTATCTTTTAGTTGGTGTTTACATGGCACATCTTTTCCATCATTTAAACTTTTTGTGTTCTCATAGCTGTAAAGTGTCAGTAGTCAATGGTGTAAGTTGGGTTTTGCTCATTTTATCATTTTATGTAGGTTGATGATCATTGTATTTCTGGAGAATTTGATTTATTAACATCTGATATAGTCATACTGTGTCTGAATTTATGTTTTCTGTGATTATATATGTTTTATAATTGAGACATCTGATTTCATTTTTATTTTCACTTATCTTTATATCTTTTAATTAAATACATATTTTGCTATTGATATCCCCTAGATTAACTTATTAATCATAATTTTTCTTTATTTTATAGATCTTTTCTGTGTTTTATGAGGAGATTCCTTTTTATCATTCATATATATATACACACACACATATATATATATATATATATATATATATATATATATATATATATATTTCTACTGTACAGCATGGTAACCCAGTTACACGTACATGTATACATTCTTTTATCTCACATTACATGTTCCATCATAAGTGACTAGACAGAGTTCCCAGTGCTACACAGCAGGATCCCATTGCTAATCCATCCCAAAGGCAACATTCTGCATCTATTTACCCCAAGCTCCCAGTCCCTCCCACTCTCTCCCCTTCTCCCTTGGCAACCACCTTTCCTTAAAAAATTTTTATTGTGGTATAATATCCTACACAACATGAAACTTACTATTTTAATCATTTGAGGTATAAAATTAGGTGACATTTAGTACCTTCATCACTGCTGTTTTATTCTAGGGCCTCAAAAGGAAACTATCGAGCATCAATGCAGTTGTGTATTTGGCAGCTATGAAAAGTAATGGCAAAGATACCTATGAATCAATATGGAGGGATTTCCAAGTTATATCATCAAATGGAAAAAAAAGTAATGTGTAAAAGAGCATCTATTGCATGCTATTTCCTATGTGAAAAAGAAGGAAAATAATATACACATGTATATTCCCATTTAGCAAGAAGAAATACATGAGGAGTATTTGAAACTAATGAGACTGCTTAACTACAAGGAATTGGGTGGGAATAGGATACAAAGATGGAGAGATGAGTATACTTATTTGTATCATTTGGCCTATGTTAACTTTTACCTACTAAGAAATAAAAAGGAAATGGAAAATAAAGCAAAATAGAGTAAAAGAAAAAAATGAGCCTAGCTATAGTTCAAGTTAATACCATAGTAAGACTAAGAGGAAAATAAAGAAATTAGGTTATTATTGAATATCAAATTTTGTTTATAAACTACTCACAGTAACTAAAAAACTGTAAGCATATTTTTTTGAAGCGAATTTGGGGGACTGAAGTTAACTTGCCATTAACTGTGGTTTGGTCTCAAGATTCTGAAATTACATGTACTAAAAGATTAAGTAAATAAATAAACTTGTCCTGGAAAAGGGACTGACTTCTCAATGGGGAAAAGTGCTATATATGTACCTGGAAAAAGAGAGGCTAGAAAAAACTTTATGGTGTCAAAATAGAATTGAAGATATCAGTTTGAAATCATGGGTGGTAATGTGTATAAACAGATTGAAATTATGTACCAACATTTGTCTGGTCCCCTCTCCCATTCTTTCTTTCCCACTCATGACCCTTCTCCTAGGAGTAACCATTCTTTTAGTTTCTGTGTTTCTAGTTTCTACATCTTGCGTTTCTTTTATATGTTTCTTGGCTGTATTCTCTGAGATCACTTAGAAGCCTTGTAAGCAACAAACACATGTAATACCAAATTTGACTTTTGAATATCAGTGTCTTCTAACAGGAACCAAAGTTACTTAGAAAAATGGCTGATTCTAGGGCTGGGGCCAGGACACGAAAAAACCAGGGAAATTTTACTGAGCTTGAAAATAAAAAGTGTTCAATGAATAATGGTGACGTGGGAGCTAGCTGGAAGGGGCTCCCATTTGTCAAATCTGGAATAATTAGAGATTCAAAATGAATAACATCAGAACTGAGTTACAACACAGAGAATAAATAAGAATTCATGAGTCCATGATGATATAAATCAATCAACAAAAAAATGAATATGGAGTAAGGGGAAGTTCCTTCCTATATGAGAATACAGATAATCAACATAGAGGAAATGATCGAATTAGAAAATCACCATTTGGCCACCACATTTGCAATATTTTTTTTCCAAATAAGAATCATCAATGGACATTAGATATAGTGGGTTAAATTGTATTAAGAGAAAGTGTTTTGGTTATATAGTCTCAAAATATCTACCAAATGATACTTAGTTAATTACAAATGTTAAAATAGTAAGTTATTATTGAGAAGCTGGCAAACACCACCTTAAAGAATTGATCAATTATAAAATACTAATAATTGGAAAAAAACATTTTTAGGGCTGCACCTCTGGCCTACAGAAATCCCCAGGCTAGGGGTCAAATTACAGCTGCAGCTGCTGGCTGGACCTCAGCTGCAGGATCATGGGATCCTAGCCACATCTGCTGCCTATTATGCAGCCTGTGTAAACACAGGACCTTTAAACCAATGAGTGAGGCCAGTGTTCAAACCTGCATCCTCATGGATCCTAGTCAGGCTTGTAACCTGCTGAGCCACGAAGTGAACTCCAAAGAACACAAATTCTTAATGAAGCTGTTAATTTTTTAAAACATCTGGACATGTAAGGCTTATGTTTGGTATTAATTAAGAAACATGGGTAAAATCCTTAGCCTAGGATGCAAATGTTCAAAAATTTTTCAGCATGACGAACAATATTTTGTGGAATTTCTAGCACCAAGCCTTTTTACTAACTTCTTTATTGAAATATAATTTGCAGGGCCTGTGTAGCTCAGTCAGGAGAGCATAAGACTTTTAATCTGAGGGTCCCAGGGTTCAAGTACCTGTCAAGATGCTGTGTGGAAATCCAGTTTTCTAACAGTATTATGTTAATTTTAGGTGCATTACAAGGTGATTTGACATTTTCATACACTATGAAATGATTACCAATTATTAATCTAACAACCATCTGTCCAAAAGCTTTTACAGGATTATTGATCATATTCCTTATTCCGTATATTAAATCATCATGGTTTCTTTATTTTATAACTAGAGGTTTGTGCCTCTTCATCCACATTACCTATTTCATTCCCCTCGCCATTCAGACATTGTCTCCTGTGGCAACCACTGGTTTCTTTTCTGTGTTTATGAGTCTGTTTTCATTTTGTTTTGTTGATTTGTTGCTTTAAATTTTAGACTCCAGATATAAGTAAGATACCATGATATTTATCATTGTCTCTGTCTTATTTCACAGAGCATAATACCTTCTAATCCATCCATATTGTTGGAACATGGCTGTGAATGTTGTGGCCAATGAAGGTGGCAAACATTTTTAGTCCCCAGGATGGGATGGCACAGACAGTTGTTTTCACTGTTGGGGATTCACTTTCATGCTTTTGTGTGTGGATATCCACTTTCCCAGCACCATTTATTGAAGAGAGTAACCTTTCCCCATTGTGTGTCTTTGGCTCCCTTGTCAAAGATCAGTTGATCATATATGCATGGGATCATTTCTGGGCTCCATATCCTATTCCATTTTTTCATATATGTATATTTTAATGTTGGTAACATACTGTGTGGATTTCTAAAGGTTTGAAGTTCAGTTTGCAATCAAGAAGTGCGATACCTAAAGTTTTGTCCATTTTGCTCAAGATGGCTTTGGATTTTGTGGGTCATTTGTAGTTTCACATGGATGGAATAAATGATGGTGATGGGATGTGAGCTCCAACACACTTCAGGGTCAGTGGTGTGGGAAACTCAAGATCTGGTCCTACTCTGGTACTTTCTACAGTGGGTGGAGTGGCAGATTCCATTGTAGGTTCTTCAGAGTTCAAGGGTGTTCATGGCCTCTACTTCTCATCCTGAACAGTTAGAGGGAACACCAATGTGTTACTGGCATTAGAGACATCTTCTGGGACTCCTGTAGTTCAGTCCCTTTGGTCCCTGTACTGGGTCCATCTCCAGAGGAAGGCGAGGAATTGGGCAATTAACTCAGGTGTCTTCTTCTCTAATCAGAAGCTTGGCGGGGGTGGGGGTGTTCCCTTCAGTCTCAGTTCTGTTGGTAAATGCGGATCTTCCATTGTTCTCATTCTTGTAAAAAGGTGGGGAAATGCTAAACATCCTCAGGCCATGGAGGCATAAGAGATTCATCCTCAGGTATTAGCCTGGACTAGCATAGATCAGAGCAAGGTGGGGAACCATACCTTGGGCTAGGTGAGTGTGTTGATGTGAGGACTAGGAAGAAGAGATCAAGAAAATATGTGTTTACACTGACCATATAACCATTTGCTTTTAGTGACTGATTCACACACTGACCTACTTGGTTGGTGACAACCAGCCTCACATGGCCATAACATTAAAATTAATTAAAATGACCTGAAGTTAAAATGTGTGTTCCTCAGTTGCACTAGCTATATTTGAAGTTTCCAGTAGTCACAGGAGACTGGTGCTGCTGTACTGGACAACACAACTATAAAGCATTTCCATCCTTGTGGAAAGTCCTATTGTACGGTGCTAATAATAGACCATGGAGGCTGGAAATCTATGATACATATGTATATGGTTGGGTTGCTATGTGCATGTTGCTTCTTTTTATGTTAAATTTGTGTTGGGTTTGATCACACATGATTCTTAGTGTTTGTAGTGGACTTTCTGTGTGTGTGAGTGCATATGGTTTGTGAGTCCTGTGGGTGAGTGGATGTGGTCTTGTGTTTCTTTAAAGAGCTTGTGAGGTGTAATTGATATACAAAAATGCATTCATTTTTTAATGTACAAAATATTGAGGAGTTTGGACATGTGCACACACGTGTGAAGCTACCACCACAATCAAGGTCATCAACATATCTGTCTCCTCCCAAAATGTCCCTGTGTCCTTATATGTGGTAAGAAAACTTAACATGAGATCTACTCTATTAAGGAATATTTAGGTGCACAGTATGGAATTTTTGGCTCTAGGCATTATGCTGTACAGCAGATCTCGAGAACTCATTGATGTTGCATAACTGACACGTTATTTCAATTAAATAACAACACTACTTTTGCCCTCCCCCTAGCCCTTGGTGACTGCCATTTATTTTCAGCTTCTATGAGTTTCTCAAAGTGAAATTATGCAATATTTGTTCTTATAGGACTGGCTTATTGAACTCATGATAATGTCCTTCTGATTCATAAATCTTGTCATAAATGGCAGGATTTAATTTTTTAAGGCAAAATGATATTCCATTGTGTGTATATGCCTCATTTATACTTTCACCTGTCATTGGACATTCAGCTTGTTTCCAGAGCTGATCTATTGTGCACAGAGCTGCAGTGCCTATGGGGGAATTGATACATCTCTGAGATCCTAAGTCAAGTCCTTTCCAGTGTACACCCAGAAGTGGGATTCCTGGATCATGTGGTAGTTCTATTTTGAGTGTCTTGGGGATTCTCAATACCATTTTCCATATTGGCGGCACCATTTTACATCCCCACCTTCAGTGTAGAAGTGATCTTGTTTGTGTGTTTTTAAAGTGAGTGACAAAAAGTTTCATTATAAAGTTGTAATTAAGTTGGTAGGAATCCATACAAATCTCACTTCTGACTAGGATGAATATGGGTTGGAGAGGGCCAAAAAGCAGCAACTGGGGTTTTGTTTTTTTGTCATTATGTGTCCTGCTGAGTGCCTCTTTGTGCATATAACACACTCAGAATCTCCTACTCCTCTCCTTGGATGGCTGTAGAGCAGAGAGGCCCATGTGAGGGCCTTGAAAATATATGTATGCATTTAACCTGGTCAGACAGCCTCACATCCTGTGTCTTCTTTGTCTCAACTCTAGACATAAACAGGCAGCAAACAAAGTCCTCTTTATGCTAAGTTGGTGAGACTTTGTCCAGATGGATAGAAGGCTATTGAACCTCTCACAATACTCCTCAATAATGTTTGAAGATTTCAGCATTTCCAGTCTAGGGAACAAGGTGGGCTAAATTTTGGAACCTTGTCTAACTAACCAGATGGCTGTGAATTCTGATATGGGTCCATGGTCCTACAGCATCTCTAATATCTTGGTTCTCTGGTCACCTCATTGGGAAAATTCACATGCCCCTAACTTTCACAAATGCTCAGAACTGAGATATTTTAAAGTTCTGGTGATGCAAGGGGTGAGAGAGACGGAAGATATGATGGAAACTATTTATTGATAATTTTTTTAAAAAGACAATGAATCAAGTTCTGTGAACCTACTAATCTTCAAGGGCCATCCATGATCTGGGCCTGTACTGTTTCCTGAAAGAGAAGCAAGACCTCAGAAGTAAACACACATTTTCAGGAAGCTACTTGATCTTTCTTGATGGCCTCCTATATCTTTGTCATCTTTTATTTCCTGTTGTCTGCTTACATATCCAGCCTAAAAATGGAGCTGATTTATTTACTTTTTTGTGCCACTCTCCTTTTGATTGCTATTTTTGTCAATATTTATTGACTTGTGGTACATTTCCTAAATTAAAAATTTTTATTGTGATAAAAATATGTAGGAAAATTCAATATTTCAATAATTTTTTGTATATATTTCTGTGGCACTATAACCATTACCACAACCCATCTCCAGAATTTTTTATCTTCCAAAATGGAAACTCTGTACCCACTGAACAATAACTCCTCCTTTTCCTCCCCACACCAGCCCCTGGCAGTCACCATTCCATTTTTTGTCTCTATTAATTTGACTCTTCTGGGAATCTCATATGAATGGAGTCTTACAGTATTTACACTTTTGTAACTGCAAGATTTTACTTAGCATAATGTCATGTTGAAGCTATATCAGGATTTCTTTCCTTTTTATAGCTGAAGTGTATTCCACTGCATGTATAGATCACATTTTATTTATTCAATCATTTGTTAAAGGACCTGGTTTGTTTCCAACTTTTGGCTACTGTAAATAATGTTACTTTATATATGGCTGTATAAATACCTCTTTGTTCCCTGCTTTCAGTTATTCTAGGTATATACTGGAAGTAAAATTCCTTAATCATATGGAAATTTTATTGAAGTTTTTGAGCAACTTTCATAATTGTCTTTTCCTTCCTTCCACCCTCCCTCCCTCGCTTCCTTGCTTCCTATCTTATTTCCTAACTTCCTTCCTTCATTTCTTTCTCTTTCTTCACTTTCTTTGTTTCTTTCATTCTTTCTTTCTTTTGTATTTCTTATAGTCATTCTAATGATAAAAAGTATTTTTTTGTGTGTTGAGCACTTCATTTTGTGCATGGTACATTAATCTTCCAAATAATTCTTTAAATGGTGTGTGTGTGTGTGTGTGTGTAAGAGAGACACAAGCACACAAGCAGTCTGACAGTAGAGCCGTGGGTGGGACTGTCTTATTAATTTCTGAATCCCTACAATCTTGATGTACCCACCTAAAAAAAAAGAATGAGCTGTTCCCTATTTGCACTGAAGGGTTTGACTGAGGTCATATACTTTCTCCACTTGACTGTATCAGTATTCAGACAAGTCATGTTTTTTGCTCTCACCAGACTGGATGAGGCATCAGTGTGTGAGTGCTGTGCAGGGAGATCTGTCTGAACACTGACACAGTCACTCTGAGAAACCATGTGACCATATGCTAAGTACTTCTAAGTTCCAGGAATTTCCAATTTGTCTTCATTCCCAGAAGAGAGAAAAGCATCATGAGGAGGGAGAACCAGAGCTGTGTGTCCAAGTTCCTCCTGCTGGGACTCCCCATCCAGACAGATCAGCAGGACTTCTTCTTTGCCCTGTTCCTGGGCATGTACCTGACCACAGTGCTGGGGAACCTGCTCATCATCCTGCTCATCAGGCTGGACCCTCACCTCCACACCCCCATGTACTTCTTCCTTAGCCACTTGGCCCTCACAGATGTCTCCCTTTCTACTGTCACTGTCCCTAAGATGCTAATGGATATGAAGACTCAGGATCAATCAATTTCCTATGAAGGGTGTATAACACAAATATATTTCTTCATGTTTTTTGCTTGCATTGATAACCTTCTTCTTGCTGTGATGGCCTATGACAGGTATGTGGCCATTTGTCACCCTCTACATCATACCATCATCATGAGGGAGGAGCTGTGTCTGTGTCTATTGTCTGGATCCTGGCTCCTCTCCTTGTCAGTGCTGTGACTCACACCCTCCTCCTGGCTCAACTGTCCTTCTGTGCTGACAACATCATCCCACACTTCTTCTGTGACCTTGCTGTGCTTCTTAAGTTCTCCTGCTCAGACACCTCTCACAATAAGCTTGTCATATTCACTGTAGGGTCTGTAGTTGTTTTGTCATTGAGTGGCATCCTGGTCTCTTATGGCTGCATTGGGCCCTGTATCCTGAAGGTTCCCTCTGCTAAAGGGATCTGCAAAGCCTTGTCCACCTGGGGATACTACCTCTCTGTGGTGTCTCTATTCTATGGAACAATTATGTCCCTGTACTTTTCCTCCTCATCAGGCCAGTCCCATGACAAAGACATCATTGCTTCTGTGATGTACACAGTGGTCACCCCCATGCTGAACCCTTTCATCTACAGCCTGAGGAACAGAGACATGACATTGGCTCTGGGGATACTTTTCAGAAACAATAACCTCTTTGCCAAGTAAGAATCACCTAACCACATTCTTATTTCACTCACTGACCTTGTCATAAATGCCTTAAAATTTGTGTGTTGATCACCCATATTTCTAGCACTTTAATTTTCGTTGTTATTCAATCAATCTCTTTCCCTTTAGTCATATCTTTTATCAATATATTTTTCCATAACCCTAAATATGACATTACACACAACACACATTCCACCTTTGTCTCAATGCACCAAAATACTTTATGTATTTGTGTAACTATGTTTACATTTAATTTTTTTCCTTATGTTGTATTATTATTAAATATGGCTTTTTTAAAGCTTTTTGAAGTGTGTATATATATGTGTATATATATATATATATATATATATATTTGTAAATTTTATTATGGTAATCTATTCTTGGACATTAGTTTTTAAATTTATTAATCAACTAATTCATTTGAAGTATACTTGACTTACAATTTGTGATAGTTTCAAGTGCAGTGCAAAGTGATTTGATCTTTAATATATTTTTTATTGTATATATATTTTCAAAGTGTTTTCCCTTTTATGTTATCACAAAATATTGAGTACAGTTCTATGTGCTGTACAATTGGTCCTTGTTAGTTATCTATTTTATGTACAAGTGTGTGTATATCTTAATCCCAAACTCATAATTTGTCCATCCCTCATTTCCCCTTTGGTAACTATAAGTTTGTTTTCATGTCTGTGTTTCTATTTCTGTTTTGTGTATAAGTTCATTTGTATGATTTTTTTTTGCATTTTCAGGGTCACACTGGCAGCATATGGAAATTCCCAGGCTAGTGGACTAAGCAGCACTGCAGGTGTTGGCCTACAGCACAGCCACAGCACCATGGGATCCAAGCTACACCTGTGACCTATACCACAGCTCAGGGCAATGCTGGATCCATGGCCCACTGAAAAAGGCCAGGGATTGAACTGCATCCTCATAGGTACTATTCAGATTCATTTCCCTTCAACTATAAGAGGAACTCCTTGTGGGATTTTGTTCAGATACCACATATAAACAATATAATATGATATAAGTTTGTCTCTCTCTGGTTTACTTCGTGTAGTATGATAATCTCTCCTTCCATCCATATTGCTACAAACGGCATTATTTCATTCTTTTTACCACTGAACAATATTCCATTGTATAGATGCATGGCATCTACTTTATCATTCATCTGTTGATGGACATTTGGCTTGCTTCCAATACTTTGCTTCTCACCTTCCAAAGCTACAGACATTCAGTTAACTATCTAAAGTTTCATTTTAGTGAAGTACAAAATGCTCATCTTGTCAATGCAGTATCAAGTTAATGAAGCACTTTTGATGGTTTGCTAAACATAGATAAACTTTAATTTCATTGTGATTTTGACAGTAGGGGAGCACAGAGTCATCAATCCAATTACCAAAATTCCCCATTCCAGGAAGACTAAAATTTTCCCCCTAAACTGCATGTCTGTGTTCAGTACAGTGCACAGCTATTGAATTAACTTTAGTCTTGGAAATGAGTGTTGTATTTTTCCCAGAGAGCTCACATCTAACATGAAGGAGGGCTAAATCCCTGAATTTACAATTTTTGTGCACAAAAACAGCTACTGCATCACTACCATGTGCCAGGCAATTTTCTATATTCTTAGAATACAAGTTAAAAAAAATGTATTCCCTTGCAGAAGTTACATTCCAGCACTCCTGATCCAGCTCATGATGCACCTTTTTTTTTTTCCATAGCAAGAAACACACCATAAACTTAAAAATTTTAATATGGTCATCATTTCTTTAATGGGCTCAGAGTCTTATGGAAAATGGGTTTCTATGTCTGAAATAAATACATTCTAAGTTTTGGTAGGTAAAAACATCTATGACTAAAGAAGGCATAAAAGGTGGGGGGGCAAATGATTCCCATCCTGGCTCAGTGGTAACAAACCTGACTAATATCCATGAGGACACAAGTTCAATCCCTGACTTCAGTTAGTGAGTTAAGGATCCACTGTTGCCGTGAGCTGCAGTGTAGGTCTCAGATGGGCTCAGATCTGGATTTGCTGTGGCTGTGGTGTAGGCAGGATGCTACAGCTCTGAATCCACCCCTAGCCTGTGAATTTCCCTATGCCCCATGTGTGACATTAAACATGAAAAAAAGTGGAGCAAGAGTTCTGGGTTGGGGTTCATAATTTAACACCATATGGCATAGGTAGAGCTCATTGGTAAGGTTACATCCAAAGATGTTAATGATGGCAGGGAAGTGAACCACGGGGCTGCCTGGGCAAAAGCATGGAGATCAGCACCTACAAATATTCAGAGGAGAGGGTGCCTGGCCTATTCCAGGGACATTATTTTGGCCCCTGTCCCTGAACAGGACTAAGTGGGGGAGGGATGGTGGATGATTGGTTCAGAGATAGAGGATCAGACTCACCAGCGAATCAATAGGGTGTGTGTATCTGTGTATGTATCTCTGTGTGTGTCTGTCTGTGTGTGTCTGTCTGTGTGTGTCTGTGTGTGGGTGTGTAAGAAAGAGAGATTTATGGAGTTCCTGTTGTGGCATTATGGGATTGGTGGCTTCTCTGCACTGGGTTAAAGGATCCCATTACTGCAGCTGTGGCATAGCTGGCTACTGCAGCTCTGATATGAGCCCCAACCTGGGAAGTTTTGTTTGCCATTTGACATCCAAAAAAGAAGAATAAAAAAAGAGGGGGAGAGAGAGAGAGATTTATTTTAATGAACTGGCTAATGTAATTGTGGAGTGTAAAGTCTGCAGTGTAGGTTGGCATGCTGGAAACCCAGGGAAAAGTTGCAGTTTGAGTCTGAAGGCAGGCTGCTGACAGACGTGCATCTTTTTGGGAGGTCATTCTTTATCTTAAAGGTCCTTAATTGATTGGATAAGGCCCACCCTCATTATGGAGGACAGTCTGCTTTATTCAGAATCTGCAGATTACAATGTTACTCTCATCCACAAAGATCCTGGTATGGAAATACCTAGAAGTGTGTATGACCAAATATCTGGGTACTGTAGCCTAGCAAGTTGACAGGTAAAATTAACTATTATTGTAGAGTTTTTGGTTCTCTGTCTGATTTGGGAACCCACTGGAAGGGATTCAATAGAGGAATAATTTATTTTTGTTTCTTTAAAAACACCCAGATTTTTGGAGGTATAAATGACATACAATAAACTTCATATAGCTAAAGTATACCATTTGACTTAGAAAACTGCACACAGGACTACCATATGATCCATCCATCCCACTCCTGGGCATATATCCAGATAAAACTACAACTCAAAAATATACATGCTCCACAGTGTTCATCGTGGCACTGTTCACAATGGCTAAGACTTGGAAATAACTGCAATGTCTGTAAAGGGATGAATGGATACAGACGAGGTGATATATATACAGAATGGAATACTACTCAGCCATAGAAAGAATGCAGTAGTGCCATTTGCAGCAACACGGTGCATATAGATAGTCTCATACTAAGTGAAGTAAGTCAGAATGACAAATATCATGTGATATCACTTACACGTGGAATCTAAATTATGGCACAAATGAACCTATCTACACAACAGAAGCAGACTTGTAGACAGAGAGGAGACTTGTGGTTGCCAAGGGGGGGGTATGAATGGGAAGATTGGGGTTAGTAGATGCAAACTATTACATTTAGAATGAATAAGCAAGGAGGTCCTACTGTATAGCACAGTGAACTATATTCAGTCTCTTAGGATAGACCACGGTGAAAGCAAATATAAGAAAGTTTATGTTGTATATATACACACAGATGTGCATGTGTGTGCACACACACACACACACAGTGTTACTTTGCTGCCCTGCAGAAATTGGCAAAACATTTTAAATCAAGTATACTTTAATTTTTAAAAAGGTAGAAAAAGAGCATGCCATTTGACCAGTTTTGACCTGTGTACACACCTGTGGAACTCTCACCACAGCCATCAAGTTAATGAATTTCCCTGATGCCTACCCTCCTTCCCTCACTTTGCTCCTCCCATCTGTCCTCAGGGGACCTACTAATCTCTTTCTATCACAAGGGTTAGTTTGCATCTCCTAGAAGCTTATTTCAGTGGAATCATACAGTGTGTATGCTTTTCTTGCTATCTTTCACTTAGCATAAACATTTTGAGATTCACTCATGTTCCACTGTACTAAAAGTTCATTCTTTTTATTGATGAGTAGTATTCCACTACCTGGTAATACCAGAGCTGCTGCATCAACACACATTTAAAATTTTCTATTATTGTAAAATTTTAAATATTTTTAGTTTTTAAAATATCTCTGTTTATCTTTTAAAATTTTTCATTACTTTGTTATTTATCAGATTAGACCCCTAGCCTGAGAACCTCCATATGTCATTACAATGTTATGTTAATTTCAAATGTACAACAAAGTGATACAGTTATACAAACACATACACACACATGCACACACATATATTCTTCTCAGATTCTTTTGCCTGACAGGTTATTAAAAACTATTGAGTATAGTTTCCCATTCTATATAGTATGTCCATTAATTACTAACAGTAAGTCCTTTGATGAAGATTTGTGGTGTTTCAAGCTATTATATAAAACTGTTAAATCAATAATAAATGATAGGAGTTACCACCATGGCTCAGCAGAAACATAACTGACTAGTATCCATGAGAACACAGGTTCAATCCCTGGCCTTGCCCAGTGGGTAAAGGATCTGGCATTGCTGCGAGCTATTGTGTAGCTCACAGATCACAGATGCAGCTCAGATCCCATGTTGTTGTGGCTGTGGTGTAGGCCAGCAGCTACAGCTCAGATTAGACACCTAGCCTGAGGACCTCCATCTGCCAAAGGTTTGTCCCTAAAAATACAAAAAATAAATAAATAAATAAATAAATAAATAAATAAATAAATAAAGGCTATTAAAGTTCTTATGAACATTCTTGTATAAACCTTTCTATGATTATTTTTTTTTATTTTCCCACTGTACAGCAAGTGGATCAACCTTTCTATGATTATTTTTTTATTTTATTTTTTTTATTTTCCCGCTGTACAGCAAGTGGATCAAGTTACCCTTACATGTATACATTACAATTACATTTTTCCCCACCCTTTGTTCTGTTGCAACATGAGTATCTAGACAAAGTTCTCAATGCTACTCAGCAGGATCTCCTTGTAAATCTATTCTAAGTTGTGTCTGATAAACCCAAGCTCCCGATCCCTCCCACTCCCTCCCTCTCCCATCAGGCAGCCACAAGTCTCTTCTCCAAGTGCATGATTTTCTTTTCTGAGGAGATGTTCATTTGTGCTGGATATTAGATTCCAGTTATAAGTGATATCCTGTGGTATTTGTCTTTGTCTTTCTGACTCATTTCACTCAAGATGAGAGTCGCTAGTTCCATCCATGTTGCTGCAAATGGCATTATGTCATTCTTTTTTATGGTGGAGTAGTATTCCGTTGTATATATATACCACCTCTTCTGAATCCAATCCTCTGTCGATGGACATCTGGGTTGTTTCCATGTCTTGGCTATTGTGAATAGTGCTGCAATGAACATGCGGGTGCATGTGTCTCTTTTAAGGAGAGTTTTGTCCGGATATATGCCCAAGAGTGGGATTGTGAGGTCATATGGAAGTTCTATGTATAGATGTCTAAGGTATCTCCAAGCTGTTCTCCATAGTGGCTGTACCACCTTTCTATAATTATATCCATACTTTTACCTTTGACAAATACCTAGTCACATGCTAAGTATATGTTTAACTTTTTAAAAAAAATTCAAAATGTTTTATATTCCCCCAAGCAGTGTATGAGTGTTCCAATTCCATCATATCTTCAGTGACACTGAGAGCAGCAGTCTTTTCAATTTTATCCAGTCCAATAGGTGTGTAATGGTGTAAACCAGTTTACAGACCTGGAACCACTTGATTGAAGGGGTGTTTGTGTTTCTTTGGAAAAGAATCCTGTGTCAGTGGGGTATTTTTTAAAACTTCTTGAATCTCCCTAGCTCCATGCATGATTCTCATCATTCTGCAGTACTTGTCACCATTTACCTGCCATTCATTTTGCATTAAATTATTTTTTCTCTACCTTCTCCCACTTGGATGTATGATCTCAGAGGGGGATGTCTGTTCATGTTATTATCCATTATGTTTCTAGAGAATATATCAGTATTATATGTGTGGGAACCTTAATAATTATTTAAGTGAATGAGTGAATGAATGAAAAGATGAATTCACTTGAGTTACCACTCATATTTGCCTATTGTGAGTCATAGCCGATCTCTAGTGATACAAAGACATTGATAATAAACTTTAACATTTAGTAAGCTTTTGTTAGATGCTCATTTAACCATCCTTCAAAGTCACAGAAAGACAGTGATAATTATTTCCACCTTGAAGTAACTGAGTCTCAGTGGTCTTTCATAAGTAATTCAAGTAGGCTCTCTTGGTACGGGATGAACCCAGAGTCTTTTTTCCAGAGTGTTATATTCAATCCCCCTTCCTCTAAACAAGGCCTAGACTGTGCCTACAAAACCTTCCAGGAGAGTGGGAAGATGTGCACATTTTAAGAGGCTTTGTATTCTAATGAAAGCCTGTGTTAGTGTTGGGGAATCTCATCCACTGCTTGTGGCATATACTGCCATTGGGAGAAACTGTGCTCATGACGCAGAGGCCTGAACCAATTTGGAAACTCCTGCTTCTCATCAGATACTTGACTAGAAGCCCAAAGTACCACTCACATCAGGGGCACTTTCTCTTGTGAAACCAGGTGCAGCTCAGCCCCTGTGGACCCTAATCATCCTCCTTCCTGAGGGGCCAGGAGGGAATTGGGCAGTTGACCCAGTGGACTGCTCCTCTAGTTGGGGATTTGGGATAGTTTCCTTCTTGGGTCTCTTTAGGATGGAGAAAAGGAGAACTTGCACATGGCTTTGAAGCTGGAGAACCAACATGAGAGTTTGTACAGGTCCTCAGGCCACCAAGGTTTGCTTTTTTTCTTTGGATTCTGGGTCTTATGGAAAAAAAGTGAGGATTCAGGTAACAGAATGAAGTAGAAGGCATTTGAACTCAGAGTACAGGTATAGCTCAGAAGGAGCCCAGACACATCCCTAGTTGTGCATGTGTGTCTCTGTTTAAGAGTGTGCATGACCATTCGAGAAGGTGTGTGAATATGTTGTGTTGCTCAGGTCTATGTGTGTATGTGTAACTTACAAACACACTGAATGCTACACACTAGGATATACAGAGGTCAGAGAAGCCTGGACATTTCATCAGAGTGTGCTTATTCTACATGCATCTGCTGCTTGTGTGCTGTGTGTAAGACCTTGTGCACTGCTTGTGATTTGAATATGAATGACTTCTTGTGTTGACAATGCCTCTGGTCTAAGATGCCTGACAGTTCTGTATGTGTAGCTGTGTTGTCCATGTGAATTCTGCTTGTGAGTTCTGCATAGATTTGTGTGAGGCTGACTCAACCCTAATTGTATTTATCCTAGTGAGAGTATAAGCCAGAGAAATCTATAAATATCCATTTATCAAGAGTGTGTCTGTGATATTGTGTGAGTACTTTTGTGTAACAAATCCACACCTTGACTCCCTTCACACAGAAGAAGTAAATATCTGTGTGTGTGTTTTGCATTTTCACATTTTTTATTCTCCACTTGCCTAAGACCAGAATCCACACAGTCAGTACCACAGGAAACCTAATTTGCAGAATATTTTCATCCATTTTTCTGTGATTTGACTACTCCAGCAGGGCTGCTGGAAGCTCGATGTTTTTGACACCTGCTTCAATTTTGATAAAACAGTTTAGAAACAAAATCCTCATTTCTGCGGTCACATATGTGGACCCCCAGATCTTTATCTTTTCCCCACTTAATGGATTGGTGGCCTTGGGTTTGACCATGGTGTTTGTCAACATCCAGTGCCCTCACATGGGATCATGCTATTTGCTGACAGATCTTGTCTGTAAGGTTCATAAGAAGCTAGGGACATTGGAAGCACTTAGCAAATTTTAGCCTCGTGGAGACCCTAAGCCTTGACTCTCCATTTCCTTTTGTACAGGGGACAATATTTGGTATGAATATAGGAAAATCAAGCCCATCCATAGTCTCTATCTCTCAATGCCCCAGCCCTAGTTCACAGTCTGTCTCTCTTCACTACTGATCAATTATCCAGCCACCTCTTTGCACTTGGTGCTGATGGAATCAAAGTACCACATCTGTATTGTTCCCTTCTGTTCCCATTGCAGCTCCTGGGTGTCATTAGAAGCTCTTGTTCTCCTGCAGTTGATATGTGAGATCCTTGGCTAAGTCTAACTCAGCAGCTTTCAGTGAGATGCCTGTGCTTGGCAGGAGGGTAAAAGTGCCTGGTCCCTCCTTGTGCCCCATGAACTGAGTCAGCTAATGACCCTGAGCAACTCCCTGGTCTGGAACAAGCATCATCTGACAGATTTTTACACAATATCAATTTCCTATCCCAGTCATATTTTAACATTTAACTTTAATTTTTCACATTTAACATAAAAATGGGTGGATTCTTTCTCTAGTGAAAAGATGATCAGAAAATCAAATTTTGAAGGTGTTCCTGTAGTGACTTAGTGGCTTATAGGCCTAAGTAGTATCCATGAGGGTGTGGGTTTGATCCCTGGCCTCACTCAGTGGGTTAAGGATCCAATGTTACTTGAGGTCTTGTGTAGGTCACAGACACTACTCGCATCCCTAGTTTTTGTGGCTGCAGAGTATGCAGGCAGGTGCAGCTCAGATTCAACCCGTGGCCTCAGAGATCCCACATGATGCAGGTGCAGCCCTAAAAATCCAGCAAAAGAAAGAGAAAGGAAGAAAGAAAAAAGGGAGAAAGGAAGAATGGAAGGAAGGAAGGAAATCAGGCTTTGAACCAGCCTCTATTATGCAATATCTATGTGAGACTGCTTAAATGATTCCACTACTCCTGTTGGTAAAATGCAGGGAAAAAATACAGTCTTCTCTACTTCAAAGACACAAATAACATTTGATGGATTGAATGAAATTGAAGGTTTATGAAAGCCATTGGCAAAATAAAGGGGTGTAGGAAGATGAGTGTGGACAGTGAAGTGAGCAGGAACACTCATTCAAATCCTGAAATAGGTCTTCAGGTCCTGCCTATTTGTCTCACTAAAGAGAGGGAGGTACTGTAGGGACATAGGAGCAAAGATTCCAACATATTTTTAACAACATGGGAGAGAATTGTGACTGCAGCAGTTACTAACTCTATAATCATGCTAGTTTTCTACTCCTGAGTATGTTGTTAATGAAGTTTTCTTTGTTTTACAGCCACACCTAGAAGTTCTCAGGCTAGGGATCAAATCAAAGCCACATCTGTAATCTATGCCACCACTTTTAGCAATGCTGGATCCTTAACCCACTGAGTGAGTGCTGGGGTTGATCCCACATCCTCACAAAAACAAGGTCAGGGGTCCTTAACCTGCTGGGCCACAAGAGGAACTACTCCCTTCTTGGACTGTTTAAAACATCCGTGAAGCAATCATGCAAAAATATATGTCTGTCTTAGTGTTTATTAACTGGGAATTATTATCAGTCTGAAGATCAACATTGGGAAATGGTTCTGGTCAACCAGGTGACTGAATTCTAATAGACACCCCCAATCCTTCAGTATCTCTCAGCCCTCAACCCCATCTCAGATTTCAATTGTCTTCCTACTGATGAATATCCAGATATGAGCCAACTAGAAAGATGAGATGTAGACAGAGATGGATGGAGGTACATGCACTTAAGTATGGTTTCTCTCTTGGCAAGAAGATAAGCATGCATTAAGACAAATTCCACCAGGGAACTTACTCCAGTGATAGGATATGAGCTTAGAAACTCATCTGAAGAGTGTGAGAGCTTCAATAAGTTAACATAAATTTTAGCCACTTCTGGTACTTTAAGCTGACCACTTCATAATAGTGTTTTGTTAAATTCCTGAACTGGATACTATTTTTTGGGGAGAGGGATTAAGATCCTCTCATAAAAAATAATCTATGCAATTTTTGGTGTTTATTTTATGGAGGAAATTGTTCTTATATAATAATGACAATGAATTAGAATCCTTCCTGTTAATTCTAAGAATGTGTGATATTGGCATTTTCACATTATAGAGGGACAACCTGAGGCCAAGAGAGATTTAGCATCCCAAGTCTAAAATGAGAAAGGGGTGGGACCAAAATCATAACACAATGAATCTGGCTTCAGGTTCACACCATTAGTCAGTCCTAAGTCAGCTATGCTCTCGAGGGTTAGTATTTTGAGGAAAGAGATCCCATACATCCTATTTAATCTTGTATGTCCAATTAATAGCTTAGTGTCAGAATCATGGTTGATTAAAAAGAAAAAATAACTTATCTCTTGTTTTCACACAAAGGAATCATGTCAACAGTATGTCATTTGCTTTGGCAAATGGTCATAAAAGAAATGCAGGCAGTTATTCTTTTTCTCCATGAGAAATTGAGAGACCCTAGTGTGGAATCCAAATCTCAGTTTTAGTGTCTCTGATATTCCCACTCCCACCCTTCTCCAGAAAACAGGACAGGAGCATGAGAAGGGACAACCAGAGCAGCATGTCCGAGTTCCTCCTCCTGGGGCTCCACATCCATCGAGAGCAGCAAGGCATGTTCTTTACCTTGTTCCTGGGCATGTACCTGACCACAGTGCTGGGGAACCTGCTCATCATCCTGCTCATCAGGCTGAACTCTCACCTCCACACCCCCATGTACTTCTTCCTCAGCCACCTGGCCCTCACAGATGTCTCCTTTTCCTCTGTCACTGTCCCTAAGATGCTGATGAACATGCAGACACAGGATCAATCCATTCCCTATGCAGCATGTGTAACACAGACATTTTTTTTTCCTATTTCTTGGTTGCACTGATAACCTTCTTCTTGCAGTGATGGCCTATGACAGGTATGTGGCTATTTGTCACCCTCTACGCTACACCATCATCATGAGGGAGGAGCTGTGCATATTTCTGTTGGCTGGATCCTGGCTCCTCTCCTGTGCCGATGCCTTGATACATACCCTTCTCATGGCTAAATTGTCTTTCTGTGATGAAAACATCATCCCCCACTTCTTCTGTGACCTTGCTGCCCTGCTTAAGCTGTCCTGCTCAGACACCTCTCTCAATGAACTGGTCTTATTCACTGCAGGAGCTGTGGTTTTCTTTTTTCCATTGACTGGGATCCTGGTCTCTTATTGCCACATTGGGTTTTCCATACTGAGGGTCCCCTCTACTAAAGGGATCTTCAGAGCCTTGTCCACCTGTGGCTCCCACCTCTCTGTGGTGTCTCTATTCTATGGGACAATTGTGGCCCTGTACTTTTTCTCCTCATCAGGCAAGTCCCAGGACAAAAACATCATTGCTTCTGTGATGTACACAGTGGTCACCCCCATGCTGAACCCTTTCATCTACAGCCTGAGAAACAGAGACATGAAATTGGCTCTGGGGATTCTTTTCAGAAACCATAATCTTTTTGCCAAGTGAGCATCACCTGACTATGTTCTTATTTTACTCATTGACCATGCTAGTATATCCTTATAAAGTTGTGTGTTGAGCATCCATGTCTCTAGCACTTTTCCTACTTTCCTTTAAAGAGATATGTTATTGGATCAATCTCTTTCTGTTTAGTCATATCTCTTGTCCATTTATTCTTTCATAGCCCTAAATTTGCTATTGCTCACAATACACATTCATCTTAAATTCTTCAAGTCACCAAACTCCTTTGTGTGCATATGTGTGTTTAAATTTTGTTTTTTTCAATGTGTTATATTATTATTACATTTGGCTTTTTACAGATTTTTTAAGTGTGTATATATATATTTTAAGTGTGATTATGGTCATCTATTTGGCATTTCTTTTTTAATTTAATTGATTAATTAATTAGTTTACTTGAAATATACGTGACTCTTCCTGGGGCTGTCCATCTGCACAAAGCCTCAGAGCATGTTCTTTACCCTATTCCTGGGCAGGTACCTGACCATGGTGCTGGGGAACTTCCGCATCATTCTGCTCATCAGGCTGGACCCTTGCCTCCACACCCCCATGTACTTCTTCCTCAGCCCCTTGACCCTCATGGGCATCTCCTTTTCATCTGTCACTGTCCCTAAGATACTGATGAACATGCAGACTCAGGATCAATCCATCCCCTATGCAGGGTACATTCCCCATATGTATTTTTCCATAGTTATCTGTTGAGTTGACAATTTCCTTCTTACAGTGATGGCTTATAACAAGTATATGGCCATTTGTCACCCTCTCCACTATAGTGCCATCATGAGGCAGGAACTGTGTTTCTACTTAGTAGCTGGGCCCTGGTTCCTCTGTTGTATCCACACCCTGTTGCACACCCTCCTCTTGGTCCAACTGTCTTTCAGTATAGACAATATCATCTCCCACTTCTGTTGTCTCTTCACTTCCTTCCTGAAGTTGAGCTGTTCAGACACCTCCCTCAATGATATGGTCCTCTTTACTGCAGGAGGAAGGCTTTTTATCCTGCCTTTGTGTAGAATCTTGGGCTCTTATATTCTTATAGGGACTGCAGTTCTGAGGGTCTCTTCCACCAAGAGACTCTTTAAATTTGTTCCACCTGTGAACTTCTATCTCTTTTTGGTGTCTTCATACTATGGGACACTTGCTAGTGTTTCCTTTTTTTCCTCATCATGGAATTCCAATGACAAAGACATAATTGCTTCTGTCGTGTATGCAGTCATTAGTCCCTTGCTGAATCACTTCACCTACAGCCTCAGGAACAGAGACATAAAAGAGACCTTAGAGATATTCATCCATATGCCTAACTTCTTGAAATGACAATCACTAAACCCTCTTATTGCAGTCATGAGGACAGTGAGATGTAGCTCTTAAAATTATCATACAGTTGGCAACTCTATGAATTTAAATGAATATTCACTCAGCTGTCATATATAGTGTTAATGTATCAATAAGGTCCAGTTTGTTAATCGTATTATTAAATATTCTTGGTATTTAATTTTTTCTGCTGCTTCATCGTCTCTTAAAAATTTGTGAAAAATCCTACGCAAAATATATCACATATTTATGATTGTGGTTTTGTATTTTTCTCTTTTTATATATGTTAACTTTTGCTTGTATATTTTGTATATGATGTTATTGAGAACACACCAATTTATTATCATGTTCTGCTCCTTGTGGACTGATTCTTCTCTGTAAGATGCATTAAAGTTGGCTTGCATTGGTTTCAGGTTGATTGTTAACATCTCTTTTTAGCTCCCAAATCAATGACACCAAGCTGGCGGATTGCAATCATCCATGATGGGCAAAATTACACTATGGAATTTGGCAAATGCCACAAAATAGTGCCCTCCTATGATAAGGATCCTTTTCTTATTCATTACACAGCACACCAGTGGATTTATAGTGAGAGGAGATATCTCCTTAACCATGACTTCTACCCTCACAACTCATTTACTTCCTCTGATATTAGTTTAGATATACAAGTTTGTTGTCATTTACTATATATTTCTGTTCCATCACTTTAAACTTTCTTATGTCTTTATATCTGGAAAGTGTTAGTTCTTAACAGTGTAAAGTTGGGTTTTGCTCTTTTTATGTAGGTTGACCATAATTGTGTTTCTGGATAATTTGGTCTATTAACATCTAGTGTAATCAGAATATATTTGGTTTTTTTTTATTCTATTTGTTATTTTTTATCTCCCCAATACATTATTTTTTCTACTGTACAGCATGCTGACCCAGTTACACATACATATACACATTCTTTTTTCTCCTATTATCATGCTCCATCATAAGTGACTAGACATAGTTCCCAGTGCTACACAGCAGGATCTCATTGCTAATCCATTCCAAAGGCAATAGTTTGCATATATTAACCCAAAGCTCCCAATCCATCCCACTCCCTCCCTCTCCCCCTTGAAACCACAAGCCTATTCTCCAAGTCCTTGATTTTCTTTTCTGTGGAAAGGTTCCATTGTGCCATATATTAGATTCCAGATATAAGTGATATCATATGGTATTTGTCTTTCTCTTTCTGACTAGCTTCACTCAGGATGAGAGACTCTAGTTCCATCCATGTTGCTGAAAATGTCATTATTTTATTCTCATATTCATTCTCACTTTTTTTTATCCCTTTTGATTAATTAAATGTATATTTTGTTATTCCATATCCCCTCCATTAACTTATTAGTCATACATTATTATTTTATTTTTCTTTTCTGTGTTTTATGTAAAGATTATGACTTGATTTTTCCTAAAAAAAATTATTGTGGCATAATTTACTACACAACATGAAGTTTACTATTTTAACCCTTTGAGGCATACATTATGAGGCATTAATACATTCATCACTGCTATTTTATTCTATGGTTTCAAAAGGGAACTATGAAACATCAATGCAGTTGAACACTTCACAGCTATGAAAAATAATGGCAAAGATACTTCTGAATCAATATGGAGGGATTTCTAGGATATATTAATTGGGGAAAAAAAGCAGTGCATAAAAGAGCATCTATAGCATGCTACTTCCTATGTGAAAAACAAGGGAAAATAATACATACATTAATCTTCCCACTGAGCAAGAAAAGCACACAAGGAATCAATTTGAAACTAATGAGACTGCTTATCTTCAGGGTTAGGGGTGGGGATAGGATAGAAAAGATGGGGAGATGAGTATATTTATTTGTATAGCTTTGACTATATTATCTTTCACCACTAAAAAATAAAAAGAAAGTTTTGGAAAATAAAATAGAATAAAACAAAAATGGAGGGGAGGAGACAAGATGGCGGAAGAGTAGGGGAACATGCTCACCCTCTCCCACAAATACAACAAAAAAAGAACATCTACAGGATAAATGACTCGCACAGAACAGCAACCAATCACTGGCAGAAGAACCTAAACTCCAATAATGGCAAGAAGTTTGTGACATTACTAGGTAAAACAAGAGAAAAGAGGAGATTGAGAGAAGGTGAATCCGAGCTGGACGGGTGCTCCTGAAAGGGAACTGAGGAGGAGAAAGGGATCCCACACCCTGGAAAGTCACCTATTGTGGGGGGAGATCAAACAAACCGGAGGAATCTCCAGATGCAGAGAAGAGAGTAGCAGTAAGTTTGAGTACTGAAAAGGAGATGGAGAACTGAATGGACCATCTGAACCATGGGCACAGCCACCAAAAATTGAGACGCCTGGGTGGGGGCTGGGCATTGAGACCTCGGCTCCGGAGGTTAGTCCCCAGGAAAGGGCTGGGGGGGTGGGGCAGAGCAGAGACTGCTTGGGAGGTTTAGAAACTGGTCTGTCAAGTATGACGGGGAAGAGACTGCCTGGGAGACTAGAAAACAAAGCTTTCACAGAGGAAGGGAACAATACTCTAGGGGCGGGAAGTGGGAAGCCACATCAGAGGGAACCTGGGAGAAGAGCCTGGTCTGTGCCTGTGCTGGGGAGGGGAGAGAAGAAGGGGTGGGTCCCCATAGAATATTCCCCATGCCACAGCAAGCTTACAGGCTTGCTAGCAAGCAGAAAGCTGTGCTTCCCAGTTCATCTCCTCCCCCGCACCCCCGCCAACCCCCTAAGCACTCACCGGAACTGGGGCTACCTGTCATCCAGGAGGGCTGGCCTCAACAATTGCCTGAAGCCTACCACCGCAGGGGCTGTCCCTGCACAAGCCTGCTTGGCCTTTGGAGGGGCTACACCCCCACAGAGTAGCACAAACACCACCACAACCCTAGAGAAGGCCTACAGCCCAGAAAAGGTAGAACAAGCCTAGCCAGGCCATGAAAAGATTTGCCTAATTCTCAGATGGTCTTTCTCAGTTGGGCTGCCCTGGGGAGGAGCCTTGGGTTTTCAGCAGCCCAGCTAACCACCAAAGCCCTCAGGGGGTGCTGCACTCTTGCAGAAGAGTTGCAAAGGACTTCCAGCTCTCTCCAGGACCCCCTGCAGCCCAGAAAAGCTACAACAAGATTGGCCAGACTGGGAAAAGATCTGCCTACATTCTCAGGCCGTCCTTCAGAGTTGGGCTGCCCTAGGGAAGAGCCTCTTAGGTTCTCAGTGACCCAGATAGCTGCTCCAGCCCTCAGGGGGTGCTGCACTCCTGAGGAACAGATGCCCAACACCGACAACACCCTGCAAGAACCCCACAATCTAAAAACACCAGAGCAAGCTCTGCCTGACCGAGTGAAGTCTGCTACCATCATGGTGTGGACCTCCCAGTCCTGTCTGCCCTCAGGAAGTCCTCCTTTGCTTCAAAGAGACCCTTTTAGCCCCATCAACGCTCCAGAAAAGCCACACTGCCTCAAAAAAGACTGACCAACAATGCCAGCCTTCAGGTTACAATCCACCGCAGTGACAATGCCCTGCCACAGAGAGTACAACTCCACCAGGAAAACAACGAGCAAGATGAAGAAGCTGAGAAACCACCCCCAGTCAAACCAACAGGAGAACTCACCTAAAACAGTCAACAATGAAACAGATCTCTGCAGTCTGACAGACCTGGAGTTCAAGAGACAAATAGTGAAAATACAGAATGAATTAAGAGAAGATATGAACAGTAATTCATATACCCTCAGAAAGGAACTAGAAAATGTAAGGAGGAGCCAAGAAAAACTAGAACATTCATTTGGAGAGATGCAAACTGAACTAAGGGCAGTAAAAACCAGAATGAATAATGCAGAAGAATGAATCAGTGATATGGAAGATAGAATAATGGAAATCACTCAATCTGGTCAGCAAATAGAAAACCAAATCAAAAAACAGGAAAGCAATATGAGAGACCTATGGGATAATATAAAGTAGGCCAATCTACACATGATAGGAATTCCAGAAGGAGTAGAAAAAGATAAGGAGATGGAAAATATATTTGAAGAAATTATGGCTGGAAACTTCCCAAATCTAAAGGATACTGGGTTCAAGATACAGGAAGCACAGAGAGCCCCAAACAAATTGAACCAAAATAGACCCACACCAAGACACATCATAATAAAAATGGCAAAAGTTAGTGATAAAGAGAGGATCTTAAAGGCAGCAAGAGAAAAGCAGAATGTTACCTACAAGGGAACTCCCATAAGGTTATCATCTGATTTCTCTACAGAAACACTATAGGCCAGGAGGGAATGGCAAGAGATATTTAAAGTGCTCAAAGGAAAAAAATATGCAACCTAGAATACTCTATCCAGCAAGAATATCATTTAAAATAGAAGGGGAAATAAAAATGTTTTCCAAAAAACAAAAACTTAAAGAATACAGCAACACAAAACCCAGGTTAAAAGAAATACTGAAAGGGCTTCTCTAAACCAAAAAGAAAGGAAGGAAATGGAAGAAAAAAGAAAAGAAGAAAAAAAGAAGAAGAAGAACTAGGACTGAGGAAACCACAATCAGAGAGCAGTCACTCAAATAAGGCAGCATACAGATTTAATCATGAACAGGCCTCAAACAAAATACAATTAAAAAGAAAAAGAAGGAGTCATCAAAACCATAAAATGTGGGCAAGGGATGTCAGGAAGTAAATAACCCATTTTGTTTGTTTGTATGTTTCTCTTCTTAATTTTAATATAGTAATGAAGTGTTTGAACCTACAGTACCATCAGGCTAAATCAGTCAATTATAGGAAGGGGTGAGCATACTTAAAAAACAAGGCAATCACAAGCCAAAACCAAATATTTCATTTGCAAAAAATGAAAAAAAAAACATTCAAGCAGATAATAAGAGGAGACCATCCAACCAAAAAAAAAAAAAAAGAAAGGAAGAATGGAGAACGATAGAATCAACTGGAACACGAGGTTCAAAATGGCAATAAATAATCATCTATCAATTATCACCTTAAATGTCAATGGATAGAATGCTCCAATTAAAAGACACAGAGTGGCTGAGTGGATACAAAGGCAAAAACCTTCAATATGCTGCATAAAAGAAACTCACATTAGGACAAAGGATACATATAGATTGAAAGTGAAAGGATGCGGAAAATATTTCACGCCAATAGACATGACAGAAAAGCAGGAGTCACAACGCTCATATCAGACACAAGAGACTTTAAAACAAAAGACATAAAGAAAGACAAAGAAGGACACTACTTAATGAATGAGGGATCCATCCAAGGAGAGGATGTTACTATCGTCAACATATATGCCCCAAATATAGGAGCACCCAGATACATACAACAAATATTAACAGACAGAAAGGGAGAGATTGATGAGAATACAATCATAGTAGGAGACCTTAATACCCCCCTCACATCAATGGACAGAATCTCTAGACAGAAAACCAATAAAGCAACAGAGATCCTAAAGGAAACAGTAGAAAAGTTAGACTTCATTGATATCTGCAGGACACTACATCCAAAAAAAGCAGAATACACATGCTTCTCAAATGCTCATGGGACATTCTCAAGAATCGACCACATATGGCGACACAAAGATAATCTCAATAAATTTAGGAGCATAGAAATTATCTCAAGTATCTTCACTGACCACAATGCCATGAAATTAGAAATCAACCCTGGGAAAAGGAAAGACAAAAAACCTACTACATGGATACTAAACAACATGCTACTCAAAAACCAATGGGTCAATGAGGAAATCAAGAAGGAAATTAAAAACTACCTTGAAACAAATGATAATGAAGACAAAACCCCTCAAAATCTATGGGATGCTGCGAAAGCAGTGCTCAGAGGGAAATTTATAGCAATACAGGCCTTTCTCAAAAAAGAACAAAGATCCCAAATGGACAACTTAACCCTCCACCTAAATGAATTAGAAAAAGAAGAACAAGAAAGACCTAAATTCAGCAGAAGGAAGGAAATTATAAAGATCGAAGAAGCAATCCATAAAATAGAGACTCAAAACACAATAGAGAAAATTAATAAAACCCCTGGCCAGACTCACTAAAAGGAGGAGAGAAAGAACCCAAATAACCAAAATTATAAATGAAAAAGGAGAAATCACAACGGATACAGCAGAAATACAAAAAACCATAAGAGAATACTATGAACAACTATATGGCAAAAAGTTTGACAATCTGGAAGAAATGGACAATTTTCTAGAATCGTACGGCCTGCCAAAACTGAATCAAGTAGAAACAGACCAACTGAACAGACCGATCACTAGAAATGAAATTGAAGAGGTCATAAAATCACTCCCTACAAATAAAAGTCCAGGACCAGATGGCTTCACAGGTGAATTCTATCAAACATATAAAGAGGAATTGGTGCCCATCCTCCTTAATCTCTTTCCAAAGGTTGAAGAAGAAGGAATACTCCCAAAGACATTCTATGATGCCACCATCACCCTCATTCCAAAACCAGACAGAGATACCACCAAAAAAGAAAACTATCGCCCAATATCATTGATGAATATAGATGCAAAAATCCTCAACAAAATCTTAGCCAACCGAATCCAACAAAATATCAAAAAAATTACACACCATGACCAGGTTGGGTTCATCCCAGGTTCACAAGGATGGTTCAACATATGCAAATCAATAAGCATCATATACCACATTAACAAAAGAAAAGTCAAAAATCATATGATCATCTCAATAGATGAAGAAAAAGCATTTGACAAAGTCCAACATCCACTCATGATCAAGACCCTCGCCAAAGTGGCTATAGAGGGAACATTCCTGAATATAATCAAAGCCATTTAGGATAAACCCACAGCAAATATAATCCTCAATGGGGAAAACCTGAAAGCCTTCTCACTCAAATCTGGAACAAGACAGGGATGCCCACTCTCACCACTGCTCTTCAATATAGTTTTGGAAGTCCTAGCCACAGCAATTAGACAAACAAAAGAAATAAAAGGCATCCATATAGGAAGAGAAGAGATAAAACTGTCACTGTATGCAGATGACATGATACTATACATAGAAAACCCTAAGGACTCAACCCCAAAACTGCTTGAACTGATTAATAAATTCAGCAAAGTAGCAGGCTATAAGATTAACATTCAGAAGTCAGTGGCATTTCTGTGTACCAGCAATGAAACATTGGAAAAGGAATACAAAAACACGATACCTTTTAAAATTGCACCTCACAAAATCAAATACCTCAGAATACACCTGACCAAGGAGGTAAAGGACCTATATGCCGAGAACTATAAAACTTTAATCAAAGAAATCAAAGAAGATGTAAAGAAATGGAAAGATAGTCCATGTTCCTGGATTGGAAAAACCAATGTTGTAAAAATGGCCGTACTACCCAAACCAGTCTACACATTCCATGCAGTCCCTATCAAATGACCCATGACATTTTTCACAGAACTAGAACAAACAATCCAAACATTTATATGGAACCACAAAAGACCAAGAATCACCAAAGCAATCCTGAGAAACAAAAACCAAGCAGGAGGCATAACTCTCCCAGACTTCAAGAAATACTACAAAGCCTCAGTCATCAAAACAGTGTGGTACTGGCATCAAAACAGACAGACAGACCAATGGAACAGAATAGAGAATCCGGAAATTAACCCTGACACCTATGGTCTATTAATCTTTGAGAAGGGAGGCAAGAACATCAAATGGGAAAAAGAAAGTCTATTCAGCAAGCATTGCTGGGAAACCTGGACAGCTGCATGAAAAGCAAGGAATCTAGAACACACCCTCACTCCATGCACAAAAATACACTCAAAATGGCTGAAAGACTTAAATATACAACAGGACACCATCAAACTCCTAGAAGAAAACATAGGCAAAACACTCTCTGACATCAACATCATGAATATTTTCTCAGGTCAGTCTCCCAAAGCAATAGAAATTAGAGAAAAAATAAACCCATGGGACCTCATCAAACTGAAAAGCTTTGGCACAGCAAAGGAAACCCAAAAGAAAACAAAAAGACAACTTACAGAATGGGAGAAAATAGTTTCAAATGATGCAACAGACAAGGGCTTAATCTCTAGAATATATAAACAACTTATACAACCCAACAGCAAAAAAGCCAATAAATCAATGGATAAAAGGGCAAAAGGCCTGGATAGACATTTCTCCAAAGAAGATATACAGATGGCCAGCAAACCCATGAAAAATTGTTCAACATCACTGATTATAAGAGAAATGCAAATCAAAACGTCCATGAGATACCACCTCACACCAGTGAGAACTGCCCATCATTCATAACTCCACAAGTAACAAGTGCTGGAGGGGCTGTGGAGAAAAGGGAACCCTCCTGCACTGTTGGTGGGAATGGAAACTGGTACAGCCACTATGGAGAACAGTTTGGAGATACCATAGAAAGCCATACATAGAACTTCCATATGACCCCACAATCCCACTCTTGGGCATATATCCAGACAAAACTCTACTTAAAAGAGACACATGCACCCGCATGTTCATTGCAGTGCTATTCACAATAGCCAGGACATGGAAAAAACCCAAATGTCCATCAACAGAGGATTCGGATTTGGAAGAAGTGTTATATATACACAATGGAATACTACTCAGCCATAAAAAAGAATGACATAATGCCATTTGCAGCAACATGGATGGACCTAGAGAATCTCATACTGAGTGAAATGAGCCAGAAAGACAAAGACAAATACAATAAGATATCACTTATAACTGGAATCTAATATCCAGCACAAATGAACATCTCCACAGAAAAGAAAATCATGGACTTGGAGAAAAGACTTGTGGCTGCCTGATGGGAGAGGGAGGGAGTGGGAGGGATCAGGAGTTTGGGCTTATGAGACACAACTTAGAATAGATTTACAAGGAGATCCTGCTGAGTAGCATTGAGAACTTTGTCTAGATACTCATGTTGCAACAGAACAAAGGGTGGGGGAAAAATGTAATTGTAATGTATACATGTAAGGATAACTTGATCCCCTTGCTGTACAGTGGAAAAATAAAAAAAATAAAATAATAAATGATCCTAACATATTTTGAGTTAATAGCATAATCAGACGAAAGGGGAAAATAAAGTAATTAAGTTAGTATTGAAGAGTGAATTTTAGTCTATAATATACTCTGACAATAATGGAAACACATTTTTGGGTATGCAAATTTTTTCAAATTATTTTGTTATTAACAGTGGTTTTGGTTTAAGTTTCTGAAATTACATGTACTCAAAGATTAAGTAAACAAGTAAACTTGTATTGAAAAAGGGACTGAATCCTCACTGGAGGAAGGGTGTGATGTACATGAAATAAGAGAGGCTAGAAAGAACTCTGTGGTCTTGAGCTAGAAATTAAGATATCAACTTGAACTCATGGGTTGCAATGTGTATAGAAAGATTGAAATTATATATCAATATCTGTCTGGTTCCCATCTCCCATTCTTTCTGTCCCACTCCTGACTCACCACTTATAGGTAACCATTCCTTTAGTTTGCTTGTTTCTATTTTCTACATCCTGTGTTTCTGTTACATTTGTTTCCTGGCTGTATTCTCTGAGATCTTTTATAAGCCTTATATGCAATGAACACATACAATGACAAATTTGATTTTTGAGTATGAGTCTCTTCTAACAGGAATAAAAATTACTTAGAAAGAAATGTCAGATTCTAGGGCTGGGGCCAGGACATGACAAGTCCAGGGAAATTTTGCTGAACTTGAAAATAAAAGGTGCTCAAAGAATCATGGGGAAACAGAAGCCAGCTGGAAGGTCTCCCATTGGCCAAATCTAGAATAGTTACTGTTTCAAAATGAATAACATAATTAATGGGTTACAACTCAAAGAATCAATAAGAATTCATGAGTCCATGTTGATATAAATAAATCAATGAAAAAAGTAAATGGTTGTGGAGTAAGGGGAAGTTCCTTCCTATAGGAGAAAAAGCTAATCAACACAGAGGAAATGATCAAATTAGAAAATCACCATTTGGCCACCACATTTGCAATAGTTTGTTTAATATAAGTATCATCAATGGATGTTATATGTAGTGAGCGAAATTGTATTAAGAAAAGTGTTGTGGTTATACAACTCAAAATATCTACCAAATGAAACTTAGTTAATTACAAAGTTTAAAATTGTAACTTACTCTAGAGAATGTGGCCGAGGGCACCTTAACCAGTTAATCAATGATGAAATCACTAGTAATTCAAAAGTTTTTTTTTTTCTTTTTCTTTTAGGGCTGTGTCTGAGGCATATGACAGTTCCTAGGCTAGAGGTAGAATTAGAACTACAGCTACCAGCTGACACCACAGCCACAGCAACAGCAACACAGGATCCAAGCTGCATCTGCTGCCTACAATGCAGCATGTAGCAATGATGAATCCTTAACCCAATGAGTGAGTCCAGGGATACTAGTCAGGTTTTTAACCCTCTGAGCCACAAAGGGAACTCCAAAGAATACAAATTCTTGATGAAGCTTCTACAATTTTTGAAAAAATCTGGGAATGTAAAGCCTACATTTGTTAATGGATCCAACAATGAACCATGGGGTCGTGGGTTTGATCCCTGGCCTTGATCAGTGGGTTGAGGATCCGGCATTGCCATGAGCTGTGGTGCAAGTCACAGACATGTGGCTGGGATCCTGCATTGCTGTGGCTCTGGCATAGGCCAGTGGCTGCATCTCCCTTTAGACCCCTCGCCTGGGAGCCTCCATGTGCTGTGGGAGCAGTGCTAGAAAAGAAAAAAAAAAAGGACCAAGAAGCTGCCCTAAAATTTTTGTTAACTTACATGAGCGCTCACACACTTCAGGTGAGTTTCTGAGCTCATTGTCCTATCACCAGGGTAAATTCCCTGCCTGAACTTGTCTAAATGCATGTTTATCTTTTGCCAAGTAATAAACCTTAATTCAGTGCATATACCTCCATCAGTCTTCATGTAAATTGGTTCCTCCAAGTCATCTCAGTAATGGATATTCATCATTAGGAAGACACCTGAGACTTGAGATGGGGTCTAAGAGCTGAGAGATCCTGAAAGATCAGGGATGTCTATTAGAATTCAGTGACCTGATTGACCAGCACTATTTCCCAATATTGATATTCACACTGATAATACTGACAGTTAATGAACTCTATCGTAGACAAATACTAAAAAAGTTAAGAGAAACAGTTTAAAATTTTAAATTTTAAATTTAAAAATAACAAAAACATTAAAAAATGTTTATATGAGTGGATACAACAGCTATGGTATATCCTTAAAATAGAATACTACTCAGTATTTAAAAGAATGAAGCTATTGATCCATAGTACAACCTGAATAAATCTCAAAATACTAACACACAAGTGAAAGAAGGCAGCAAGAAAAGTTTCTGCTGAAAGTTTCTGCTGAAGTAAGCTTCTAGGTAATGCAAACTAATCCATGCGACAGAAACAGATTACTGGTTCCCCTGAGGACATCTGGGAGGAGCAAAGAGAGGGCAGGAGGGTAGACATCAAGGAAATTCCTGATCTTGATGACTGTGGTGGTAATTTCATGGGTGTGTGCAAATGTCAAAACTAGTCAAATGATATACTCTATTTTCTTTAACTTTTTTTTAAAATTAAAGTTTATTTACATTGTTGTGCCCATATTTGAAGTATAACAACAAGACCCTGTCCCATAGATATACAGTTCCCTTTCTTATATTCTCTCCCATCATTGTCTATCCCGAGAGACTGGATATAGTTCCCTGTGCTATACAGTAGGGCCTCATTGCTTATCCTTTCTGAATGTAAATTTTGCATCTAATAACCCAAAACTCCCCATCCATCCCACTTCTCTCTCCTCCCCCTTGGCAAGCACAAGTCTGTTCTGTATGTCAATGACTATTTCTATTTTATAGGTAGGTTCATTTGTGTCATGTTTTAGATTCCACATGTAAAGGATGTCCTATGATGTTTGTCTTTCTGACTTATTTCTCTTATTAAGAGACTATCTATATGCATCATATTGCTGCAGATGACATTACTGCATTCTTTTCTATGGCTGAGTACTATTCCATTCTCTCTATATACCACCTCTTCTGTATCCATTCATCTCTTAATGGACATCTAGGTTATTTCCAAGTCTTGGTTATTATGAAAAGTGCTGCTATGTACACAGTGGTACATGCAAGTTTTTGAGTTGAAATTTTATCTCTATATATGCCCAGGAGTGGGATGGCTGGATCACATTGTAGTCTTATATTCAGTTTTCTGAGTCAAATAGTAAGTTTAGGTATTAAAGTTTATTGTATGTCATTTATACCTGCAAAAATCTGGGTGTTTGTAAAGAAACAATAACAAAATCAAGTATGGCTCTGTTATCCCTCTATTGAATCCCTTCCAGCAGGTTTTCAAATCAGACTGAGAACCAAAAATGCAAATATGATGGATAATTTTTTATGTCAACTTGGATAGGTTGCAGATATTTGATCAAATGCACTTCTAGATGTTTCCATGAAAGTATATTTGTGGGTGAGATTAACATTGTAATCCAAAGACTCTGAATAAAGCAGGCTGTCCTTCATAATGAGGGTGGGCCTTATCAATCAGTTAAGGACCTTAAGAAAAAGAATGAGCTTCCACAAAGAAGAGGCACTTCTGTTAGCAGCCTGCCTTCAGACTCAAACTGCAACTTTTCCCTGGGTTTCCAGCCTGACAACCTACCCTGCAGACTTTACACATGCTGGCCTCCATAGTCAGTTTCTTCCTTATTTAGTTTTATTATTTACTTTTTAATTTAATTAATTTAATATTATGTATATTATATTATCTTATATACTATTATATATATTATTTTATAAACTTTGAATTTATTAAATTAATTTAATTAAATTAAATTCAATTTAATTGTGTATGTTATAAGTTAATTAATTTCTTTTATTTATTTTTTAATCTTCTTTTCTACTATTAAATAATTAATTACTTTCATTTTTTATGGTATAGTTTATTTTATGTGAATTTATTTATGACTTTAAAGTTCTTTATTTTATTCTTATTTTATTTTCTTTTCTTTTCTTTTCTTTTCTTTCTTTTCTTTCTTTTCTTTTCCTTCCTTCCTTACTTCCTTCTTCCTTCCTTCCTCCTTCCTTCCTTCCTTTCATTCCTGCCTTCTTCTTCTTTCTTTTTCGTTTCTTTCTTTCTTTCTTCTTTCTTCTTTCTTTCTTTCTCTTCCTTCCTTCCTTCTTCTTTCTTTCTTTCTTTCTTTCTTTCTTTTTCTTTCTGTTTTTTCTGCTTTTAAGACCACACCCATGACCTATGGAAATTCCCAAGCTAGGAGTCACATATAGCTGTAGCTTCTGCCCTAAGCCTCAGCCAGAGCAATGTAGGATCCAAGCTGCCTCTTCAACCTATACCACAACTCACAGCAACCCCAGATGCCTGACACTCTGAGCAAGGCCAGGAATTGTACTTACATTCTCATGGATGCTAGTAAGGTTCATTTCCACTGAGTCAAACACAAAATCCTAGCCAATTCTTTAAAATCAAAATCTCTCTCTCTCTCTTCTTCTTTTTTTTGGCCATCCCATGGCACACAGAAGTTCCTAGGCCAGGAATCACATAAGAGCTGCTGTTGCAGTCTACACCACAGCTGTGGAAACTGGATCCTTTAACAAATTGCAGAGATGCCATCAATCCTATACTGTCACAACAGGAACTCCATAAGTCTCTTTATCTTACACACACCACACACCACACACACACTTTGTTCTCCCTCTCTGGAGAGTCTTGGCTAATACATCTACTATGACCTTAAGTGCCCTATGAATCTGGCCCTCTGATATCTCTGAAATTATCACCCACCATCCCTCTCCCACTTAATCCTGTCCAGGTACAGAGGCTCCAATAATATCCATCCCTGGGATAGACCAGGCACCCTCTCCCTTCAGAGTATTTGTAGGTGCTGATCTCCATGCTTTTGCCCAGGAAGCCCCATGGTTCACTTCCCTGTCCTTGCAAGTCTTTGGATGCTACCTTCCCCATAAGGTCTACCTAGACCACATGGTCTTAAATTATGAACCCCACACCAGCACTCTTCCTCTCCCACTCACCCCCATTTTTGTTTTATTTTAGGGCCAAACCCCTAACTTATGGAAAATCCCAGGCTGGGGTAGAATCAGAGATGCAGCATCTGGCCTATACCACAGCCACAGCAAGGCAGGATCAGAGATGGGTCTGTGACCTACACTGTAGTTCACAGCAATGTTGGTATATGTGTAAGTATATCAATGCAGGCAAAAAATATGAAAAATATGTCTGTGTTACACACTCTCCTTGAGCAATGAATTGATCTTGAGTCTACTTCTTCATTAGCATCTTAGGGACAGTGATAGATGAAAGAGAGGTATCTGTGAGGACCCAGTGGCTGAGGAAGTAATACACTGGGGTTTGGAGGAGAGGGTCCAGCCTGATGAGCAGGATGATGAGCAGGTTCCCCAGCACCATGGTCAGGTACATGCCCAGGAACAGGGCAAAGAACATGCCCTGCTGCTCTGGCTGGATGGGGAGCCCCAGGAGGAGGAACTCAGACACACTTCTCTGGTTCTCCCTCCTCATGCTCCTCTCTTGTCTGCTGGCATGAATGGAATAGGAGAGAAGCAGAAAGCATCACTTATGATTTGTAGGAGCAAGGTAAAGAGGAGGCTTTTCTACTGCTAAATATGCCAAGGTCTGTCTGCTTTGCCATGACCCTACAATTACCCTTTAAAGTGGATGGAATCATCATGTGATATGAGAGAACTTACTATCAGATAAGTGAGTTGAATACAGAAGAGAAACTGGATCAGTGGCATTTTTTCATCATTTAGGTGAGAGTCAGCCTCTTAGTCATCATTTGCAGCTATGTATAATTTGTAGAGAAAAAAATGACCTGGGAGATGAATTTAAAATTAAAATCTACATAATTTACATTTTGTTCCTTCACTTTTAGAAACAGACATAAGTCTTGACCTTCAAATTGTTAAATATTGGAGTTTTGAAATATAAATCCATTAATAAGTTTATTCTGAGGAAGTTTCTATGACATATAGCCAAAGCAAAGTGGATCAAAAATAAATAGTCAAAGTGTGCATCACACAAAAGTTGAAGAAAAAAGAAGGAAACCTGTTGCTTGGACTCAAAGTGTCTTGGAGCTCAGTTTTGAACTACCTCTGCTTGAAAAATTAAAAATATTAGTGACATTTATATATATTTTTGCTAGTACTTATGTTTATCTTTATTCTACATCTCCTGAAACAACAAACTCTCTATCCAATCTCATAGGATAGAAAATGATAGAAGATAATATGCAAAAAAGAATGTATATATAGTATATATATAGTTATATAAATAATATATATATAAAGTATATATATAAAGTATATATATATAAAGTATATATATATAAAGTATATATAAAGTGTGTGTATATATCTATATCTATATCTATATCTATCTATCTATCTATCTATCTATCTATATATGACTGGGTGAGTTAACTCTCCATCAGAAATTGACACAACAGTGTAAAGCAAATATACCCTAAAATATAATTTTATATATATATATATTTATATACCAAAAAATACCCTCTCATGACCTCATCAACATGTACAATCTAAAATATAAAAAGCTCTTATCAGGAAAGTTCACAGATAGAAGCAAAGATTATCTCCTCTATCCATCTTCAGGAAATAGGAGTAATAAGTTACTTAAAGAGTTCACGGAAGTGCTGAGCACATATGTTCACATATATGTGCACACACACACACACACACACGCTTCTTATGAAAGATATGCTATTCTGCTCTGAAATTTATGCTCAAGTGATCTAGATGCCAGGAGTATGGACTGGCTTCTCACCTTTTCTGTAGGACACCCAAGGACCAGATATAATCGCAACTCCTATGGTCCTGAATCTCTCACTGTGATCAGAGAGAAAAGTCATGAGCCTGGAGCTTTCTCCTCTGTTAGTTCATCCCCTTCAGAAATGGAGAGGTGAAGATTATGCTTTACCCACCAGGGAGAGGACACAAGGGCACAGGGCACCAAGCTCTTGGTAAGAGATATGCATTAAACCTGTGTTAATTGCTCAGTATTCCTCTTCCTGCCTCCAGGACAGATGCCCTAAGGCAGTGGTACCTAAACTGGGATATTCTGTAGAATCACTTGGGGAGATTGTTAAAGAAGCATATTCCAGCTCCACATCCAGTGATACTCATTCATGAGACCTTGGGCCAGGTGATTCTCAGGCAGATGGTTCTTAGGGCAGACTATGAGGCAACACTGTCCTTAGGAAGAGTTAGCAAGAAGATGCCCTGTGCATGGGAGCCCAGAAGGAGATGTGGGGAGACCTCCTTCCTGGCCCTTCCTATGAGATTCTTGTTTCCCATGATAGATCATAGCCTAGGATGGGAAGAGGGATTTATTTTCCCCAGTGGACATTCATATTTGATTTACTTCTTTTAAAATTAATTCTGCTTCCTGATGGAAATCCAAATAAAACAGAATTGAAAATAAAGGACAAGGTCAAAGTGCTTCACCTTTCCATTCATTTTTATCTTTCTACCATGGTTTACATCAATTTTATGTTTCCATAAATGGAACTTATTTTATGTGGTATTTTATACTATTTTATATGATAATTATTATAATAGTATTTGCATTTCTACTTTAATGCTCATCAGTACATAAGTATACTTATTATTAGCTGTTCATTTGTTGAATTAACACAAAGATTCATGGTGAAACTTTACTAAAGATTATACTATGCTTTGAAATCTCTTTTGATAGTTGTCTGATGAAGGTAATACTGTTTTATTAAATTCTGAAATTTGATACTAGTTTTGGGGGTATACATATCCTCTCATAAAAATAATCTATTTAATTTTTGGTGTTTATTTGATGCAGGACATTGTTTTTAGGTATTTATGCCTAACAAATTAGAATCCTTTATGTTAACTCTATGACAATATGATGATGATGGCATTTTCACATTTAGAGGGACCACACAAGGCCAAAGAGAGATTTAGCGTGCCAAATCCTAGAGCGAGAAAGGGGAGGGAAAAAATCATAACACAGTGAATCATGCTTCAGGTTTATACCTTTATTTAGTCCTTGGTTAGGTGATCCCTCTAGAGTTAGTATCCTGAGGAAAGACGTCCTCTATGTTGTATTTATTCTTCTGTGTCCAAATAGTAGCATAGTGTCAGAAACATGGTTGATTAAAAAGAGAAAAAAGGAAGAATCTTCTCTTATTTTAATTGAAAGGAATCATGTTGAGTGTTGAACTTGTGTCACCTGCTTTGACAACACTGGGTGATAAAAGAAATGCAGGCAGTTTTTCTTTTTCTCCATGAGAAGGTGAGAGACCTAGTGTTGTGGTCACAAACATGAATTCAAAGCCTCTGATATGCCCATTCCCCTCCTTCCCCAGGAGACAGGAGAGGAGGATGAGGAGGGAGAACCAGAGCCATGTGTCCAGGTTCCTCCTCCTGGGGCTTCCCATGTGGCCAGAGCAGCAGGGCATGTCTTTGCCCTGTTCCTGGGCATGTATCTGACCACAGTGCTGGGGAACCTACTCATCATCCTGGTCATCAGGATGGACCCTCGCCTCCACACCCCCATGCACTTCTTCCTCAGCCACTTGGCCCTCGTGGACATCACCTTTTCATCCATCACTGTCCCTAAACATTCAGATGCAGGATCAAACCATTTCCTATGCAGGATGTGTAACACAGACCTATTGTTTTTCATGTTTTTTGGTTGTATTGGTAACCTTCTTGCAGTGATGATATATGACAGGTATGTGACCATTTGTCACCCCCATGTCAGGAACAGAGACATAAAATAGGCCTTAGAGATATTTGTCAACAGAAGTTAGCCCTCTTGAAAATACCTATAAGGCTTGTTTTATGTCTCTGTTCCTGAGGCTGTAGATGAATGGGTTTAGCATGGGAGTAACTACTACATACACAATGGAAGCAGTTATGTCTTTGTCATTGGAGTCCCATGATGAGGAGAAAAAGAAATCACTGGCAAGTGTGCTGTGGTATAAAGACACTACAAAGAGATTGGATCCAGAGGTGGAACACACTTTAAAGAGTCTCTTGGTGGAAAAGACACTCAGAATATAGGATCCCAAGATACTACTCAAAGGCAGGATGAAAAGTAACAATCTCTAATTCCTCTTATTGCAATCATGAGCACAGTGAGATTATCTCTTTAAATTGTCATAAGGTTGGCAACTCTAACTTTAAATGAATATGCATTCAGCTGTCATACATTGTGTTAATATGTCAATAAGGTCCAGCTTGTGATTTGCATTGTTAAGCATTCTTTATCTTTATTTTTTTTCTGCTTCATCATATCTTATAAAATATGTGGAAAATCCTATACAAATATGTGACATAATTGTGACTGTTCTTTTGCCTTTTTCCCCTTTCAGATATGTCTGTTTTCACATATATTTTTTATACTATGTTATTGAGAACACACCGATTTAGCATCATGTTCTGCTTTCTGTGGCCTGATTCTTCTCTGTAACATGTGCTGGAATTTGCTTGCATTGATTTCAAGATGATTGTGAACATCCCTTTTCACTCCACCATCTATGACAACATTCTGGTGGACTGAAATAAGCCATGATGGGCATAATTAAACTATGGGAATTGGCAAGTGCTACAAAGTAATGCTCCCCTATGATAGGGAGCCTTGTCTCATCCACTGAACAGCACATCATTGCAGTTATAGTGAGGGGAGATTTCTCTTTAGCAATGGTTCCTACCCTCACATCTCATATACATCCTCTGATATTAGTGTAGATATACCAGCTGTCTTTTAGTTGGTGTTTATATGGCATTTCTTTTCCATCATTTAAACTTTTTAATATCCTCATAGCTGTAAAGTGTCAGTGGGTAACAGTGTAGGATGTATTTGACTCCTTTTATGTAAGTTGCCAATCATTGTATTTCTGGGGAATTTGATCTATTAACATCTAATATAATCAGATTGTATCTAAATTTATGTTTTCCATGTTTCCACATGTTTTCTAAATGAGACATCTGATTTCATATATAGTCTCATTTCTTTTGATCCTATTTGACTAATTAAATATGTATTTTGTTATTTCATATCCCCTTGATTAACTTAGTAATCATACATTATTACTATTTTATAAATATTTTTTGTTCTTTATGTAGAGATTATGACTTGCTTTTCCTTATTTTTTTATTATGGTATAATGTCCTACACAATATGAAATTTACTGTGTTAACCTTTTGAGGCATATAATTATGTGGCCTTGAGTACATTTCTCACTGCTATTTTATTCTAGGGCTTCAAAAGGAAACTATGGGATATAAATGCAGTTGAGTACTTTGGTAATTTGTAGCTATGAAAAGTAATGGCAAATATACTTATGAATCAATATGGAGGGAGTTCCAAGATATACTATTAAATGAAAAACAGAAATGCATAAAAGAACATCTATAGCATGCTATTTCCTATGTAAAAAAAAAGGGAAAATAATATATACATACATCTTCCTATTGAGCAAGAAGAAACACAAGAGGAATCAATTTTAAACTAATGAGACTACTTACCTACAAGGGGTGTGGTGGGAATAGGCTAGAAATATGGGGAGGTGAGTATATTAGTTTGTATAGTTTCAACTGTTTTAACTTTTACCTCCTAAAAAATGAGAAGATCTCAATGGGAAATAAAGCAAAATATAATTCAATAAAAAATGAGCCTAACTATATTTTGAGTTCACACCATAATCAGACTAATGGGGAAAATAAAGTAATTAAGTTATTATTGAACACTGAGTTTTGTCTATAATCTAGTCTCAGAGTAACAAAGGAACTGTGTGCTCATTTTTTTGGTAATCCAATTTTATGGGCTGGAATCAATTTGTCATTAACAGTGGTTTGGTTTCAAGTTTCTCAAATTACATATATTCAAAGATTTAGTAAATAAGTAAACTTGTCCTGGAAAAGAGAATGACTACTGAATGGGAGAAAAGTGAGATGCACATGGAAAAACAGAGGCTAGAAAGAACTCTATGGTGTAAAACTACAGTTGAAGATCCCATCTTGAACTCATGGGTTGTAATGTGTATAAAATGATTGAAATTAGATATTGATATCTGTCTGGTCCCCATCTCCCATTCTTTCTGTCCCACTCCTGACCCATCTCCTAGGGGTAACCATTCCTTTAGTTTACTTGTTTTTGTTTCTACATCCTGTTTTTCTTTTATATATGTTTCCTGGCTGTATTCTCCGAGATAACTTAGAAGCCTTGTAAGCAACACGCACATGTAATGCCAAATTTGATTTTTGAATATCAGTCTCCTTTAACAACAACCTAAGTTACTTAGAAAAATGGCTGATTCTAGGGCTGGGGCCAGGACATGACAAGACCAAGAAAAGTTTGCTGAGCTTGAAAATTATAAGGGTTCTATAAGTCTATTCAAGAGAGGGTGTGGGAGGGACTGGGTGCTTGGGGTAAATAGATGCAGAATATTGCCTTTGGGCAGGATCAGCAATGGGATCCTGCTGTGTAGCATGGAGAACTCTGTCTAGTCACTTATGTTGAAACATGTAATGTGAGAAAAAAGAATGTATACATCTAATTGTAACTGTGTCACCATGCTGTACTTTAGGAAAAAAAAACATATATATATATATATATAAATTTTAAAAAAAAAAGTGTTCTATAATCACTGGGGCACATTAGCCAGATGGAATGGACTCCCATTGGCCAAATCTTGAATAATTAGAGTTACAAGATGAATAACATCAGTAATGAGTTACAACTCAGAGAATAAATAAGAATTCATGAGTTCATGATGATATAAATAAATCAATGAAGAAACACATGAATGTGGAGTAAGGTAAAGCTCCTTCCTATAGGAGAATTCAGCTAATCTGCATAGAGGAAATAATCAAATTAGAAAATAACCATTTGGGCACCACATTTGCAATTGTTTCTTTCAATATAAGAGTCATCAATGGATGTTAGATACAGTGGGTGAAACTGTATAAAGAACAGTGTCGTGGTTATACATTTTCAAAATATCTACCAAATGATAGTTAATTGCAAAAGTTGAAATAGATATTTATTGTAGAGATCCTTGAAGACACCACATTAATCAACTGATCAAGGATAAAATCACTATTAATTAGATTTTTTTTTCTTTTTACGGCCACACCTGTGGCATATGGAAGTTCCCATGATAGGGGTAGAATTGGAGCTACAGCTGCCAGCCTACACTACAGCCACAGCAATAAGGGATCTGAGCCACATCTGTGGCTTACAGTGTCCACCTGCAGCAATGCAGGATCCTTTACCCATTGAGCAAGGCCAGGCATGGAACCTGCATTCTCATGGATATTAGTCAGCTTCTTAACCTACTGAGCTACAAAGGGACTCCAAAGAAAACAAATTCTTTTTTTTTTTTTTTTGGTCTTTTTGCTATTTCTTTGGGCCGCTCCGGCAGCATATGGAGGTTCCCAGGCTAGGGGTCAAATCGGAGCTGTAGTCACTGGCCTATGCCAGAGCCACAGCAACGCGGGATCTGAGTCGCATCTGGCGGGATCCGAGCCGCGTCTGCAACCTACACCACAGCTCACGGCAACGCCGGATCGTTAACCCACTGAGCAAGGGCAGGGACAGAACCCGCAACCTCATGGTTCCTAGTCGGATTTGTTAACCACTGCGCCACGACGGGAACTCCCAAAGAAAACAAATTCTTAAAGCAGCTGTGCAATTTTTGAAAAAATCTGGGAAAATAAGGCTAATGTGTGCTATTAATTAGGAAACATGGGTAAAGTCTTTAGCCCAGAGCCAAAATATTCATTAAAATGTTCAGCATTCTAACACCAAGCAGACATATACTTTTTATAGAGATAGTTTGCAGGGCCTGGGTAGATCAGTTAGTAGAGCATCGTGCTTTTAATCTGAGGGTCCAGGGTTCAAGTCCCTGTCCAGTCTCTTTGTGAAGTATAGTTCATGAACAATATTACCTTAGTTTTAGCTGTATTATTTGGTGATTTGACATTTTCATACATTATGAAATGATCACCTCAATTATTAAACTATTAACTACCTGTCCCCAAAATATTTTACGATATTATGGATCATATTCTTTATGCTAAATATTAAATAACCGTGATTTATTTATTTTATAACTGGAAATTTGTTTCTCATCATCCCCATCACCTATTTCATCCCTCTCCCCGAGACACAACCCACTCTGGAAACCGTGGTTACTTCTCTGTATTTATAAGTCTGTTTTCATTCAGTCTTGTTGATATGTTGTTTTAATTTGATATTTATCATTGTCTCTCTGTCATATTTCACAGAACATAATACCTTCTACATCAATCCATGTTGTTGGAACATGGCTGTGGATTGTGAGATGCACTTGAATAACTCCTTCATGTCCAAGTTTTTGCCAGCAAATGTGGAAAACATTTATGTCTCCATAATGGGATGGCACAGACAGTTGTTTTTACTGTTGGGGATTCACTTTCATGCTTTTGTTTGTGGATATCCAGTTTCACAGCACCATTTATAGAAGAGACTACCCTTTCCACATTGTGTGGTTTTGGTTCCCTGGTTAAATATCGATTGATCATACATGTATGATTTCTGGGATCTATATTCTGCTCCATTTTTCACATGTGTATTTTAATGTCAGTAACATTCTGTGTTGATTTCTAAAGGTTGGAATATAGTTTGCAATGAGGCTGTGTGATGCCTCCAGTTCTGTCCATTTTGCTCTAGATGGCTTTGGCTTTTGTGGGTCTTTTGTGGTTTCACATGGATGGAATAAATGATGGTGATGGGATGTGAGCTCCAACACACTTCAGGGTCAGTGGTGTGGGAAACTCAAGATCTGGTCCTACTCTGTTTGGTCTTTTCTGCAGTGGATGGAGTGGCAGATTCCATTGTAGGTTCTTCAAAGTTCAAGGGTATTCATGGTCTCTCCTCCTCATGAGGAGGCAGAGGGAAGACTGATGTAGACATTAGAGAAACCTTCTGGGACTCCTGTAGTTCAGCCCCTTTGGTCCCTGCACTGGATCCACCTCAAGAGGAAGGCAAGGGAGTTCCTGTCGTGGTGCAGTGGTTAACGAATCTGACTAGGAACCATGAGGTTGCGGGTTCGGTCCCTGCCCTTGCTCAGTGGGTTAACGATCCAGCGTTGCCGTGAGCTGTGGTGTAGGTTGCAGACACGGCTCGGATCCTGCGTTGCTGTGGCTCTGGCGTAGGCCGGTGGCTACAGCTCCGATTCAACCCCTAGCCTGGGAACCTCCATATGCCACAGGAGCGGCCCAAAGAAATAGCAAAAAGACAAAAAAAAAAAAAAAAAAAAGAAAAAGAAAAGAGGAAGGCAAGAAATTGGACAATTAACTCCATTGTCTTCTTCTCTAACCAGAAGCTTGGGGGCATGGCCTCTGAGGTCTCAGCCCTGTTGGTAAATGTGGAAATTTCCATCATTGTTTTAATTCATGTAAAGAGGTGGGGAAGTGCTAAATATCCTCCTACCATGGAGGCATAAGAGATCACTCCTCAGATAGTAACCTGGTCCAGCACAGATCACAGCAAGTTTGGGAACCATCACTTGGCCTAGATGTGTGTGTTGATGTGAAGACTAGGAGAAAGAGGTAGAGAAAATGTGTGTTTATGTCGCTTGTATAACCATGTGCTTTTAATGACTGTTTCACACACTGGCATACGTGGTGCCACCAACCTCAAGTGGCCATAACATTAAAATTAATTTAAATGATCTAAAATTAAAATGTGGGTTCTTCTGTTGCACTACTTATATATCAAATCTCCAGTAGCCACATGAGACAGGTGCTGCTGTATTGGGCAACACAGCTCTAGAGTATTTCCCTCCTTGTGGAAAGTCCTATTGTACAGTTCTAATAATAGACCATGGAGTCTGAAAATCTGCAATACGTGTGTGTGTGTACTTGGGTTTCTGTGTGCATGTTTCTTCTTTTTATGTTATTTGTGTGTTGGGTTTGTCCATAAGTGACTCTTTGTTCATGTAGTGGAGTTTCTGTGTGTCTCAGTGGTTTGTGAGTTGTGTGGGTGACTGGATGTGGTCTTGGTGTGTTATTTATTTTTAAACAGCTTGTGAGATACAGTTGATATACACAAAACTCTACCTATTTAATGTATATTATTTTGAGGCCATTAGAAACACTTGCGCACACACTTATGAAACTACCACCAAAATCAAGATCATCAATATATCCATTTCTTCTCAAAATGTCCTTGTGTCCTTTTCTTATGGTAAGAAACCTTAACATAAGATCTACTATTTTAAGGAATTCTTAGGTGCATAGTATAGTATTTTTGACTCTAGGCATGATGCTGTATAGCAGGTTTTTAGAACTAATTCATCTTGCATAACTGACACTTTATTTCAATTAAATATCAACACTACATTTCCCCTTCCCCCTACCCTTGGTGACTGTCATGTACTCTCTGATTCTGTGAGTTTCTCAAAGTGAAATCATGCAATATTTGTCCTTGTAGGACTGGCTTATTTCAATTAGCATAACATCCTCCTGATTCATACTTATTGTCAGAAATGGCAGGATTTCCTTTTTTAAAGGCAAAATTATAGACCATTGTGTGTATATGCCATATTTATCCATCCACCTGTTGATGGACACGTGGATTTTGTCTATACTTATCTATTGTGAACAGAGCTGTAATGCACATGGGAGAGGAGATACATCTTGAGATCTTTATTCCAGTCTTTTCTGGTCTACACCCAGAAGTAGGATTGCTGGATCATGTGGAAGTTCTAATTTGAATGTCATGGGGAATCTCAATACCATTTTCCATAATGGCCACTCCATTTTACATCCCCACCAACAGTGTAGAAGTGTGCTTATTTACATGTTTTTAAAGTTGTGTGACAAAAGATTTCATTTTAAACTTGTAAATTAGTTGGTATGAGTCCATATAAACCTCACTTCCAACTCAGATTAGCATAGGTTAGAGAAGGCCAAAAAGGAGCACCTGGGTTTTGTTTTTATGTCACTATGTGTCATGCTGAATGTCTGTTTCTTTGTATAACACACTCACAATCTACTTTTCCTCTCCTTGGATATCTGTAGAGGAGAGAGGGCCATGTGAGGGGCTTGGAAATATGTGTATACATTTGACCTGCTTATATAGCCTCAAGCCTGTCTGTCCCTTTCTCACACCTCTGGACATAAACAGGCAGCAAAGTCCTATTTATCTAAGTTGTTGGTACTCTGTCCAGATGGTTTGAAGGCTCCTGAACTTCTCACAATATTTGCTATTGATGTTTAATGATTTCCACATTTCCACTCTGGGGAACAATGTGGGGCCAATTTAGAAACCTTGTCTATTTAATCAGATGACTGTGAATTCTGATATAGGCCCTTGGTCTTATAGCAGCTCTAATATCTTGGAGCTCTGGTCACTGCATCAGGCAAATTCTCATGTCCCCCACTTTGCATGTATGCTCAGAACTGAGCCATTTTAAAACCCTGGTGATGAGAGTGAGAGAGTCAATGGCAGATATGAAGGAAGCTATTTCTTCGAAAAAATTTTAAAAATGCAATGAGTCAAGTTCTGTGAATCCAGTCATCTTCAAGGGCCATCCATATTTTGGGCCTGTACTGTTTTCTGGATGTGAGAGCGAGACCTCAGAAGTAAACACATATTTTTGGGAAGCTACTTTATCTTGATTGATGGCCTCCTGTATCTTTGTCATCTTTAGTTCCTAATATCTGCTTACCGATCCTGCCCAAATCATGAGCTTATTTATCTATTTATTGGGTCATTTTCATTTTGATTGCTATTTTTTTCAATATTTGTTGACTCATGATATATTTTCCAAATTAAAAAAGTATTGTGATAAAATATATGTAACAATATTTAACATTTCAATAATTTTTGCATACATTTCTGTGGAATTAAGTAATTCATGTTGTTCTACAACCACCACCACCATCCGCCTCCAGAATTTTTACTCTTCCCAAGGGGAAACTCTGTAACCACTGAAAAATAACTCCTCATTTTCCACCCCACACCACCCCATGTCAATCACCATTCCATTTTTTGTGTCTATTAATTTGACTCTTCTAGGAATCTCATATGAATGGAATCTTTCAGTATTTACACATTTGTGACTCCATGATTTTACTTAGCATTAGGTCTTCAAGGTCCATTCATGTTGTGGCTGTATCAGCATTTTTTTCCTTTTTTAAGGCATAATAATATGCTGTCTTAAATATGGGTGTATAAATACCTCTTTGGCCCCTGCTTTCAATTATTCTGGGTATACAAGCAGAAGTAAAATTCCTTAGTCATATGGAAATTCCATTGAATTTTTTGAGGAACTTTTTTATTTTTGTCTCTCAACTTTATTTTCATTTTTTACATTTATACATTCTTTTTTCTCACATTATCATGCTCCGTCATAAGTGACTAGATATCATCCCCAGTTCTATACAGCAGAATCTCATTGCTTATCCATTCCAAAGGCTATAGCTTGCATCTATTAACACCAAATTCCCAGTCTACCCCACTCCTTTCCAGGCTGAGGTCATTTGCTTTGTTTTGGAACAATAGCAGAGCCTGATCTCTGCCCCCCTCCCCTTGCTCATCATTTTTTTTTTCCTCTATTTTGAGTTTTACTATTTTCATTATAGCCTGTTTACAGTGTTCTGTCAATTTTCTACTGTACAGTGTGATGACCTGGTTAAACATAAAGTATAGATTCATCCCAAGTGATTAGACATAGATCCCAGTGCTATACAGCAGGATCTCATTGCTTATCCATTCCAAAGGCAAAGCTCTGCATCTATTAACCCCAGACTCCCAGTCCTTCCCACTCCCTCCCCCTCCCTCTTGGCAGAGGAACTTTTTTAATGTTTGTCTTTTCCTTCCTTATTTCCTCCCTCCTTCCTATCTTATTTCCTTCCTTCATTTATTTCATCTTCTTTATCTTTCTTTCCTCCAATTTTTTTCTTTTATTTTTTTCTTTCTTCTTTCTATCTTTCCTTTTCCTTTCTTTTATCTTTATTTCTTTAATATTTCTTATAGTCATGTTAATAATAAAAAGTAACTTCTGTGTTGACCACTTTTTTGTACTTGGTACATTAATCTACCAAATAATGCTTAAGTGGTGTGCATGTGTATATAATGTCCATCCTTGTCTGTGTGTGTGTGTCTGTGTGTGTAAAACAGACAAAAGCACATAAGCACATAAGCAGCCTCACTGTAGAGTCATAGGAAGGACTGTGCTTATTTATTACTCCCTCCCTACTGTCTATCATAATGTTTCCACATTGTAAAAAAGATAATGAGCTTTTTTTTAATTCTACCGAAGGTTTTGATTGAAGTCATATATTTTCTCCATGTTATAGAGTCAGTGTTCAGACAAATCAAGTTGTGTTGCTGTCTCAAGTTGTGAGGCATCAGTGTGTGAGTGCAGTGCAGTGAGATCTGTCTGTACACTGACACACTCATTCTGAGAAACCATGTGACCACTTGATAACTGATATGCTCAGTACTTCTAAGTTCTTGGAATTTCTGACCTCTCTTCATTCTCAGAAGAGAGAAAAGCAGCATGAGGAGGGAGAACCAGAGCAGCGTGTCCAAGTTCCTCCTCCTGGGGCTCCTCATCCATCCAGAGCAACAGGGCCTGTTCTTTGCCCTGTTCCTGGGCATGTATCTGACCACAGTGCTGGGGAACCTGCTCATCATCCTGCTCATCAGGCTGGACCCTCACCTCCACATCCCCATGTACTTCTTCCTCAGCCACTTGGCCCTCACAGATGTCTCCTTTTCATCTGTCACTGTCCCTAAGATGCTGATGGACATGCAGACTCAGTATCAATCCATTCCCTATACAGCGTGTGTAACACAGGTGTATTTTTTCATAATTTTTGCTTGCATTGATAACCTTCTTCTTGCAGTGATGGCCTATGACAGGTATGTGGCCATTTGTCACCCTCTACATCATACCATCATCATGAGGGAGGAGCTGTGTCTGTGTCTCTTGGCTGGATCCTGGCTCCTTTCCTGTGACATTGCCCTAATTCACACCCTCCTCCTTTTGCAACTGTCCTTCTGTGCTGAAAACATCATCCCCCACTTCTTCTGTGACCTTGCTGTCCTACTCAGGCTGTCCTGCTCAGACACCTCTCTCAATGAGCTCTTCATATTCACTGTAGGGTCTGTGGGCCTCATTCTTCCACTGAGTGGCATCCTTGTCTCTTATGGATGCATAGGGCACTCCATCTTGAGGGTCCCCTCTACTAAAGGGATCTGCAAAGCCTTGTCCACCTGTGGCTCCCACCTCTCTGTGGTGTCTCTGTTCTATGGGACAATGATGGCCCTGTACTTTTCCTCCTCATCAGGCCAGTCCCATGACAAAGACATCATTGCTTCTGTGATGTATGCAATGGTCACCCCCATGCTGAACCCTTTCATCTACAGCCTGAGAAACAGAGACATGACATTGGCTCTGGGGAGTTTTTTCAGAAACAATAATCTTTTTGCCAAGTGAGAATCAGCTAACCATGTAATTACATACTCACTAACCTTGTCAGAAATGCCTTAAACATTTATATTTGTCATTCATGTCTCTAATACTTTCCTAACTGCCCTTTAAATGGTGATTGTTATTGGATCAATCTCTTCCCTTTTAGTCATATCTCTTGTCTTTTAATTCTTCCGTAACCCTACGTATATCATTTGCAACAACACACATTTAATTTTTTTGTTTTCAAAGCATTGAACTCCTCTGTTTGTATCTGTATGTGTTTTTAAATTTTGGTTTATTTTTTCTATGTTATTATTACATTTGGCTTTTTACAGTTTTAAAATTATATATGTATATATAATTATATATATATATATGTATACATTCAAAGTCTTATTGTCAGCTATTGTACATTGGTTTTCAAATTTTTAATTGATTACTTAATTACTGTGATATACATATACATATGACTTACAATGTTGTATTAATTTCAGGTGTAGAGCAAAGTGATTCAATTTTACATATATTATAGGTATATATTTTTATGGTTGTTCTCCCTTATATGTTATTACAAAATATTGAGTGTAGTTCCATGTGCTATACATTTGGTCCTTGTTCATTATCTACTTTATACACTTTAGTGTGAATATGTTATCCTCAAATTCCTAATTTGTCCCTTCCCCCTTTCCCCTTTGGTAACTATTTTCTCTATCTGTGGATCTATTTCCATTTTGTGTGTAAATTCATTTGTATCATTTATTTAAAATTTAAAAGCAATATCCTATGATATATGATTTTCTCTGTACGGTTTACTTCATTTAGTATGGTAATCTATAGTCTCATCCATGTTGCTACAAATAACATTATTTTATTCTACATATGGATGAGTAATATTCTGTTATAGTATGTACCACATATTCTTTATCATTCATCTGTTGATGTACATTGAGTTTGCTTCCATGTCTTGGCTTCATAGTTTCCAAAGCTACAACCATTCAGTTAAGTTTCTAATGTTTAGTTTTAGAAAAACCCAAAACTCTTACCATCTCAATCTAGTATCAAGTTAACAAAGTACTTTTGTTCATTTTCTAAACCTAAATAAACTTTAATTTGATTGTGATTTGACAATAGAGGAGCACACAATAGTCAATCTAATTTAAAAATTTCCACATTCCAGGAAGACTAATTTTCCCCTCTAGATTAGATGTTTATGTTTAGAACAGTCTATAGCTCTTGGATTAATTTTCATCTTGGAAATGAGTGTTGTCTTTTCCCCAGAAATCTCACTTTTAATATGAAAAATCTTAATGCATGAATTTACAATTTATGTACACCAAAATATCTATTGCATTACCACTATGTGTCAGGCAATGTTCTATATTCTGGAAATACATATAAAAAATATATCACCTCATAGAGTTTACATTCAAGTGCTCCTGATCCAGCTCATCATGCTCCCTTTACTCCATACCAGATTTTAACCTTCTAAAACACCATAAAGTTTTCTTCGTTTTAGAATTGTCATGATTAAAAAAAAAAGGTTGGGGACTTTGTGTTCTATAAATAATGATATTAATGACATATAATAGCTCAAAAGGGTAGTATATTAATCTAAAATATTAATTAAAATCTTGAAATTTGATCAAAATAAAATATTATGTATAATTAAAATGATCTTATAGTATAAAAATAAATAAAAATAAATAAAACTGTCACTGTTTCTTTACTGAGATGAAAATTCTATAGAAGATGGGTTTGTATGTATGAAATAAATAAATTATAAATTTTTTGAAGCTAACATTGTCTATGAATAAAGGAGCCATAAAAATGGTGGAGGAAGGAGTTCCCATCTTGGCTCAGTGGTAATGAACCCGATTATTATTCAGGAGGACATGAGTTTGATCCTTGGCTTTGCTTAGTGGCTTAAGGATACAGAATTCCTGTGAACTGTGTTGTAGGTTGTATATATGGTTCAGAACCCATGTTTCTGTGGCTGTGGTGTAGACCAACTACTGCAGGTCTGATTTGAGCCTTAGCCTGGTAACTTCCACATGCCATAGGTATGCCAAAACCTCCAAAAAGTAAAGGGGGGGTGGTAAGAAAGGGAGCTGGGTTGTAGTTCATAATTAAATACCATGTGGTCTAGGTAGAGCTCATTGGGAAGGTAATAGCCAAAGACATTAGTGATGGCAGGTAAGGCAGCCAAGGTGATATGTGGGCAAAAGCATGGAGATCAGCACCTAGAAAAACTCTGAGATGAGATGGTGCCTGGCCAATTCCAGGGACATTACTGGGGCCACTGTTGCAGGATGGGGTTAAGTTGAGGAGGGATGGTGGGTGATTAGTTCAGATACCAGAGATTTGTAGGCACTTTAGGTCATGGTATGTGTATTCATCAAGATTATCCAGAAAAGTAGAACAAATACGGTGTGTGTAGTATGTGTGTTTGTGTGTGTGTATTAGAAAGAGTGATTCATGGAGTTCTTACTGTCACACAAGGATTGTCGCATTTCTGCAGCAGGTTAAAGGATGTCATTGCAACAGATGTGGTGTAGGTGGCAAATGCAGCTTTGATATTATCTTTGGCCTGGGAACTTCCATATGACATGGGGAAGCCAAACAAGAAGAAAAAATAGAGAGAGATCTATTTTAAAGAATTGGCTAATATAATTTTGGAAGTTAGCAAGTATAAAGTCTGCAATGTAGATTTGCAGGCTGGAAACCCAGGGAAAAGTTGCAGTTTGTGTCTGAAGACAGGCTGCTGACAGAACTATCTCTTCTGTATGGGAGGTCATTCTTTTTTTTAATGTCCTTAACTGATTGATGAGGCCCACCCTCAGTATGGAGCACAGTCTGCTTTATTCAGAGTTTTTAGATTACATTGTTAATCTCATCTGAAAAGAAACCTTCATGTAATTATCTAGAATTGTGTTTGACCAAATATCTGGGTGTTGTAGCCTCACCAAGTTGACATATAAAATTAACCACTATAGTTGATTTGTTGGTTCTCAGCCTGATTTGGGAACCCTCTGGAAGGGATTCAATAGCAGAATCACATGACAATATTTGATTTTGTTATTGTTTCTTTAAAAACACCCTGATTTTTGGAGGTATAAATGACATACAGTAAACTTGATAGAGCTAAAATGTATAATTTGACTCAGAAAACTGCATATAGGACTACTATATTATCCAGCCATCCCATTCCTGGATATCTATCCAGATAAAACTACAATTTAAAAAGATACATGCACCACTATGTTCAAATAAGCACTTTTCACAATAGGCAAGACATGGAATAAAGAACCAAAATGGCCATAAACAAAGGAATTGATACAGATATGTGATATCTGTATCTATATCTATATCTATATCTATCTATCTATCTATCTATCTATATATATATAGAGAGAGAGAGAGAGAGGGAGAGAGAGAGAGAGAAATACTATTCAGCCATGAAGGAGAATTAAATATGCCAGTTCTAGCAACATGATGCAAGTACATATTCTTATACTAAGTGAAGTAAGTCAGAAAGACACAGACAAGCATAATATGATACACATATATGGTAGCTATAACAAGGCACAAATGAACCTGTTTACAAAACTGAAGCTGACTCTTAGACATAGAGAAGAGACTTGTGGTTGCCAGTGGGGAAAAGGATGGACAGGTAGATTAAGGTTAGTAGATGCAAACTCTTACATTTATAATGGATAAGCAATGAGGTCCTATGGTACAGCTCAGAGAACTATATCCTGTCTCTTGGGATAGACCATGATAGCAGAAAATATAAGAAAGGGAGTGTGTGTGTGTGTGTGTGTGTGTGTGTGTGTGTGTGTGTGTGTGTGTAAATATGCATGCCTGGGTCACTTTGCTATGTTGCAGAAGAGGGCACAACATTGTAAATCAACTATACATTTATAAAAAAGGTAAAAAAATGAAGTATACCATTTTACTTGTTTTGATATATGTATACACTCATGAAACCATCACCACAGCCATCAAGATCAGGAATTTCCCTGATGTCTATACTCCTGTCTCTCTTTGCTCGTCCCAGCTGTCCTCAGGGAAACCACTAATCTGTTTCTGTCATATGGAGTAGTTAGAATCTCCTAGAAGCTTATTTCAGTGGAATCATATAGTGTGTAATCTTTTCTTGCTGCCTTCTTTCACTCAGCATAATCACTTTCAGATTCTTTTATGTTCTACTGTGTATCAGGAGCTCTTTCTATTTATTACTGAGTAGTATTCCATTGTATGGATGTACCACTGCTGTTGTGTCCACTCACATTTTATAAGAACACTGTAAACCAGCTATAATGGAAAAAATTAGAAATTATTATATATATAAAATTTTTATTTATTTTTAATTTTAAAAGTTTCTGTTTATCTTTTACTTTAATTTGACATTATTCTTATTGAAGTATGGTTAATTTACAATGTTGTGTTAGTTTCAAATGTAAAACAAAGTGATTAAGTTATGCACACACACACAATTTATATATTCTTATTATTTTAATTTTTTTGGTCTTTTGTCTTCTTAGGGCTGCCCATGTGGCATGTGAAGGTTCCCATGTTAGGGGTCGAAACAGAACTGTTGCTGCTGGCCCATGCCAGAGCCAAAGCAATGCAAGATCTAGCTGCATCTGCAACTTGCACCACAGCTCATGCAGCACCAGATCCCTAACCCACTGAGTGACTCCAGGGATCGAACTCACAAACTCATGGTTCCTAGTAAGATTCACTTCCATTGCTCCATGATGGGAACTCTTATATATTCTTTTGATATTATTTTCCATGAGGGGTTATTACAAAATATTGAGTATAGTTTCCTGTGCTATATTGTATGTCCATTCACTTACTAACAGTAAGTCCATTAATGAACATCTGGGCTTTTCCTGTACATGGCTATCAAATTGAGCTGTATGAACATTCTTGAAAGGTCTATGTGTAAATATACACATTCTTTTTCTTTGTACAAATACATAGTTATGTGCTAAGAGTATATTTAACTTTTTAAAAAATGTTCAAACTGTTTTGTATTCCTATGAGCAGTATGTGAGTGTGCCAGTTCCATCCTATCTTTGGTGACAACAAGAATGGCAGTCATTTCAATTTTAGCCCATCTAATAAGTATGTAATGGTGTAAACCAGCATACAGATGGGGAGCCACTTATTGAAGGGGTTTCTGTGTTCTTGAAAAAGAAGCCTGTAACACTGGGTACTTAGTGAAATAGCTCCTTGCATGATTTTCAGCATTCTGCAGCACTTGTCACCATTTACATGCCATTTATTTTGCATAAATAATATTTTATGCACTCTCCCCACTTGTATGAGGTTTCCAAGAGAGGAATTTCTATTTCTGTTATTAACTGTTATGTCTCTAGATAATTTATCCGTATTATATTTATGGGAACCTTAATGGTTATTTAAGTGAGTAAGTGAATGAATGAGCTGATGAATTCATTCATCAGTTACCAATCACATTTACATGATCACCATAGGTGACCTCTAGTGATACAAAGACTTTGACAATAAACCTTAACATTCAGTAAGCTTTCATTAAGTGCTCATTCAACCATCCTTCAAATTCAAGTGAAGAGAACAATTATTACATCTATTTGAAGAAATTGAGTCTCAGTGGCCTTTGATAAATTGCTCACATGTGCTCTCTTAGTAGGCAAAGAACACAGAGTCTTTTTTCCAGAGTTTTATATTCAATCCCCCTTCTCCTGAACAAGGTATAGACCATGCCCTACAACACCTTCCAGTGGAGTGTGGATACGTGTACATTTTAAGGGGCTTTGTGTTGTAATGAAAGCCTGTGCCAGTGGTGGGGAACCTGAAGAAGCCCTTCCACTGCCTGTGACATATACTTCCCTTGGGAGAAGCTATGCTCATGAAACAGAGGACACGGGAATGGGGGAACTCCCACTTCTCATCAGAGACTTCACCAGAAGCCTAAGGTACCACTCATATCAGGGACATTTTCTCGTTGAAACCAGGTGGAGCTCAGCCCCTGTGGACCCTACTCATCCTCCTTCCCAAAGGGGCAGGAGGAAGTTGGGCAGTTTCCCCAGTGGACTCCTTCTATAGTTGGGGATGCTGCTGGATTCCCTCCAGGGTCTCTTTAGATGGAGAAAAGGAGATATCCTTGCATATATTTTTGAAGCAGGGGAACGGACAGGAGAGACCATAAGGTCCTCAGGCCACCAATTTTTGCAATTTTCTTTGGATCCTGGGTCTTCTGGACAGAAAGTGAGGATTCAGGTAACAGAATGAAGTATAAGATATTTGAACCCAAGCTGAGGTATGGCTTAGAAAGATCCCAGAAACCTCCATAGTCATGCAGGGCTGATAGGATAGTTAATGTCCTCAGGGCCAACAGTTAATTATGAGCAGAGTCCAGACTCAGTTCTTCTCAATCTGAACCCAATGACTCAATTTATATCATGTACCTTTTCCTGGAAAAGATTTCTGGAAAACCTTTGTGTTCACTGGTCAATGTGTGTTTGCATGTATCAATCTCTATTCAGAGTCTGAGTTCATATATGATATGTGAGTTTTAGGTGTCCTTGGTAGTTTTATGTTTGTTGAGGTTATACAAGAGTTGTTTATTCATAGTTATATGGATTATTTTGTGTGTACCATCTCATGTGTCACTTAGGTAATTATTTTTTTGAATCTTTGGGTAACTGAGCCATGAGCCATGGTTATTGTCCTATAGATCATAGGCAATAAAGAAATTACATATAGTAATTTAAGTGTGCCCATTAAGGTGGTTTCACATACAAGACTTAGGGACTTCTATTCTAATGCCTATGAGCCCAAATAATCCTTTAACTATCTTTCAACAGTGGCTGTATCACTGCATTGGTGATCAGGTTCAGGTTCATTTCCACCCCTGAGTAGGTGCTGTGTACTAATGGATATGAGCTCAGTGTCTGCACTGTGTCAGACTGGGGCCCAATCCGCATTCTGGTCATTAAATGTTTTTGTGATCTTATGAAGTGACTTCCATTCTCTGAGGGTCATGAATCCTCACAGGTGCAGAAGAAGTTACTCTTCCTACATGAGAGTGTTATTTTGGGGAATAAGTGAGAAAAGCATACAAATTATTCAGCAAGAAGCCTGACACATAATTGGTGCTCAGTATAAAGGAGGTATTTTTATTATCTCGCTCCAAACTCCATGTTTGTTCACGGAGATTCCTCTTTCACCCTTGTCTCCATCAGGACATTTAGAGGTCTGAGAAAATAGGTCCATCCAAAGGTTCCTTCTCAATCTTCAAGGTCACATTCTAAGCTCCTTTCCGGGGCTCATGGTCCAGCTGCCTCCTTCACAATGTCCTACCTGAATCAAGGATTCTTGTTGCTTCTACTCATCTTGTTCTCTTCCATTTTCTCTGTGAGGACTAACACAGTATATGTCAGGGAGTATCCATGGCTCTATAAATAGTCATCATTGTCCTCCTTGGTGGCCATGAACTGAAGTAACAAATGACCCAAGCAAGATCCTAGTCCTGTTATTATGTCCAAACTTGTATCGCTTGCTTCATGACAGGCCAGTAAAATGAAAGACCATTTGTTGGGACAAGGAATAGGTATGTAATTGGAAAGCAAGCAGATGGAGAAGATGATGTCCCAAAGAACCATCTTCCCTGAATTAGAATCCAGGCTTCTCTTTTCTTAAAGGTGGTTAGCACATGGGTGGTTTCTGCAAACTTCTTGGTGTTGGAATCTTTTCTTCTTACAGTTGTCCACATAGGTCAGGACACAATGTTCCTATAAACTTCCAAAGAGGCAAATGTTATTCTTAGTTCTGCAACTTTTTATGACCATATTAATGGGAAAGTGTTACACCATTAAATATCAGAGGTTTGTGAATGGGCACTTCTATATATTTCAGCCTAGAGGTAAAATTCCTCACTTGTAGCAAAACAATAGATATACAGAGGTGAAAGTAAAAGACACAAGTCCAATATGGAGTCAGATTTGTTCTTTTATTTCAGTCTGAGGTGGACTTGCTCTCCTGTCCCTATACTTGAGTGAGACTGTCCATCTTGAGTCCTTTTCAGGGCTATGTGGTTGGTAATTCTTACCTCTAACTTTACTTCTAAAAAATACTAAACTGGAAACCACCATCAAAAATCCAAGCCCACCTGAGGTAAGTACTTTATTCCTTAGCTACACTTTCCACATTTATAAAATGAAGACATAAGATTTGCCTTGTGTACCAAGCAGTCCTAAAATATAATTACTGTTTTGAGAGGTAAAAGCACGTGAAAATCCTTTGTATGATGTATAAATAGAAGTCATAAATTTTTCTTAGAGGGAGTTAGTTAGGAACATTTTGGAGATAGTTAGCTAACAAAATAGAGCTTCTCTGGATATTTTAACTACTGAGGATATATTTTCCATGCTGAGTGGTTAAAAGCATGGATCTTGGTCAGAAAAACCTGTGTTGTGATTCCAACTGATGCACTTAATTGTGTCTATTTTGCACATTTAAATAATGCATAATTTTGTATTCTTCTGGTTAAAATATGTGCAATAATATTTATTAGTGCTACTATGAAGATTTCATTTGAAAGTGCTTGTAAAATACAGTGCCTTGAACTACTGATATTGGCATGGAAGCCTGTATTGGGCAATTTTATAACAGGGGATTTGAAGTGACTCAAAACATGTAGGATGGTGCTAAGTACCCTGAAAACACATGAAATAGATTTAGTAATTCTTTTCATATGTAAGGAGTTTGATATCCTTTTTAAGAGGAAATAAATGACTGATACCTCTTATCTGGTGCCTTTTTCATATTTTCATTTTAGAAAATTACAGAGGTTTAAACCTCCCTTAATATAAAGATGTACAATTGAACAGAGAGACATCTCAGTTCATATTGACTCCTGTGTACTCAATATGGGAGAAATATGTTGTTCAATAATTATTTATTGAATAAAGAATAAATGTCTGTTGGTTTCATCAGGAATAAAACCAAATTAATGTGAGGGTTTGATGTATTATTGAGGCCAGAATTGGAAAGACTAATTCAATCACCAACAATTAAGAGAAATAAAGGGCAATGTAGCCAAAATTAAGATTTTCATAGCACAAAGGACATGACAATAATATTATGGCATGTTTATTGATATTTCCCATTTTGCCATTTCCCAGCTGAGGCAAGAACCGCATGAGGAGGGAGAACCAGACCTGTGTATCTGAGTTCCTCCTCCTGGGGCTCCCCCTCTTGCCAGAGCAGCAGGGCATGTTCTTTGCCCTGTTCCTGGGCATGTATCTGACCACAGTGCTGGAGAACCTGCTCATCATCCTGCTCATCAGGCTGGACCCTCACCTCCACATGACTGTGTATTTCCTCCTCAGCCACTTTGCCCTCACAGACATCTCCTTTTTCTTTGTCACTGTCCCAAAGATGCTGATGGGCATGCACACTGAGTACAAATACATCCCCTATGCTGGGTGCATAATACAGATTTTTTTTTTCATATTTGATGACCTACACAATTTCCTTCTCACCTCAATGGCCTATGACAGGTAGTTCATGATTTTATGTTCTCTGGAAAGTTTCATTTGTGCTGTATATTAAATTCCATATATGTGATATCATGCAGTATTTGTCTTTCTCCTTATGATATACTTCACTCAGTATGAGCATCTCTAGTTCCGTCCATGTTGCTGCAAATGGCATTATTTTGTTCTTTTTTATGGCTGAGTAGTATTCCATTGTGCATATATACTACATCTTCCTAATCCAATCATCTGTCAATGGACATTTTGGTTGTTTCCATGTCTTGGCTATTGTGAGTACTGCTGCAATTAACATGTGGGTGCATGTGTCTTTTTTAAAGAAAATTTTCCTCACACCAGTCAGATGGCCATCATTACTAAGTCCACAAATAAATTCTGGAGGGAGTTTGGAGAAAAGGGAACCCTCTTGTACATTGGTGGGGATGGAAGCTCCACTATGGAGAACAGTATGGATGTACCACAGAAAATTATACATAGAACTAACATATGACCCAGCAATCCCACTCTTGGGCATGTATCCTAACCATATTATAACCATAACCACAATTTTCACTCTTCCCTAACTTCTACCAGAGCCATGAATTAATCTACCCTTGATCAAATTCTAATCCAACTGTTAGAATTTTAGGAATGAACTCATGTATATTTTGGTGCTGCTTAGTATCCTGAGAGATGGAATATGTAGCCTAAAAGGGATATTTGCCCCACCCATTTCTGTTCCATTAGTTGGCATTAGAGGTCCTGAGGATGCTCTTTTGGGGTTAAGGTGAGCAGGAGCAGTCTCACTGGTTATGAAGAACCTTAAAAGAGCAAAAATTGGGAGATGATTGAGGCCGTAAAGCTCTTACATGGTATATCTGGGAATGAGCCTCTTAGAAGTGCAAGTGGTGGGAGTTCCCTTATGGTGCAGTGGGTTAAGGATCTGGGGTTGTCACTGTAAAAGCAGGGGTTAGACCCCTGTCATGGGAAGTCGCATATGTAGCAGAAGTGGCAAAAAAATAAAATAAAAGGTAAAAAGGAAAACAAAAGGAAGAAAAGTACAAATGGCAAGTAAACCAGCAAGTAAACCGAGTATTGCACCTGGTAATAAGCAGGAATGTGTGTTTTTTTGAACACTGAGGAACCTAAGGCAGCTTAAAAGCAAATTAATCTTGGTTCTGATGCTAGGTCTAGATCACTCAAGGTTCCTGCCTCCAGTCTGTAAGCTTCAGTTTCTCATCCTTTGCAGCCCCTCAAACAATTTAAGACCCCCAGACAGAGGAACATCCATCTTTACCCACAGCAACAGGGGCCAGGAAGGGCATCTTCATTTCTTCAGGGTCAGTCCTAACCAGCCTGGTATGACCTCTTACCCATGCACATGCTACAGACAGCAGCACTGGCTCCTGGTCCTTTTGAGCACCTCCTTGACCTCTTTGTTGTACAGGCTGTAGATGAGTGGGTTGAGGGCTGGGATGACAAGGGTGTAGAATACAGATGCCACCTTGTTGCTGTCCAGGGCATAGCTGGAGCTGGGATGAAGCTACATGAAAATAAGTTTCCCATACAGTGTGGCCACAGTTGTGAGGTGGGAGCCACAGGTAGAGGCTGCTCACCAGCAGCCCTTGACCAAGCCCATGTGCATCACAGTGCCAGCAATGAACCCATATGACATGGCAATAGTCAGCACCATGACTGGATGAAGCCACAGATGGCAAAGAGCAGGAGTTCATTCAGACTAGTGTTATTGCAGGAGATGTCCAGCAGTGCAGGGGTATCACAGAAGGAGCTGTTCTCCTCCTGGGAGCTACAAAAGCTCAGGCAGAAGGTGAAGGTCACATGGACCAAGGCACTCACTGCCCACCCAGTCCAGATGCCCCCAGAAAGGCCAGACACAGACACTAAGACATGGCCATGGTGTAGAGAAGAGGGTTTCTGATAGCTACATTGCAGCCATAGGCCATGGCTGCCAATAGACAACACTCAGCATCAACCAGCCCTGCAGACACAAACTTCTGTAGGACACAGGCTGCTTAGGGGATGGTGGTGAGGGGCAGCAGGCCCACCAGCATCTTGGAGCCAATGGCTGAGGAATAGCAGGCATTCAGCAGGGAGAGTTTGGGCAGGAAGAAGTACATGGTTGTGTGGAGATGGGCACCCATGCAAATCAGCAGCATCCTGCCCACATTTCCCAGCAGCCTCACCAGGTACATGGGCAGGAAGACCAGGAAGAAGGTGACGCGCAGGTCCCAGTGATCTGTGATGCCCAGATGGATGAATTCAGCAGGGGCGTCCCTAGTCCAGGTGAAGTTCTGTGGCCTCATCCTGCTGAACAGAAAGTGAGGAAAGACAAAGCAGAGGGAGGTAAGGGAAAGGTCATGACCTTCATGAGGGAGAAAGCACTTTGTACTGATATCAGGACTTGGGTGTTAGTCCTACCTGGTAACAAAATTGCTGTGTGACCTTGGACAAGCCATATCACCTCTCAGAACCTTTGTTTCTAATGCTGAGAAGTCACTGCCATTTAACTTTCATGAGGGAGGAAATCTTTCCTGTCTTAATTTCATATCCACAGAACTTAGAACATAGCCTGGCACATAGTAAGTGCTCAACTGTTTTATTGAACTTTATTGAATTTGGCTTTATAATGCTTTAAAGATAGTGCTTTTTTAAAACAAATTAAAGGTTTGTGGTACCATTTTTCTTTTTTTATATTTAATTTAAAAAAAGTTTTATTGAAGTATAATTGATTTCTTCTACACAACAATGTGATTCAGTTATACTTATACACACATCCATTCTTTTCTCAGATTCTTTTCCCAACACAGATTATCATAGAATACTGGATAGAGTTCCCGGTGCTGTATAGGTCTCCATCGGTGGCTTCATTATTCCAAGAGTGTTTGCTTACTTTCAATCACCATGTCACATTTTGGTAATTCTCACAGTATTTCACACTTTTTCATTATTATTAACTTTGTTATTAATGATTTGTGATTGGTGATCTCTGATGAACCACTTTCATTTGTTCCCTTAAGGCTGAGATGATGGTTAGTTTTTTTTTTTTTTTAAGCAATGAAGTATTTTATTTATTTATTTGTTTATTTATTTATTTATTTATTTATTTATTTATTTATTTATTTGGTTTTTAGTGCCACATCCACAGCATATGGAAGGTCCAAGGCTAGGGGTTGAACTGGAGCTACAGCAGCCAGCCTGTGCCACACATCAGATCTGAGCTGCATCTGTGACCTACACCACATCTCACAGCAATGCTGGATCCTTAACCCACTGAGAAAGGCCAAGGATTGAACCCACAACCTCATGGTTTTAGTTTGATTCATTTCTGCTGTCCCATGATGGGAACTCCAGCAAGTAGTAGTTTAAAGTTAAGGTAAACACATCACTATTTTTAAGCATGAAACTCTTGCATACATAATAGACTTCAGTATAGCATAAAGGTAATTTTTTATGCAATGGGAAGCCAATCATTGGTATGAGTCACTTTATTGCTATATAGCCTTTGTCTGGAACTAAACCCACATCTGCTTGAATTTGTTACATGAATGAATGAGGAATAGGGTGGTAGTTAGTGTCTAAGCTAAGAATTGAAAACCTCATGACGTTTTTATTTAACTTTTTGCACCACACATGTGCCATATAAAAGTTCCCTAGCTAGAGGGCGAATCTGAGCTGCAGCTGAGGCCTATGCCACAGCCATGGAAACACAGATCCAAACTGCATCTATGACCTATGCCTCATCTGTGGCAATGCTGGATCATTAACCCATGAAGCAAGTCCAGGGATCCAACCTGCATTCTCACTGAGACTACATTGGGTCCTTAAACTGCTGAGCCACAAAGGGAAATGCCAAACTTCATTATACTATGTGCCTTCTCCTCTCCAGTTTCACAAGGCAGAAAAGAGGCAATGAAATTGGTGGAGTCTCCTGATAGGAAAGGTAACTAGCTATGGGTCTTGAAGTTGGCTGGGAGAACATCTTCCCATTGGAGTAAGAGCTGGGACAGGATAGTGCAGCAGTGGCTGGCATCTGGGGGAGATGGCTAGGAGGGGAAATAATAGATTTGAAAGTATTCCAGGACTGGACTCTTCTTCCCTCCAAGCCTCAATTTTCTCATGTGTTTAATGATAAAAAAAGCTGCAAGTATGTGATAATGCATGTAAAGCATCTCACACAAAGCCTGACACACAGCAGGCTTTTCATGAAGTGTCAGTTAACTGAGTGAATTGATCTAGATGTCTTGCCTTGATCCTGGAAGGAAGCAACTTTATGGCAACCAGAGGTACTGTGGTTTCCAGAAAATATAACATTGCTTCAAATTCCTGTGCCTTCTCACTTGTTCCTTTTGACTAGAACCCATTTCCTCCTTTTGTGTTTGACAAAAACTATCCTTCAAATGCCTCAGAGGAAAGGAAACTTCTCCCTTATTTGTGCTTGCTGCACTGCAGCTTATGTCTATCACAGTTTTTCCTCCTTCTATTGCACATATTAATTATGTGACTGTCCTGTGGTCTTTGAGCTCTTTGGTTCAATATTCATTCAACAAACATTTATTGAGTCCTTGTCTGTGCTAAGTATGGCCCTGCAATTCATTTTTGTCCCTCCAGGGTCTGGTATGTAATCAGTGCTCAATAAATTTTAGTCAAATACATTAAACTAAAAAGAATGTGAATGTTAATAGCATGCAGACTTGGCTTTAAGGCTGGGTTCCACCACTTTGTGGTGTGTAAATTAGGGCAGGTCACTTCACCATCTGCAGGCTGTTTTCTCATTGTAAAGTGGGAGGTGTAATATCTCTGTTGGAGGCAAGCAATGTGCAGCACCTGGAACTGAGTAAATGTTCTTTCTCCTTCATTTAAGAGGAGTTTAGAAGTTCCTTGGTAGCTCAGCAGGTTAAGAACCTGGTGGTGTCACTGCTTTGGCTTAGGTCACTGCTGTGGCACAGGTTGGATCCCTGGCCTGTTAACTTCCGCATGATGTGATTGTGGACAAACAGACTAGTTTAAATGTTTGGGACCTTACCTGTGGCTGGTGAGGATGAGGATGAGCTTCCTACAAAGCATTATTTGGATAACAATTGTGATTATATCAAGTTCCCATCTTGGCTTATAGGCAACAAACCCAAATAGTATCCTTGAGGACTCAGGTTTGATCCCTGGCATCACTCAATGTGTTAAGGATCTGGTCTTTCCTTGAGCTGTGGTGTAAGTCACAAACAGTTTGGATCACCCATTGCTGTGGCTGTGGTGTAGGCTAGCCACTGTAGCTCTGATTTGACCCCTAGCCTGGGAACTTACATAAGTGCAGGCCTAAAAATAGACCAAAAATTGATTAACATGTTAGTGAGTTTGTGCTGGTAGAATGTAAACTGAGCAATTTGGTGGACAATTTGCCAATGATTTACCCACAACCATTCATATGCTATGCCTTAGACTGCTTGGGCTGATGTCAGAATGTACCACAGACTGGGGGGCTTAAGCAACAGACATTTATTTATTGCAGTTCTGGAGGCTGGGAAACCCAAGATCAGGGTGTCAGCCTGGTTGGATTCTGGCAAGGGTCCAGTTTCAGACTTGCTAATGGCTGCCTTCTTACTTTATCTCATATGGTGGAGAGAGAGCAGGTTGTCTAGATTTTTCTTCTAAGGACACTAATTCCATCATGAGGACCCCACCCTTCTGACCATATCTAAACCTGATTACCTCCCAAAGGCCCCTCTTCCAGGTACCACTACATTTGGGGTTAGGGCTTCAACCTAGGAATTTCGGGGGGTGGAGACACATTCTCCTCCTTGGTGGGGTTCACTGCTAGAGGTCAGACAGTGTCTGGGGGTAGAAAACTGTGGACCTCCAGCTCCACCCAACTACACATTCTCCAATGAATGAAATCATCTTGCCAGCTGAAGTTCTGCATCCAGAACCCAGTTGATAACAAAGCTCTTGTGTGTTTCCATCTCTTCACATGGAAGCAAACATTTCTTACCATCACAAAGTCAGGAGCATCTGTAAAATGCGGATCATGAGACTTCAAGACTTGGAAATTGCTTTGAAATTTTGGGGTGCAAGGATCCCAAAACATTAGTTAAGCAGTTACTATGGTGTGTGTGTGTGTGTGTGTGTGTGTGTGTGTGTGTGTGTGTATGCATGCACAAAACATAGAGTGAATTCTCCATTAATTTCTCTCTGTTGCCTTACTGCTCATGAGGAGTAATCCTGACATTCAGGGACATTCATTTCTTTTCTTGAAGGAAAGAAAATGGAATTCAGAGGAAGGAAGGAGATAAAATACACAGCTCTGAAGGTGTGGAGTTGAGGCTTGAACTCAGATCTGGCTCCAAATTCAAGTTTCTTTGTCTCTAGGCAGAAACCCTAATTATATCTCTTAAAAGATGACCAAATTAGTGTTGCTACTGTCTTGCCTCAGTCCTCTCATCTTTAGATGAAGCACATTGGGCCAGATCAGGGGCTTCCAGCCTCCTCTGTGGACCTCGGTCCCTGGAATTACTGGCAGAGCTTTGTGAAAAACTATATGGCTCTACACAGTGGTCAGAAACTGATTCAGGGCTCAGAAATTTGTACTTGTAAGAAAATATTCCAGGTGACTCTAATATGTAGCTTGATTTGGGAGTGACCCCTGAGTGTCCAGAGCTTCTCAAACATTCTTTCTTTTCTTTTCCTCTTCTTTTCTTTTCTTTTTTCTTTTCTTTTCTTTTTTCTCTTCTCTTCTCTTTTCTCTTCTCTTCTCTTCTCTTCTCTTCTCTTCTCTTCTCTTCTCTTCTTTTCTTGCCTTGCCTTGCCTTGCCTTTTCCTTTCTTTGTGTATTTTGTCCTTCTAGGGCCTCAAATGCAGCATATAGAGGTTCCTTGCCTAGGATTTAATGGGAGTTCTTGCTGCTGGCCTATGCCAGAGCCACAGCAATGCCATATCCAAGCCACATTTGTGACCTACACCACAGCTCATGGCAACACCAGCTCCTCAACCCACTAGGCAAGGCCAGGGATTGGACCCACAACTTCATAGTTCCTGGTCAGATTCATTTTTGCAGCACCATGATGGGAACTCCAGAGCTTCTCAATCTTTAATGCACCTAGGTAGTTAAATGCAGGTTCCTCCTCATAAGGATGGGGATGGGCCTGAGATTCTGCATTTCTAACAGACTCCCAGGAGATGCTGATGCTGCTGGTTTGGGTACCATGCTAAGTCATATTGGATAGCATTCCAGGACACATTTTTTTTTCCTCTTTTTTTTTTTCTTTTTAAGGTTGCACCTGCATCATATGGGAAGTTCCCAGGCTAGGGTTTGAATTGGAGCTATAGCTGCTGTCCTACATCACAGCCACAGTAACACTGATCTGAGCTGCATCTGTGACCTACTTTGCAGCTCATGGCAATGCTGGATCCTTAACCACTGAATGAGGCCAGGGATCAAACCCCCATCCTCATGAAACCCATGGTGGGTTATTAATCTACCAATCCACAATGGGAAATCCCCCAGCTCTGACATCTTAAGAATCTAGATTTTTGGAGGGTTCTCAGCTCCTCCTGCTAGCTCCCTTCTCTCTGCTGATAACTTTGTTTTCACTCCTCCTCTCTTCCCAGGCCCCTCTGTACTCATGCACACATTTCAGTCTAGTGAGGCTGAACTCCTGGTATTTATCAAAATGTGGCCTCCTCATTTCCTAAGGAGCCCCTGTTCTTAGCTCATTCCTCCTCAGCACACAGACATTTGATATGTCTCGGGCTGCTATCACTGTGATGTTGCAGGGTTAGGGGAATGGTAGGACATAACTGGAATCTGGAGGTGGGTGAGGATTTCTTCCCTAAGAGTAGGTTCTGTCTAGCCATGGGGTGATGATGGGAGGGGTAGGCAGCAGGGCATGCCCCACCCCAGACATAGGAACTGGGGAACTTGTATTCTCCTTGGACCCTGAGGGAATGGTCTCTATTTGCCTGCAAACTCCTCTTCCCCATCCCCACTATCCTGAACTCCACAGTGACTCCCACTCCACAACATTTGAGGACTCCATGACAGGTGGTATCAGGGGAATGCCCATGATGACACATGCTTTGGAGCCTGGAGAGGTTGAAAAAGTGTGGCTGAGTGGGTCCCCAAGCTCTGTGTGGGGATGAGAGTCATGCTGCTTGTTTAGAGCGGTCCCCTGGGCTCCTTTTCCCCACCCATTTTCCCTGCCCCCACCCCAGACTCCATATTGGGACTCCATATTTTTCTTAGGCTTTATGACCTTTTACTCAACACAAATTCTTCCTGTGGGTCTCCTAACACTTCACATTTCCCTCTTGCCTGGAATGCCCAGCCTTTTCCTTTTTTTTTCTTTTCTTTTTTTTTTTTTTTTGTCTTTTTAAGACTGCACCCATGGCATATGTGGCATATGGTAGTTCCCAGGCCAGGGCTCTTGTCTAAGCTGTACCTGCCAGCCTACACCATAGCCACAGCAATTCCAGATCCTTAGCCCACTGAACAAGGCCAGGGATTGAACCTGGATCCTTATAGATACTAGTCGGCTTTGTAACCTGCTGAGCTACAGTGGGAATACCAATATTGTGTTAATTCCTACTCTAGAGAAAAGTGATTCAGTTGTACATATATACACATTTTTTTTCAAATGTTTCTCACAGGATATTGAACATAGTTCCCTCTGTTATACAGTAGGACCTTGTTATTTATCTATTTTATGTATAATTGTTTGCATCTACTAATCCCAAACTTCCAATCCATCTCTCCTCCATCCATTTCACCCTTGGAAACCAAAAGTCTGTTCTCTATGTCTCTGAGTCTGTTTCTGTTTGGTAGACCAGTTCATTTATGTCCTATTTTAAGTTCCACATATAAATGACATCATATGGTTTTTGTCTTTCTCTCTTTCTTTCTTCTCTTTGATCCATTTGATATTACCAGTCCTGATCCAGAAACTTGGCCTCGGGTACAACCAACCAATAACATTAGGTATGAGTATTTTTTTATGTAAATCACAGTATGCAGATAACCCATCAATCTGCTGATGGGGGAAGTTCCTTGGTGGTTCATCACATTAAGAAGCTGGCTTTATCACTCTTGTGGCATATTCCTGGCATGTGGATCTAAAAAAAAAAGGATGGCCTGGACAATATTATCACTATCTTGCAAGGAGGTACTTGTGCTATTTTCCAGAGTGTTGTGTATTCATACCTGATGCGTCTATGAATGTATCACTCTATTAAATCCCATGAGGGCACAAGTGACTATCCTGAGTCCCCATTCTAGGGGACTTAATAAGTGATTCATATCAAGGGCTTGTGGTGGAAAAATTTGTTACTTACTTTGGAAATCATTATCCTAAACTGTGGATTTTCTTGAAGGAACTTTCACTGTTGCTTTGATATCTGTCTCCAAATGCAGCCAGATAGGCACCAAATGAGCCACCTCCAAGAAAGTGACACCCATTCCTGACCATTCAGGGCAAATTGCAGTAGAGGGAGACGTGAGATCATAGGAGCTAGTTTCCAGATTGTTGCTGTCACCAAGCCAAATTTCAGTCTGTTTGCCTGTAGACAGTAAAGCCTCTCCTGACACTGGGTTGTGGTGAAGGAAAGGGCGATATTTATTGCAGGGCACCAAGGTGGATGATGCTCAAAAACCCAGTGGCTGGGGAGTTGCCATCATGGCTCAGAGGAAATTAATCTGACTAGTAACCATGAGGATGCAGTTTTGCTCCCTGGCCTTGCTCAGTGGGTTAAGGATGTGGTGTTGCCTTGAGCTGTGGTGTAGATTGCAGACACAGCTTGAATCCTGCATTGCTGTGCCTGTGGCATAGGCCAGAGGCTACAGCTCCCATTCAACCCCCTAGTTGAGGAACTTCCACATACTATGGGTATGGCCCTAAAAACAAAACAAAACAAAACAAAAAACCTGATGGCTTTTATGGAAAGGTTTTTAAAGACAGAGGGAGAGGGTTGCAGGTATAGGACCAGCTGGTGGACATTCCTCTGATTGATTGGTGGTGAGGTAATAAGGAATCAACATCATCAGTTTTCAGTTTCAGCCTGGTCCATGTGCTTGTGATTAGCATGCAGTTAACTTTTCCCACCTGGTAGGAGGTTTAGTGTCGGCGGAACAGCTCAAAGGATATGACACAGAATATTACCTGCAGCCCTTTAGGAGGAACTAAACGTCCTTGACTTTGTTTCATGGCTAAATTATTCTTTTATTTATTCATTTTTTTGGTCTGGCTTGATTGTTTCCCTTTCTTTCTGTATTTTTCTCACTTCTCTGCTTAAATGTATTCTTTGGAACTCCGGGAAGCCCTAGGAGGCTAACATTTGCCTACAAACCAGTAGCAGGCTGAGGACATGGGGTGGAGCAGGGGAGGGGAGGGGTTTCATTTCCCAGGAAAACCCCCTGGGGTCCTGTTCAGTTTAATCCTGAGATGTCACAGAGAGGACAGAGAAGAGGTGACTGCTGATTGACCTGCAAGTTGGACTTGGATTTTTGGAGGCACCTTAACCCTGCCTGTGTCTGAAATGTACACTCTGCCCTGGGTTCCCAGGCTGGGAGCCATTTTCAAGGAGGCAGCCTTGAAGGAACAGTGTGTTACGGAGACTCTCTGGACAACATGTGTGTGTGAACCCACTGAGGGCCTCTGTAAAAGCATTCAAGTTCCTGGCCAGCGAGAGTGGAGAGCTGCTTTCGGCTACCAAGACAAGCCTTGTAAGTAAGTTCCTTTGCTTACTAAAACTGCCTCCTACCATTCTGGGGCAGGTGGATGGTGGCTGGCTTTTTTTCAGGGGCCTGTTTGTGAACAGACAGGTGGGTTTTCTGCCCCCTCCTCCATGGCAACTTAATTACATTTTATGTGAATGGAGGGGCTTGTGTGTGGGTGTCTTTCCTATTCTCTTTATCTTTCAAAAGCAACTTCCCTAATATATTTTTCTCCTAACTAGGTTTTCACATTTCTTTATTGTGGGCCTGAACTGATAGTACAGTTAACAGAAAATTTTCAACAACTGTGTGCTTTTTCAGGTGGTTTCCACTCTTTGGTTATTATGAATAGTGCTGCTATGACCATTCATGTACAGGCTTTTATGTGGACATAGGTTTTCTTAGTTATATACCGAGGAATGGAATTGCTGGGTGGTATGGTAACTCTACGTTTGACCTTTTTGAGAAACTGCCTTCATTTTCCAAATTGGCTGCATTATTTTAAACATTATTACCACCAATATAAAAGGCTTAACCCTCCTCTCATTCCTTGCTAACATTTTGATATTGTCCATTAAAATTATTTTGAAAACTTTAACCATCCTAGTGGAAGTGAAGGGGTATCTCATTGTGATTTTGATTTGAGTTCCCTGATGATTAGTGATGCTGAGTATTGTTCATGTGCTAATTGGCCATTTGTGTTTTTGAATTTGGAGAAAATGTTTCTTTAAATCCTTTGTACAGTTTAAAATTGTGTTATTAGTCTTTTTATTGAAGTTTAAGAATTCTTCACATATTCTTATACAAATATCTTATCAACTATATGATTTGCATACATTTTCTACCTTTCACTGGGTTGTCTATTCACTCTCCAGATGGTATCTTTTGAAGTACAAAACCTGGTGATTTTGATGAATTCCTGTTGATCCATTTTTTCTATTACGAGTTGCGCAGACAGTTTGGTGTCATGCCTAAGAAACCATTGCCTAATCTAATGTCATGAAGAATCTCACTCCCATGCTTTTCTCTAAATGTCTTGTAGTTTAAGCTCTTGCATTGAGCCCTATCATCCTTTTGAGTTAATTTTTGCATGAAGTGTGAGATGAAGGTCCAGCTTCATTCCTCTGCTTCTGGCTATTCAGTTGTCTCAGCACGGTTTGTCAAAAGCACTGTTCTTTCCCCCTTGAATTGCCCTTGAAGCCTTCTCGAAAACAAATTGCCCATAAATGTGAAGGTTTATTTGTGGACTCTCAATTATCTTCCTTTGTCTAGCATTATGCTAGTATGACATTGTCCATTTTAATTGAAGTCTTTTCTGTATAGTGATTATATAGCATACAGGTGTACTATATATGGTGATTCATAATTTTAATGTTATACTCCTTTATACTTATTAAAAAATATTGGCTATATTCTGCATGCTGTACAATATATCCATGTGGCTCATTTTATACCTAATAGTGTGTAACTCTTAATCTTCTGAAATTATCTTGCCCCTCCCTTCTTCCCTCTCCTCACTGGTGACCACTAATTTGTTCTCTATATCTGTGAGGCTTCTCCTTCTCTGTTATGTTCACTAGTTTGTTGTACTTTTAAAATTCCATGTATAAGTGATGTCATATGTTAGTTGTCTTTTTCCTACTTTTTTCACTTAGTGTAATGACCTCCAATAACATCCATGGTGCTGCAAATGGCAAAATTTTATCTTCTTTATGGCTGAATAGTAGTACATTGTGTATATATATATGTACATGGATGTGTGTGTGTGTGTGTGTGTACACAAACATTCATTTGTTGATGGACACTTAGGTTGCTTCCATATCTTGGCAAATGTAAATAATGCTGCTATGAATATTGGGGTGCATGAATGTTTTTGAATTAGTGTTTTGTTTTTTGGAATTTTTTATTACACACCCAAGAGTGAAATTGTTGGGTCATAGGGTAGTTCTATTTTAGTTTTTGGAGAAACTACTATACGTTGTTCCATAATGGCTGTACCAATTTATACTCCCACCAACAGAGTAACAGGGTTCCCTTTTCTCCATGTCTTTGCCAACATTTGTTATTCACTAATTTTTTTTAATGATGGCCATTCTGACAGGTGTGAGGTGACATCTCATCACAGTTTTACTTGCATTTCTCTGATGATTAGTGATGTTGAGCATCTTTTCATGTGAAGTACTAAGCATGAATTAGTACTTAATTACTTAGTTAGTAGTAAGCTTTGGAATTGGGATGTGTGAGTCTACCAATTTGTCTTCCTTTTCAAGAATGTGTTGGTTATTCTGGGTCTGTTAAATTTCCATGTGAATTTTGGTATCAGCTTGTCATTTTTTTGCAGCAAATATATCTGAGATTTTTAATGGGGATTGTATTGAATTCAGACCATTTATTATTTCTGGGGTTTTTGGGGGGTTGATTTCTTAAGAATTTAAAAATGTAGAGTATCTTCCATTTATAAGTAGAGATAATTTTCCTCCTTTACAATCTAGATGCCTTCTATTTCCTTTTCTTACTTAGACATTCTGGTTAGAATCTCTAGTACAATGTTAAATTGAAGTGTAAAGAGTTATTGTTATTCTTGATATTAGGTCAGGAATAGGAAGACTAGCTAAATGGATTGTGGAGCTCACAAGAAAAGAAGATCCTGTCTGATGAATTGAGTGGGCTGGTGTGAGAGGGTACTTTTTGAAGATGACATGGCACTTTTACTGGGTGGGCATGCAGTAATGTGTCTCAGAGGAGGAAATAATAGTAGAAAGGCCCTGAGGGAAAATGTATATGCTATATAGGAGTGAATGAGAGCTCCATTGTAGTCAGCATCATGGTTTTGAATAATGATGGGGCCTGAAGTGCAGAGGAAACTCTTTTTTTGCCACACCCATGGCATGTGGAATTTCGCTGGCCAAGGATTGAACCTGTGCCATAATGTAATATGTATCACAGCTGTGGCAAAGCTGAATCCTTAACCTACTGCACCACAAAGGAAGTTCCAGGAAATTCTGTAAGAGTGTGATATGTGTAAGGAGGAGAGCCACTTAAATGTGTAATATCATTCTAAAAGTCATGTATTGTTTCAGTAAAATCAAATTAAATAACATACTGGAGTTCCCTGTGGCACAGTGGCTTAAAGATCCAGTGTTGTCACTTCTGTGGCTCAGGTCACTACTGTGCCATGGGTTTGATGTCTGGCCTGATAAATTCTGCATGCTGTGTGTGTAGCTAAAAAATAATAATAAAAAAAACACCACATACTAAAAGCCACTGAATTATAGACTTTAAAATGAATTTTATGCTATATAAATTACATCTCAGTAAGACTCTTCTTAAAAAATACCACATATTATTGAAATGAAAAAAAAATGTATTCCTCACATGAACTCTACACAGAGGATTTCCAATGATAATACTGGCAGAAGAGTTACAAGGAGGAATATTTTTTATCAGTTTCATTTTTGTAAACTGAAAACCCATTTAGGTCAAAATTTCAAAAAGAAAATTGAAGGATGAATGCTGACTGGGGAAAGTTTGCCCTAGGAGAATGAGAGTGCAAAGTTTAAAACTTTAATATAAAGAGGACTTGCACAAGACTTTAAAAGAGTCAAACAACATGAAAAAAAATGATTAAGAACAATAAACAAAATGTATTTACAGGGAGTTCCCATCATGGTGCAGCAGAAATGAATCTGACTAGGAACCCTGAGGTTGCTGGTTCAACTAGGAACCCTGAGGTTGCTGGTTCAATCCCTGTCCTTGCTCAGTGGGTTAAGGAGTGGGTGTTGCCTTAAGCTGTGGTGTAGATCACAGATGTTGCTTAGATCCATATTGCTAAATCTGTGGTGTAGGCTAGCAGCTGTATCTCTGATTTGAGCCCTATTCTGGGAACCTCTATATGCCACGGGTGCAACCCTAAAATGCAAAAAAAAAAAAAATTGAAAAAATAAAATGTATTTACAGACTTACAAAAACAATAAGTAAGCAAGAATTCAAACAACAAATAAAAGAAGTGCTATTTTTAGCTTATAATAGTTGCAGCAGTTGAGTCAAAAATTGGAACACAAAGAATGCAGAGAAAAAATCACTCCCATAAAACTATCAGTTGGGATGTAAATCATTAACACTTTTTTTCCTTCATTAACAGTATTGTAAAATATTTTAGGAATATGTATCATGAGCCTGAAAAATGCTCCACCTGGCAACTCCAGGTCTTGAAACTTATTGCAAGCACATGGGAAAATCTCTCTCTCTCCATAGTTTATTCACAATGATCTCTGCATTATTACTTATAATATTATGGATAATTAGAAAAATCTAATTATCCCAATGGAAGAATATTATATTAAAAATGTCAGCTGCTTCTGCTATAATATTAATTATGAGACTTTATAAAAAGTTATAGTAGTTTGGATAAGCATAGTGTGGAAAACATTCATGCTTTAAGATTATGTGAAAAATTATCATTTTAACAATTAAAATAAATGCACAGATGAAAGAACTGTAAGAATTTGTGTAAAATATTCACAGTGGTTTCTTTCAAGAAAGGATTTGAAAAAGTTTCTTTATATTTTGGACATTCACAATAATGAAATGAATGATTTTTTCAGTGGGAGAAAAAAAAATGAACCACAGCTTAAAAAAATAAAGAATAAAGACTGATCACAGCTAACAAAAAAACAAAATCACCTACCAGAGAAAAAGATCTAAGCCCAGATATATGATCTTGGACACATCTCTTCATCTTTCTTTCCTTTTCTAGACTATTTTGCCCTTCCCAGGCCACACACAGATTCTGTCTACTTGGTGTGATATTTTCCATGTTGATGTTGGTCCCCATGAGTGAGTTTCATCTCAGGCAGGGTCAGAATTTGTTCTGAAGCCTAGTGACCTATTTGGCTGAGGTCCTAACATGCCTAGTCTTGCCAGGATTTGTGGCTCTTGAGAAAGAATTTGTAGTCCTACATGTGCTTCTACTGGCATTTTTGATGTTCCCAATCTTGGTTGAATCTGCCTGGATACATATACCCACACATGAAGTCATCCAGTAAGGACTGCTCATCACTCCCTCTCTCCAGACTGCAGTTCTGACCTTGGTCTGTTGGCCCTATTTCTGTCCTGCAAAAGTCTAGGTGCTGAGACCACCTCAGCAGGATGGGGCTGAAGAACAGGTGCTGTGAAACTTAAGGAAAAAAATTAACATAAAACAAGACACAGAGACATTTATATTAAGTACAGGTGGGAACCAGGGGACAAGCACACCACCTCAAGAAACCACACTGCTTTTATTGATAGGGATTCCATTTAATCTGTAGATTGCTTTGGGTACTATGGCCATTTTTACAAAATTAATTTTTCCAACACAGGAATATGAAATATATTTCCATTTCTTTATGTCTTCTTTAATTCCCTTGATTAAATTTCTCAACATATAAGTCCTTTACATATGTGGTCAGGTGTATTCCCAGGTTTTTGATTTTTTGGGGTGAAATTTCAAAGGGTATTTTATTTCTCTATTCCTTTTCTAATATTTCATTGTTAGTATACAGAAGTGTGCCTGATTTCTGAATGTTAATCTTATATCCTGCTACTTTGCTGAATTTGTTAATCAGTTCAAGTAGTTTATGGGTTGAGTCCTTAGGGTTTTCTATGTATGGTATCATGTCACCTGCATACAGTGACAGTTTTACCGCTTCTCTTCCTATTTGGATGCCTTTTATTTCTTTTTTTTTTTGTCTGATTGCTGTGACTAGGACTTCTGATACTATGCTGAACAGCAGCAGTGAGATTGGGCATCACTGTCTTGTTCCAGATTTTAGTTGGAAGGCCTTAATTTTTCTCCATTGAGTATTATATTTGCTGTGGGTTTGTCATAAATGGCTTTGACTATGTTAAGGAATGTTCCCTCTGTACCCACTTTGGTGAGGGTTTTGATCATAAATGGATGCTGTGCTTTGTCAAGTGCTTTTTCTGCATCTATTGAGATGATCAGATGGTTTTTGAGGGTTTTTTGCTAATGTGATGTATGATGCTGATTGATTTTTCATATGTTGAACTATCCTTGTGCACCTGGGATGAATCCCACCTGGTCATGGTGTACAATCTTTTTGATTTGTTGGATTCAGTTGGCTAAGATATTATTGAGAATTTTTGCATCTATATTCATCAAAGATATTGGCTGATAGTTTTCTTTTTTGGTGGTATCTTTGCTTTTGGAATTAGGGTGATGGTGGCATCGTAGAATGTCATTGTGAGTGTTCCTTCTTCTTCAGCCTTTTGAAAAATTTTAAGGAGGATGTGCACCACTTCTTCTGTATGTTTTGTGGAATTCACCTGTGAAGCCATCTGGTCCTGAAATTTTATTTTTAGGGAGTGTTTTATTATGTATTCAATTTCATTTCTAGTGATCAGTCTGTTCAGTTGGTCTATTTCTTCTTGATTCAGTTTTGGCAGGCTGTAAACTCTAGAAAGTTGTCCATTTCTTCCAGATTGTCAAATTTGTTGGCATATAATTGTTGACAATATTCTCTTATTTTTTTCTGTATTTCTGCAGTATCTGTTGTGATTTCTCCTTTTTCTTTTCTTATTTTGTTTATTTGGGTTCTTTCTCTCCTCTTCTTTTTGAGTCTATCCAGAGGTTTGTCAATTTTGTTTATGCTTTCAAAGAACCAGCTCTTGTTTTTATTGATTTTTTTCTATTGTTTTCTTTGAATCTCTATTTTATTGATTTCCTCTTTGATCTATGACTTCCTTCCTTCTGCTGAATTTCCTTTTTTTTTTTTCTTCTTTTTATAATTCATTTAGGTGGTGGGTTAACTTGCCAATTTGAATTCTTTCTTCTTTTTTGAGGAAGGCCTGTATTGCTATGAATTTCCCTCTGAGCACTGCTTTTGTGGGATCACATAGATTTTGAAAGTTTTTGTCTTCGTTGTCATTTGCCTCAATGTATTTTTTAATTTCCTTCATGATTTCCTCATTGACTCATTGGTTTTTTAGTATCATGTTGTTTAGTATCCATGTAATAAGTCTTTTTCACACTTCTTTACCTGTGGTTGTTTTCTAGTTTCATGGCATTGTGGTCACAGAAGATACTTGAAATAATTTCTGCACTCTTAAATTTGTTGAGGTTAGCTTATGCCCCAATATGTGATCGAGTCTTGAGAATGTTCCATGTGCAATTGAGAAGAATGTGTATTTTGAATTTTTTTGGATATAATGTCCTGAAAATGTCAATTAAATCTAAATTTTCTATTGTTTCCTTTAGGATCTCTTTTGGTTTTTTGGTTTCCTGTCTAGAGGATCTATCTATTGATGTGAGTATGGTGTTAAAGTCTCATACTATGATTGTATTCCCATCAATTTCTCCCTTTCTGTCTGTTAATATTTGTTGTATATATCTGGTTGCTCCTATATTGGGGGCATATATGTTGAGGATTTTAATATCCTCTACTTTGTCTTTTTGCCTTTTCTGGGGCTGTTCCCATGACATATGGCAGTTCCCATGTTAGGGGTCTAATTGGAGCTGTAGCCATTGGCCTATACCATAGCTGCAGCAACGTGGGATCTGAGACATGGCTGTGACCTAAACCACAGCTCATGGCAGTGTGCTTCCTTAACCCATTGAGCAAGGCCAAGGCTTGAACCTGCAACTTCCTGGTTCCTAGTCAGTTTCATTGATCACTGAGCCATGACAGGAGCTCCAATGTCCTGTTCTTGAATGGATGCTTTAAGCATTAAATTGTGTCCTTTGTCTTTCTTTATGGCCTTTGTTTTAAAGTGTATTTTGTCTGATATGAGTATTGAAACTCCTGCTTTCCTGTCTTTTCCATTGGCATGAAATATCTTTTCCAACCCCCTCACTTTCTTTTTTTTTTTTATTTTCCCACTGTACAGCAAGGGGGTCAGGTTATCCTTACATGTATACATTACAATTACATTTTCCCCCCAGCCTTTCTTCTGTTGTAACATGAGTATCTAGACAAAGTTCTCAATGCTATTCAGCAGGATCTCCTTGTAAATCTATTCTAAGTTGTGTCTGATAAGCCCAAGCTCCCGATACCTCCCACTCCCTCCCCCTCCCATCAGGCAGCCACAAGTCTCTTCTCCAAGTCGATGACTTTCTTTTCTGAGGAGATGTTCATTTGTGCTGGATATTAGATCCCAGTTATAAGTGATATCATATGGTATTTGTCTTTGTCTTTCTGGCTCATTTCACTCAGTAGGAGATTCTCTAGCTCCATCCATGTTGCGGCAAATGGCATTATGTCATTCTTTTTATGGCTGAGTAGTATTCCATTGTGTATATATACCACTTCTTCCGAATCCAATCCTCTGTCGATGGACATTTGGGTTGTTTCCATGTCCTGGCTATTGTGAATAGCACTGCAATGAACATGTGGGTGCATGTGTCTCTTTTAAGGAGAGTTTTGTCCAGATATATGCCCAAGAGTGGGATTGTGGGGTCATATGGAAGTTCTATGTATAGATTTCTAAGGTATCTCCAAACTGTTCTCCATAGTGGCTGTACCAGTTGACATTCCCACCAACAGTGTAGGAGGGTTCCCTTTTCTCCACACCCCTTCCAGCACTTGTTATTTGTGGAGTTATTAATGATGGTCATTCTGACTGGTGTGAGGTGGTATCTCATGGTAGTTTTGATTTGCATTTCTCTTATAATCAGCGATGTTGAGCATTTTTTCATGGGTTTGTTGGCCATCTGTATATCTTCTTTGGAGAAATGTCTATTCAGGTCTTTTGCCCATTTTTCCATTGATTGATTGGCCTTTTTGCTGTTGGGTTGTATAAGTTGTTTATATATTCCAGAGATGAAGCCCTTGTCGGTTGCATCATTTGAAACTGTTTTCTCCCATTCTGTTAGTTGTCTTTTTGTTTTCTTTTGGGTTTCCTTTGCTGTGCCAAAGCTTTTCAGTTTGATGAGGTCCCATGGGCTTATTTTTGCTCTAATTTCTATTGCTTTGGGAGACTGACCTGAGAAAATATTCATGATGTTGATGTCAGAGAGTGTTTTGCCTATGTTTTCTTCTAGGATTTTGATGGTGTCCTATCGTATGTTTAAGTCTTTCAGCCATTTTGAGTTTATTTTTGTGCATGGTGTGAGGGTGTGTTCTAATTTCATTGCTTTGCATGCAGCTGTCCAGGTTTCCCAGCAATGCTTGCTGAATAGACTTTCTTTTTCCCATTTGATGTTCTTGCCTCCCTTCTCAAAGATTAATTGACCATAGGTGTCAGGGTTTACTTCTGGGTTCTCTATTCTCTTCCATTGGTCTGTCTGTCTGTATTCGTACCAGTACCACATTGTTTTGATGACTCTGGCTTTGTAGTATTTCCTGAAGTCTGGGAGAGTTACGCCTCCTGCTTGGTTTTTGTTTCTCAGGATTGCTTTGGCGATTCTGGGTCTTTTGTGGTTCCATATAAATGTTTGGATTGTTTGTTCTAGTTCTGTGAAAAATGTCATGGGTAATTTGATCGGGATTGCATGGAATCTGTAGATCACTTTGGGTAGTATGGCCATTTTTACAATATTGATTTTCCCAATCCAGGAACATGGAATATCTTTCCATTTTGTTGCATCTTCTTTATTTCTTTGATTAAAGTTTTATAGTTCTCGGCATATAGGTCCTTTACCTCCTTGGTCAGGTGTATTCCAAGGTATTTGATTTTGTGAGGTGCAATTTTAAAAGGTATTATATTTTTGTATTCCTTTTATAATATTTCATTGCTGGTATACAGAAATGCCACTGACTTCTGAATGTTAATCTTATAGCCTGCTACTTTGCTGAATTTATTAATCAGTTCAAGTAGTTTTGGGGTTGAGTCCCTAGGGTTTTCTATGTATAGTATCATGTCATCTGCATACAGTGACAGTTTGATCTCTTCTCTTCCTATATGGATGCCTTTTATTTCTTTGGTTTGTCTAATTGCTCTGGCTAGGACTTCCAAAACTATGTTGAAGAGCAGTGGTGAGGGTGGGCATCCCTGTATTGTTCCAGATTGGAGTGAGAAGGCTTTCAGTTTTTCCCCATTGAGGATTATATTTGCTGTGGGTTTATCCTAAATGGCTTTGATTTTGTTCAGGAATGTTCCCTCTATACCCAGTTTGGCGAGGGTCTTGATCATGAATGGATGTTGGACTTTGTCCAATGCTTTTTCTGCATCTATTGAGATGATCATATGATTTTTGACTTTTCTTTTGTTAATGTGGTGTATGATGCTGATTGATTTGCATATGTTGAACCATCCTTGTGAACCTGGGATGAACCCAACCTGTTCATGGTGTATAATTTTTTTGGTATGTTGTTGGATTCGGTGACTACGATTTTGTTGAGAATTTTTGCATCTATATTCATCAATGATATTGGGTGATAGTTTTCTTTTTTGGTGGTATCTCTGCCTGGTTTTTGGAATGAGGGTGATGGTGGCATCATAGAATGTCTTTGGGAGTATTTCTTCTTCTTCCACCTTTTGAAAGAGTTTAAGGAGGATGGGCACCAATTCCTCTTTATATGTTTGATAGAATTCACCTGTGAAGCCATCTGGTCATGGACTTATATTTGTAGGGAGTGATTTTATGACCTCTTCAATTTCATTTCTAGTGATTGGTCTGTTCAGTTGGTCTGTTTCTTCTTGATTCAGTTTTGGCAGGCCGTACGATTCTAGAAAATTGTCCATTTCTTCCAGATTGTCAAACTTTTTGCCATATAGTTGTTGATAGTATTCTCTTATGGTTTTTTTGTATTTCTGCTGTATCCATTGTGATTTCTCCTTTTTCATTTATAATTTTGCTTATTTGGGTTCTTTCTCTCCTCTTTTTAGTGAGTCTGGCCAGGGGTTTGTCAATTTTGTTGACCTTTTCAAAGAACCAGCTCGTGGTTTTATTAATTTTCTCTATTGTTTTTTGAGTCTCTATTTTATGGATTTCTTCTTTGATCTTTATACTTTCCTTCCTTCTGCTGTATTTAGGACTTTTTTGTTCTTTTTCTAATTCATTTAGGTGGAGGGTTAAGTTGTCCATTTGGGATCTTTCTTCTTTTTTGAGAAAGGCCTGTATTGCTATAAATTTCCCTCTGAGCACTGCTTTAACAGCATCCCACAGATTTTGAGAGGTTTGTCTTCATTATCATTTGTTTCAAGGTAGTTTTTAATTTCCTTCTTGATTTCCTCATTGACCCATTGGTTTTTTAGTAGCATGTTTAGTCTCCATGCAGTAGGTTTTTTCTCTTTCCTTTTCCCATGGTTGATTTCTAATTTCATGGCATTGTGGTCAGAGAAGATACTTGAGATAATTTCTATGCTCCTAAATTTATTGAGATTAGCTTTGTGTCCCCATATGTGGTCGATTCTTGAGAATGTTCCATGAGCATTTGAGAAGCATGTGTCTTCTGCTTTTTTTGGATGTAGTGTCCTGACGATATCAATGAAGTCTACCTTTTCTATTGTTTCCTTTAGGATCTCTGTGGCTTTATTGGTTTTCTGTCTAGAGGATCTGTCCATTGATGTGAGGGGGTATTAAGGTCTCCTACTATGATTGTATTCTCATCAATATCTCCCTTTCTGTCTGTTAATATTTGTTGTATGTATCTGGGTGCTCCTGTATTTGAGGCATATATGTTGACAGTAGTAACATCCTCTCCTTGGATGGATCCCTTAATCATTAAGTAGTGTCCTTCTTAGTCTTTCTTCATGTCTTTTGTTTTAAAGTCTATTGTGTCTGATATGAGCGTTGCGACTCCTGCTTTTCTGTCATGTCAATTGGGGTGAAATATTTTTCCCCACCCTTTCACTGTCAATCTATATGTATCTTTTGTCCTAAGGTGAGTTTCTTTTATGCAGCATATTGAAGGTTTTTGCCTTTGTATCCACTCAGCCACTCTGTGTCTTTTGATTGGGGCGTTCAGTCCGTTGACATTTAAGGTGATAATTGATAGTTGATTATTTATTGCCATTTTGAACCTCGTGTTCCAGTTGATTCTATGGTGCTCCATTCTTCCTTTATTTTATTTTATTTTTTTGGTTGGATGGTCTCCTGTTATTATCTGCTTGAGTGTTTTTTTTTTTTCATTTTTTGCAAATGCAATATTTGGTTTTGGCTTGTGGTTGCCCTGTTTTTTAAGTATGCTAACCCTTCCCATAATTGTGTGTTTTAGCCTGATGGTCCTGTAAGTTCAAACATTTCATTACTATATTAAAATTAAATAGAGGAACAAAGAAACAAACAAAAAGGGTTATTTACTTCCTAACATCCCTTGCCCACATTTTATGGTTTTGATGACTCTTTTTTATTTTATTCTCTTTAATTTTATTTTGTTTGAGGCCTGTTCATGATTAAATCTGTATGCTGGCTTATTTGAGTGACTGCTCTCTGATTGTGGTTTCCTCAGTCCTAGTTCTTCTTCTTCTTTTTTTCTTCTTTTCTTTTTTCTTCCATTTCCTTCCTTTCTTTTTGGTTTAGAGAAGCCCTTTCAGTATTTCTTTTAACCTGGGTTTTGTGTTGCAGTATTCTTTAAGTTTTTGTTTGTTGGAAAAAAACGTTTATTTCCCCTTATATTTTAAATGATATTCTTGCTGGATAGAGTATTCTAGGTTGCATATTTTTTCCTTTGAGCACTTTAAATATCTCTTGCCATTCCCTCCTGGCCTGTAGTGTTTCTGTAGAGAAATCAGCTGATATTCTTATGGGGGTTCCCTTGTAGGTAACATTCTGCTTTTCTCTTGCTGCCTTTAGGATCCTCTCTTTATCACTAACTTTTGCCATTTTTATTATGATGTGTCTTGGTGTGGGTCTATTTGGGTTCAGTTTGTTTGGGGCCCTCTGTGCTTCTTGTATCTTGAACCCAGTATCCTTTAGTTTTGGGGGCTGGTGGTGCTGAGCAGCTAATCCGTGGGAGTGGGGCACCCCCTAGTGGCTTGGGCGGGTAGCAGGGCCACTGGAAACCAAAGAGGCTCCTCCCCAGGGCAGCCCAACTCAGAAAGACTGTCTGAGATCTTTTCCCGACTCGGCCAGGCTTGTTGCAGCTTTTCTTGGCTGTAGGGGGTCCTGCCTGGAGCTGGCAGTCCTATACAGCTGATCCACTAGGGTACCCCCTGGGGGCTTGGGTGGGTAGCAGGGCCTTTGGAAACCAAAGAGGCTCCTCCCCGGGGCAGCCTAACTCAGAAAAACCGTCCGGGAATTAGGCAGATCTATTCACTGCCTGGCTAGGCTTGTTCTAGCTTTTCTGGGCTGCAGGCCTTTTCTCGGGGGCTGGTGGTGTTTGGTGCTACTCTGCAGAAGTGTAGCCCCTCCAAAAGGCAAGCAGGCCTGTGCAGGGACAGCCCCTGTGGTGGTAGGCTTCAGGCAATTGTTGAGGCCAGCCCTCCTGGATGGCAGGCAGCCCCAGGTTCAGCAAGAGCCTAGGGGGTGGCGGGGGTGGGGGGAGGGGATGCACTGGGAAGCAGAGCTTTCAGCTAGCTAGCGGGCCTGTAAGCTTGCTGTGGTGTGGGGGGGTATTCTATTGGGACCCACCCCTTCTTCTCTCCCCTCCCCAGCACAGGCGCAGACCAGGCTCTTCTCCCAGGTTCCCTCTGATGCGGCTTTCCACTTCCCCGCCCCTAGAGTATTGTTCCCTTCCTCTGCAACAGGTTTGTTTTCTAGCCTCCCAGGCAGTCTCTGCCCCATCAAATGGTTTCTAGACCTCCCAAGCAGTTTCTGCTCCGCCCCGCCCCCCAAGCCCGGGGACTATCCTCTGGAGCCTAGGTCTCGGTGCCCAGCCCCCACCCAGGCATCCCCCGGCCCTTTCTCGGGGACTAACCTCTGGAACCGAGGACTCGGTGCCCAGCCCTCACCCAGGCGTCTCAATTTTTGGTGACTGTGCCCGTAGTTCAGATGGTCCGTTCCGTTCTTGATCGGCTTTTCCGTACTCCAACTTACTGCTACACTCTTCTCTGCATCTGGAGATTCCTCGGGTTCGTTTGATCTTTCCCCCGTGTAGGTGCCTTTCCAGGGTGCGGGCTCCCTTTCTCCTCCGCAGTTCCCTTTCGGGAGCGCCCGTCCCGCTCGGATTCACCTTCTCTCACTCTCCTCTTTTCTCCCGTTCTGCCCCGTAATGTCACGAACTTCTTGCCCTTATTGGAGTTTAGGTTCTTCTGCCAGCGATTGGTTGCTGTTCTGTGCGAGTCATTTATTCTGTAGATGTGCTTTTTTTTGTTGTGTTTGTGGGAGAGGGCGAGCGTGTCCCCCTACTCCTCCGCCATCTTGTCCTCTCTCCTCACTTTCAATCTATATGTATCCTTTGACCTAACATGAGTTTCTTGTAGCCAGAAGATGGAAGGTTTTTGCATTGTTATCCAATCTGCCACTCTGTGTCTTTTGATTGGGGCATTCAGTCCATTGATGTTTAAGGTGATAATTGATAGATGTTTATTTTTTGCCATTTTAAACATCATTTTCCAGTGTATTCTATGATTCTCCACTTTTCCTTATTTTTTGGTTTGATGGTGTCCAATTATTTTCTGCTTGAGCACTTTTATTTTTTCATTTTTTGTTAATGTAATGTTTGGTTTTTATTTGTTCTTGCCCTGTTTTTTAAGTATGTTACCCCTTCCTATTATTGCTTGTTTTAGCCTGACAGCCCTGTAGATTCAAACACTTCATTACCATAATATAATTTTTAAAAAGATAAAAGAAAAAAATGTATTCATTTTCTTACTGCCCTTGCCCACATTTTATAATTTTGATGTCTTTTTTTTAAAAAAAAAAGTATTTGAAGCATCTTCATGGTTAGATCTGTATGCTGGCTTAATTAAGTCACTGCTCTCTGATGTGGTTTCCTACATCCTAGTTCTTCCTCTTGCTTTTTATTTAGAGAAGCCCTTTCAATATTTCTTTTATAATGGGTTTTGTATTGCTGTATTCATTTAGCTTTTGTTTGTTGGAAAAAATTTATTTCTCCTCTGTTTTAAATGATATTCTTGCTGGATAGAGTATTCTAGGTTGCATATTTTTCCTTTCAGTGCTTTAAGTATCTCCTTCATTCCCTCTTGGACTGTAGAGTTTCTGTAGAGAAATTACCTGATAGCCTTATGGGGGTTCCCTTATAAGTGACAATTTGCTTTTCTCTTGCTGCCTTTAGGATCCTCTCTTTATCATTAACTTTTGCCATTTTAGTATAATATGTCTTGGTGTGCATCTATTTGGGTTCAACTAGTTTGGGGCCCTCTGTGCTTCCTGTGTCTTGAAATCAGTAACCTTTAGATTTGGAAATTTTCCAGTGATAATTTCTTCAAATATATTTTCAATCCCCTTTTCTTTTGCTTCTCCTTCTGGAATTCCTATTATGTGTAGATTGGCTCACTCTATATTATCCCATAGGTCTCTTACATTGCTTTCATATTTTTTTCATTTGGTTTTCTCTCTGATGTCCTGATTGGGTGATTTCCATTATTCTATGTTCTATGTCACTAATTCGCTCCTCTGCATTGCCATTCTGGTTTTTACTGGCCTAGCTCCATTTGCATCTCTGGAAATGAATTTTCTAGTTTTTCTTGTCTTCTCCTCATATTTTATAGATCCTTTCTGAGGGAGTCTGCATTACTGTTTATATACTCTCTTAATTCCTTCAGTTTTTCACTATCTCCCTTTTGAACTCCAAGTCCGTCAGACTACAAAGGTCTGTTTCATTGTCGACTACTTTAGGTGAGTTTTCCTGTTGTTTTAACTGGGAATGGCTTCTGAGCTTCTTCATCTTGCTTGTGTTTTTCTTTTTTTGTGGTGGATGTGCAACCCCCATGGCCAGGCAGGGCTTGCCCTGGTGCTCCTGGTCCACAGAGCTCTTCCCAAATGTGGATGGTGCTGGGAGACATTCTTGGCAGAAGTGCAGCACTTCCTGAGGGCCAGTGGGGCTAACCATCTTGCTCTGAGGCAAAGAAGCACTTCCCAATGGCTGGAAGGACTGTAAGGTGCACACCAGGTTGTAGGTGCACTTCTTGCAGCTGGGCAAGGCTTGCTCTGGTGCTCCTGGACCATGGAGCTCTTCCCAAGGGTGGACATTGCTGGAGATTTTCTCAGTGTAAGTGCAGCACTTCCTAAAGGACAGCTGGGTTATCTGGCTGGCTCTGAGACAAAGGATACCTTCCTGAGGGTGGGCCAGACTGGCTGGTGTTCACTGCTGTGTAGGCACCTTTCCTGTGGGTGGGCCAGACTGGCTGGTGTGCACTGCTGTGTAGGCACATTTCCTGTGGGTGGGCCAGACTGGCTGGTGTGCACTGCTGTGTAGGCACATTTCCTGTGGCTGGGCAGGGCTTTCCTTGGTGCTCCTCAGCTGTGGAAATCTTTCCAAGGGTGAGCAGTGCTGCACGGCTTGCTCCACAGGAGTGGGGTGCTTCTTGTGTGCAGGCAGGCCAGCAGGAGAAATCTGCAGTGATTGATGGCTTCCTGAAGGTGGCGAGGCCAGTCTGCAAGGATGGCAGGCAATTTCTGTCCAAGTACATGTGGTGTGGGGATGGGGGATGCACTTGGAAGCTCTGCTCTCTTCTAGCAGGCAGGCAAGCATGCACACTATGGCAGCCTGCCCTTCCTTCTCTCACCTCCCCAACACTGATGCCTTGTCTCTCCTGTGGGTGCAGACCTTCTCCTGAATTCCCTCTGTTGTGGCTTTCCACTCCCCAGCCCTTAATGTATTTCTTCCTCTACCTGTGATGTACTGCTTCCTAGTCCCTCAGGCTGTCTCTACACTGCCAAACCCAGCCCACTCCCAGGGACTAACCTCCAGGGCCTAGGTCTCAGTGCCCAACCCCCACCCAAGTATCTAAGTTTTTGGTGTTTGTGCCATTGGATCAGATGATCTGTTTGGCTCTCTCTCTGATTTTTAGATCTCAGACTTGATGTTCCACTTTTCTTGGAGTCTGGAGATCCCTCAACCTCAGATGATCTTTCAGACGTTTGGTGACTGTCCAGGGTGTGGGTTCCCTTTCTCCTTCACAGTTCCCTCTTGGGAGTGCCAGTCCAGTCCTGATTCCCCTTCTCTCTATCCTTTTTTTTCTGTTATTTTACCCACTTATGTCAAGAGGTTCTTGCCATTTTTGGAGGTTTAAGTTCTTCTGCCAGCATTCAGTTATTCTGTGTGAGTCATTTTACGTGTATATGTCTTTTTTTGTTGTGTTTGTGGGAGAGGGCAAGCACATCCCCCTACTCTTATGCCATCTTTGGAACCCTCCCAATAACCCTTATCTTTAATTTTTTTTTTTTTGCTTTTCATCGTCTGTCATAAAATATCTGAAAAAAATCCTATATAAAAATTGTCACATAATTATGACTGTGGTTTTTGTCTTTTTCTCCTTTTAGATATGTCAGTTTTTGCTTATATATTTTATACTAGTTTATTGATAACACACTAACTTGGCATCATGCTCTGCTTATCGTTGACTGATTCTTCTCTGTAAAATGTGCTGAAATTGGCTTGCATTGGCTTAAAGCTGATTGTGAACATTTCTTCTCAACTCACAGTCAATGACGGGATGCTTGTGGATTGAAATCAGCCATGTAGGGCATAATTACATTATTGAAATTGGTAAATGCTACAAAGCATTGTTTTCCTATGATTGGGAGCATTTTCTTATTCACTGAACAGCACACTTTTGCATCTATAGTGAGTGAAGATTTGTATTAGACATGACTCCTACACTTTCATCTCATTTGCTTTCTCTGATATTAGTTTAGAAATATCAGCTGTCTTTTAGTGAGTGTTTACATGTATTTCTTTTCCAACACAAGTAGCTTCCTTATGTCCTTATATCTGGAAAGTGTTCATTCTTAGCAGCGTAAAGTTGGGTTTTGGTCTTTTTATGTAGGTTGACCATAATTGTTTTTCTGGAGAATTTGATCTATTAATATCCAATATAATCAGCATGTATTTGAATTTATGTTTCCATGTTTGTATGCATTTTCTAATTGAGACATCTGATTTCATATTTATACTTGCTTCTCTTTATCCTTTTTGTTTAATTGAATATATATTTTATTATTTCATATTCCCTCAGTTAACTTATTATTTGTACATTATTATTATTTTATTATTTTCTGTGCTTTATGTAGAGATTATGACTTGATTTTTCTCAAAAAGTTTTTATTATGCTATAATGTACTACCCAACATGAAATTTACAATTTTAAGCCTCTGAGGTATACAATTAGTTAGAATTTAGTATATACATCACTGCTATTTTATTCCAGGCCTCCAACAAGGAACTATGGAACATCAATGCAATTGACTACTTCAGAGCTATGAAAAAATAATGACAGATACCTATGAATCAATATGGAAGATATTCCATGATATTTATTAAACAGAAAAAAAGCAGTGTATAGAAGAGCATGCATAGCAAACTCCTTCCTATGTGAAAAAGAAGGGAAATTAATATATGCATGCATCTTCCCACTGAGCAAGTAGAAACACAAAAGGAATAAGTTTGAAACTAATAGGACTGTTTGTCTACAGGATTTGGGGTAGGAATAGGATAGAAAAGATGAGTATATTTATTTGTATAATTTTGACTATGTTATCTTTCACCACTAAAAAATAAAAAGGTGATGGAAAATAAAGCAAAATAAGCTAAAACAAAAATTGAACCTAGTTATATTTCACGTAAATACCATAATCAGACTAAAGGGGAAAATAAAGTATTTAAGTTATTATTGAACAGTGAATCTTTTTATAAATTACTCTAACAATAATGAAATCACATTTTTTGGTAAGCAAATTTTTTGAGGTGAAGTTAGTTTGTCATTAACAGTGGTTTCAGTTCAAGATTCTGATACTACATATTTGCAAAGATTTAGTAAATAAGTAAACTTGTCCTGGAAAAGAATTTGATTCCTGAGTGGGGGAAAAGTGTGATATTCGTGGAAAGAGAGAGGCTAGAAAGAGCTCTATGGTGTCAAACTAGAATTGATAATACCAGTTTTAACTCAAGAGATGTAATGTGTATAATCCAATTAAAATTATATATCAATATCAGTCTGGTCCCCATCTCCCAATCCTTCTGTCCCACTCCTGACCCACTTCTTATGGGTAACCATTCTGTTAGTTTGCTTGTTCCTTGTTTCTACACCCTGTATTCCTTTTACATATATTTCCTGGCTGTATTCTCTGAGGTCATCTAGAAGCCTTGTAAGTGACAAACACACATAATACAAAATTTGATTTTTGAGTATCAGTGTGTTCTAACAGGAACAAAAGATACTTGGACAAATGGCTGATTGTAGGGCTGGGCACTAGACAAAATAAGAGCAGGGAAATATTGCTGAGCTTGAAAATAAAAACTACTCAATTAATCAAGGAGACATGAAGCCAGGTGTATGGGGCTCTCATTGGCTAAATATGGATAATTAGAGCTTCAGAATGAATAATATCAGTAATTGCTTACACCTCAGAGTATACATAAGAATTCATGAGTCCATGATGATATAAACAAATCAATGAAAAAAAAATGAATGAATGTGGAGTAAGGGGAAGTTCCTTCCTATAGTAGAATACAGCCAATCAACATAAAGGAAATGGTCACCACATTTGCAATAATTTTTTCCATATATGAATCATCAGTAGATATTATATATAGTGGGTGAAAAGTGTTTTGGTTATGTTGTCTCAAAGTATCTACCAAATGATACTTAATTAAAAAGGTTAAAACTATACGTTATTGTAGAGAAGCTGGCAAACATCACCTTAAACAATTGATCAATGATAAAATCACTAGTAATTGGAAAAAAGTTTTTTCTTCTTCAGTTTACACCTGTGGCATAGGGAAATCCCAGGCTAGGAGTAGAAACAGGGCTGCAGCTGCCAGCTGACACCACAGCCAGAGCAACAGGGGATATGAACCATATAGGCTGCCTATAATGCACCCTTCAGCAACACCAGATCCTTACCCCAATGAGTAAGGCCAGGTATGACCTGCATTCTCATAGATACCAAACAGGTTTGTAACCTGCTGAGCCACAAAGGGAACTCCAAAGAACAGAAATTCTTAATGAAGTTTTGCAATTTTTAAAAAGTCTGGGCTTCTTTTGGTATTATTTTTTTCTGTTTTTTTTTTTTTACATTTTTTATTACTCAATGTATTTATCACATCTGTAGTTGTATAATGATCATAACAATCTGATTTCACAGGATTTCCATCCCACAGCCCAAGCACATCCCCCCACCCCCCAAACTGTCTCCTCCAGAGACCATAAGTTTTTCAATGTCTCTGAGTCAGCATCTGTTCTACCAAGAAGTTCTGTCTGTCCATTTTTCAGATCCCACATGTCAGTGATAGGATTTGATGTTGAGTCTCACTGCATGGCTGACTTCACTTAGCATGATAGTTTCTAGGTCCATCCATGTTGCTAAAATTCTGATATTTTGTTCCTTTTAATGGCTGAGTAATATTCCATTGTGTATATGTAACACATCTTCTTGGTCCACTTCTCTGTTGATGGACATTTAGGTTGTTTCCATGTCTTGGCTATTGAAAATAGTGCTGCAATGAACATCAGAGTACATGAGTCTTTGTGATTTGTGGTTTCTTTGCATAGATGACCAGGAGTGGGATTGCTGGACCAAATGGCATTTCTATTTTCAGTTTTCTGAGGAATCTCTATCCTGTTTTCCACAGTGGTTGGACCAATTTAAAATCCCACCAACAGTGTAATAGAGTTCCTTTTTCTCCACACCCTCACCAGCACTTGCTGTTTGTAGACTTTTTGATGATGCCCGTTCTGGCTGGTATAAGGTGGTCCGTCATAGTGGTTTTGATTTGCATTTATGTAATAATGAGTGATGTGGAACATCTTTTCATGTGTTTTTTGGCCATCCATATGTCTTCTTTGGATAACTGCCTGTTTAGATCTTCTGACCATTTTTTGATGTGAGTGGTTGGTTTTTTTTGCTATGTAGCTGCAGAAGGTGTTTATAAATTTTGGAGATTAATCCCTTGTCAGTTGATTCACTTGCAAAGATTTTCTCCCATTCTGTGGGTTGTCCTTTCATTTTTTTTAAGGTTTCCATTGCTGTGCAGAATCTTTTAAGTTTGATTAGGTCCCATTTGTTTATTTATTTTTTTATTGTCAATACTCTCAGAGGTGGATCTGAGAATATGTTGCTGTTGTTTATGTCAGAGAGTGTTTGCCCTATGTTTTCTCCTAAGAGTTTTATATTATCTGGTCTTAAATCTAGATCTTTAATCCATTTTGAATTTATTTTTGTGCATGGTGTTAGGGAGTGTTCTAATTTCATTCTTTTGCATGTGGCTGTCCAGTTTTCCCAGTACCACTTATTGAACAAGCTGTCCTTTCTCCATTGTACAGTCTTGCTTCCTTTGTCATAAATTAGTTGGCTGTAGGTGCGTGGGTTTAATTCTGGGCTTTCTATCCTGTTCCACTGATCTATGTTTCTGTCTTTGTTCCAGTAGCATATGGTTTTTATGATTGTTGCTTTGTAGTATAGTCTTAAGTCCAGGAGCCTGATTCCTCCAGCTTCATTTTTCTGTTTCAGGATGTTTTTGGCTATCCTGGGTCTTTTGTGCTTCCAAAAAACTTTAAAATATTTTGTCCAAGTTCTGTGAAAAATGTCCTTGGTAATTTGATAGGGATTGCATTGACTCTGTAGATTGCTTTAGGTAGAATAGTCATTTTTATAATATTGACTCTTTGAATCCATGAGCATGGTATATCTTTCCATCTATTTGTGTCATCTTTGATTTCTTTAATCACTGTGTTGTAGTTTTTAGACTACAGGTCTTTTGAGTCTTTAGGTAGGTTTACACCTAGGTATTTTATTCTTTTGGATGTGATGGTAAATGGGATTGCTTCCCTAATTCTTCTTTCTGATCTTTCATTGTTAGTGTATAGAAGTGCCATAAACCTCTGTGTAATAATTTTGTATCTGGCAACATTGCCAAATGCATGGATGAGTTCTACCAGTTTTCTGGTAGAGTCTTTAGGATTCTCTAGGTATAGTATCATGTCATCTGCAATTAGTTATTGTTTTACTTCTTCCTTTCCAATTTGGATTCCTTTTATCTCTTTTACTTATCTGATTGCTGAAGCTAGGAATTCCAAAACTATATTGAAAAGTAGTGGCGAGAGCGGACATCCTTGTCTTTCTGATATCAGTGGGAATTCTTTCAGCTTTTCACCATTGAGAATGCTGTTTGCTGTGGGTTTGCCATATATGGCCTTTATTATGTTGAGGTAGGTTCCCTCTATGCTCACTTTCTGAAGGGTTTTTAATCAGGAATGGGTGTCCAATTTTGTCAAAGGCTTTTTCTGTGTCTATTGAGAGGATCATATGGTTTTTATTCTTCAGTTTGTTAATGTGGGTTATCACACAGATGGATTTGTGGATATTGAAGAAGGCTTGCATTCCTGGGATAAAGCCCATTTGATCATGATGTACAATCCTTTTAATGTATTGTTGGATGTGATTTGCTAGTATTTTGTTGAGGATTTTTGCATCAATGTTCATCAGTGAATTTGGCCTGTAGTTTTCTTTTTTTTTTTTTTCTTTGGAATCTTTGTCTGGTTTTGGTATCAGGGTGATGGTGGCCTCACAGAATGAGTTTGGGAGTATCCCTTCCTCTGCAATTTTTTGAAATAGTTTAAGGAGAGGCATTAGATCTTGTCTAAATGTTCGATAGAATTCACCTGTGAAGCCAACTGGTCCTGTACTTTTGTTTGTTGGAGGTTTTTTAATCAGAGTTTCAATTTAAGTTCTTGTGATTGGTCCATTCATCTTTTCTATTTCATCTTGGTTGGGTCTTGGAAGATTGTACTTTTCTAAGAATTGGTCCATTCCTTCTAGGTTTTCCATTTTATTGGTGCATAGTTGCATATAGTAGTGTCTTATGATCCTTTGTATGTCTGTGATGTCCGTTGTTACTTCTCCTTTTTCATTTCTAATTGTATTGATTTGCGTCCTCTCCCTTTTTTTCTTGATATGTCTGGCTAAGGGTTTATCAATTGTGTTGATCTTTTCAAAGAACCAGCTTTTCATTTCATTGATCTTTTCTATGGTTTTCTTCATTTCCATTTCATTGATTTCTGCATGATCTTTACGATTTCTTTCCTTCTATTTAATTTACGTCTTGTCTGTTCTCTCTCGAGCTGCTTTAGATGTAAAGTTAGCTTGTTTATTTGAGCTTTTTCTTGTTTCCTGAGGTTGGCTTGTATTTGCTATAACTTTCCTCTTAGAACAGCTTTTGCTGCATCTCATAGGTTTTGGAGTGTCATATATTAATTTTCATTTGTTTCTAGGTATTTTTTGCTTTCCTCTTTGATTTCTTCAGTGATCCATTGGTTGTTTAGTAGCATGCTGTTTAGTCCCCACGTGTTTGTGTTTTTTGCAGACTTTTTCTTGTTGTTGATTCCCAGTTGTATAGTGTTGTGTTCAGAAAAGATTCTTCATATGATTTCAATTTTCTTAAAGTTACAGAGGTTGGATTTGTAGCCCAGGATGTGATCAGTCTTAGAGAATGTTCCATGTGCACTTGAGAAGAAAGTGTGTTCTGTTGATATTGGGTGGAATGTCCTATAAATATCGATGAAATCCATCTGGTTTAATGCATAATTCAGGGCCTGTGTTTTCTTATTGATTTTCTGTCTGTGTGATCTGTCCATTGCAGTAAGTGGGGTGTTAAAGTCCCCCACTATGACTGGGTTAGAGTTGATTTGTCCTTTTAAGGTTGTTAGCAGTTGCCTTATATATTGTGGTGAACCTATATTGGGTGTGTAGATATTTAAACTCGTTATATCTTCTTCTTGTATTTGTCCTTTGATCATTATGTAATGACCTTCTTTGTCCCTTAATGTATTCTTCATTTTAAAGTCTATTTTGTCTGATATAGGTATTGTGACTCCAGCTTTCTTTTGATCACCATTAGTGTGAAATATTTCCTTAAATCCTCTCACTTTCAACTTGTATGTTTCCCTAGAAGTGAAGTGGGTCTCTTGAAGACAGCATATATATGGGTCTTGTTTTAGTATCCATTCAGCAAGTCTATGTCTTTTGGTTAGTGTGTTTTGTCCATTAACATTTAAGGTAATTATTGATATGTATGTTATTATTGCCATTTTATTGAGTGTTTTGGATTTGTTTTTGTTATTTTTTCCTCCCTTCTTGTTCTCTCCTCTTGTGGTTTGATGACTATCTTTAGTGTTGTATTTGAGTTGATTTTTCTTTGTTTGTGTATGAATTGTAGATTTTTTGTTTGCAGGTATTCTGAAGTTTTGATATGAGTCTATATGTATATGAGATTGTTTTAAGTTGTTGTTCTCTTAATTGAAACTTCATCTCCAGTGTCCTGCATTTATACCCACCTCTTCTCATGATTACTGATTTTGGTGGTATAATTGTGCATGGATGATTTCGTATCTTTACTGTATGTATAACTTTACTGGTGAGCCTTGTCATTTGTGGAATTTTTGTTTCCTGTTGCTGTCTTTTCTTTTTTGCCTAGAGAAGTTCTTTTAGTATTTATTGTAAAGCTGATTTAGTGTTGCTGAATTCTCTCAGCTTTTGCTTATCTGTGAAGGTTTTGATTTCTCCTTCAAATCTGAATGATAGCCTTGCTGGGTAAAGTAATCTTGGTTGGAGGTTTTTTCCTTTCCTCAAGTTAAGTATATCATTCCACTCCCTTCTGGCCTGCAGAGTTTCTGCTGAAAAATCTGCCAATACCCTTATTGGGGTTCCCTTGTATGATATTTGTTTCTTTTCCATAGCTGCTTTCAAGATTTTCTTTTTGTCTTTAATTTTGGTCAATTTGATTAATATGTGTCACAGTGTATTCCTCCTCAGGTTTATTTTATATCGTACTCATTGTGTTTCCTTGATTTGAGTGAGTGGTTCCTTTCCCGTGTTACGGAAGTTTTTGGCTATTATCTCTTGGAATATTTTTTTTTTTCTGTCCCCTTCTCTCTCTCTTCTTCGGGCACTCCTATAATACGGATGTTGGTGTGTTTAATGTTGTCCCAGAGTTCTGTGAGACTCTTCATTTATTTTCAATCCTTTTTCTCTTTTCTGTTCTGCATCCATAATTTCCACTAATCTGTCCTCCATCTCACTTATTCATTCTTCTGCCTCCTGTATAATGCTGTTAGCTGCTTCTAGTGAAATTTTTATCTTAGGTATTGCATTTTGCATCTCCTCTTGTTTAGGTTTTATATCTTGTATTTCTTTGGTCAGTGTTTCCTGTAAGTTATCCATATTTTCTTCCAGTTTATTTCCAATGTTTTGCATCATCTTCAGCATCAACAATCTAAAGTCTTTTTCCTGGAGGCTGAGAATCTCCTCTTCGCTTACCTGATTTTCTGGGGTTTTTCCTTTCTCCCTCATCTGAGTTATAATTCTTTGTCTTTTCATTTCTATAGGTTTTTGGTGTGGTGACCTTTTTACAGATAATAGGGTTATAGCCTCTCTTACTTCTGGTGTCTGCCCCCCTTGTGGCTGAAGTCAGTATGGGGGCTTTCCGTAGGCTTCCTTATAGGAAGGGCTGATGTCTGCCCACTGGTAGGTAGAGCTGATTCTAATCCCTCTGGTGGGAGGGGCTTAGTCTCTGGATGAGATTAGAGGCAGCTGAGTGCCTGAGAGTTCCTTAGGTAGCCTGTTTACAGAGGGGTGGGGCTGTGATCCCACCTGGATTGTTGTTTGCCCTGGGACTTTTCAGCACTGACTGATGGGTGGGGCCAGATTTTCCCAAAACAGCCACCTCCAGAGAAGGGAAAGCTGCTGAATATTCTCCAGAGCTTTTCTTTCAATGTCCTTCCCTCACAACAAGCCACATTCACCCTTGTTTTCCCAGGATGTCCTTTAAGAACTGCAGTCAGGTTTGACCCAGATTCCTATGGAGACTTTGCATTGCCCTGGGACCCAGTGCACGTGAAAGTCCATGTGTGCCTTTTAAGAATGGGGTTTCTGTTTCCCCCAGTCCTGTGGAGCCCCACACACAAGCCCCACTGGCCTTCAATGCCAGATGCTCCAGGGCTCATTCTCCCAGTTCCTGATACCCACACATGAATGTTTGATGTGTGGCTCAAACTCTCACTCCTGTAGGTGAGTCTCTGTGAACCAGTTAGTTTCCAGCCTGTGGTACTTCCCACCCTGGAGGTTGTGTTTGTTTATATAATGAAATCACCCCTCCTAACTCTTGATGTGGCCTCCTCTTTTTCTTTTGGAGTAGGATATCTTTTTTAAGGTTTCTGGTCCATTTGGGTGGAGATTGCTCAGCCTTTAGTTGTGAATTTTTTTTTTGTTTTGTTTTTAGGACAGAAGTTCATTCATTCTATCCCACCATCTTAATCCCATCTCTTGTTTTGGTATTATTTAAGATATATGGGCAAAGCCCTTTCCTAGGACCCAAATGTTCACAAAAATTTTCAGCAGTATGAATGATTATGAATGATAGTTCCTGGACTATCCTAGCACCAAGCTGCTTTACTAAAAATTCCTTATTGAAATATAATTTGCAGGGCCCGTGTTGATCAGTCAGTAGAGCATGAGACTTTTAATATGAGGGTCGAGGGTTCAAGTTTCTGTCCAGGTGCTGTGTGAAAGATATCTCACAACAATATTATTTTAGTTTCAGGGGTATTATGTGGTTATTTGACATTTTCATACATTATGAAATGAACATCATAATTATTCATCTAGTATCTATCTGTCTCAAAAAGTATAATTGATCATATACATTATGCTGTATATTGCATCCCAAGGTTTCTTTATTTTACAACTGGAGGTTTGTTCCTCTTCATCTACATCACCTATGTCATCCCTCTCCCCAGACACTATCCCCTCTGGCAACCACTGGTTTCTTCTCCGTATTTATGAGCCTGTTTTCATTTTATTTAGTTGATTTATTCTTTTGATTTGTAGTCTCCAGATAAATGTTAGATACCATGATATTAATCATTGTCTCTCTGCCTTATTTCACAGAGCATAATAATTTCTATATCCATCCATGTTGTTGGAACATGGCTGTGAACTGTGAGATGTGTTTGAGTAGCTAGCTATGGCCACATTGTTGCCAATGGAGTTGTTAAACATTTTTGTGCCCATAATAGGATGTCACAGACAATTGTTTTCACTTTTGGATATACATTTTCATTCTCTTGTATGTGTTTATCCAAGTTCCCAGCACCATCTATTGAAGAGAGTAACTTCCCCATCATGTGTTTTTGGCTCCCTTGTCAAAAATCAGTTGAGCATATATGTGTGGGATTATTTCTGGGCTTCATATTCTGTTCCATTCTTTTTATTTGGTTATTTTAATGTCAGTAACATACTATGATGATTTCTAAAGGTTTGTAGTGTAGGTTGTTCTCAAGAAGTGTGATGCCTACAGTTTTGTCCATTTTGCTCAAGATGGCTTTGGCTTTTGTGGTTCTTTTGTGGTTTCATATGTATGGAATAAATGATGATGATGGGAATTGAACTCCAACACATTGCAGTGTCGGTGGTGTGGGATCTCAAGGGCTGGTCCTAATATTTGGTCCTTTCTGCAGTGTACAGAGTGGCAGATTTCATTGTGGGTTCTTTAAAGTTCCAGGGTGTTCATGGCCTCTCCTTTTCCTCATGAGCAGGCAGAAGGGAGGCCAATGTGTCACTGACATTAGAGAAATCTTCTGGGACCCTTGTAGCTCAGTTCCTCTGGTCCCTGCACTGGATACATCTCAAGAGGAAGGCAAAAACCTGGGCAATTAACTCAGTTTTATTCTTCTCTAACCAGAAGTTTGGGGGGTGATCCCTGGGGCCTCAGTCTTGCTGGTAAATGCAGATCTTCCCTGTTCATTGTTCTCCTTCTTGTAAACAGGAGTGACAGTGCTAAATATCCTCAGGCCATGGAGGCATAAGAGATGAGTCCTCAGTTAGTAGCCTGCACCAGTGGAGATCAGAGCAAGGTGGGGTACCATCGCTTGGCCTAGATATGTCCATTGATGTGAGGTCTAGTAAAAATAGAGAAAATGTGTGTTTATGTTGTTCCTATAACCATGTGTTTTTAGTGACTGATTCACACACTGACCTGTATGGTGCTACCAGCCTCAAGTGGCTATAACATGGAAATTAACTAAAATGACCTGAAATTAAAATTTGGGTTCCTCAGTTCCACTGGCTATGTTTCAAGCCTCTAGCAATCATAGGAGACTGGAGCTGCTGTATTAGACAACATAGCTATAGTGCATTTCCATGGTTGTTAAAAGCCCTATTATACAGTGCTAATAATGGGCAATGGAGGCTGGAAATCTGCAGTATGTGTGTGTGCTTAGGTTTCTGTGTATATGTTGGTTCTTTTTATGTCATTGGTGTGTCGGGTTTGACCACACATTTTTCTCAGTGTGTGTAGTGGAGTTTCTGTGTGTGTAAGTGTGTATGGTTTGTGAGTTGTGTGGGTGACTGGATGTTGTTTTTGCACATTTGTTTAAAATAACTTGTGTACTTTATATACAAAATCTGCACATATTTAATTGGAGGAGTTTGGACATGTGCACACACTTGTGAAACTACCACCACAATGAAGGTCATCAACATATCTGTCTCTCAAAATGTGCTTGTGTCCTTTTTATGTGGTAAGAAAACTTAACATTGAGATCTACACTTTTAAGGAATATTTAGGTGCACTGTATAGTCTTTTTGACTCTAGGCATTATGCTGTAGAGCAGGTCTCTAGAACTAATTCCTCTTGCATAACTGAAGTTTTATTTCAATTAAATAACCACACTGAATTTCTCCTTCTCTCCTAGCCCTTGGTGACTGACGTTTATTCTCTGCTTCTATGAGTTTCTCAAAGTGAAATTATGCAATGTTTGTCCTTGTAGGATGGGCATATTTCATTTAGCATAATATTCTGTTTCATCATCTTGTCAGGAATGGCAGGATTTCCATTTTTTAAGCCCAAATTATAATACATTGTTTGTATATGTCACATTTATCCATTCATCTTTCGATTGACCTGTGGCTTGTTTCCATAGCTTATCTACTGTGCATAGAGCTGCAATGCACATGGGAGAGTTGATACATCTCTGAGATTCTGATTCCAGTCCTTTCTGGTCTACACCCAGAAGTGGAATTACTGTATCATGTGGTAGTTCTATTTTCAATGTCTTGGGGAATCTCCATACTGTTTTCCGTAATGGCCACATCATTGTACATCTCCACCAACATTGTAGAAGTGTTCTTGTTTTTGTGTTTTTTAAATTTTGATTGACAAAAGATTCCACTTTATTATTTTTTAAAACTTAATTTTTTTGTCCTTTGTCCTTTTAGAGCCACACCCACAGTACATGGATGTTCCCAGGCTAGGAGTCTAATCAGAGCTGTAGATGCTGGCCTATGCCAAAGCCACAGCAATGCCATATCTGAGCCACATCTGTGACCTACACCACAGCTGTATCCTTAACCATGTGAGCAAGACCAAGGCTAGAACCCACAACCTCATGGTTCCTAGTCAGAATTGTTTCCACTGGGCCAGGATAGGAAATCCAGAAGATTCCATTTTAAAGTTGTAAGTTAGTTGGTATGAATGCATACAATCCTCATTTCTGACTAGGATGAGCATAGGTTGGAGAGGGCCAAAAAGCAGCACCTAGGGTTTTGTTTTTGTGTCATTGTGTGCCATGCTGAGTGTCTGTATCCATGTATAACACATTCACAATCTCCTTCTCCTCTTCTTGGATGGCTGTAGAGCAGAGAAGACAGGGCCATGTGAGTGCCAGGGAAATATGTGTAAGAATTTGACCTGGTCATACAGCCCCACAGCCTGAGTCTTCCTTTGTCTCAGCTCTAGACATAAACAGGCAACAAAGTCCTCTTTATGCTAAGTTGGTGGCACTTTATCTATATGGTTTGAAGGCTAGCGAACTTCTCACAATGTTCCTCATTGATGTTTAATGACTTCAAAATTTCCACTCTGGGGAACAGAATGGGGTCTATTTTGGAACCTTGTCTGGTTAATGAGACAACTGTGAATTCTGGTATAAGTCCTTTGTCCTACAGCATCTGTAATATCTCAGCTATCTAGTCACCTCAATGGGCAAATTTGCATGTCCCTCACATTGCGTATATGCTCAAAACTGAGCCATTTTAAAGACGTGGTGATGGAAGGGGAGAGAGAGAGACAATGGCAGATATGAAGGAAGCTATTTCTTGGAAAAATCTTTTAAAATACAATAAGTCAGGTTCTGTGGACCTACTAATCTTCAAGCAGTGTCCATTGTTTGGGTGTGTACTGTTTTCTGGATGTGAGAGTGAGACCTCTTAAGTAAACACACATTTTCAGGATGCTGCTTGATCTTGATAGATGGCCTCCTGTATCTCTGTCATCTTTAGTTCCTGATGTCCCCTTATTCATCCTGCCCAAATAATGAGCTGATATTTAATTTTTGGGTTGCTCTCCTTTTGCTTGCTATTTTTAGTCAGTATTTATTGACTTTTTTTATATATTTTCTAAATTAAAAATTTTATTGTATAAAATATATGTTACAAATGTAACAATTCAATACTTTTTGTGTATATTTTGTGGCACTAAGTAATTCATGTTGTGGTACAGCCATCACCACCATCCACCTCCATAATTTTTTATCTTCCCAAATGTGAATTCTTTACCCACTGAAAAATAGGTCCTCATTTTCCTCCCCACACCAGCACCTGGCAGTCAAAATTCCATTTTTTTGTCTTTATTATTTAGACAATTCTTGGAATCTCAAATGAATGGTATCTTACAGTATTTACAATTGTGTTATTGCATGAATTTACTTAGCATAATGTCTTCAAGTTTCATTCATGTTGTGGCTACATCAGGATTTCTTTCTTTTTTTACACTAATATTCCACTGTAAGTATAGACCAGTCATTAGCTATAAGGCATGTGTTGTTTCTACCTTTTGGCTACTGTGAATAATGCTGTTAAAAATATGGGTGTATAAGTACCTCTTTGTTCCATGCTTTCAATTATTCTGGGTATATAACCAGAAGGAAAATTCATTAATCATATGGAAATTCTATCAAATTTTTTGAGCAACTTTCTTCATGTTACCCTTTTCCTTCCTTTCTACCTCCCTCTGCCTTCTGTCCTTGCTTCCTACCTTCCTTCCTTCATTTCTCCCTCTATCTCTTTCATTCCATCTTTATTTCTTTCATTTTCTGTTCTTTATTTTGTATTTCTTACATTCATTCTAATGATAAAAATGACTTTGTGTTGAGCACTTTATTTTGTACATGGTAAAATTATCTTCCAAATAATGCTTTAAGTGGTTGTGTGTGTGAGTGTGTGTGTTTGTGTGTGTTAGAGAGACACAAGCACATAAGCATTCTGACAGTAGAGCTATGGAAGGTATTGTATCTTATTTATTACACCCTCCCTACTGTCTTTCATGTAAAAAAAGAGAATGAACTCTTCCTTATTTCCACTGAAGGTATTGATTGAAATCATACACTTTCTCCATGTGACAGAGCCAGTGTTCAGACAAATCAAATTGTGTTCCTCTTACCAGACTGGATGAAGCATCAGTGTGTGAGTGCAGTACAGTGAAACCTGTATGTAGTAACAGAGTCACTCTGAGAAAACATGTGACTACCTGGTAACTGATATGCTCACTACATCTGAGTTCCAGGAATTTCTGATTTCTCTGAATTCCCAGAGCAGAGAAAAGCAGCATGAGGAGGAAGAACCAGAGCACCGTGTCTGTGTTCATCTTGCAGGGGCTCCTCTTCCAGGCAGAGCAGCAGAACATGTTCTTTGCCCTGTTCCTGGGCATGTATCTGACCACAGTGCTGGGGAACCTGCTCATCATCCTGCTCATCAGGCTGGACCCTCGCCTTCACACCCCCATGTACTTCTTCCTCAGCCACCTGGCCCTCATGGATGTCTCCTTTTCATCTGTCACTGTCCCTAAGATGCTTATGAACATGCAGACTCGGGATCAATCCATTCCCTATGCAGCATGTGTAACACAGACTTTTTTTTTCCTATTTCTTGGTTGCACTGATAACCTTCTTCTTGCTGTGATGGCCTATGACAGGTATGTGGCTATTTGTCACCCTCTACACTATAGCATCATCATGAGGGAGGAGCTGTGTCTATGTCTGTTGGCCGGATCCTGGCTCCTCTCCTGTGCCATTGCCCTGACCCACACCCTCCTCCTTTCTCAACTGTCCTTCTGTGATGACATCATCCCTCACTTCTTCTGTGACCTTGATGCCCTGCTTAAGCTGTCCTGCTCAGACACCTCTCTCAATGAGCTGGCCATATTCACTCTAGGGTCTGCATTTCTCATTTTGCCATTGAGTGGCATCCTGGTCTCTTATGGCTGCATTGGGGTCTCCATCCTAAGGGTACCCTCTACTAGAGGGATCTGCAAAGCCTTGTCCACCTGTGGCTCCCACCTCTCTGTGGTGTCTCTGTTTTATGGAACAATGATGGCTGTGTACTTTTCCTCCTCATCAGGCCAGTCCCATGACAAAGACATCATTGCTTCTGTGATTTACACAGTGGTCACCCCCATGCTGAACCCTTTCATCTACAGCCTGAAAAACAGAGACATGAATTTGGCTCTGGGGAATATTTTCAGCAACAGTAACCTGTTAGCCAAGTGAGAATCACCTAACAATGTTCTTCTTTCACTCACTGGCATAATTAGAAAAAGCTTAAAATTTTGTTGGTCACCCATGTCTCTAGCACTTTCTTCACACTCCTTTAAATAATCATTGTTATTGGATCAATTTCTTTCCCTTTATTCCTATCTCTTGTAAAATTATTTTTATAATGCTAAATATGACATTACCCACAACACACAATCAATATGTGGTCTTCAATGTACCAAACTTCTTTGCATATATGTGTAAATATGTTTTTTCAATATATTGAATTATTATTGCTTTTGGCTTTTTTATAGCTTTCATATATATATATATATAAATAAAAGTTTTATTGTGTTTATATATTCTTGGGCATTGGTTTTTCAATTTTTTAATTGATTAAGTAATTAATTTGAAGTGTAGTTGACTTACAATATGTTAGTTTCAAGGGTAATGCAAAGGGATTTGACCTTTTATGTATTATGTTTTATATATATGTATATTTTCAGGTTGTTTTCCCTTATATATTATCACAAACTATGAGTAACATTTCATGTGCTATACAATTTGTCCTTGTTAGTTATCTATTTTATATACGGATTGTGAATATGTTCATCCCATCCTCATAATTTGTCCATTCCCCCTTTCAGCTTTAGTAACCATAAGTTTGTTTTTTCTATGTCTGTGTGTCTATTTATGTTTTGTGTTTAAGTTCATGTGTATCTATCTATCTATCATCTATCTATCTATCTATCTATCTAATTTTTTTTTATTTTTAGGGTTGCGCCAGCAGCATATGGAAATTCCCAGGTTAGTGCTCAAAGCAGAGCTATAGCCTCCAGCCAACCACACACCCACAGCAACATGGGATCCAAGTCATTCCTGTAACCTATACCACAGCTCAGGGCAATGCTAGATCCACAACTCACTGAGCAAGGCCAGTGTTTGTACTCACATCCTCATGATACTATTTGGATTCATTCCCTTGAGCCACAAAGGAACTCTGTGTATCATTTTTTTTCAGATACCACATATAAGCAATATCATATGATATATGATTGTTTCTGTCTCGTTTACTAGTTTAGTATGATAATCTCTACCTCCATGTCACTATTTTTTATTTTCATGGCTGAGCAATATTCTATTATGTACCACATCTTCTTTATCATTCATCTGTTGATGGGCATTGGGTTTGCTTCCATGTCTGGCTTCTCACCTTCCAAAGCTATATTTAGTTAAGTTTCTAATATTTCATTTTAGTAAAATCCAAAATGCTTATATTGTCAATGCTGTATCAAGTTAAAATAGTACTTTTGATGGTTTGCCAGACCTAAATTAACTTTACTTTTATTGTGCTTTTGACAATAGGAGAGCAAATAGTAGTCAATCCAATTACCAAATTTCCACCTTCCAGGAAGTCCAGATTTTTCCCCCTAAATTGGATGTTTGTGTTGAGACCAGTCTATAGTTATTGGATTAATTTTAGTCTTGGAAATGAGTGTTGTATTTTCCCCAGAGATGTCACTTCTAATATGAAAAAGTGGTAAATACCTGAATTTATATTTTTGCACACAAAAAACAGTGACTGCATGACTACTAGGTGCCAGGGAATTTTCTATATTCTGAGAATACAAGTTGAAAAATATATCTCTTTGTAGAGTTTACATTCCAGCACTCCTGGGTCCAGCTCTTGATGCACCTTTTTCCTCAGAGCAAGATTTAACCTTCTAACACACCATAAACTTAACTCATTTTTAAAATATGTCATCATAGAGCTGGGCTGAAAGTTCTATGGTATATTGGTTTCTTTGTCTGAAATAAATTCTAAGTTTTTGGTATGTAAAAACATCTATGAATAAAGATGGCATAAAAGGGGGACCAAGAATTTCCCTTTGAGGCTAAGTGGTAACAGACCTGACTAATATAAATGAGGCCACAGGTCCAATCCCTGACCTCACTTAGTGGGTTAAAGATCCAGCATTGCAGTGAGCTTCAGGGTAGGTCTCAGCTGTGGCTTGGTTCTGACTTTGCTGTGGCTGTGGCTGTGGTTTAGGCTGGAAGATACAGCTCCAAATCCACCCTTAGTCTGTGAATTTTCATATACTCCATGTTTGGCCCTAAAAATCAAAAAAGGGGGAGGCAAGTGTGCTGGTTTGGGGTTTATAATTTAACATCATGTGGTCTAGGTAGATCTCACTGTGAAGGTAACATCCAAAGATGTTAGTGAGTATAGGGAAATGAGCCATAGGCCTGGCTGTGCAAAAGCATGGAGATCAACACCTAGAAACACTGAGGGGAGATGGTGCCTGGTCTATCCTAGGGACATTAACTAGGCCTCTGTACCTGGACAGGACTAAGTGGGGGAGGGGTGTTGGGTAATGATTTCAGAGATATCAGAGGACCAGATTTGTAGGGCAATTAAGGTCATGGTAGGTATTTTAGTTAAGATTCTCTCGAGAAGTAGAATTAGTGTGTGTGTGTGTGTGTGTGTGTGTGTGTAAGAGAAGACTACTTATGGCGTTCCTGTTGTGGCATTATGGGATTGGTGGCTTGTCTGCAGTGGGTTAAATGATCGTGTTGCTGCAGCAGTAGCGTAGTGCGGGTCTGAGCTCATCCCTGGGCTGGGAACTTCCATATGCTACAAAAGAGAAGAAACAAAAAAGTGTAGAGTGAGGTTTATTGTACAGAATTGGTTAACATAATTGTGAGGGCTAGCAAGTATAAAGTCAGTATGGTAGGTTGGCAGGCTGGAAACCCAGAGAATAGTTGAAGTTTGAATCTGCAGGTAGGCTGCCAACAAAAGTGCCTCTTCTCTGTGGGAGGTCATTGTTTTTCTAAAGGTCCTTAACTGACTGGATAATTAGTACACTCTTTATGGAGGACAGTCTGCTTTATTCAGAATCCCTGGATTGCAATGTTAATCTCATCCATAAAGATACTGGCATGGAAATATCTAGATGTGTGTTTGACCAAATATCTGGGTACTGTATCTAGCCAAGTTAACATATATAATTATTCATTGTAGTTGAGCTATTGGTTCTCAGTCTGACTTGGGAATCTGTTGGAAGAGATTCAATAGAGGAACAACATGGCCATACTTGATTTTGTTATTGTTTCTTTAAAATCACCCAGAGTTTTGGAGGTATAAATGACATAAAAAAAAAACTTCATAACATATACCATTTGACTCAGAAAACTGCATATAGAACTACCATATGATCTAGCCATCACACTCCTGGGGATATATCCTGATAAAACTAAAATTCAAAAATATATATGCACCTCTATATTCTTAGAAGCACTGTTAACCTACCTGTACACAAGAGATGAGTGGATACAGAAGATGTGGTACATATAGAGAATGCAATACTACTCAGCCATAGAAAAGAATTCAAGTAATGCCATTTGCAGCAACATGATGCAACCAGATAGTTTCATACTAAGTGAAGTAAGTCAGAAACAAACATCACATTATATCACTTATAGTGAAATCTAAAATATAGCACAAATGAATCTATCTATACCACAGAAAGAGACTCATAGACAGAAAAGACTTGAGGTTGCCAAGGGGGAGGGGAGGGTTGTGGGATGGGTGGGGAGTTTGGGGTTAGTAGATGTAAACTATTGCATTGAGAATGGATAAACAATGACATCCTACTATATAACACAGTGAACAATATCCAGTCTCTTGTGATACACCATGATGGAAGACAATACAAGAAAGTTTATATATATATACACACATATACACACACACACCTACTCTGTCACTTTGGTATACTGGAGAAATTAGTGCAACACTGTAAATCAACTATACTTTAATTTTAGATAAGGTAAAAAAATAAATTATACTATTTGACCAGTTTTGACATATATATACACACAACCATGAAATTATCACCACAGTTGTCAAGGTCAGGAATTTCCCTGATGTCTACTCTCCTGCATTCTCTTTGCTCCTCCCAACTGTCCTCAAGGGAACCACTATTCACCTTCTATCACATGGAATTTGCATTTCCTAGAAGGTTATTTCAATGGAATCATAGAGTGTGTATTCTTTTCTTGCTGTCTTCTTTCTCTGAGTGTAACGCTTTGAGATACATTCATATTCTACTGTGTTTCAGCAGTTCATTTTTGTATTGCTGAGTAGTATTCCATTGTATGGATATACCAGGGTGGTTTCATTCACATACATTAAAATTTTTTAAATTATTTTATTATTGTAATTTTTAAAATTATTTTTACCATGTTTCTGTTTATTCTTTTTAAATTTTCATTAGACTTTATTTTTTACCAAAGTGTAGTTTATTAACACTGTTGTGTTAGTTTCAAATGTACAACAAAATGATACAGTTATACAAACATACACAAATACACACATACATATATTCTTCTCAGATTCTTTTCCCTGAGAGGTTGTGACAAAATATTGATTACAGTTTCTTAGCAAGTCCATTCATTACTAACAGTAAATCCATTGGTGAACATTTGGGGTGATTCCAGCTTCTGGCTATTAAATAAAGTTCCTATGAACATTCGTGCATAAACCTAGGTATAACTATGTACATGCTTTCACCTTGGACTAATACCCACTCACATGCTAATAATATGTTTAACTTTTTAAATTGTTCAAATTGTTTTCCCATGAGTAGTATATGAGTGTTCCATTTCCATCATATCTTCAGTGACACTGAGAACAGTGTTCTTTTCAATTTTACCCAGTCTAATAGGTATGTAGTGGTGAAACCAGTTTACAGACCTGGAGCCACTTGATTGAAGGGTTGTCTGTGTTTCTTTGGAAAAGAATCCTGTGGCACTGGGGTATTTTTTAACTTACATTTTTTTAATTTTTAAAATTTATTTGATCAGTTGCAACAGTTTTTGTTTAAAATGAATGATTGTCACAAACAACCTGATTGTATCTGGTAAACTAGTAGGATAGGTGTCTCTGTAATTATTCAGTTTCATATCACAGTTAGTGAGCCCAGATTTGAAAGAGCTACAAAATAATTCACTGTGGGAAAATAAGGTTCCAAATTGAGGGTTTTGTTCCCAAAGGCAGTAGAACAAACAAATTTTTCTCTTAATAATACTTGTATGTGCTGTTTTGAAACACTGAATAACATCTGAGAACCATAGAATATTAAAACTGGAAGGTAACATAAAATATGTAGTCAACAAGTTTTCTGGATTGCTTAGTGGTCATAGCAGCAGGAGGACAGGCTTAGTAAGTCATCTTCCCCTCCCATGAAACAGCACTATGCTTCAATCTGTCTCTCATGTTAGTTTTACAGGTAAGCACTTTTATATGTTTTTTTTTTAATTTTTAAATCCCTGATACATTAGTTTTTCATACTGTACAGCAGGATGACCCTGTTACACATACATGCACACATTCTTTTTTCTCACATTATCATGCTCCAAAATAAGTGACTACACATAGTTACCAGTGCTTCACAGTAGGATCTCATTGCTAATCCATTCCAAAGGCAAGAGTATACATCTATTAACCCCAAGTTCCCAATATATCCCACTCCCTCCCCCTTCCCTTTGGCAGCCACAAGTCTATTCTCCAAGTCCATGATTTTGTTTTCTGTGGAAAGGTTCATTTGTGCCATGTATTAGATTCCAGATACAAGTGATATCATGTGGCATTTGTCTTTCTGACTTATATCACTCAGAATTAGAGTCTCTAGTTCCATCCACATTGCTGCAAATTCCATTATTTCATTCTTTTTTATGGCTGAGTCCCATCATCTGTGGATGGACATTTGGGTTGTTTCCATGTCTTGGATACTGTGAATAGTGCTGCAATGAACATGTGGATGCATGTCTTTTTCAAGGAAAGTTTTGTCCAGAATTGTGCCCAAGTGTGGGATTTCTGGGTCATTTGGTAGTTCTATGTATACTTTTCTAAGGTACCTCCATGCTGTTGTGCATAGTGGTTGAATCACTGTTCCCACCAACAGTGCAAGAATGTTCCCTATTCGCCACACCCACTCCAGCAATTGTGATTTGTGGATTTACCAATGATGGCCATTCTGACTGGTGTGAGGTAGTATCCCATGATAGTTTTTATTTGCATATCTCTAATAATCAGGGATGTTGAGCATTTTTCCATGTGGCTTGTTGGCCATCTGTGTATCTTCTTTGGAGAAATGTCTATTCAGGTCTTTTGACCATTTTTCAATTGGGTTTTTGGCTTTTTATGCTCTTGAGCTGTATATATTTCCACTTCATTACATGTTCTTTAGTTTCCTTAACTAATGGTTTATAATACTCAGCATAGAAGATGTTTACCTCCTTGGTCAGGTGTATTCTCAGGTATTTGATTTTTGGGGTGTAATTTTAAAAGGTATTTTTATATTCATTTTTAATATTTCATATTTAGTGTACATAAATGTGACTGATTTCTGAATGTTAATCTTGTTTTCAGCTACTTTGCTGAATTTGTTCATCAGGTCAATTTGTCCTTAGGGTTTCCTATATATAGTATTGTGTCACCTGCATACAGTGACATTTTTTCCTTTTCTCTTCCTATTTGGATGCCTTTTATTTCTTTGGTTTGTGTGATTTTTGTGGAATCTCCATACTCCAGTCATGATTTTCATCATTCCCCAACACTTGTCACCAGTTACCTGCCATTCATTTTCCCTTATTTTTTTTTTTTTTTTCTGTGCAACCTCCAGTTTGGATGTGTGTTCTAAGAAAGGGATTTCTGTTTATGTTATTATGTGTTATGTCTATGGAGAATATATCAGCATTACATTTGTGGGAACTTTCATGTTTATGTAAGTTAATAAGTGAATGAATGAACAGATGAATTCATTCAACACTTACCAGTCACACTTGCCTGTAGTGAGCCATAGCTATCTCTAGTGATACAAAATATTGACAATAAACTTTAACAATTAGTAAGCTTTCATTAGGTGCTCATTTAACCATCTTTCAAAGTCACAGAAAGACAGTAATTATTTCAACTTTGAAGTAACTGAGTCTCAGTGATCTTTGATACATTGCTCAAGAATGTTGTCTTAGGGGAAGAACCCTGAGTCTTTTTTTTCCCCAGAGTTTTATATTCACCCCCCTGAAAAAGGCATAGATTTTACCCTAAAAGCCTTCCAGTGGAGTGGGGAGATGTGCATATTTTAAGGGGCTTTGTGTTCCAGTGAAAGCCTGTGTTGGTGTTGGGGAACCTGCAGAAGCTCTTGCTTTGCCTATGCCATTCACTGATGTTGGGAGAAGCTGTGCTCATGACACAGAAGCCATGGGCAATAGGGACTCTCCTACTTCTCATCAGAGGCTTGACCAGAAGCCCCAAATACTGCCTACATCAGGGGCACTTTCTCCTGTGATACCAGGTGCAGCTCAACCCCTGTGGACCCTAGTCATCCTCCTTCCCAAGGGTCCAAGATGGAGTTGGGCAGTTGCCCCAGTGGACTGCTTCTCTAGCCAAGGCCTGGGGTGGATTCCCTCTGGGGTCTCGTGAGGATGGAGAAAAGCAGATCTCAATGTGCATCATTTTGAAGCTGGAGAACCAATGTGAGAGTCTGTACAAGTTGTCATGCAACCAAGGTTTGCTCTTTTTCTTTGGATCCTGGGTCTTCTGGACAGAATGTGAGGATTCAGGTAACAGAATGAAAGAGATGGTATTTGAAGGCAGAGCACAGGTAGAGCTTAGAAGGAGCAAAGTAACCTCCATATTTGGGCGTGTGTGTCTGTGTGTGTGTGTGATTATAAGAGAAGTTATATGTATTTGTATGTGTTGTACAAGTCTCTGTGTGTATGTGTAACTGCAAAACACACTGAATGACACACACTATGATATACAGAGATCAGAGAAGCCTGGACATTTCCTCAGTGTGTGTGCTTATTCTATGTTAATCTGCTGCATGTGTGCCATGTGTAAGACTTTGTGCACTGCTTGTGATTTGAATAGAAATGACTACTTGTGATGAGAATGCCTCTGGTCTAGGATGCTTGACAGTTCTGTGTGTGTAGCTGTGTTGTACATGTTTATTTTGTTTGTGAGTTTTGCATGGACTTGTGTGAACCTGACTCACACTCTGACTGTATTTATCTAGTGAGAGTATAAGCCAGAGAAATTGCCATTTGGCAATTGTGTGTCTGAGATAGTGTGTGAGCTCTTTTTTTTGTAACAAACCCACACCTTGAGTCCTATACAGAAGGTATAAACATCTGTGTGTGTGTGTGTGTGTGTGTGTGTGTGTGTGGCATTCTCTCATTTTTTACCATCCACCTGCCTGATACCAGAGAACACAAAGGTAGTACACACGAAACTTAATTTGCAGAGCTATTGCCATCCATTTTCTGTGATTTGATTACTCCAGCAGTGCCCCTGAAATCTCAAGGTTTTTGGCACTCTGATTCAGTTTTACTTAAACAATTTAGAAATTAAATGCTCATTCCTGGAATCACATTCTTCAACAGTCAAATATTTTTCTTTTCCCCAGTTAGTAAATTGGTGGCCTCGTGTTTGGCCCTGGTGATACCCAGCATCCAGCACTGTTACATGGGATCATGCTAATTGCTGACAGATCTTGTCTGCAATGTGCTTAAGAAGCTAGGCACATCATAAACACTTTGGAAATTGTATCCTATTGGAAACGCAAATACTTGACTCTCCATTTCCTATTTTTCTGGGAACAGTATTTTGTATGAAAAGAGGAAAATCAAGTGCATCCATAGTCTCTCTCAGTGCCACACTCCTAGGTCACACACTGTCTCCTTTTCACTATTGAGCCATTTCCCAGGCATCTCTTTGCACATGGTGCTGATGGAATATAAATGCCATATCTGTATTTTTTCCATTCTGATCACATTGTAGCTCCTTGGTATAATTAGGAGCTCTGGCTCTTCTGCAGGAGATCTGTGCGATCCTGGGCTAAGTCTGACCTAGCAGCTTTCAGTGAGAAGCCTGTGCTTGGTAGGAGGGTCAAATGCCTGGTTTCCCCTTGTGCCCTGTGAACTGAGTCAGTTAATAACCCCAAGCAATTCCCTGGTCTGGAGCAAGCATCTACTTACAGACTCTTACACAATGCCAAGTTCCTATCCCAAACATATTTTAACATTTAACTTTAACTTTTCACATTTATCATTTGACTTTAACTTCTCTAACCCCCATGTAAGGAAATGGGTGAATTTTCTTTATAGTGAAAAGATGATCAAAAAATAAATCTTTGAGGGAATACTTGTTTTAACTCAGTGGGTTATAAAGCTGAATATTATCCATGAGGATGTGGCTTTGAGTCTTGGCATCACTCAGTGGGTTAAGTATCCTACATTCCTGTGAGGTCTGGTGAAGGTCACATATGCTGCTTGGATCCCTTGTTGCTGTGGCTGTGGAGTAGGTGGGAAGATGCAGCTCCAAATTGATCCCTAGCCTCCAGACCTCCATATGCCTCTGGGGCAGCCATCAAAAGCAAGCCAAAAAGAAGGACATCCGGCTTTGAACCTGCCTCTTTTATGCAATATCTGTGTAAGATTAAGTTATTTCACTACTCCTGTTGGTAAAATGAAGGGAAAAAACACAGTCTTCTCTACTTCCAAGACACAAGTAAAGGTTGATGCATTGAATGAAATTGAAAGCATATTGAAGTTATTGGCAAAGTGAAGGGCTGCAGGAATACAATTGTGGACCATTATCTGAAAAGGAGAACTCCTTCAAATCCTGAAATAGTTCTTCAGGTCCTGCCTATTCGTCTAACTAAAGAGGGGGAGGAACTCTATGGTCATAGGAGCAGAGATTCCAGTATATTTTAATAAGATGGGAGAGAATTGTGACTAGAGCAGTTACTAACTCTATAATCGTGCTAGTTTTTCTATTCCTTCTGAGCATGTCATTAATGAAGACTTGTTAGTTTATTTTCTTTTATTACAGCCACACCTGTAAGTTCTGTGGCTAGGGGTCAAATTCGAGCCACATCTATAACCTATGCCACTGCTTGTGGCATCACTGGTTCCTTAGCTGAATGAGCAAGGGCTGAGCAATCCCACATCCTCACAGAGACAACAGCCAGGGTTCCTTAACCTGCTGAGCCACAAGAGGAACTCCTCTCTTCTTGGACTATTGAAAACTTCAGTGAGGCAATCATGCAAAAATGTATTTGTCTGCCATTGTGGTCATTAATTGTGAGTTATTATCAGTGTGAAGATCAATATTGGGAAAGAGTGCTGATCAATCAGGTCACTTAATCCTAATAGACATCTCAATCCTTCATGATCTCTCAGTTCTCAGACACCACCTCAGATGTCAAGTGTCTTCTACTGATGAATATCCAGATCTGAGCCATGTGGACAGAGATAGATGGAGGTCCATGCACTGAAGTAAGGTTTCTTTCTTGTCAAGAAGATAAACACACATTAAAACAAATTCCACAAGGAAACTTGCACTGGTGATAGGATATGAGCTCAGAAACTCACCTCAATAGTGTGAGAGCTCAGATAAGTTAACATAAATTTTAGGCCAGCTTCTTAGTCCTTTAAGCTGAGGACTTCATACTATTGCTTTATTAAATTCCTGAACTAATACTGTTTCTTTGGGGGAGGGTATGCAGATTCTCTCATACAATTAATCTATGCAATTTTTAGTATTTATTTGATGCAGGGCAGTGTTCTTAGATATTAATGCCTAATGAATGAGAATCCTTTGTGTTAACTCTATGAATGTGTGATATTTACATCTTCACATTATAGGGGCACAACATGAGGTCAAGAGAGACTTAGCATCCCAAATCCTACAGTGAGAGTTTGGTGGGACCAAAATCATTACACAGCAAGTCTGGCTTAAGGTTCATTTAGTTAGTCCTTGGTCAAGTGTTTCTCAATGGTTAGTATCCTGAGTGAAGAGGTCCCATAGGTCCTATTCAAGTTCATATGCCCATTTTGTAGGGTAGTGTCAGAAACCTGGTTGATTAAAAAGAAACAAATAATGAATGTACTCTGGGTTACATCAAAAGGTATCATGTTGATTGTGTGTCACTTGATTTGATAACACAATTTGATAAAGGAAATGTAGTCATGTATTCCTTTTCTCCACAAGAAAGGGCAAGCCCCTGGTGTGGTAGCCACAATTGTGGCCTCAGTGTCTCTGATGTTTTGGACTATGCTCATTCCCCAGCAGACAGGAGAGGAGCATGAAGAGAGAGAACAAGAGCAGTGTGTCCAAGTTCCTCCTTCTGGGGCTCCCCATCCAGCCAGAGCCACAGGGCCTGTTCTTTGCCCTGTTCCTGGGCATGTACCTGACCATGGTGCTGGGGAATCTGCTCATCCCCCTGCTCATCAGTCTTGACCCTCGCCTCCACACCCCCATGTACTTCTTCCTCAGCCACCTGGCCCACATGTACATCTCCTTTTCCTCTGTTGCTGTCACTAATATGCTGATGAACATGCAGACTAAGGGTCAATCCATTACTTATGCCTAATGTGCAAAGCAGACATATTTTTTTTCATATTTTTTGGTGGCATTGATAACCTCCTTCTTGCAGTGATGGCCTATGACAAGTATGTGGCTATTTGTCACCCTCTACACTATAGCATCATCATGAGGGAGGAGCTGTGTCTATGTCTGTTGGCCAGATCCTAGCTCCTCTCCTGTGCCATTGCCCTGATCCACACCCTCTTCCTGGTTCAACTGTCCTTCTGTGATGACAACGCCATACCCTACTTCTTCTGTGACCTTGCTGCACTGCTTGAGCTGTCCTGCTCAGACACCTCTCTCAATGAGCTGGTCATATTCACTGTAGCATCTGCATTTCTCATTTTTCCATTGAGTGGCATCCTGGTCTCTTATGGCTGCATTGGGGTCTCCATCTTGAGGGTCCCCACTACTAAAGGGATCTGAAAAGTCTTGTCCACCTGTGGCTCCCACCTCTCTGGGGTGTCTCTATTCTATGGAACAATAATTGCAGTGTACATTTTCTCCTCATCAGGCCAGTCCCCTGACAAAGACATCATTGCTTCCATGATGTACACAGTGGTCACCCCCATGCTGAACCCTTTCATCTACAGCCTGAGAAACACAGACATGACTTTGGGTCTGGAGATACTTTTCAAAAATATTAACCTATTTACCAAGTGAGAATCACCTAATCATATTCTTGTTTCACTCACTGATGTTATAGAAAAGCCTAAAAAAGCTGTGAGTTGAGTACCCATGTCTCTAGCACTTATCCTCATTCTCCTTAAAATGTTCATTGTTATTGGAACAATCTCTTTCCCCTTAGTCATATCTCTTGACCATTTATTCTTCCATAACCCTATATGACATTACCCCCAATGCAAATTCAACTTGTTTTCAAAGCATCAAAATCATTTGTGTGTATACTTAAGTGTGTTTAAATTTTGTTTTTTTTTCAGTGTGTTATATTATTAATACTTTTGCCTTTTTTACACCTTTTTAATGTACATATATATTTAAATCTTATTATGGTCATCTAATGGGCATTGGTTCTTAAATTTTAATTGATTAATTTATTTGAAGTGTAGTTCACTTATAATGTTTGATATTTTCAGGTGTATAGCAAAGTATTTCTGTTTCATTATTGATTTTTTTATTTCTTTATATATATTTTTTTCCTACTGCACAACATGGTGACCCAGTTACATATACATGTATACATTCTTTTTTCTAACATTGCATGTTCCATCATTGTTGCCGGAGGCCAGCTCTGGCAGCCAGGGAGTATACATCCCGATCGGAGAGGCACACAGTGTCAGCAAATGTACCTACAGAGACAGCCTCTTTGTCCCTTCTTTCAGGGCGCTGGACTGCTCAAACTTTATTGGCAACAGTGATTGATTATATAGGCAGTTTTTCATTACAGATTACACCACAGTGTTAAAAGTACATTGGTCAACTATTACATGGTATAGCAGCTATGCATCCTGTTTTAAGATCTCTATCTTAACTAAACTTAGTGAGTACTTTGAAGAGGCCATAAAACACAAGAATTTGGCATTCACAAACTTTGTAGACTGGTGTTATCTTCAAAGCATTATGGCAGGGAGACAGTGTAAGTAAATATAAACCAACTTAATTAAACTAGCCATTACTTAAAAGCTTTTAAAATCAAAGACAAAACTCATAGCTAGGTTTTTTGGATAAGATACGGCTAACCTCTATGGACCTCATTAAAATCCTAACTCTAAAGTTTACTATACAACTAGTTAATAAACACTATGTTTTAACTAAGTTGGATTTAAACAGGGTAAAGTCCTTCAGGATGAAATCCTTATTATATTATTGTTGTAACTTTGTTAAATCACAAATCACCACAGGAAAATAGGAATGGGAAATAAGAATAATAAGTAAATAATCAGGAAAGCCTGAGGAAAACTGAATACCCAATGAAACAGCAGGAAAGACTAGGTCACCCGAGAAACAATCCATGTTCTCCAGTGCAAACATGGAAATTGTTTTCCCAGGAAAGCCCCAATTCTTCCCCATCAACATCAAAATGAAAGCTGTGTAACCTGAGGTCTGCCCTTGACTGTGCAAGCAGGCTTTTATCCTGACCAGAGGCCCATCTTCAGCATGCACTGTTCAGGTAAGCTTTTTTCCTGACCAAAAGCCCGCCTTAGGCTTGTACCATTCAGGTGAACTCCCTTTCTTGGTTAAGAACCTGCCTTCAGGTTTTTCTGCCATCAGGCAAGGTCTTTTTTTTGAGTCCCTGCATTTTCTCAGCTCCCCACACATCATAATTGACTAGACAGAGTTCCCAGTGCTGCACAGCTGGATCCCATTGTTAATTCATCCCAAAGGCAATATTCTGCATCTATTTACCTGAAGCTCCCAGGCACTCCCACTCCCTCCCCTGCCCCTTGGCAACCAAAAGTCTGTTTTCCAAGTCAATGACTTTCTTTTCTGTGGATAGTTTCCTTTGTGTCATATATTAGATTCCAGATATGAATTATATCATATGTTATTTTTCTTTATCTTTCTGATTACTTCACTCAGGATGTGAGTCTCTAGTTCCATCCATATCACTGCAAATGGCATTATTTTCTTCTTTTTTATGGCTGAGTAGTATTCCATTGTGTATATATACCACATCTTCCTGATCCAATCACCTATCAGTGGACAATTGTGTTGACTTTACATCTTAGCTATTGTAAAGAGTGCTGCAGTGAACATGTGGGTGCATTTTTTAAGGAGAATTTTGTCCAGATATATGCCCAAGAGTGGGATTGCTGGGTTACATGGTAGTTCTGTGTATAGACTTCTAAGGTACCTCCATACTGTTCTCCATAGTGGGTGTACCAACTTTCATTCCCACCCACAGTGCTGGAGGCTTCCCTTTTCTCGACATCCCCTCCAGGATTTGCTATTTGTGGACTTATTAATGATGGCCATTCTGACTGGTGTGAGGTGGCTTCTCATGGTCCTTTTGATTTGCATTTCTCTAATAATCAGGGATGTTGAGCATTTTTTCAAGTGCTTGCTGGCCATTTGTTTAACTTCCTTGGAGAAATGTCTATTCAGGTCCTTTGCCCATCTTTCAATTGGGTTGTAGGCTTTTTGCTGTTGAGTTGGATAAGTTGTTTGCATGTTTTAGATATTAGGCCCTTATCAGGTGCATCATTTGAAACTATTTTCTCCCATTCTGTAAATCATCTCTTTGTTTTCTTTTTGGTTTCCATTTCTGTGCAAAAATTTTTCAGTTTGATTATGTCCCATTGGTTTATTTTTGCTTTTATTTTTGTTGCTTTGAGAGACTGACCTGAGAAAACACTTGTAAGGTTGATATCAGAGAATGTTTTGCCTATGTTCTCTTTCAGAAGTTTGATGGTATTTCTGTTTCAAATATATTATATACTACATACATTTTTTAGATTGTTTTCCCATTTATATTTTACCAAATATTGTGTATAGTTCCACATTCTATACAGTTTGTACTTGTTATCTATTTTATATATAGAACTGTATATATATTAACCCCAAACTCCTAAGTTGAACTTTCCCCCTTTCCCCTTTTGGTAACCATAAGTTTGTTTTCTATGTCTGTGGGTCTATTTATGTTTTGTGTATAAGTTCATTTGTATCTTTTTTTTAGATACCACATATGAGGAATAACACATTATATATGTTTTGTTCTATCTGGGTTACTTTATTTAGAATAATATCTAGCTCCATCCATGTTGCTACAAATGGCATTATTTCATTTTTTTCATGGCTGAGTACTATTTTATTAAATATATGTACCATTTCTTTACCTTTTATCTGTTGAAGAACATTAAGGCTTCTTCCATGTCTTGGCTTCTTACCTTCCAAAACTACAAACATTAAGTGAAGATTCTATTGTTTACATTTGTATAATCCCAGGTGCTTATCTTTGCAATGAAGTATCAAGTTAATAAAGTACATTTGACGGTTTGCAATGTGATTCCATCTCTTGCATTTAATTGTGTGTATCTTTTCACATTTAAATAGTGTATACTTTTGTTTTCCTATGGTTAAAATGTGTGTAATAATATTTGTTTGGGCTACTGGGAAGATTTAATTTGAAAGTGTGCATAAAGCCATTGGGGCAGTGCCTTGAAGTATTGGCATTGTTTTGGAAGCCTGGATTGGACATTTTTGATAACATGGGATTTTAAGTGACTCAAAAAATGTAGGGTTTAGCAAACTACACTGAAAACCCATGACATAGTTTCAATACTTTTTTTCAAATATAGAGTTTTGGAGTTCCCATTGTGGCACAGTGGTTAACAAATCTAAGAACCATGAGGTTGCGGGTTCAATCCCTGGCCTTGCTCAATGGGTTGAGGATCTGGTGTTGCCATGCGCCATGGTATGGGTCGCAGATGCAGCTCAGATCCCACATTGCCGTGGAGTTTCATATCCTTTTTAATAGGAAATGAATGATTGATAGCTCTTATTTGGTGCCACTTTTCCACTTTCATCTTAGCAATTTAAAATGGTTTGAACCTGGCTTGATGTAAAGATATGAACTTGAACACAGAGGATTCTCAGTGCTTGTTGGCTCCTATGTAATCAACAGGGGACAAGTCAGTAGTTCGATAAATATTTATTTATTGAAGAATAAATATCCATTGGTTTCTTTGGGAAAAGACTTAGTTAATGTGATTGGTTGATATATTATTGGAGCCAGAATTGGAAAAACTGACTCATGAACCATCAATTGAGAAAAATAAAAGGAAAGGTAGCAAAAATTAAGGCTTTTCAAAGGATAGAGGACATGACTATATTATGGCATGTTCCTTTTTGACAACTGAGGCAAGAACAACATGAGGAGGGAGAACCAGAGCAGCATGTCCATGTTTCTCTTCCTGCGGCTGCCCATTCAGGCAGAGAAGCAGGGCATGTTTTTTGTGCTGCTCCTGGGCATGAACCTGACCACGGTGCTGGGGAACCTGCTCATCATCCTGCTCATCAGGCTGGAACCTCGCCTCCACATTCTCATTTATTCCTTCCTCATCACTTGGCCCTCACAGATGTCTCCCTTTCATCTATCGTGTTTCCAAAGATGCTGATGAACATGCAGGCTTGGCAACAATTCATCCCCTATTCAGTGGGTGTATTTTTTCTCACTTTTTTGTTGTCTTGACAATTTTATTCTCAGAGTGATGGCTTGTGACAGGTATGTAACCACTTATCAGACTCTCCATTACACTTATGTCATGAAGCAGGAACTGTGTGTCTCCCCAGTAGCTGTGTCCTGGTTCCTCTGTTGTATCCATGCCCTGTTACACACCCTCCTTTTGGTCCAACCACCATTCTGTGCTGACAATGTCATCCTCCACTTCTTCTGTGACCTCACTGTATTCCTGAAGTTAAGCTGTTCAGACACCTCCCTCAATTTGCTGGTCATCTTTACTGTGGCTGGAGTTCTTTTCATCCCGCCTTTGAGCAGTATCATGGGCTGGTATATTCATACAGGGACCACAGTTTTGAGGTCTCCTACACCAAGAGACACTTTAACTTTTGTTCCACCTGTGGCTCCCTTCTCTTTGTGGTGTCTTCACACTATGGGACACTTGCTAGTGTTTACTTTTTCTCCTCATCATGGTACTCCAATGACAAACATAATCGTTTCTGTTGTGTATGCAATAGTTAGTCCCATGCCGAACCCCTTCATCTCCAGCCTCCAGAACAGAAATATAAAACACGCCTTAGAGATATTTGTCAATAGGGCTAACATCTTAAATTGACAATCACTATATCCTCTTGCAGTCATGAGAATAGTAGTATGTATCTCCTAAAATTGTCCTTCGGTTATCAACTCCATATTAAAATGAATATGCATTCAGCTGTTATATATCATGTTAATATATCAATAAGGTTCAGTTGTTACTGAGCATTGTTAAATATTCTTGATATTTAATTTTTTCAGCTTCTTCATCGTCTCAATCAATATGTGAAAATTACTTTGCAGAATATGTCACAGAATTGTGATTGTGGTTTTGTCTTTTTCTACTTTTAGATATGCCAGTTTTTGCTAATATATTTTATACTGTATTATTGATAACACAACAATTAAGCATCATTTTCTGCTCATTGTGGATTGATTTTTCTCTGAAAGATATGCTAAAATTGGCTGGCAGTGGCTTCAAGCAGATTGTGGACTTCTCTTTGCAAGTCCATGGTCAGTGACACCAAGCTGGTGGATTGAAATCAGCCATGGTGGACATAACTACACAATGGAAATTGGCAAATGCTACAAAGTAATGCTCTCTTTGATAGGGAGCCTTTTCCTATTCATTGAACAGAACACCAGTGCATTTAGAGTGAGGGGAGATTTCTTTTTAGCCATGGCTTCTATCCTCACATCTCATTTATTTCCTCTGATATTAGTTTAGAAATACCAGTATTTTGTTATTTCTTACATGTACTTCTTTTCCATCACTTTAAACATTCTTATGTCTTTATATATGGAAAGTGTTAGTTCTTAATAGTATAATGTTAGGTTTTGCTCTTTTTTTGTCTTTTTGCCTTTTCTAGGGCTGTACCCACTGCATACAGAGGTTCCCAGGCTAGGGGTTTAATCAGAGCTGTAGCTGCCAGCCTATGTAAGAGCCAAAGCTGTGACCTACACCACTGCTCACAGCAATGCCAGATCCTTAACCCACTGAGCAAGGCCAGGGATCGAACCCTCAACCTCATGGTTCCTAGTCAGATTCGTTAACCACTGAGCCATGATGGGAACTCCTAGGTCTTGCTTTTTTTATGAAGGTTGACAATCGTTGTATTTCTGGAGAATTTGATCTATTAATATCATATAATCAGAATGTATTTGAATTTGTTTTCCATGTTTCTCTATGTACTCTTTTTTTGTATTTTTGCCTTTTCTATGGCCACTCCCACAGCTTATGGAGATTCCCAGGTTAGGGGTTCAATCAGAGCTGTAGCTGCCAGCCTATGCAGGAGCCACAGCAATGCCAGATATGAGCTGCATCTGTGACCTACACCATAGCTCACAGCAATGCCAGATCCTCAACCCACTGAGCAAGGCCAGGGATTGAACCTGCAACCTCACGGTTCCAGGTCAGATTTGTTAACCACTGAGCCATGATGAGAACTCCTCTATATGTATTCTAAATGAGACAACTGATTTCATATTCATTCTCACTTCTCTCTATAATTTGTTATTCCATATCCCTTCCATTAACTCATTAATCATACATTATTATTATTTTATCATTCTTTTCTGTGCTTTTTGTAGAAATTATTACTTGCTTTTTCTTTAAAAAATGAATTGTGGTATACCTTATTACACAGCATGAAATTTACCATTTTAACTATTTGAGGTAGACAGGTGACATTGAGTACATTCATCACTGCAATTTTGTTCTAGAGCTTCAAAAGGGAAGTATGGAACATCAGTGCAGTTGAGTACTTCACAGCTCTGAAAAAATAATTGCAAAGGTAGTTCAGAATCAATATGGTGGGATTTCCAAGATATATTATTAAATGGAAAAAAGCAATGCATAAAAGTGCATTTATAGCATTTTACTTCCTATGTGAAAAAGAAGGGAAAATAATATATATCTGTGTCTTCTCCTTGAGAAGAAACACACAAGGAATCAATTTGAAACTAATGAGACTACTAAGCTACAGGGGGTGAGGTTGGAATAAGAAAGAAAAGATGGGAAAATTAGTATATTTATTTGTATAGTTTTGAATATGTTATCTTTTACCTACTTAAAAATAAGAAAGTGATGGAAAATAAAGTAAAATAGAAGAAAACAAAAAATTAGGCTAACTATATTTTGAGGTAATACCATAATCAATATAAAGGGGAAGATAAAGTAATTAAGCTATTATTGAACAGTGAATTTTGTCTATAAACTCCTCCCACAATAACAAAAGCACATTTCTTTTTGGTAAGCAAATTTTTTGAGCTGAAATTAGTTTGTCATTAACACTGGTTTCAGATCTAGATTCTTAAATTACATATATTAAAAGATTAAGTAAATAAGTAAACTTGTTCTGAAAAAGGGACTGACTCCTGAATGGGGGAAAGGTGCAATTTACATGGAAAAAGAGAAGCTAGAAAGAACTCTATGGTGTTGAGCTAGAATTGAAGATAGCAGTTTGAACTCATTGGTTGTAATATGTATAAACAGATAGTAATTATATATCCAGTATCTGTCTGGTCCCCAACTCCCATTATTTTCATCCCACTCCTGACTCATCTCTTATGGGTAACCATTCCTTTAATTTGCTTGTTTCTAGTTTCTACATCCCGTGGTTCTTTTTTATATAATGATTTTTATTTTTTTTCCACTATAGCTGATTTACAGTGTTCCATCAATATTATACTGTAGACCATGGTAACCCAGTTACACATACATATATACTTTTTCTCATATTGTATATGTTTCCAAACTGTACTCTCTGAGATCACTTAGAAGGCTTGCAAGCAACAAACACACATAACGCCAAATTTGATTTTTTAGTATCAGTCTCCTCTAAGAGGAACAAAATTTACATAGAAAAATTGCTGATTCAGGGATGGGGCCAGGACATGACAAGACAAGGGAAATTTTGCTGAGACTGAAAAACAAAGTGCTTAATGAATCATGGGGACACAGCAGCCAACTGGAAAGGCTCCCATTGGCCAAATCTGGAATAATTACATCTTCAAAATGAATAGCATCAGTAATGGGATACAACTCAGAGAATAAATAAGAATTGATGAGTCCATGATGATATAAGTAAATCAATGAAAAAATAAATGAAGGTGGTATAAGGGGAAGTTCCTTCCTATAGAGAATATAGGTAATCAATACAGAAGAAATGGTTGATTTAGAAAATCACCATCTGGCCACTGTACCTGCAATAGTTTGTTTAATATAAGAATCATAAATGACTGTTAGATATAGTGGGTGAAATTATATTACTAAAAGTATTGTAGTTATAAAAATATCTACCAAATGATACTTAGTTAATTACAAAGATTAAAATAGTAACTTACTGTAAAGAACCTAGCAAATAACACCTTAACAAATTGATCAAGGATAAACTCACTAATAATTTGAATTTTTTTTTTTAGGTCTGCACCTGTTGCATATGGAAGTTCCCAGGCTAGTGGTAGAATTGGAACTGCAGTTGTCAGCCTACACCACAACGACAGCATCTGCAGCCTAACATGTAGCTTGTGGCAATGCTGGCAATTTAACCCAATGAGCAAGATACTAGTCAAGTTCCTAACATACTGAGCCACAAAGAGAACTTCAGGGAGTACAGATTCTTTTTTTAATTTTAGTTTTCTTCTTTTTAAGTTTTTCCCACTGTACAGCATGGGGATCAAGTTACTCTTACACATATACATTTTTTCCCACACCGTTTGTTCTGTTGCAATATGAGTATCTTGACATAGTTCTCAATGCTACTCAGCAGGATCTCCTTGGAAATATATTCTAAGTTGTGTCTGACAACACCAAGCTCCCTATCCCCCCCACTCCCTCACCCTCCCATCAGGCAGCCACAAGTCTATTCTCCAAGTCCATGATTTTCTTCTCTTTGGAGATGTTCATTTGTGCTGGATATTAGATTCCAGTTATAAGTGATATCATATGGTATTTGTCTTTGTCTTTCTGGCTCATTTCACTCAGGATGAGAGTCTCTAGTTCCATCCATGTTGCTGCAAATGGCATTATGTCATTCTCTTTTATGGCTGAGTAGTATTCCATTGTGTATATATGCCGCATCTTCCAAATCCAATCATCTGTTAATGGACATTTGGGTTGTTTCCATGTCCTGGCTATTGTGAATAGCACTGCAATGAACGTGCGGGTACATGTGTCTCTTAAGTAGAGTTTTGTCCAGATATATGCCCAAGAGTGGGATGGTGGGGTCATATGGAAGTTCTATGTATAGATTTCTAAGGTATCTCCAAACTGTTCTCCATAGCGGCTGTACCAGTTGACATTCCTACCAACAGTGCAGGAGAGTTCCCTTTGCTCCACACCCCCTCCAGCACTTGTTATTTGTGGACTTATGAATGATGGCCATTCTGAGTGTTGTGAGGTGGTATCTCATGGTAGTTTTGATTTGCATTTCTCTTATAATCAGCGATGATGAGCATGTTTTCATATGTTTGCTGGCCATCTGTATATCTTCCTTGGAGAACAGTCTGTTCAGGTCTTTTGCCCATTTTTCCATTGATTGATTGCCTTTTTGCTGTTAAGTTATATAAGTTCCTTATATATTCTAGAGATGAAGCCCTTGTCCATTGCATCTTTTGAAACTATTTTCTCCCATTCTGAAAGTTGTCTTTTTATTTTCTTTTGGGTTTCCTGTGCTGTACAAAAATTTTTCAGTTTGATTAGGTCCCATGGGTTTATTTTTGCTCTCATTTCTATTGCTTAGGGAGACTGACTTGAGAAAATATTCATGATGTTGATGTCAGAGAGTGTTTTGCCTATGTTCTCTTCTAGGAGTTTGATGGTGTCCTGTTGTATATTTAAGTCTTTCAGCTATTATTTTTGTGCATGGTATGAGGGTGTGTTCTAATTTCATTGCTTTGCATGCAGCTGTCCAGGTTTGCCAGCAATGCTTGCTGAACAGACATTTTTCCCATTTTATGTTTTTGGCTCCCTTGTCAAAGATTAATTGACCATAGGTGTCTGGGTGTATTTCTGTAAACTCTATTCTGTTCCATTGGTCTGTCTGTCTGTTTTGATGCCAGTACCACACTGTTTTGATGACTGTGGCTTTGTAGTATTTCTTGAAGTCTGGGAGAGTTATGCCTCCTGCTTGGTTTTTGTTTCTCAGGATTGCATTGGTGATTCTGGGTCTTTTGTTGTTCCATCTAAATGTTTGGATTGTTCTAGTTCTGTGAAAAATGTCATGGGTAATTTGATAGGGATTGCATTGAATCTGTAGATCACTTTGGGTAGTATGGCCACTTTTACAATATTGGTTTTCCCAATCCAGGAACATGAAATATCTTTCCATTTCTTTACATCTTCTTTGATTTCTTTGATTAAAGTTTTATAGTTCTCGGCATATAGGTCGTTTCCCTCCTTGGTCAGGTGTATTCCGAGGTATTTGATTTTGTGAGGTGCAACTTTAAAAGGTGTTGTATTTCTTTTTTTTTTCCTAATATTTCATTGCTGGTATAGAGAAATGTGACAGACTTCTGAATGTCAATCTTATGTCCTGCTACTTTGCTGAATTTATGAATCAGTTCAAGTAGTTTTGGGGTTGAGTCCTTAGGGTTTTCTATGTATAGTATCATGTCGTCTGCATACAGTGACAGTTTTATCTCTTCTCTTCCTATATGGATGACTTTTATTTCTTTGGTTTGTCTAATTGCTATGGCTAAGACTTGCAAAACTATGTTGAAGAGCAGTGGTGAGAGTGGGCATCCCTATCTTGTTCCAGATGTGAGTGAGAAGGCTTTCAGATTTTCCCCATTAAGTATTACATTTGCTGTGGGTTTATCCTAAATGGCTTTGATTATATTCAGGAATGTTCCCTCTATACCCGCTTTGGTGAGTGTCTTGATCATCAATGCATGCTGGACTGTGTAAAATGCTTTTTCTGTGTCTGTTGAGATGATCATGTGATTTTTTACTTTTCTTTAGTTAATGTGGTATACAACGTTGATTGATTTGCATATGTTAAACCATCCTTGTGAACATGGGATGAATCCTACCTGGTCATGGTGTATGATCTTTTTGATATATTGTTGGATTTGGTTGGCTAAGATTTTGTTGAGAATTTTTGTGTCTATATTCATCAAAGATATTGGCTGATAGCTTTCTTTTTTGGTGGTATCTCTGTCTGGTTTTGGAATGAGGGTGATGGTGGCATCATAGAATGTCTTTGGGAGTATTCCTTCTTTTTCAACCTCTTGAAAGAGTTTAAGGAGGATGAGCAGCAGTTCCTCTTTATATGTTTCATAGAACTCGCCTGTGAAGCCATCTGGTCCTGGACTTATATTTGTACTGAGTGTTTCTATGACTTCTTCAATTTCATTTCTAGTGATTGGTCTGTTCAGTTGGTCTGTTTATTCTTGATTCAGTTTTGGTAGGCTGTAAGATTCTAGAAAATTGTCCATTTCTTCCAGATTGTCAAACTTGTTGCCATACAGTTGTTCATAGTATTCTCTCATAGATTTTTTTGTATTTCTGCTGTATCCGTTGTGATTTCTCCTTTTTCATTTATAATTTTGGTTATTTGAGTACTTCCTCTCCTCTTTTTAGTGAGTCTGGCCATGGGTTTGTCAATTTTCTTCACCTTTTCAAAGAACCAGCTCTTGGTTTTATTAATTTTCTCTATTGTTTTTTGAATCTCTATTTTATGGATTTCTTCTTTGATCTTTATAATTTCCTTCCTTCTGCTGACTTTACGGCTTTTTTTTCTTTTTCTAATTCGTTTAGGTGGAGGGTTAAGTTGTCAATTTGGGATCTTTCTTCTTTTTTGAGAAAGGCCTGTATTGCTATAAATTTCCCTCTGAGCACTGCTTTCGCAGCATCCCATAGATTTTGAGCGGTTGTGTCTTCATTATCCTTTGTTTCAAGGTCGTTTTTAATTTCCTTCTTGATTTCCTCATTGACCCATTGTTTTTTCAGTAGCATGTTGTTTAGTCTCCATGTAGTAGGTTTTTTCTCATTTCTTTTCCCATTGTTGATTTCTAGTTTCATGGCATTGTGATTAGTGAAGATACTTGAAATAATTTCTATGCTCCTAAATTTGTTGAGGTTAGGTTTGTGTCCCAATGTGGTTGATTCTTGAGAATGTTCCATGAGCATTTGAGAAGAATGTGTCTTCTGATTTTTTTGGATGTAGTGTCTTGAATATCAATTAAGTCTAAGTTTTCTATTGTTTCCTTTAGGATCTCTGATTTTCTGTCTAGAGGATCTGTCCATTGATGTGAGGGGGGTATTAAAGTCTCCTTCTATGATTGTATTCCCATCAATATCTCTCTTTATGTCTTTTAATATTGTTGTATGTATCTGGGTGCTCCTGTATTTGGGGCATATATGTTGATGATAGTAACATCCTCTCCTTGGATGGATCCCTCAATCATTAGTGTCCTTCTTTGTCTTTTGTTTTAAAGTCTATTTTTTCTGATATGAGTATTGTAACTCCAGCTTTCCTGTCATGTCTATTGGCATGAAATATTTTCCCTCCCCTTCACGTTCAATCTATTTGTATCCTTTGTCCTAAGGTGAGTTTCTTACAGGCAGCATATTGAAGGTTTTTGCCTTTGTGTCCACTCAGCCACTCTGTGTCTTTTGATTGGGGCAGTCAGTCCATTGACATTTAAGGTGATAATTAACAGATGATTATTTATTGCCATTTTAAATCTCGTGTTCCAGGTTTATTCTGTGGCTCTTCCTTCTTCATTTCTTTTTTTGGTTGGATGGTCTCCAGTTATTATCTGCTTGGTTTTTTTTTTTTTTTCATTTTTTGTGAATGCAATGTTTGGTTTTGGCTTATGGTTGCCCTGTTTTCTACATATGCTAACCCCTTAGTATAATTGTGTGTTTTAGCCTGGTGTTCCTGTAGGTTCAAATAATTCATTTCTATAATAAAATTAAGAAGATAAACAACAAAGGAGCTATTTATTTCCTAACATCCCTTGCCCACATTTTATGATTTTGATGACTCTTTTTGTCTTTTTAATTTTATTTTGTTTGAAACATGTTCATGATTAAATCTGTATGTTGGCTTGAGTGACTGCTCTCTGATTGTGGTTTCCTCAATCCTAGTTCTTCTTTTTCTTTTTTGTTCTTTTTCCTCCCTTTCTTTCCTTCCTTTTTTTTTTTTTTTTTTTTTGTTTAGAAAAGCCTTTTCAGTGTTTCATTTAGCCTGAGTTTTGTATTTTTGAATTCTTTTAGCTTTTCTTTGTTGGAAAAAAAATTAATTCTCCTTCTCTTTTAAATGAAATTCTTGCTGGATAGAGTATTCTAGGTTGAATATTTTTTCCTTTGAGCACTTTAAATATATCTTGCCACTACTTCCTGGCCTTTAGTGTTTCTGTAGAGAAATCAGCTGATAACCTTATGGGGGTTCCCTTGTAGGTAACATTCTGCTTTTCTCTTGCTGCCTTTAGGATCCTCTCTTTATCACTAACTTTTGCCATTTTTATTATAATGTGTCTTGGTGTGGGTCTATTTGGTTTCAGTTTGTTTGGGGCCCTCTGTGCTTCTTGTATCTTGAACCCAGTATCCTTTAGATTTAGGAAGTTTCCAGCCATAATTTCTTCAAATATATTTTCCATCCCCTTATCTTTTTCTACTCCTTCTGGAATTCCTATCATGTGTGGATTGGCCCACTTTATGTTATCCCATAGGTCTCTTATATTGCTTTCCTGTTTTTTTATTTGGTTTTCTGTCTGTTGACCTGATTGAGTGATTTCCATTATTCTATCTTCCACATCAAAATTCATTCTTCTGCATTATTCATTCTGGTTTTTACTTCCCTTAGTTCAGTTCGTATCTCTGGCGATGAATTTTCTAGTTTTTCTTGGCTCCTCCTTATAGTATCTAGTTCCTTTCTGAGGGTGTCTGCATTAGTGTTCATATCTTGTCTTAATTCCTTCTGTATTTTCACTATTTCTCTTTTGAACTCCAGGTCCGTCAGACTGCAGAGATCTGTTTCATTGTAGACTGTTTTAGGTGAGGTCTCCTGTTGTTTTGCCTGGGGGTGGTTTCTCAGCTTCATCTTGCTTGTTGTTTTCTTTTTCCTGGTGGAGTTGTAACCTCCATTGCTGTGCAGTGTTTGCCTTGTCACTTCTGTGGAATGTTTCCTGAGGGCTGGCGTTGTTGGTCAATCTTCTTTGAGGCAGTGTGGCTTTTCTGGAAGGTGGGCAGGGCTGACCGGGTCTCTCTGAAGCAAAGGAGTACTTCCTGAAGGCAGACAGGACTGGGAGGTCCACACCACGATGGTAGATTTAACTCAGCCAGGCAGAGCTTGCTCTGGTGTTTTTAGGCTGTGGGGCTCTTTCAGGGGGCTTGTAGTGCTGGGCACTGTTCTGCAGGAGTGCAGCACCCGCTAAGGGCCAGAGCGGCTAGATGGGCCACTGCAAAACCAAGAGGCTCTTCCCCAGGGCAGCCCATCTTGGAAGTACTGTCTGAGAATGTAGGCAGATCTTTTCACGGCCTGGCCAAGCTTGTTCTAGCATTTCTTTGCTGCAGACCTTTTCCTGGGGGCTGGAGGTGTTTTGTGTTGCTCCATGGGGGTATAGCCCCTCCAAAGGGCAAGCAGACCAGGGCAGGGACAGCCCGTGCTGTGGTAGGCTTCCAGAAATTGTTGAGGCCACCTCTCCCAGGTGGCAGGAAGCCCTAGGTCCGGCACATGCATAAGAGGTGTTGGGGTAGTGGGGGAGATGCACTGGGAAGCACAGCTTTCTGATAGCTAGCAGGCCAGTAAGCTCACTATGGCATGAGGAGTATTCTATGGGGTCCACCCCTTCTTCTCTTCCTTCCCATCACTGGTGCAGACCCAGATCTTCTCCCAGGTCCCCTTTGATATGGCTTTCCACTTCCTTGCCCTTAGCATATTGCTCCCTCCCCCTGCGACACTCTTCTTTGTAGTCTCCCAGGCAGTCTGTGCTCTGTCAAACTTGACAGACAGGTTTCTAGACATACCAAGCAGTCTCCGCTCCACCCACCCCAGCCCTTTCCTGGGGACTAACCTCCAGTGTTGAGGTCTTGGTGCCCAGCCCCCACCCAACATCTCAATTTTTGGTGACTCTGCCAGTAGTTCAGATGATCTGTTCAGTTTTCACTCTGATTTTCAGAACTCTGACTTAATGCTACTCTCTTCTCTGCATCTGGAGATTCCTCCAGTTCAGTTGATCTTTCCCTCGAGTAGGTGACTTTCCAGGGTTTGGGATTCCTTTCTCCTCCACAGTTCCCTTTTGGGAGCACCCATCCAGTTCAGATTCACCTTCTCTCACTCTCCTCTTTTCACTTGTTTTACCTAGTAATGTCACGAGATTCTTGCCTTTATTGGAGTTTAGGTTCTTCTGCCAGTGATTGGTTGCTGTTCTGTGGGGGTCATTTAACCTGTAGATGTGTTTTTTTGTTATTGTTGTGCTTGTGGGAGAGGGCAAGTGTGTCCTCCTACTCTTCCACCATCTTGCCTCCCAACTGAGAACACAAATTCTTAAAGAAGCTTCTGCAATTTTTGAAAAATCCTAAAAGCTAAAGCCTATACTTGGTATTAATTAGGAAACATGGGTAAAGCCCTCATCCTAGGACTCAAATATTCATTAAATTTTTCATCATTATGAACAATATGTTGTGGACTATTCCAGGACCCAGCAGCTTTACTAACTTCTTTACTGAAATATACTTTCCAGGGCCTCTAGATTTCCTATCACAACTCAGTGGTTAAAGAGCCCAACAAGCTTTGAGAGACTGACCTGAGAAGATATTTGTAAGGTTGATGTCAGAGAATGTTTTGCCTGTGTTCTCTTCCAGGAGTTTCATGTTTTCTTGTCTTATGTTTCAGTCTTTCAGCCATTTTGACTTTATTTCTGTGCATGGTGTGAGGGCGTGTTCTAGTTTCATTTATTTGCATGCAGCTGTCCAGGTTTCCCAGCAATACTTGCTGAAAAGACTGTCTTTGTCCCATTTTATGTTCTTGCCTCCTTTGTTGAAGATTAATTGATGATAGATGTCTCAGTTTATTTCTGGATTCCCTATTCTGTTCCTTTGTTCTGTATGTCTATTTTGGTAGCAGTACCACACTGCCTTGATGACTGTGGCTTTGTAATATTGCCTGAAGTCTTGGAGAGTTATGTCTCCTGCTTCAAAATTGTTCCTCAGATTTACCTTGGCAATTATGGTTCTTTTGTGGTTCCACATAAATTTTTGAAATGTTTGTTCTAGTTCTGCAAAAAAATGTCATGGGAAATTTGATAGGGATTGTATTGAATCTGTAGATTGCTTTGAGTAGTTTGGCCATTTTTACTATATTAATTTTACTAACCCAGGAGCATGGACTATCTTTCCATTTCTTTACATCTTCTTTAATTTCTTTGATTAATATTTTATAGTTCTCAGCATATACCTCCTTCATCAGGGAGGAGGTATTTGATTTATTATGGTGTAATTTTTCATCAGGTATTTGATGTATTATGGTGTAATTTTTTTAAAAAGTATTGCATTTCTGTGTTCCTTATCTAATATTTCCTTGTTTGTATATAGAAATCTGACTGATTTCTGAATGGTAATCAAATATCCTGCTACTTTGCTGAATTTGTTTATCAGTTCAAGTAGTTTTGGTGTTGAGTCCTTGGGGTTTTCCATATATAGTATCATGTCATATGCATACAGTGACAGTTTTACCTCACCTCTTCCTATTTGCCTTTGATTTTTCTTGGTTTGTCTGATTGCTGTGGCTAGGACTTCCAGCACTAGGTTGAATAACAGTGGTTAGAGTGGGCATCCTTATCTTGTTTGAGATTTTAGTGGGAAGGCTTTCAGCTCTTCTCCATTGAGTAGTATATTTCCTGTGGATATCTCATAAATTGCTTTGAATATACTAAGGAATGTTCCCTCTATACCCACTTTGGTAAGAGTTTTTATCATGAATGGATGTTGGACTTTTCAAATGCTTTTTCAGCATTCATTGAGAAGCTAATATGGTGTTTGACTTTTCTTTTGTTAATATGGTGTATAACATTGATTGATTTATGTATGTTGAACCATCCTTGTGAACCTGGGATGAATGTCATCTGGTTGTGTTGTATGATCTTTTTGGTATGTTATTGGATTTGGTTGTCTAAAATTTTGTTGTGAATTTTTGTCTAAATTCATCAAAGATATTGGTCTATAGTTTTCTTTTTTGGTGGAGTCTTTGTCTAATTTTGGTTTTAGGGTGATAGTGGCATCATAAAATATGTTTGGGAGTATTCCTTTTCCTCCAACATTTTGAAAAAGTTTAAGGAGGATGGGTATGAGTTCCTTTTTGTAAGTTTGGTAGAATTCACCTGTGATGCCATCAGTTCATGACTTTTATTTGTAGGGAGTGTTTTTATGACATACTCAATTTCTAGTGATTGGTATGTTCATTTGATCTATTTCTTCTCAATTCAATTTTGGCAGGCTGTAGGTCTCTGGAAATATGTCCACTTCTTCTAGGTTGTTGAATGTGATGGCCTATAATTGTTGATAGTATTTGCTCATTTTTTTTTTAATTTCTGCAATATCTGTTGTGGCTTATCCTTTTTATTTATTATTTTATTTGTTTTTTTTCTCTCCTCTTCTTGGTGAGGCTATCCAGAGGTTTGTCAATGTTGCTTACCTTTTCAAAGAACCAGATCTTGTTTTGTTTGATTTGTTTCTATTGTTTTTTGAATCTCTATTTTATTGATTTCCTCTTTGATCTTTATGACCTCCTTCCTTCTGTTGACTTTATATTTTGCTTGTTCTTCTTTTTCTAATTGATTTAGGTGGTGGGTTAATTTGTTGATTTGATGTTTCTTCTTTTTTGAGGAAGGCCTGTATTGCTATGAACTTCCCTCAGAGCACTGCTTTTGTGGCACCCCATAGATTTTAGCTGTTTTGTCTTCAATATCATTTGTTTCAAGTTATTTTTTAATTTCCTTCTTGATATTCTCATTAAACCATTGTTTTTTTAGTGCATGTTCTTTATTCTCCATGGAGTAGGTTTGTTCTAATTTCTTTTCCTGCGGTTGATTTCTACTTTCATGCCATTGTGGACAGAGATGATACTTGAAATAATTTCTATACTCTTAAATTTGTTCAGGTTTGCTTTGTGCCCCAATAAATGATCAATTCTTGACAATGTTCCATGTGCACTTGAGAAGAAGATATATTCTGAGCTTTTTGAATGTAATGTCCTGAAAGTGTTAAGTCTCACTTTTCTATTGTTGCCTTTAGAATCTCTTTTGCTTTATTTATTTTCTGTCTAGAGGATCTGTCCATTGATGTAAGTTGGGTGTTAAAGTCACCTCCTATGATTGTATTCCCATCAATTTCTCTTTTTATGTCTTTTTCTATTTGTTCTAGGTATCTGGGTGCTTCTGTATTACTGGCATATATATTGATGATTGTGATATCCTCTTCTTGAAAGGATTCTTTAGCCATTAAAGAGCGTCGTTCTTTGTCTTTCTTTATGACCTGTGTTTTAAAGTCTATTTTGTCTGATATAAGTATTGCAACTCCTGCTTTCCTGTCTTGTCCATTGCCATGAAACACTTACCCTCACATTCAGTCTATAAGTGTCCTTTGCCCTATGGTGAGTCTCTTGTAGGCAGCAGATTGTAGGTTTTGCTTTTTTATCCAATATGCCACTCTGTATCATTTGATTGGTGCATTCAGTCCATTGATATTTAAAGTGATTATTAATAGATATGTATTTTTGCCATTTTTCCAGATGACTCTATCTTTCTCTTCCTTTCTTTTCTTGGTTTGATGGTTTCTATGTATTTTATGTTTGATACTTTTCAGTTTTTGTGAAGGTAATGTTTGGTTTTGATTTGTGGTTGCCTGTTTTTTAAGGATTTTAACCCCTTCCTATATCTGCTTGCTTTAGCTTGATATTCATATAGGCTAAAACATCCCTAAAAAAATGAAAAAGAATCTATATTTTATTACCTCTCTTGTGCAAATTGTATGAACTTGATGTCTTTTTTTTTTCTTTTTCTTTTAAAATATTCATGTTTAGATCAGTATGTGGGTTTATTTAAGTGAATGCTTTCCAATTGTGGTTTCCTCCATCCTAGATTTTCTCTCTTTTTTTTGATTTATAGAGGCCCTTTCAATATTTCTTTTAGAATGGGTTTTGTATTTCTATACTCTTTTAGATTTTGTTTGTTGGATAAATTCTTTATTTCACTTTATATTTTAAATGATTTTTTTTTTGCTGCACAGATTATTCTAGGTTGCAATTTTTTTCCTTTCAGCAAATTAAATATATCTTGCCACTCCCTCCTGCCCTGTACTGTTTCTGTAGAGGAATCATCTTATAGCCTTATGGGGGTTCCCTTATGATTAATGCTTTGCTTTTCTCTTGCTGCCTTTAGAATTCTCTATTTATCTATAAATTTTGCCATTTTTATTATAATATGTCTTGGTGTGGGCCTGTTTAAGTTCAGTTTGTTTGGGGCTCTCTGTGCTTCCTGTATCTCAATATCAGTATCCTTTTGATTTGGAAAGTTTTCAGTCATAATTCATTTAAATATATTTTCAATCCCCTTTTCTTTATCTTGTCCTTCTGGAAATCCTATTATGTGTAGATTGGCCTGCCTTATATTATCCCATAGGTCTCTTATATTACTTTCCTGTTTTTTCCATTTGGTTTTCTGTCTGCTGACCTGATTGGTTGATTTCCATTATTTTATCTTCCACGTCAGTAATTTGTTCCTCTGCATTATTCATTCTGGTCTTTATTGCCCTTAGTTCAGTTTGTATCTCTGAAGATGAATTTTCTAGTTCTTCTTGGCTCCTCCTTATATTTTATAGTTTCTTTCTGAGAGAATCTGCACTACTGTTCCTATCCTCTCTTAATTCCTTCAGTATTTTCACTGTCTCTCTTTTGAAGTCCAAGTCTGTCAGACTGCAGAGCTCTTTTTCATTGTTGACTGCTTTTGGTGAGTTCTCCTGTTGTTTTAACTGGGAATGATTTCTGAGCTGCTTCATCTTGCCTGTATTTATTTTTCCTGTGAATTTGGTGAAGCCAAACTGTAGTCTTGTAGGTCTATTTCTATTCAAGAATACTCCTTTGTATTTTTTGGGGTGTATTATTATTTTTTTTTTTGGTGTGGTCATTTGAATCTTTTCTGTCTCTTTCTTTGGTGTTAGCAGTATATTATCCCCAGGATGCCCAGTGTGTTTTCAGGGAAAAAGGGGACAATGGGTAGGGCCAGCATTCAGTGCCTGATCATTGGGGTCTCAACACAATCAGAGACCTGCAGGACGGTAGCACAATTTACTCCTATTTTCAATGCCCTGGGCAGTGGTAGTGAGTTCTAGAAGGATCTGCAAGGTGACCAGAGAATTTGGCTGTAGCTGCAGCAGAATGTGTGAGTTCTCTGGGGACTGCAAAGAATAAAAGCTTATGTTTGATTGCAATGCTCTCCTTTGAAGTGGTTGGAAACACAGGTGATGCCAGTTCATGGAGCCCTAGTGGGAGTGGGCCATAACCATTTATAGCTTCTGTGACAACTGCCATGGTTTGCCTCTGCCAACTGTAGACCACGTATGAGGGTGATTGGTCTTACTTAGCCCACATAGGTGGTGCTGCACAGGCTCTTCCTAGTTGTAGGATCCTGGGAAGTGACAGAGATCTGGCATATGGGTACTTCCCTGAACATTCAGCAGTGGCAGGAGCACCCTGTTTGTAAGGGTGCAGGAGAACCAACATTTGATTCGGTCACAATGCCTTCCTCTGTGATGCCCTTGAGGTGAATGGGACTACAAGTGGTCCCAAGCCCTAGTGGTGGGCCACTGCCACCTCTGGAGCCAGAGGTAACTGCGGTGGTTTGCCCCTACCTGCTTTAAATCATGCAAGAAACACCTGGTCCTTCTTATCCCCCACAGGATGTGCTGAACAAGGAACTCTTAGTTGCAGCTTCTTCAGAAGGGACAGTGATCAAGCATCTGGGCCCCTTCCAGAATGTTTGGCAGTGGCAGCTGCAGGTTGTGTGTGGCCCTGTGGCAGCAAGAGCAATGTCAAATTGTGTTCACTTGTAGTGTCCTTCTCTGTGATGCCTTCTGAAGTGGTTTGGGCTGCAAATTATTTTTTTTCAGATATCCCTGGCTTTGGTAGGCCATGCCCACTTCTGGAGTCAGGAATAATTGTGATGGTTTACTCCCAGCACCAGCAGGTCCAGTCCATCATGGGCTAGCAAGCAGCTTCCCACTGCTGAAGACACAAGGTCTATAGTGGGCCAGCAATAGACTTTGGGTCATGAGGGGCTGCACATGAGAGGCACAGTCTATGGTGGGTAGCATGGTCTCCTTTGAGTTGAGGTGGCCTGGAGCAATGTGGGTTTCCATGGATAGGGGCTGGGCCCAGAGTGCCTCAAATCAGTAAGCAGCTTCTCACAGCGTCAGGGCAAGGGAGCAGGGTGCTATGTAGAGCAGCACACAGATTTCCCAGGTTGAGGGCAGGCTGGATCACACCCAGAGCACTACAAAGTGCCAGTGTGTGGCTTCTCACTGGTTGAGGCAGGGCCATGAGTGATGCAAAGCAGTGCATGGCTTCCTGTGGGGTTGGGCAGCACAGATGGAAGGAATGTTGAGCAGTGCAGGACCTTCCCCAGATTGGGACATGGCTTGGCATGCTACAACATGGTGAGTGGCTTCTTGCAGGTCAGGGTGCAGCCCAGAGTGCGTATTCTCCACTTCTGGAGGGGTGGTGTGCTGTTCCATGGACAGTCTCCCCACTGCAATTGCAGGGCCAAGCACGGGCATGCTGGGACACAAAGAGTTTTCTATGGCATTGGCCCACCCTTTCTCCTCTCTCTGTCCCAATAATGGCACCTTATCTCTCCTGTGGGTCTGGACCTTCTCCCGTGTTCCCTCTGCCTTGGCTTTCCATACCCCAGACCTAGTGTACCACTTACACCCCACCATGACACACTGCTTCCTAGACACATAGGCTGTCTCCGCACCCCCAAACGCAGCCTGCTCCCAGGGACTGACCTCCAGAGTCTAAGTCTCAGCACTGAGCCACCACCATGAGCTTCTCAGGCTGTGGTGTTTGCATAAGTGGTTCAGATTATCTGTGCTTCTCTCACTTTGATTTTTTGGTTCTCAAACTGATGCTTTCCTCAGCATCTTTGAGATCCCTCTGATTCTGCTTATTTTTCAGAGGGTTAGGTGTCTTCTCAGGGTATGGGTTTCCTTTCTCCTTCACAGCTCCTTCTCAGGAATACTTATCCCGTCCTGATTCATTTTCTCTTTTTTTCTTCTTTTGTTCTACCTAGTTATATGTCAAGAGTTTCTTGCCCCTTTTGGAGGTTTAAATTCTTCTGCCACCATTCAGTTGATATTCTGCGTGAGTCATTTTACATGTAGAAGTGTGTTTTTTTTTAATGTGTTTGTGGGAGATGGTGAACGTGTCCTCTTACTCTTCCACCATCTTGCCTCCCATTTCTATATATTCATTTTTATTTTTTCCATTATAGCTGGTTTACAGTGTTTTGTAAATTTTATACATTCTTTTTTCTCACATTTTCATGCTCCATCATAAGTGATTAGAAGTAGTTCTCAGTGCTAAAAGACAGGATCTCATTGCTAATCCATTCCAAACGCAATACTCTGCATATATTAACACCAAGCTCAGAATTTTTTAAGGATTGCACCTGTGGCACATGGGAGTTCCTAGGCTAGTTGTTGATCCAGATCTGCAGCTGCTGACCTATACCATAGCCACAGCAATGTTGGATCACAGTGGTGTCTGCTACCTACACTGCAGCTCACCACAACACTGAATCCTTAACCCCCTGAGCAGGGCCAGAGATTGAACCCACATCCTCGTGTGTGCTAGTTGGGTTCATTACTGCTGAGCCAGAATAGGTACTCCAAGAAATTTTTAATCTTCCCAAATGGAATCTCTAAACCCACTAAATATTAGATATACGTTTTCCTTCCGCCACAGCCCCTGGCTGTCACCATTCCATTTTTTGACTCTATTAAATTGACAATTAATCTACCTCATATAAATGGAATCTTGTGGTATTTACACTTTTGTGATTGCAATGATTTTACTTAGCATAAGGTCTTCAAGGGCCATTCATGTTGTGGCTTTTTCAGGATTTATTCCTTTCTAATGTTGGTAATATTCCATTGTATGTATAGACCACATTTTATTTATCCATTCATTTGTTAAAGGACATGTGTTGTTTCCATCTATTGGCTAATGTGAATAACTCTGTATAAATAACTCTTTGGTGCCTCCTTTAACTACTTTGGTTATATAACCAGAAGTAAAATTTCTGAATCATATGGTAATTCTAGTAATTGAGGGAAGTGCATAAGTGACACTTTCTTGCCTTCCTTCCTTTTCATCCTTAGTGAGCCTTTACCTTTATTTCTTTCTGTGTCCGGATGGGCAAGGGAGCAGGGGGATGGATAGGAAGCGGAGAACTGGCGATTCTTTCTTTCTTTCTTCTTCTTTCTTTCTTTCTTTTTTCTTCTTTCTTCTTTCTTTCTTTCTTTCTTTCTTTCTTTCTTTCTTTCTTTTTCTTCTTTCTTTTTTTTCGTTCTTTCTTTCGTTCTTTCTCTCTCTCTCTTTCTTCCTTCCTTCCTTCTTCCTTCCTTCCTTCCTTCCTTCTTCTTTTTGTAGTCCCTCTAATGAAAAGAAGTGAGTTATGTGTTGGTCAGTTTATTTTGTACATGGTACAACAATTTCCCAATTATATTTTAAGTGGTATATGTGCGTGTGTGTGAATAGTTGTGTAAGACAGACACAAACATATAAGCAGCTTGATGTAGATCCATTGAAAGGACTGTGTCTTATTTATTACTCTCTCCCTACTGTCTATCATAGTGACTCCACTATGTAAAACAAAGAATGAGCTATTACTTACTTCCACAGAAGTGTTTGATTGAAGTCATATACTTTCTCCACATGATGGTCAGTGTTCAGACAAAGCAAGTTGTGCTGCCCTCACCAGACTGGATGAGGCATCAGTGCATGATTGCAGTGCACTAAGACCTGTCTGTACACTGACCCAGTTACTCTGAGAAACCATGTGACCATGTGGTAACTTCTATGCTCAGTACTTCTAAATTCCTGACATTTCCCAATTCTCTCATTCCCAGAAGAGAGAAAATGAGCATGAGGAGGGAGAACCAGAGCCATGTGCTTTTGAGTTACTCCTCCTGGGACTCCCCATCTAGACAGAAGATCAGGGCATGTTCTTTGCCCTGTTCCTGGGCATGTACCTGACCACAGTGCTGGGGAACCTGCTCATCATCCTGCTCATCAGGCTGGACCCTCACCTCCACACCCCCATGTACTTTTTCCTCAGACACTTGCCCCTCACAGGCATCTCCTTTTCAACTGTCACTGTCCCTAAGATGCTGATGAATATGCAAACCCAGAACCCATCCATCACCTATCCAGTGTGCCTTTCACAGGTGTATTTTTATATGATTTTTGGTTGTGTTGATAATCTCCTCCTTATGATGATTGCCTATGACAAGTATGTAGCCATCTATCACCCTCTCTCTCCACTACACCTCTGTCATGAGAAAAGGACTCTGTGTTCTGCTGGTGACTAGCTCCTCGATTCTCTCCTGTTCCAGTGCCCTTCCTAACACCCTCCTGCTGGGCCAGGCGTCCTCCTGTGCTGACAGCATCATTCCCCACTTCTTCTGTAGCCTCCCCAAACTACTCAAGCTGTCTGGCTCAGACACCTCTCTCAATGAGCTGGTCATATTCACTGAGTAGTCTGCAGTTGTCATTTTTCCATTGAGTGGCATCCTGGTCTCTTATGGCCACATTGGTCTTTCATACTGAGGGTCCCCTCTACTAAAAGGATCTGCAAAGCCTTGTCCACCTGTGGCTCCCACCTCTCTGCAGTGTGTCTAATCTATGGTACAATGATGGCAGTGTAGTTTTCCTCCTCCTCAGGCCAATACCATGACAAAAACATCATTGCTTCCATGATGTACACAGTGGTCACCCCCATGCTGAAACATTTCATTTGCAGTTTGAGAAATAGAGACATGAAATTGGCCCTTGGGATCCTTTTCAAAAACAGTAGCCTTTTAGACAAGTGAGAATCACCTAACCATGTTCTCATTTTACTCACTAACATTTTCAGTAATTGCCTTAAATTTTTTGTAATGATCACCCATTTCTCTAACACTTTCCTAAGTATCCCTTAATTGGTCATTGTTATTAGCTCAATATCATTCCCTTTAGCCATATCTCTTGTCCATTTATTCTTTCAAAACCCTAATGTGACATTACCCATAACATACTTTCAACTTGTGCTCTGAAAAGCATCAAATTTTTGTATGCACATGTTTGTTTTAATTTTGTTTTTTTGCAATGTTTTATATTATTATTATATTTGGATTTTTACAGTTTTTTGAAATATATATATATATGATATTTTATTATGGAAATCTATTCTAGGGCATTGGTTTCTTAATTTTTAAAACTTTTTTTATTTGAAGTACAGTTGTCCTAGAATGTTCTGTTAGTCAAAGTGTAAAGTAAAAGTATTCAATTATATATTTTTTTCAGATTCTTTCTCCTCATATGTATTACAAAAATATTGAGTATATTTCCCTGTGCTATGCAACTAGTCCTCATTAGTTATCTATTTTATATATAGCACTGTCTATATGTTAATCCCAACCTCCTAATTTATCCCACTCCCTTTCCACTTTTGCAAGCCTGATTTCTATGCCTGTAGGTCTGTTTCTGATTTGTACATAAGTTCATTTATATCAATTTTTTTTTAGATCACACATATGAGTAATATCATAGGATATTTGTCTTTCTCTGTCTGGCTTACATTACTTAACAAGATAATCTCTAAATACATCCAGGTTGCTGCAAAAGGCATTATTTTATCCTTTTTTATATTGTGTAGTACACTACATATATATACCAGATCTTCTTTATTCCATCTTCTATGGATGGGCATTTAGATGGCTTTCGATTCTTGGCTACTTGCCTTCCAGAGCTACAAATACTAATATCAAATGTTTAGTTGTAGTGAAGTCCAGAATGCTTATCTTCTCAATGCAGTATACCATTATTAAAGTACTTTTGATGGTTTGCTGAAACATAAATAAATGTCAATTTGATTGTGCCTGGGACAGTAGGAGAAAACAGAGTAGTCAATCCAATTGCCAAATATTCCTATTCTAGGAAGACTGATGTTTCCCCATAAATTGGATTTTGCTGTTGAGAAGATACTAGGTACTTTTTTCTTTTGGATGTGATGGTAAAAGGGATTGCTTCCCTAATTCCTCTTTCTGATCTTTCATTGTTTGTATGTTGAAATTCCGTCAATTTCTGTGTATTAATTTTGTGTCTGGTGACTTTGCCAAATTCATGAATGAGCTGTACCAGTTTTCTGGTAGAGTCTTTAGGATTCTCTGGGTATAGTGTCATGTCATCTGCAAACAGTGATGGTTTTACTTCTTCCTTTCCAATTTGGATTCCTTTTATCTCTTTTACTTCTCTGATTGCTGTGGCTAGGACTTCCAAAACTATGTTGAAGCGTAGTGGTGAGAGCGGACATCCCTGTCTTGTTCCTGGCCTCAGAGGAAATTCTTTCAGCTTTTCACCATTGAAAATTATGTTAGCTGTGAGTTTTTAATATATGGCTTTATGATGTTGAGGTAGGTTCCCTCCTATGCCCACTTCTGAAGGGCTTTTCTCAGAAAGGGGTGTGGATTTTGTCAAAGGCTTTTTCTGTGTCTATTGCGAGGATCATATGGTTTTTATTCTTCAGATTGATAAGGTGGTGTATTACACTGATGGATTTGTGTATATTGAAGAACACTTGCACCCCTGGGATAAATTCTACTTGATCAGGTGTGTACAGTCCTTTTAATTGCGGTTTGCTAGTATTTTTGTTGAGGATTTTTGCATGGAAGGTCATCAGTTTTGAAATTGGCCTGTAGTTTTCTTTTTTTGTGGTATCTTTGTCTGGTTTTGGTATCAGGGGTGATGGTTGGCCTCACAGAATGAGTTTGGGAGTATCCCTTCCTCTGCAATTTTTTGAAATAGTTTCAGAAGGAGGGGTATTAGCTCTTGTCTAAATGTTTGATAGAATTCGCCTGTGAAGCCCAAACTGGTCCTGGACTTTTGTTTGTTGGAAGTTTTTCAGTCACAGTTTTCAATTGCAGTTCTTGTGCTCGGTCCATTCATCGTCTCTGTTTCATCTTGGTGGGTCTTGGAAGATTGTACTTTTCTAAGAATTTGTCCATTTCTTCTAGGTTCTCCATTTTATTGGTGCATAGTTGCATATAGTAGTGTCTATGATCCTTTGTATGTCTGTGATGTCCGTTGTTACTCTCTCCTTTTCCATTTCTAATTGTATTGATTTGCGTCCTCTCCCTTTTTTTCTTGATATGTCTGGCTAAGGGTTTATCAATTGTGTTGATCTTTTCAAAGAACCAGCTTTTCATTTCATTGATCTTTTCTATGGTTTTCTTCATTTGTATTTCATTGATTCCTGCTCTGATCTTTGTTTCTTTCCTTCTACTAACTTTAGGTCTTGTCTGTTCTTCTCTCTCGAGCTGCTTTAGATGTAAAGTTAGCTTGTTTATTTGAGCTTTCTTGTTTCCTTAGGTGGGCTTGTATTGCTATAAGCTTTCCTCTTAGAATGACTTGTGCCACATCCCATAGGTTTTGGATTGTCTTGTCTTCGTTGTCAAGTGCTTCTAGGTATTTTTTGCTTTCCTCTTTGATTTCTTCAGTGATCCATTGGTTGTTTAGTAGCATGCTGTTTAGTCCCCACGTGTTTGTGTTTTTTGCAGATTTTTTCTTGTTGTTATTTTTAGTCGTATAGTGTTGTGGTCAGAAAAGATGCCTGATGTGATTTCAATTTTCTTAAAGTTACAGAGGTTGGATTTGTAGTCCAGGGTGTGATCAGTCTTAGAAAATGTTCCATGTGCACTTGAGAAGAATGTGTGTTCTGCTGCTTTTGGATGGAATGTCCTATAAATATCTATTATATCTGGTTTAATGCATCATTCACAGCCTTTGTTTCCTTATTGATTTTCTGTGTGTGTGATCTGTGCATTTCAGTAAGTGGGGTGTTAAAGTTCCCTATTATTTTTGTGTTATTGTTGATTTCTCCTTTTAAGGTTGTTAGCAGTTGCCTTATATATTGTGGTGAACCTGTATTGGGTGCATAGATTTTGAAAATTGTTATATCATCATCTTAGATTGATCCTTTGATCATTATGTAATGACCTTCTTTGTCCCTTAATGTATTCTTCATTTTAAAGTCTATTTTGTCTCTCATGAGTATCGCTACTCCAGCTTTCTTTTGATCCCTGTTTGCACGAAATATTTTCTCCATCCTCTCACTTTCAATGTGTATGTGTCCCTAGAATTGAAGTGGATCTCTTGAGGACAGCATATATATGGGTCTTGTTTTTGTATCCATTCAGCCAGTCTATGTCTTTTGATTGGCGGGCTTAATCCATTAATATTTAAGGTAATATTTGGTATTTATGTTTTTATTACCATTTTATTGATTGCTTTTGATTTGTTTTTGTTGCTCTTTCTTCTTTCCTTCTTCTGTCGTTCTCTCCTCTTGTGGTTTGATGGCTATCTTTAGTGTTGTATTTGAGTTGATTTTTCTTTGTGTATGAGTTGTAGATTTTTGGTTTGCAGGTATTCTGAAGTTTTGATATGAGTCTATATGTATATGAGATTGTTTTAAGTTGTTGTTCTCTTAATTGAAACTTCATCTCCAGTGTCCTGCATTTGTTCCCACCTCTTCTCATGATTTCTGATTTTGGTGGTGTAATTATGCATGGATGATTTTGTATCTTTACTGCATATGTACCTTTAGTGGTGAGCCTTGTCATTTGTGGAATTTTTGTTTCCTGTTGCTGTCTTTTCTTTTCTGCCTAGAGAAGTTCCTTTAGTATTTGTTGTAAGGTTGGTTTAGTGTTGCTGAATTCTCTCAGCTTTTGCTTATCTGTGAAGCTTTTGATTTGTCCTTCAAACCTGAATGAGAGCCTTGCTGGGTAAAGTAATCTTGGTTGGAGGTTTTTTTCCTTTCCTCACGTTAAGTATATCATTCCACTCCCTTCTGGCCTGCAGAGTTTCTGCTGAAAAATCTGCCAATACCCTTATTGGGGTTCCCCTGTATGTCATTTGCTTCTTTTCCCTAGCTGCTTTAAAGATCTTCTCTTTGTCTTTAATTTTGGTCAGTTTGATTAATATGTGTCTCAGTGTATTCCTCCTTGGATTTATTTTATATGGCACTGTTTGTGTTTCCTGGATATGAGTGAGTGGTTCCTTTCCCGTGTTAGGGAAGTTTTCAGCTATTATCTCTTGGAATATTTTTTCTGTCCCCTTCTCTCTCTCTCTTCATTCTGGCATCCCTATAATATGGATGTTGGGGCATTTAACCTTGTCCCAGACTTCTCTGAGACTCACTTCATTTGTTTTCAATCTTATTTTTCTCTTTTCTTTTCTGCACCCGTAATTTCTACTAATCTGTCCTCCACCTCACTTATTCGTTCTTTTGCCTCCTGTATTCTGCTGTGAGCTGATTCTAGTGAAATTTTTATCTGTTATTTTGCATCTCCTCTTAAGTTTTATATGTTGTATCTCTTTGCTCAGTGTTTCCTGTAAGTTATCCAACTTTGCCTCCAGTTTATTTCCATTGTCTTTGGTCATCTTAGCATCAAAAATCTAAAGTCTTTTTCCTGGAGGCTGAGCATCTCACCACTTAGCTGGTTTTCTAGAGTTTTTCCTTTCTTCCTCATCTGAGTTATAGTTCTCTGTCTTTTCATTTCTATAGGTTTTTGGCATGGTGACCTTTATAAATATAATAGGGTTGTAGCCTCTCTTCCTTCTGGTGTCTTCCCCCCTTGTGGCTGAAGTCAGTATGGGGGCTTGCTGTAGGCTTCCTGATGGGAGGGGCTGATGCTTGCCCACTGGAAGGTGGAGCTGATTCTAATCTCTCTGGTGGGAGGGGCTTAGTCTCTGGATGGGCTTAGAGGCAGCTGAGTGCCTGAGGGGTCTTTAGGTAGCCTGTTTACTGAGGGGTGAGGCTGTGATCCCACCTGGATTGTTTTTTGCCCTGGGACTTCTCAGCACTGACTGATAGGTGGGGCCAGATATTCCCAAGACAGCCACCTCCAGAGAAGGGCAGGCTGCTGAATATTCCTGGGTGCATTGCTTTCAATGTCCTTCCCTCACAACAAGCCACATTCACCCTTGTTTTCCCAGGATGCCCTCCAAGAACTGCAGTCAGGTTTGACCCAGATTCCTATGGAGACTTTGCATTGCCCTGGGACCCAGTGCACGTGAAAGTCTTTGTGCTCTTTTTAGGCTCCTCATTTCCCCCAGTCCCATGGAGCTCTTGTGCACCAGCCCCACTGGCCTTCAATGCCAGATGCTCCAGGGCTCTTTCTCCCTGTGCCATATCCCTACACGTGAGGGTTTGATGTGGGGCTCAGAACTCTCACTCCTGTAGGTGAATCTCTCTGAAGTAGTTAGTTTTCAGGCTGTGGGGCTTTCCACCCAGGAGGTATGGGGTTGTTTATATCATGAATTCACCCCTCCTACCTCTTGACATGGCCTCCTCTTTTTCTTCTGGAGTAGGGTATCTTTTTTAAGGTTTCTGGTCCATTTGGGTGGAGACTGCTCAGCCTTTAGTTGTGAATTTCATTGTTTTTAGGAGAGAAGTTGAGCTCCAGTCCTTATGTTCTTCTATCTTAATCCCATCCCACCTTTATGGCCTTCTTTTTAAAGTCTATTTTGTCTGATATAAGTATTGCAAGTCATGCTTTCCTTTCTTTTCCATTGGTATGAAACATTTCTTCCCACTCCCTCACATTCAATCTATATGTCAACTTTGTCCCATCTTTGTCACTTGTAGACAGCAGATTGAAGTTTTTTGTTTTTTTATCCAATCAACCACTCTGTGCCTTTTTATTGGAGCATTCAGTCCATTGACATTTAAGGTGGTAATGGATAGATGTTTATTTATTGCAATTTTAAACCTCCTTTTCCAGCTGATTCTATGATTCTATGATTCTCCATCCTTCCTTTCTTTTTTTCGTTGGATAGAATCCAGTTATTTTCTGTTTGAGTACTTTTCCTTTCAACTTTTTTTTAATGTAATGTTTGGCCTTGATTTTTGCTTACCCCGTTTTTTAAGTACGTTAACCCCTTTCTATAATTGTGTGTTTTAGCCTGACAGTCCTGTAGGTTTAAACACTTTATTACCATAATAAAATTTTTTAAAAAAGTAAAAGGGAAAAAAAGAATCTATCCCTTTCCTTAATTCCCTTGCCCTTGTCCACGTTTTATGTTTTTGGTGTCTTTTTAAAAAAAAATTATTTTATTTTAAACATCTTCATGATTAGATCTCTGTGCTAGCTTAAGTGACTGCTCTCAGATTGTTGTTTCCTCCATCCTAGTTCTTCCCCTATTTTTTTAATTTAGAGAAACTCTTTCAGTATTTCTTTTAGAATGGGTTTTGTATTGCTGTTTTCTGTTAGCTATTTTTATTGGAGAAATTTTTTTATTTCTCCTTCTATTCTAAATGATATTCTTGCTGGATAGAGTATTCTAGGTTGCATTTTTTTTTTTCCTTTCAGTGTTTTAAGTATCTCTTGCCATTCCCTCCTGGCCTGTAGAGTTACTGTAGAGAAATCAGCTGATAGCCTTATGGGGTTTCCCTTATAAGTGACACTTTGCTTTTCTCTTTCTGCCTTTAGGAGCCTCTCTTTATTATTAACTTTTGCCACTTTTATTATAATGTGTCTTGGTGTGGGTCTATTTGGGTTCAACTTGTTTGAGGCCCTCTGTGCTTCCTGTATCTTGAAATCAGTATCCTTTAGATTTAGAAAGTTTCCAGTGATAATTTCTTCAAATATATTTTCAATCCCCTTTTCTTTTTCTTATCCTTCTGGAATTCCTATTATGCATAGATTGGTGTACTTTATATTATCCCATAAGTCTATTATATTGCTTTCATGCTTTTTTCATTTGGTTTTCTGTCTGCTGTCCTGTTTGGGTGATTTACATTATTCTATCTTACATGTCACTAAGTCATTCCTCTGCATTATTCATTCTGGATTTTACTGGTCTAGCTCCATGTGTATCTCTGCAAATGAATTTTCTAGTTTTTCTTGGCTCTTCCTCATATTTTATAGTTCCTTTTTGAGGAAAACTGCATTACTGTTTATATCCTCTCTTAATTCCTTCAGTATTTTCACTATTTCCCTTTTGAACTCTAAGTCTGTCAGAATGCAGAGGTCTCTTTCATTGTTGACTGCTTCAGGTGAGTTCTCCTGTTGCTTTAATTGGGAATGGTTTCTGAACTTCTTCATGTTGCTTGTGTTTTTCTTTTTTATGGTGGAGATGCACTCCCCATGGTCAGGCAGGGTTGGTCCTGGTGCTGCTGTGGAGTGCTTCCAAGCATGGGAGGTGTTGGATGGCCTGCTTTGAGGCAGTGGGACATTTCCTGAAGGCAGGCAGGGTAGCCAGCTTGCTCTGAGACAAGGGAGCACTTCCCAAGTGTGGGCAGGACTAGCAGGTACACACCACAGTAGAAGTGCACTTCCTATGGCTGGGCAGGGCTTGCCCTGGTGCTCCTCATCCACAGAGCTCTTCCCTAGGGTAGACAGTACTGGGTGTCTTGCTCTGCAGGAGTGCAGAACTTCCCAATTGTGTGTGGGGCTAGCTGGCTCAATCTGAGGCAAAGGAATGCTTCCCACGGGTGGGTGGGTCTGGCAGGTATGTGCCACAGTGGAAGTACATTTCCCATGACTGGGCCAGGCTTTCCCTGGCATTTCTGGGACCCAGAGCTCTTCCTGAGAGCAGATCATGGTGCCTTTTGGATGGGCAATCTGCTCCATGGGAGTGCAGCACTTCCCAAGGGTGGCCAGGGATAACCAGCTTTCTCTGAGGAAAATGAGCATTTCCCCATGGCTGTTGGGGCTGACAGATGTGCACTGTGGTGGAGGCTCACTTCCCATAGCCAGACAGGGCTTGCCCTGGCCCTCTTGGGCCATGGAGCTCTTTCTGAGGGCGAGTGGTGCTGGGCAGCTTGATCCACAGGGTGGGGCACTTCCTGTGTGTGGGCAGGCTGGGCCGGGGAAAGCCACAGTGATGGATGGCTTCTCGCAGGTGATGAGGCCAATCCACAGGGATGGCAGGTTGGTGTCTGGCCAGGTGTGTGCAGGATGGGGGAGGGGGGATGTGATGGGAAGCTCTGCTCTCTGCTAGTTGGTGGGCAAATGTGCATGCTGAGGTGCAAGGAGTGTTATATGGTGGGGCACCACTCCTCCTCTTCCCACCCCAACACTGGTGCCTTGTCTCTCCTGCAGGTCCAGACTTTCTTCCCAGTTCCTTCTGTTATGCCTTTCCACTCCACAGCCCTAAATGTATTGCCCATGATGCACAACTTCCTTGTCCCTCAGACTGTCTCCTCACTACCAACCCCAGCCTGCCCCCAGGGATTAACCTCCAGGGCCTATATCTTGGTGCCCAGCCCCCACCCAAGCATCTCAGTTTTTGGTGTCTGTGTCAGTGGTTCAGATGATCTGTGCAGCTCTCACTCTGCTTTTTAGATCTCAGACCTGCTGCTGCACTTTTCTCAGTGTCTGGTGATCCCTCAGACTTGGTTGTTCTTTCCATTGTTTAGGTGACTTTCCAGGGTGTGGGTTCCCTTTCTCCTTCACAGCTCCCTATTGGGAGTGCCAGTCCAGTCCTGATTCCCCTTCTCTTATTCTCCTCTTTTATCTTATTTTACCCAGTTATGTCAAGAGATTCTTACCATTTTGGGAGACTTAAGTTCTTCTGCCAGCATTCAGTTGTTCTGTGCTAGTCATTTTACGTGTAGATGTGTTTTGTTGTGTTTTGGGGTGAGGGTGAGTGCTTCCCCCTACCCTTCTGCCATCGCTCCTCGTTCCCCCTAGTGTTTATTTTAAACAATTATATTTTAACTTTTTTGAAGTATAGTTGATTTACAATGTCCCTTCAATTTATACCGTACATCAAAGTGACCCAATCCTATAAATATATACATTCTTTTTTTATGCCATGTTCCATCATGTTCTATCCAATAGATTGTGGACGTAGTTACCTGTGCTGTGAGGTAGAATCCCATTGCTTATCCATTAAAAATGCAATGGTTTCCACCTACCAAGCTGAAACTCCCCCACCATTTCATGCCAAACACAAGTCTGCTCTTTACGTCCGTGATCAACAATAATATTTTTTAATTTTTCTAAGATTCTTAGAGGCAGAAGAAAACTTAGACACCCATAAATAATATTTTCTACCTCTGCAATTAATTTAAGCTGCTGGTGTCCCTTTTAGCTCTGAAGCCAAATCTGAAGGCAAATAAAGAAAGAGGGTGCTTTGTTCACACCTACACATCACAGAAATGACCTTTGTATTGAACAATTATGAGCTACAGGGTGAAGAGGCAACACAAGAACTCAACTGTTCTTCTTGATGAGATTGTGTCTAATCATGGGATGTGAAGTAACCAGCATGGAAATCTGAACTTTGAATTTCAATCTTCTGATGCGAAACACTTTCCCTACTCTGCATCTCCTGGAATATAATCACCTGTCTTTTCCTTCTTTTGTCTTAACCTCAACTTAGTGCTATAAACAAGAGAAATGACCTTTATTTTTTTATAACTGACAAATTAACAATCTAGAATGTAATTGTAGTGACATCTGGGTCAATATCTTGCTCATTGTTCTATCCCTAGCACTTATAACAGCTCTCATCACCTGGGAAGCATCAGGTGTTTAGTTATCTAATGAATGAATCTCAGAGGAAAAAGAAAACATTTTTAGGGCTGCACCCATGGTACATGGAGGTTCCCAGGATAGGGGTCCAATCAGAGCTACAGCTGCTGGCCTACACCAGAGCTAAAGCAATGCCAGATCTGAGCCATGTCTGTGACCTACACCACAGCTCATGGAATTGCTGGATCCTTAAACAACTGAGGCCAGGGATCAAGCCCACACCCTCATGGATCCTAGTCGGGTTCATTAACCACTGAGCCATGACGAGAACTCCTCAGAGAAAATATTTTATATTTTTGAGCAGAGGAGGTATGCAGAGTGACAACAGTATTGATAATAATAGCTCTCATTTAATGAAAATGTACTATTACACACCACTCTACTAGAGGTATTTCATAGTTAATCTCAGTTAATTCCCAAGTCACCCTTTTAGATAGAGGTTACAAGATCCATCTTACAGATGAGAAGCTAAGGCTCAGAATGGTTAGGTAACAGGAATATGTTTTCTTGGCTAGTGTGTGGCAGACCCTAATCTGGAACCAAGTTTGTTTGACTCCAACCTTACGTTTTTTTGCTGAAACTTTCTCTCACTCTATACAAGAAGAAAGAATTCTCCTATGACTAAGAAGCGTCCTCAGGCCATGCTTCATGTCCTTTTTTTGTCTTTTTGCCTTTTCTAGGGCTGCTCCCATGGCATATGGATGTTCCTAGGCTAGGGGTCTAATCGGAGCTCTAGCATCTAGCCTATGCCAGAGCCACAGCAATGTGGGATCCGAGCCATGTCTGTGACCTACACCACAACTCACAGCAATGTCAGATCCCCAACCCACTGAACAAGGCCAGTGGGATCAAACCCCAAACCTCATGGTTCCTAATCAGATTTGTTAACCACTGTGCCATGATGGGGACTCCAAGGGCATGCTTCATGTCCTTGTTCCTTATGCTGTAGATAAAGGGGTTCGAAATGGGGTTCACTACTGTATACATTACAGCTGCTGCAAAGACCTTCCATTCAGAGGAAAAAGTGGGAGGGCACAAGTAGGCACCAAAGAGGTTCCCATAGAACAGAGATGACACAGATATGGGAACTACAGGTGGAAAAGGCTCTGCCTCCCCAACCGGGAGTTAAGACTCTCAGGATGGCAGCTTCAATGTGTACATAGGAGATGACAATGCACAGAAAGGGAACAGTGAGCACTGGGCCTCCTAAGGCAAAAACCATAAATTCGTTGATGTAGGTATCAGAACAGGACAGCCTCAGGACAGTAATTATGTCACAGAAAAAGTAAGCTATTTTCCCAACAACACAAAAGGACAGCTGAGCCATGAGGAGGGTGTGAGTGAGGGCAACAACGTGGTTAAAGACAAGCATGAGGCAAGCAGCAGGGAACAGAATCACAGACTCATGACTGTGGAGTAGTGAAGAGGGTGGCAGATGGCCACGTAGTGGTCATATGCCATCACTGCTAGGAAGAAGCTGTCCAGGTCACCAAACATCAGAAAGAAATACATTTGTGGGAGGCAGCCAGCAGAGGAGATGGTATGATGCTGAGTCTGTACATTTACCAGCATCTTGGTTACTGTGGAGGATGTTAAACCCATGTCAACAAAGGACAGGTTGGCCAAAAAGAAGTATGGGCATGTGGAGGTGGGGGTAAGAGCCAATGGCCAGGATGATGAGTAGGCTCCCAGTTAAGGTAACAAGATACGAGCCCAGGAAGATGCCAAAGAATTACTGCTGTTGCTCTGGTGATCCAGATAAAACTTGGAGGAAAAATTCAGAGATGCTGGATTGGTTTTCCATGGCTCTGCAGCATTGGGGAGGTAGGCAGGACAGTTAGAATGTGATATTTCCTCTAGAACTCTATATATGCCGACTCCCAAATCTTTCACCTCTCAAATCTCCCTTTAAATGCATTTTCATCCCCAGTCCTGACTCCCCCTCTAAGCTGACCCTACTTCCTTCCTTTCTCTTATGACTATTTTAGCTTTTTCTTTATTCTCTCTTTCCTTCTGGCCAACCTTTTATATGGAGAGGATTCCTCCATCCTCCAAGTTATCTTTGCATGTTCACCTCTGGTATTACCATGGCTTATACTTGGTCCATAGCCTTAATCAGTCTCATCCTCACAGCATCATGGAGACACAAGTGGACAGAGATGTGTGACACCCTTTATTCTCTCCATAGCCCCCAGTACATACAAAATTCATTTTAAAATCTTCACCATATCTCATTTTAGAGTGAAGGACATATGAAGGACTCATATCCCTTTATTTCCTCATCTTTTCTTCTGAATTAGAAAGATGTTCTGCTTTTCCTCCCACTATTGAGTTTTTGTCATGGACATATTCATCTTATACCTAATGTTTACTTGCTACTTGTTGTATGATAGGCACTCAACTAAACATTGCTTACAGGTTTTCTAATTTAATCCCTAAACAGAACTAGCAAGTAGAGAGTATTAGGCTTAAGATTGCATATTGAAGAAAATTGAGGCTGAGGTTACTTAAATCACTTGAACCCACAGCTTGTAAATATTTGAGATAGACTTCAAACCCATAGCATTGGAAGGCAGAAATTGCATCACCAGTCAATACATAAAGAAGGTAACTTTCTATCACCAGATTTACATTTAATTTCTCAATATTCCTATTTTAGCATATTTAATCTGCCTTGTCCTTCCTATTGTGTATACTTATATTTTATAGAAGAACAGTGAGGTTCAAGAAGTACATAGAACCTATAACTTCATAGGGTCTAGAGATCCCCAAACATTGGTCATCATCATAACCAAGTGAGATGCTTTTTAAAAATACAGACTCCTCAGACTTACTCTGGATTCCTGGCTTAAATTTTCTAGGGTATCCAGTTAAATATTGAGTATTATTTAAAAAGTAAAACAAAATCCTCTGCCAAGTATTTCAATGCTTAGTAGACATAATAAATAGTTTAACACTTGTTTGATTCACAGATGAATAAGCTAAGATTTAGAAGTGATGTGATTGGAGTAAATTTATATTATGCTTTAGAGGAAGATATAGAACAAGATCCAGTGTATCCAGGCTCTCCAACTAGTGGTTTTTGTAGGGCCACACCCACGACATATGGAATTTCCCAGGCCAGGGGTAAAATCAGAGTTACAGATGCTGGTCTACACAACAGCCACAGCCATGCAGGTTCTGAGCTGCATCCACAGCTCATGGAAACCCTAGATTCCTGACCCACTTAGTGAGGCCTGGGATTGAACCAACATCTTCATGGGTACTCTTCAGATTTGTTTCCACTGCACCACAATAGGAACTTCCAGTTATCTTTTTAAATTATGTTTTTGTTATCAGTATCTTGTAGATTTAAATATTTGCCTAATCTTAATTTTTACTGAAATTCCACACCTAAAGAAAAGCTTGCCCACAAAGGAGAGAAGATTTACTGAAACATTGTTACTATGTTGAAGTTAATATTTCAGCCATTAGCAAGAGGAATATCTGAACACTGTTCATATTTTTCTACCCCTGAACCCTACTCTAATTGAGGAACATGTCTCATAACTATATAATTTCTTCCAAGAGATCATTAAAACACAAGCTAAGATATTTTTCCCTTCAACATTCCATGGAGAATATGATGCCTCACAAAGATTAGTCTCTTCTGACTGGGTACATTCTAATAACCATGTCGTGCAGGGTGATAGACATGTAAGACCCAAATGAGTGTGCATTTTATCGAGTGATACAGATTAGCAGATGATTTCTGTGATTTCGTGAAATAAGATCCTGCCTTCAGTGACAAAGTCTGCTCACTCCCATTGAGCCTCTCAAGGGCACTGTAGGATATTTTAGGACAGAGCTGATTCTCTTTCATTATCTCTTCCAGGATGATGTGCTGCCTCATTCAGGCTATTCCTGTAGCAGCACCTGTCTATGGCACCAACAATTTAACATCAGACGTTTTCACAAATCCCGAGGAAAAAAGTTCAGAAGGCACTCTCATCAGGGCAGCTTATATCTTTGTTTGTTTTGGTTTTTATGGATGGAATGTCTATAAATATCTATTATGTCCATCTGGTTTAATGCTTCATTCAGGGCCTGTATTTCCTCATAGATTTTTGGTCAGGATAATCTGCCCATTGCTGTAAGTGAGGTGTTAAAGTCCACCACTATTATTTAGTTCTTGCCAATTTGTCCCTTTAAGGTTGTTAGCAGTTGCCTTACATATTGTGGTGAACCTATGTTGGGTGTGTAGGTATTTAAAATTTCTATATATTCTTCTAGGATTGATCCTTTCATCATTTTCTAGTGGCTTTATTTGTCCCTTAAAATATTCTTCATTTTAAAGTAATTCTCTCAAGTGCACATGGAACATTTTCTAAGACTGATCACACCCTGGACTACAAATCCAACCTCTGTAACTTTAAGAAAATTGAAATCACATCAGGCATCTTTTCTGACCACAACACTATACGACTAAAAATAAACAACAAGAAAAAATCTGCAAAAAACACAAACACGTGGGGACTAAACAGCATGCTACTAAACAACCAATGGATCACTGAAGAAATCAAAGAGGAAAGCAAAAAATACCTAGAAGCACTTGACAACGAAGACAAGACAATCCAAAACCTATGGGATGTGGCACAAGTCATTCTAAGAGGAAAGCTTATAGCAATACAAGCCCACCTAAGGAAACAAGAAAAAGCTCAAATAAACAAGCTAACTTTACATCTAAAGCAGCTCGAGAGAGAAGAACAGACAAGACCTAAAGTTAGTAGAAGGAAAGAAACAAAGATCAGAGCAGGAATCAATGAAATACAAATGAAGAAAACCATAGAAAAGATCAATGAAATGAAAAGCTGGTTCTTTGAAAAGATCAACACAATTGATAAACCCTTAGCCAGACATATCAAGAAAAAAAGGGAGAGGACGCAAATCAATACAATTAGAAATGGAAAAGGAGAAGTAACAACGGACATCACAGACATACAAAGGATCATAAGACACTACTATATGCAACTATGCACCAATAAAATGGAGAACCTAGAAGAAATGGACAAATTCTTAGAAAAGTACAATCTTCCAAGACCCAACCAAGATGAAACAGAGACGATGAATGGACCGAGCACAAGAACTGCAATTGAAACTGTGACTGAAAAACTTCCAACAAACAAAAGTCCAGGACCAGTTGGGCTTCACAGGCGAATTCTATCAAACATTTAGACAAGAGCTAATACCCCTCCTTCTGAAACTATTTCAAAAAATTGCAGAGGAAGGGATACTCCCAAACTCATTCTGTGAGGCCACCATCACCCTGATACCAAAACCAGACAAAGATACCACAAAAAAAGAAAACTACAGGCCAATTTCACTGATGACCTTCCATGCAAAAATCCTCAACAAAATACTAGCAAACCGCATTAAAAGGACTGTACACCCTGATCAAGTAGGATTTATCCCAGGGGTGCAAGTGTTCTTCAATATACACAAATCCATCAGTGTAATACACCACCTTATCAATCTGAAGAATAAAAACCATATGATCCTCGCAATAGACACAGAAAAAGCCTTTGACAAAATCCAACACCCATTTCTGAGAAAAGCCCTTCAGAAAGTGGGCATAGAGGGAACCTACCTCAACATCATAAAAGCCATATATTAAAAACTCACAGCTAACATAATTTTCAATGGTGAAAAGCTGAAAGAATTTCCTCTGAGGCCAGGAACAAGACAGGGATGTCCGCTCTCACCACTACGCTTCAACATAGTTTTGGAAGTCCTAGCCACAGCAATCAGAGAAGTAAAAGAGATAAAAGGAATCCAAATTGGAAAGGAAGAAGTAAAACCATCACTGTTTGCAGATGACATGACACTATACCCAGAGAATCCTAAAGACTCTACCAGAAAACTGGTACAGCTCATTCATGAATTTGGCAAAGTCACCAGACACAAAATTAATACACAGAAATTGACGGAATTTCAACATACAAACAATGAAAGATCAGAAAGAGGAATTAGGGAAGCAATCCCTTTTACCATCACATCCAAAAGAAAAAAGTTTCTAGTAGTTACCTTCCTAAAGAGACAAAAGACCTGTATTTTAAAAACTATAAGACACTGATGAACGAAATCAAAGATTACACAAATTGATGGAAAGACATAACATGCTTGTGGATTGGAAGAGTTAATATTATCAAAATGACTCTACTACATAAGGCAATATACAGATTCATTGCAATCCCTATCAAATTACCAAGGACATTACTCACTGAACTCAAATGAAATATTGTAATGTTTGTTTGGAAGCACAAAAGATCCAGAATAACAAAAGCCATCCTGAAAAAGAAAAATGGAGCTGGAGGAATCAGGCTCCTGTACTTCGGACTATACCACAAAGCAACAGTCATCAAAAACATATGGTACTGGCACACAGATAGAAATATAGATCAGTGGAACAGGATAGAAAGCCCAGAATTTAACCCACGCAGCTACAGCCAACTAATCTATGACAAAGGAGGCAAGAATATACAATGGTGGAAAAGCCTGTTCAATACTTGGTTCAGGGAACACTGGACAGCCACATGGAAAAGAATGAAATGAAAACACTCCCTAACACCAGGCACAAAAATAAACTCAAAGTCAATTAAAGACCTAGATATAAGACCAGACACCACAAAACTCTTAGAGGAAATCATAGCCCAAATACTCTCTTACATAAATGATAGCAATATCTTCTCAGATCCACCTCTTAGAATATTGACAATAAAAACAAAAATAAACATATGGGACCTAATCAAACTTAAAAGTTTCTGGACAGCAACGAAAACCCTAAACAAAATGAAGAGACAACCCAGAGAATGGTAGAAAATCTTTTCAAGTGAATCAACTGACAAGGGATTAATCTCCAAAATTTATAAACACCTTCTGCAGCTCCATACCAAAAAAAACAAGCAACCCCATAAAAAAATGGGCAGAAGAACTAAACAGACAGTTCTCCAAGGAAGAAATATAGATGGTAAAAAAAAGCACATGAAAAGATGTTCCACATCACTCATTATTAGAGAAACGCAAATCAAAACCACTATGAGGTACAACCTTACACCACCCAGAATGGCCATCACCCAAAAGTCTACAAACAGCAAGTGCTGGAGAGGGTGTGGAGAAAAAAGAAGCCTATTACACTGTTGGTGGGATTGTAAATTGGTCCAAGTACTGTGGAAAACTGTATGAAGATGTCTCAGAAAATTAAAAATAGAACTACCATTTGATCCAGCAATCCCACTCCTGGGCATCTATCCAGAGAAAGCCATGACTCACAAAGACACATGTACTGTTTGCAATAGCCAAGACATGGAAACAGCCTAAATGTCCATCAACAGAGGAGTGGATCAAGAAGTTGTGGGACCTATACACAATGGAATATTACTCAGCCATTAAAAGGAATGAAATACTGGCATTTTCAGCAACAATAGATGGACCTCAAAATTATCATGCTAAGTGAAGTCAGCCATATAATGAGATACCAACATCAAATGCTTTCACTGACATGTGGAATCTGAAAAAAGGACAGACTGACCTCTTTGCAGATCAGATGGACTCACAGACATTGAAAAACTTATGGTCTCCAGAGGAGACAGTTTGAGGTGTGGGGGCATGTGCTTGGGTTATGGTATGGAAATCCTGTTAAAATTGATTTTTATGATCATTAAAAAGTACAGATGTGACAAATTCATTTGAGTAATAAAAAATGAAGGCCATAAAGAAAGACAAAGAAGGACACTCTTTAATGGTTAAAGGATCCATTCAAGAAGAGGATATTACAATCATCAGCATATATGCACCAACTATAGGTGCACCCACATCCATAAAGCAAATATTAACAGACGTAAAAGGAGGAATTGATAGGAATACAATCATAGTAGGAGATTTGAACACCCCACTCACATCAATGGACAGATCCTCTGGACATAATGCCAATAAAGCAACAGAGATCCTATAGGACACAATAGAAAAGTTAGACTTAATTGACATCTTCAGGACATTGCATCCAAAAAAATCAGAATAAATATTCTTCTCAAGTGCACATGTGACATTCTCAAAAATTGATTATATATTGTGAAAAAAGCTAACCTTAACACTTTTTAAGAGTATAAAAATGATATCAAGTATATTCTTTTACCACAATGGCATAAAACTGGAAATCAACCATAGGAAAAGAAATGAGAAAAAACTGACTACCTGGAGACTAAACTATATGCTACTAAAAATCCAATGGTTCAATGAGGAAATCAAGAAAGAAATAAAAATAGTCCCTTAAGACAAATGACAACAAAGACATGCCCTCTTAAAATCTATGGGATGCCACAAAAGCAATGCACAGAGGGAAATTCATAGCAATACAGGCCTTCCTCAAAAAATATCTCAAATTGACAACCACCAACTGAATGAATTAGAAAAAGAACAAAAGAGACCTAAAGTCAGCAAGAGGATGGAAATCATAAAGATCAAAGATGAAATAATAAAATAGAGATTCAAAAAACCAAGTGAGAAAATTAATAAAACCAAGATCTTGTTCTTTGATAAGATAAACAAAACTGACAAAACTCTGGCTAGACTCACCAAGAAGAAGAGAGAAAAAAAACAATCAAAATAAGAAATGAAAAAGGAAAAATCACCACGGATACTGCAGAAGTACAAAACACCATGCAAGAATACTATGCACAATTATATGGCAATGAATTTGACAATCTGGAAGAAATAGACAACTTTCTAGAATCTTACAGCCTATGAAACTAAATCAAGAAGAAGTAGACCAACTGAGCAGACTGATCACTAGATACGAAATTGAATACATCATAAAAACACTCCCTAAAAATAAAAGGCCAGGACTAGTGGCTTCACAGGTGAATTCTACCAAATATACATAGAGGAATTGGTGCCCATCTTCCTTAAAATTTTTCAAAAGGCTGAAGAAGAATGAACACTCCCAAAGACATTCAATGATGCCACCATCACCCTATATCCAAAACAAACAATACCACCAAAAAAGAAAACTATTGACCAATATCTCTGAAGAAAATAGATGCAAAAATTCTCAAAAAAAATTTAGCCAACTGAATCCAACAACATATAAAAAATAACATACACCATGACCAGGTGGAATTTATCCCAGTTTCACAAGGATGGTTCAACATATGCAAATCTTCCAATGTCATACATCACATTAACAAAAGAAAGGTGAAATACCACACAATCATCTCAATAGATGCAGAAAAAACATTTGACAAAGCCAAACATCCATTTATGGTAAAAACTCTCACCAAAGTGGGTATACAGGGAATATACCTTAAGATTATCAAAGCCATTTATGACAAACCCACAGCAATTTTAATAGAGAAAAGCTGAAAGCCTTCCCACTAAAATCTGGAACAAGACAGAGATGCCCACTCTAACCACTCTTATTCAACCTAGTACTGGAAGTCCTAGCCACAACAATCATGCAAAAAAGAAAGAAAAGGCATCCAAATAGGAAGTGAAGTGCTAAAACTCTCACTGAATGCAGAGGACATGATACTATATATAGAAAACCATAAGGACTCAACCCAAAAACTACTTGAACTCATCAACAAAATTAGCACATTAGCAGGATATAAGGTTATCATTAAGAAATCCATCACATTTTTGTATACTAACAATGAAATATTAGAAAATGAATACAGAAATACAATACCCTGTATAATTAGATCACAAAGATCAAATACCTGGGAATACACCCAGGCATATTCCAAGGAGGTAAAGGAGTTATATGCCAAGAATTATAATACATTAATCAAGGAAATTAAAGATGTATATAAATGGAAAATTATTCCATGTTCCTGGATTGGAAAAATTAATATTGTAAAAACGGCCATAGTCCCCAAAGCAATCTATAGATTCGATGCAATTCCTATCAAACAATCCATGACATTTTTCACAGAACTAGAACAAACAATCCAACACTTTATATGGAACCAAAAACACCCAGAATCACCAAAGTAATCCTGAAAATCAAAAACCAAGCAGGAAGCCTAAGTCTTCCAGACTTCAAGCAATATTACAACACCAGAGTCATCAAGACTGTATGGTACTGGTACAAAAACAGACTGACAGACAGACCAAAGAAACATAATAGAGACCCAGAAATAAACCTAGTCAATTAATCTTTGACAAAGGAGTCAAGAACATAAAATGGGAAAAAAGATAGTCTCTTCAGCAAGAATTGCTGGGAAACCTGGACAGCTGCATGCAAATCGATGAAACTAGAACACACCCTCACACCATGCATGAAAGTAAACTCAAAATGGCTTAAAGACTTAAATATAAGGCAAGATACCATCAAACTCCTAGAAGGGAACATAGTCAAAACATTTTTTGACATCTACCTTATGAACATTTTCTCAGGTCATTCTCCCAAAGCAACAGAAATAAGAGCAAAAATAAACCAATGGGACCTCATCAAACTTACAAGCTTTTGCACAGCAAAGGAAAGAAAAAGAAAACAAAAGGACAAATTACAGAATGGGAGCAAATAGATTCAAATGATGCAACTGACAAGGGCTTAATCTCTAGAATATACAAGCAACATATACAACTCAACCAAAAAAAAAGCCAAGAACCCAACTGAAAAATTGCCAAAGGACCTGAATAGACAATTCTCCAAGGAAGATATACAGATGGCCAACAAGCACATGAAAGAATGCTCAACATCCCTGATTGTTAAAGAAATGCAAATCAAATCTACCATGAGAAACCACCTCACACCAGTCAGAATGCCCATCATTAATAAGTCCAAAAAAAAAAAACAAGTGCTGAAGGTGTTGTGGAGATAAGGGAATACTCTTGCACTCTTGGTGGGAATGTAAGCTGGTACAGCCACTATGGATAAGAGTATGGAGATACCTTAGAAATCTATACATAGAACTACTATATGATCCAGCAATCCCACACTTGGGCATCTATCCAGACAAAACTTCCCTTAAAAACAACACATGCACCCGCATGTTCATTGAAGCTCTATTTACAGTGGCCATGAGCTGGAAACAATCCAAATGTCCATCTAAAAATGATTAAATTGTGAAATTTGTTATGTATACACAATGGAATACTACTCAGCCATAAAAAAGAATGACATAATTCCATATGCAATGGAACTAGAGACACGCATACTGAGTGAAGTAAGTCAGAAAGAGACAGATAAATACCATATGATATCAATCATATCTGGCATCTAATATACAGTACAAATGAACCTTTCCATAGAAAATAAAATCATGGACTTAACGAAGAGACTTGTGGTTGCCTGGGAGGAAGGGAGAGAGTGGGATGGTTTGGGAGCTTGGGGTCAAGGGATGCAAACTATTGCTCATGGAATGGATTTACAATGAGATCCTGCTGTGTAACACTGAGAACTATGTCTAGATACCTACAACACAGCATTACAATGGGAGAAATATTTATGTATATGTGTATGTATACCTGGGTCCCCATGCTGTACAGTGGGAAAAAAATTGTGTTGGGGGATATAACAATAAAATAAATAAAGACCATATCATTTTTTCTTCCTCATATCTCTCTGGATGGACAAGAGTCCACAGGCTACCTGGAACCCCTCCCAAAAGCAGTTTGTTTCTCAGACTCAGTCTATCTTAAAATATTTATTAAATCCTATATTTCTCCATAAATAATTACTGAGCATCTTTCATAGAATCAAATCCTCCCAGCCTTCATCAGTACAAAGTACATGTGTGAATCACTTCAAGCTCTTCACTGCATCTCAGTACCTGAGGATTACATTTGCATATGATCTGGTAGAGGACTTGAACCTTCTCTGTAGATCTCCCTTCCATGTATTCTCTTCTAGGGGTCCTTGATTGTGTGAGGAAAGATTTCCCATATAATCAGATCTGGGGCTCTCATCTCCTTTTGTTCTCATCTCCTTATCTATCCCTCTGATTCTATTGACATCTACTCTCCTAGACTATGGGCCATTGACAGTCTCCCTAGGCCATTGACATCTACCTCTTTTGTGTCCTATGAAATGTCTAGATAATATCCTATACTCCTCATGATCAGATTTTACAGGGATCTCCTTGAAGAGTCACAGGCACCTGATGACAGTGTTCATGGACGTGAGGGAGGCTGAGATATGAGATTACCTTCCCATCTATTACCCTTCTGATATCTTGAACCTGCTGCTCAAATTGGCCCAATCAGGTCACCTTCAATACTCATTCTGCTGCCCCAGGAATCATAATCCACAGGCAGTGAATTACATGTTTGGATCCTGTCTGGGGCTGGACTTAGGCTATTTCCTCAGGCCCCAAGCAGACTAGGAGATGAGACTGGGTCCCATCCAACCAGAATCCTTCCCGCTGAATGCAGTTTTCCAAATTCTTATATCTTTATATATCTTATCAACACCCATCCCTAAAGTTAAACTTCAGGTACAATAGGTCATCCATGTTAAATAAGTTACTATGATTTTGACATTAAGATCATTCACACTGAATTTCAAATTATTTCTAAGTCTTTGCATTCTGGTAGTTTAATGTATATAATATATGCTTTTAATTGGGATCTGTGCAGGGATGGGGTGATGAGTTTCCTGGGACCCCTTAACTATTTAGGGTACTTGCCTTTCTCTTAATTTTTTTAAAGCAGATGGTCAGAAACTTGCTCTATGTACTTAACACTATTACAGCTATCAAAAATTGTTGAAAGTGACTAGCCCTCCATTCCATTCATTTTTTTTTATGGCTGCTCCTGTGGCACATGAACATTCCCCAGACAGGGATTGAATCTGAGCCATAGCTTCAACCAACACCAAAGTTTTGGCAATGCCAGATTCTTTAACCCACAGAACCAAGCTGGGGATTGAACCCACAGCTCCACAGTTGGATTCTTAACATGCTGTGCAGGGAGCAGGAGTTTCCTCCATTCTGTTCTTAAATATCACTTCACAGACCCAGAGACCAAAACTAATCCTTATTCTACCACCTACTACCCATCAATTACCAAGATTGATTAGTCAAACCTCAGTGGCATTCTCTTCTCCAAATATAATCTTCTCTGGATGTGCAATGACCTTGTGATTTGGCTCTCTGTCTCCAGGTTCTCCAATCCATTTGAAAACCACCTTACCCATTGGTTGCCTGAGTAATTTTTATAAAATACAATCATAACCTTCTTTATGTTTAATCCCCATTCCATCCCCAGCCAGTGGCACTCAATCACTTGCAAGACAATGTCTAAACTCCCTAACAGGGCATCCTACCTCCTTCACAGTAGAGTACTTGTCTGCTGGGCCGATCTCACTTTTTTTTCTGATAAGAAATTAATCATATTTGGTTCAAAAGAGAATCACAGCATTTGTCAACAAAAAGCCCTTTTCAGTCTAACTTGTTTCACTAAGCATAAAACTCTCTAGGTCCATCTATATTAATGCAAATGGCAGAGTTTTATTCTTTTTTATGGCCTAGCAATATTTCATTGTGTGTATAATCTCTTTGAGTTTCACTTCTTGATTTTCACTCAACTCATACACTCATGGGCTTTAGCAACATCAAGTTTTTTACATCTCTCCAAATTTACTATGCTCATTCAATGCCCCGGTTCACTCTTCCTGGACTGTTATTGCTCCCATTTTGCATTAAAATCCTGAACATCCTTTAACATCCAGCTGCATATGAAATGAATGAAAGCCTAGGGGTTCACAGGGGATGAATCATACAAATAAATTCACATCTTCAAATAAGTAATTTTATAAGTTCTTAAACTTAGTATTAGAGTAGTGCCTTGGTTATTTTATAATCTATCTATCCAATAAGTAAATCACTAAAAAAATATTGAATTAAATGAGTTAGTCCTACACCTCTCTGTGGTCAAAAATACATAACCTCCATCTAATTAGGAGAAAATATCAGAAAAAACTCAAATTGGGAAAGCTCCTAATGATGTCCAGGCAACATCAACTCTATCCTCCCTCATGCTACCACCACTTATAATACATATTTCCTTGTTCTAAGCCTCAGTTTCTTCAACTGGAAAATACAGATAAGAGCAGTATAGGCTTCATGTGATTATTTTGAGATATAAAAGGTAAAGGTTTTAATACAGAGCCTGACACATATAATCATGCATAATAAGCACAATTGGTAGTATTATTGTATTAAAGCATTTTTTTCATACTGTATACACATCTTTTTAGTTCACCTAACTCTACACGACTAGAATGTTGCCTTCCTTCATATGGAAGTTGTGTCTTTCTCCAGCACTTCATGACCGAACTAGGTTTACTGCCTGATATATAGGAGGTAATGTACTGAATGGCTATTGAATGATAGAATCTGTAAGGTAAGTACAGTCTCAATATTTGTCCAAAATTAACTTTTTATCCTTAATGACACATAAATAAAATTTTACATATTCTTGAGTTCTGTATTGATTTCTTTTAAATCATCTTCCTCAAAAAACCTTTCTTGGACTCAAATTAATAATCAACCTAGCAGTTGTGGGATTTTTCCTTCAAAAGCTAAACAATTCTTATTCTGCAGTAGATCCACCTTTTATTCTTTACCTGTGACAAAATAGGATTTTTTTACTTTTAAAATTTACATATGTCAGAGATAAAATTTTACACATAATCATATTTTATATAATAATATAATATATAAATTATGCAACAATATATTATTTAATATATTATACATACAGTCCAAAGCTGAATTTGTAAGTATTGTAGCTCCTGGTTCTAGGGTGTTATGATCACTCTCATCTGAGGAAATTCTATTATCACACTTTGAAAGAATTAGTGTTATTTTTAAATATTTTTTTTGTCTTTTTGTGGCTTTACCTATGGCATATGGAGGTTCCCAGGCTAGGTGCCCAATTGGCCACAGCCACAACAATGGCAATGTGGGATCTGATCAGCATCTGTGACCTACACCATGGCTCAAAGCAATGCCAGATCCTTAACTCACTGAGCAAGGCCAGGTATTGAAACCACATCCTCATGGATACTAGTCAGATTATTATCCACTGAGCCATGATGGGAACTCACAATTTTTAGCTTTTAAGAAGGATATAAACTTGTCTGTTGAAATGTCAATAATGACTGCCTTCTAGAAGTATTTATTAACTGGTGATCTCATTACCCATTCATGATTTTAGTAAAAGTAGCAACCTTTATTTTAAGCCCAATGAGATGCTTTACTGTGGAAGGTCATGAGTCAGACCTGGGATGCTTCAAATAAAACTCATATTTAGAGATTTCCAAAAGTTTTATATACATATTCCTATCAATATGACTTTAGGATGCCTACAAGTAAGGAAAGCCAATATAGCAGGACAGGTGGTAATGAAACAATTTCCATCAGGCAAGTCAATTCCTTTCCACATGTCTTGATAAAAATTCATACACAGCAGTATCAACAGCTCATGGCTGAAAATGTGCACAACAGTATTTACCTCTTTAGAGAATGGTTCTTACAGGGTAGGGATCCAAAAGACAGATGTCCACTGACAGTGAGGAAACTGAGCCAGGCACTCATTGGCATGTCTGACCAATGGAGGCATCCTTCCTATAGACCAGCAAAAAGGTCAAAGCCATGTTCAGGTTTGGCTCGGGAACTGGATGATACTGAGCCTGCAGCCAGAGTGGCTCCATGTCTGCAGCTTAATCAGGCAGGATGGGGGTGGAAGATGCCCTTTGTTATTCTACAAACAAAGCTAGGATGTTAAATGGCAACTTCATCAGCACCAGGTCAAGGGTCACTCTGAGAGAGTCTTAAGTGAGTAGAGGTTAGGATGTGCTTCTGACTTGTCTCTTCTCATCTACTCACCCACCATCTTACTCATCCATTTATCCTTAGTCATTAGGTTTTATCTCAGTCAGAAAAATGTGTTGCTGTATCCTAGGACCACTGTGTCATAGGACCACTGTGCCCCTCTGATTTGGGGGAGATAATCTATCTACCATGATCCCATAGGTACCATAATTCCGGAGGATGTGTCCAAAGTCTCCAAAATTCATCTCTGATTCATAGGAAGGGAAATCCAGTGATTATTTTCCTCAGAAAGTTGTCATCATAAGTCAAATTTGTTATTTTATTTCTTTCAAATAAAAAATATATTAGATGTTTTTTGATTTTTCTATGTACACAGAAGAGGAAATGGAAATTCAGAGGAGTTAAGTGGATAGTGTGAGGTCACGCACCTTGATATATACAACCTGCAACTGAAATCTGTGTTTCCCAAATATTCTTCCCTTACAGCTATATGGTGATGAGTCTCAGGAGCATGTTTTTTAAGCATTTCTTTTTTTGGCCACACCCATGACACGTGGAAGTTCTTGGGCCAGGGTGTGAATCAGAGCCACAGCAGTGACAGCACTGAATCCTTAACTACTAGGCCATCAATAACTACTCAGAAGCATCTTTGATCCTGTTCATCCTTAACAAAGCACAGACTGAAGTAATAGAACTAGGTGATTCACTGGAGGCTAAAAAATATATTACTTAGACTCATCACTAAAACCTGTTGTCACTAAACTGAGTAGAAATGACTTCCACAAAGACAGATAATCAAGAAATTGAATGAGATAGGTGCAAATTATGTGCGGGTAACAGAATACTCCAGACCATGGATGCTTTCTTTGTCTTTCTAATTATCCATCTGGACACAGCCAGTGTCTTCTTAAAACTCACACCTGCAGGCAGAATATTCCACGGACAACTGGGTTGAGAGTGAACCACTGAGAGAAGGGCACTTCAGTCCATAAGAGTGATCAGTGTTCCCCAAACCAAGAAGAAGCTTCAAGTCTTTCTCTGGTAAGTGGAGGAACTGAATTGATATCTGTGGATAGTTTCCTTGAGCTAAAAAATGCAACTAAAGAGTTTATTCTCCTCATCCACAACTGTTATTCCTAACAACAAAATATAGAAGAAAACTGAGAAGTGGGAAAAGGAATGGAGATACTACAAATCTTCAATTCTGCAGCCTTTGTCTGCCAAGGGATCCTTGTTAGCCAAGATTTTCCAACAATTCATAAGAAGTAATAAATTCCCAACATTAGCACATCCCCTCTCCCACCAGCCATTGACAACTGCCATTCAATTTTCTGCTTCTCTGAGAATAGAATTTTAGATTCCACACGTAAGAAGGATCACACAGTATTTGCCTTTCTGAGTCTAACATATTTCACACAGCATGATGTGCAAAGTTCAATTAAGCAAGAGTTATTGAGATCTAATGTCCAGAATGACTACAGTTAACAATACTGAATTGTGTACTTGATATGTGTTAGGAAGGAGGATCTTAAAAGAAGAGTTTTCAACACACACACAAAAATAAAATAGTAACTACAAAGAGGTGGTGAATTCATTAATAAACTTGATTGTGGTGAATATTTCACAATGAAGATGTATCAATAACAATGTATTGTACACTTTAAATATATATAAAGTTTATGTTATGACCATACCTCATTAGAGCAATTAGAAAAAGAAGTAATAAATTCTTTCTTGGGAAAGAAGAAGAGAAACACAAGACCTACTACTAGCAATGTTATTGCTCAATCTAACATAGAAGACTGATAATCAATAATATCAACAGGAAAACAGAAAATAACTAGAATAGAGTGAATTTCAAGTTATCAAATATTTAGTGAGCATTTATACTAACCTGGGCTCAAGATAAGGGGTGTAGGATCTGGGGTTATGTGACTATATGTGTTTGTTATACAGATGAGCAAACATCATTGTGACAAGATTGCTGCCTTGTGGAAGAGTTTCTCCAGGGCCCTATTCATGCCCCTATTTCTTGGGCTGTAAATGAAGGAGTTCAGCAATTGGGTGACCACTGTGTATATCACAGAGGAAATTATGTCCCTGGCACTGGAGGTGCTGGATGAGGGGACAAAATACAGCCCAATAATTGTTCCATAACACAGAGGAACCACTGAGAGATGGAGGCCACATGTGGGCAAGGCTTTGCAGATGCCCTTGGTAGATGGAACCTTGAGGATGGTGGCTCTGATGCATCCATAAGAGACCAAGATGCAAATTAATGGGAGGATAATGATGGCCACTCCTGCTATGAAAATGACCATCTCATTGAGGATGTGTCTGAGGAGGAGAGCTTGCGGAGGACACCAGGTAACAGAAGAAATGGGGTATGGTGATGTCAGCACAAAAGGACAACCAAGTCAGGAGGAGGGTGTGACACAGGGCACTGGTACAGCAGAAAATCCAAGACACAGATATTAGCAAGGTACACACTCCCTCTCTCATGATGGTGGCATAGTAGTGAAAGTGACAGATGGCAACCTACAGAACATATACCACTTTTGTGAGAAGTAAATTGTCTAGATCAGTAAAAAATAGGAAAAAATACATCTGTGTTACACATTCTGCATAAGGAATGAATGGATCCTGAGTCTGCATGTCCATCAGCATTTTGGGACAGTGACAAATGACAAGGAGATGTCCGTGAAGGCCAAGTGGCTGAGGAAGAAGTACACAGGGGTGTGGAAGCAAGGTCCCAGCCTGACAAGCAGGATGATGAGCAGGTTCCCTAGCACTGTGGTCAGGTACATGCCCAGGAACAGGGCAAAGAACACACCCTGATGCTCTGGCTAGATATGGAGCCCCAAGGGGACAAACTCAGACTCGTGGCTCTTGTTCTCCCTCCTCATGCTCCTCTCCTGTCTGTCTTAGTAGAAGGGAGAGGAAAAGCAGAAATAATTTATAGAAGCCAAATAAAAAAGGAGGCTTTTCTACTGCCGAATATGCCAATGTCTGAGTGTGATGCCCTGTCCCTGCAAAAATCCTTTAAAGTGGATGGTATCATCATGTGAAATGAGCAAATTTAGTGAAAGAGAGGAGAGTTTGATACAGAAGAGAAACTGGTTCAGTGACATTTTTCCATCATCTAGGGGAGAGGCAGCCTCTATGTCATTTGCAGCTGTGTCTAGTCAGTAAAGAGAGTGTCACACTGTCTTAGCAGAGGGATAGTAAATTCAAATGTCACTAATTTCTATTCTGTTTCTGAACATTTAAAAACAATCATAAGGAGTTGCCACTGTGGCTCAGTGGTACCAAAACTGACTAGAATCCATGAGGACACAGGTTCAATACCTGGCCTTGCTCAGTGGGTTAACAAGCTGGCATTGCCTTGTGTGTGGTATAGCTTGCAGATGCTTCTTGGATCACCTGTTGCTATGGCTGTGATTTATGCTTGCAGCTACAGCTCTGATTCAACTCCTAGCCAGTGAATTTCCAAACACTGTGGTTGTAGCCCTAAAATTACCAAAATATAAAAAAAATTAAAATTAAAAAAAAAAGTCATGAGAGTTGAGCTTAGTGTTGTAAAATATTGAACTTTTAAATCTGAAACTCGGGACAGGACAAGATGGCGGAGGAGTAGGGGGACACGCTCACCCTCTCCCACAAACACAACAAAAAAAAGCACATCTACAGAATAAATGACTTGCACAGAACAGCAACCAAGCGCTGGCAGAGGAACCTAAACTCCAATAACGACAAGAAGTTCGTGACATTACTGGGCAGAATGGGAGAAAAGAGGAGAGTGAGAGAAGGTGAATCCGAGTGGGATGGGCACTCCCGAAAGGAAACTGTGGAGGAGAAAAAGATCCCGCACCCTGGAAAGTCACCTACCGGGGGAAAGATCAAACAAACCGGAGGAATCTCCAGATGCAGAGAAGAGTGTAGCAGTAAGTTGGAGTATGGAAAAACCAATCAAGAACTGAACGGACAATCTGAACTACGGGCACAGTCACCAAAAATTGAGACACCTGGGTGGGGGCTGGGCACCGAGACCTAGGCTCCAGAGGTTAGACACTGAGAACGTGCTGGGGGGGGGGGGCGAGGTGGAGCGGAAACTGCTTGGGAGGTCTAGAAACCATTTGACTGGGCAGAGACTGCCTGGGAGACTAGAAAACAAAGCTGTCACAGAGGAAGGGAACAATACTCTAGGGGCGGGGAAATGGAAAGCCGCATCATAGGGAACCTGGGAGAAGAGCCTGGTCTGCGCCTGTGCTGGGGAGGGGAGAGAAGAAGGGGTGAGTCCCCATAGAATACGCCTCATGCCACAGAAAGCTTACAGGCCCGCTAGCTAGCTGAAAGCTGTGCTTCCCAGTGCATCACCTCCCCCCACCCCTGCCACCCCCTACGCTCTCATTGAACCTGGGGCTGCCTGTCATCCAGGAGGGCTGGCCTCAACAATTGCCTGAAGCCTACTACCACAGGGGCTGTCCCTGCACAGGCCTGCTTGCCCTTTGGAGGGGCTACACTTCCGCTGAGCAGCGCCAAACACCACCAGCCCCCGAGAAAAGGCCTGCAGCCCAGAAAAACTGCGACAAGCCTGGCCGAGTCGGGAAAAGATCTCAGACGGTTTTTCTGAGTCAGGCTGCCCTGGGGAGGAGCCTCTTGGATCTCCAATGGCCCTGCTACCCGCCCAAACCCCCAGGGGGTGCCCTAGTGGATCATCTGCATAGGACTGCCAGCTCCAGGCAGGACCCACTGCAACCCAGAAAAGCTGCAACAAGCCTGGCCAAGCCGGGAAAGGATCTCAGATGGTCTTTCTGAGTCGGGTTGCCCTGGGGAGGAGCCTCTTGGGTTTTCAGCGGCCCTGCTACATGCCCAAGCCCCCAGGTGGTGCCCCACTCCCACGGAATAGCTGCTCAGAACCACCAGCCCCCTGGAAGAGCCCCTGCAGCCCAGAAAAGCTACAACAAGCTTGGCCAGACTGGGAAAAGATCTGCCTACATTCTCAGGCTCTCCTTCTGAGTTGGGCTGCCCTAGGGAAGAGCCTCTTAGGTTCTCAGTGACCCAGATAGCTGCTCCAGCCCCCAGGGGGTGCTGCACTCCTGAGGAACAGATGCCCAAAACCACCAACCCCCTGCAAGAGCCCCGCAGCCTAAAAACACCAGAGCAAGCCCTGCATGACCAAGTGAAATCTGCTACCATCGTGGTGTGGACCTCCCAGTCCTGTCTGCCCTCAGGAAGTCCTCCTTTGCTTCAAAGAAACACTGTTAGCCCCATCAACACTCCGGAAAAGCCACACTGCCTCAAAAAAGATTGACCAACAACGCCAGTCCTCAGGAAATATTCCACGGCAGTGACAAGGCAAACACTGCCCAATAACGGAGACTACAACTCCCTCAGGAGAAAGAAAACAACGAGCAAGATGAAGAAGCTGAGAAACCACCCCCAGGCAAACCAATAGGAGAACTCACCTAAAACAGTCAACAATGAAACAGATCTCTGCAGTCAGACAGACCTGGAGTTCAAAAGAGAAATAGTGAATCACGGAAGGAATTAAGAGAAGATATGAACACTAATGCAGACACCCTCAGAAAGGAACTGGAAAATATAAGGAGGAGCCAAGAACAACTAGAGCATTCATTTGCAGAGATGCAAACTGAACTAAGGGCAGTAAAAACCAGAATGAATAATGCAGAAGAACGAATCAGGGATATGCAAGATAGAATAATGGAAATCACTCAATCCGTCAACAGACAGAAAACCGAATCAAAAAACTGGAAAGCAATATAAGAGACCTATGGGATAATATAAAGCAGGCCAATCTATGCATAATAGGAATTCCAGAAGGAGTAGAAAAAGTTAAGGGAATGGAAAATATATTTGAAGAAATTATCGCTGGAAACTTCCCAAATCTAAAGGATACTGGGTTCAAGATACAAGAAGCACAGAGGGCCCCAAACAAACTGAAACCACATAGACCCACACAAGACACAGCATAATAAAAATGGCAAAAGTTAGTGATAAAGAGAGGATCCTAAAGGCAGCAAGAGAAAAGCAGAATGTTACCTACAAGGGAACCCCCATAAGGTTATCAGCTAATTTCTCTACAGAAACACTACAGGCCAGGAGAGAATGGCAAGAGATATTGAAAGTGCTCAAAGGAAAAAAATATGCAACCTAGAATACTCTATCCAGCAAGAATATCATTTAAAATAGAAGGGGAAATAAAATTTTTTTCCAACAAACAAAAACTTAAAGAATACAGCAACACAAAACCCAGGTTAAAGGAAATTTTGAAAGGGCTTCTCTAAACCAAAATGAAAGGAAGGAAAGGGAAGAAAAAGGAAAAGAAAAAAAGAAGAAGAAGAGGAAGAACTAGGACTGAGGAAACTGCAATCAGAGAGCAGTCACTCAAATAAGCCAGCATACAGATTTAATCATGAACAGGCCTCAAACAAAATAAAATTAAAAAGAAAAAAAATAAAAAAGAGTCATCAAAACCATAAAATGTGGGCAAGGGATGTTAGGAAATAACCCATTTTGTTTGTTTGTTTGTATGTTTTGCTTCTTAATTTTAATATAGTAACGAAGTGTTTGAACTTACAGGACCATCAGGCTAAAACAAACAATTATGGGAAGGGGTTAGCATACTTAAAAAACAGGGCAACCACAAGCCAAAACCAAATATTGCATTTGCAAAACAAAACAAAACAAAAAAAAACATACACTCAAGCAGATAATAACAGGAGACCATCCAACCAAAAAAAAAAAAAAAAAGGAAGAATGGAGAACCATAGAATCAACTGGAACATGAGGTTCAAATGGCAATAAATAATCATCTATCAATTATCACCTTAAATGTCAATGGAGTGAATGCCCCAATCAAAAGACACAGAGTGGCTGAATGGATAAAAAGGCAAAAACCTTCAATAAGCTGCCTAAAAGAAACACACCTTAGGACAAAGGATACATATAGATTGAAAGTGAAAGGATGGGGAAAATATTTCACGCCAATAGACATGACAGAAAAGCAGGAGTCACAACACTCATATCAGACAAAATAGACTTTAAAACAAAAGACATGAAGAAAGACTAAGAAGGACACTACTTAATGATTAAGGGATCCATCCAAGGAGAGGATGTTACTATCATCAACATATATGCTCCAAATATGGGAGCACCCAGATATATACAACAAATATTAACAGACATAAAGGGAGATATTGATGAGAATACAATCATAATAGGAGACCTTAATACCCCCCTCACATCAATGGACAGATCCTCTAGACAGAAAACCAATAAAGCAACAGAGATCCTAAAGGAAACAATAGAAAAGTTAGACTTCATTGATATCTTCAGGACACTACATCCAAAAAAATCAGAATACATATTCTTCTCAAATTCTCATGGAACATTCTCAAGAATGACCACATATTGGGACACAAAGCTAATCTCAATAAATTTAGGAGCATAGAAATTATCTCAAGTATCTTCTCTGACCACAATGCCATGAAATTAGAAATCAACCATGGGAAAAGGAAAGAGAAAAAAACAACTACATGGAGACTAAACAACATGCTACTAAAAAACCAATGGGTCAATGAGGAAATCAAGAAAGAAATTCAAAATTACCTTGAAACAAATGATAATTAAGACACAACCGCTCAAAATCTATGGGATGCTGCGAAAGCAGTGCTCAGAGGGAAATTTATAGCAATACAGGCCTTTCTCAAAAAAGAAGAAAGACCCCAAATTGACAACTTAACCCTCCACCTAAACAAATTAGAAAAAGAAGAACAAAAAAGGCCTAAAGTCAGCAGAAGGAAGGAAATTATAAAGATCAAAGAAGAAATCCATAAAATAGAGACTCAAAAAACAATAGAGAAAATTAATAAAACCAAGAGCTGGTTCTTTGAAAAGGTCAACAAAATTGGCAAACCCCTGGCCAGACTCACTAAAAGGAGGAGAGAAAGAACCCAAATAACCAAAATTAGAAATGAAAAAGGAGAAATCACAACAGATACAGCAGAAATACAAAAAACCATAAGAGAATACTATGAACAACTATATGGCAACAAGTTTGACAATCTGGAAGATATGGAAAATTTCCTAGAATCTTACAGCCTGCCAAAACTGAATCAAGAAGAAACAGACCAACTGAACCGACCCATCACTAGAAATGAAATTGAAGAGGTCATAAAATCACTCCCTACAAATAAAAGTTCAGGACCAGATGGCTTCACAGGAGAATTCTATCAAACATATAAAGAGGAATTGGTGTCCATCCTCCTTAAACTCTTTCAAAAGGTGGAAGAAGAAGGAATACTCCCAAAGACATTCTATGAGGCCACCATCACCCTCATTCCAAAACCAGACTGAGATACCACCAAAAAAGAAAACTATCGCCCAATATCATTGATGAATATAGATGCAAAAATTCTCAACAAAGTCTTAGCCAACCGAATCCAACAACATGTCAAAAAAATTATACACCATGACCAGGTTGGGTTCATCCCAGGTTCACAAGGATGGTTCAACATACGCAAATCCATCAGCAAAATTCACTACATTAAAAAAAAAAGTCAAAAATCATATGATCATCTCAATAGACGCAGAAAAAGCATTGGACAAAGTCAAACATCCATTCATGATCAAGACCCTCGCCAAACTGGGTATAGAGGGAACATTCCTGAATATAATCAAAGCCATTTATGATAAACCCACAGCAAATATAATCCTCAATGGGGAAAAACTGAAAGCCTTCTCACTCACATCTGGAACAAGACAGGGAAGCCCACCCTCACCACTGTTCTTCAACATAGTTTTGGAAGTCCTAGCCACAGCAATTAGACAAACCAAAGAAATAAAAGGCATCCATGTAGGAAGAGAAGAGATCAAACTGTCACTGTATGCAGATGACATGATACTATACAGAGAAAACCCTAAGGACTCAACCCCAAAACTACTTGAACTGATTCATAAATTCAGCAAAGTAGCAGGATATAAGGTTAACATTCAGAAGTCAGTTGCATTTCTGTATACCAGCAATGAAACATTAGAAAAGGAATACAAAAATATGGTACCTTTTAAATTAGACTTCACAAAATCAAATACCTCGGAATACACCTGTCCAAGGAGGTAAAGGACCTATATGCCGAGAACTATAAAACTTTAATTAAAGAAATCAAAGAAGATGTAAAGAAATGGAAAGATATTCCATGTTCCTGGATTGGGAAGATCAATATTGTAAAAATGGCCATACTACCCAAAGCAATCTACAGATTCCATGCAATCCCGATCAAATTACCCAGGACATTTTTCACAGAACTAGAACAAACAATCCAAACATTTCTATGGAACCACAAAAGACCCAGAATCGCCAAAGCAATCCTGAGAAACAAAAACCAAGCAAGAGGCCTAACTCTCCCAGACTTCAAGAAATACTACAAAGCCTCAGTCATCAAAACAGTGTGGTACTGGGGTCAAAACAGACAGACAGACCAATGGAACAGAATCGAGAATCCGGAAATAAACCCTGACACCTATGGTCAATTAATCTTTGACAAGGGAGGCAAGAACATCAAATGGGAAAAAGAAAGTCTATTCAGCAAGCATTGCTGGGAAACCTGGACAGCTGCATGCAAAGCAATGAAATTAGAACACACCCTCACACCATGCACAAAAATAAACTCCAAATGGCTGAAAGACTTAAGTATACAACAGGACACCATCAAACTCCTAGAAGAAAATGTAGGCAAAACACGCTCTGACATCAACATCATGAATAGTTTCTCAGGTCAGTCTCCCAAAGCAATAGAAATTAGAGCAAACATAAACCCTTGGGACCTCATCAAACTGAAAAGCTTTGGCACAGCAAAGGAAACCAAAAAGAAAACAAAAAGACAGCTTTCAGAATGGCACAAAATTGTTTCAAATGATGCAACCGACAAGGGCTTACTCTCTAGAATATATAAGCAACTTATACAACCCAACAGCAAATAAACCAACCAATCAATGGAAAAATGGGCAAAAGACCTGAATAGACATTTCTCCAAAGAAGATATACCGATGGCCAACAAAACCATGAAAAAATGCTCATCACTTATTATAAGAGAAATGCAAATCAAAACTACCATGAGATACCACCTCACACCAGTCAGAATGGCCATCATTAATAAGTCCACAAATAACAAGTGCTGGAGGGGGTGTGGAGAAAAGGGAACCCTCCTACACTGTTGGTGGGAATGTAAACTGGTACAGCCACTATGGAAAACAGTTTGGAGATACCTTAGAAATCTATACATAGAACTTCCACATGACCCCGCAATCCCACTCTTGGGCATCTATCCGGACAAAACTCTACTTAAAAGAGACACGTGCACCTGCATGTTCATTGCAGCACTATTCACAATAGCCAGGACATGGAAACAACCCAAATGTCCATCGACAGATGATTGGATTCGGAAGATGTGGTCTATATACACAATGGAATACTACTCCACCATAAAAAAGAATGACATCATGCCATTTGCAGCAACATGGATGGAGCTAGAGAATCTCATACTGAGTGAAATGAGCCAGAAAGACAAAGACAAATACCATATGATATCACTTATAACTGGAATCTAATATCCAGCACAAATGAACCTTTCCACAGAAAAGAAAGTCATGGACTTTGAGAAGAGACTTGTGGCTGCCTGATGGGAGGGGGAGGGAGTGGGAGGGATCAGGAGCTTGGGCTTATCAGACACAATTTAGAATAGATTTACAAGGAGATCCTGCTGATTAGCATTGAGAACTTTGTCTAGATGCTCATGTTGCAACAGAAGAAAGGGTAGGGGAAAAAATGTAATTGTAATGTATACATGTAAGGATAACCTGACCCCCTTGCTGTACAGTGGGAAAATAAAAAATAAAAAAAGAAAGAAAAATGGTCAAAAACCTGAATAGATATTTCTCCAAGGACAATATATAGATGACCAATAAGCACCTGAAAAAATGCTCAACATCACTGATTATACAAAAAATGTAAATCAAAACTACCATGAGATACCACCTCACACCAGTCAGAATGGTGATCATTACTAAGTCTACAAATAACACATGCTTAATGGGGTGTGGAGAAAATGGAAGCCTCCTACACTGTTGGTTAGTATGGAAGCTGGTACAACACCTATAGAGAACAGTATGGAGAGACCTTAGAAATGTTTACATAGAACTTCCATATGCCCCAGCAATCCCACTCTTGGGCATTTATCCCGAAAAACTCTACTTAAAAAAGACTCATGCACCCGCATATTCATTGCAGCACTATTCACAATAGCCAAGACATGAAAACAATCCAAATAACCATTGACAGATGATTAGATTGGGAAGATGTGGTATATATACCCAAAGGGATACTACTCAGCCATAAAAAAATAAGAAAATAATGTCATTTGCAGCAACATGGATGGAACTAGAGACTCTCTTCTTTGTGAAATAAGTCAGAAAGAGAAATACAAATACCATATGATATCATTTATATCAATTATCTAATATTAGGCACAAATGAATCTTTCCACAGAAAACAAAATCGTGGACTTGGAGAATAGATTTGTAGTTGCCAATTCGAGGGGGAGTGAGTAGGGTGGATTGTGAGCTTGGGGTTAATAAATGCAAACTATTGCCTTGGGATATATTAGCAATGAAATCATGCTGTGTAGTTCTGGGAACTATGTCTAGTCACTTATGTTGGAGCCTGATAATGTGAGAAAATAGAATGTGTACGTGTATGTGTAACTGGGTTGCCTTGCTGTACTGTAGAAAAAAAATGAATTGGGGAAATAACAATTAAAAATAGATGAATATTTTCTTAAGACATAAAACACAAGAGAATAAATTAATATAAAATAAAATCAATTGTGCTTCCTAAAGGATATCCAAATAAAACAGACATGAAAAGAAATGATAAAGTCAAAGTACTTCACCCTTCCATTGTTCTTTTTTTATCTTCCTACAATGGTTTTTATCACTTTTATATTTCCTTAAACAGAATGTGTTTTCTATGGTATTTTATATCTTTTTTTCTATGATAGTTTATTACAATATTTACATTTTTCTTTAATGCATATCGGTATGTCAGTCCGCTTATACTTTTTAATTTTTAGCTGATCATTTGTTGAAGTAACACAAAGATTCATGGTGAAAATTTACTAAATATTATACGATGCCTTTAAATATCTTTTGATAGATATCTCATTAAATATTCTTGACTCTCCAAAGAATCCATTTTAAAGGGCTCCATTTTCTTAGTTCCTGAGTGCCTGTGGCTTGCTCCTTTGTTTTTATTTAATGTTTATGGCATAGAGTTGACTTACAGCATTGTGTTAGTTCCAGGTGTACAGCCAAGTGAATCAGTCATACATATACAGATGTCCATTCCTTTGCCCCATAGAGTTTATTACAAACTATTTAGATTTTCCTGTGTGATACAGTAGGTTCTAGTTAATTATCTACTTTATACAGTAATGTGTATGTATTATTCCCACCTCCCAATTCTTCCCTCCCCACAGTGGTTTCCCCTGTGGTAAACTGAATTTTGGCTTTTGAAATCTGTGTGCTTCTTTGTTTACAAATAAGTTCTTTTGTATCATTTTTTTAATTAGATTCCACATGATACTTGTCTTTGATTTACTTCACTCAGTATGCTAATCTCTAGGTCCATCCACGTTGCTGGAAATGGCATTATTTCATGCTTTTTTTCTGGCTGAATAATAGAGAAGATGTAGTATAGGAAAAGAGACCCTACCATTGAAAAGATCCAGAAAAATACACGAAGAATGGCAATCCAGGTTGAACACCATGCAAAGAAAGGCAACAGATCCAGATTGTCTTCCTTCACCTATGGGACCACCTAAGTCAGAGCTTATGGAATTTGATAATTGCATAATAAAGGCAGTCACTATTGTGGTATTCTTCCTATGTGTCACACATCAAACTCCTTCCAAATATTTTGTTTTCCTTCTTCACACCCCAAGTAGACTAGAGTTAGGACATAACTTAGCCTTAAATGCCACTCCAAATGCTAGCAAATACTATTTAGTGTTATATTTATGTAAAGTTTGTAAAGTTACTGCATTTTGCATAGCCAGACACACACAAAAAGAGGAAATGAAAAGCTGGAAAGACAGAGGTAAACACTTGAGGCTCAAAAAAAGACATATAAATAAGAACACAGTAAAAGAGATAAAATGAATAATACAAATAAAATTCATCTAAGCAAAGGGGGGAAATGGGGGAGATTGAACCCCAAAACAATCTTCCCCCAAATCTATTTGAATTAAGAAGTTTTAACAAGGTATCAGGAAACAAAGTTAATGAACAAAACCCCCCAAAAATATTGTACTTCTATAACCTAGCAGTAAGCCTTGAGAATTTCTATATATTATTATCAGTACAAAAGGTAAAAAAAAATACATATGGATGAATTTACTTGCAATAAAATACATTAAAAAGCATAAAACCTTCACAGGTGAAGTTAAAGAGGATGTAAATAGAGATATAACTTGCATGCAAATTGCATAACAATATAATTCCGGAGCCTGCTCTCCACTTAGTTGATCTACAGAGTCAATGCAACCAAAGGCAAAATATCAGCATCCTAATCCCAAAAAGGATCAGTAAGGGTCCAGCATTGCCATGAGCTGCGGTGTAGGTCATAGTTGAACCTTGGATCCCATGTTGCTGTGGGTCTAGTTTAGGCCCACAGATGCAGCTCCAATTTGACCCCTAGACTGGGAACTTCCAGATGCTGTGGGTGCAGCCATCAACAGAAAATAAAAGAGAGAGAGAGAGAGAACTGCCAGACTTCCTTTATCTAATTGTACAATAGTTTATTAAACAATAGCAATGAAAACAACAATAATTGCATGAGGATAGGAATATAGATCAATGAATAATTTGAATAGAATGAATAATTTTGAAATAGATCAGCATTACTAAGGTCAGTTAATATTTTACAAATGCAGCAAGGCAATTGAATGTGGAAAGGATGCTGTCTCAATAAATGGTGCCAGCATGAGTCAACAAAAATACGTCTTAAATGAACCCTCCCTTATGTTGGACCACATGCAAAATGTACCTAGACATGGGTCAAATGTGTAAATCTGTTACTACAAAACTATTTTTTGAAGAGAACATTGGATACAATCTTGGAACATACGGGGTAAGCAATATTTTCTTAAATGGGACACAAAAGTCGTGAACTTGAAAAGGAAAACTTATGATTCAGACTTCATAGAAATAAAATGCATCCACTCTTGGAAAGAAACTCTTAATAAAATGGAAGGAGTAGCTTCAGACTGGCTTAAAATATTTGTTAAACATATTTTTGATAAAGAGCCAAATCCAGAACATATGCAAAAGATAACCAATGCAATTATGTTTAAAAGCATATATAAAAAATTAAAAAGATATTTCACAAGAGAAGACAGTAGATCAGTCTGTAGAAAGAAACACATCGTTAGTCATTAGATAAATGGAAATGAAAACCACAGAAAAACCATCAGAATGGCTAAAATCAGATTACTGGAAATACCAGAGGCACTAAGGATGTTATTAGAAATTGGAATGCTTCATACATGGTCTGCGGTAATGCACAACATAGAGCCTTGTTGAAAAATTGTTCAGTTTCTCATAAAGTTAAACAAACTCTTCACCCAAAATTTCCACTCCTAGAAATTTCTGCAAAAGAAATAAAACCCTGTTGTCCTGAAGAGTTGGATGCAGAGCTATAGGCATGAACATTTATATGGGACAAAGGTAATACTGATACACAGGCAGGGGAAGCAAATATTCATTATTCTTGGTCAGTGGTCATGTTAAGCCAAACTTAGTAGCACATTTGTTTGAAATTAAACATATTTTTGGTGATTTGTAATGTTTTCAATTTCTGCAGAAGAAGAAAGGGATGGGTATTCCGAGGAGGAAGGGAGTTGCCATGGGCCACACACTCTGGCAGGTAGAGCCTGCAATTGATAACTGTTTTCCCAAATACTCTTACAGCTGTGTGGTGCTGAGCCTCAGAAACAGTTTTGATCACATTCATCTTTAACTAAGTACAGACTGAAGAACAACTATGTGGTCCCTCACTGGATGTAGAAGAAAAATGATTATTACATAGATTGCTAACATAAAACTTGTATCATTAACCTGAGAAAAAAATGATTTTCATGGAGATTCATAATTAAGGCATTGAATGAGACAGACACTAAACTCAATAGGGGCAATGGAAGACTCCAGTCTGAGGATGCTTTCTTTGTCTTTCTCATTCCCAGTCTACTCTGAGCAGGCATTCTCAGCAACTCATGCATGCTGTCAGAATACTCCAGAGACAACTAGTCTGAGAGTGAACTGCTGAGTGAAGGGAACAGCAGTGTCTCAGAGTGAACAGTGTTTCTAAAATCCAGAAGAAGCTTTGAGTCCTTAAGTGGAGGAGCTGAACTCACAGCTGTGGATTGTTCCTGAGCAATAAAGGCTGTTCTACAGTTTCTTCTCCTGACCCATTCTCATCACTACCAACAACGAAAAATATGAAAATATTACTGAATGGGAAGCAAGGAAAGGAAAGTACATAATTGACCAAGTCCCAGTCCTGGCACCTTTCTATGCCACAGGAGCCTGGTCAGCCTGGAGATTCCACCAATTCATAATGAGTTTCATGTCCTCCTCCCCAGTCCCTAGCTACCACCATCCTATATTGTTCTCTATGAATTTGACTATTTTAGCTTCTATATCCTCCTCCACATCTCCTAGCAACCACAGTCCTATCCCCTGCTCTATGAATTTGACTATTTTAGTTTCTAGATAAAAGTGAGATCACACAGTATTTTTCTCGTTTTGAGTTGGACTTATTTCACTAGCATAATGGACAAAGATCCAGTTATGTAAAAGGAATAAGTTCTCCTGAGATCAAATATACAGCACGATGACTATAGTAAACCAGACCGTATTGTACACTTGATATTTAATTCTCTAGTACAGTGGATCTTAAGTTCTCTCACCCCACACACAAATAAGTTAAATGGTAACAAAGTTGAGGTGATGAATATATTAATTAACCATTGTGGAGGTTATTTCACAAGGTATACTATATCAGAATATGAATCTGACACTTTAAATGTGTATTGTATTTATAGGACAATTGTACCTCAATAAAGATGTTTTATAAAGAACTAATAAATTCTCAGGAAATAAATAGAGACATAACTACTACCAGCCATATAATTTCTGAATATTGTAGACAAGAGCAGTAATCAATAATATCAACTAATAAATCACAATTGATACTAATGAGTTGCTAGGAAAAGAAAGAATGCCTGGAAAAAAATGCACTTCAGGTTCCAAATATGTACTGAAATTTAGTACCAGCTGGGCTCAAGATAAGAGGTGTAGGGTCTGGGTTACATAATACATGTGTCTGTTATATAGATGAGCAAACATCATTGAGACAAGACTGCTGCCTTGTGGAAGAGTTTTCCCAGGGCCCCCTTCATGTCTCTGTTCCTCAGGCTGTAAATGAAGGGGTTCAGAAGTGGGGTGACCACTGTGTACATCACAGAGGCAACTATGTACTTGTCACTGGAGGTGCTAGATGAGGGGACAAAATACAGCCCGATAATTGTTCCATAATAGAGAGAAACCACAGAGAGGTGGGATCCACACGTGGATAAGGATTTCCAGATGTCCTTGGTGGATGGAACCTTGAGGATGGTGGCTCCAATGCAGCCATAAGAGACCAAGATACATACAAGGGGGAGGTTAATGGCTGCCAGTCCTACTGTGAAAATGACCAGCTCATTGACGGAGGTGTCTGAGCAGGAGAGCTTCAGCAGTGCACCGAGGTCACAGAAGAAATGGGGGATGATGTTGTGAGCACAAAAGGACAGCTGGGTCAAGAGGAGGGTGTGACAAAGGGCAACTGCACAGGAGAGAATCCAGGATACAGTTACTAGTAAGGTACACAGTCCGCCTCTCATAATAGTGGTATAGTGGAGAGGGTGACAGATGGCCACATACCTGTCATAGGCCATTGAGGTGAGCAGGAAATCATCCAGACATGCAAAAAATATGAAAAAATACATCTGTGCTACACACCCTGCATAGGGAATGGATTTATCCTGAGTCTGCATGTTCATCAGCATCTTAGGGACAGTGACAGAGGAAAAGGAGATGTCGGTGAGGGCCAAGTGGCTAAGGAAGAAGTACATGGGGGTGTGAAGGTGCGGGTCCAGCCTGATGAGCAGGATGATGAGCAGGTTCCCCAGCACTGTGGTCAGGTACATGCCCAAGAACAGGGCAAAGAACACACCCTGCTGCTCTGGTGGGATGGGCAGCCCCAGGAGGAAGAACTTGGACACGCTGCTCTGGTTCTCCATCCTCATGCTCCTCTCCTGTCTTCTGGGGAAGGAGGGGAGTGGGAAATATCAGTGACATTGAAGTTGCAATTGTGGCCACCACACTAGGGGCTCTGACTTTCTTGTGGAGAAAAAGAGTAAGTGCCTGCATTTCTTTAACCACATAGTGTTTCCAAAACAAGTGACACACCCTAAACAGTCAACATGATTCCTTTCTATGGAAACCAGCAAATTCATTCTTCTTTTTTCTTTTTAATCAACCATGTTTCTGACACTAAGCTACTAACTGGACATAGACTAATAAATATGACATAAAGGATCCTATACTGACTCTCAAGGGAACACCTGACCAAGGGCTGACTGAAGGTGCAAACCTAAAACCAGATTCCCTGTGTTATAATTTTGGTCCCATCACTTTCTTGCTGTAGGACTTGGGATGCTAAATCTGTCTTGGCCTCAGGTTGTTCTTCTATAGCATGAAGATGACAATATCCCACATTCCTAGAGTTAATGAAAATGATTCTAATTCATTAGGCATTAATATCTAAGAACACTCTTCTGCATCAAATAAACACCAAAAATTGCATAGATATTTTTATGAAAGCATCTGTATTACCCTAAAAAAGCAGTATTAAGTTCAGGAACTTAATAAAACAATATTAAGAAGTGGTCAGCATAAAGGACCAAGAAGCTAACCTGAAATTTATGTTAAACTACCTAAGCTCTCACACTCTTAATGTAAGTTTCTGAGCTAATATCTTATCACTGGGGTAAGTTCCCTGGTGGAATTTTCTTAATGCAAATTTATCTTCTTGCCAAGAAATAAATCTTACCTGGGTGCATGTACCTCCATCTATCTCCATCTCCATCTGATCATCCAGATGTCTCAGATCTGGATATTCATCGTTAGGAAGACACCTGAGATCTGAGATGGGGTCTGAGAGCTGAGAGATACTGAAGGATTGGGGTGTCTCTTAGAATACAGTTACCTGATTGACTAGCACTATTTCACAACATTGAACTTCACACTGATAATAACTGACAATTAATGAACACAATGGCAGGCAAATACATTTTTGCATGATTTCCTCGCTGAATTTTTCAATAGTCTGAGGAGGGAGGAGTTCCTGCTGTGACTCAGCGGGTTAAGGACCCAACATTTGGAGTATATGGGCTCCATCCCAGCCTTCACTCATTAGGTTAAGAAACCTGCATCACTGTAAGCTGGAGCATAGGCTATAGATGCAGCTCAGATTTAAACCCTAGCCTGGAATTTCCATATGCCTCAGGTGCAGCTAGTACAAAAAGAAAAACAAACCAAAAAAAAAAAAAACTTTCAAAGTAGCATTCTCAAAAGAAGTAAATCTATCATGATTATGCAATTATTATATAGTTAGTAACTGCTGTAGTCACAATTCTCCCCCATGTTATTAAAACTATACAGGAATCTTATGATCCTATGACCCTACTGCTCCTCTCCCATTAGTTAGACAAAAATGCAGGAACATAAGAACTATTTCAGGATTAGAAGGAGTGCTTCTGCCCAGATGAGTATCCACACTCACATTACTGCAGCCCTTAAGTTTTCCATTGGAATTTGTATGCCTTCAATTTCATTCAATGGATCAACATTTATTTATGTCTGGGAAGCAGAGAATGTGATTATTTATTCCTTCATTTTACTAACAGTAGTGAAGAAACAGCTTAAACAATCTCACATAGATACTGGATAGCAGAACCTGGTCTCGAAGGTTGATTTTCTTCCTTCTTTTCTTCCTTCCTTCATCCCTCCCTCCTCCCTTCCTTCCTTCTTTCCTTTCTTCCTTCCTTTCTTTTTTTGCTTGATGTTTAGGGCTGCAAGTGTGGCATATGGAAGTTACCAGGCTAGGGGTGGAATCGGAGCTGTAGTGGTTAGACTACAGCACAGCCACAGCAATGTGGGATCACAGCCAAGTCTGTAACCTACACCACAGCTCATGGCAACACCAAATTCCTAACACACTGAGCAAGGTTAGGCATTGAACCAGCATCCTCAAAGATACTATTCAGGTTTGTAACCCACTGAGGCACAACAGGAACTCCCTCAAAGTTTGATTTCTGATCATCTTTCACTAGAGAGAGAATCCACCTGTTTCTTTTTATGGGAGCTAGAGAGACTAAGGTCAAATGTCAAATGTGAAAAGTTAATTTAAAATATGCTTGGAAGAGGAACTTGACATTTAGTAAGAATATGTCAGTAGATGCTTGCTCCAGACCGGGGAATTGCTCAGGGTTATTAACTGTCTAAGTTCACAGGGCACAAGGAGGGACCAGGCACTTTACCCTCCTGCCAGGCACAGGCTTCTCACTGAAAGCTGCTAGGTCAGACTTCGCCCAGGATCTCACAGATCAACTGCAGGAGAAACAGAGCTTCTAATTACACCCAGGAGCTGCAATGTGAACAGAAGGGAAGAATACAGATGAGGTACTTTGATTCCATCAGCAATGTGTGCAAAGAGGTGGCTGAGAAATTGCTCAATAGTGAAGAAGGAGAATGTGTGTGTGACCTAGGGGTGGAGCATAGTTGTCATTTAGACTCCCTCTCCTTTGGTGGTTGGGTTCCCTGAGGTCCCATGTCATGACGGGAAAGCAAACAGCAATTGGACTCCCAGTAAATATTTTATGCAAATTTATTTATGGCTCTTTTTTCTACTGTCAGCACAGAGGTTAAATGATAACAGCTCAAACTATCTATACAAAGTATATGTTTAATTCATTTCCTTTCCTTCCTATGCAACATAACAATACCCCATAACAAAAATAGATGATTATCAAAACCTCTCAGAATCAGTGAGATTTGAGCTGTATACCAAGTTTTCATGTCCCTATCAGGTGGCCACACCATTTAACACAACACTTGCTGGTTAGTTTCTACTGGACAATGTTCACATTCTCATGCCCAGAATCTATGGCTCTGGGTTTGGTACATGGCAAGAGAGAGTTAAGGGGCTGGTGGAATTAAGGCTGCTTTATTAAAGCTGAATTAAGTATGTGATTATCCTAGATTATCTGGGTGGACCTAATGTAATCACAGGTGTCCTGAAATTGTAGAAGCAAGAAGCAGAAGTGTCAGTCAGAGAGAGATTTTAAAATGTTATGCTCCTGGCAGAGAAGATGGAGAAAAGGGACACAAACAATGAATGCAGGGGGTCTCAGGTGGCCTCTAGAAGGTGGAAAAGGAACAGAGACAGTTCTCCTTCAGAGCTTTAAGAAGAAAAGCCAACAATCAGACTTCTGACATTCATAACTATAAGATAATAAATCTGTGGGCTTTTAAGACATTGCGTTTGTGGCAATTTGTTAGAGCAGCAATAAGAAATTGATATGCCAGTAATGGAAGATTTCATGTATATTAAAGTACCCTGGTTATCTGGGCACCAGTATACAACCAAATCCCTGTGTCCTTTGCCAACTTCCACCTTTATACAACAGAAAAAGCATGGCTTGACAAAGATAACTCCTACATAACAAGTAAAGAAATGAAGATACTCTCTCATTAGGAGCATTTTCCATTGATCACAAAGGAGACTCAGAAATACCCTCATCCCTATATTCAGTAACTGGACTATGTCAGGATTTAAAGCAAGTGAAATTCCTTCTGAACGAAATTGCTTCCCTGTAACTCTATCTCTTTTTTCTCTCTTTCTGTTTATCCCTTCATTTTGTCTTTTTTCACTGATTTTCTCCTTCCTCCTCTCTCAGTTCTCATTCTCTCTTCCACTGCATCTTTATTTTTGTTACTCCATGTATTCAAATATGCTCTTACCCTCTCTCATTTTCTCTGTCTTTTGTATTCTCTCTTCTCTACCATGTCAAAATCAGCTTTCTGGAGTTCTTGTTGTGGCTCAGTGGAAACAAATCTGACTAATATCCATGAGAATGCAGTTTCAGTCCCTGGTATCACCCAGAGGGTTAAGGATCCATCATTGCTGTGAGCTGTGGTGAAGGCCAACATCTACAGCTATGATTGGACACCTAGCCTGGGAACTTCCATATGCCTTGGGATCATCCCTAAAAAATATCAGCTTTTTGATATTGCCTCTTCTAGACCCATATATAGGGCCATATGTTGCTGAGAAAACAATGTCCATTCTATCCCCGATACTGACCTTACTTGCAATTATGTTCCAGTGTGTGGTGGGTAAATATGCCCTGAGAGTCACATTAAGGGACCCAAATATTAGCTTCCAAATTCCTCAACATTTTTCGAGCATCAAAAAGTAAAGAAACAAGCTCAGACCTGCACTCCTGTCTATCAGCCCCATACGTCTGAACTGAGGAGTATAACTAGCCAAGGTGAAAGCCCTAGGGCACATGCAGATGAACTTGTAGTTTCCAGTTCAAGACACCCATCAGACCTGGAATAATTGCCCCATTTCCCCCTTGGTTCCTCTAGGAAATGTGTCCCAAAGGGGAGAGTATTTTGCTGGGCATCTTAGAAAATGAGCCCATGGAGGAAGGACCTTAGCCATCATAAGTTTTCTTTCTGTTCCAGGCTCTGTTTCCCAGCTTTAAGCACCCTTTATCACATGATACGCTCTGAAGAGTTTAAAGAAGAATTACTAGCTCTAATGAGATCCACATAGCCAAAGGACCACTTGGATTCTGAGAATTAGGTAGAACAGTATCCCATTCAAAAGGCTCTTATTGGGCCATACCCACCAGGTGACCCAAAAGAAATGATCTTCTGTTTATTCTCTTTAGTGATCATTATGAAATGCAAAGTGACAAGAGAATGAGATCCTTACTTTTTTCTTTGGACAAACTTGGGCTTAGTTATATCAAATAAAGCCAATCAATAATTAAAATACATCAAATAAAAAGAGATTCAAGGAATGAGAAATAAAGGAGGGAATAAAGAAGGAAGGAAAAATATAAGAAACATAAACCAAAAAGAAAACAAACTTGCACATAGGGAAAAAATTTTTGACACAGACAATGCATAAAAGTTGACTCAAAATTTAAAAGCTTCAGTTTCTTTAAAATTGACCTTTTAAACAAAGGATCATTAATGTGACACTAGTGATTCCTAGGATTGAGATATACAGGACAAAGAAGTATGTATAGCTTGATTTCAACTTTGAGGGTTTATTTTGCCCTTTTTGATATCTGAGGTTAAAAGATGGTAGGTAGAGCAAAGCTTTATCTGGGCAGCTTCTTTCTAGGTGTGATGACCCCGTATTGCTGCCCTAATTTCATGTATATCAGAGCAGAAGGAATGGGGAGACCTGTTGAAGTCCAACAACATTTTAGGTACAAAGAGGAAAGAAAGTCACCTGAATTGTGCCCAATGGCAGCTTTGCAGAATCAAAGTGGACAAATCTGAGGTATGCTGGATGCTAGTGTTTCCTCAGTGGAATTAGCTTAATTTCCCCAGGTGATGGTTGTGTTAATATTTGTCCTTTGTCTATAGTCTTTGTCTCCACATCTTTCTTTCCCACTCTCCTATTACTGCCTTCTTTGATCCCCAAATATGCTGCTTATCCTTCATTATTGGTTCAGGATTAGCTTCTGAAGGAATGCAAGTTAATCAATCCTCTATGACTTAGTGATTTTTATAATTGACTCTTTGTCAGGAAACAGCATTCCTATCTTCACCATAATTCAGAGAGAACTTTTAAAACTGGATCTCTCTGTTCCTGATACTGACAGAATAAAAATGCAGGGATAGGAGTTCCTGTTGTGGCTCAGTCGTTAATGAATCTGACTAGGAACCATGAGGTTGTGAATTCCTGGCCTTGCTCAGTAGGTTAAGGATCTAGCATTGCCATGAGCTTTGGTGTAGACTGAAGACGCAGCTTGGATCCCTCATTGCTGTGGCTCTGGTACACCTAAAGGCCAGTGGCTACAGCTCCGATTAGACCCCTAGCCCAGGAAACTCCATATGCCATAGGAGGAGCACAAGAAATGTCAAAAAGCCCCCAAAAAATTCAGAGATAAATTATACAAAGATCTTGCTTTCTTCTCTCTCTGCTCATGTATTTAGAAAGGCTGAGGGCCCATAAGGCAGTAAAAAACAAACTGCTAGTGGCAATAAGCATTTTCTTTTTGGTTGCAAGTTATTTTTAGGAGAGGGACTGTTCCCTGATGCTTTAGGAACTTGTCCTTTGATGGCTCCATGCCTTGATCCTCAGGGTCCTATATGAGTGGATGGGGGTGAGAAGCAAAGCCATCAGACAGAGCAATGGTGCCTGTTAGGGTCAGCCGCCTTCCTCAAGTTGAAGTTTGTCAGCCTATGTATTTCTTTTCCTGACTGTCTCTTTACCATGAGATTCAGCAAGCATTCCCTAAACTATCTAATATTTTCATTACTTATGAATGAAAAGCATGATGAAAGAGAAAGGCATGATTATATTATGGTTGGGATTTTTTCAATATTTATGTCTCCACTGCCAACAACAAAATAATTTCTTTAACATTGTAGATCACATCTTTCCAGGTTTTAAGAAAATGATTTGCATTTTTCAAAATAGTTGTAAACATGTCTATATACAAATTTTCTATTATGTCTCTCAAAAATAACATCTTAACATTTTTATAAACATAATTTTAACAGTGATGTAATATTCTAAAGGCTGTGTACCCCAGGTACTAAACTGTCCCTCATTGAGAGAAACTAGGCTGTAACTACTTATTTTCTTTTAAAATAATTCTGCAATGTAATATCTCACTCATTCTAATTCTAGAGAATGTTTTTTTTTAGTACTGGGCAAAGAAGAAACTGTCCTAGGTCTTTTATCCTCACAAACAAACTCCAGTGTTTCTTATTTTGTTACAGATTTTTGCACCTGGATCAGTTTACTTCTCTACAGTTTAACTATCATCTGGGGTGCCTGCATCATCATCATTAATGAACCACTCAACAATGTGACACATTTATCCTCTGAGCTCATCTTCAGTCATTCAACCTCCATTTCACTTTAGCCATCTATTTCCATGGTTATTTTAGGAAGACTGGCATTGTTTTACCTATTAAATTAAACTTTCAATACCTTGTTCTCACTTTCCCCTCTACTCATTCGTTATACAGGATCTTTGGGTTCATAATTCTATCCAGTCTGATCCTGTCTATTTTCCCCCAATTTTTTTTTTCATCTCCACTGCAGACCTCATGCTTTCTTACTCTCTTACCTATTGCCAAATACTTTACTCCAATGACCTTCCACTCCACACATCTAGAAAAGTTTCCAAGTTGGATCAATCCAACTCTTCAACTTCTATGCTTCCTTATTTGCCATTTATTCCTCTATCCACTGTGGTCTAGATTCTGACATTTCTCCTGGTTACATCACCAAAATTCTCCTTATTACCAAATCAAGTGGATCATTTTTATCACTTAACTTTCCCTTCCCTTTCCTCCCATGGTCTTATGTTCTTTATTTACCTTCCATGTCTCTCATTCTCTGATGCCCTTTGGGGATGCTCTTTCTCTGCCATTTCCTTAATTGTCAATGTTCTCTCTGGTCTTGGATCAGCTCTGTTCACCTCCCTTTCTCTTTGTTATTTCTTTCTTTCTTTCTTTTTATTAGGGCCATGCCTGTGGCATATGGAGAATCCCAGGCTAGGAGTCCAATCGAAGCTGTAGCCACTGGACTACATCACATCCACAGCAACAAAGGATGTGAGCCATGTCTGTGCCCTACACACAGCTCACAGCAATGCCATATACTTTAACCCACTGAGCAAGATCAAGGATCAAACCTGCAATCTCATGTTTATTAGTCATATTCATTTCTACTGAGCCACAATGGGAACTCCTCTCTTTGTTCTTTCTTCTGCTTTCTTCCCCTCTTTTTCTTCTCTCCATTCTTTCCCTCTTTTCACAATGTTTCCTATTTAATTTATTTTTACAGTCTCACCCTCTTCTATATTGATGGGCCATGAATATTTATCTGGATCCAAAATTATTCACTGGCATCCTGAATGTCTTCTTGTGAATGATCCACAGGTACTTCATACTCAGTGTGCTAAAAACATCTCAAATTGGTTTCCTCTTCTAGGCCCCCTATGTTAGGTCAGTCTCCCAAAGCTACAGAAATAAAATAAAAATAAACCAATGGGACCTCATCAAGCTGACAATCTTTTACACAGTAAAGGAAACCAAAAAGTAAACAAAAAGGCCACTTACAAAATGAGAGAAAATAGTTTCAAATGATGTAACTGACAAGGGATGAATCTCTAGAATATGCAAGCAATTTGTACAACTCAACAGAAAAAAAGCAAACAACCCAATGGAAAAAATGGGCAAAAGATATGAATAGGCATTTTTCCAAGGAAGATATACTGATGGCCAACAAGCTCATAAAAAATTCTGTATATCTCTAATTATTAGAAAAACACAAATCAAAACTACCATGAGATACCACCTCACACTAGTCAGAATGATCATCATTAATAAGTCCATGAATAACAAATACTGGAGGGGGTGTGGTGAAAAGGGAACCCTCCTGCACTGCTGGTGGGAATGTAAGCTGGCAGAACCACTATGGAGAACATTATGGAGGTACCTTAGAAAACAATACATAGGACTGCCAGATTACCCTGCAATCCCACTCTTGGACATATATCCAGACAAACATTTCCTTGAAAAAACACATGCATCCTAATGTTCATTGTGGTTCTAATCACAATAGCCAGAACATGGAATAAACCCAAATGTCCACTGACAAGTGATTGGATTAGGAAGGCATGTTATATATACACAATGGAATACTACTCAGCCATAATAAACAAAATAATGCCATTTGCCATGACGTGGATGGAATTAGAGACTCTCATCCTGAGTGAAATAAGACAGAAAGAGAAAGACAAATACCATATGATATTGCTTATATCTGGAATCTAATATAGGGCACAAATGAACCTTTCCACAGAAAAATAATGGACTTGTAGAATAGACTAGTGCTTGCCAAAGGTGAGAGGGAGGGAGTGGGTTGGACTGGGAATATGGGGTCAATAGATGCAAACTATTGCCTTTGAAATTGATAAGCAATGAGATCCTTCTGTGTAGCACAGGGAACTATAGTCACTTATGATGGAGCATGATCATGTGATACAAATGAATGTGTATATGTATGTGTGACTGGGCCACTTTGCTGTACAGTACAAAATTGACAGAACACTGTAAACCATCTATAATCAAAAAATAAAAATCATTTAAAAAAACCTACATCATTTACCCTGCAAGTATACCCTAAAATGGTCAAGCACAGAGAAGCAGAGCATAGAATAGTGTTTTTCAGGGGTTGAAGGAAGAGAGATATTTGGAAGTAACAATTAAAGTATAAAAGTTTCCAGATAAGTAAGTTCTGGATATGCATGATGGAGCATTGGGTCGATAACTAACAATACTCTACCCTATACTATAAATGTTCTAAAAGGGTAGGTAGATCTTATGTATTCATCATCATCTTCATAATCATTATCATCATTATCAAAGAAGGAATAGGAGGAACCTTTGGGAGGTGATGAATGTGTTTAAGAACTTGATAGGTGTATACTTATCCTCAAAGTCATCAAACTGTACACATTAAATGTGTAAAGCTTTTTTATGTCAATCATACCTCAATAAAGTGCTTTAAAAATTAAGAAAATCTACCCAATAGAGTTATTAGGAGGATAAAAAAGGGTCAGTATTTATAAAGCACATGGAACAGTTCCTGTAATCAACATCTTATAAGTGTTTATAAACACTTGTGAATAAATGAATTTTTTGAAAGGCTTGAGGAAAATAGGGCAAAATGTTACTGTAGTCAATCATTCTGGGTGATGGAAACATGGATTATTACCACTTTTTTTCCTCTTTGTATTTTTCCACGGTTTTTAAAATTTCAAATTACCACAAAAAACAAACAAAAATCATGAGGAAATACTGTGATTGCTTATTGAGTACCTAGTATCTTGAACAAAATATTGGGTGACACATTAGTGGGTGGAAACTGCCTCTGTTTATGCCCTACTCTATCTCCAGCACCTAGTACAGTTCCTGACATGTAGTAAACAGTGAAGAAATATTTATGAATTGACTGAATAGCAATCAGATATTAATAGGCATAATTACTGATCTCAAGGAATATGCAGTCTAGTGGACTGTAGCTTAAACTTTAATAAGAAATAGTTCGTATTTTTGGATATATGATTCATTTGAGAATTGTTACTCAGCAAAGAATTCCCAAATCTTTTTTTTTTGCATGAAGAAGTAGTAGAGTAGCAGGTTAATAGCATGAAGCCAAGCAGGAGTCACATAATCTCCTGAGATGGTCCAAAAATTGATTCTGTCACTTTCTAGCTGTGTTACATTGGGCAATCCATTTCACCTCTCTGAGCTCACACTCTTCATCTCTAGGGAAAAGAAGACTGCCTACTTCATGAAGGTGATTCCATAATTAAATATTACATTTGCCACTATTTAGCTGAGTGCCTATCACAGAACAAGCGCTACTACATGATGAATGAATTTGTGACTTTTACAATTACTGTGTAAGAAGTACACCCAGAGATTGAGTTATTGCTTACAATGGAATTCCAAAGCTTTAAAATGGGAGAGAGCACAGACCCATTTTGATGGCAGGTCACCAAGAACAGTGTCCTGGAAGAGGCTGAATTTAAGCCTTGCAGGTTAGATACAGCAGATGAAGGAATGTCGAAACAAAGGCATAACAGCATAAATGGTTATGGAGAAAATGAGTCATCAAGAACTAGATATTCCTGGGTGATGGTTGTACTGGGAGAAAGGGGAGTTTGAGTCCTAACTGGGGAATTCTGCAGGACGCACAAAGTGAGAACCCCCCAATGACCATTAACTTGGGATGCCATGATGTATAAAGTATATTCACAGGATGGTTTTCCTGATTGGAAAAGTAGCATCATACACCAGTATTTTAGAAGTAGACTTAGGAACAGAAGGGCAAAAATAAAATCTGGGATCTAAAATCTTAACCTTATTAATTTTGATATTCTGAAGTTCTAAGAACACTGCCCAGCCTTCTAAGCTGGGAGATGGCAGAGACTAGTAGCATCAGATGTTTATATCTTTTTAGTCCAAAGCTATAGACTCTGAAAAAAATGTCCTGTATCTCTATAGGTGGTATTTTGGTACAAATTATAGAGTTTTAAGAACAACACCTGGGACATTTTGGAGAGCCAGTCACGATGCATCGCTGGGCAAAAATCACATAGGTGTTTTTTGTCATAAAGTAGGAGAGTCAAGAAGGTGATTGCTAGGAAAGAAAGGACTTACATTCCCCAAGCTCCTTGGTTAAAAAACTCCAAAACTTTAACAATTTTTGGCTTGTTCTCTACTGTCTTCTCCATCTGAATTTCTGGCATCCAATTTTTGGCTTGTTCTCTACTGTCTTCTCCATCTGAATTTCTGGGACTTCTTAAAGTATCAAAGGATGCTCCCTTGAGATAAGAGTGGAGTCTATGAGTGTCTACAGTCCCTTCAATGTGCAGATGGTCCAGAGGAGGCAGGAATGACACCCTGCAGATTCAGGAGGGCTGAAATCCTGTATAAGATCAGGTGACTTTCCTCTATAGTTTTTCTGGGCATCCTTTAGCCAAGACAGGAATTTGGAAAAGAATTACACTAACATAAACCACCACATTACATAAACAACATTTTTTTTTGTCTTTCTAGGGCCACACCCATGGCCTATGGAGGCTCCCAGATGGCTATGTGGCTGTATGTAATCCCCTACACTACATCACCATCATGAATCGCAGGTGCTGCATCCTGCTTCTGGTCCTCCCTTTCTGCATCCCTTACTTTCTCTCCCTCCTGCACATTCTTTGACCAACCAACCCACCTTCTGTGCCTCCAATGTCATTCACCACTTTTTCTGGTGGCAACCAGCCAGTGCTAAAATTGTCCTGTTCCTCCTGTTTTGTCAAGGAAATCACGGTCATGACAGAAGGGTTGGTGGTCATAATGTTCTCCTGTTCATGCATCATTGTCTCCTATTTGAGAATCCTCATCACTGTTCTGTAGATCCCTTCAGCTGCTGGAAAGCACAATGCAGTTTCCTCCTGTGGCTCTCATCTTATGGTCATGACCCTGTTTTACAAAAGTATTAGCTATGTCTATTTCCAGCCCCTGTTCAACTACTCTGTCAATGATAGACTAGCAACAATTATCTACACCATATTGACTTTGATGCTAAACCCTTTCATCTATAGTCTAAGAAACAAAGACATGAAGCAGGGCTGGATGAAAGTCATCCACAGGATGATGTGCAAATAAGAGGAGCTGAGGTCTTAGAAGAAGTCTACAAAAATCTCTTGTCCCTGAATGCAAGTTTTTAATATGTCTGTGATGAGATTCTGAAGGGTGGTATTTTCAATGATGCTTCATCACTGATAGAAGAACGTTTACTGCATACATGATGAAGTTAGTGTGTTGAAGCAACTCCTGAATATAATACCTATATTCCAAGGGTCTCTCATATTACCTACCTGGGACAAGGTCCATCTGAATCCTGTTCTCTGTACCCTGATCTGAACCTCAATCAACCTTCCACTCTTCATTCCAGAAGATCACATTTCTTTTACTTCACCCTAACTCAGCTGGAATTCCTCCTGTCCTCAAGTTTTATCATTATAAACTCCTGAGTATCTTTATTCAGGCTGAGTTTTCTTATGTAGTTATTTAAAGCTGTATGAGTGTGTGTGTGTGTGTGTGTGTGTGTGTGTGTGTCTATGAGAGAGTGGGAGAGAGAGTTAATTCAGCACATTAGCCCAAGTGATTCTCAACAGCAAGATCTGTTTCCCATTATAGGTCAGAACAATGACTCCTTCCTCTGCATCATCTCAAAGATTCAGACCCTGACTTCTATAATTATTATATTTCAAACAAATGGAATCAGCCCACCATATGACTCTTGATTAAGCAGTTCCAGGCCACGTCCTCAAGAGTACATCATCTTGGCATTCTCCTCCCTGCTTCCCACCTGGCACAGCTGAAGGTACATTAAAGTCTCTCCTTATGAATTTCATTTGACCTGAATCCAACTGTATCTTCCCAGGGAGGGAATATTGGGTAACTGTGACCCTAATAATAGGTGGTCCCAACTACTGGGGATCCTTCATTCTTAACAGATTCAAGCCAACCTACTAACCTTGATTGGGTAGGAAAAAGAACTTTTGTTCATTTGGGAGTTCTGAAAAATATTAAAGTCGCTGCTAGTCCATACATTTCTTTGGCAATTCAGAGGTCTGTGAAATTGTTTGCTCAACAAATTTCTATTTCTTGTCTACCATATACCAGTAACCTGGACTTAAAAACAAATATTATGTTCTAGATTATAAGCCAGCAACCTGATGGCCAAAAACCTATGGGATCCCAAGGAGATAAAATAACCTAGACAGTGTAAATAACCAAGCTTTTGGAGCAAAATTTTATGTTAATTGGGATTTTACATTTATCAGGCACAGAACACTGTACACAGATTTTTTTTTTAACTGAAGAATACTTGGTTTACAATAGTCTGTTATTTCAAGTGTACAGCAAAGTGATTCAGTCATATTTTTTCAAATTATTTTCCATTATGGGTTATTATAAGATGTTGAATATAATTCCCTGTGCTATACAGTAAATCCTTGTTTATCGAACACACATACTTTTAAGTAGCAGGTGCCAAATTACCAAATATCTCCAGGCTTAAGTAAGGAGAGACTTTATTTGTAAGGGTCGTGGGGAAGGGTCTGAGGCAATTGGGGGAAGGCTGCTATTGCATATGGAGGCTCCCTCACCAAGAAATCTGCAAAGGTCTCAAAGGTCAGACAGTAAAGGACTTTTTTTTAATAGAGAGAAGGGAACAAGGCTAGAAAGAATCATGTGTGGAGACATGGAATGAGCTGGGGACAGTGGTGAGGTTGAATAGCTGATGAGGAAAATTTTTTCCTGAGGACAGATCAGCAGATGCTACAGAGGGATATTAATGAGGGGCGCATTCTGACTCTGGCTGCAAGTGGGTCAAAGTTCAGCCATTTTCCACAACACAAAAGGATGCATGGATGGCTTCCAACTCTCACTGTGTGCCAGAGATCTTTGAAAGGGTTATTGTAAGGATTTATAAGGAGAGGAAAGGAAACATAAATGTCAGCTGCACAGAGATGTTAGAGAGAAATAAGAAGCCAAGCATGGCCATGCCCTACAGTGCTGGCACATGGTTCAGGGACTGGAAGGTTTTACAGAGGAAAATGCAAGACTCATAAATATGGGCGCTCCCACTGTGGCACAGCATAAATCAATCTGACTAGTATTCGCAACGATGTGGGTTCAATCCCTGGCCTCGCTCAGTGGGTTGGGGATTCAGCATTGTGGTGAGCTGTGGTGTAGGCTGCAGATGTGGGTGGCTCAGATCCTGAGTTGCTGTAGCTGTGGCATAGGCCCACAGCTGTAGCTCCGATTCTATGCCTAGCCTGGGAACTTCCATATGCTGTGGGTGCAACCATAAAAAAAAAAAAAAAAAAAAAAAAAAAAAAAAAAAACAGAAAAAAAGAAGACTTATAACTATGTTATATTGCTGCCTCTCCACAGCTGGTTCACAGAAAGGGTTGGTGGTCATGGGGGGCACACGGCAGCCAAGAGGCTTTTTTCTCCACTATTCTCATATGATGATTCACCACCTGGAGATGAATTGGAGCCTATGTAGGAGTTAAGAAAAAGGAAACTTTCTGAAATGAAAATTTCCCTGAAACAGGCTTGTCAAATAGTATTTTAACAAATTGATGAAGGATCAGTGGGGTGAGAATAGTGGAGTCTATTTTCTGAGAACTGTTGCAAGGATTCTGTTTCATATTTTGTTATTCTCAGTGTTTTCCTCCTTTGATATGTAGATAAGCTTTTGTTAAGATTTTGTTGTTATGTTTTGTTGTATTGTTTTTTTTTTTTTTATGGCTGCACCCTTAGCACATGGAAATTCCCAGGCCAGGGGCCAAATCTGCAACCTATGTCACAGCTGTGGCAACACCAGATCCTTAACCTACTTTACTGGGTCAGGGATCAAACTCAAGCCACTGTAGAGACAATGCCAGATGCCTAACCTGCTGTGCCAGAGTGGGAAATTCTGTTGTTGTTGTTTTGTTTATTTTTTTATACCTTCATCAATTGGGAAGTATATATCCAATTTTAGGTTTACTGAATGTTAATTTTCAATTTAAAAATAATTATTTTGTTATACTACTTGTACAGACCAGATAATACAGAACTAGTCTATAAATACAAAGGAGCAGAATACAAGCATTGATCTGATATTTTCAGCAGTACATTTTGGCCATGCCCTTGGCATGTGGAAATGCCCTGGCCAGGGGTACAACCCACTCTATAGCAGCAACCCAAGCCACAGCCATGACAATATTGGATCCTTAATCACTAGGCCACCAGGGAACTCCTAAAGCAACATTTTAGAAGGTTCTCTCTTTCCATTTTTGAATATGGGAGGCTGAATTAGCCTCAGAGGGGTCATGAATCCCTAGATGTTAAATAGATCAGCAAACATTCAATGGTCTCCTCTCAGTAAAAGATGCTGCACTTAAACCCAGGCACAATGCTCAACACTCTGGAGAGACTATGATTACAAACTTTCCAATTCCCTCCTTCAGGGAATAATTAAACACTTGGAGCCCTCCCTTGAATCCCAATGACATGAATTCCAATATGTGTTTCCTCTAAAAGAACCTGGGCCCAGATGCCTCTAGCCCCAACCACACTGGAGCCTAAGCCATCATGGTGGCCAAAACATAGCCCTTAGCACCAGGGAGAGCCATCTCTTCCTCCTCAGCACACCCACCCCCCAATCAGATATTCATATAAAACCATTTATTAAGCTTGTGTATTAGAAAACCATTGAGGAACAATGAAAACTTCAGTTTAAAAGAGAAAGACAAATACTATATGATATCACTTATGCTTGGAAACTAATATACAGCACAAATGAACATTTCCACAGAAAAAAATAGAATTGGAGAATAGACTTGTGGTTGCCAAGGGGAAAGAGGGGGGAGAGGGATTAATTGGGATCTTGGGGTTAAGATTCAGACTATTACTTTTGGAATGGATCAGCAATGATATCCTTCTGTGTAGCACTGGGAACTATGTCTAGTCACTTATAATGGAGCATGATAATGTGAGAAAAAAGAATGTATACATGTATGTATAACTGGGTCACCATGCAGTAAAGTAGAAAAAAAAATAATGTATTGCAGAAATTTAAAAATAAAAATAAAATAAATCTGTGGCAGTTCCACTCCCCAGAATAGGGGTATACCTCCCCCACTCCTTCACGTGGGCTGTGCACACTGACTGTCCCCAAAGAAGACAGTATGAAGTGGGAGTGGGAAGGTAAGTTTACAGTGGAGAAGCCTCACAAACACTACTTCATTCAGGTGATCAAGGCCAACTTCAAAAGTCATAAATCATGTTGATAGCATCACAAGAATATTACAAGGCTGAAGTCAAGGTGTGGACTTGGCTGAGTTCCTTTCTGGAACCTCTGAAGAAAACTATCTTTCCAAACTCATACAGGATTTGGTAGAATTCATTTACTTGCAGTTTTAAAATAGGGGTCCCATCTTCCTGTTAGCCTCCAGGACTCCTGAAGGGAAGTCACAATCTCTGCCATGTGGCACCCTTTATAGCCAGGTCCTCCTATACTCCCTCTCATGCTTCTAATCTTTGAGTTCCTCTGTCTGTGACCTCCTACTGAGATTTAAAGGAATCTCCAGCCCATTCAGATAATCTTTCTTAAAGTCACATGAGCCATATAACATAACCTCATCACAGGAGTAAAATTTATCAGATTCACAGTCCCAGAAAATATGCAAGGCATATAGACCATGAGGCAGGGCTCCTGAAAAGTCAGTTTAGAATTCTGCCTATCATACTTCTGTTTACCTGTAACCTTTCCTGTAGACAAGTACAAAAGCTCAGGGGTTCTCCCACTCACCAGAACAGACATGTGGTCATGGTAGCTACATCTTTTTAAGTTAGAAAGATCACCTTCAGTGCCTCTAAGACACAGTAAAACCATCCTGATAAGGTTGATTGCTACAGAAAAGTAATGAGGTACTATTCAGTTAGTAAGAGATAATAAATAAAATGCTGTGAATAATAACATAAGGACACTGCCTAGCACATATAAAGGACTCAATTAATGGTAATTGTTATTACTGCTATGATTAATTAGATTCCATTAGCCCTCTAGGTACTCCTTCCATGCTGATATAGACAAAGTCAAAATACTAAACTTTTCCAAGTGAACAGGACAGCTTTAAAGAGTTGTGAAATGACATTCTAATAATTTTGGTCTTTTAGGATTCCTTACTGGCAATTTGGGCTCAGGATGATATTTGAGCTTCCTAAGCTGTTAAACACAGCTTGATATTACTAACATCATTGTATCTCCTTCTTTAAATAGCCATTCAGCAAATAAGTATTATTAAAGCAAAAACTATAGAAACATTAAAATTGAAACAAGATCTAAGGCTACTTCTTTTTCTATTATACCTAATAGGGCTAATTTCCTTTCAATAAAACATGATCTATCACATTACCTTAACATTGTTCATTTGAATATTACTGAGAGTTACAGTTTTGTTTACATTTAAGTTGTACATTTTGGTTAGTTTTTACAATTTAATTTTGCCTTGGATCATTGCTCTAGGAAGACATTCTGGCTAATGTGCATGGGTTGGTAAGAAAGAAAAAACACATCCACCCACACCAGTGCTTAGGCAACTGCTGTGTGAAAAGGGGAAGTGACCCACTGCTTGTGTGCTGGGTACAGTGATACATTAAAACTACATATTCACTGCACATCATTCACAATAGCCATGAAATAACCTGAGTGTCTGCTGGCAAAAGAATGGACAAAGAAAATGTGGTATATATATATATAATCCAGCCATGAAAAGGAAGGAAATCTTGTCATTTATAACAGCATGGATGGACCATAAAGACATTATGTGAAGTGAGGTAACTCACACCATGGCTCAGCAAAAACAAATCTGACTAGCATCCATGAGGATTCAGGTTTGAACCCTGGCCTCATTCAGTGGGTTAAGGATCCGGCATTGCCATGAGCTGTGGTGTAGGTTGCAGACACAGTTTGGATCTGGTGTTGCTGTGGCTGTGATGTAGGCCGGCAGTTATAGCTCCAATTTGATCCCTAGCCTGGGAACCCCCATACACCACAGGTGTGACCGTAAATATATATATATATATATATATATACAGACAGACCAACAGACAATCAGTCATCAAACGGCAAGTACTGTGTGATATCACTTGTGTGTGGAATCTAAAAAATTCCAACTCACAGAATCAGAGAGGAGATAGATTGGTGGTTGCCTGGGGCTGTGGTGTTGGGGGGCACAGTGAGAGAAATGGAAAGATGTTGATTGAAGAGTACAAGCTTCCAATTATAACATGAATTAGTTCTCGAGTTCTAATGTACAGCATAGTGAATAACCAGAATTTATAACTTCTTGAGGTATCGACCTTTTTATCAATCTATAAGGTCCTTCTTTATTTCATGGAACACTTTTTTATTTAAAGTCTATTTTTTTGATAATTAGCATAGCCACCTCAGCTTTCTTTTTGTTACTCTTTTCAATGAATATCTTTTTCCAACCTTTCTCTTTCATTTGTGGGTCTGGTTCTAAATTGAGTCACTTGTAGACAGTTTATCATCAGATCATGGCTGTTTGTTTTTAAAAACCTATTCTGCCAAACTCTGCCTTTTAATTGCATAGTTTAATTCATTGACATTTAAAGTAATCACACCTAAGGAAGGACTTAACTTCTACCATTTTATTACTTGTTTTCTATGTCTTTCATCTTTTTTGTTGTTTCTCAGTTCCCCATTACTTCTTATTTGTGTCTAATTTTTTCTCATATGCTGTTTTCATTCTCCTCTCATTTACTTTATGTGAGTGTGTGTATACTATTTATATATATTAGCAATAGATAGACAGATATGGTTTTATTGATAAAATAGCTGGACCAGGGGCAATATAACACATAGAGTCTGAAATAAGGCCTGGATTTGAATCAGGGTACCAAAGAGCTTTCACACTTTATCTGGCAAGAAAGAAATATGTCTAAGATTTGGCTCCCTTAGTCATTTGAAAGCTGTTTGATAACTAATAATATTTACTTTTTTCAAAGCAAATAGAGAGGCCTTTTAGTGCAGTGATTGATTCAACAACATTGTTTGGCTTCAAACCGTCCTTGGTTCAAGCTTTATTTTGCTAACGTTACCTTAGTTTTTGAAGTTGCATGAAAGGGAGACAATAAGGACACAAGTTATGAGTCTGTTGTGTGCTTCATGTGAGAAAGGCTTACAGGCTTTGAGAGAGGACCAAGATGGGAGGAGTAGGGGGACACGCTCGCCCTGTCCCACAAACACAACAAAAAAAAAGCACATCTACAGAATAAATGACTCGCACAGAACAGCAACCAATCGCTGGCAGAGGAACCTAAACTCCAATAACAGCAAGAAGTTTGTGACATTACTGTGCAGAATGGGAGAAAAGAGGAGAGTGAGAGAAGGTGAATCTGAGCAGGACAGGCGCTCCCAAAAGGGAACTGAGGAGGAGAAAAAGATCCCGCACCGTGGAAAGTCACCTACTCGGGGGAAAGATCAAACGAACCAGAGGAATCTGCAGATGCAGAGCAGAGTGTAGCAGTAAGTTGGAGTACTGAAAAGCCGATCAAGAACCCAACGGACCATCTGAACTATGGGCACAGTCACCAAAAACTGAGATGCCTGGGTGGGGGCTGGGCACCGAGACCTCGGATCCAGAGGTTAGTCCCCGGGAACGGGAACGGGCTGGGGGGGGGCGGGGTGGAGCAGAGACTGCTTGGGAGGTCTAGAAACCAGTCTGTCAAGTATGATGGGGCAGAGACTGCCTGGGAGACTAGAAAACAAAGCTGTCCCAGAGGAAGGGAACAACACTCTAGGGGTGGGGAAGTGGAAAGCCGCATCAGAGAGAACCTGGGAGAAGAGCCTGGTCTGCACCTGTGCTGGGGAGGGGAGAGAAGAAGGGTTGGGTCCCCATAGAATACTCCACATGCCAGAGCAAGCTTACAGTCCCGCTAGCTAGCAGAAAGTTGTGCTTCCTAGTGCATTCCCTCCTCCCACCCCCACCACCCCCTACACTCTGGCCAGACCTGAGGCTGCCTGCCATCTGGGAGGGCTGGCCTCAACAATTGCCTAAAGCCTACCACTACAGGGGCTGTCCCTGCACAGTCCTGCTTGCCCTTTGGAGGGGCTACACATCCACAGAGCAGCACCAAACACCACCAGCCCCTGAGAAAAGGCCTGCAGCCCAGAAAAGCTAGAACAAGCATAGCCAGGCTGTAAATAGATCTACCTAATTCTCAGATGGTTTTTCTGAGTTGGGCTGCCCCGGGGAGGAGCCTCTTGGGTTTTCAGCAGGCCTGTTACCCGCCCAAGCCCCCAGGGGGTGCCGAGCCCGAGTGGATCAGCTGCATAGGACTGCTAACTCCAGGCAGGACCCCCTGCAGCCCAGAAAAGCTGCAACAAGCCTGGACGAGCCTGGGAAAAGATCTCAGATGGTCTTTCTGTGTTGGGTTGCCCTGGGGAGGAGCCTCTTGGGTTTCCAGTGGCCCTGCTACCTGCCCGAGCCCCCAGGGGGTGCCGAGCCCTAGTGGATCAGCTGCATAGGACTGCCAGCTCCAGGCAGGACCCCCTGCAGCCCAGAAAAGCTGCAACAAGCCTGGACGAGCCGGGAAAAGATCTCAGATGGTCTTTCTGAGTCAGGCTGCCCTGGGGAGGAGACTCTTGGGTTTTCAGCGGCCCTTCTAGCCAACGAAGCCCTCAGGGGGAGCCCCACTCCTGGGGAATAGCTGCTCAGCACCAGCAGCCACCTGGAGGAGCCCCTATAGCCCAGAAAATCTGCAATAAGCTTGGCCAGACTGTGAAAAAATCCGCCTACATTCTCAGGCCGTCCTTCTGAGTTGGGCTGCGTGAGGGAAGAGCCTCTTAAGTTCTCAGTGACCCAGATAGCTGCTCCAGCCCTCAGGGGGTGCTGCACTCCTGAGGAACCGCTGCCCAACATCGCCAACCCCCTGCAAGAAACCCACAGACTAAAAACACCAGAGCAAGATCTGCATGACCAAGTGAAATCTGCTACCATCGTGGTGTGGACCTCCCAGTCCTGTCTGCCCTCAGGAAGCCCTCCTTTGCTTCAAAGAAACACGGTTAGCCCCATCAACACCCCAGAAAAGCCACACTGCCTCAACAAAGATTGACCAACAACACCAGCCCTCAGGAAATATTCCACGACAGTGACAAGGCAAACACTGCCCGATCACGGAGAATACAACTCCCTCAGGAGAAAGAAAACAGCAAGCAAGATGAAGAAGCTGAGAAACCACCCCCAGGCAAACCAACAGAAGAACTCACCTAAAACAGTCAACAATGAAACAGATCTCTGCAGTCAGACAGACCTGGAGTTCAAAAGAGAAATAGTGAAAATACTGAAGCAATTAAGAGAAGATATGAACAGTAATGCAGATACCCTCTGAAAGGAAGTAGAAAATATAAGGAGGAGCCAAGAACAACTAGAGCATTCATTTGCAGAGATGCAAACTGAACTAAGGGCAGTAAAAACCAGAATGAATAATGCAGAAGAACGAATCAGGGATATGCAAGATAGAATAATGGAAATCACTCAATCCGGTCAACAGACAGAAAACCAAATCAAAAAGCAGGAAAGCAATATAGGAGACCTATGGGATAATATAAAGCAGGCCAATCTACACATAATAGGAATTCCAGAAGGAGTAGAAAAAGATAAGGGGATGGAAAATATATTTGAAGAAATTATCGCTGGAAACTTCCCAAATCTAAAGGATACTGGGTTCAAAATACAGGAAGCACAGAGGGCCCCAAACAAACTGAACCCAAATAGACCCACAGCAAGACACAGCATAATAAAAATGGCAAAAGTTAGTGATAAAGAGAGGATCCTAAAGGCAGCAAGAGAAAAACAGAATGTTACCTACAAGGGAACCCCCATAAGGTTATCAGCTGATTTATCTACAGAAACACTATAAGCCTGGAGGGAATGGCAAGAGATATTTAAAGTGCTAAAAAGAAAAAAATATGCAACCTAGAATACTCTATACAGCGAGAATATCATTTAAAATATAAGGGGAAATAAACGTTTTTTTCCAACAAACAAAAACTTAAAGAATACAGCAACACAAAACCCAGGTTAAAGGAAATTTTGAAAGGGCTTCTCTAAACCAAAAACAAAGGAAGGAAAGGAAAGAAAAATGAAAAGAAAAAAAAAAAGAAGAAGAAGAACTAGGACTGAGGAAACTGCAATCAGAGAGCAGTCACTCAAATAAGCCAACATGCAGATTTAATCATGAACAGGCCTCAAACAAAATAAAATTAAAAAGAAAAAAAGAAAAAAGAGTCATCAAAACCATAAAATGTGGGCAAGGGGTGTTAGGAAATAAATAACCCTTTTTTTGTTTGTTGTATATTTCTCTTAGTTTTAATATGGTAATGAAGTGTTTGACTTACAGGACCATCAGGCTAAAATACACAATTATGGGAAGGGGTTAGCATACTTAAAAAACAGGGCAACCACAAGCCAAAACCAAATGTTGCATTTACAAAAAAGAAAAAAAAAAAAACACTCAAGCAGATAAAAACAGGAGACCATCCAACCAAAAAAAAAAAAAAAAAGTAAGAATGGAGAACCATAGAATCAACTGGAACATGAGTTTCAAAATGAAAATAAATAATCATCTATCACTTATCACCTTAAATGTCAATGGACTGAACGCCTCAATCAAAAGACACAGAGTGGCTGAGTGGATAAAAAGGCAAAAACCTTCAATAAGCTGCCTAAAAGAAACGCACCTTAGGACAAAGGATACATATAGATTGAAAGTGAAAGGGTGGGGAAAAATATTTCACACCAATAGACATGACAGAGAAGCGGGAGTCGCAACACTCATATCAGACAAAATAGACTTTAAAACAAAAGACATGAAGAAAGACTAAGAAGGACACTACTTAATGATTAAGGGATCCATCCAAGGAGAGGATGTTACTATCGTCAACATATATGCCCCAAATACAGGAGCACCCAGATACATACAACAAATATTAACAGACATAAAGGGAGATATTGATGAGAATACAATCATAATAGGAGACCTTAATACCCCCCTCACATCAATGGACAGATCCTCTAGACAGAAAACCAATAAAGCAACAGAGATCCTTAAGGAAACAAAAGTTAGACGTCATTGATATCTTCAGGACACTACATCAAAAAAAATAAGAACACAGTCTTCTCAAATGCTCATGGAACATTCTCAAGAATCGACCACATATTGGGACACAAAGCTAATCTCAACAAATTTAGGAGCATAGAAATTATCTCAAGTATCTTCTCTGACCACAATGCCATGAAATTAGAAATCAACCATGGGAAAAAGAAGGAGAAGAAAACTACATGGAGACTGTACAACAGCTACTAAAAAAACCAATGGGTCAATGAGGAAATCAAGAAAGAAATTCAAAATTACCTTGAAACAAATGATAATGAAGACACAACCGCTCAAAATCTATGGGAGGCTGCGAAAGCAGTGCTCAGAGGGAAATTTATAGCAATACAGGCCTTTCTCAAAAAAGAAGAAAGACCCCAAATGGACAACTTAACCCTCCACCTAAACAAATTAGAAAAAGAAGAACAAAAAAGGCCTAAAGTCAGCAGAAGGAAGGAAATCACAAAGATCAAAGAAGAAATCCATAAAATAGAGACTCAAAAAACAATAGAGAAAATTAATAAAACCAACAGCTGGTTCGTTTAAAAGGTCAACAAAATTGACAAACCCCTGGCCAGACTCACTAAAAAGAGGAGAGAAAGAACCCAAATAACCAAAATTAGAAATGAAAAAGGAGAAATCACAACGGATACAGCAGAAATACAAAAAAACCATAAGAGAATACTATGAACAACTATATGCCAACAAGTTTGACAATCTGGAAGAAATGGACAATTTCCTAGAATCTTACAGCCTGCCAAAACTGAATCAAGAAGAAACAGACCAACTGAACAGACCCATCACTAGAAATGAAATGGAAGAGGTCATAAAATCACTCCCTACAAATAAAAGTCCAGGACCAGATGGCTTCACACGTGAATTCTATCAAACATATAAAGAGGAATTGGTGCCCATCCTCCTTAAACTCTTTCAAAAGGTGGAAGAAGAAGAAATACTCCCAAAGACATTCTATGATGCCACCATCACCCTCATTCCAAAAACCAGGCAGAGATACCACCAAAAAAGAAAACTATCACCCAATATCATTGATGAATATAGATGCAAAAATTCTCAACAAAATCTTAGCCAACCGAATCCAACAACGTATCCAAAAAATTATACACCATGACCAGGTTGGGTTCATCCCAGGTTCACAGGGATGGTTCAACATATGCAAATCCATCAACGTCATACACCACATTAACAAAAAAGAAAAGTCAAAAATCATATGATCATCTCAATAGATGCAGACAATGCATTTGACAAAGTCCAACATCCATTCATGATCAAGATCCTCGCCAAAGTGGGTATAGAGGGAACATTCCTGAATATAATCAAAGCCATTTATGATAAAACCACAGCAAATATAATCCTCAATGGGGAAAAACTGAAAGCCTTCTCACTCAAATCTGGAACAAGGCAGGGATGCCCACTCTCACCACTGCACTTCAACAGAATTTTGGATGTTCTAGCCACAGCAATTAGACAAACCAAAGAAATCAAAGGCATCCATATAGGAAGAGAAGAGATCAAACGGTCACTGAATGCAGATGACATGATACTAAACATAGAAAACCCTAAGGACTCAAATCAAAAACTAGTTGAACTGATAAATAAATTCAGCAAAGTAGCAGGCTATAAGATTAACATTCAGAAGTCAGTTGCATTTCTGTATACCAGCAATGAAATATTAGAGAAGGAATACAAAAATATGATGTTTTTTAAAGTTGCACCTCACAAAATCAAATACCTCAGAATACACCTGACCAAGGAGGGAAACGACCTATATGCCGAGAACTATAAAACTTTAATCAAAGAAATCAAAGAAGATTTAAAGAAATGGAAAGATATTCCATGTTCCTGGATTGGGAAAATCAATATTGTAAAAATGGCCGTACTACCCAAACCAGTCTACACATTCCATGCAGTCCCTATCAAATTACCCATGGCATTTGCCACAGTACTAGAACAAACAATCCAAACTTTTATATGGAACCACAAAAGACCCAGAATCGCCAAAGCAATCCTGAGAAACAAAAACAAAGCAGGAGGCATAACTCTCCCAGACTTCAAGAAATACTATGAAGCCACAGTCATCAAAACAGTGTGGTACTGGGATCAAAACAGACAGACAGACCAATGGAACAGAAGAGAGAATCCGGAAATCAACCCTGACACCTAGGGTCAATTAATCTTTGACAAGGGAGGCAAGAACATAAAATGGGACAAAGAAAGTCTATGCAGCAAGCATTGCTAGGAAACCTGGACAGCTGCATGCAAAGAAATGAAACTAGAACACACCTTCACACCACGCACAAAAATAAACTTTAAATGGCTGAAAGACTTAAACATACGACGGGACACCATCAAACTCCTAGAAGAGAACATAGGCAAAACACTCTCGGACATCAACATCAGGAATATTTTCTCAGGTCAGTCTCCCAAAGCAATAGAAATAAGAGCAAACATAAACCCTTGGGACCTCATCAAACTGAAATGCTTTTGCACAGCAAAGGAAACCCAAAAGAAAACAAAAAGACAACTTACAGAATGGGAGAAAATAGTTTCAAACGATGCAATGGACAAGGGCTTAATCTCTAGAATATATAAGCAACTTATACAACCCAACAGCAAAAAAGCCAATAAAGCAGTGGAAAAATGGGCAAAAAACCTGAATAGACATTTATCCAAAGAAGATATACACATGGTCAACAAACACATGAAAAAACGCTCAACATCACTGATTATAAGAGAAATGCAAATCAAAACTCCCATGAGATACCACCTCACACCAGTCAGAATGGCCATCGTTCATAAATCCACAAATAACAAGAGCTGGAGGGGGTGTGGAGAAAAGGGAACCCTCCTGCACTGTTGGTGGGAATGTAAACTGGTACAGCCACTATGGAGAACAGTTTGGAGATACCTTAGAAATCTATATAAAGAACTTCCATATGACTCAGAAATCCCACTCTTGGGCATCTATCTGGACAAAACTCTACTTAAAACAGACATGTGCACCTGCATGTTCATTGTAGCACTATTCACAATAGCCAAGACATGGAAACAACCCAAATGTCCATCAACAGATGATTGGATTCGGAAGAGGTGGTATATATACACAATGGAATACTACTCAGCCATAAAAAAAGAATGGCATCATGCCATTTCAGCAACATCGATGGAACTGGAGAATCTCATACTGAGTGAAATGAGTCAGAAGGACAAATACAAATACCATATGATATCACTTATAACTGGAATCTAATATCCAGCACAAATGAACATCTCCTCAGAAGAGAAAATCATGGACTTGGAGAAGAGACTTGTGGCTGCCTGATGGGAGGGGGAGGGAGTGGGAGGGATCGGGAGCTTGGGCTTATCAGACACAACTTCGAATAGATATACAAGGAGATCCTGCTGAATAGCATTGAGAACTTTGTTTAGATACTCATGTTGCAACAGAACAAAGTGTGGGGGAAAAAAATGTAATGTATACATGTAAGGATAAACTGACCCCCTTGCTGTACAGTGGGAAAAAAAAAAAAAAAATTCAAAAAAAAAGGCTTACAAGTTACTGAGTACATAAATACTAGTTGCCTTCAAGTGAAAGATGATATAACAATGAACATTATTTGAGTTTAAGAGAAATTCATATATAAGACTAAGACAGCCAAGACAGCTATTTCATTCTAATCAGGTCGTCAAGGGATGCTTCCCATAGGAGGCTGCATTTTAGCCTGGAAAAACAAGTGAACAGAGAAATAGAAGTAAGTTAGGTGGTTGAACTGTAAGATGTGATCAACAATCTTGGGAATTCCCATTGTGGCTCAGCAGAAACAAATCCGTCTAGGAACCAGGAGGTTGCAGTTTCCATCCCTGGCGTCACTCAGTGGGTTAAGATCCAAAATTGCTGTGGCTGTGATGTAGGCTAGCAGCTACAACTTTGATTAGACCCCTAGCCTGGGAACCTCCATATGCCATGGGTGCCACCCTAAAATGACAAAAGATGAAAAAAAATTAAATAAGTGTCAGGCAGTGAGCACTATGTAATTGGCAGGGAATGTCAGGACCCTGATGTGTGGGTGCTGTGTGCTTTTGTCCATTAAGAGTGAAACATCTGAAGCTGGTGGCTTTCCCCAGGGGTGGTAGCGTGGAATGGTAAGCAAATATCTGAGCAGGAGCCTTGAGGATTGGCTAACAAAGAAAGGGTGATCTAAGGTTAGGTTCCAAGGTTATGACCCTCCCATTTGTTAGAGGCATAAGGCCACAGCTACTAAACAACCATTTTTGTCTGAACTTGAGAGCAATGGGCAGAAGATACCTCACATGTTGCAGGAGGGAGAACTCTAAGGTAGTTGTCCTTTGGAGAAATGGATAAATCCAGGGGAGGCCAAGTGGAAGCTTTATAGGTTCAAGGGGGGAAATGGACCTAGATGTCCCTGCCTGGTACTCCATCCTCAGTGTTGCATGAGACATCTCCCAGGTGAGCCCTCACAGGGTTGGAGGAGCCAGGTCCAGAACATTATTGTCCCTCTTGGACACCTATGTCAGGTGAGGCAGAAGTTGCACTACACCCAGAAGTTTGAAAAAAGGGAAGTGGGACCACCTGGAAAGGAGAAGACATGCAATTCCTCCTGAATCTGTGGAGACAGTCCTGCACATAGATAACGGATGTTTGTGTGCATACTCTCCCCTCCACCAAACACCAGGGACTTGGTGACACAGTAGTAGAAGATACTCCCAGGAGGAAAGCAGGGGCTGTGAGTATGTACACCTGGCAGAAGACCATAAGAATCCAAGGAAGGGAGCATCACTTTCAAGAAGCACAAGACGATTGTCTGCAGTCAATCAGGTGCCGTTGCTGTATGCTCTTGGCTCAGTTTTGTCTCTTTTTTTTTTTTACTAATCATCCCATAAAGTATAATGTAAGGGAAAAAATGGACTAAATACATGAAGCAGGGCTACTATGTTCTTCCCAGGTAAGAAATCAGCTTTGAGAATGAATGCCTAATGAGAAGGTGTGAATCTCTGATCTCAGAGAATTGGTCATCACTGGACACTAAATAAGAGACCTAACTTATGTTCATGCCAATGCTGGGGGTTTTTGATCCATACTCCAAAAGTGAATATTCCTTTACCCATTGCTTGTGAGTCACCCTCCTCTGACCTCAGGATTTGTGTCATCAGCTGATGAATAGGGAGGTTGGGGAGAGAATTTTCTCACCCAAGTTCACTTCCTCTTTCTCAGCCTCCAGGCCAGAGATCACATCTGAGCCACAGTTGTGACCTATGTCACAGCTTCAACAATGCTGGATCCTTAATCCACTGTGCCAGGCCAGGGCTTGAACCTGCATCCCAGTGCTCCAGAGAGGCCTGCTGATCCTGTTGTGCCACAGGGGGAATGCCTACTTTCAACTCAATACTCTTTAAATGACTTTCTTGCTTCCTTTATAAATAATGTGGAAAGAAGCATCTTTTATTTTAAAAGATGACTACTCATCAACCACAAGTTAGATTACTTATGATTATCTAGATGTGGGTTGGTCAGTGACAATCCTTAATCTGAAGCAGACCTAAACTTGCTTTGCAGACTGCCTCTGTAGTTCCTGTGATCATCAGCCATGGAGTAGGATAGAGAAAAAGGAAATAAAACTCTCAACTACATTCTCCCCCTCTTTTCCTCTCTGGCTTTCTCTCTCCCAACAATGCTGCCCCATATCCATTTTCTCTATATCACTATCTCAAAGATTTTAAAAGAACAAGTGAAAGCACAACTTTGGCTCTGATTTTTTTCCATATTCATGAGGGAAAATATTGCAATAGAAACTCTATTTATACCTACTCAGTATAAGGACAAGATGGAAAAATCCATGTCCTCCATAATGTAAGAACCATCAACTGACAGTATTGTTTATCTATAAGTAAATACATGTCCATGGGAATGTCCAACCTCACAAGACTATCTGAATTCATCTTATTCGGACTCTCTTCTCACCCAGAGGAACAAAAACCACTCTTTGTCCTCTTTCTTATCATGTACCTGGTCACCTTGATGGGAAACCTGCTCATTGTCTTGGTTCTCCGCTCTGATCCTCAACTCCAAAATCCCATGTATTTCTTCCTAAGCGTCTTGTCCTTTGCTGATATTTGCTACACAACAGTTATAGTCCCCAAGATGTTGGTGAACTTATCAGAGACAAAGACCATTTCCTACAATGAATGCCTGGCACAGATGTATTTCTTCCTGGCCTTTGGAAACGTGGACAGTTATCTCCTGGCAGCTATGGCCATTGACCGCTATGTAGCCATTTGTAACCCTTTCCACTATGTCACTGTTATGAACCACAGACGCTGTGTGCTGCTATTGGCCGCCTTCACAGCTTTCTCCTACCTTCACTCCCTCCTGCATGTCCTCCTGGTCAGTCGGCTCACCTTCTGTGCATCAAATGTTATCCATCACTTCTTCTGTGATGTGAACCCCGTTCTGAAGCTGGCCTGCTCTTCTACATCTGTCAATAGAGTTGTTGCCATGACAGAAGGGCTGGCCTCTGTGATGGCCCCATTTGGCTGCATTGTCATCTCTTACCTGAGAATCCTCATTGCTGTCCTCAAAATCCCCTCAGCTGCTGGAAAACGCAAAGCCTTCTCCACCTGCAGCTCCCATCTCACTGTGGTGACTCTGTTTTATGGGAGTATTAGTTATGTCTATTTCCAGCCATTGTCCAGCTACTCTGTCAAGGACCGAATCGCAACAGTCATCTACACTGTGCTGACATCAATGCTTAACCCATTTATCTACAGTTTAAGAAATAAAGACATGAAACGGGGCTTGGAGAAACTGATAAGCAGAATTAAGTCTCAAATGGATAGTCTTTCTACTGCAAAAGCCAACAAAATTTGTGGACCCCTGATTACAAAGTGTGGGGTGTGGTGATGTGTGCACACATGCACACTCCTACACACACACAGCCTCTGAGGAAAGTCTTCCATGGAGAAATATTCTTTTATCAACTGGAACCACACCCTGTCATCTTGCACCACTTGGTCTCTGACATGCTGCAGTTGGACAGTTCTACCCATGTCTTGGTTCATACGCTACAGTGATAGACCCACACCATAATACCTCTCCTTTCTAGAAAATCATATTCTATTTACTCTTTCCATATTTATTCAGAACCTCCCATATTTCCATCTATTTTTAACTTCAGCCAAATTTGGTCACTTAAATTTTGGTATAAATCTGTGTAGAAATCTATATGCATGCAAAGATACTTATGCACACATAAACACAATGTTCTAGTTAAATTTCTATAAGTTTTTGCAGGTGTGGGTATGCGTACTTGACCTCTCGATCAGACCAGGTGCATCCCAATTGTAGCATCTGTGTTCCCCAATCATGTGCTGATAGTAACATGGTCCCTTTTTAAAAATTTGTCCAATGTATGGATATTTTATGGCTATCCTAGGCTTTTGGGTTATTAGATTTATGACAAATAAATCACTTAATTGACTATTAATTAGCCAGCCCTATGCCTTTACATGTTTTGGTCTCTACTCTTCCTCACCTCCATGTGCTCAGAGTGAATTCATTACTTGACTCTTTCTGTGGCTCCTTGCCTGTGTGTTCTTCTCTCTTAGAGATGGCTGTTTTTCCAAATATTTGTTATCTGTTGATTTTATCTTCAGAATGAAGGAAGGTTTATTTATTCTGTTTAATCGGAAAAGCTTCCAGGTGTTGCTTTTGTGGCTCAGTGGTTAATGAACCTGACTAGGATCCATGAAGTTGAGGGTTTGATCCCTGGCCTCACTCAGTGGGTTAGGGATCCAGTGTTTCTGTGAGCTGTGGTATGGGTTGCAGATGTGGCTCAGATCCCACATTTCTGTTGTTGTGGTGTAGTTGTAGCTGCAGCTCCCATTTGACCCCTAGCCTGGGAACTTCCATATGCTGTGGGTATGGCCCTAAAAAGCAAACCATCCAGCCAGCCAACCATCCATCCAGCCAGCCAGCAAACAAGCAAGAGAAGAACAAACAATGGATATACTTGAATTTTTTTAAAAAAATCAATGGATGTAAGTTAATAGGAATAAGTCTTTGTTGAAATGCCTGGTATGAAAGACACTATCAATTGAGGTAAAGAATGAATTATACAGAAAAACATTTAGAATCAGAGAGAGAAAGAAAAATGCCATAGTTTTCACTTATGTGTGGAATCTAAAAACCAAAACAAATGAACAATTATAACAAACAGAAAGAGACTCATAGAACAAACCAGTGGTTGACACAGGTGAGGAGACATTGTGGGAGGTGGGGGTGCAGATATGGGCAAAATAGGTGAAGGGGATTAAGAGGCACAAATTCCCAGTTATAAAAGTAAATAAATCACAGGGCTTTAATGTACAGCACAGGGAATATAGTCAGTAACACTGTAGTAACTTCATATGGTATGTAATCTATAAAATATCGAATCAGTATGTTGTAAACCTGAAACTAATATAAGGCAACTATACCTCAATAAAATATAAGATAGAACAGCAGTCAGATGAATTATTTTATTTTTATTTATTTATTTATTTATTTATTTATTTATTTTTGTCTTTTTACCATTTCTTGGGACGCTCTCGCAGCATATGGAGGTTCCCAGGCTAGGGGTCTAATCAGAGCTGAGCTGCCTGCCTACAAAAGAGCCACAGCAATGTGGGATTCAAGCCACATCTGCAACCCACACCACAGCTCATGGCAATGCCAGATCGCTAACCCACTAAGCAAGGCCAGGGATCGTACCCGCAACCTCATGGTTCCTAGTCAGATTCGTTAACCACTGCGCCACGACGGTAACCTCCAGATGAATTATTTTATACCGTATTGTTGTGAAAAATGACAGTTTGTGTGATTCTTCTGGTATTTGTATTTTAGTAGATCGAATATCCAAGTCAAACAAATTAGTCTTTCATGGTATTTTAGGCAAGGGCCTAATAGAGGACCTTGAAGTTTTAAATGATAGACTAGGAATCTTTAAATCACTTTGATTTTGCCTCAATCAGCCCTAACCTAGGGCAGGGCAGAGTGTGGGTGAGGATTTATTCCTCAATTTCATTCCTTTATTACATGTGTAGCATGTAAGTTTTAACTTTCATGCCAGTTCTCATCAATTGATGAGGACTTCTTGCATTGCTGCAGTGAGAAAACTTGTGCCTCCCTCTGGGATAAATGAAGAAGTGTGAATATAGATGGATTATGATGGCTTCTATGGATGTGGGTGCAAGAAGCACCAGTACATATAAAAAGTGAATTTTCAGTCACCATAGCCCTCAAAACCTGGGCAAGCAAAAATGGAACTTTGTACAATTTAATTTCAATAGTTTAATTGAAGTTATTATTATTTTAGCTTATTAGGGCCTCACCTGTAGCATATGGAAGTTCTCAGCCTAGGGGGTTGAATCGGAGCTGTAGCTGCTCACCTATGCCACACAGCAACTCAGGGTCTGAGCCATATCTGCAACCCACACTATAGCTCATGGCAATTCTGGATCCCTGACCCACTGATCAAGGCCAGGAAAGGAATCCACATCCTCCTGTATACTAGTCAGATTTGTTTCATCTGTGCAACAGGAACTAATGTTATTTTATTTTTGGAAATTGTATCGCAATTCTGCATTTTTTCAACCCAATCCAACAATTTCTCAGTGACCTTTGATTTGTAATTTAGCCCCATTCATTCATTTCCCACTTCTCATTGCTATCATTGCTCTTTCCAAGTTCGTTTTCTAAACACTCAGGGATTATGCAACTTCCTCCATACATATCCAATGAGAAAGCCGGTCTTTTATCAGACTGGTCTATCTTTTGGTCCCACACAAGAATCTGTGGCTGACATCTGACCTTGTTCCATTCATTTCACCATACATGACAGCTGGGGCTTGTTTTGAGAATGGAGGCTGGATCTCATTACTCTTTATACTGTGAGATGATGATCCAATGAAGATGCCATTCTTAGCCACCATGCAGTGGGTCTTGCCATGTCCCTTTGATGTGACTCTCTCTACTCCCTACCAACCTGGCTTTGGTTCTCTCATTCATTCTCTAATTTGAATGAGCCACTCTAGACCTTTGGTATGGCCATCATCAAAAAGTCTACAAAGAGTAAATGCTGAAGGAGATGTGGAGAAAAAGGAACCCTGCTGTACTGTTGATGGGAATGTAAAGTGTTGCAACCACTATGGAGGACACTATGGAGGTTCCTCAAAAAACTGAATATAGAAATGCCATTATAGCACTGGGAACTGTATCTAGTGACATGTGATGCAGCATGATGGAGGATAATGTAGGAAAAAGAATGTACACATGTATGTGTGACTGGGTCACATTACCTTGAAGTAGAAAATTGACAGAACACTGTAAATCAACTATAATGGAAAAAATAAAAGTCATTAAAAAAAGAACTACCATATGAACCAACAATTTCACTCTTAGGAACATATCCAGAAAAAAAAAACCCTCAAATTTGAAGAGATATTCACCCCAGTGTTCACTGCAGTATTATTTACAAGAGCCAAGACATGGAAGCAGTGCAAATGTCCATCAACATAAGAATGGATAAGGAAAATGTGGTACATATCTACAGTGTACATATCTACATCCTACTCAGCCATAAAAATGAATGAAATAATGCCATTGGCAGCAACATGGAGGGACCTAGAGATTATCATCCTGAGTGATGTAAGTCAGAAAAGAAGACAAATATCATACGATATCATTTATGTGTGGAATCCAATAAAACATAACACAAAAGAACTTGTTTAAAAAACAGAAACTGGGGAGTTCCCATTGTGGCTCAGTGGAAACAAATCTGACTTGCATCCATGAGGATGCAAGTTTGATCCCTGGCCCCTCTCAGTGGGTGAGGGAACTGGAACTGTGGTGAGCTGTTTTGTAGGCCACAGCCATGGCTCGAATCTGACATAGCTGTGGCTGTGGTCTAGGCTGGCAGCTACAGCTCTGATTTTACCCCTAGCCTGGAAAACTCCATATGTCATGGGTGTGGCCCTAAATAATTAAACAAACAAACAAAAACTAACTCAGATATTTCAAAACCAATCTTATGATTATCATAAGTGAAACCACTAGGTGGAGGGAAGGAACTGGGAGAGAGGAAGTCACATATACACACTATTGGATAAAATAGATGATTAACCAGAACCTGCTGCATAGCACATGAAAGTCTAATCAATAGTTTGTGATCACCTATATAGGAAAAATAATGGATATGTGTATATGTATGACTCATTCACTTTGCCGCACACCAGAAACTAATACAACATGGTAAATCAACTATAATCCAATAAAATTTTTTTACAAAGAAAACCTTTGGATTACTTCAAGGAAAGTACTAAGGACAATATCGTGTAATCTGATTTATACAAACCAGCACTATTGATTTTTTTTTTTTTTTGGCTCATTTTGGGCTGCACCTCCAGCATATGGAGGGTCCCAGGGTAGGGGTTGAATCAGAGCTGTAACTACCAGCCTATGCCACAGCCACAGCAAAGCCAGATCCAAGCCACGTCTGTGAACTATGCCACAGTTCATAGAAATGCTGGATCCTTAACTTACTGAGAGAGGCCAGGGATTGAACCCATGTCTTCACGGATGCTAGTCAGTTTTGTTTATGCTGAGCCATGACCGGAAATCCTTTTTTTTTTAATTTTTAGAATGAATTGTGTCCCCTTCAAAATTCATAAGTTGAAATCCTATTCCCTAACATCTCAGAATGTGACATATTTGGAGAGACATTTGTTAAAGAGGTAATTAAGATAAAATGATGTCATTAGAGTGGGCATAGACACTATATGACTGGTGCCTTCATAAAAGGAATAGATTACAACCCAGACTTACACCAAAGGAAGACCACATAAAACACAGGGAAAAGATGCCAAGCCATGCAGAGAGGCCTCAGAAGAAACCAAACCTGTCAATACCTGGTCTTCATATTTTTAGCATCCAGAATTGTGAGAAAATAAATTCTGGAGGCTTAAGCCACTCAATATGGGATATTCTGTTACAACAGCCCTAGCAAACTAAGAAGACTTTTTTTCTCTTTTTTTTTTTGGCCTTTTTTAGGGCCATACCTGTGGCATATGGAAGTTCAGGTTAGGGGTCAAATCAGAGTTGCAGCTGCCAGGCTACATCACAGGCACAGCAACGCCACATCCAATCCATGTCTGTTACCTACACCACAGCTCATGGCAACACCACATCCTTAACCCATTGAGTGGGACCAAGGATCAAACCCAGTCCTCATTGATACTCATCAGGTTTTTTACTACTGAGCTACAACAGAAAGTCCCAAGACAGTAGTTTTGATAATTTTTGCTGGTGATAACAGAAAAATAAATGGTACTAGAGGTCTCAGCTTTTTAAGCCACAACAAAGGCTTTCCACATGTCTTCCATTCTGGCTAGAAAAGTAGTTTTCCAAACATGAAGGTCTCTGATTTCTGGGTTATCCAGGAGAATATAAAAATGGGAACTTTCCATAACCTCTAGCTTGTTTGAGAAATAAGACCTAGAACTCAACTAGTAAGAGATTGGGGTGTAAAAGTCAACACCAGAACAAAATGACAAGGGAACCCTGATTGAAAGGACATAAAGAATTCTGTAGCCTAAAGGCATTTGAAGATTCAGCCCCATGAATTATGTGGGAAATATGAGAGAGCCACATTCCTGTCAAGCTTGCACTTTGCCATTTTTCATAGGCAGTCTTTTTCCTTAGAAACCTCATGGAAGGAGGCAGATGGATCTTAGAGTGGGATGCAAATTTTCCTGAGTTCCCTGGCCATAATGGCCCCTCTTAATTTCCATCATCTGCTGAGCTAGCATACACTTTTTTACCATTTCTTTTTAATAAATTTCAAGATGCTAGCTGATGTACATGTGGTAGACTGTCATGGTCATGGAAGGGAATGAGCACAAATCATCCACCTCCAGTTCTGACTGATGGGAATTAATGACCTCATTTCAAAGATGAGGAACCTGCTCTTTCTCTTCCAGCCCCAGGCACTTTGGATCAGCTGACCCTGGTGCATACATGGCAAAGTCCAAGAACCACACCAAAGATAATCATTCTCGAAAGTGGTACAGAAACAACATCAAAAGACCCCAATAACAATGATATGAATCCCTTAAGGGGTTGGACACCAAGTTCCTGAGGAACATGCACTTTTCCAAGAATCACAAGGAGAAGGGCCTAAAGAAGATGCAGGCCAACAACACTAAGGCTGAGAGTGCATGTGCTGAAGCTCTCAAGGCTCTTGTAAAACCCAAGGAGGTCAAGCCCAATATCCCATAGGGTGGCAGAAACAAGCTCAGTTGACTTGCCTACATTTCTTAACACAGGCTTGGGAAAAGTGGTCCTGCCCTCATGGCCAAGAGTCTTAGGCTCTTCCATCCAAAGTCCCAGGCCAAGGCTCAGACAAAGGCCAAGGCTGCAGCTGGAGGTACAGCTGCATGTCTAGCTCCAGCTCCCAAAGATGCCCAAGCCCCCACAAAGGCTCCACAATAGAGGTGTTTAACTACCACTGGTGTGATCCCTGAGCTGCTGTCAGTATGGGGCTGGTGTTCTCCTGTGCTGTTTGTAAAAATTAACCTGTGGGAGGATATGTCCAAAAAAAAAAAAAGATGAGGAAACAAGTCCAAAGAAGTGAAGTGACTTGTACAAAGTCATGAGCAGGGAAGTGGTCAACAGAACTCAAACTCAGAGTTGATCAATGGGAAACCCCAACTGCAAAGCCAAACACTAGGGGGAGAAGTGGGCACTGTCTGAGGCCACACCTTAACCTGCATGTGGATATCACTAAGGACAACCACGACCTTCCCCAGAGCCTTCCTTTGGCTTCCATTCTGGAAGGGTTCTCAACCAGATGAGCCAATGGTCTGACCAGATCAACACTTTTGCCCTCGAGAAACAGCTTGTTTTTCTGACTAGACAGTGGGATGGGGGTGACTTGGTGGTCTGTTTCTCTGACCAAGGTCTGTGTTGGGATTAGTTGTGACCCATGGTTACACTGAGACTGACTTGTGCTAAGAGAGTCCAGGCTTAATCCCCAATCAACCATGCACAAAGAGGAGCCAAATTTCACCTCTGGGCTCTATTTGATTAGGCTGTAAGGAGGGGCCCTGAGTGGTTAATTAGCATCAAAGGAAAGGAGCCTGGAGGTTCACCTGCAAGATCTCCCTTGAGCCTTGTTAAAAAGCAAAGATGGGACCTCATCCCTCTGAGGGAGCTTCTGCAGCCATAGTGGCTCAGAAAATTTCCTGACACATCATTATGAGTAAGATATCCTGGTTTTCCTCCTGTGCTGCTCTCAGGGGGCCACATTCTGATTTAATTCTAGAAAGATTAAAGAGGATACCATAATTCTGAAGCTTTGCCTCCTCTCATCTGAGGCCAATCCTCAAGGCAGCACTGAAGGAAGCTACTGAATAACCAGTTTTAGAGGGAGAGGCTTTTTTTTTAATGATTTTTATTTTTTCCACTAAAGCTGGTTGAAAGTTTTCTGTCAATTTTCTACTGTACAGGAAACTGACCTAGTCACAGAGATATAAATACATTCTTTTTCTCACATTATCCTCCATCATGCTCCATCATAAGTGAATAGATATAGTTCCCAGTGCTATACAACAGGAACTCATTGCTTATCCATTCCAAAGGCAATACATTACATCTCTTAACCCCAGATTCCCAGTCAATCCAACTCATGGGAGGGGACATTTAAAGCAATTCTACCATGGCTCTTTTCCCTTGTTATTCCCTGGATAATTTTATCCTTGATGCATACAATTCAGTTCCCCTATTCCTTTTGGTCTCTTAATGAAAAACCTTTGTGATAGTGCCTACCTTATCTAGAGCAGAAGTTCTAGGCATCTTCTGTGCATTTAGCATCACCTGGGGAGATTTAAAATAATCTACATCCCAAGGACCACACCCCACAGCAATTGAGTCAGAATCTTTGAGATGCCACCCTGGTATCTGTAGTTTTAAGACTCAAAGCATATTCCAATCACCAGCCAAGTTTGAAAACCACTGATTTCTTCAGAGGACCCCAGTTGTCTTGAAATTTGTTAGAGCCAATGTGGTGATTTTAGGGTTCAGCAAATTAATAACCTTCCCCTCTCTCCTAGGTATGTTTTCAGATATCATAAGAGGTTTTTTTTAAGTTTGTAATGCAACATTATTTGATGCTGAGGAATTCCATTGTGGATCAGAATGTTAAGCATCTGGCATTGTCACTGCCGTGGCTCAGGTTGCTGCTGTTGCACAGGTTCAATCCCTGGCCTGGAAATTTCCACATGCTACAGGGATCACTAAAGAGAAAAAAAAAATGATGCTGAGAGATGACATAAATAAGGCACTCTATTAAAAATATTGTAATTCTTTGTTTCTGATATTTCATTCTATTTTTCATGTTTTATTTCCTAAGGACACTGGTAACACATGAACACAGTCAAGATGTAAGATTCAAACTGAAAGTCCCTTCTGACTCCCACCCACCTGTTATATGTAGAAATATATTTTCACACCAGCAAATGTAATGATTCATAACACTGAAATCACACTACATAAATATATTATCTTGCAACATGTATTTTCATCTAACAAGTTGTCTTGGAGATGCCTCAGTTCAAAGGCATTACTGTATACAATCTACACTGTTATTTTTAATTGTTCCTTAGTATTTTTGTTTGTTTTAGGGCCACATCTTTGGCATATGGAGGTTCCCAGGCTAGGAGTCCAATCGGAGATGCAGCTGCCCGTGTACACCACAGCCACAGCAACATGGGATCTGACTGGCATCTGTGACCTACACCACAGGTCACGGCAATGCCAGATACTCAACTGATGAGCATGGCCAAAGACTGAACCCATGTGATCATGGACACTAGTTGGTTTTGATACTGCTGAGCCATAACAGAAACTCCTTCTACAGTATTTCAATAACATTTTATAATATGAAGCTACTACAATTTAGTTAACCATTTCTCTATTCCTGGACATAAGAAAGTTTCTATTTTTTCTTGTCTCTATTATAATTAATACTTATATAAACATCGACTCCATATACATTTTTCAAATGTACCCTGTGCCTTCTATACATAACAAGTGTTCATACCAAACTGCAGGGGGTGGGAAGTTTGTTTTTATATGGAATATTTGATAAATATCACTGTCCCTGCCACAACTGGAATATTTATCATTTTCTTATTGAGTTATTGGGATCCTTTGTATTGTGCAGATATTATACGCATTATATTGCATGGATATATTATGTAGGTCAATATTTTCTCCAAGTCTTTTGCTTCTCTTTTAACTTGGTTCATGGAATCATTTATCACCTAGGTTTTCACTTTTAGGTAGTCAGATCTGTCAGTCTTTTCTTTTAGAGCTTCAGGGTTTATAATTTGTTGTGGAAGAGTTAATCCACCCCAAGATTACAAACATATTCTATAATATCCATTTACAGTTTTATAGGTTATTGCCTTAGCTTTTAAATTCATCTGGAATTTATTTTTTATGTATGTGGTATATGGTAAAGAGCTAAATATATTATCTGGAGTTCCCATTGAGGCTCAGCAGAAACAAATCCAAATAGGAATAATGAGGTTGCGGGTTTGATCCCTGGCCTTGTTCATTGGGTTTAGGATCCAGGGTTGCCATGAACTGTGGTGTAGCTAGCAGACGTGGCTTGGATCTGGCATTGCTGGGGCTATGGAGTAGGCTAGATGCTAGAGCTCTGTTTAGACCCCTAGCCTGGGAACTTCCATATGCCATGGGTGCATCTGTAAAAAGCAAAAAACAAAATAAATAAACAAACATATTTTCTTCCAACTGAGTGTCATCCCACAATTTTTATTTTCCAAAAGATGCTAAAAAGCTAAATAGGAGTTCCCATTTTGGCTCAGAGTGTTAAGAACCTGACTAGTATCTATGAGCATGCCAGTTCACTTCCTGGCCTCCCTCAGTGGGTTAAGGATCTGGCATTGCCGCAAGCTGTGGCATAGGTCATAGATGCAGCTCACATCTGGTGTTGCTGTGGCTGTGACATAGGCTGGCAGCTGCAACTGATATTTGACCCCTAGCCTGGGAACTTCCACATGCTGTGGATGCAGCCCTAAAAAGAAGCAAACAAAACAAAATGCGAAATGATTAAAAAAAGAAGGCTAAATGTTTTTTTTCATGTAGGTCTGCTTCTGGATTCTAGTCGCATTCACTTAACAGATATCTACTGAGCACCGTACTATGTGTTACATGGGATTTTCAGCACTGGAGATACACATACAAACAGGACACAGTAACTGCCTTCAAAAGGACTCAGAGCCTTGTGGGAAGTCTCCATCCACCAGGTGGGACAGAAGCAAATACAATGCAACATGATGTCAAGTGAGCAAAGTACTGTAGGAGGCTAGAGGAAGTATTTGCTTAGCTTAAATAAAAAGTCCAGAAAAACTTTACCAAAGAGATGGTATCTAAAGCAGGCCTTAAAAAATAAAGCAGAAGGTTTTGAAACAGAAAGGAGCAAGTTTGAGAAGTACATTCCACTGGGAATGTTTCCTTTGGAGCTGTCCATGGGATAGTCCAGAGGAGTACAGATGGATGTGCCTGCCTAGAGGTCAGGAAACAGCTCCTATTCCAGTATGTACAGTGCCTGTCACCTTAGGAACATGCATGGTTGTTAAGATGTGTCAAAGCTCTATGAACAGAACTCAGGAGGATGGAGAAGGGAATGGGAACCAGCAGGAAGATGGACAGATGGACACTTAGGACCTGGGGACATGTACACCATCGTCATCATATTACTAATGTTAGTTGAGCGATAATTATATGCCAGGCAAGACTCCCTGGGCTACATCATAGGTCCTTGTTAGTTATCTATTCTACATTTAGTAGTATGTACCTGTTAATCCCATCCTCCCAACTTATCCCTCCCCCTGCCACAGTTTCCCCTTTCATAACCCTAAATCCAATCTAACAAAAAAAGGATTGTTAGCCCAAATGTATACAGAACCCTTAAGCCCCAAGAATAAGAAAGCAAACAACCCAATTTTTAAAATGAAAAAAAACATGAATAGACAACCCCCCAAAGAAGATATACATATGGAAAATAAACAAACAAAAAAGGTGCTCAACATCATATGCTATCAGGAAGATGCAAATGAAAACCACAAGGAGATACCACAACACACCCACTAGAATGGGCAAAATCAAGAACTGACAACACCGAGAGCTGAGGAACACATAGAGCAACAAGGAACTCTCATCCTTGGCTGGTGGGAATGCAGAATGGTATAGCCATTTGGGAAGACAGGTGGTTTCTTAGTTTCTTATAAAACTAAACATACCCTTAGCCAGCAATCATATCCCTTGCTATTTACCCAAAGCAGTTGGAATCTTATGTCCACACAAAGTATACATGGATGTTTATAGCAGCATTATACATAAAGGCCAAAATCAGGAAGCCACCAAGATGTCCTTCAGCAGATGAATGGATAAATAAACTGTGGGACATCCAAACAGTGGAATATGATTCAGCTACCAAAGGGAATGTGGTATAAAGTCATGAAAAGAGAGGGAGAATTGAAATGCCTACCACCAACTAAAAAAGGCCAGTCCAAAAATACAGTTAGATATATGATTCCAACTAAATGACATTCTAGAAAAGACAAACTATGCAGACAGTACAAAGATGAGTGGTTGCCAGGGCTTGGGGGGATGGAGGGATGGGGTGACACACAGCACAGAGGGTTTTTAGGGCAGTGAAACCATCTGTATGAAACACTTCTCTGTGATTACAATGACTACACATTTAGGAAATACACAGAATGCACAACACCCAGAAAGAAGGCTAATATCACCTGGCCACTATGTGGAAAGTTACACCACATAAGCCTATTCACTGTAACAATGTACCACTCTGATGCAGGATGTTAACAACAGGAGAGACTGTGTGTGTATGTGGACAGGGAGGATATGAGAAACTTTGTTCTTTATGATCAGTTTTGATGTGAACCTAGATCGCGCTAAAAGAAAAGCTGAGTTAAAGTATAAAAAGTAGAAAAAAAAATAAACCCAAAAGTTGTCTTCACATACAGATGATGACAAGGTGGGTTAGTGAAGCTAAATAACTTGCCCATTTAGTCATGGTGAAACTGGGATTCAAAAGAAAGAAATCTGGCTTAAGAAATTGAAACAACAAAATGTTTAAGAAAGGTAAACAGCAACAAAAAATGAGGCTCAGAAAGGGTGACTACTGCAAAAGATCACACAGCATGTAAGAGGCAGAGCCAGCATCTCACTCTATTCATCTGGCTCCAGAGGTTGTACATTAATCCCTTGCCCCATCACATTTTACCTGCACCTAGACACCACTATCCAAGCAGACACAGATGCTCAGAGATATCAGAGGTTATCATCTCCCCATCCTGTCTACACACTGACACTCACAGGAGCACAAGCATGTCCAGACAGCACATACAATGTACCAGCACACACACGTGCATTGTGCACATGGACCTGAATGAACACAGCTCCAATCCTGTGGCTTCATGGCTCCAATGCCCTTCCCAGGTGCAGAGGCTACACCCCTGGAGCCCAGGCTCCCAGGCTCCTGGACACAGAGCTCAGGGAGGGCATCAGGAAGGCTCTCCCTCCTGGGAAGGCTGCAGGGATCCTCCCCCAGGGCTCTGGCTGGCTGGGGGCTGAGGGGAGGACACCCCCCTGGGGCTCCCTGCTGTCAGCAATTCCCACTGTGGACAGAGAGAAGAACCAACAGGGTCCTAAACTAAGAGCAGCACTTCACGCTGCCTCCTGTCTCAGAGATTCAGATCTTGAACACAACCTGTCATTAGGACCCCAGGCCTGGTCAGGACCCAGAATCTCCTCTGTCAGGCCCACAGGTAGGCAGGCTGAAGAGTGTTTGGGAGCAGAGCCCGGGGGTTAACTTCTTCCTGTGATCTTTTCCTAACCCCATCTTCCCTCCTTCATCTCAAAAGCCAGGAAACATTGACCCTCCTCTAGTTCTTCCTCTCTCTCCTTTGAACCACAGATCACACATTTTTGAAGAACCTACTCTGGGTGAATCACTGGCTCCTGCCTTAAAGGGCACCACCCACATCCTACAACCCAGAACCACACAGTTATCTCAGCCAGGAGATGGGTCAGCAAGTGAACAGGTGAACAAAAAAGTTAGGATAATGCAGGGGCTAAGAGCAAAATCTCTGAAGCCACCAGACTCCACTCCACCTAGTTGTGTGGCCCTCAGAAGTCACATCAATTGTTTTCCCTCATGTTCATTATCTGTAAAGCCGGGTCTGTAAAGACTAGATGTGTCAGTGTATGTGAAGTTCCTAGAACAGTGTGTGGCATGTGTAAACACTGTGTCATTCTGAACTAGGACATGACTGGGATTGAGAATACACGTAGGAAGGGGCAGCAATGAAGTGGGGGTCTCAAGGTGGAGATACCTGTGTGAGGCATGGCCAGCTTAGCAGGGGACAAAAGAGACTGGCTTTCCACAAAAATTCTACTTTAAGCACCTCTGGGAGAATCAGATGGATACCAACATATATTAAGACAGAGACAAGGCAATTATTCACACAAAGGATTCCAGTGGGTATATTGTAAAAGTCCACTTGCCTTGACATCTACAATAACGGCAGCAAAGTAAAGCTTTACATTGATAGGGGAGTGAAACCTCAAGAGGGAGGAGAGAGTTCAGAAAGGGGAGGAGGGAAAGACCATCCTGAAAAGGGCCCTGCAGACCCCGGATCAGGACATCCCTGTTCAGCAGGCTGCACACCTGTCTTACTGCTGGCAGTGGGACGAGAGGAGACAAGGAGAAGCTGGGTTTCAAAAAACCTGGGCTCAATTTATTAGCTTCCACCTCTAAGTGATATTCTATGATACTTGTCTTGGGCTTACTTCACTTAGCATGATAATCTCTAGGTCCATCCATGTTGCTACAAATGATACAACTAAACTTATTTACAAAACAGAAACAGACTCACTTTGAAAATAAACTTCTGGTTACCAAGGAGGAAAGGGAGAGAAGGATTGAGGGCTTGGGGTTTGCATGTGCACACTGATGCATATGGAACGGGTGGTGAATAGGGACCTGCTGTACTGCACAGGGAACTCTACTCAATATTCTGTGATACCCAAGATGGGAAAAGAATCTGAAACAGAGTGGCTATGTGGATATGTATAAATGAATCACTTTGCTGTACAGCAGAAATTAACATCATGTTGTAAATAAACTATATTTCAAAGTATTTTTAAAAATGAAAAAAATTTTAAAAGACTTAAAAATTGGGTAGTTCCAATTATGGCTCAGCAGGAGAAGTACCCAGCCCAGTGTCTGTGAGGATGCAGGTTCAGTCCCTGGTATTACCTGGTGGGTTTAGGAGCCAGCATTACAGCAAGCTACAGCATAGGTCACACATGTGGCTGGGATCCAGTGTTGTCCTGACTGTGGTGTAGGTTGCAGCTACTGCTCAGATTTGACCCCTAGCCCAGGAACATCCAAATGCCCCAGGTGTGGCCATAAAAAGAAAAAAAAAAACAGAAAGGAACTTAGGAAAGATTCTAAGGTCACATGATGATGACGGGAAAGCAGAGAGCCTTTGCTCAGAATCTGCCTGAGCTGAGGTCCAAAGATTTCACAGCTGTTCTGATCTGAAGGCAAGGAAGAGAGCAGAGCCTCTAGCCTACTGTGATGAGAGGAGCAAAGGATGGAGGAGGAGCAGGTCAGCAAGGAGGTTTCAGGCTGTTGGTAGGCAGAGATATTCTGCCTGCAAATGACATGCCAGCTTAGTTCTCTACACAAGATGATGGTCTGGGAGAGATGTGTGATCAAGTCATTTGAAACACACAATAAGAAATCAGGCATTCCTAGATTTTTGTCTCATGTACACAGGTTGTGTGACCCTCTGAACTTCAGTCTCTTAATCTACAAAAAAAGAATAATAATGCTACTAACATAAAAGTGCTACTGTGAGGATTCCAGGAGACACATGCTGAGCACAGAATATGTCCAGTGCATGTCCACTACATTTCCTTTCACTGTAGTCACTTTTCAACTGCTCTTTCTCATTCATGGGAGCAGGAACATGAATGATAGATAATTTTGCACAATTGTTTTACCCACTAAAACATTACTATCCCATTTAGATGGTGCATTCTATGCTCCAAGTTTCTGTTCCTTGGTTTCAAGTTGGCTGGTAGTGAAGTGAAGGACCTTGCATATGTTGTTAGGAATCAAGGCAGGGAAAATTGATCTCATATGATAAATGTCCAAAGAGTAGAAAATTCCAGTGGATAAAGTAGAGAAGTATAGAAATTGTCTCTATTTCCTATCTATCAAGAAAGGGAGTAACTATGTTTTAAGGAGGCATAGAGTGATTTAAACAACTTGGAGAGGTACCAGTCCCTCTTAGTCCTTCCCAGCCACTGACTGATGACAAGTGCCATCATCTAAATGTTATTTGTACAGCTTATTGTTTAAGCAACGAGAGTACAGAATGTTATAGAAAGCATTACCAAATTCTCACTCAACTTTCTTGTTTTTTACTTTGCCAGTAACACAAAATGTTTTATTACTAACCATAATCACATTCCTTAACAAAGTCCTACACCATGTCAAAATGTGTGAGCATGTAGTATCATATTTAAATAACAGGAGGATGGGGAAGGAATGTATAGAAATAAAAGTAAATTTAAGAACACACATAATCCAATCAAGCCATTACATTGCACTTTGGAAAGACATGAAAAGCACTTCAATTTTTACTCTTACATTGACTGTGAATAAAAACCCTATGTTTCTTCTTAATCATCACCAAGTCTTGATAAAGCAGCATCCTACCCCCACCTAATATGGGTCATGCAAAACCAAATGCATGGGAAGGAGAGGCTAAATATTTAGGTAGAGGTACAGACAGTTCATTTCTGAGTTTGAGCGCTCTCATTCATGGACCCTGCAGTTTCATGCCAAAATAAGTAACATCTGTCATGATCTGACATCAGATAACATGAGTTTACCTCCTAGAACTGTGCTCTGGGGGCAAGAAATAGGTATTCCAGGTAAGTGGAAATTGACTTTTAGACATTAGACTGCTCAACCAACTGCAGTCACAAGTCACTGAATTCTTTCCAGGTCTACCTCTGAAAAGTTATCAGAGACGGTCAATACAGCAGCGTGCTCATTATCTATGAATATTAGGTCTGCAGATGTTCTAGGCTCTGCAATACTTTTTTTTTTTGGACAGTTTTTGTTGGTTTGTTTGCTTTTTCTTTTTTTTTTCCTTTTTAGGGCTGTGCCCATATATGGAGGTTTCCAGGCTAGGGGTCTAATCAGAGCTGTTGCTGATGGCCTACACCACAGCCAAAGCAATGCCTCTGTGACTTACACCACAGCTCACAACACCTGATCCTGGACCCGCTGAGTGAGCCCAGGGAGTGAACCCTCAACCTCATGGTCTTTAGTCAGATCCATTTCTGCTGTGCCATGATGGAAACTCCGCTTTTGCATTTTTTTTTTTTTTTTTGGTAGGGCTGCTCCTGTGGCACATGGAAGTTCCCAGGCTAGGGGTCAAATTGAAACTGCAGCTGCTGGCCTAAGCCACAGCCACAGAAATGCAGGATCTAAGCCACATAGGCAAACTGCACCACAATTCACAACAACTTCGGATCCTTAACCCACTGAGCAAGGCCAGAGATTGAATTCACACTTTCATGCATACTGGTTGGTTTTATAACCTGCTGAGCCACAACAGGAATTCCTTTTTTATAGTTTTATTAAAGTATAATTGATTTCATGCACACAATTTGCTGTGGTGATGGTACATGGTAATATACAAATGTCATTTGAGTCTCCAATAACAGGAGTCAGCAGGCAGAAAGTTAAAACACCCCTATCTTAACTGATGGTACTTTGAGGGAAATAGACCTGCCCAAGGCATAAGGAAATATAGTGTTATCACTTTCTGCTAAATGGAAAGGAGGGCCCCTACTCTTTTGAGAAATGTCACATAGATCTGAGGAATGCCAAGTTCAGGACCCAGGAGGGTTGGATAGCCTTTTACCACCAGGGAAAACAAACTCCCAGAACTGACACTACAAGACAAAGGGAAAGACATGGGGAAAGAGTCCAGGGCAAAATCAATACATTTCCCAAGAGTAGGATAAAGGATAATTGCCTCAGATTGGGGGTACCTACTAAAATTGTCTATGTTCCAGGAGTTCCCACTGTGGCTCAGCAGAAATGAATCCAACTGGTATCCATGAAGATGCAAGTTCAAACCCTGGCCTCACTCAGTGGGTCAGAGATCCAGCATTGCCATGAGCTGTGGTGCAGGTCACAGATGCAGCTTGGATCTGGCATTGCTGTGAGCTATGACATAGGCCAGGATCTGTAGCTCCCATTCGACCCCTAGCCTGAGAACCTCCATATGCTGCAAATGCAGCCCTAAATTGCAAAACAAAAACAAAAACAAACAAAAAAAAACCCTCTGCATTCTTAACTCCAACTCAGCTGTCCATCTCCAAGAATATACTGTGTGCTGCCACAGAAACCTCTCCTGAATGCAAAATATTTACATACACAAACATTCATTTCAACACTCTCTGTGATGGGAGGAAAACGTTTTATGGATAAATGACCCAATTTCTGAATATAAGATGTGTATACATCCAGGCAGATAAAAAAACTTTAAAATATGTCCACATCTCTAGTTCTATGGGCAGTGGAATTTTGGGGAATTTTCACCTTTTCATTATAAAATTAATAAAAGAAACATGTGTCCCTTAGTTTTTAAAAGTTAAATATAGAAGGAAATCCCCCATCCCCACTCCCTCCCTCTCACTTCAGGAGACAAGGAAACCACAGAAACACACACACCACACAAATACAGCATAGAAAGGGGACATCTTTCTGGACAAATGAGATTATTCTATATCCATTGTTCTGCAACTTGTTTTTGTCACTTATAATATCACAGACAGTAGTGTAACAGGGTTGATATAGCCCAGCGAGGAATCACTCCTGCTCTGCCATCAGATGGCCTGAACTCAAACACCAGCTCTGCTACTAAGTTGTTTAATTTTGCTAAACTCATTTTTTTAATCTGTAAAATAGTGATATGATGGTGCCTATCTCTTAGTATTTGGAGACAATAAAATGATAAAAGACATGTAAAGACTTAGCTCAGTGTGTCTATTGAGTAAATAAATATTTACTAGCATTACTCATTTAAACTCTTTAGAGTGTGTGATATGAAGTAAGGCTAATTCACTATAAATTATTTTAATAATTCAACTATTTGTGGATATTTAGGTTGCATTATCTGTGGTTGTTTCATTCATCTGTGGGGTGTTTTGTTCATTTGTGGATATTTAGGTTGCATTATCTGTGGGTTGTTTTGTTCATTTGTTTGCATTGTTTTATGTGGTATGATAATGAATGCTACAATAAAATATGTGTATATAATTTTGTACTACACATATATGATTGTTTTTAAAGGACAGACTTCTATAAGTGAATTATTGGATAAGGAGAGGCAGGTTTCAGATCTGATGGAAACTATCAAAGAGTCTATTTTGATAACCTCCTCACTACCAGAGTATGTGAGGGTGTTTTTCTCCTTGGGTATTAAAAAAAATTACAGCCACTCCAATGAATGATAATTGTACTTAAGTCTAAATTATATTTTCCAATCACCAATGAGGTTGAACATCTTATATGTTTTCTTTGGCGAATGTGTTATAGATATTTTCTTGGAGTCTAGAGTTTCTATTTTACGTTTTCTTAGGGTCTCTATTGGTCTAATTTTCACATTAAAGCATTTTGTCTTTCATTGACCCTGCATTTTATTTCTTTCCTTGGAATGGCATCCCCAATCTGAGACCATAAAAAATGTTCCCTTTATTTGGGGCGGATATATTTTATGGTTTGGATTGTTTACATTTAGATAATTGATTCATGTGAGTTTCACTTCTATGTTCAGGTTAGAGAGAAATCGAGCCTTATTTTTTCCAAATGTTCAGCCAGTGTCATAAATGTCTCTCCTTTCATAGTTCATCATTTCTCCCTTGCTATGAAATAAATATTACATATTGAGTTCTATGCATATCTAGATCTATATACATACATAAATGCAGGTACATAAAATTCTTTCTGTCAATCCATTGATTTATTTTTCTCTGTGTGTACAATTATCTTATTGTTTTCCATTATTATGTGCTTGGATTTTCCATTAGAAAAGTCATCTGTCATTAGTCTAGTATTTTCAAAATGATCTCACCTTTCCTTGGCCCTTTATTCACGTAGATTACTTTGAGAAGGACCACTTAAGGCCCATTAAATTCCCTTGGCATGCTATTTTAGATGACGTGAATTTGATTAAATTGAGAATTGACTTTATGTCCAGATTTCTTGAGATATAATTGACATGTAACACTGTATAAATTTAAGGTGTACAATGTGATGACTTGACACACATTAACTGCAAAATGATTGCCACAGTAGGGTTAGTTAACACCTCCATCACCTCACACCATTATCTCTGTGGATGTGTGTGTGGTGAGAACATCTAAGATCTACTCTCTTAAAAGGAATGGTGGTCACCAGGGATGGGAATTCGGGGGACCTGGGAAAATGTTGTTTAAGAGTTCAAAAGTGCAAGCATTAGATCAGTAAGTGCTGGAGATCACTTATTGTGATTATAGACAACAACACTAAATTAGATATGCATGTAAAAAGTAGCTAAGAGACTAGACTCTAGTTATTCCCATGCCAAAGAAAGAACTGATTATTACCTGAGGTGACAGAGGCATTAACTAATGTTCTGCTGGTAATTATAGGGCAATATAAATATGCATCAAATCAACATGTTGTTCACTTTAATTTACACAATGTTATATGTCAATGACATCTCATAAAAATATTTTATTTTTATTTTTTGTTTTTTGTCTTTTCTAGGGCTGCATCTGCTGCACATGGAGGTTCCCAGTCTAGGGGTCTAATCAGAGCTATAGCAGCTGGCCTATGCCAGAGCCACAGCAATGCGGGATCTGAGCTGCGTCTGTGTCCTACACCAGAGCTCAAGGCAACACGGGATCCTTAACCCACTGAGCAAGGCCAGGGATCGAACCTGCAACCTCATGACTCCTAGTCAGATTCATTAACCACTAAGCCATGATGGAAACTCCAAAAAATGCATTTTAAATGAAAATGTGAATAATCTACTCTTTTATTAAAATTCTAATATATAATATAGTGTTGTTAACTGTAGTCACCATGCACCATTATGGATCCCTAGAACTTACACATCTTATTAATTGGAAGTTTGTACCTTTGACTCAGACTGACATCTGCCCATTTCCTACACCCTTCAGCCCCTGGCCACCACCATTCTGCTCTCTGTTTCCAGGAATTTGTCTTTTTTAGATTCAATCATGAGAAAGAAGGAAAGCCTACCATGTATGACAACATGAATGGATCTTAAAAGCACTGTGCTAAGTTAAATAAGTCAGACAGAGGAATCCAAATACTGTGTGATATAATGTACCTGTGGAGAATACGAACAGACATTTGAAATACTGAATCTTCCATTTTTGGAGTATAGTGTTTCCACTTATTCTGATCATATTTTCTATTCCGTTATAGTCCTGTAACAGAAGTTATTCTCACCTATTTGTCCCTCCTTCTCAGGTTGATTCCTAATTCTATTTTAGACTTTCATCCCATTGCCAATTGAAACATTATATATATATATATATTTCTAATACATGCAAAGTATCAATAATTGTATACTTACCTTGTATCTAGACATCAGTGAAATCTTCATAGGTTTGTAAAGATTTCACATGTTTCTCTTGGATTTTCTAGATGGAAAATCCAATCACTTTTTTAAGTGTCAGTTTCACTTTATCTGACACCTATGCCTCCTTTTCATTCATTTTGCTTCTTCAATGGCTTAGACCACCATCTGAGCAATGTGACACAATAGCAGTAACGGAGGCCATCTGTGCCTCCTCTTTCCATGGTATTGGTGGGGATGGGACTCTTATATTCAAAGGGTTATAATCCCATATTATTGGAATATTCAGAATGAAACATTCAAAGTTTTTAATCAGTAGAAATATGGATTTAAAGGAATAAACTCATACCATGGGCTATTCCCTGGAGGACAGTAGACCCTTGAAGAATATGGGGATAAGAAACACGAAACCTTCCTGCAGTCAAAAATTCACATTTAATTTCACAGTCAGCCTCCAAATCCACTATTTCTGCATTCACAGATTCAACCAACCCAGAGATGAAGTAGTACTGTACTATATATTTATTGAAAAAATCTGCCCTATCACTGGATCTGCATGGTACACCTGTGTTGTTCAGTGGTTAATTCCATTCCTATTTTGAGTGGTATTCCTCAACCCAAACACTTAGGCTTCAAGTGTCCAGATCACTGTTAACCAAATAGAAATGATTAAATAAATATCAAGCTGGTTTTGCTCTGAAGCCATAAGAAAGTCACATGTGAAATCCCTGGGACCAAAGAGAATTGATTACATCCAATATTACTTATGTCCCATCCCCATGACCACATGAACCCATCACCTCTGGATGTAGGAGTAGGAGAGGATCATGGTGAGAGGACCTCATCCATGGAGACCCACTGTATAAAAGCATCCTGATTCAAGGCGTGACTCAGCAGCCCCTTCGCCAAGACCAAGACAGGAGCAAAAAGGAAGAGGGGGGCCAGGTATCAGTCAAGAAGCAACCTCAAAAGAATCTTTAGAAAGAGTATTGAGAAAAACTCAGAAAAATTAGGCAACTTAGAAGTTCCTAACAACATCTGGGAAAAATTTAGTATCTCATGTAGGGAGCATCTTGGAATTGTTGAAAATTACACTTGTTGGATTTTGCCCCCTGATCTCTGTACTTTCCCGAAATAATAACCTAAAAAAGATCATTGAAATTCTTTTCTTATAGGCTGGAAGGCAGAGAAAAGCTCAGGCCAAACTGCCCTTCACATCTCTCCCAGAGCTCCTCCAAAGGCTGTCCAGGAATTCAAGAACATGGAGACAAAGAACTACAGAAGCAGCATGTCAGATTTTATTCCTTTTGGGCCTCTCTTCCAACCCTTGGCTCCAGAAACCCCTCTTTGCTGTCTTCCTCATCATGTACCTGGTCACCCTGGTGGGCAATGTTACTCATCATCCTGGCCATCAACTCTGACGCCTGGCTCCACACCCCTATGTACTTTTTCCTCAGCAACCTGTCCTTCATGGACATCTGCTTCAAACCACAGTCATTGTGCCCAAGATGCTGGTGACCTTACTCCTCAGAGACAAAGTCCATCTCCTAAGTGGGCTGCCTGGTCCAGATGTACTTCTTCATGGCCTTTGCAAACCTGACAGCTACCTGCTGGCCTATATGGCTATAGACAGGCTGGTGGCCATCTGCAACCCCCTCCATTATGACATGGCTATAGCCCACAGCAATGCCTCCTCCTGCTGCTAGGTTCCTGCACCATCTCTCACCTGCACTCCTGCTGCATGTGCTACTCATGTCCTGCCTGTCCTTCTGTGCCTCCCACACCATCAAGTACTTCTTTTGTGATACCCAGCCTGTGCTAAAGCTGTCCTGCTCTGACACCTCCTCCATCCAGAAGATGTTCATGACTGAGACCCTGGCTGTCATTGCAACCCCTTTCCTCTGCATTCTCTTCTCCTACCTGAGAAACATCATCACATTGCTCAGAGTCCCTCTGTAGGCGGGAAGTGGAAGGCCTTCTCTACCTGTGGCTCCCAGCCTCTCTGTGGTTGTTCTGTTCTATGGAAGTGTCATTTATGTCTATTTTAGACCTCTGTCCATGTCCTCAGTGGTCAAGGGCTGGGTGGCCACAGTTGTGTACATGACAGTGACACCCATGCTGAGCCCTTTCAGCTACAGCCTGAGGAAAAAAGATATGAAGGGGGGGTTGAGGAACTAAGGGACATAATCACTCATAGAAAGAACATGATAGAATGTCACAACTGGGAGGTGACCTAAGAGGTGATCAGATTATCCTTCCTTCCTATGCATTTTCACATGGAACCCAAAGAGGTGATAAGAGGGGGTGTTGAACACCAGTGAGAGCACTGACCTGGAGCAGGATCATTTGGTTTCCAACAGTGACCTTGACTGGATATATGATCAGTTCCCAGGCTAGTTACTTCTAGGAATCCATATTTCAGAAGAAAAGTTTCTGCCACCCAAATAGTGGGAAAATTATATCCAAACACTCTTCCATAAATTTGACAATGGTCAATACTCAAGGAACTAGAGAATCCTGTTCATTTTTGTAAGATGTTACATGTGCTCCATAGAGTATAAGGAAAGACTTGTTAATATTTCCTAAGCATGAATTGAATTTTGACAGATGAAAGTTAAAAGGACAAGGAAATAGAGTGTTTCAATTGTGGAAACCATCCAAGCAAGTAAAAGAATTGAACACTGTAATGTGTGTGAGAGACAGTGAAAAGCCCTGTGGGGCTTCTTCAATTTGAGATCAGGGAGAATAGGTTGTGGCAGGTGGGAACAGAAGATTTGTAAAACAGATTTACTTCCCCCAACACCAAAGTGTCATCACAGTGTGAATTCGCAGGACTCAACACCTTTTCCCTTCCTTCTTAATTCTTTTTCCCCACATGGCCAGGTTCCTCACTGAAATGCCCATTATGTCCTGGATAAGCAACTTGCCACAGTCAAGATAAGCAGGAAGAAACTGAAGCTGAATACAAGTCTTTTGGCCTTAAAGATAAACGATAGAGAAGGCCTCAGTGGGGTGCAGGGGAAATGAATCTCACTAGTACTCATGAGGATGTGAATTCGATCCCTAGCCTTGCTCAGTGGGTTAAAGGTTCTTTCACTGCCATGAGCTGTGGTGTAGGT